>NC_138500.1:67897533-69097533 GCF_964252035.2 Podarcis erhardii
AAGACGAGAGGGAGAGGATACCCTCAGTCAATGTGAGAGGCAGCACGCATCACACATTTAAGCTGCAGTTTGTTAAGGGTGCTAGGAATTGTAGCTTCGTAAGGGGTAAACTACAGTTTCCATGACTTGGGGGGAGGGAAGAGAAATATGCTTTAAATGTAAAGCATTTTTTTACAGCATTCAGCAGTCAAACTTCACGGTTCTGCTTTACTAAAGGATAAATATTTCACTTCAAAAGTGGTCGTTCGGGGCATTAGAGTTTTCAGTGATTTTAAAAAAGCTGACATATTAGAAGGTTTCAGGCTGCTATACTTTCCAGTGTTCAAAGTATGTTAACTGTATGCAAAAACTTCAGCAACATCTACACAAGGAGGTCTGGCGAAAGCTAACTGAAATTGGAATTAAGAAACAAGCCTATATGGAAGTGCTTTATTTTTTTAATGCATACAACTCACCCAAGCGCAAACTTCTAGCATTTCTCCTCACTTGTCAGTGTGGAGGTTATAGAAAATGGATACAACATGCACTGTTCCTTAAACAAAAACATTAAACAGTAGTTTGTACCTGCATCCCATACAGTTATACTTGTATTTTCAATGCAAAATTAGAAGCAAACTCACTACAAATTTTTCCTTTAAAGCTATTAAGCACTAATCTGTTGTTGGGGGGAAAGCATGGGCTGGGTATTGTTATACAGTGGTGCCTCGCAAGACGAAATTAATTCGTTCCGCGAGTCTCTTCGTCTTGCGGTTTTTTCGTCTTGCGAAGCACCCCTATTAGCGGATTAGCAGCTTTTAGCGGCTATTAGCGGCTTAGAAAAAGGGGGGAAAGGAAAAAAATTCGCAAGACTCGCAAGACGTTTTCGTCTTGCGAAGCAAGCCCATAGGGAAATTCGTCTTGCAAAGCGCCTCGAAAAACGGAAAACCCTTTCGTCTAGCGAGTTTTTCGTCTTGCAAGGCATTCGTCTTGTGGGGCACCACTGTACAGCCATATTACTAAATCACAGGTATGTGGCTAGCTGATAGCCACATACCGGTATTTGTGTTGGAAACTCCTCAATATATAAGCCAAGTGCCAAATGGCTCCTTAAACCAGGTTTACAGTCACAAACAAACGTTTACACAGTTTGCAAACGGAATGCCTAGTTGCCATTTTGGGGCCAGACGGTTCGAAAGTTGTATTTTTCAATATGACTTTTTTGTTCCTGAAATTCATTCTGATTGTGCAGATAAAATATAACAGATATGTGTTGTTAGTGTGTGAAAATAGTCAAGATCCAAGGATCCCCAGGCACGCACCTCCAGATGGTGGAGATGTCAGGAGCCAGGATGGCACCCAGGCATCTTCACTTGGTCGCAGGTGGCTGATAGCCAGGTGCAAAATGTACCTGGCAAATTTCGAATGCTGGTGTATATACCAGTGGCAAGTAAGAACTTTTACCATACAACAAGGCAATAAACCTCTTATCAGCAAAGGCAGCTGGATTCTCTGTTTCTCCCCTTTCCATCAGAATTCCACAAAAGCACTGACACAGGTGTGCTGGCTATTAAATTTTGTGGACTTAATTGCAAAGCTGCTCTACTGAACAACAATCAACATGACAACATGAATTATAATGTCTAGCACTTTATACTAATCAACTGAATAGCAGTTATTTGGCATCAATTCAGCATCACCAACCATGTTCATATTGAGAGCAGTGGTGATAATTTAATAAGGTACCACTATTTAAGAGTATTTAACTCAGTTTTTAATACATCAAAACAAGAAACGATGTTGAAAGATAAAATATAAAATCAGTAAAGACAATAGCCTTGTCCAAAACATTAAGTCACAATACACACAAAATGAAAACTTCTACTAGTGCCCCATAGCTCAAGAACAGAAAAAAGATGAGTCAGTTTTCCTTATTGCTCTTTAGAGTTCCAACCTATTATGTCTAATCTGAACATACACTTACTGTTCAGCTATGTTTATTGGTTTTTTTACAGCCCTCAAGAAGTTACTTAAGCCCCTTAGCTCCCTCTGATGGTCGATTTGACAATGAAAAAGTTAATTGTGATTTTTTTCAAGAACAGAAAAGAGGCCTTTAAATTTAGGGATATGGTACTAGAAGCACTCTAGATATTGTTGGATTCCCAAGTCCTATCAGTCCCAACCTGCATGGCCAATGGTAACTTAGTCTAACAACCTCTAAAGGTCTACAGGTTCTTATCTCTGCTTTAAATCTTGCTGCTGCTGCTACTACTATTATTTTTAATTACCCACTCTTTAAAATAATGTCCCAGGGCGGGTTACATCAATTTTAAATTCTGTATTTAAAACAGTTCAAAACAAATTACAGTCACAGGAATACTTTATACTTGAAGTAGTCTTGGGTTATTTTCATTTGGTTGGTATAATTACGTTTTTTCCATTAGCTGTTGTGTTCAGCTGATCAGAACCTGAAAATAATTGATTAAGCCTTTCAGAGATGTTGCATTCCACCCAAGAATTGAACTAATTATCTTTCTCTACAAAGAACCCAGTTGACTTCCAAGTGACTTCCAAGCATCCTGCTACAAACTAGGTCCACTCCTGCTTGCTTTTATTAGGCACTTTTAAGACACCCTGCAGACTAAAGCAAGTTTTTTAAGTTCTTATCTTACCACCAGGGGGGAAAAACAAAGCCTGCTGAAGGCTACACCTATAAACACACAGACACCATCATTAAACTATTTCACCATTTTTCTAGACCATTTTACAACCAAGTAATTCACATCAGATACATTTGCTGAGCACCTAAGGCTGAAATCCGTTATTCACACTGAAGTGATTCCATCTGGTGACCTAGGACTACTGAATTAAATGGACTACTGTCTAAATCCATGCTATTCATGACTCAATGGGCAAATCTGGTTGAATCAAACAAATGAAGAAGGGCAGCAAGCCAGGGTTTCACTCCCACTAAAGCGTAAGTGTTTGGACCAAAACCTGATAACTCAAACCTATTAAAAGAGATAACATGTTGATTAATTTTCCTTTACAAGACATGCAGAACACAGACTGACATACAGGTTAGTTAGTCTATGCAAATTATATCAATTTAAAAGTAGGTGCACATAAAAAGAGAAAAACAATAATGTTCATTTTTACTTTTAAGACTAATTGCCAAAATCCTTTTCTGCAGAGGGTTAGATCCAGTCTAACTGCACTTCAGTCCCAATAATTACAGTACCCAAAAGCTTTGTACAACCAACGAAGAGTCAAATATATGTACTTCAAGTGTAAACACACTAAATTATGAATTCCCAGAAATAAACACAGCTGAGCAGTATGAATAATTATGAATTATTACTCACGATTCATCAGCCTTATGCCAATACAATTACACTAACTTCTCAGAAGGAGTATTCTACAAACTCCTGTAATTGTTCAATGAATGGCTGAGAGCAGAGGCTCCCTCTATCTGTTTTCAAAAAGTTGCTGCTCTGTTTGAAAAGCACATCCCATGCTTCTGATAACAAAAGCTTGCAACAGTACAGCTTCACAGATGCAAACTGTGAAAAGCAATGCAACAATGGTTCTCAACTAGCTGGTTCTGTCTCCCAACAAGAAATAAGCTTGAAGTATGAATCACAACTGAGCAAGTTATTAAAAAAAGGAGTGTAGTACACAATTATGTAATGAAAAACCAATGGCAAAAGAGACAAGTGTGATCTCATGTATTTGTAATACTTGTTGATTACAAGGTTTAGTTCTCATTTATATTGTGAAAGGGTTAAAAAAATGGAAACAGACTCTGCCCACAGGATCCAATTCTAACAGACCACATTAGAGGAGACAAATGGAAGTAAGATTGAACTCAAAATATGTATGACAAAAAGAACAGCATAGTGCTGAATGATCTCCAAGAAAAGGTGTAACTGAAGGAATGGGCTGAATCAGTGACAAAGTTTTCACACTGCAAACAGCCAGAAAAAAAGAAGATATACCAAGAGAAGAAATGGTAAATACGGGCAGAATAACAAAAGCACACAACAAAACTGCAAACTTTTAAGATAGAGAAAAGAGGTTTCAACGATAGAGAGGCCAATAAGAAGATAATATGTACTGTGAAGAATACAAAGTTGTGAACCTCTGGCTAATGCATTTTCAGGATATTCTTGCCATCTTGCCTTTGTCCAAGATTGAGAGTACCGAAGGTAGACGCCTAGACATACTAGACACCTAGACACACATATAAGTGTGTTCTACTTAAAAGAAATTCCAAATGAACTGTTCAAAAATGAGATAGAAAAGGTGTGCGTGTTCCATTGTTAATAATTTGATCATCTGACCACCACTTATCACTAGGCTTTCTTCCGCAGCATTTTTCTACACAAATAGTAAGCTGTACAGGGCTGATGCCTGGGTTAGAGAGTTATGGGGAAAAGAGAGTGGGAAGATCATATAGGCTTCCCTAAACTCCTTGCCAGGAGGACTGAATAAAAGTTCTACAAAAAATATTCCTTCTACAAAAATGTATGCCACTAAATGCAAAATCCTACACACATATATATGCAGATGTCCCACATTATTCAATGAGACTTACTCTAAGGCAAGTTTGTATGGTTGCAATTTATGTGTTATCAACTGTTAAAGACTTTAGTAAGTTTATCTTCCAAGGTCAATTCATAAAGCAAGTTCTGGGAAAACTCAACTTTCAGATACTGTGCATTATTGAACGATGGCATCATAAGAAACAGTAAGTAATGCAACACATTAACTGTGGGATTGCTTTCCCAAATGTACAGATAAACGGTGCCTTTTCAGAGATGTGACGTTTCTCCCCACAATACCATTAGCTGCGCCATCTGAATTTTAACTCAGGATCTTTTGAGCCGAGGTTAGCCCTCCTGAACATCTTTCAAAAATATTGTAGCTTTCAAGCTACAATATAATTGTATTTTGCCAGCTAGGCTACATTAAATATTCTATGCTAAAGAAAACACCATTGGCAGTGACAACAATGATCACCTTTAAAATGAATTCCTGACTTGCAAAAGGACAGTGAGAGAGGGCCACTTAACAGCACAAACCGTTCCCTTTGAGAACAGATAAACATAGGGCTTTTCTTTTAAAAAGACAATTACAATGATGATAAATAATAATGACTAACATCCTGTTAACAACTTCCTTCTTACATTAGAGTCAGGCTCTTTACTTGGCAGTAGACATTAAGAGCTGAAGTCTTAATTTCTAAAGTTATCCAGGCTAAGCAGTGGACAGATGAAAGGGGAGGTGTTGGGGAGAGCCATCTCTTTGCTCCAAATGGAAAAACGCTGAGGTTACAAGGGTGCAAACCCTGAGCGGTTTGATAAAGTTACCTGTTCTGCACTGCACACACCACACAATTGGGGGGCCTTTTGAGGAAGAGGAGTTCTCTCCCCTAGCCCCACCAATACTACTCTCAAGAAAAGTTTGCTGTATGTTACAACCAGTGCTTTTTTTTCTAGGGATACTCAAGAGCATGCAGTACAGGCACGTTTTTCTAGAAGAAAAGCCCTGGTTAAAAGTGTGGCACTTACTGTAACCACTTTATGGCGAGCACTGCCACAGGACCTTTTTCTCTAAGAAAAGCATTGGTTACAATAGCCGGGAAATCTACATATTTGCAAAGAAACTAGCTTTTGGGGGGGAGGAGAGACTTAAAAGAGGCAAGCTGCAAGATTCCTTCACGAAACAGTCTCAGTCCACTTCCACTGAAACAAGGAGGCACGCAGATCTGTTGCAATGCCCCAAAGTGGAGCTGAAACGGGGGGGGGGGGGGCAAGTGTGGTGTATGCAGTGCAGAACATAGTGATGTATGGAAGTGAGAGCTGGACCATAAAAAAGGCTGATCGCCAAAGAATTGATGCTTTTGAATTATGGTGCTGGAGGAGACTCTTGAGAGTCCCATGGACTGCAAGAAGATCAAACCTATCCATTCTGAAGGAAATCAGCCCTGAGTGCTCACTGGAAGGACAGGTCCTGAAGCTGAGGCTCCAATACTTTGGCCACCTCATGAGAAGAGAAGACTCCCTGGAAAAGACCCTGATGTTGGGAAAGATGGAAGGGCACAAGGAGAAGGGGACGACAGAGGACAAGAGGGTTGGACAGTGTTCTCAAAGCTACCAGCATGAGTTTGACCAAACTGTGGGAGACAGTGGAAGACAGGAGTGCCTGGCGTGCTCTGGTCCATGGGGTCAAAAAGAGTTGGACACAACTAAACAACAACAACAACAACATGTGAATAAGTTAAGGACCACTGAGTTTTCCCACTAGTGATGTACGTATGGAAGTGAGAGCTGGACCATAAAGAAGGCTGATCGCTGAAGAATTGATGCTTTTGAATAATGGTGCTGGAGGAGACTCTTGAGAGTCCCATGGACTGCAAGAAGATCAAACCTCTCCATTCTGAAGGAAATCAGCCCTGAATGCTCACTGGAAGGACAGATCCTGAAGCTGAGACTCCAATACTTTGGAGAAGACTCCCTGGGAAAGACCCTGATGTTGGGAAAGATTGAGGGCAGAAGGAGAAGGGGACGACAGAGGACGAAATGGTTGGACAGTGTTCTCGAAGCTACCAGCATGAGTCTGACCAAACTGCGGGAGGCAGTGGAAGACAGGAGTGCCTGGCGTGCTCTGGTCCATGGGGTCAAGAAGAGTTGGACACGACTAAACAACTAAACAACAACAACATGTGAATTAAGGACCACTGAGTTTTCCCACTAGTGATGTACGTATGGAAGTGAGAGCTGGACCATAAAGAAGACTGATCGCTGAAGAATTTATGCTTTTGAATAATGGTGCTGGAGGAGACTCTTGAGAGTCCCATGGACTGCAAGAAGATCAAACCTCTCCATTCTGAAGGAAATCAGCCCTGAATGCTCACTGGAAGGACAGATCCTGAAGCTGAGACTCCAATACTCCCTGGGAAAAACCCTGATGTTGGGAAAGATGGAGGGCACAAGGAGAAGGGGACGACAGAGGACAAGATGGTTGGACAGTGTTGTTGAAGCCACCAGCCTGAGTTTGACCAAACTGCGGGAGGCAGTGGAAGACAGGAGTGCCTGGCGTGCTTTGGTCCATGGGGTCACGAAGAGTCGGACACAACTAAACAACAACAAGTTATCTTAGTCTAAGTCCTCCAATCTTACCCTATTTCACAACATGCTAGGATGCTGTGGAATTCAATACATATTTAAGGCAGCCACCATTTAACAATCCTGCAAACAAGATGATCCCCAAAATAATATACATGGGGTCAGGAAGAGTCGGACACGACTAAACAACAACACTGGAGGGAAAGGGGTGCGTGGAGGATGCAAAAAAAAAAAAAAAAAAGATGACAGCAATGCTAGAAGTTTTTCCCAGGGGGAGCGGAGGGGAGGGTGGCTTCTTACCTATGCCCAGCCCCACCACCACGCGCCCGGCCAGCAGCGTCTCCTTGTCCTGCGCGGCCGCCAGCACGGCGGCCCCGGCCGTGAAGATGCCGCTGGCCAGCAGGATGCAGGCTCTCCGGCCGCCCCAGCCGTTGAGGACGCCGCCCAGCAGCGCCGAGAGGGCGGCGGCGCCCACCGTGCTGGAGACCAGCAGCTCCTGCCAGAAGGCGTCCAGGTGGAGCTCCTTCTTGAGCAGCAGCAGCGCCCCGGACACCACGCCCGTGTCGTAGCCGAAGAGGAAGCCGCCCAGCGCCGAGAAGACCGACGCCACGTACACGAAGCTGGGCGTCTCGTCCCGCTGGAACTGCCGACGGGCCGCCCGCTCCAAGTCCGAGCAGCCGCCGCCGCCGCCGCCGCCGGACGCTTGGCTGTGGAGGCTGGAGCACGACTCGGCGGCGGCCAGCAGGCTCCTCTCGCCCAGGCTAGCCGAGCCCTCGGCGGCGGCGGGCGCCGGCTGCTGCTGCTGCTGCTGCTGCTGCCGTCGGCGCTTCTCCCCCATCAGGTTGCTGAGGCTCTTCAGGGTATATTCCACATTGGCCTTGCGGGACATGGGGCAGGCGGCGGCGCCAGCCCTCTTCGGCGGCCTCTGCTGGCGGGCGCGGGAAGAAGCGCCCTGAGGTAAAAAGCCCCGCTCGGGATGGCGGGCGGTCAGGCGGGCGGGCGGGCGGCGTGTGTCGAGAGGCGGCTCAGTGCGCGACTCGCTGCCGAGGCGCCTCGCTGCTGCAGCTGCCTCTCATCCTCTTCTCCTCTCGCTGAGGCGAAGGAGCGCCGCTTGCCCCCGTCGCCGCCTCACGCCCACCGGGGCCTCGAGCGAGGGAAGGAGCCAGGAGGAGCGAGCTGCCACCTCAGCCCGTGACTGGCCCAGCCAGGAAGCGAGCGAGGCGGCCATGAGGCGGGGCGAAGGGCGGGAGAAAGGGCGGGTGTTTTGTGTGTAGCCGCCCTCCTCTTTTTCTTATTATTTTTTTTTTAAAACATTCTTTCCCTCAGGAAAATAAATAAATAAATAAATATCCCTTTCCCGTCGGCGTCGGCGTCCCCGCCGCCTCGCAGGCACAGAGCAAGCGCGGGGAATGGCGTATTTTGAGCACGCGCGTAGTGGTCGCTGAGGGGGGGGGGAAATGGCCCGGCCTGCTCCCTCTGGGGTCCGCGTGGGGCTTTGAAATCCGTGGCAGGGATCGCGTGGGTTTGGACGCCCACGCGTCACGGGGATCCCGCCCCTGGAACTCACTCAATAGGGCTGGCGGGGGGATCAGGACCCCGAGCCCAAATGCCAGCACATTTTGAAGCATTCTTTTTTAAAAATAATAATAATATTTATTTGGTTTTTCAGATTAAAATGTTATGGTCACATATCCAACATGCAACATAAAAACAAGATTCCAAGGAATCTCCTCCCTTTTGTGGGCCCTACTGTCAATCATTTCCTCCTGCATCTTTTATAATAATCCAAAACTGTTGTGTCCAAAATTCACCATTAAAGTACAAGTGATACTCCGATCCAGGGGGTCAAACTTTTTCAGCAGGGGGCCGGACCACTGTCCCTCAGACCTTGTGGGGGGCCAGACTATATTTTGAAGGAAGAAAACGAACGAATTCTGTGCCCCACAAATAACCCAGAGATGCATTTTAAATAAAAGCACACATTCTACTCATGTAAAAACACCAGGCAGGCCCCACAAATAACCCAGAGATGCATTTTAAATAAAAGGACACATTCTACTCATGTAAAAACATGCTGATTCCCGGACCGTCCGGATTGAGAAGGCAATTGGGCCCAATCCGCATAGCTGTCAATGTTTCCCTTTTTTAAAGGGAAATTCCCTTATTCCAAATAGGATTCCACGCAAGAAAAGGGAAAAGTTGACAGCTATGCGGATCCGGCCCCCAGGCCTTCGTTTGCCTGCCCATGTTCCAATACTACTAACGATTTTAACTGTTTACAATGGTCTCTTAAGATAAGTTATCAATTTCCCCCATTCCTTGTTAAAATTTTGGTCTTCCTGATTTCTGGTTCTTCCGGACATTTGGGCCATTTCAGCATAATCCATCAACTTGATCTGCCATTCTTCTCTGGTAGGGACTTTATTCTTTCCATCTCTGGGCTAATAACATCTGCACAGTCGTGGTCGCATACATAAATAGTCTTTTCTGCTCCCATGGGATTTTGGCACCTAAAATTCCTAAAAGGAAGGCTTTGGGTTGTGTTTTTTTTTAGAAAAGGTTATTTAAAACATTTTTTTCAACTCATTATATGTCACATTTTGTAGCATTCATCCCACACCCTCCCAACATTTCTCCCACGAAAATAGGGATGTCCTATTCCATCATCATCATCATCATCATTTATTTTATTTATACCCCACTCATCCAACTGAGTTGCCCCAGGCCATTGTAGTCGGCTTCCAATGTATATTAAAGACATCATAAAACATTGAAATCTTCCCCATGCAGGGCTGCCTTCAGATGTCTTCTAAAGGTTGTGCATAGTTCCTTATCTCCTTGGCTTGGGGGTTGCATAACTCCATACAGTCCAACATTTCTCCAATGAAAATAGGGATGTCCTAATAATAATAATAATAATAATAATAATAATAATAATAAATAAGTGCTCTTTTTCTAGAAAAAGAGGTGCTGGAACTCACCATTAGCACCTCCCTTGTTCTCTTATAATGGCTATAGTGCACATGATCTGAGAGATGTCGGGACTGAGTTCCGGTGAGTTCCAGCTGAAAAAAGCCCTAATAATAATAATAATGTTATTATTTATACCCCACCCATCTGACTGGGTTGCCCCAGCCACTCTAGGTGGCTTCCAATATATATAAAAACATAATAAAACATTAAATATTTTTTTTAAAGCTTTCCAATACTGGGCTGCCTTCAGATGTCTTCTAAAGGTTGCATAGTTACTTATCTGGAAAACAGGGATGTGGGAGGGGCTGTCATTCTGATCTGCTTGTGCAAATCGTACATGGAGGATCGTAGAATTGTCGAGTTGGAAGGGGCTATGAGGGTCATCTAGTCCAACCCCATGCAATGCAGGAATCTTTTGCCCAACATGGGGCTCGAACCCACGACACTCGGGTTAAGTGTCTTGACCTCTGCCAACTGAGCTATGCAGGCCTTAGGATAGTCTATGTCTGGTCTTTATTAAGCATCTGTGCTGATTTGTTTCCTGGAGGGCTTATACAACCATGAGGTCTCATCCTGATTTCCTTGCAGGTTGCTGTTCGATTATTTTTTAAAAAATCTTCATTCCACACTTTCTGGTGTGTTTCCCCTTTGCTATGCTAACCCCCAAAAGCCACTTTTGTTTTAAGTTTGCTAATGCAACAGAGCACTTTGATTCACTAACTGTGCAACCCTAAATTTCCAGTATGTGCTGAAATCCCTCCCGTAAAATAGTGGCTCCAAAGTGAAGTAAAATGTTAAAGAAGGGCTTCCAGAAGACTGTTAAGCCCAGAGTCTGAAATTACCTAACTGCACTAGGGACAGCAGTTTGAACCACCAAAATGAAGATTGCAATTACTATTGAGTAAATATGAACAGGATCAGGCTGCAAAATGGCAATCCCATTCACTTTGGCAGCTTGAGTACAGTGGTACCTCGCAAGACGAATGCCTCGCAAGACGAAAAACGCACAAGACGAAAGAGTTTTCCGTTTTTTGAGTCGTTCCGCAAGACGAATTTCCCTATGGGCTTGCTTCGCAAGACGAAACGTCTTGCGAGTTCTTGCGAATTTGTTTCCTTTTTCTTAAAGCTGCTAAGCCGCTAATAGCTGCTAAGCCGCTAATAGTCGTGCTTCGCAAGACGAAAAAACCGCAAGACGAAGAGACTCGAAGAGACTCGCGGAACGGATTAATTTCGTCTTGCAAGGCACCACTGTAATTTGTGGTAAATCTCACTGAGTACAGAAATTGCAGTAGGACAGATACCTGAAACTTGGCCTTCAGACACAGTATTTCCAACTGCAGCTTCCATCACCCCTCACCATCGCGTACTGGTTGGGGCTGATGCAAGTTGCAATCCAGCAACATCTGGAGGGCTGTAGGTTCGCCATCCCTGCAGTAGAAAATTTGTTCCATTGCACACTCTCTTGGAATTCAGTAGGACTTGCTTTTGAGTAGATTTTTGTTTTGTTTATAAAAATATATACAGTGGTACCTCAGGTTAAGTACTTAATTCGTTCCAGAGGTCCATTCTTAACCTGAAACTGTTCTTAACCTGAAGCACCACTTTCGCTAATGGGGCCTCCTGCTGCCGCCACGCCACCGGAGCACAATTTCTGTTCTCATCCTGAAGCAAAGGGCTTAACCTGAAGCACTATTTCTGGGTTAGCGGAGTCTGTAACCTGAAGCGTATGTAACCTGAAGCGTATGTAACCCAAGGTACCACTGTATATTCATGCAGCACACTTTCACAAAGCGTCAGGGCAGTGCACAACAGCATAAAACATTTTTCATGCAGTTTGAAGCGATGGTTAAAATGGCTGGCTGCTTAAGGGACGTTTTAAACAACTGCATAGGCTCGTTGACATAAAAAAAAGTAATCAAGAGATTCTTGAAAGTCAAAAGTGAGGATGCACAGTTAGGCCTCAGATTTTAGAACCCCAAATTCTTTAAAGGTGGGGATGGAAGTCTTGTGTAAAACTCTAGTGGATGCAACTCACTGAGTGTATGGATCTTCCCTTACCAGTTAGAAAGTCTTTCTTTCTTTCTTTCTTTCTTTCTTTCTTTCTTTCTTTCTTTCCTGTCTCTGCTTCCTCCCATCCCTATTGTGCTTCCAGATGAGGACCAAATAATGCAAACAAATAATTCACATACAGAAAACAAGCTGTTGTCAACAGTTTTTTTTAAAAAAACAACTTTGTTTTTCCCAGCAGAAAGGGTAAATCCAGATTAAATGAGAAAAAATATGGCATTTTAACACCAATGACATGCAGGTGCAATAGAACTTGCTTCTGAATAGAGAATTGCTGGGTTAAAATATAAGGCAAATGACATTGGTTCTACTTAACTGGTTTTGAACCTGTCTAGCTGGTTTTCTCTCATGTAGCCAAACTCTCTCTCCCCCCGCCCCCCCCCTTAACTCATTAGCTTGGAAGCTAAGCATGCAAATGGCCCATGGGCAGGATTTTTTCAGTGGGAAAGAGGACAATTTCTAACTCATTTTCTTAGGAGGGTTGCAAAAATGTTCCTTATTTTTATAACAACGGATTAAACCAGCAAAGCCTCAGTTGAGTGTCTTTTCATTTAAAATTGCTTTTGCTTCATCCAGCTCTGTTAAACAAACCTTCCAGGTTCACGTTCTCTCTCACTTTTAGACATTTTTAATTGGATGGCTTATGAAAGCATGTCTGATATACGCCCTAGTCTGAAAATTAACAGGATGCTAAGAAAATAAAGTCAATGAAAATTTTAAAATAATAGACCTCTTTGTTTCCCAAAAACTTTTTCAAATCTTCATTCTGCAATAAAAACATAGTGATGAAATAATATGGAATAAAACGTGGAGCAGGATGAAATACAACCCAGTTGTAGGGATGTAAATCTCAGAATGCTCAATGGGACTTATTCCTAAGAAAGTATGCATATTATCTATCAATCTATCGTAAGCGCCACCTCTGTATGTGGCACAGCTGTGACACTCCAGGTAGCCCATAGATGGGACACTAGAAATGTTAATGCATTTAAGAAGAATAGACAAAAGGGAAACAACAGAGAATGAGGGGGGACAGAGGCAGGGGTCAACAAAAGAAGATGCAATGACATTCTGAGGCTCTAAATTATATGTCCGCAACTCTCTGAAAGTACGTAGTTCTGATAGGATCACTATGCCTCCTAGTGGTTGAAAAATTAGGCTTAACAAATAAAAAATATATAGTATAAGGCCTGGTTCTATTCTTTCCAGAACAAGGCTTTTTGTTTTGTTGGGTTTTTAAATAACAAAACTGTCATCCCTGCCGACTACATCCCTGATTCTTATATACAGAGGACAGTTCACTCAGCTCAGAATGTTTTCTGAACGCATTGCAAGGGACAAGTATTCCTAGGTTCTGCATTGCACCCCATTCCAATGTGTGTTTATTCAGAAGCAAGTCCTCTTGATTTCACTGGGACTTCTTCTTCTTCTTCTTCTTCTTCTTTGATCACTCGTAGCCAGTTAAGATTGTCTTCCATAAACATGGTTTTAAAAATGAGTCCGTAAGTATCATCGCAAAGCATTGGAAGACACAAGACCTACCCACCTTGGAAGAATGGCAGATGCAAGTAATGGACTACATGGAGTTGGTGGAAATGACTGGCAGAATCCGAGACCAGGGAGAAGAGTTGGTGGAAGAAGACTGGAAGAAATTTAAAATCTATCTACAGAAACACTGCAAAATTATTGAATGCTAATGATGTTGGAATGAAACGAAGTGGTTCTAGCAATTAGGCAATAAGAATGTGTAAGAATGGATTGATATTAGACGAAAATTTGAAGTTATAATAGGTGAGGATAAACAATTAAGGGTAAACAAAGAGGGTATGGATTTGCTGAACAAATTTTTAAATGGAATACAAAAATGGGAGGTGTGAAGATGTCATGAAAATAAGTAAATGAGCGGTATGATACTAGAATGAGGGATTTTTATATTCTTTTTTTTTAATTGTGTGTATCTTTTTTTCTTTTTTCTTTTTATGCTGTTTTTGGTTTTTGTACTTTTTGTGTATTCTGTTTACTGTTTTGTAACTTTTTTTCTTCTGTTGAAAACTTAATAAATATTATTTTAAAAAATAAAATAAAAATGAGTCTGTAAGTGACGGTGGAGGCCAATTCTGGACCCACATGTCCTTCCACAGTGGAGACATTGGTTTCCAGGCGGGAGTTGATCACGGTGTGGATTTGCCAAGCGTGCCTTCCTCTTAGCACGTTTCTCCCTTGCGTCATGAGTTTGAGTGTCTTCAAAGCCCATGACACCTTTGGTAAAGGCTGTTCTCCATTTGAAGTGCTCACAGGCAAGTGTTTCCCAATTGTTGGTGTTTATATTACATTTTTAAAGATTTGCCTTGAGACAGTCTTTAAACCTCTTTTGTTGACTACCAGTATTACGCTTTCCATTTTTAAGTTTGGAATAGAGTAGTTGCTTTGGAAGACAATCATCAGGCATCCGCACAACATGACCAGTCCAACGAAGTAGATGTTGAAGAATCATTGCTTCAATACTGGTGATCTTTGCTTCTTCCAGTACACTGGTAATTAGTTCACCTGTCTTCACAAGTAATGTATAAAATTTTTCGGAGACACCACTGATGGAATCTTTCGAGGAATTGGAGATGGCGTTTATAAGTGGTCCATGTTTCATAAGCATACAGTAAGGTTGGTAGTACAATAGTTTTGTAAACAAACATTTTGTTTCCCTGCAAATGTCCCAGTCCTCAAACACTCCGCACTTCAATTGGGAGAAAGCCGCACTTGCAGAGTTCAGGTGATGCTGGATTTCGGCATCAATCCATACTACCCTGAACATGCCCGATCTGGTCTGATCTTGGGGACTTATTCCCAGCTAAGTAGGAATACACATTTCACTTGCCTCCTGGTTACGTAAGTTATCTGTGTAGTATTGCGTGAGCTTATAAGGAAATAGACACCTTATGCATCAGATGGCAAATACATGACCGTACCTGTTATGTATTCGGTGGCCTGTGTTTGCCTGAGCTTGAGTCTGGACTAAGGATTCTGAGCCCCTGTGTTCTGATTCGATACATGATATCCAATCAGAGAACAATTCAGGATTGGGACCTCTGCCACTGGCCCTTAAACTCCGAATTATGATTCGCAGCTTGGAAGTTTTTTTTATAAAAAAATATATTTATTTTTCCAAAAACCAAGGAAACATCAAAACAACACAAAACAGCAAAAACAGTACACCACATAAAAAAGTAAAAAGAAAAGAAAAAATTAAAAACAAAAACTCCAGTTTTCAGACTCATGTTTACAAAACTTTCTTTATTGACCTCCTCACGCCTCTCTTTTTTGTATTCCTCTTTGTCCAATCAGATACAGCAAATCCTTACCCTTCTTCAAAACTCATTTCTGGTTATTGTAATCACTTCTATTATGTCTCCAATCTTTCCTCCTTATAATTAAACACCTTTAACATATTGTTTACTTTGACATAATATAACCTTATTTTTCCACCCCTTTTCTATTTCATTTTTTACATATTTTTTAACACTGTACCACTGATGCCATATTATTTCATATCCAACATCATTTTAACATTCGTACACTTTACATTGTTTCTGCAGATAGTTCTTGAACTTCTTCCAGTCCTCTTTCACGGCTTCTTCTCCCAGGTCTCGGATTCTGCCAGTCATTTCTGCCAATTCCATGTAGTCTATTACTTGCATCTGCCATTCTTCCAAGGTGGGCAAATCTTGTGTCTTCCAGTACTTTGCGATGAGTATTCTTGCTGCTGTTGTCGCATACATAAAAAACGTTCTATCTTTCTTTAACACCAATTGGCCGACTATGCCCAAGAGAAAGGCCTCTGGTTTCTTAGGGAAGGTATATTTAAATACCTTTTTCAGTTCATTATATATCATCTCCCAGAAAGCCTTAATCTTCGGGCACATCCACCAAAGGTGAAAGAATGTACCCTCAGTTTCTCTACATTTCCAACATTTATTATCAGGCAGGTGATAAATTTTAGCTAGCTTGACTGGGGTCATGTACCACCTATAAATCATTTTCATAATATTCTCTCTTAAGGCATTACATGCCGTAAACTTCATACCGGTGGTCCACAACTTTTCCCAGTCAGCAAACAAAATGTTATGACCTATATCCTGTGCCCATTTAATCATAGCTGATTTAACTGTTTCATCCTGAGTATTCCATTTCAACAGCAAGTTATACATTCTTGAGAGAATCTTAGTTTTAGGTTCTAACAATTCTGTTTCCAGTTTCGATTTTTCCACCTGGAAGCCCAGTTTTTTGTCCGCATTATAAGCCTCTCTTATTTGATAGTAATGAAGCCAATCTCGCACTTTATCTTTTAATTTCTCAAAACTCTGCAACGCAGCTTGGAAGTTTAGATAGCCAATCACATTGGGAGTGGGAGTGGCTCAGGCCTTCAGAAATGTATATAAGCAATTGCTTTGCCCCTGTTGTCTAGTTCTGTTAGCTCAATAAAGGTTCTTGCTGTTATCACTGTGTCTTGCCTCGTGGGAACCCACCTACACTTTAGAACCTATCATGGTAGATGTTTAAGAACATAAGAAGAACCTGATGTATCTGGCTAATGGTCCAACTAGTCCAGCATCCTGTTTTTACAACCAGATACCTACGGGAAGCTCAAAAGTAGTACTAGGGAAAGCGTGTTCTCCTTCATGGAGAGCACGTGTTGCAGTGGGGGTCTAGCAAGACACCCCCTCTATGTTTCTGGGTGGAACCGTTTAGATGGCCATAACTGATTGGGCCAAGTTGGGTTGTTGGGGAGATTTTGATGTTATCATTTAGAGGGTTGGCACAAAGGTTATATATTCTTGGCACACAGCTTTTTTCAGTCTCCTTTGCTGCGTGCATCGGATCGCCCGCCCGCCCTCCCTAATTTAGGGCTGTTGCGTTTGACCTTGCTATGCCTGTCATGGGGTCATCTGCTTTTGGGGCAGGGGCCTGGTAGGAATTTTGTCCATTTGGCAGATTGGCTGGTGCCATTTGGTTTTTGCCTACTGCGTAGCAAATTGTCACAACTTGTAAGGTTGCGGTTAGGCATTGGTTAAAATTTGGTTGGTGGAGGGGTAAGGGTTGGCTGTGCCTGCCCCTCCAATGCTGCTGCAAGGGAATTCCGTTAAAGGAATCCAGGGGTTTGCCATACATTTGTCAGTATCCCCGGCAAGGAGCTAGGGTCGTACAAGCCCCTGGGAGCATGCAGGGAGGGGTGACACTATGGTGCCCAGCCCCATTCTCTCCCCAATATTGTTTTCCTTTACTGACTTTCACTGGAATCCGGAAGTCAGTTCTGTCCCGGGGAAGGGACAGGTAGTCTTAACCAATGCCTAAGCAACCACTCACATTATGTATTTTAATAAAGTTGTGGCCAAAATTATGCCAAAAACCTTAAATAAAAATCCTTGGTGAATTGTGATTCATTTAGGGGGGTGGCTTGGGGACATCGACACGCAAAAACAGCATTCTTCCCTTGTGATTCCCAGCAAATGGTATTCAGAGGCACACTGCCTCCATCATGGCTAGTAGTCACTAATAGCCATATCCCCCAAAATTAGTCTTATAGCTGCATATGTCAAGGCTACCTTCATTCATTTGATTAGCTTACAATGATTAAGATAAATGTAGAACCGTGCATGCGAATATCTTAATAAAAGTCTTTAAATTCCAAGACTTAAGAGAGAGAAATCCCCATGCGTCTTGATTCCCAAAGTCAAAGGGTCTTGGGTTCCATCCAGTAGACTTTTGACACATGTTAGATAGCACAATTATAGCAAAACAGATTCCCCCACCACTAGATTTGATAGCGGTCTCTAAAATCAAGATGATGGCTTGGAAGATGATGCTCACTGACTGTGAGATTTGCTACCTGTCTCTTAACCAGTTCTTGTGTCCAATTTTACACGGGGAGGAGAGTTTGGGAGGAACTTAACTGGGCAAGTGAGTGCCACTGTAATGCAATAACAGCAACGACTTATCTCAGAGAAGACGATTTTCTTGCAGCTGCACCCTCAAGTTTCTAAACAGGTAAAAATGATTCCTTTTAAAATATGCAAGCTTTCAAGTTTCTGCTAAACAACTAACAGTAATGATTTTATACTTCACAATTAGTGCCCCAATTAGTTGCTAATTAGGAGGAGGACTAATAGGCAGACATACTTTCAAAAGCCAATTAAAAAACAACAACAAAGCTCATTGCGGAAGCAATTCCAATGACAGTAAAGGCTCTTTAGTCAAGGTTGCCTTAGCCAAGCAAGCATGCTGCAGTCACTGAAGTAGATCACAAAAGAAAGATAAATGCAGGCATTCCTGAAATATACTCGAGAGTGGATTTCATGCTCTTTATTCAGCTCATAGGGAATAATGGTGAGGAGGAATGAAAGTTTCCCCAAAGTATCTGCTTTATATACATTATTTACACAATGGGCTGCACATGATTGGCTAATTCCAAATTTCTCCTGTAGGCCAATCAGGTTGTGGATTCACTTCCATCTGGAGCTGGATTGGGTGGCTTCTGTAGACCAATAATACTGCTGCATTGTTCTAGGACCAATCAGACTGCTGCATTCTGAATCCTATTGTTCTAGGACCAATCAGACTGCTGCATTCTTAATCCTATTGTTCTAGGACCAATCAGACTGCTGCATTCTGAATCCTATTGTTCTAGGACCAATCAGACTGCTGCATTTTGGATCCTATTGTTCTAGGACCAATCAGACTGCTGCATTCTGGATCCTATTGTTCTAGGACCAATCAGACTGCTGTATTTTGGATCCTATTCAACTCAGTACATAACAATTCCTTACTTAATTTTCTTCTCCATTCATCCTCCACTGGATCAATGGATACAACTGTAATGGCGTCTTGGTTGTGCTGGATGTGTTGGCCAAGAATATGGTCTCAAGGTACATGAGGCCACCTTCTTGCTGAAGCTAGGCAGTTCTGGTTAATGCACAGATGTATAGATGTCTTTCCTGGAAACCACATGTATGTCGCCTTGGGTTCGATGATGGAAGAAAGATCAGATATAAATGGCAGAAAATAAATAAGCAAATAAATGGTGCTAATTGGTTCCTTGCAGTAGGGAAGGAAACAACATAATCTGTGACAGTTTTATCTGCAAAGCTCTTCTCTGGATTGGAGGTTTTTATGGAGGGCAAATGTCTCCAGAAGCAATGTGACCATGTTGTTGTTTAGTCGTTTAGTCATGTCCGACTCTTCATGACCCCCTGGACCAGAGCACACTAGGCACTCCTGTCTTCCACTGCCTCCCTCAGTTTGGTCAAACTCATGTTCGTAGCTTCGAGAACACTGTCCAACCATCTCATCCTCTTCTGTTGTCCCCTTCTCCTTGTGCCCTCCATCTTTCCCAGCATCAGGGTCTTTTCCAGGGAGTCTTCTCTTCTCATGAGGTGGCCAAAGTATTGGAGCCTCAGCTTCAGGATCTGTCCTTCCAGTGAGCACTCAGGGCTGATTTCCTTCAGAATGAATAGGTTGCAGTCCATGGGACTCTCAAGAGTCTCCTCCAGCACCATAATTCAAAAATGTCCATGTGGTTTTTGTCTATTACTCTTTAGCATTTCAACCAATAAAAAAGCAGATACTTACAAGGGTTTTTTCCCCCACTTGTGAAGAAATAGTCCATCAGCGATCATTATAGCAGCATCATTGACTTAGAAAGACCGTAAGAAATTAATCTAAAGTAGATCCCATGAAACAATTTAGATTCTCAGTGTTTCTGTTAGTTCTTTAATCCTTTGTTTATGAGTTAGTATTGCTGAAGATCACAGGGTATATCATTGCTCATTTTTAATTTCCGATATTTTTGTTATCTAGCGCTGAGAGACCATTATTTTAATCTCCGGAAGGCCCTCTGCCTCTATTCCAAAAATTCTAGTTCCTTTTTTTTTTTTTAAGCACAGTCTTTCAAAAGGATTAAAGCATGTCTTTCCTACGAAGGTAAAAATAGTAATGTTTATTCTATTCAGCTGGCACCACAGGATTAGCAAACAATTTATTGCTGTTATTATACTTAACATCTCTAAAATAATAAAGTAATAAATATGAAAAAGCTTTTCGTCTGTACATGTGGAAAACAGAGGGGATTGCATTTCAGAGCCATGGATTATTGTGATGATTATTGTGATAAAGGATAACACAAATCTGCATAATAGAATTTGATGGAACACTGACTTTTCAAAGGAAACCTTTTAGCACATTGCTTCTCGACCAGCCTTCAAGGAGAAGGGGGGGAAAGCCATTCTTCCCTGTGGTGTGATACAAACCTAGCCCTGTATTTCTAGAAAGAATTATTTTGTTGGATTCTAGGTTTTGAGCACATTCTGATTGGGTTGCGGTTTTTCTTCTTAGCAAACTGTATCTGATGGAAAGAATGGAAAGGGAAATAAAAAGTCAAAACTGAAGATTTTTTTTTAAAAAAGTTTATATCATGACAATAACATAGTAGAACGGCACTCTAATTTACGTGGACACCCCATTTTTACTGGCCCATCCACTGTACTTTTTGCAGTAGCCTGAAACAAACTGGTAAAGCTTTTCCTGACACAGATGAAAGAAGTGGGAAAAGTTTGTCCTAGTTTATATTTGTGTAGGATACTGTTGAAGGCATAAGAGCAGTGCCATCAAATGAATGAATGAATGACAAGTTCTGCCTGTCTAGAGGCTGCAATCCTATATCTGTTACGTACTGAAGTTCTCACCCTGGGCCAGCAGGGGGATACTGTAGATAGTTTTCACTCAGGTCCACATATGCAAATAAGGAATTGAAATTGACGTTCAGTGATTGGATAAGGTAAAGGTAAAGAGACCCCTGACCATTAGGTCCAGTCGTGACCGACTCTGGGGTTGAGGCGCTAATCTCACTTCATTGGCCGAGAGAGCCGGCGTACAGCTTCCAGATCATGTGGCCAGCATGACTAAGCCGCTTCTGGCGAACCAGAGCAGCGCACGGAAACATCGTCTACCTTCCCACCGGAGCGGTACCTATTTATCTACTTGCACTTTGATGTGCTTTTGAACTGCTAGGTTGGCAGGAGCTAGGACCGAGCAACAGGAGCTCACCCCGTCGCAGGGATTGGAACTGCCGACCTTCTGATCAGCAAGTCCTAGGGTCTGTGGTTTAACCCACAGCGCCACCCGCGTCCCTAGTGATTGGATAGTTACAGAAAATTGTTACTGTTGCCTTGTAGTTGAGTTATATATAAGCAGGTTGGCTGAATCCTTCAGCTCAGTTCTGTTCTGGCCTGTGAATAAACAAGAGCTGTGGTGGAGTCTCCTTCTTTGGAGGTCTTTAAGCAGAGGCTTGACAACCATATGTCAGGAGTGCTCTGATGGTGTTTCCTGCTTGGCAGGGGGTTGGACTCGATGGCCCTTGTGGTCTCTTCCAACTCTATGATTCTATGATTCTATGAAGAGCTGTTTGAAGAATCGCTGTGTCGTCTGATATGTTCACCCACAATTTAACAATATCCACTTACCTGGGAGTAAGAATGCACAGGATTGGACTAACAGTGTCCTTTTCTCAGGTGATCTGTCCCTGGGAATTAAAGCATGCAATGAAGGAGATTTTTATGGGATTCAGCAAGTCACAGGAACAAGCAGGATGAGTAAAGAAGGCCTTGCTAGGTTCAGTAGTTAGGGCCATAACAAGACATTTCTCCACCTTCCTTGGTTTTGATGACACACAATTAGGCTCAGTGCCACCTATGTAAGATCGGTGCAAAAATACCTCTTTAAAATATACCCCATCAATAATGGGCTGGTTAAACCAAGTGTGGGACGTGGCATCAGCAGTTAAACCAATGGTGTATGAATGCATGAGCGAAGAGAGAGAATATGTTTATAGGAAATTGCCTTATTTTTGACACAATAAAAGTTCATGGCAGCCATATGCTACCATTCAACCACTTAAAAAATAAATAAATTGTTATTTGATTTTCAAAAATATAAACATACACCAAAAACCAATTCAGAATCCAAATATTGAGATTACTCTGAATCTCCTAACTTCCATCCATCCCTTCCACGGGTCGTATTGATAATATTTTCAACTGCATATCAATACTTCTCCAATTTTTTGTCTTTCTAAATTATCCATACATTCCGTTACATTACAAGTGTGGTTAAAATCCTGCCAATGTTTAAACTTGCTTACAATGATCTTGTATATAAATTATAAACTTTCCCCATTCTTTTTTTAAAGTTCTTGCCTTCATTTCTGAGCTTCCCAGTTAATTTTTCCATTTTGGCATAGTCCATCAACTTGGTTTGCCATTCTTCTCTGGTCGGGGTTTTCTCTTCCTTCCATCTCTGGGCTAAAAGTACCTGTGCGGCTGTCGTCACATACATGAACAGTCTTTTCTGGTTCTTTGGAATCTCAGTACCTATAATCCCTAATAAGAAAGCTTCTGGTTTTTTAAACAAAAGTTATTTTAAGTATTTTTTTCATTTCATTATATATCATTCCCCAGAAATTTTTAATTACACGTCCACCACATATGGTAAAAGGTACCTGTCAGGGAACTGCCATCGGAGAGACAGGTAGTGGACAGGCTACAGGAGAATAGGAGAGAATCTGCAGTAGAAGAGGGAACCAGCAGGGGGAGTGCAGGAGTCACAGCGGAGGGGAGGCTCTGGGATGCTTCCAGTGAGAGTAGTGGAGAGGTAACGGGACCCCCGTTGGGAACGCCCACCCTTCGCCGGAAACTGTCACGCAGAGAGTCTCGAAAGCGCATGTCTGTCAAAGAGCTTTTATGTTGGCGTAAATTCCGTAGACGCCCACTGTCAGATTCTACCAGCGACTGACGGAGTCATGCTTTGGGGGCTCCGTTAGTGCATCGGTTTGGATGACCAGCCAAACCCCAGAGGGATCAAGCTTTTACGCACAAGCAGCACACTATCCCACCACAGCAATCTGACAGTCTTTGAAAGCAGCTTGTGCAAGCAGAAGGCATCATGAGCGAACCATCCGGAACCGGAGGAGCAGGAGCGGGAGCTGGCGCAGATCCAAGCCTGGAACAAAGGTACAGGGCGTTGGAGGTCCAGCTGGCACTGCAAACGGCGAGGCTCGAGGAGAGGAGGGCTCAAGATGCAGATAAGGGGAAGACCACCCCACTTGCCAGACGGGTGCCTGGACTGGTGCAGAAATTTGGGGGGGATCCCCGGAACTATCAAGCCTTTAGGACAGAGATGCAATATGCACTCAATCTACTGTTTGATGACTTCCCCGACGAGAACTCTAGAGTGGCGTACGTGATTGGCCATCTAGAGGGAGGGGCGAGGGACTGGGTTCGGCCCCTGATGGCAGCCAATAATGAAATCTTAAAGGACACAATGAAGTTTTTCCGCGCCATGGACTTGATGTTTTCCAGCGAGATCGAGCAGGGAGTGGTGCGCAGGCAGTTAATGGCGTGTAAACAGGGGAGCCGATCTGTACGTGAGTACTGGACTGAGTTCACCATGCTGATTCATAGACTTGGGTGGGACCTTGCTAGTGAACCTATTCAAATGCTGTTTGAAGAAGGTCTCTCTCCGGCAGTGAAAGATGAACTTTCCCGGGCGCCTAGGGCGGAGTCTATGGATCAGCTGACTAAATCAGCGCTGTCCATTGGGGCACGCCAGGAAGCTAGAGCTATGGAAAAGCGGGAAGGAAAGGGGGAACGTTGGAAGGACTTCCGCATTCCAGAGATTCCGGAGCAGCCTTTCCCGCCAGCAGAGCCGATGGAACTTGGAACAGCGCGCGCGCGCGCAGTTTCAAACACCAGTGAAGGGCGGAAGAAGGAGGGAAAGAGCGGCAAGAGATGCTATCTCTGCCAACAGCCAGGTCACTTTGCCAGAGTCTGTCCGCAAAGGAAGGAATGGCAAGGGATGGCGGGAACTGTTGGGGGGAAGGAGGAAGAAGAAATCACGGAGCCAGTAAAAGCCAACGCCTGGTTGCCAACATCAGGGCACAGCAGCCAGGCCAGGGAGTAATGAATGTGCCCACGCCGGAACCTCCAAGACCAGCGCTTGTGATAGAGGTGTTGCTGGAACTGGCAAACGGACACCCACTGAAGATAAAGGCGCTATTGGATTCAGGTAGCTCATGTAATTTCATGAGCAAAGAGTTTGCAGCTGCACACCAAATACAGACTATCCCATTGAGTAAGCCTTTGCAGGTTACCACGATTGATGGGAGGGAGCTGTTGGGAGGAGAAGTGAGCCAACAGACTGTACCAATGATAATGAGGGTGGCACGACACACCGAACTGATAGCGTTTAACGTAGCCACCTTGGGAGGAGCTCCTATTATCTTGGGTATGAGCTGGCTGGCGCTACACGATCCGCTAGTAGGCTGGCATCAGAGAGTGGTTTCCTTTGGATCAGCACATTGCCTAGAACACTGCAAGGAGGGAGAGGCTCAGGCAGGCGCCAGGGGCACTCTAGCAGGGATGGAAGTGATGGACAAAGGGAGGGTGCCACCACAATACGCTGACTTGCTTGACGTATTCAGCGAAAAAGAAGCAGATAAACTGCCCCCGCACAGACCCTTTGATTGTCAAATTACCTTACTCCCAGGAGCACAATTGCCAGTGGGCAAGCTGTATGCAATGTCAGACAGTGAGATGCAGGAGTTAAGGGAGTTCATTGACAAGAATCTCAAGCGAGGTTTCATCAGAGAGTCACGAGCGGTGGGGGGCAGCCCAGTGTTCTTTGTGGACAAAAAAAACACAGGCAAGCCCAGGCTTGTATGTGATTTCAGGGCCCTAAATGCAGTGTCAGAACCAGTGACTTTCCCTATGCCCAGAATTGATGACATTCTAACACGGGTGAGAAAAGGGAAAATTTTTACCAAGCTGGACCTTAGGGGGGCATATAACTTGATACGTGTGAGAAAGGGGGATGAGTGGAAGACCACTATGTTCACCCCCTTGGGGGCCTTTGAGTACACCGTTATGCCTTTCGGATTACAAGGGGGCTCCGCCTGTTTTCAATCATTCATGAATCACGTCCTGGGGCCACTGCTCTACAAGAACTGCGTAGCGTTCTTAGATGACGTTCTGGTGTACTCAGACAATGAGGAGCAGCATGTGCGAGATGTAAGAGAGGTACTGAGCAAGCTGCGAGAAAACCGGCTGTGGGTGAAACTGGAGAAGTGTCAGTTTCATACCAAGGAGGTGGAATTCCTGGGGTACCGGTTGTCTGACAAGGGATTGGCCATGGATCCCAGCAAGGTTCAAGCGGTACTGGAATGGAAAACACCAAAGACCAAGAAGGACGTGCAAAGGTTCCTGGGCTTCGGAAACTTCTATAGGAAGTTCATCAAAAACTTTGCCCATTTAACAGCGCCCATCACGGATTGTCTTAGTAGCAAAAAGAAATTTGTTTGGACGGGAGAAGCGCAACAAGCGTTCGAACGCTTAAAGCAGGCGTTTGCGTCGGAAGAGCAACTCTTGCACGTGGATCTACAACAACCAATGAGAGTGGAGACTGACGCGTCAGACCGAGCGGTGGGGGCCGTTCTTCTCCAGCCGGGAAAAGATACGTCTGAATGGAGACCGTGTGCATTCTTCTCGCGGAAGTTGAACAAATCAGAGAGGAACTACACAGTGTACGACCGAGAACTGCTCGCCATTCATGAAGCATTCCGGAAATGGCGGCACTTGCTGATTGGGGCGCAGCACAAGGTTCAAGTCCGAACTGACCACAAAAATCTGGAATACTGGAGAACAGCCCGAGTGCTGAACCAGAGACAAGTGAGATGGGCCCAGGAGTTCTCCAAATTCCACTTTGAGATTCGTTACGTGCCCGGCTCCGAGAACGTGAGGGCGGACGCTCTTTCCAGGAAACCTGAGTACTTAGAGGGGGAGGGAGCGCCTGAGGCAAGGCATGTAATCCCTGAAGACCGCTGGGTGTGTGGGGCGGCATTGGTGGGGCAGAGGGAACTGATAGAGGGTACGGAGAACGATGAATACGCCCAAGAGAAACTCAGAGAGCTCCGGAGGACAGAGGAGAACACAGGGGGGTTCGAAGAAAAGAACGGGGCGTTGTATTACAAAGGGGCACTGTACATACCCGACGGGGAACTGAGGGGCAGAGTACTCAAGCAGTTGCATGACAGCCCCACAGCGGGACATTTTGGACAGCACAAAACCATGTGGTTGGTTACCAGGGAGTTTTGGTGGCCCAAGGTGAGGGAGGACGTACGGGAATATGTCAGGGGTTGCGACAGGTGCCAGCGAGCGAAAGGAGAGAGGGTGGCGCCAGCGGGGCTATTACAACCCTTACCCACGCCCGAAAGGCCATGGGAGGCAGTATCCATAGATTTTATGACGGATCTGCCAAAATCCAAAGGCAAAACAGCTGTCATGGTGGTGGTAGATCAATTAACCAAGATGTGTCATTTTATAGCTTGTTCACATGCAGTCACAGCGGAGGAAACCGCCAAGTTGTTTGTAGAACATATTTTCAAGTTGCATGGCGCCCCCTTGAGGGTGGTCAGCGACAGAGGGAAACAATTTACTTCCAGGTTCTGGAGGAAACTTATGAGCTTACTGCACGTAGAACTCAATTTCTCAACTGCCCGGCACCCAGAAACCAATGGGCAAGCGGAAAGGGCAAATGGGGTTTTACAACAATACCTGAGGTGTTATGTAAAAGACAGAGAAAATGATTGGGTGGATAAGTTACCTCTAGCAGAATTTGCCTACAACAACGCGGAGAACGTGTCCACAGGGATGAGTCCCTTCCTGGCAAATTATGGGTGTCACCCCCGGGCATTCCCAGGAGAGGGAGGGGAGAGGTGGAGCGTGCCGGCGGCGGAATATTTTTTTGAAGAGATGGAGGCGATCCACCGTCAGCTTCAACTTAACTTAGAGAAAGCCAAGGAAGAATATAAGAAGCAAGCAGACAGAAATAGGAGGGAAGGTGAAACTATAAGGGTGGGGGACCGGGTGTGGTTGTCCACCCAAGGGCTACCGTTCAAGGGCGGGAGTAAGAAATTGAGGCCCAAAAGATTGGGACCCTTTGAGGTCATACAGCAGGTCAACCCAGTGGCATTCAAACTCAGGCTGCCCAGTCACATGAAATTACACCCAGTATTTCACAGGTCATTACTGTCGCCGTACCGAGAGGGACGCGAGTGGGGGGAGCGTGAGAGAGAGGCCACCCAAACGCCCGTGATAGAAGAGAGAGAGCGCGACATGAACGTGGCAGGAATCATTGATTCCAGGTGGAAGGGGAATCAGGTGGAATATCTGGTAGAATGGGAGGGGGAAGCAGAGTCGGAAAACACTTGGGTACCAGCAGAGGTAGTCAATGACGAGGTTTTAATAGAAACATTTCATCAGCGTTTCCCAAGAAAACAGCAACCCGTGGCTCGATTTAGAAGGGAACACTTTGGGACCACCGATGAGGAAGGAGAGTTTGAAGGGTTCCCAGAGTCAGGGGTGGGTGAAGAAGCCGACTCCGACGAAGAAGAGGAAGACGGGGAGAGAGACGGTACGCCGTGGCTGGAAGTGTTAGAATCCTCGGACGACGAGGAGAGTTCCTTCAGGGGCTTTCCGCCCTCACCGCCAGTGGGAGAGGAGGCGGGAGGGGGTGAAGGGGGCCCTGGGGGGGAGGTGGATGTCAGGGAACTGCCATCGGAGAGACAGGTAGTGGACAGGCTACAGGAGAATAGGAGAGAATCTGCAGTAGAAGAGGGAACCAGCAGGGGGAGTGCAGGAGTCACAGCGGAGGGGAGGCTCTGGGATGCTTCCAGTGAGAGTAGTGGAGAGGTAACGGGACCCCCGTTGGGAACGCCCACCCTTCGCCGGAAACTGTCACGCAGAGAGTCTCGAAAGCGCATGTCTGTCAAAGAGCTTTTATGTTGGCGTAAATTCCGTAGACGCCCACTGTCAGATTCTACCAGCGACTGACGGAGTCATGCTTTGGGGGCTCCGTTAGTGCATCGGTTTGGATGACCAGCCAAACCCCAGAGGGATCAAGCTTTTACGCACAAGCAGCACACTATCCCACCACAGTACCTTCTTTTTCTTTACATTTCCAGCAAGTATTTGAGCTCGTTCTATACATCTTTGCTAATTTGACCAGGGTTAAATACTACCGGTACATGATTTTCATGTAGTCTTCTTTCAATGAACAACATGCCGTAAATTTCAAATCTGTTTTCCACCCACCATTCAACCACTTTCGCCCCCCGCCCCGATCTTGTTTGTGAAAATCAACATTATAATAATTATCCATTCCATAGCATTGCTGTGAGGTAAACACATTTTTGTCTGCCCTGCAGTGTGAAACCAAACCAATCGGTAGCCCCTCTTGCTTCTTTCCATCTTACAACTATAATAATCATAATTTTATTATTTATACCCCACCCATCTGGCTGGGTTTCCCCAGCCACTCTGGGCGGCTCCCAGCAGAATGACCGCTCCCCGCTTAAAACGGGGGGCACCCTTTGCGTGGACGCGCGCAGCCCCTAGATCTGGAGCGGCTCCATCAGCATAGGCTTGGCTTTGCCTTCCCTCAGGTGGGATACCTGGAGGTCTCCGCCTACCTCAGTCAGTTGTCCAATCCCACCTGGGGGAAGTGTTGCCAAGGAGACCAGGCCAGGTAGGGGAGGGATTACCTGCCCACACAATAGAGGGAGGATCATACCTGGGAATCCTCACTTGGCTCCAGAGCTTCTGGAGAATAGTAAAATCACGCATTCAGCTGTGTAAGATCCCATTGAAGGGGTGCTGAGAGGGAGCTAGATAGCTTCTGCTCTACTTGCTCAAGTTGCCACTTTCACCCTGAGGCACAATCTTCTGCTTGCTCCAGAATCGCAGCAGCAGGAGATGGAACTGGGCTGCCTGTCTCACGGGAGTCTCCAGAGAAATACCACTTCTGCTTGGAAATACCAGAGAACGAGCATATGTCAGAATGACCTTTTATGTTCTTATGTGTCAAACAGAAAACTCCCGCCTGCACTGCAAATAGGCTTAGCCGAAAAGAACATGGTATTCCTCAGTGACCTCCACAGTCTGAAAAACAGTCATTTGTAAAGTTATCGTTTCAATAACGCCGAGAACTCATGAAATGTGCAGCAAACCGGTCTGTACGAGAAGCGTAAACGCAACAACAAGATAATTGAATACAAAAAGAATCTCCTAATTCAAAAGCCTGTCATTTAATAATCACTTAACAGCATAATCCTATTATGAATGTTCCAAAGAAAGTCCCATGAGATGCTGTTCAGGTTGCTAGAACAGTATCTGGAGGCAAAAAGTGGCTGAATGAGAGTCAGGAAACTGAAGATGAATCCACTCAAAATGGAGGCCCTGTTGGTGGTAGGCAGTTCTCAATCCAAGAGTTGGGTTGGCAGCCTGTTCTGGAGGTGCTGGGCTGCCCCTAAAGGAGAAGGCTCATGGCTTAGGGTGTCATGGGACGCGGGGGGCGCTGTGGTCTAAACCACTGAGCCAGGACAGCCTGGCTATGGTTGCAAACACTCTGGCAATCTCATGTTTAGTCTGTTGCAGTGCATTCAGCATGGGACTGCCCTTGAAGACAGGTCTGAAAACTGAAGCTGGTACAAAGTGCAGCTGCCAAGGTGTTGACTAGCACTACAAAATGGGGTCATATTTCACAAGTCTTACAAGAGCTGCTCTAGATGCCTGTTGGCTCCCAAGCCCAGTTTAAGGTGCTGACTAAGTCATATTGTTGTTGTTGTTTAGTCGTTTAGTCGTGTCCGACTCTTTGTGACCCCATGGACCAGAGCACGCCAGGCACTCCTGTCTTCCACTGCCTCCCGCAGTTTGGTCAAACTCATGCTGGTAGCTTTGAGAATACTGTCCAACCATCTCGTCCTCTGTCGTCCCCTTCTCCTTGTGCCCTCCATCTTTCCCAACATCAGGGTCTTTTCCAGGGAGTCTTCTTTTCTCATGAGGTGGCCAAAGTCTTGGAGCCTCAGCTTCACGATCTGTCCTTCCAGTGAGCACTCATGGCTGAATTCCTTAAGAATGGATCGGTTTGATCTTCTTGCAGTCCATGGGACTCTCAAGAGTCTCCTCCAGCACCATAGTTCAAAAGCACACAGTATATATCCTAAATTATTTGTGACCCAAACATGTGAAAGAGCACCTCTCCCCATAGCTACCAACCTGTGCCTTAAGATCTGGGGGTGGAAGCTATGCTTGTCGTTCAACTGACAACTGCAGTTCACTGTGCAATAATGTGAAGCAGGGGCTTCTCTGTTGTGGCACCCTGGATCTCTTTGCCATTAGAGCTATGCTTCTCCCTTACATTAACAGCTTTTTGACATCGAGACATTTTCCTTTCTGATTTGGGGGGGGGCATTTAAAGAACTGATGTCTCTTTCTGCTGAGGTGCTGTTTTGCATTATAAATTGCTTTTATAGTGTCAATACGTTGGCGAATGTGTTTGTTTGTTTTTAATGCTTTTATTTACTGTGAATAGTTATGTTTGACCTTTTGTATGCTGGTGTGCATCACTCTGGAAACCTTTGGGTTACAGGCGGTGTGTAAGTATGCGTGTCTGTCCTGCATAAATAAATGACTTTCAGCTCCTTCTGTGAAATGAAGCATACTGTGATCTTCAAATTAAAATCTCATTAAGCAAAATCAACCAACGGATCATTTTAGCAGCAAGCAGCAAGTCTCACATTCTTCCTGTCAAATAGATGTCCCGTGAGTGACACATGGGTAAATGAAATCATTTGAGCTGGGTTTGCAGATGAAAGACAACACGGGATAGGGCAAATTGAATCTCTCAGCTCCTCCAGACTGGAGTGGACACATACTGTATCATTTACACATAAGCCTTCTCAGGGCAGACATTGCCCTTTACTCGTATGTCACTGTGTTTCCTTTCCACATTAATTGTGGGTTGTGCCTGAATTGAGAAATGTTCCATTTCCAATGTTCCAGTGTTCACACTCTTAATGTACCCTCATGTTCCCCCACTCTGTGAATGTTGAGAGTTATGGGTATGGGCACAGTGACAGACCTCTCTCCCCTCCCCCTATTTAATGCCTAGTATATCGTCTGCTAGGGACGAGGGTGGCACTGTAGGTTAAACCACAGAGCCTAGGACTTGCCGATCAGAAGGTCGGTGGTTTGAATCCCCACGACGGGGTGAGCTCCCATTGCTCAGTCCCTGCTCCTGCCAACCTAGCAGTTCGAAAGCACGTCAAAGTACAAGTAGATAAATAGGTACCGCTCCGGTGGGAAGGTAAACGGCTTTTCCGTGCACTGCTCTGGTTTGCCAGAAGCGGCTTAGTCATGCTGGCCACATGACCCGGAAGCTGTACGCCGGCTCCCTCAGCCAATAAAGTGAGATGAGTGCCACAACCCCAGAGTCGGCCACGACTGGACCTAATGGTCAGGGGTCCCTTTACCTTTATACCATCTGCTGATTTTATAGGAGCATAGGGGATTAGAAGAGGAACTACATGTCTTCCTGAGCTATGGCAAACCTGGTTATCAGAGTGAAGTTTTGTCTGCAGTTCTTGGACTCAGTACAACTGTCTTTCTCAGCCATCTCTCTCCTCTGAACTGAGCTTGCAAGCAGATACATTGCACAGACAGAGACGTCTCCCAAACCATAACCCCAACCCCTCCCTATAAAAAGTGGGGTGATGTTTGTGCACACGCCACACTACAAAATATCGAGGATCCATGCCAGATCTTTCACAAAGTCAGTTTTTGGGTGTTACAAGAAAAAGCGGGGTTTTGAGTATATATTATTCCAGAATACTAGCTGAAGAGCCCCATGTTCTTCAGCAATGTGTGCACTTTGTGGAACAGCTTCAGTAGAAAACTCTGTCCAAATTAACCAAAAATCCAGTAGTGGCTTTGCATTGCTACAGGCAAATAATTGCACCAAGCCCTCTACAGCACATTTTGCTTCGCTAGAGCACAATATATTCTTTTGTAAGGATGTATCAAACAATCTACTGACATGCAATGTATTTAAAATCTACTCCAACCTTGTGACCGTTGGTTTAAGGAGTGGCTTTTATGTGGTAGAAGACCAGCTCTTTCATTTCAGTTGACTTTTTTACCCTTTTAAGCCTTGTGTGCTGCACACTTTGTGGAAGACGATATAGAAAAGAAAGCTAATCAGTAGGGCAGGCTACATCTGCGAGCGTCACATGATAGTGACTGCTACAGTTGGCTTCTTCTGGAACAAGATGTTATTAAAAATCATTACTCCCAAGACCAGACTTGTTCATCATTGCAGCTGCACTGGGGAAAAGATTATGCACGGAAGGATCTAATAAGATGTGCTCGATTAGATTACAAACGGAAAAAATCCTTAAAAAGTTATTTTCACACACATTTTAAAAAAGTGATAATTGGAAAATCAGATGAGTTTCTTTTCAATATATTTCAAACATCTGGGTCTTGTCTGGGGCAATCCTATACGTGCTTTCTGCTACAATGGGGCAGGGGTAATGTAAGATAAAAGAGGGGCATGACTCGCCTACCTCTTTTGTCACAGAAAACAGGCTATTCCATCCCCTGTGAGGTGCCGCTATCACACGCAAATCCTGGAGACTAGAATTTATCCATAATAACCTTCAGCAAATTTTCACAAAATATTCAGGCTGAGAAAAGTTTGCCTTCTTTCCGGCGGCGATTCACTATTGCATTCTTGAAAAACGATTAATTGAAGCGATAATTGAAAAGACCTTTGCAGGAGAAAGCTGCTGGTGGTGTGACGAGTCAGGCTGCCCCTGGATCAGTTACTCATCCAGCTGGCTGGGCAATTAATATCTCTGAATTATGGAGAACACCTAAGGAAGCTTTTGTAGAAAAATTGAGAGTAAAGGAAACCTCTTTTCCCCCATTACTGTCTGTGAAGATTAAATAAATCCAGATGAGTTCCCTACTGCATCCAGATTATGACTTAAAGGAGAATAGTGAAAGGAACTCTTTTTCATGTTCCAAAACAAATAGTCATCTCTGTAGCCTGGAGTAGGAATGAGGAATGCTTTCTTCTCCAGCTTTGAGGGACAAGGCAAGAGGGAGAATGTACCATATGACACTGCCATCCATTGCACTTGTGATATTTCTTTTGTCCTCTGTTGAAGCAGAAGCAGATCTGTTAACCGAAAGGATTGCTTCCATTAACTTTGGGCACAGATATGAATTTATTTAATATTTAAAGACTGCTATTCTGCTTGCTCTCTTTTGCTTTTCACTTTTTCACTACAGCCTCAAGGTGGCTGGCTAAGAACAATAGATATAAAAATAAGAAAACAGCAGTATCAAAAACTGGAAAACAACAGATAAAACACAAAGTAAAAGGGAGGTATCCACCTAAATGGTTTCGCTAGGTGTCAGCCAACTTTTTCAGCAGGGGGCCAGTCCACTGTCTCTCAGACCTTGTGGGGGCCCGGACTATACTTTGACGGGGGGGGGGGGGGATGAACGAATTTCTATGCCCCACAAATAACCCAGAGATGCATTTTAAATAAAAGCTGTATTGGAAGGATATGAAAGGAGCAACGCTGGAAAAGTGGTAAAGCAAAATGTGGCACATTGCCTTAAGAGAAAAACTTACTCGGATGCTTTCCTTATTAGAAGAACAAAAACACTTTGACATCTTTACAGTGGATTGGTATGATGTTAGTGCACATATAAATAAGAAAGAATACAACAGAGGAGCGTCTTCACATTATGCAGAAGAAGTGTGGGACTTCTAAGTACCATTCGGGATGCCAGTTCTTGGCTTCGCTGGATAAAACTACTTTTTCAGACCAAAGAGAAAATAGGATAATAGAACTGTGAATATACTTTCCTTCTGGTTGTTGTTGTTTAGTCGTTTAGTCGTGTCCGACTCTTCGTGACCCCATGGACCAGCTCTCGTGACTTTATGGTCCAGCTCTCACTTTCTTCTGGTATTTATGGGTAATTTTAGTATACAGTCATACCTCGGGTTACATATGCTCCAGGCTGCGTTTTTTTGGGTTACGGACCCGCCGAAACCCAGAAGTACCAGAATGGGTTACTTCCGAGTTTAGGCAGTCGCACATGCGAACAAGCGCCAAATCACAACCCGCGTGTGCGCAGATGCACCGCTGCGGGTTGCAAACATTCATCCCGCACGGATCACGTTCGCAACCCGAGTGTCCACTGTACTTTAACTTTGTATTAAGTTTTTTTTAAAAAATAAAATAAAATAAAGCATGTACTAACAGTCAAAGGGGGGGGGACATCTGAAAAATGCTAGAACTTTAGGTAAAGGTAAAGGGACCCCTGACTGTTAGGTCCAGTTGTGGCCAACTCTGGGGTTGCAGCGCTCATCTCGCTTTATTGGCCGAGGGAGCCGGCGTACAACTTCTGGGTCATGTGGCCAGCATGACTAAGCCACTTATGGCGAACCAGAGCAGCGCATGGAAACACCGTTTACCTTCCCACCTTACCTATTTATCTATTTGCACTTTGACGTGCTTTCGAACTGCTAGGTTGGCAGGAGCAGGGACCGAGCAACGACCGCCGACCTTCTGATCGGCAAGCCCTAGGCTCAGTGGTTTAGACCACAGCGCCACCCGCATATACTAACAGTCAAAAGGGGGGAAAGCTCCTGAAAAATGCTAGAACTTTACGGATGTGCTAATGCTTCCAAGTTTGCCAACATGGGAGAATGCCCTCCCTTCAGATGTCAAGGACATTAAGAACTACATAGCTTTTAGAAGACACCTATAACGGGAAGTTATTAATGTTTGATGCTTTATTATGTTTTTTATATTCTGTAAGCCCCCCAGAGTGATTGGGAAAACCCAGCCAGATGGGCTGGGTATAAATAATAATAATAATCATATGATTATAACACACCAGGTAGCCTTCCCACTAAGATTGTGTGACCATCTGTAATGACCTTGAAGTGTTTCTGCCAGTCAGAATCTTCTATGTATTTTGGAAAGTTGTTTGTTTGTTCACTATGCATTTGGAAACGGCCAAGAAAATTGTTCCCTAGCTTGGGTCTCTGGGTAAAAAGCTGGCCTTTTGGAACGAAGCTACTTCCCAGTAATTAGGATGATCTCATCGAGTTGAAGCACCTGTGTTCTCTGGGCTTCAAGGCCATGGAGGAAGCCTACTAATTAGGGACTCATTTCTGTGGAAAAACCGTCTACCCAAGTGCCAGAAAGTACTTTTTACCATAAAGCTAGCTTTCGCCTTCGTCTCCTTTGTCTCTTACCTGTTTCTATGCAACCTCTGGGAGATTATATTGTGTGTGTCATGGACTGATTCTTATGCCCGTCATTGTCAACTGTATTTTAGATCTGTAGTTTTTGGGCCTTTCTGTCGCCTTACATGAGGCTATCTTTATTCGATTGTACTCCTTTCTTTAAAAATAAATCTATCTCATTTAAAACTGGCTTCCATTTTGGGTCAAGGCTTGGTATTGGGCCCACTTCCTCTAACTTCTTTATGATTTGTTACTGCGTAAGTTATTTACCTGAGTTTCAGGGAGACACTAGCTCTTTTCTGGAATCTTAGGGGTGTCTGGTAAGGCCTGGGAGACTCCTGTGTCAGGAGTTCAGCCTACACTTGAGTAGGACCCTGGCAGAGACACATGCCCAACTGGCCCGTTCCCTCCCTTCTGGTTGATCATTCGGGAGCTTCATAAGTATCATAGAATCATAGAGTTGGAATAGACCACAAGGGCCATCGAGTCCAACCCCCTGCCAAGCAGGAAACACCATCAGAGCACTCCTGACATATGGTTGTCAAGCCTCTGCTTAAAGCTTTCTTCAGCCCAAACATCACAGCGACCGATGCCAACCGACACCGGCACACTTAAGGATCCGCAGAGTTTGCGCATCATGCGCGTGACAGACCTCAGCGACTCAGCATATTGGCTAATCTACTTTATTTACATATAAACACACAAAGAGCACTGCAACATGGCTCCCTCTCTCTCTAGCATCAGACAACAAAGAGAAAAGGGACAATAGTCCCACTTCAGGAAACACAGTAACACACAAACATCCTGTCTCCCTCACTTCCCACTCTGTGGAGTCAAAACATATACCATCATGTGATAGACAACAATCCCATGACTGCAATCATGGAGCAGGAATTCTAACATCCTGGCCTAGGCTGCTTGGATTTGAGGAGTAGGGGCAGTGTACTACCTTGCACAGTTGGTGCTAGACCCTAGACATTATATGGCAGCCAAATCACCAAGGTCTGAGTTTTAGGGGTTTGGGGACAGAGGGGCCTTTCACAGCCTGGAGATGTTGGGGGCTGAAACTGGGACCTTTTGTGTGCAAAACCAATGCTTTACCATGGAGCTATGGTGTAAGTTGTTAAGTTGTGGGTGAACATATCAGACGTCACAGCTTCAAACAGCTTTTGTTTATTCATAGGCCAGAACAGAACTGAACTGAAGGGTTCAGCCAGCCTGCTTATATAGAGCTCCAGTACAATGTAACTGTAACAACGTTCTGTAACTATCCAATCACTGAACGTCACTTTCGATCCCTTATTTGCATATGTGGACCTGAACTATCTACAGTATCCCCTGCTGACCCAGGGTAAGAACTTCAGTACATCACATAAGTGTATCCCCATTCCAATTAATCTTTGATTAACGTCTTTCCCCTGCAATCCCATACCGCTGTGCTGCAATCAAACGTTTTGTTTTATACGCTTCATAATTGTTTCCCTAGTGCTCCATATCTCCCCGTTCCTGTCCACTTTTGCCCCCGACTGCATTGCGGCATCTACCGGAGAAGAAACTATGCTCTGACAGATGTTAAAATCGTTCATTATTCCTGCTTTTAAAAACAACCTATTGTCTTTGTCGAAAGACAGATCTGCAACGTAGCGGATGAGTTCATGAATCATAGGCTGACAGGTAAGCAGGTAAGAAACAAAGATAATGGCAAAAAAAGAGTCATGTGTCAGTCAACTCCCCTACAGATCATTTTTCAAATGCTGCTGCTGGCAGGGTTTGAGGGGTAGATGTCAGGATGGCTGCTTCAAACTTTAAAATGCTCCTCCAAGTCCCAATGGGGAAACCTTGCTTCAGTGCCCGCAAGAGCTGCCAAACCAATCCAGTTTGCAGAAAGTTATAATGAAAGCCACAAATCTTGTCGGGAAGATTTGGGACCCAACAGCCGACGCTACATGCCTACAAATCTTCCCGGTAAACAAGCCAACAGTTTTCAGACATGGTCTATGAAGACGCTTACAAAAGGACAGCGAAACCGAAATGGAGAGGGAAGTGATATCTGTACTGCTTTATTTAACATTTACAGCTTGCTGACAGCTAGAAGGTTAGGAGCAAAGGGAGCCATGTTGGTTTATAAGGAGAAGGAAAATATTGGGCGTTTTTGGTTACGGACCTTCGCCTTTTATTAAATCAGTAATAGTTCTCAAGATCACCTTCAAGGCTTGTTCTTAAATTCCAACCTACATATCACATTGACTAGATACTTCCTGTTTGTAGATAGATAGCATACATCCCAATTTGTTTGTAGGGAGATTTATTGTTGTTGTTTAGTCGCTTAGTCGTGTCCGACTCTTCGTGACCCCATGGACCAGAGCACGCCAGGCATTCCTGTCTTCCACTGCCTCCCACAGTTTTGTCAAACTCATGCTGGTAGCTTCGAGAACACTATCCAACCATCTCGTCCTCTGTCGCCCCCTTCTCCTTGTGCCCTCCATCTTTCCCAACATCAGGGTCTTTTCCAGGGAGTCTTCTCTTCTCATGAGGTGGCCAAAGTATTGGAGTCTCAGCTTCACGATCTGTCCTTCCAGTGCGCATTCAGGGCTGATTTCCTTAAGAATGGATAGGTTTGACCACAGTGGTTTAGACCACAGCGCCACCTGCGTCCCTACTATTGCTGGGTTACATCATCCCTGGCCCTTGGCCATGTTGTCTGGGGTTGATGAGAACTGGAATCCAACCATGTCCAGAGTGGCTCACTTTGGCTACTCGTGCCAACCTAGCAGTTCAAATGCATACCAGTGCGAGTAGATAAATAGGTACCACTGTGATGGGAAGGTACATGACGTTTCCATGTGCTCTGGCACTTGTCACGGTGTTCTGTTGTGCCAGAAGTGGTTTAGTCATGCTGGGCACATGACCCAGGAAGCTGTCTGCGGTCAAACGCCAGCTCTCTCAACCTGGAAGCAGAGATGAGCACTGCACACAAAGGCAAATTCGACTGGATTTAACCGTCCAAGGGTCCTTTACCTTTATGTTGCATAAATGGAGTGGCATCTTTTCACGTCAAAAAAGAACAATTTGCTTAAGTGGGTAGGTGCTAAATCAACTTTCACTTTATTTGAAGAAGAAAAAAAGGAAGCCAGCTGATTCTCACTGCTCACTATGAGAGTGAACTCTGCCAAACACCCACTCCTTCAATCTGGTACAGAGGCTAAGGATAACTTGCTCTCTTCAGAAATCAGGCTAAATGCCTATAATTCAAAAAGGAGGAAAAAATGAAATAAAAATAGATGTTTAAAAATGGATATGCAGTAACAAAAAGGGGGGAATAGCCAAGGACCAAATAGGAGGACATTTTAGATGGCATATGAGAGAGAGTGAATGAAAAATGGGCTTTTAAATCTCAATAAACACTAATTACACATTTGGCAGAAATTTCTTTTTTCCTAACATTTCCTAATAATGGAACTAACATCCTGCTCCAGCCAGACTGCCAGCCCATGGGATGCTAAGTAGGGTTTGGAGGTGACTGGCATTCATTCTTTCATTCATTTATTCGATTTATTTGTATGCTGCTTTTCCACACACACAAATAATAATGCTCCAAGTGGCATGGGTTGACAGTTGCTTGTGCTCAAAGAGGCTTACAACAAGGAAACAGGGATCCATTTAAAAGCAAACACTACAAATCTGATTTCATAATACAGTGATACCTTGGTTTACAACCATAATCTGTTCCGGAGGTCCAGTTGTAAACCAAAACAGGTTGTAACCCAAGGCGCGCTTTCGCCAGTGGGGCCTCCCCCCCAAAAAATAAATGGTTGTAATCTGAAAAATATGAGTTGTAATCCAAAAAAAGGGACACACACTTCAGTGTTTGACGTATTTTTAATCCAAAACGGTTGTAATCCAAAACGGTTGTAATCCAAAACGGTTGTAATCCAAAACGGTTGTAATCCAAAACGGTTGCAAGCCAAGGTACCACTATATAGCACAGAAGGAAAACGATAAACAATTAGTGAACAATTAGCGAACCCATTGAAAGATGTCATGAATGAAATATTGAACACAGGCGAAATCCCAGAAACATGGAAACAGGCCTATATAACAGTAATTCCAAAACAAGGCGCAGATTTGCTGCAAATTAAAAACTATAGGCCTATCTCCTTGTTAAATAACGATTACAAATTGTTTGCAAATATTCTAGCTAACAGATTAAAAAAAATATTAAATGAATATATACATCAAGATCCAGCCAGGTTCCTACCAGGAAGACAAATGAAGGAGAATATAAGGAATATTTTGAATATAATAGAATATTTGGAGGTTAAAAATGAAAAGAAAGTGGCAAAGAAGGAAAATGATAAAAAGAGGAGAAATATGTTTCGGTCTCTGAAGCCTTCTTAGCTTGTTTGTACCGACAGCTCTGAATATAAGAAGAAACTCCTAGGTCAGGCCAGTAGCCCAAACAGCCCAGCTGTTCTCCCAGCGGCCAACCAGATGCCTATAGGAAACCTGCAAGCTGGATTGGAGCCCCAAAGCACTCTCCCCTCCTTCCATTTCTAATACCTGGTGTGGCGTTTGTCCTCCTAGGTGTGTGACATCATACTGGGTTCATAAGGAAAGGGATAACTAATTGTAAAATGACTAACCAATGGGAACCCAAGGGACGGAGTTAACTTTGTATAAGGTTTTAAGCACAGAGTTTTTGTGGAGGGAGTTAGAGTTGTTGAGAAGACAGTCTGGAGTTAGGAGAGACAGAGAAGATAAGTTTGTGGGTTGGGCTAGTCTGGTGTGAGAGAGGGAGAGAATTTGTTACGAGGAGTCAGTCAAACAGTTGAGATAACCAGTCAGAAGGTATTAGGAAGGTATAGGCTGGTAAAGAAACTAATGTTAAGATGTTGTTGTTGTTTAGTCATTTAGTCGTGTCCAACTCTTCGTGACCCCCTGGACCAGAGCACACCAGGCACTCCTGTCTTCCACTGCCTCCCGCAGTTTGGTCAAACTCATGCTGGTAGCTTCGAGAACACTGTCCAACCATCTTGTCCTCTGTCGTCCCCTTCTCCTTGTGCCCTCCATCTTTCCCAACATCAGGGTCTTTTCCAGGGAGTCTTCTCTTCTCATGAGGTGGCCAAAGTATTAGAGCCTCAGCTTCAGGATCTGTCCTTCCAGTGAGCACTCAGGGCTGATTTCCTTAAGAATGGAGAGGTTCAGTGGCGTAGCGTGGGTTGTCAGCACCCGGGGCAAGGCAAGTAATTTGCGCCCCCTAACCCGTGGATTTGCGCCCCCTAATCCTAACCCCCAGATGTTGCGCCCAGTGCGGCCGGCCCCCCTGCACCCCCCACGCTACGCCACTGGATAGGTTTGATCTTCTTGCAGTCCATGTGTTAAGTTGTGGGTTGACATAGCAGACGACACAGCGATTTCTCCAAGTAGCTCTTTATTTCGTAAGCTGGAATAGAACTGACTGCAAACAGCTCAGCCGGCCTGCTTTTATAGGCAGCCGGCTGTCAACATTGTAGCAACAACAGCCCAGAGTTCCCGCCTAAAATAACTGACGTGGACCTGAGTGAAAACTATCTACAGACCTGAGTGAAAACTATATACAGTATCCCCCTGCTGGCCCAGGGTGAAACTTCACTACATAACACCATGAAACTCTCATGAGTCTCCTCCAGCACCATAATTCAAAAGCATCAATTCTTCGTTGATCAGCCTTCTTTATGGTCCAGCTCTCACTTCCATACATACTACTGGGGAAAACCATAGCTTTAACTATACGGACCTTAAAGTTAAGATACTGACAGGAATATTATCTGAGGAACCATAAACTTGTTAATGTTTGTAAAATAAACTTGGGTTTTTTTGTTCACTTTTAACAACTGACTGGACTCAGTGTTTTACCCGAGAGTAATGGGTTGGTGGCAGCGGGGAAGCGATCACAGTGGTGGCACAGGGATCAATAGACCGTTAAACATCCGGGGACCCTGTATGATCGCCACACCTGGTATTCAGAAGCATACTACCGTCCAATAGTGGAAGGAGAACTTAGCCGTCAGGGTTAGTAGCCAATCTGGATTCAGCTGAATGAAATATCTCCTATAGGAGATACTCAATAGGAGTATAGCATCTAGATCAAGGGAAGTAATAGTGCCACTGTATTCTGCTCTGGTCAGACCTCACCTGGAGTACTGTGTCCAGTTCTGGGCACCACAGTTCAAGAAGGACACTGACAAACTGGAACGTGTCCAGAGGAGGGCAACCAAAATGGTCAAAAGCCTGGAAACGATGCCTTATGAGGAACGGCTAAGGGAGCTGGGCATGTTTAGCCTGGAGAAGAGGAGGTTAAGGGGTGATATGATAGCCATGTTCAAATATATAAAAGGATGTCACACAGAGGAGGGAGAAAGGTTGCTTTCTGCTGCTCCAGAGAAGCGGACACGGAGCAATGGATCCAAACTACAAGAAAGAAGATTCCACCTAAACATTAGGAAGAACTTCCTGACAGTAAGAGCGGTTCGACAGTGGAATTTGCTGCCAAGGAGTGTGGTGGAGTCTCCTTCTTTGGAGGTCTTTAAGCAGAGGCTTGACAACTATATGTCAGGAGTGCTCTGATGGTGTTTCCTGCTTGGCAGGGGGTTGGACTCGATGGCCCTTGTGGTCTCTTCCAACTCTCTATGATTCTATGATTCTGTTCCCCATCAGCTGAGCTGCTGAAGTTACAGGGCGATTATAAAAGTGTGAACAATTAATGTTGTGTTTGCTATATTATAAGGAGAGATATAGGGATCGGTGGGGCTGTTAACAGGAAAGGATGCAGAGGAGGGAAGCATCATCGTCACAGTGATAGCCAGCTATTAGTTTGTGTGGGTTGTGTGTGTGTGTGTGTGTGTGTGTGTGTGTATGTGAATGAGTGAGTGGGATGTGAGTAGCAGCCGAGGGTAATATGCAATTAAAACCATGGTTTCCTGGCCAATACAGTGGCCATGGGGGGTTCCACTGAATAAGATTCTGCTGAATCATAATTCCTACGCCACTCCAGAATGGGGCTAGAGAGCACAGCACCCCCTCATTCAGGCTTTCATAAATGTGTAGCGTGGAAATTGGATTTGTGACTATTTGCTAAATCAGAATTTCAGTGGTGTCATGCTCCAAAACATTTCTCAATTGGGGGTTCGAGAGGTTGTGTGCCATACCTTTTTTTTTGCTGAAGTACAAATACCAGCTATTAAATGTACAGTGGTACCTCTGGTTACAGACGCTTCAGGTTACAGACTCCACTAACGCAGAAATAGTACCTCGGGTTAAGAACTTGCTTCAGGATGAGAACAGAAATCGTGCTCTGGCGGCGCGGCGGCAGCAGGAAGCCCCATTAGCTAAAGTGGTGCTTCAGGTTAAGAACAGTTTCAGGTTAAGAACAGACCTCCGGAACAAATTAAGTTCTTAACCCGAGGTACCACTGTACTTCGGTGGGTGTCATGGCCCCCAGTGTCTAGCACGGTCCGGGAATCAGCATGTTTTTACATGAGCAGAATGTGTCCTTTTATTTAAAATGCATCTCTGGGTTATTTGTGGGGCATAGGAATTTGTTCTCCGCCCACCCTTCAAAATATAGGCCGACCCCCCACAAGGTCTTTGCTGAAAAAGTTTGCTGACCCCTGCCCTAGAAGAACCCCCTGGATCTATAGGGCCTGAACCTTCAGAGGCACCTTCCTCTGAGCCTGAGGAACTAACCCCTGCTCCCCCGAGACGTCACCGGTCAGTGATGAAGGGAGGGCACCAGGCAAAAGGTTGAGGAGTAGAGAAGTCTCCAGCTCCAGGCACTGTAGTTACAAAAGGGTGGAAACAGGGAGATGTTTTATGAGCAAAAGAGGCTCAGTCTGTGCTCAACCTGTCTTGAAACAAGTTGCTCACCTGGAGCTATCTGTGGTGCTGAAACTTCTAAGCAACCTCAATAATAAAATAATCCAATTGCTGTAATGTGCAGAACAAGGATTATGCTTAGTTTATTAAAATTGCGCTATAGCACTACTAGCATCGCTAGGTTTATTTCTTTGCAATAAATAAATAAACGAATAAAAATGCAGTCTTAGTAAACTGACTAGGTTGTACCCCACAAATTGTGATAATTTTATTGACTCTTGTTATAGAGCCCAGAAACTTGTTTCAGCTTACAAAACTGTTTCCTTCCCCGGAGACGATCTCAATGTGGGAACATTGCACCAAAGGCCATGAGTTCCGCCCCACCCCCCAGTGTGAATGTGTGGATCGTGCATGCGAAGGAGCGAATGGGATATGGGCACAAAGAAGGGATTGCAAAAGGCAAATCATATCTGCACACTTCTGTAGGTCTGCAGCTATACAAAGATAGTGAACTAGTCAGGTGCTAGATCATAATATTGCATTCAGACTTCCGGAGGCGGCGCGAAACAGCGATGGCGGTCCTCTTCATTGTCTGAAGAGGGGCTCCGCAGAAAAGGGTCGCTCGCTGCGGCATAGCGACGACCCGTTTGAAAAAACCACGGGCAGAGGGAGCCCGTGGCCGTGGGACTCGGCGGGCGCCAGGAACTCCCCCAGAAGTGTGGAAGGGACCCCGTAAGGGGCTCCGGAGCGCGAAAGGGGGAGCGGCGCTGTGAGTTCATCGCTCTTTCTGCGGGAGGCGAAGCCGCGCAGCTGCTGCTGATGAGCGTCGACCTTTCTTCCTGTGAACATCAATTTGGCAAGTAACATACCCGTGAGTAAAGTGAACTATAATTTGGACTCCAAATATCTTTTTTCCGGGTTTGAAAACGGGTGACGAGTAAAAGGAAGTCCGTCTCCCGATACTGCTTACAAGATCAAAGCAAAAGTACAGAGGAGCGCTGAGGCGCTTAATGGGAACTTTGTAAAGTGGAACTATCGTGCATTTACAGAATTTGCAGTCTTCTTATTTAAAAGATCAAGAGAGACTTTGTTTTTGCCTATGGGATTTGTATTTGGGACTTTGCTTTAAGAACGCAAGTCGTCGGGCTGTCAGTATGTAACTGAGCTGTCAAACTGCGGATTACAGTAACAAGATTTTAAGTGGCTACATATATTGAAACTTTGAACGTTTAAAATACTGTTGCAATTACCAGTCTGGCTCCTAGTGGCTTTAGCTTAAAAAGTAAAGGACTCTGCGAATCTTCCTTTTTGTCTTGGAATTACAAACTAAAAAAGAGATTACAGAAACTTTAAATGGCGGAAAAATTTTCTCCTTCCCTGAAATTTTAAGAGACTCCCCCTAGAGGATTGTGGAGTTATAGAGGCCTGGGAAACATTTTTTGTTTGGAATTTCTGTGGTTTAATTGTGTGTACTCTGGACTTGCTTTCTCATGGAATAAAGGATAATTTGACCTTGAACAAGAGGCAGGTGTGGAATGAGTGGCACAGGGAAAACAAGAGCAGCCAAAGCTAAAGAAAGAGAAAAAGAAAAAGAAAAAGAAAGGAAGCCTGTGCAACTTGTCCAAACAACTTTAGCTCATCATCGCAGATCATCTGTTCCAACCGTCCTGATAGCACAGGAGGTGGAGGCCGAACAGCCTGCTGAAGAGGACATGGCAACAGGAGGATCTGACACAGTTTTGAAACAAATTTTAGAACAACTAGCAATTTTAAATCAAAAAGTGGACAGTCAATCACTAAAAATAGACCAAGCAACAACTACTATTGGCGTACTTTCTGAAAAGGTCTCTCAGAACACACAGGCAATTGAGAATCTACAAGGAGCTACAGCTGAAAATCATAAATTAGCTGTGGAAGCCTACCAAAAAGCGGAGCAAGCAAGTAAAAGAGTCGATGAGATTAAAGGTGAAATCAAGCCTCTGCAAAGACAGGTAGGGGAACAACAGGCCTACCTGTCGATGGTGGAATTGAGAAACAAGGAGAATAACCTCAGGTTGAGAGCTGTCCCAGAATTGGAAGAAGGCAATTTGGAGGGATTTTTGACACTTTTATTCTCCAAATTTTGGGGAATAGAAGAGGATAAAGACTTTAAAATTGTGACTGCATTTAGATTGGGCAGATCGGTGAAGAAGGACAAGTCCAGAGACTGTTTGGTTATTCTGAAATCAAGAGAGGAAAGAGACAAGATACTAGGCCTACATTTCAAAAAATCTCTAGAGATAGAAGGTAAAAAGGCTGAAATTTACAGAGATATACCTAAATTGTTATTGGATCTTAGAGCCTCATACTTAGAACTGGCAAAGTTGTTGAGAAACAACACAATCCCTTATAGGTGGGAGTTCCCGCAAGGACTATCATTTAGTTATAAAGGAAGGAAAATAAGAATCAGAACACCAGAGGACCAGCAGAAGTTTCTTCACGACAACGGGGAAGACCTCCAGAAAGGAGCAGTTGCGTCTTGGCCACCTCCACCACCAGGAACTAAACAGCCTGGAGCTGGACCATCACTGCCACTGCCGGGAACGGGAGAACTAGACACCCCATTGTAAGGCCTACAAACTGATTCAGGATGTCTCTGCAACTTCTTAGTTGGAATATAAATGGCGGAAATTCTCCAGAAAAAAGAAGGAAAGTATTCCATATATTGAAGAAAGAGCAATTGGACATTATTTGTCTGCAAGAAACACATGTGACAAGGCTTCATCGGAAAGTGCTAATTAATAAAAGGTTAGGCCAAGAATTTATTTCTTCGGACAGAGTTAAGAAAAGAGGAGTAGTGATCTACGCAAAGGAGAGCCTGTCACCGAAATTTCTATTTAAAGATGAACAAGGCAGAATTTTGGCTATTGAAATTCATACACATGGTGAAAAATTTTTGATATTAGGAATCTATGCGCCAAATGATGGAAAATCGGAATTTTTTAAGAAGCTGCATGAGACTTTACTGGATTATCTAGACTATAACAACATTATTATGTTGGGAGATATGAATGGGGTTGTCTCTGTAAATATGGATAAGTCCCAGAGTGCAAATATAACAAAAGAAGGCAGACTACCTAAAACTTTTTTTGAAATGACAGACAATATGGATTTGATTGATATATGGAGAGTCAAGAACCCCCTAGGAAAAGAAGGAACTTTCTTTTCTGAAGCTCATTTGTCATGGACACGAATCGACCAAATTTGGACAACTAAAGGACTGGCACCTAAAACTAGAAAAGTGGAAATCTGCCCAAAAACTTGCTCCGACCATAATGCTTTGAAAATGGAATTGAGACTAAACATAACCGGATCCTTCAGATGGAAAATGAATGACACTTTATTTAGAGATCAGGAGATTGTGAAGAAAGCCCAAAAAACTTTAAAAGATTACTTCGAGATAAATCTGAACACTACGGTGGAAAAAAGAACAATCTGGGACGCAAGCAAAGCGGTGATGAGAGGGTTTCTAATACAACAAAACACTGTAAAGAAAAGACTCTGGAATGAAAAGAAGCAGAAGATATTGGAGAGAATAAGTGAGGGCGAAAGGAAATTAAGATCTAGGCCCAAGTCTAAGGAAGTGCTGAGAGAAGTGAAATTTTTCCAGGCCCAATATATGAAACTGATAAACCAAGAAGTGGAGTGGAAAATTAAACAAATGAGACAAAGATCTTTCGATTCAGCAAATAAGTGTGGGAAACTGCTAGCATGGCAGTTGAAAAAAAGACAAAAACTAAATACAGTTACAAATCTAGAGATTGAAGGAAGAATGGTTCAGAAGCCTGAAGAAATTAGGAAATGTTTCCAGAGATATTTCAAAGATCTCTATGCACAAGGGCCGCAGAAAGAATCTGAGATAGATCAATTTATTAAAACTAACGGATTACAAAAAATTTCTCAGGAAATGAGAACAACCCTGAATGTTAAAGTTACACAGCAGGAAATCGAGAGTGCCATACAGAACCTCCAATTAGGCAAATCTCCAGGCCCTGATGGACTTACCTCCAAATATTATAAGGTTTTGAAGGACTATTTGATACAACCCTTGATGGAGGTATGTAACCAGATTATGGAGGGTAAGAAGGCACCAGAAACGTGGAAAGAAGCTTTCATCACATTGATTCCTAAAACAGAAACTGAAAAGACTCAACTTAAGAACTACCGTCCCATCTCACTCCTAAATGTGGATTACAAAATTTTTGCAGACATTTTGGCAAATAGATTTAAAAAAGTACTGAATGAAGTGATTCACAAAGACCAAGCAGGCTTTCTCCCGGGTAGGCATTTGTTTGACAACACGAGAAACATTATTGACATTTTGGAACTCTTACAAACAAATATTAACACTAGAGCGGCGTTAATTTTTATTGATGCGGAGAAAGCCTTTGACAACATTTCTTGGATGTTCATGAAGAAAAATTTGGAAGGGATGGGAGTGGGACGGGGGTTTGAAAATGGTATAGAAGCAATATATTCAGATCAAAAAGCTAAATTGATAGTAAACAATGTGGTGACGGAGGAATTCAATATTGAAAAAGGGACACGACAAGGGTGTCCTCTATCCCCATTATTGTTTATCTCGGTCCTGGAGGTGCTTTTGAATATGATTAGAAGGGACCGGTCAGTTCGGGGCATTGAGGTCGGAGTGAAACAATATAAACTGAAAGCATTTGCAGATGATTTGGTACTAACATTACAGGAGCCAGTTTCTAGCACAAAAAGAGTTTTGGACTTAATATCTGATTATGGTCGGGTGGCGGGATTTAAGTTGAACAAGCAAAAGACTAAGGTCTTAGCTAAGAACCTAACGTCTACAGAAACAGATGAGTTTTTGAAAGAGACAGGATTAAATGTGGTTAAAAAGGTAAAATATCTAGGGGTGTTCTTGACTTCTAAAAACTTGAATTTGTTTAAGGACAATTATGAGAAATGTTGGTCAGAAATCAAAAGGGATTTGGAAACTTGGACAAGACTAAAACTTTCCTTGTTAGGCCGAATAGCAGCTATAAAGATGAATGTTTTGCCGAAAATGTTATTTTTGTTTCAGACCCTGCAGATTGTGGACAAAGTGGTATGCTTCGGAAAGTGGCAGAAGGATATTTCTAAGTTCGTTTGGCAGGGCAAAAAGCCCCGAATTAAGTTTAAAATACTAACAGATGCGAAAGAAAGGGGGGGATTTGCCCTGCCAGACTTGAGGTTATATTATGAATCTGCAGCCTTCTGCTGGTTGAAAGACTGGTTTTTGTTAGAGAACACCGATGTCCTAGATCTGGAAGGGTTTGATAACGCTTTTGGGTGGCATGCGTATTTGTGGTATGACAAGGTTAAAGTTCATAAAATGTTCAAAAACCATATTGTTAGAAGAGCAATCTTTATGGTCTGGACAAAATATAAAGACTTATTGGAGAGCAAAACACCAAGGTGGCTTTCACCGGCAGAGGCCAAGGCACGTAAGAGACTTAACATGGAGGCCTATTGGCCAAAATATTGGGAATTAATAGAAAAAGATGGTGACAATTGGAAGCTGCAGAGTTTTGAAAATGTAAAAAGCAAGGTGCGAGATTGGTTGCATTATGCCCAAATTTGGGAAATTTTCAAAACAGACAAAAAGGTTGGGTTCCAGGTGGAAAAATCGAAATTAGAGACAGAATTGTTAGAACCTAAAGACAAATTACTTTCAAGAATGTATAACTTGCTGCTTAAATGGAATACACAGGATGAGACAGTCAAATCCGCCATGATAAAGTGGGCACAGGATATTGGACATAACATTATGTTTGATGACTGGGAAAGGTTATGGACCACCGGAATGAAATTCACGGCATGTAGTGCCCTGAAAGAAAATATTATGAAAATGATATACCGGTGGTACATGACCCCAGTCAAGCTTGCTAAGATATACCACCTGTCTGATAACAAATGTTGGAAGTGTAAAGAGGCGGAAGGGACATTCTTTCACCTCTGGTGGACATGTCCGAAAGTGAAGGCCTTTTGGGAAATGATCTATAATGAGTTTAAAAAGGTATTTAGATATACCCTACCCAAGAAACCGGAGGCCTTCCTTCTGGGCATTGTAGACCAGAATGTGTTAAAGAAGGATAGAACTTTTTTTATGTATGCTACAACAGCAGCAAGAATTCTCATCGCAAAGTGTTGGAAGACACAAGATTTACCCACACTGGAGGAATGGCAGACGCAGTTGATGGATTATATGGAACTGGCGGAAATGACTGGCAGAATCCGAGACTTGGGAGAAGAAAAAATGGAAGAGGACTGGAAAAAATTTAAGGACTATTTACAAAAATATTATAAGCTGTATGAATGTTAAGAAAATGCACTTTTTAGGAAATATTAGCCCCAGCAATGGTAATTAGGTGAAATGAAAATTAAGGCACAAGAAAAGAGAGGTGAAATTAAGAAAAAATTTTATTGCATTATGTTTTAATTATAATATATAAGATCATGGTTATAATAACTTTGACTTTGGTAACATGAAATTGAAAGATACAATAAGTAATGAATTGAAAGATACAATAATGAACTGAAAGATACAATAAGTAATGAAATAAGATAATAATATAGTTGAAGACTTCATATTATGAATATTGGGTTACAAATAAATTGAAATGGGTAATATGACAAAATGAAAGATACAATAAGTGATGAAATAAGATAACAAAATGCTGAAGTTGGCTTTATAAATAATGCAGATTCGGGAAGATGTGGGGAAGTCCAAAAGATTCTGTAAAAGAAATATGTATTATGAAATTTTTGTATTTTATTTTTTGTTCTTTTTTATTCTGTGAAATTAATAAAAATATTTAAAAAAAAAATAGATCATAATATTGCATGTGCTGTAAGATGTTATTGTCAGCTCACAGTGATAGTAAATGAGGAACTCACAAGGTTGCAGTCTTTAATAGTGTTATCTAGCATTTCAGAGACATCTTTTAAAAAGTATCTTTAAAAAAGACATCTTAAAAAGCAGAGACATCACCTTGCCAACAAAGATCCGTATAGTTAAAGCTATGGTTTTGCCAATAGTGATGTAAGGAAGTGAGAGCTGGACTATAAAGAAGGCTGATTGCTGAAGAATTTATGCTTTTGAATTCTGGTGCTGGAGGAGACTCTTGAGAGCCTCATGGACTGCAGGAAGATCAAACCTATCCATTCTGAAGGAAATCAGCCCCGAGTGCTCACTGGAAGGACAGATCCTGAAGCTGAGGCTCCAATACTTTGGCCACCTCATGGCCACTCCCTGAAAAAGACCCTGATGTTGGGAAAGATGGAGGGCACAAGGAGAAGGGGACGGCAGAGGACAAGATGGTTGGACAGTGTCCTCGAAGCTACCAGCATGAGTTTGACCAAACTGCGGGGGGCACTGGAAGACAGGAGTGCCTGGCGTGCTCTGGTCCATGGGGTCACGAAGAGTTGGACACGGCTAAACGACTAAACAACAACAACAACCATTTCAGATGGCGAATGGATTATTCAATAGGGGCAGTCTGACTTAGGCCCTATGTGCACTACACATTTAAACTTGCCACTTGAGGATTCTAGGAACAGTAGTTTGTTAAGATTGCTGACAGTTGCCATGAGGCCCCTTGTCCCCTCCCAAAACTACAATGCCCCAAGTTCTCTGATAAACAGTGATTACGCCACTCTATAGCGGGGGGGGGGGGAGATGCAGATTAAGGGCGGTATACAAATTTAATAAATAACAACAATAAATAATTTGTAGTTTACCACACAGAGGAGCTGCACACATACCCAGAACGTCAAAATAGGGAGGTTGATGGTGGAGGGTGAGCTGAGCAGGGCACAATTCTGGATGCAGAAAAATTCCACGGTCACAATTTCATCCAAAATCTGACTTTCGGCAACGCACTCAAATATGGTGCCAAACGGTTGCAAATATTCCGCTGAAAGGTTTGGCGGTCGTAACAGAAGGCTTTATATCACAGGACAAGAAATCAGCCCTCGACAACTTAACCGGCAGAAAAATATTTTTTTGAAAAAATCCCTAAGCCCCGGGGTCACAATTTCATCCAAAACCTGACTTTTGGAAACTCACTCAAAAATGGTGCCAAATGGTTGCAAATGTTCCGCTGAAAGGTTTGGCGGTCTAAACAGAAGGTTTTTTATCACAGGAAAAGAAATCAGCTCTCGACAACTTAACCGGCAGAAAAAGATTTTTTTTGAAAAAATCCCTAAGCCCCGGGGTCATAATTTCATCCAAAATCTGACTTTCGGCAAATCACCCAAAAATGGTGCCAAAGGGTTGCAAATGCTCCGCTGAAAGGTTTGGCGGTCGAAACAGAAGGCTTTTTATCACAGGAAAAGAAATCAGCCCTCGACAAAGTAAACCGGCAGAAAAATATTTTTTTGGAAAAATCCCTAAGTCCTGGGGTCACAATTTCATAAAAAATTTGATTTTCGGAAATTTACTCAAAAATGGTGCCAAACGGTTGCAAATGCTCCCCTGAAAGGTTTGTCGGTCGAAACAAATGGCTTTTTATCACAGGAAAAGAAATCAGCCCTCGACAACTTAACCGGCAGAAAAATATTTTTTTGAAAAAATCCCTAAACCCCGGGTTCAGAAATTCATAAAAAATATGACTTTCGGCAACTCACCCAAAAATGGTGCCAAACGCTTGCAAATGCTCCGCTGAAAGGTTTGGCGGTCGAAACAGAAGGCTTTTTATCACAGGAAAAGAAATCAGCCCTTGACAACTTAACCGGCAGAAAAATATTTTTTTGAAAAAATCCCTAAGCCCCGGAGTCACAATTTCATCAAAAATCTGACTTTTGGAAACTCACTCAAAAATGGTGCCAAACGCTTGCAAATGCTCCGCTGAAAGGTTTGGCGGTCGAAAAAAATGGCTTTTTGTCACAGGAGAAGAAATCAGCCCTCGACAACTTAACCGGCAGAAAATTTTTTTTTGTAAAAATCCCTAAGCCCCGGGGTCACAATTCCATCAAAAATCTGACTTTCGGCAACTCACCCAAAAATGGTGCCAAAGGGTTGCAAATGCTCCGCTGAAAGGTTTGTCGGTCGAAACAGAAGGCTTTATATCAAAGGTAAAAAATCAGCCCTCGACAACTTAACTGGCAGAAAAAGATTTTTTTTTGAAAAAATCCCTAAGCCCCGGAGTCACAATTTAATCAAAAATCTGACTTTTGGAAACTCACTAAAAAATGGTGCCAAAGGGTTGCAAATGCTCCCCTGAAAGGTTTGACGGTCGAGACAGAAGGCTTTTTATCACAGGAAAAGAAATCAGCCCTTGACAAACTTAACCGGCAGAAAAACATTTTTTTAAAAAAATCCCTAAGCCCCGGGGTCACAATTTCATCAAAAATCTGACTTTTGGAAACTCACTCAAAAATGGTGCCAAACGCTTGCAAATGCTCCGCTGAAAGGTTTGGCGGTCGAAACAGAAGGCTTTTTATCACAGGAGAAGAAATCAGCCCTTGACAACTTAACCGGCAGAAATTTTTTTTTTGTAAAAATCCCTAAGCCCCGGGGTCACAATTCCATCAAAAATCTGACTTTCGGCAACTCACCCAAAAATGGTGCCAAAGGGTTGCAAATGCTCCGCTGAAAGGTTTGTCGGTCGAAACAGAAGGCTTTTTATCACAGGAGAAGAAATCAGCCCTTGACAACTTAACCGGCAGAAATTTTTTTTTTGTAAAAATCCCTAAGCCCCGGGGTCACAATTCCATCAAAAATCTGACTTTCGGCAACTCACCCAAAAATGGTGCCAAAGGGTTGCAAATGCTCCGCTGAAAGGTTTGTCGGTCGAAACAGAAGGCTTTATATCAAAGGTAAAAAATCAGCCCTCGACAACTTAACTGGCAGAAAAAGATATTTTTTTGAAAAAATCCCTAAGCCCCGGAGTCACAATTTCATCAAAAATCTGACTTTTGGAAACTCACTAAAAAATGGTACCAAAGGGTTGCAAATGCTCCCCTGAAAGGTTTGACGGTCGAAACAGAAGGCTTTTTATCACAGGAAAAGAAATCAGCCCTCGACAAAGTAAACCGGCAGAAAAATATTTTTTTGGAAAAATCCCTAAGTCCTGGGGTCACAATTTCATAAAAAATTTGATTTTCGGAAATTTACTCAAAAATGGTGCCAAACGGTTGCAAATGCTCCCCTGAAAGGTTTGTCGGTCGAAACAAATGGCTTTTTATCACAGGAAAAGAAATCAGCCCTCGACAACTTAACCGGCAGAAAAATATTTTTTTGAAAAATCCCTAAACCCCGGGTTCAGAAATTCATAAAAAATATGACTTTCGGCAACTCACCCAAAAATGGTGCCAAACGCTTGCAAATGCTCCGCTGAAAGGTTTGGCGGTCGAAACAGAAGGCTTTTTATCACAGGAAAAGAAATCAGCCCTTGACAACTTAACCGGCAGAAAAATATTTTTTTGAAAAAATCCCTAAGCCCCGGAGTCACAATTTCATCAAAAATCTGACTTTTGGAAACTCACTCAAAAATGGTGCCAAACGCTTGCAAATGCTCCGCTGAAAGGTTTGGCGGTCGAAACAAATGGCTTTTTGTCACAGGAGAAGAAATCAGCCCTCGACAACTTAACCGGCAGAAATTTTTTTTTTGTAAAAATCCCTAAGCCCCGGGGTCACAATTCCATCAAAAATCTGACTTTCGGCAACTCACCCAAAAATGGTGCCAAAGGGTTGCAAATGCTCCGCTGAAAGGTTTGTCGGTCGAAACAGAAGGCTTTTTATCACAGGAAAAGAAATCAGCCCTCGACAAAGTAAACCGGCAGAAAAATATTTTTTTGGAAAAATCCCTAAGTCCTGGGGTCACAATTTCATAAAAAATTTGATTTTCGGAAATTTACTCAAAAATGGTGCCAAACGGTTGCAAATGCTCCCCTGAAAGGTTTGTCGGTCGAAACAAATGGCTTTTTATCACAGGAAAAGAAATCAGCCCTCGACAACTTAACCGGCAGAAAAATATTTTTTTGAAAAAATCCCTAAACCCCGGGTTCAGAAATTCATAAAAAATATGACTTTCGGCAACTCACCCAAAAATGGTGCCAAACGCTTGCAAATGCTCCGCTGAAAGGTTTGGCGGTCGAAACAGAAGGCTTTTTATCACAGGAAAAGAAATCAGCCCTTGACAACTTAACCGGCAGAAAAATATTTTTTTGAAAAAATCCCTAAGCCCCGGAGTCACAATTTCATCAAAAATCTGACTTTTGGAAACTCACTCAAAAATGGTGCCAAACGCTTGCAAATGCTCCGCTGAAAGGTTTGGCGGTCGAAAAAAATGGCTTTTTGTCACAGGAGAAGAAATCAGCCCTCGACAACTTAACCGGCAGAAAATTTTTTTTTGTAAAAATCCCTAAGCCCCGGGGTCACAATTCCATCAAAAATCTGACTTTCGGCAACTCACCCAAAAATGGTGCCAAAGGGTTGCAAATGCTCCGCTGAAAGGTTTGTCGGTCGAAACAGAAGGCTTTATATCAAAGGTAAAAAATCAGCCCTCGACAACTTAACTGGCAGAAAAAGATTTTTTTTTGAAAAAATCCCTAAGCCCCGGAGTCACAATTTAATCAAAAATCTGACTTTTGGAAACTCACTAAAAAATGGTGCCAAAGGGTTGCAAATGCTCCCCTGAAAGGTTTGACGGTCGAGACAGAAGGCTTTTTATCACAGGAAAAGAAATCAGCCCTTGACAAACTTAACCGGCAGAAAAACATTTTTTTAAAAAAATCCCTAAGCCCCGGGGTCACAATTTCATCAAAAATCTGACTTTTGGAAACTCACTCAAAAATGGTGCCAAACGCTTGCAAATGCTCCGCTGAAAGGTTTGGCGGTCGAAACAGAAGGCTTTTTATCACAGGAGAAGAAATCAGCCCTTGACAACTTAACCGGCAGAAATTTTTTTTTTGTAAAAATCCCTAAGCCCCGGGGTCACAATTCCATCAAAAATCTGACTTTCGGCAACTCACCCAAAAATGGTGCCAAAGGGTTGCAAATGCTCCGCTGAAAGGTTTGTCGGTCGAAACAGAAGGCTTTTTATCACAGGAGAAGAAATCAGCCCTTGACAACTTAACCGGCAGAAATTTTTTTTTTGTAAAAATCCCTAAGCCCCGGGGTCACAATTCCATCAAAAATCTGACTTTCGGCAACTCACCCAAAAATGGTGCCAAAGGGTTGCAAATGCTCCGCTGAAAGGTTTGTCGGTCGAAACAGAAGGCTTTATATCAAAGGTAAAAAATCAGCCCTCGACAACTTAACTGGCAGAAAAAGATATTTTTTTGAAAAAATCCCTAAGCCCCGGAGTCACAATTTCATCAAAAATCTGACTTTTGGAAACTCACTAAAAAATGGTACCAAAGGGTTGCAAATGCTCCCCTGAAAGGTTTGACGGTCGAAACAGAAGGCTTTTTATCACAGGAAAAGAAATCAGCCCTCGACAAAGTAAACCGGCAGAAAAATATTTTTTTGGAAAAATCCCTAAGTCCTGGGGTCACAATTTCATAAAAAATTTGATTTTCGGAAATTTACTCAAAAATGGTGCCAAACGGTTGCAAATGCTCCCCTGAAAGGTTTGTCGGTCGAAACAAATGGCTTTTTATCACAGGAAAAGAAATCAGCCCTCGACAACTTAACCGGCAGAAAAATATTTTTTTGAAAAATCCCTAAACCCCGGGTTCAGAAATTCATAAAAAATATGACTTTCGGCAACTCACCCAAAAATGGTGCCAAACGCTTGCAAATGCTCCGCTGAAAGGTTTGGCGGTCGAAACAGAAGGCTTTTTATCACAGGAAAAGAAATCAGCCCTTGACAACTTAACCGGCAGAAAAATATTTTTTTGAAAAAATCCCTAAGCCCCGGAGTCACAATTTCATCAAAAATCTGACTTTTGGAAACTCACTCAAAAATGGTGCCAAACGCTTGCAAATGCTCCGCTGAAAGGTTTGGCGGTCGAAACAAATGGCTTTTTGTCACAGGAGAAGAAATCAGCCCTCGACAACTTAACCGGCAGAAATTTTTTTTTTGTAAAAATCCCTAAGCCCCGGGGTCACAATTCCATCAAAAATCTGACTTTCGGCAACTCACCCAAAAATGGTGCCAAAGGGTTGCAAATGCTCCGCTGAAAGGTTTGTCGGTCGAAACAGAAGGCTTTATATCAAAGGTAAAAAATCAGCCCTCGACAACTTAACTGGCAGAAAAAGATTTTTTTTTGAAAAAATCCCTAAGCCCCGGAGTCACAATTTCATCAAAAATCTGACTTTTGGAAACTCACTCAAAAATGGGGCCAAAGGGTTGCAAATGCTCCGCTGAAAGGTATGGCGGTCGAAACAGAAGGCTTTTTATCACAGGAAAAGAAATCAGCCCTTGACAACTTAACCGGCAGAAAAATATTTTTTTGAAAAAATCCCTAAGCCCCGGAGTCACAATTTCATCAAAAATCTGACTTTTGGAAACTCACTCAAAAATGGTGCCAAACGCTTGCAAATGCTCCGCTGAAAGGTTTGGCGGTCGAAACAGAAGGCTTTTTATCACAGGAGAAGAAATCAGCCCTTGACAACTTAACCGGCAGAAAAATTTTTTTTGTAAAAATCCCTAAGCCCCGGGGTCACAATTCCATCAAAAATCTGACTTTCGGCAACTCACCCAAAAATGGTGCCAAAGGGTTGCAAATGCTCCGCTGAAAGGTTTGTCGGTCGAAACAGAAGGCTTTATATCAAAGGTAAAAAATCAGCCCTCGACAACTTAACTGGCAGAAAAAGATTTTTTTTTGAAAAAATCTCTAAGCCCCGGAGTCACAATTTCATCAAAAATCTGACTTTTGGAAACTCAATAAAAAATGGTACCAAAGGGTTGCAAATGCTCCCCTGAAAGGTTTGACGGTCGAGACAGAAGGCTTTTTATCACAGGAAAAGAAATCAGCCCTTGACAAACTTAACCGGCAGAAAAACATTTTTTTAAAAAAATCCCTAAGCCCCGGGGTCACAATTTAATCAAAAATCTGACTTTCAGCAACTCACTCAAAAATGGGGCCAAAGGGTTGCAAATGCTCCGCTGAAAGGTTTGGCGGTCGAAACAGAAGGCTTTTTATCACAGGAAAAGAAATCTGCCCTCGACAACTTAACTGGCAGAAAAAGATTTTTTTGAAAAAATCCCTAAGCCCCGGGGTCACAATTTCATCAAAAATCTGACTTTCGGCAGTTCACTCAAAAATGGTGCCAAACACTTGCAAATGCTCCCCTGAAAGGTTTGGCGGTCACAATTCCATCAAAAATCTGAATTTCAGCAGTTCACTCAAAAATGGTGCTAAACGGTTGAAAATGCTCCGCTGAAAGGTTTGGCGGTCGAAACAGAAGGCTTTTTATCACAGGAAAAGAAATCAGCCCTCGACAACTTAACCGGCAGAAAAAGATTTTTTTGAAAAAATCCCTAAGCCGCGGGGTCACAATTTCATAAAAAATGTGACATTCGGCAATTCACTCAAAAATGGTGCCAAACGCTTGCAAATGCTCCGCTGAAATGTTTGACGGTCGAGACAGAAGGCTTTTTATCACAGGAAAAGAAATCAGCCCTCAACAAACTTAACCGGCAGAAAAAGATTTTTTTGAAAAAATCCCTAAGCCCCGGGGTCACAATTTCATCAAAAATCCGGGGTCACAATTTCAAAAAAATACTTACTTTCGGCAATTCACTTAAAAATGGAGCCAAACCCTTGCAAATGCTCCGCTGAAAGGTTTGACGGTGGAAACAGAAGGCTTTTTATCACAGGAAATGAAATCAGCACTCGACAACTTAACCGGCAAAAAAATATTTTTTTGAAAAAAACCCTAAACCCCGGGGTCACAATTTCATCCAAAATTTGACTTTCGGCAATTCACTTAAAAATGGATCCAAATCCTAGCAAATGCTCCGCTGAAAGATTTGACGGTCGAAACAGAAGGCTTTTTATCACAGGAAATGAAATCAGCCCTCAACAACTTAACCGGCAGAAAAAATATTTTTTTGAAAAAATCCCTAAGCCCCGGAGTCACAATTTCATCAAAAATCTGACTTTTGGAAACTCACTCAAAAATGGTGCCAAACGCTTGCAAATGCTCCCCTGGAAGGTTTGGCGGTCGCAACAGAAGGCTTTTTATCACAGGAGAAGAAATCAGCCCTCGACAACTTAACCGGCAGATAAAGAATTTTTTGAAAAAATCCCTAAGCCCCGGAGTCACAATTTCATCAAAAATCTGACTTTTGGAAACTCACTCAAAAATGGTGCCAAGCGGTTGAAAATGCTCCGATGAAAGGTTTGGCGGTCGGAACAGAAGGCTTTTTATCACTCGAGAAGAAATCAGCCCTCGACAACTTAACCGGCAGAAAAATATTTTTTTGAAAAAAACCCTAAGCCCCGGGGTCACAATTTCCTGCAAAATCTGACTTTCGGCAAATCACCCAAAAATGGTGCCAAAGTGTTGCAAATGCTCCGATGAAAGGTTTGGCGGTCGAAACAGAAGGCTTTTTATCACAGGACAAGAAATCAGCCCTCGACAAACTTAACCAGCAGAAAAATATTTTTTGGGAAAAATCCCTAAGTCCTGGGGTCACAATTTCATAAAAAATTTGATTTTCGGAAATTTGCTGAAAAATGGTGCCAAATGGTTGCAAATGCTCCGCTGAAAAGGTTTGGGGTCGAAACAAAAGGCTTTTTATCACAGGAAAAGAAATCAGCCCTCGACAACTTAACCGGCAGAAAAATATTTTTTTGAAAAAATCCCTAAACCCCGGGTTCAGAAATTCATAAAAAATATGACTTTTGGCAACTCACCCAAAAATGGTGCCAAACGCTTGCAAATGCTCCGCTGAAAGGTTTGGCGGTCGAAACAGAAGGCTTTTTATCACAGGAAAAGAAATCAGCCCTTGACAACTTAACCGGCAGAAAAATATTTTTTTGAAAAAATCCCTAAGCCCCGGAGTCACAATTTCATCAAAAATCTGACTTTTGGAAACTCACTCAAAAATGGTGCCAAACGCTTGCAAATGCTCCGCTGAAAGGTTTGGCGGTCGAAAAAAATGGCTTTTTGTCACAGGAGAAGAAATCAGCCCTCGACAACTTAACCGGCAGAAAATTTTTTTTTGTAAAAATCCCTAAGCCCCGGGGTCACAATTCCATCAAAAATCTGACTTTCGGCAACTCACCCAAAAATGGTGCCAAAGGGTTGCAAATGCTCCGCTGAAAGGTTTGTCGGTCGAAACAGAAGGCTTTATATCAAAGGTAAAAAATCAGCCCTCGACAACTTAACTGGCAGAAAAAGATTTTTTTTTGAAAAAATCCCTAAGCCCCGGAGTCACAATTTAATCAAAAATCTGACTTTTGGAAACTCACTAAAAAATGGTGCCAAAGGGTTGCAAATGCTCCCCTGAAAGGTTTGACGGTCGAGACAGAAGGCTTTTTATCACAGGAAAAGAAATCAGCCCTTGACAAACTTAACCGGCAGAAAAACATTTTTTTAAAAAAATCCCTAAGCCCCGGGGTCACAATTTCATCAAAAATCTGACTTTTGGAAACTCACTCAAAAATGGTGCCAAACGCTTGCAAATGCTCCGCTGAAAGGTTTGGCGGTCGAAACAGAAGGCTTTTTATCACAGGAGAAGAAATCAGCCCTTGACAACTTAACTGGCAGAAATTTTTTTTTTGTAAAAATCCCTAAGCCCCGGGGTCACAATTCCATCAAAAATCTGACTTTCGGCAACTCACCCAAAAATGGTGCCAAAGGGTTGCAAATGCTCCGCTGAAAGGTTTGTCGGTCGAAACAGAAGGCTTTTTATCACAGGAGAAGAAATCAGCCCTTGACAACTTAACCGGCAGAAAAAATTTTTTTGTAAAAATCCCTAAGCCCCGGGGTCACAATTCCATCAAAAATCTGACTTTCGGCAACTCACCCAAAAATGGTGCCAAAGGGTTGCAAATGCTCCGCTGAAAGGTTTGTCGGTCGAAACAGAAGGCTTTATATCAAAGGTAAAAAATCAGCCCTCGACAACTTAACTGGCAGAAAAAGATATTTTTTTGAAAAAATCCCTAAGCCCCGGAGTCACAATTTCATCAAAAATCTGACTTTTGGAAACTCACTAAAAAATGGTACCAAAGGGTTGCAAATGCTCCCCTGAAAGGTTTGACGGTCGAAACAGAAGGCTTTTTATCACAGGAAAAGAAATCAGCCCTCGACAAAGTAAACCGGCAGAAAAATATTTTTTTGGAAAAATCCCTAAGTCCTGGGGTCACAATTTCATAAAAAATTTGATTTTCGGAAATTTACTCAAAAATGGTGCCAAACGGTTGCAAATGCTCCCCTGAAAGGTTTGTCGGTCGAAACAAATGGCTTTTTATCACAGGAAAAGAAATCAGCCCTCGACAACTTAACCGGCAGAAAAATATTTTTTTGAAAAAATCCCTAAACCCCGGGTTCAGAAATTCATAAAAAATATGACTTTCGGCAACTCACCCAAAAATGGTGCCAAACGCTTGCAAATGCTCCGCTGAAAGGTTTGGCGGTCGAAACAGAAGGCTTTTTATCACAGGAAAAGAAATCAGCCCTTGACAACTTAACCGGCAGAAAAATATTTTTTTGAAAAAATCCCTAAGCCCCGGAGTCACAATTTCATCAAAAATCTGACTTTTGGAAACTCACTCAAAAATGGTGCCAAACGCTTGCAAATGCTCCGCTGAAAGGTTTGGCGGTCGAAACAAATGGCTTTTTGTCACAGGAGAAGAAATCAGCCCTCGACAACTTAACCGGCAGAAATTTTTTTTTTGTAAAAATCCCTAAGCCCCGGGGTCACAATTCCATCAAAAATCTGACTTTCGGCAACTCACCCAAAAATGGTGCCAAAGGGTTGCAAATGCTCCGCTGAAAGGTTTGTCGGTCGAAACAGAAGGCTTTATATCAAAGGTAAAAAATCAGCCCTCGACAACTTAACTGGCAGAAAAAGATTTTTTTTTGAAAAAATCCCTAAGCCCCGGAGTCACAATTTCATCAAAAATCTGACTTTTGGAAACTCACTAAAAAATGGTGCCAAAGGGTTGCAAATGCTCCCCTGAAAGGTTTGACGGTCGAGACAGAAGGCTTTTTATCACAGGAAAAGAAATCAGCCCTTGACAAACTTAACCGGCAGAAAAACATTTTTTTAAAAAAATCCCTAAGCCCCGGGGTCACAATTTAATCAAAAATCTGACTTTCGGCAACTCACTCAAAAATGGGGCCAAAGGGTTGCAAATGCTCCGCTGAAAGGTTTGGCGGTCGAAACAGAAGGCTTTTTATCACAGGAAAAGAAATCAGCCCTTGACAACTTAACCGGCAGAAAAATATTTTTTTGAAAAAATCCCTAAGCCCCGGAGTCACAATTTCATCAAAAATCTGACTTTTGGAAACTCACTCAAAAATGGTGCCAAACGCTTGCAAATGCTCCGCTGAAAGGTTTGGCGGTCGAAACAGAAGGCTTTTTATCACAGGAGAAGAAATCAGCCCTTGACAACTTAACCGGCAGAAAATTTTTTTTTGTAAAAATCCCTAAGCCCCGGGGTCACAATTCCATCAAAAATCTGACTTTCGGCAACTCACCCAAAAATGGTGCCAAAGGGTTGCAAATGCTCCGCTGAAAGGTTTGTCGGTCGAAACAGAAGGCTTTATATCAAAGGTAAAAAATCAGCCCTCGACAACTTAACTGGCAGAAAAAGATTTTTTTTTGAAAAAATCCCTAAGCCCCGGAGTCACAATTTCATCAAAAATCTGACTTTTGGAAACTCACTAAAAAATGGTACCAAAGGGTTGCAAATGCTCCCCTGAAAGGTTTGACGGTCGAGACAGAAGGCTTTTTATCACAGGAAAAGAAATCAGCCCTTGACAAACTTAACCGGCAGAAAAACATTTTTTTAAAAAAATCCCTAAGCCCCGGGGTCACAATTTAATCAAAAATCTGACTTTCGGCAACTCACTCAAAAATGGGGCCAAAGGGTTGCAAATGCTCCGCTGAAAGGTTTGGCGGTCGAAACAGAAGGCTTTTTATCACAGGAAAAGAAATCTGCCCTCGACAACTTAACTGGCAGAAAAAGATTTTTTTGAAAAAATCCCTAAGCCCCGGGGTCACAATTTCATCAAAAATCTGACTTTCGGCAGTTCACTCAAAAATGGTGCCAAACACTTGCAAATGCTCCCCTGAAAGGTTTGGCGGTCACAATTCCATCAAAAATCTGAATTTCAGCAGTTCACTCAAAAATGGTGCTAAACGGTTGAAAATGCTCCGCTGAAAGGTTTGGCGGTCGAAACAGAAGGCTTTTTATCACAGGAAAAGAAATCAGCCCTCGACAACTTAACCGGCAGAAAAAGATTTTTTTGAAAAAATCCCTAAGCCGCGGGGTCACAATTTCATAAAAAATGTGACATTCGGCAATTCACTCAAAAATGGTGCCAAACGCTTGCAAATGCTCCGCTGAAATGTTTGACGGTCGAGACAGAAGGCTTTTTATCACAGGAAAAGAAATCAGCCCTCAACAAACTTAACCGGCAGAAAAAGATTTTTTTGAAAAAATCCCTAAGCCCCGGGGTCACAATTTCATCAAAAATCCGGGGTCACAATTTCAAAAAAATACTTACTTTCGGCAATTCACTTAAAAATGGAGCCAAACCCTTGCAAATGCTCCCCTGAAAGGTTTGACGGTGGAAACAGAAGGCTTTTTATCACAGGAAATGAAATCAGCACTCGACAACTTAACCGGCAAAAAAATATTTTTTTGAAAAAAACCCTAAACCCCGGGGTCACAATTTCATCCAAAATTTGACTTTCGGCAATTCACTTAAAAATGGATCCAAATCCTAGCAAATGCTCCGCTGAAAGGTTTGACGGTCGAAACAGAAGGCTTTTTATCACAGGAAATGAAATCAGCCCTCAACAACTTAACCGGCAGAAAAAATATTTTTTTGAAAAAATCCCTAAGCCCCGGAATCACAATTTCATCAAAAATCTGACTTTTGGAAACTCACTCAAAAATGGTGCCAAACGCTTGCAAATGCTCCCCTGAAAGGTTTGGCGGTCGCAACAGAAGGCTTTTTATCACAGGAGAAGAAATCAGCCCTCGACAACTTAACCGGCAGATAAAGAATTTTTTGAAAAAATCCCTAAGCCCCGGAGTCACAATTTCATCAAAAATCTGACTTTTGGAAACTCACTCAAAAATGGTGCCAAACGGTTGAAAATGCTCCGATGAAAGGTTTGGCGGTCGGAACAGAAGGCTTTTTATCACTCGAGAAGAAATCAGCCCTCGACAACTTAACCGGCAGAAAAATATTTTTTTGAAAAAAACCCTAAGCCCCGGGGTCACAATTTCCTGCAAAATCTGACTTTCGGCAAATCACCCAAAAATGGTGCCAAAGTGTTGCAAATGCTCCGATGAAAGGTTTGGCGGTCGAAACAGAAGGCTTTTTATCACAGGACAAGAAATCAGCCCTCGACAAACTTAACCAGCAGAAAAATATTTTTTTGGAAAAATCCCTAAGTCCTGGGGTCACAATTTCATAAAAAATTTGATTTTCGGAAATTTGCTGAAAAATGGTGCCAAATGGTTGCAAATGCTCCGCTGAAAAGGTTTGGGGTCGAAACAAAAGGCTTTTTATCACAGGAAAAGAAATCAGCCCTCGACAACTTAACTGGCAGAAAAAGATTTTTTTGAAAAAATCCCTAAGCCCCGGGGTCACAATTTCTTCCAAAATCTGACTTTCGGCAATTCACTCAAAAATGGTGCCAAACGTTTGCAAATGATCCCCTGAAAGGTTTGTCGGTTGAAACAAATGGCTTTTTATCACAGGAAAAGAAATCAGCCCTCAACAACTTAACCGGCAGAAAAAGATTTTTTTGAAAAAATCCCTAAGCCCCGGGGTCATAATTTCTTCCAAAATCTGATTTTAGGCCACTCACTCAAAAATGGTGCCAAACGGTTGTAAATGCTCCCCTGAAAGGTTTGGCGGTCGAAACAGAAGGCTTTTTATCACAGGACAAGAAATCAGCCCTCGACAACTTAACCGGCAAAAATTTTTTTTTGAAAAAATCCCTAAACCCCGGGGACACAATTTCATCCAAAATCTGACTTTCGGCAATTCACTTAAAAATGGAGCCAAATCCTTGCAAATGCTCCACTGAAAGGTTTGACGGTTGAAACAGAAGGCTTTTTATCACAGGAAAAGAAATCAGCCCTCGACAACTTAACCGGCAGAAAAAGATTTTTTTGAAAAAATCCCTAAGCCCCGGGGTCACAATTTCATCCAAAATCTGACTTTCGGCAATTCACTCAAAAATGGTGGCAAACGCTTGCAAACGCTCCGCTGAAAGGTTTGGCGGTCAAAAGAGAAGGCTTTTTATCACACGACAAGAAACCAGCCCTTGACAACTTAACCGGCAGAAAAATATTTTTTTGAAAAAATCCCTAAACCCCAGGGTCACAATTCCATAAAAAATCTGACTTTCGGCAATTCACTCAAAAATGGTGCCAAACGCTTGCAAATGCTCCGCCGAAAGGTTTGGCGGTTGAAATTGAAGCCTTTTTATCACAGGAAAAGAAAACAGCCCTCGACAACTTAACCGGCAGAAAAAGATTTTTTTGAAAAAATCCCTAAACCCCGGGGCCACAATTTCATCTGAAATCTGACATTCGGCAATTCACTGAAAAATGGTGCCAAACACTTGCCAATGCTCCGCTGAAAGGTTTGGCGGTTGAAACAGAAGGCTTTTTATCACAGGAAAAAAATCAGCCCTCGACAACTTAACCGGCAGAAAAATATGTTTTTGTAAAAATCCCTAAGCCCCGGGGTCACAATTTCTTCCAAAATATGATTTTAGGCCACTCACTCAAAAATGGTGCCAAACGGTTGTAAATGCTCCCCTGAAAGGTTTGGCGGTCCAAACAGAAGGCTTTTTATCACAGGACAAGAAATCAGCCCGTGACAACTTAAGCGGCAAAAAATTTTTTTTTGAAAAAATCCCTAAACCCCGGGGACACAATTTCATCCAAAATCTGACTTTCGGCAATTCACTTAAAAATGGTGCCAAACGCTTGCAAATGCTCCCCTGAAAGGTTTGGCAGTCGCAACAGAAGGCTTTTTATCACAGGAGAAGAAATCAGCCCTCGACAACTTAACCGGCAGAAAAATATTTTTTTGAAAAAATCCCTAAGCCCCGGGGTCACAATTTCATCAAAAATCTGACTTTCGGCAACTCACCCCAAAATGGTGCAAAACGGTTGCAAATGCTCCCCTGAAAGGTTTGGCGTTCGAAACAGAAGGCTTTTTATCACAGCATAAGAAACCAGCCCTCGACAACTTAACCGGCAGAAAAATATTTTTTTGAAAAAATCCCTAAACCCCGGAGTCACAATTTCATAAAAAATCTGGCTTTTGGAAACTCACTCAAAAATGGTGCCAAACGCTTGCAAATGCTCCCCTGAAAGGTTTGACGTTCGAAACAGAAGTCTTTTTATCACAGGAGAAGAAATCAGCCCTCGACAACTTAACCGGCAGAAAAATATTTTTTTGAAAAAATCCCTAAGCCCCGGGGTCACAATTCCATCAAAAATCTGAATTTCGGCAGTTCACTAAAAAAATGGTGCCAAACGGTTGCAAATGCTCCCCTGAAAGGTTTGTCTGTCGAAACAAATGGCTTTTTATCACAGGCAAAGAAATCAGCCCTCAAAAACTTAACCGGCAGAAAAAATTTTTTTTGAAAAAATCTCTAAGCCCTGGTGTCACAATTTCATCAAAAATCTGACATTCGGCTATTCACTGAAAAATGGTGCCAAACGCTTGCAAATGCTCCGCTGAAAGGTTTGGTGGTTGAAACAGAAGGCTTTTTATCACAGGAAAAAAAATCAGCCCTTGACAACTTAACCGGCAGAAAAATATTTTTTTGAAAAAATCCCTAAGCCCCGGGGTCACAATTCCATCAAAAATCTGACTTTCGGCAGTTCACTCAAAAATGGTGCCAAACGGTTGAAAATGCTCCCCTGAAAAGTTTGGCGGTCAAAACAGAAGGCTTTTTATCACAGGACAGGAAATCCTTAACCGGCAGAAAAACATTCTTTTGAAAAAATCCCTAAGGCCCGGGGTCACAATTTCAGCAAAAATCTGACTTTTGGCAATTGACTCAAAAATGGTTCCAAACGGTTGCAAATGCTCCCCTGAGATGTTTGGCGGTCGAAACAGAAGGCTTTTTATCACAGGAAAAGAAATCAACCCGCGACAACTTAGCCGTCAGAAAAAAGATTTTTTTGAAAAAATTCTTAAGCCCCGGGGTCACAATTTCATCAAAAATCTGACTTTCGGCAATTCACTCAAAAATGGTGCCAAACGGTTGCAAATGCTCCCCTGAAAAGTTTCGCGGTCGAAAGAGAAGGCTTTTTATTACAGGACAGAAAATCCTTAACCGGTAGAAAAAGATTTTTCTAAAAAAAAACCCTAAGCCCCGGGCTCACAATTTCATCAAAAATCTGACTTTCGGCATTTGACTCAAAAATGGTGCCAAACGGTTGCAAATGCTCCCCTGAAACATTTGGCGGTCAAAACAGAAGCCTTCTTATCACAGGATAAGAAATCTGCCCTTGACAATTTAACTGGCAGAAAAACATTTTTTTGAAAAAATCCCTAAGCCCCGGGGTCACAATTTCATCAAAAATCTGACTTTCGGCAATTCACTCAAAAATGGTGCCAAACTGTTGCAAATGCTCCCCTGAAACGTTTGGCGGTCAAAACAGAAGGCTTTTTATCACAGGACAGGAAATCCTTAACCGGCAGAACAACATATTTTTGAAAAAATCCCTAAGGCCCGGGGTCACAATTTCATCAAAAATCTGACTTTCAGCAATTCACTCAAAAATGGTGCGAAACAGTTTCAAATGCTCCCCTGAGATGTTTGGCGGTCGAAACAGAAGGCTTTTTATCACAGGAAAAGAAATCAGCCCGCGACAACTTAACCGGCAGAAAAACATTTTTTTGAAAAATTCCCTAAGCCCCGGGGTCACAATTTCATCAAAAATCTCACTTTCGACAATTCACTCAAAAATGGTGCCAAACGGTTGCAAATGCTCCCCTGAGATGTTTGGCCGTCGAAACAGAAGGCTTTTTATCACAAGAAAAGAAATCAGCCCTCGACAACTTAACTGTCAGAAAAAGATTTTTCTTTGAAGGTGACTCCATCCAGGGCACGTCAATATGGCGATGTCTCCAGCTGCAGTGCGGGTTGAGGTCAGAAGGCAGATTCCCACAGGCAGACAGCGTAAAATACGGTCGCAAGGCGCTGGTGTCTCCTTGGGCGAAGACGTAGTGAAGTTCAGCAGGCGTAAAATCCTTTCTGCCAAATACCCAGGGTGGCCAGTGTGAGATCTAAGATGTGCTTCATAAAATTGACAAGTCCTGGCCTGTATCAAAGATGGGGCACTTTGTGCTGGGGTGACATTGCTGTGCGATAGATCTGCACTGCGCATGAAAATGACCCACTTCTCCACATCCAAAGCAGGTTTTATCCTTGGCAGGATTCTGAGACACGGTGGAAGTCAAAGCCGTGGCTAGAAGGCGAGCTTTATTCGTCTCAGTGCCTACTGACTGGCAGGCTTTAAGCATATCTGCAATGGCTATATTGGGAGTTGTCATCAAAGGGCGTAGTGCTTGCTTACAGTCCTCATTCGCATTATCAAACGCAAGCTGGCGGACAATCACTTCTTGGGCTGCCATATCTTGAACTTGCCGCTTAAGGGTGTTATACAAGCGATCGACAAATTGTCCAGAAGGCTCTGTAGGATCCTGTCTGACGCTGCCCCAACGGCCATCTCGCTCATTTTTGTCATCAGGTACAGAAGACAAAGCTTCCTTTATGAATCTCAAATCAAACTGTTCGTGCCGGGCTGGGCCTCCCCCCGGGGCGGCAGGAGCAATCACAGGAAAAAGATTAGGAGTTGTAGAATCAAAACCCAACAATGGGGCAGCGGCGCGGAGAGATTCTTGGAGAGGAGTAGTAGAAGCAGTGCCAAATGCCTTGGGCGGAGGAGGTGGAAGAGCGGGGGGTGCTGCAGAATTTGAAGAATGCAGGGGAGTGACAGGAGGAGCCGAAGGAAAAATGTCCGGCGGTTTAGGAGGTAGGTTTGAGGCAGGCAAAGCGGGAGCTGGGAGGGCGGGCGAAGAAGCTGTTGCGGCAGCCAGAAGAATGTTTGAAGGAGTTAAGCACGACATAGCTTTGTAGACGTTACACCAGGCATGCAAAACTTTGACATCAATCTGAGGATGATTTTGAAAGAAGTGTCCAATTTTTTTCCAATCGTCTAACTCCCAATTTCCGTCCTGGGGGAACCAGGGACAGTGAGTGTCCAGGGCTTTTATAAGGGACTTAAGGTCAGCTTTCTGAACAGCAAGGTTGTTACTGGCCAAAAGGAATTTAAGGTCTTTAAAAAAAATTTTCTGTGGTGCAGAGAGAGACTTTCCCATGATTGCAAGAGTTGCAAAAAGAGCAGGGAGCACTTACCGGAGGGATCCTTAGGAGGATGAGGGAGGCGCCTTTTGCCCTGTCCGGGCGGAGATAAGTGCTGATAAGTCCGTAACATAGTCCAGAATCACATTCACACGGGAGCTCTCACCGGGGATCCACTACGTGGATGAACGACGCGTCTGCAGCCCTGCCGGGCGAGGTGAGGCTGAACGTTGTAAAACAGCATGAAGTCCGAAAGAAATCACATGGGAGCACTCACCAGGGATCCACTACATGGATGAACGACGTGTTGGTGAGTGCTGAATAATGAAAAACAACGTGAAGTCCGAAGGCAGTCACACGGGGCACCAATTGTCGAGTTGCAGCTCGGCATCCAAGGAAAAATCAGTCTCACACCATAATAGGTTCCGAAATATGGCTGCCTCTAGGGCTCATGCAGCACAGCTTTTATTGTGTGAAATCAGAAAGATACAAAATACAAGCCAAGCAATTTGTTCTAGCAAGCAGATAAGGACCTTCGCACTAGACCATGCGAGCATCAGGCCATGCCACGTTAGCCAATCATATAGGACAGCACGAGCTGTTCACGCGCTGTTCATGCTCCAAGGATGCTTCTAGCTATGAAATCACCCTGTAACAATAAGAACTTTGCTCATGCTCTCATGTACAAGCAATCATTTTCCCACATAAAAAAAATCCCGAAGCCCCGGGGTAACAATTTCATCAAAAATCTGACTTTCGGCATTTGACTCAAAAATGGTGCCAAACGGTTGCAAATGCTCCCCTGAAACGTTTGGCGGTCAAAACAGAAGCCTTCTTATCACAGGAAAAGAAATCAGCCCGCGACAACTTAACCGGCAGAAAAACATTTTTTTGAAAAAATCCCTAAGCCCCGGGGTAACAATTTCATCAAAAATCTGACTTTCGGCAATTGACTCAAAAAAGGTGCCAAACGGTTGCAAATGCTCCCCTGAGATGTTTGGCCGTCGAAACAGAAGGCTTTTTATCACAAGAAAAGAAATCAGCCCTCGACAACTTAACTGTCAGAAAAAGATTTTTTTGAAAAAATCCCGAAGCCCCGGGGTAACAATTTCATCAAAAATCTGACTTTCGGCAATTGACTCAAAAAAGGTGCCAAACGGTTGCAAATGCTCCCCTGAGATGTTTGGCCGTCGAAACAGTAGGCTTTTTATCACAGGAAAAGAAATCAGCCCTCGACAACTAAGCTGTCAGAAAAAGATTTTTTTGAAAAAATGCTTAAGCCCCGGGGTCACAATTTCATCAAAAATCTGACTTTCGGCATTTGACTCAAAAATGGTGCCAAACGGTTGCAAATGCTCCCCTGAAACGTTTGGCGGTCAAAACAGAAGCCTTCTTATCACAGGATAAGAAATCTGCCCTTGACAAGAAATCTTCTTGTCAGCCCGCGACAACTTAACCGGCAGAAAAACATTTTTTTGAAAAAATGCCTAAGCCCCGGGGTCACAATTTCATCAAAAATCTGACTTTCAGCAATTCACTCAAAAATGGTGCTAAACGGTTGCAAATGCTCCCCGGAAAAGTTTCGCGGACGAAACAGAAGGCTTTTTATTACAGGACAGAAAAACCTTAACCGGCAGAATAAGATATTTTTTAAAAAATCCCTAAGCCCCGGGGTCACAATTTCAGCAAAAATCTGACTTTTGGCAATTCACTCAAAAATGGTGCCAACGGTTGCAAATGCTCCCCGGAGATGTTTGGCGGTCGAAACAGAAGGCTTTTTATCACAGGAAAAGAAATCAGCCCGCGACAACTTAACTGTCAGAAAAAGATTTTTTTGAAAAAATCCCTAAGCCCCCGGGGTCACAATTTCAGCAAAAATCTGACTTTCGGCAATTCACTCAAAAATGGTGCCAACGGTTGCAAATGCTCCCCGGAGATGTTTGGCGGTCGAAACAGAAGGCTTTTTATCACAGGAAAAGAAATCAGCCCGCGACAACTTAACTGGCAGAAAAACATTTTTTTGAAAAAATGCCTAAGCCCCGGGGTCACAATTTCAACAAAAATCTGACTTTCGGCAATTCACTCAAAAATGGTGCCAAACGGTTGCAAATGCTCCCCTGAAAAGTTTGGCGGTCAAAACAGAAGGCTTTTTATCACAGGACAGGAAATCCTTAACCGGCAGAAAAACATTCTTTTGAAAAAATCCCTAAGGCCCGGGGTCACAATTTCAGCAAAAATCTGACTTTTGGCAATTGACTCAAAAATGGTTCCAAACGGTTGCAAATGCTCCCCTGAGATGTTTGGCGGTCGAAACAGAAGGCTTTTTATCACAGGAAAAGAAATCAGCCCGCGACAACTTAGCCGTCAGAAAAAAGATTTTTTTGAAAAAATTCTTAAGCCCCGGGGTCACAATTTCATCAAAAATCTGACTTTCGGCAATTGACTCAAAAAAGGTGCCAAACGGTTGCAAATGCTCCCCTGAGATGTTTGGTGGTCGAAACAGTAGGCTTTTATCACAGGAAAAGAAATCAGCCCTCGACAACAAAGCTGTCAGAAAAAGATTTTTTTGAAAAAATTCTTAAGCCCCGGAGTCACGATTTCAGCAAAAATCTGACTTTCGGCAATTCACTCAAAAATGGTGCCAAACGGTTGCAAATGCTCCCCTGAAAAGTTTCGCGGTCGAAAGAGAAGGCTTTTTATTACAGGACAGAAAATCCTTAACCGGCAGAAAAAGATTTTTCTAAAAAAAATCCCGAAGCCCCGGGCTCACAATTTCATCAAAAATCTGACTTTCGGCATTTGACTCAAAAATGGTGCCAAACGGTTGCAAATGCTCCACCGGAAACATTTGGCGGTCAAAACAGAAGCCTTCTTATCACAGGATAAGAAATCTGCCCTTGACAATTTAACTGGCAGAAAAACATTTTTTTGAAAAAATCCCTAAGCCCCGGGGTCACAATTTCATCAAAAATCTGACTTTCGGCAATTCACTCAAAAATGGTGCCAAACTGTTGCAAATGCTCCCCTGAAACGTTTGGCGGTCAAAACAGAAGGCTTTTTATCACAGGACAGGAAATCCTTAACCGGCAGAACAACATATTTTTGAAAAAATCCCTAAGGCCCGGGGTCACAATTTCAGCAAAAATCTGACTTTTGGCAATTCACTCAAAAATGGTGCGAAACAGTTTCAAATGCTCCCCTGAGATATTTGGCGTTCGAAACAGAAGGCTTTTTATCACAGGAAAAGAAATCAGCCCGCGACAACTTAACCGGCAGAAAAACATTTTTTTGAAAAAATTCTTAAGCCCCGGGGTCACAATTTCATCAAAAATCTGACTTTCAGCAATTCACTCAAAAATGGTGCCAAACGGTTGCAAATGCTCCCCTGAGATGTTTGGCGGTCGAAACAGAAGGCTTTTTATCACAGGAAAAGAAATCAGCCCTCGACAACTGAAGCTGCAGCAAAACATTTTTTTGAAAAATTCCCTAAGCCCCGGGGTCACAATTTCATCAAAAATCTGACTTTCAGCAATTCACTCAAAAATGGTGCCAAACGGTTGCAAATGCTCCCCTGAGATGTTTGGCGGTCGAAACAGAAGGCTTTTTATCACAGGAAAAGAAATCAGCCCTCGACAACTGAAGCGGCAGCAAAACATTTTTTTGAAAAATTCCCTAAGCCCCGGGGTCACAATTTCATCAAAAATCTGACTTTCGACAATTCACTCAAAAATGGTGCCAAACGGTTGCAAATGCTCCCCTGAGATGTTTGGCCGTCGAAACAGAAGGCTTTTTATCACAAGAAAAGAAATCAGCCCTCGACAACTTAACTGTCAGAAAAAGATTTTTCTAAAAAAAATCCCGAAGCCCCGGGGTAACAATTTCATCAAAAATCTGACTTTCGGCATTTGACTCAAAAATGGTGCCAAACGGTTGCAAATGCTCCCCTGAAACGTTTGGCGGTCAAAACAGAAGCCTTCTTATCACAGGAAAAGAAATCAGCCCGCGACAACTTAACCGGCAGAAAAACATTTTTTTGAAAAAATCCCTAAGCCCCGGGGTCACAATTTCATCAAAAATCTGACTTTCGGCAATTGACTCAAAAAAGGTGCCAAACGGTTGCAAATGCTCCCCTGAGATGTTTGGCCGTCGAAACAGAAGGCTTTTTATCACAAGAAAAGAAATCAGCCCTCGACAACTTAACTGTCAGAAAAAGATTTTTTTGAAAAAATCCCGAAGCCCCGGGGTAACAATTTCATCAAAAATCTGACTTTCGGCAATTGACTCAAAAAAGGTGCCAAACGGTTGCAAATGCTCCCCTGAGATGTTTGGCCGTCGAAACAGTAGGCTTTTTATCACAGGAAAAGAAATCTGCCCTTAACAAGAAATCTTCTTGTCAGCCCGCGACAACTTAACCGGCAGAAAAACATTTTTTTGAAAAAATGCGTAAGCCCCGGGGTCACAATTTCATCAAAAATCTGACTTTCAGCAATTCACTCAAAAATGATGCCAAACGGTTGCAAATGCTCCCCGGAGATGTTTGGCGGTCGAAACAGAAGGCTTTTTATCACAGGAAAAGAAATCAGCCCGCGACAACTTAGCCGTCAGAAAAAAGTTTTTTTTGAAAAAATTCTTAAGCCCCGGGGTCACAATTTCATCAAAAATCTGACTTTCAGCAATTCACTCAAAAATGGTGCCAAACGGTTGCAAATGCTCCCCTCAGATGTTTGGCGGTTGAAACAGATTGCTTTTTATCACAGGAAAAGAAATCAGTCCTCGACAACTTAACCGGCAGAAAAACATTTTTTCCCTAAGCCCCGGGGTCACAATTTCATCAAAAATCTGACTTTCGGCTATTCACTCAAAAATGGTGCCAAACGGTTGCAAATGCCCCCGGAAAAGTTTCGCGGTCGAAACAGAAGGCTTTTTATCACAGGACAGAAAAACCATAACCGGCAGAACAAGATATTTTTTAAAAAATCCCTAAGCCCCGGGATCACAATTTCATCAAAAATCTGACTTTTGGCAATTGACTCAAAAATGGTGCCAAACGGTTGCAAATGCTCCCCTGAGATGTTTGGCGGTCGAAACAGAAGGCTTTTTATCACAGGAAAAGAAATCAGCCCTCGACAACTAAGCTGTCAGAAAAAGATTTTTTTGAAAAAATTCTTAAGCCCCGGGGTCACAATTTCATCAAAAATCTGATTTTCGGCAATTGACTCAAAAAAGGTGCCAAACGGTTGCAAATGCTCCCCTGAGATGTTTGGCGGTCGAAACAGTAGGCTTTTATCACAGGAAAAGAAATCAGCCCTCGACAACTAAGCTGTCAGAAAAAGATTTTTTTGAAAAAATTCTTAAGCCCCGGAGTCACGATTTCAGCAAAAATCTGACTTTCGGCAATTCACTCAAAAATGGTGCCAAACGGTTGCAAATGCTCCCCTGAAAAGTTTCGCGGTCGAAAGAGAAGGCTTTTTATTACAGGACAGAAAATCCTTAACCGGCAGAAAAAGATTTTTCTAAAAAAAATCCCGAAGCCCCGGGCTCACAATTTCATCAAAAATCTGACTTTCGGCATTTGACTCAAAAATGGTGCCAAACGGTTGCAAATGCTCCCCTGAAACATTTGGCGGTCAAAACAGAAGCCTTCTTATCACAGGATAAGAAATCTGCCCTTGACAATTTAACTGGCAGAAAAACATTTTTTTGAAAAAATCCCTAAGCCCCGGGGTCACAATTTCATCAAAAATCTGACTTTCGGCAATTCACTCAAAAATGGTGCCAAACTGTTGCAAATGCTCCCCTGAAACGTTTGGCGGTCAAAACAGAAGGCTTTTTATCACAGGACAGGAAATCCTTAACCGGCAGAACAACATATTTTTGAAAAAATCCCTAAGGCCCGGGGTCACAATTTCAGCAAAAATCTGACTTTTGGCAATTCACTCAAAAATGGTGCGAAACAGTTTCAAATGCTCCCCTGAGATATTTGGCGTTCGAAACAGAAGGCTTTTTATCACAGGAAAAGAAATCAGCCCGCGACAACTTAACCGGCAGAAAAACATTTTTTTGAAAAAATGCGTAAGCCCCGGGGTCACAATTTCATCAAAAATCTGACTTTCAGCAATTCACTCAAAAATGGTGCCAAACGGTTGCAAATGCTCCCCGGAAAAGTTTCGCGGTCGAAACAGAAGGCTTTTTATCACAGGACAGAAAAACCATAACCGGCAGAACAAGATATTTATTAAAAAATCCCTAAGCCCCGGGGTCACAATTTCATCAAAAATCTGACTTTTGGCAATTGACTCAAAAATGATGCCAAACGGTTGCAAATGCTCCCCGGAGATGTTTGGCGGTCGAAACAGAAGGCTTTTTATCACAGGAAAAGAAATCAGCCCGCGACAACTTAGCCGTCAGAAAAAAGTTTTTTTTGAAAAAATTCTTAAGCCCCGGGGTCACAATTTCATCAAAAATCTGACTTTCGGCAATTCACTCAAAAATGGTGCCAAACGGTTGCAAATGCTCCCCTCAGATGTTTGGCGGTTGAAACAGATTGCTTTTTATCACAGGAAAAGAAATCAGTCCTCGACAACTTAACCGGCAGAAAAACTTTTTTTCCCTAAGCCCCGGGGTCACAATTTCATCAAAAATCTGACTTTCGGCTATTCACTCAAAAATGGTGCCAAACGGTTGCAAATGCCCCCGGAAAAGTTTCGCGGTCGAAACAGAAGGCTTTTTATCACAGGACAGAAAAACCATAACTGGCAGAACAAGATATTTTTTAAAAAATCCCTAAGCCCCGGGGTCACAATTTCATCAAAAATCTGACTTTTGGCAATTGACTCAAAAATGGTGCCAAACGGTTGCAAATGCTCCCCTGAGATGTTTGGCGGTCGAAACAGAAGGCTTTTTATCACAGGAAAAGAAATCAGCCCTCGACAACTAAGCTGTCAGAAAAAGATTTTTTTGAAAAAATTCTTAAGCCCCGGGGTCACAATTTCATCAAAAATCTGATTTTCGGCAATTGACTCAGAAAAGGTGCGAAACGGTTGCAAATGCTCCCCTGAGATGTTTGGCGGTCGAAACAGTAGGCTTTTATCACAGGAAAAGAAATCAGCCCTCGACAACTAAGCTGTCAGAAAAAGATTTTTTTGAAAAAATTCTTAAGCCCCAGTGTCACAATTTCATCAAAAATCTGACTTTCGGCAATTCACTCAAAAATGGTGCCAAACGGTTGCAAATGCTCCCCTGAAAAGTTTGGCGGTCAAAACAGAAGGCTTTTTATCACAGGACAGGAAATCCTTAACCGGCAGAAAAACATTCTTTTGAAAAAATCCCTAAGGCCCGGGGTCACAATTTCAGCAAAAATCTGACTTTTGGCAATTGACTCAAAAATGGTTCCAAACGGTTGCAAATGCTCCCCTGAGATGTTTGGCGGTCGAAACAGAAGGCTTTTTATCACAGGAAAAGAAATCAGCCCGCGACAACTTAGCCGTCAGAAAAAAGATTTTTTTGAAAAAATTCTTAAGCCCCGGGGTCACAATTTCATCAAAAATCTGACTTTCGGCAATTGACTCAAAAAAGGTGCCAAACGGTTGCAAATGCTCCCCTGAGATGTTTGGCGGTCGAAACAGTAGGCTTTTATCACAGGAAAAGAAATCAGCCCTCGACAACTAAGCTGTCAGAAAAAGATTTTTTTGAAAAAATTCTTAAGCCCCGGAGTCACGATTTCAGCAAAAATCTGACTTTCGGCAATTCACTCAAAAATGGTGCCAAACGGTTGCAAATGCTCCCCTGAAAAGTTTCGCGGTCGAAAGAGAAGGCTTTTTATTACAGGACAGAAAATCCTTAACCGGCAGAAAAAGATTTTTCTAAAAAAAAACCCTAAGCCCCGGGCTCACAATTTCATCAAAAATCTGACTTTCGGCATTTGACTCAAAAATGGTGCCAAACGGTTGCAAATGCTCCCCTGAAACATTTGGCGGTCAAAACAGAAGCCTTCTTATCACAGGATAAGAAATCTGCCCTTGACAATTTAACTGGCAGAAAAACATTTTTTTGAAAAAATCCCTAAGCCCCGGGGTCACAATTTCATCAAAAATCTGACTTTCGGCAATTCACTCAAAAATGGTGCCAAACGGTTGCAAATGCTCCCCTGAGATGTTTGGCGGTCGAAACAGAAGGCTTTTTACCACAGGAAAAGAAATCAGCCCTCGACAACTTAACTGTCAGAAAAAGATTTTTCTAAAAAAAATCCCGAAGCCCCGGGGTAACAATTTCATCAAAAATCTGACTTTCGGCAATTGACTCAAAAAAGGTGCCAAACGGTTGCAAATGCTCCCCTGAAACGTTTGGCGGTCGAAACAGAAGGCTTTTTATCACAGGACAGAAAAACCTTAACCGGCAGAACAAGATATTTTTTTAAAAAATCCCTAAGCCCCGGGGTCACAATTTCATAAAAAATCTGACTTTTGGCAATTGATTCAAAAAAGGTGCCAAACGGTTGCAAATGCTCCCCTGAGATGTTTGGCGGTCGAAACAGAAGGCTTTTTATCACAGGAAAAGAAATCAGCCCTCGACAACTGAAGCGGCAGCAAAACATTTTTTTGAAAAAATCCCTAAGCCCCGGGGTCACAATTTCATCAAAAATCTGACTTTCGGCAATTCACTCAAAAATGGTGCCAAACGGTAGCAAATGCTCCCCTCAGATGTTTGGTGGTTGAAACAGATTGCTTTTTATCACAGGAAAAGAAATCAGCCCTCGACAACTTAACCGGCAGAAAAACATTTTTTTGAAAATATCCCTAAGCCCCGGGGTCACAATTTCATCAAAAATCTGACTTTCGGCAATTCACTCAAAAATGGTGCCAAACGGTTGCAAATGCTCCCCTCAAAAGTTTCGCTGTCAAAACAGAAGGCTTTTTCTCACAGGACAGAAAATCCTTAACCGGCAGAAAAAGATATTTTTTTTTAAATCCCTAAGCCCCGGGGTCACAATTTCATCAAAAATCTGACTTTCAGCAATTCACTCAAAAATGGTGCCAAACGGTTGCAAATGCTCCCCGGAAAAGTTTCGCGGACGAAACAGAAGGCTTTTTATCACAGGACAGAAAAACCTTAACCGGCAGAACAAGATATTTTTTAAAAAATCCCTAAGCCCCGGGGTCACAATTTCATCAAAAATCTGACTTTCGGCAATTGACTCAAAAAAGGTGCCAAACGGTTGCAAATGCTCCCCTGAGATGTTTGGCGGTCGAAACAGTAGGCTTTTATCACAGGAAAAGAAATCAGCCCTCGACAACTAAGGTGTCAGAAAAAGATTTTTTTGAAAAAATTCTTAAGCCCCGGGGTCACAATTTCATCAAAAATCTGACTTTCGGCAATTCACTCAAAATGGTGCCAAACGGTTGCAAATGCTCCCCTCAGATGTTTGGCGGTCGAAACAGATTGCTTTTTATCACAGGAAAAGAAATCAGCCCTCGACAACTTAACCGGCAGAAAAACATTTTTTTGAAAATATCCCTTAGCCCCGCGGGGGTCACAATTTCATCAAAAATCTGACTTTCAGCAATTCACTCAAAAATGGTGCCAAACGTTTGCAAATGCTCCCCTGAAATGTTTGGCGCTCAAAACAGAAGGCTTTTTATCACAGGAAAAGAAATCAGCCCGCGACAACTTAACTGGTAGAAAAAGATTTTTTTGAAAAAATTCTTAAGCCCCGGGGTCACAATTTCATCAAAAATCTGACTTTCAGCAATTCACTCAAAAATGGTGCCAAACGGTTGCAAATGCTCCCCGGAATAGTTTCGCGGTCGAAACAGAAGGCTTTTTATCACAGGACAGAAAAACCTTAACCGGCAGAACAAGATATATTTTTTTTAATCCCTAAGCCTCGGGGTCACAATTTCATCAAAAATCTGACTTTCGGCAATTGACTCAAAAATGGTGCCAAACGGTTGCAAATGCTCCCCTGAGATGTTTGGCGGTCGAAACAGTAGGCTATTTATCACAGGAAAAGAAATCAGCCCTCGACAACTTAGCCGTCAGAAAAAGATTTTTTTGAAAAAATTCTTAAGCCCCGGGGTCACAATTTCATCAAAAATCTGACTTTCGGCAATTCACTCAAAAATGGTGCCAAACGGTTGCAAATGCTCCCCTCGGATATTTGGCGGTCGAAACAGATGGCTTTTTATCACAGGAAAAGAAATCAGCCCTCGACAACTTAACCGGCAGAAAAACATTTTTTTGAAAAAATCCCTAAGCCCCGGGGTCACAATTTCATCAAAAATCTGACTTTCAGCAATTCACTCAAAAATGGTGCCAAACGGTTGCAAATGCTCCCCGGAAAAGTTTCGCGGACGAAACAGAAGGCTTTTTATCACAGGACAGAAAAACCATAACCGGCAGAACAAGATATTTTTTAAAAAATCCCTAAGCCCCGGGGTCACAATTTCATCAAAAATCTGACTTTTGGCAATTGACTCAAAAATGGTGTCAAACGGTTTCAAATGCTCCCCTGAGATGTTTGGCGGTCGAAACAGAAGGCTTTTTATCACAGGAAAAGAAATCAGCCCTCGACAACTGAAGCGGCAGCAAAACATTTTTTTGAAAAAATCCCTAAGCCCCGGGGTCACAATTTCATCAAAAATCTGACTTTCGGCAATTCACTCAAAAATGGTGCCAAACGGTTGCAAATGCTCCCCTGAAAAGTTTCGCGCTCAAAACAGAAGGCTTTTTCTCACAGGACAGAAAATCCTTAACCGGCAGAAAAAGATATTTTTTTTAAAATCCCTAAGCCCCGGGGTCACAATTTCATCAAAAATCTGACTTTCGGCAATTCACTCAAAAATGGTGCCAAACGGTTGCAAATGCTCCCCTCAGATGTTTGGCGGTTGAAACAGATTGCTTTTTATCACAGGAAAAGAAATCAGCCCTCGACAACTTAACCGGCAGAAAAACATTTTTTTGAAAATATCCCTAAGCTCCGGGGTCACAATTTCATCAAATATCTGACTTTCGGCAATTCACTCAAAAAAAGTGCCAAACGGTTGCAAATGCTCCCCTGAGATGTTTGGCGGTCGAAACAGAAGGCTTTTATCACAGGAAAAGAAATCAGCCCTCGACAACTAAGCTGTCAGAAAAAGATTTTTTTGAAAAAATTCTTAAGCCCCGGGGTCACAATTTCATCAAAAATCTGACTTTCGGCAATTCACTCAAAATGGTGCCAAACGGTTGCAAATGCTCCCCTCAGATGTTTGGCGGTCGAAACAGATTGCTTTTTATCACAGGAAAAGAAATCAGCCCTCGACAACTTAACCGGCAGAAAAACATTTTTTTGAAAATATCCCTTAGCCCCGCGGGGGTCACAATTTCATCAAAAATCTGACTTTCAGCAATTCACTCAAAAATGGTGCCAAACGGTTGCAAATGCTCCCCGGAATAGTTTCGCGGTCGAAACAGAAGGCTTTTTATCACAGGACAGAAAAACCTTAACCGGCAGAACAAGATATATATTTTTTAATCCCTAAGCCTCGGGGTCACAATTTCATCAAAAATCTGACTTTCGGCAATTGACTCAAAAATGGTGCCAAACGGTTGCAAATGCTCCCCTGAGATGTATGGCGGTCGAAACAGTAGGCTATTTATCACAGGAAAAGAAATCAGCCCTCGACAACTTAGCCGTCAGAAAAAGATTTTTTTGAAAAAATTCTTAAGCCCCGGGGTCACAATTTCATCAAAAATCTGACTTTCGGCAATTCACTCAAAAATGGTGCCAAACGGTTGCAAATGCTCCCCTCGGATATTTGGCGGTCGAAACAGATGGCTTTTTATCACAGGAAAAGAAATCAGCCCTCGACAACTTAACCGGCAGAAAAACATTTTTTTGAAAAAATCCCTAAGCCCTGGGGTCACAATTTCATCAAAAATCTGACTTTCAGCAATTCACTCAAAAATGGTGCCAAACGGTTGCAAATGCTCCCCGGAAAAGTTTCGCGGACGAAACAGAAGGCTTTTTATCACAGGACAGAAAAACCATAACCGGCAGAACAAGATATTTTTTAAAAAATCCCTAAGCCCCGGGGTCACAATTTCATCAAAAATCTGACTTTTGGCAATTGACTCAAAAATGGTGTCAAACGGTTTCAAATGCTCCCCTGAGATGTTTGGCGGTCGAAACAGAAGGCTTTTTATCACAGGAAAAGAAATCAGCCCTCGACAACTGAAGCGGCAGCAAAACATTTTTTTGAAAAAATCCCTAAGCCCCGGGGTCACAATTTCATCAAAAATCTGACTTTCGGCAATTCACTCAAAAATGGTGCCAAACGGTTGCAAATGCTCCCCTGAAAAGTTTCGCGCTCAAAACAGAAGGCTTTTTCTCACAGGACAGAAAATCCTTAACCGGCAGAAAAAGATATTTTTTTAAAAATCCCTAAGCCCCGGGGTCACAATTTCATCAAAAATCTGACTTTCGGCAATTCACTCAAAAATGGTGCCAAACGGTTGCAAATGCTCCCCTCAGATGTTTGGCGGTTGAAACAGATTGCTTTTTATCACAGGAAAAGAAATCAGCCCTCGACAACTTAACCGGCAGAAAAACATTTTTTTGAAAATATCCCTAAGCTCCGGGGTCACAATTTCATCAAATATCTGACTTTCGGCAATTCACTCAAAAAAAGTGCCAAACGGTTGCAAATGCTCCCCTGAGATGTTTGGCGGTCGAAACAGAAGGCTTTTTATCACAGGAAAAGAAATCAGCCCTCGACAACTTAACCGGCAGAAAAACATTTTTTTGAAAAAATCCCTAAGCCCCGGGGTCACAATTTCATCAAAAATCTGACTTTCAGCAATTCACTCAAAAATGGTGCCAAACGGTTGCAAATGCTCCCCGGAAAAGTTTCGCGGACGAAACAGAAGGCTTTTTATCACAGGACAGAAAAACCTTAACCGGCAGAACAAGATACTTTTTTAAAAATCCCTAAGCCCCGGGGTCACAATTTCATCAAAAATCTGACTTTCGGCAATTGACTCAAAAAAGGTGCCAAACGGTTGCAAATGCTCCCCTGAGATGTTTGGCGGTCGAAACAGTAGGCTTTTATCACAGGAAAAGAAATCAGCCCTCGACAACTAAGCTGTCAGAAAAAGATTTTTTTGAAAAAATTCTTAAGCCCCGGGGTCACAATTTCATCAAAAATCTGACTTTCGGCAATTCACTCAAAATGGTGCCAAACGGTTGCAAATGCTCCCCTCAGATGTTTGGCGGTCGAAACAGATTGCTTTTTATCACAGGAAAAGAAATCAGCCCTCGACAACTTAACCGGCAGAAAAACATTTTTTTGAAAATATCCCTTAGCCCCGCGGGGGTCACAATTTCATCAAAAATCTGACTTTCAGCAATTCACTCAAAAATGGTGCCAAACGTTTGCAAATGCTCCCCTGAAATGTTTGGCGCTCAAAACAGAAGGCTTTTTATCACAGGAAAAGAAATCAGCCCGCGACAACTTAACTGGTAGAAAAAGATTTTTTTGAAAAAATTCTTAAGCCCCGGGGTCACAATTTCATCAAAAATCTGACTTTCAGCAATTCACTCAAAAATGGTGCCAAACGGTTGCAAATGCTCCCCGGAATAGTTTCGCGGTCGAAACAGAAGGCTTTTTATCACAGGACAGAAAAACCTTAACCGGCAGAACAAGATATATTTTTTTTAATCCCTAAGCCTCGGGGTCACAATTTCATCAAAAATCTGACTTTCGGCAATTGACTCAAAAATGGTGCCAAACGGTTGCAAATGCTCCCCTGAGATGTTTGGCGGTCGAAACAGTAGGCTATTTATCACAGGAAAAGAAATCAGCCCTCGACAACTTAGCCGTCAGAAAAAGATTTTTTTGAAAAAATTCTTAAGCCCCGGGGTCACAATTTCATCAAAAATCTGACTTTCGGCAATTCACTCAAAAATGGTGCCAAACGGTTGCAAATGCTCCCCTCGGATATTTGGCGGTCGAAACAGATGGCTTTTTATCACAGGAAAAGAAATCAGCCCTCGACAACTTAACCGGCAGAAAAACATTTTTTTGAAAAAATCCCTAAGCCCCGGGGTCACAATTTCATCAAAAATCTGACTTTCAGCAATTCACTCAAAAATGGTGCCAAACGGTTGCAAATGCTCCCCGGAAAAGTTTCGCGGACGAAACAGAAGGCTTTTTATCACAGGACAGAAAAACCATAACCGGCAGAACAAGATATTTTTTTAAAAATCCCTAAGCCCCGGGGTCACAATTTCATCAAAAATCTGACTTTTGGCAATTGACTCAAAAATGGTGTCAAACGGTTTCAAATGCTCCCCTGAGATGTTTGGCGGTCGAAACAGAAGGCTTTTTATCACAGGAAAAGAAATCAGCCCTCGACAACTGAAGCGGCAGCAAAACATTTTTTTGAAAAAATCCCTAAGCCCCGGGGTCACAATTTCATCAAAAATCTGACTTTCGGCAATTCACTCAAAAATGGTGCCAAACGGTTGCAAATGCTCCCCTGAAAAGTTTCGCGCTCAAAACAGAAGGCTTTTTCTCACAGGACAGAAAATCCTTAACCGGCAGAAAAAGATATTTTTTTAAAAATCCCTAAGCCCCGGGGTCACAATTTCATCAAAAATCTGACTTTCGGCAATTCACTCAAAAATGGTGCCAAACGGTTGCAAATGCTCCCCTCAGATGTTTGGCGGTTGAAACAGATTGCTTTTTATCACAGGAAAAGAAATCAGCCCTCGACAACTTAACCGGCAGAAAAACATTTTTTTGAAAATATCCCTAAGCTCCGGGGTCACAATTTCATCAAAAATCTGACTTTCGGCAATTCACTCAAAAAAAGTGCCAAACGGTTGCAAATGCTCCCCTGAGATGTTTGGCGGTCGAAACAGAAGGCTTTTTATCACAGGAAAAGAAATCAGCCCTCGACAACTTAACCGGCAGAAAAACATTTTTTTGAAAAAATCCCTAAGCCCCGGGGTCACAATTTCATCAAAAATCTGACTTTCAGCAATTCACTCAAAAATGGTGCCAAACGGTTGCAAATGCTCCCCGGAAAAGTTTCGCGGACGAAACAGAAGGCTTTTTATCACAGGACAGAAAAACCTTAACCGGCAGAACAAGATATTTTTTTAAAAATCCCTAAGCCCCGGGGTCACAATTTCATCAAAAATCTGACTTTCGGCAATTGACTCAAAAAAGGTGCCAAACGGTTGCAAATGCTCCCCTGAGATGTTTGGCGGTCGAAACAGTAGGCTTTTATCACAGGAAAAGAAATCAGCCCTCGACAACTAAGCTGTCAGAAAAAGATTTTTTTGAAAAAATTCTTAAGCCCCGGGGTCACAATTTCATCAAAAATCTGACTTTCGGCAATTCACTCAAAAATGGTGCCAACGGTTGCAAACGCTCCCCTCAGATGTTTGGCGGTCGAAACAGATTGCTTTTTATCACAGGAAAAGAAATCAGCCCGCGACAACTTAACCGGCAGAAAAACATTTTTTTGAAAATATCCCTAAGCCCCGGGGTCACAATTTCATCAAAAATCTGACTTTCGGCAATTCACTCAAAAATGGTGCCAAACGCTTGCAAATGCTCCCCTGAGATGTTTGGCGGTCGAAACAGAAGGCTTTTTATCACAGGAAAAGAAATCAGCCCTCGACAACTTAACCGGCAGAAAAAGATTTTTTTGAAAAAATTCTTAAGCCCCGGGGTCACAATTTCATCAAAAATCTGACTTTCGGCAATTCACTCAAAAATGGTGCCAACGGTTGCAAATGCTCCCCTCAGATATTTGGCGGTCGAAACAGATTGCTTTTTATCACAGGAAAAGAAATCAGCCCGCGACAACTTAACCGGCAGAAAAACATTTCTTTTAAAAAATGCCTAAGCCCCGGGGTCACAATTTCATCAAAAATCTGACTTTCGGCAATTCACTCAAAATGGTGCCAAACGGTTGCAAATGCTCCCCTCAGATGTTTGGCGGTCGAAACAGATTGCTTTTTATCACAGGAAAAGAAATCAGCCCTCGACAACTTAACCGGCAGAAAAACATTTTTTTGAAAATATCCCTTAGCCCCGCGGGGGTCACAATTTCATCAAAAATCTGACTTTCAGCAATTCACTCAAAAATGGTGCCAAACGTTTCCAAATGCTCCCCTGAGATGTTTGGCGCTCAAAACAGAAGGCTTTTTATCACAGGAAAAGAAATCAGCCCGCGACAACTTAACTGGCAGAAAAAGATTTTTTTGAAAAAATTCTTAAGCCCCGGGGTTACAATTTCAGCAAAAATCTGACTTTCAGCAATTCACTCAAAAATGGTGCCAAACGGTTGCAAATGCTCCCCGGAATAGTTTCGCGGTCGAAACAGAAGGCTTTTTATCACAGGACAGAAAAACCTTAACCGGCAGAACAAGATATATTTTTTTAAATCCCTAAGCCCCGGGGTCACAATTTCATCAAAAATCTGACTTTCGGCAATTGACTCAAAAATGGTGCCAAACGGTTGCAAATGCTCCCCGGAAAAGTTTCGCGGTCGAAACAGAAGGCTTTTTATCACAGGACAGAAAAACCTTAACCGGCAGAACAAGATATTTTTTTAAAAATCCCTAAGTCACAATTTCATCAAAAATCTGACTTTTGGCAATTGACTCAAAAATGGTGCCAAACGGTTGCAAATGCTCCCCTGAGATGTTTGGCGGCCAAAACAGAAGGCATTTTATCACAGGAGAAGATATCAACCCTCGACAACTTAACCGGCAGAAAAACATTTTTTTGAAAAAATCCCTAAGCCCCGGGGTCACAATTTCATCAAAAATCTGACTTTCGACAATTCACTCAAAAAAGGGTGCCAAACGGTTGCAAATGCTCCCCTGAGATGTTTGGCGGTCAAAACAGAAGGCTTTTTATCACAGGAAAAGAAATCAGCTCTCGACCACTTAAGCGGCAGAAAAACATTTTTTTGAAAAAACCCCTAAGCCCCGGGGTTACAATTTCAGCAAAAATCTGACTTTCAGCAATTCACTCAAAAATGGTGCCAAACGGTTGCAAATGCTCCCCGGAATAGTTTCGCGGTCGAAACAGAAGGCTTTTTATCACAGGACAGAAAAACCATAACCGGCAGAACAAGATATTTTTTTCAAAAATCCCTAAGCCCCGGGGTCACAATTTCATCAAAAATCTGACTTTTGGCAATTGACTCAAAAATGGTGTCAAACGGTTTCAAATGCTACCCTGAGATGTTTGGCGGTCGAAACAGAAGGCTTTTTATCACAGGAAAAGAAATCAGCCCTCGACAACTGAAGCGGCAGCAAAACATTTTTTTGAAAAAATCCCTAAGCCCCGGGGTCACAATTTCATCAAAAATCTGACTTTCGGCAATTCACTCAAAAATGGTGCCAAACGGTTGCAAATGCTCCCCTCAGATGTTTGGCGGTTGAAACAGATTGCTTTTTATCACAGGAAAAGAAATCAGCCCTCGACAACTTAACCGGCAGAAAAACATTTTTTTGAAAATATCCCTAAGCTCCGGGGTCACAATTTCATCAAAAATCTGACTTTCGGCAATTCACTCAAAAATAGTGCCAAACGGTTGCAAATGCTCCCCTGAGATGTTTGGCGGTCGAAACAGAAGGCTTTTTATCACAGGAAAAGAAATCAGCCCTCGACAACTTAACCGGCAGAAAAACATTTTTTTGAAAATATCCCTTAGCCCCGCGGGGGTCACAATTTCATCAAAAATCTGACTTTCGGCAATTCACTCAAAAATGGTGCCAAACGTTTGCAAATGCTCCCCTGAGATGTTTGGCGCTCAAAACAGAAGGCTTTTTATCACAGGAAAAGAAATCCGCCCGCGACAACTTAACTGGCAGAAAAAGATTTTTTTGAAAAAATTCTTAAGCCCCGGGGTTACAATTTCAGCAAAAATCTGACTTTCAGCAATTCACTCAAAAATGGTGCCAAACGGTTGCAAATGCTCCCCGGAATAGTTTCGCGGTCGAAACAGAAGGCTTTTTATCACAGGACAGAAAAACCTTAACCGGCAGAACAAGATATATTTTTTTAAATCCCTAAGCCTCGGGGTCACAATTTCATCAAAAATCTGACTTTCGGCAATTGACTCAAAAATGGTGCCAAACGGTTGCAAATGCTCCCCTGAGATGTTTGGCGGTCGAAACAGTAGGCTATTTATCACAGGAAAAGAAATCAGCCCTCGACAACTTAGCCGTCAGAAAAAGATTTTTTTGAAAAAATTCTTAAGCCCCGGGGTCACAATTTCATCAAAAATCTGACTTTCGGCAATTCACTCAAAAATGGTGCCAAACGGTTGCAAATGCTCCCCTCGGATATTTGGCGGTCGAAACAGATGGCTTTTTATCACAGGAAAAGAAATCAGCCCTCGACAACTTAACCGGCAGAAAAAGATTTTTTTGAAAAAATCCCTAAGCCCCGGCGTCACAATTTCTGCAAAAATCTGACTTTCGGCAATTCACTCACAAAAGGTGCCAAACGGTTGCAAATGCTCCCCGGAAAAGTTTCGCGGTCGAAACAGAAGGCTTTTTATCACAGGACAGAAAAACCTTAACCGGCAGAACAAGATATTTTTTAAAAAATCCCTAAGTCACAATTTCATCAAAAATCAGACTTTTGGCAATTGACTCAAAAATGGTGCCAAACGGTTGCAAATGCTCCCCTGAGATGTTTGGCGGCCAAAACAGAAGGCTTTTTATCACAGGAGAAGATATCAACCCTCGACAACTTAACCGGCAGAAAAACATTTTTTTGAAAAAATCCCTAAGCCCCGGGGTCACAATTTCATCAAAAATCTGACTTTCGACAATTCACTCAAAAAAGGGTGCCAAACGGTTGCAAATGCTCCCCTGAGATGTTTGGCGGTCAAAACAGAAGGCTTTTTATCACAGGAAAAGAAATCAGCTCTCGACCACTTAAGCGGCAGAAAAACATTTTTTTGAAAAAACACCTAAGCCCCGGGGTTACAATTTCAGCAAAAATCTGACTTTCAGCAATTCACTCAAAAATGGTGCCAAACGGTTGCAAATGCTCCCCGGAATAGTTTCGCGGTCGAAACAGAAGGCTTTTTATCACAGGACAGAAAAACCTTAACCGGCAGAACAAGATATATTTTTTTAAATCCCTAAGCCTCGGGGTCACAATTTCATCAAAAATCTGACTTTCGGCAATTGACTCAAAAATGGTGCCAAACGGTTGCAAATGCTCCCCTGAGATGTTTGGCGGTCGAAACAGTAGGCTATTTATCACAGGAAAAGAAATCAGCCCTCGACAACTTAGCCGTCAGAAAAAGATTTTTTTGAAAAAATTCTTAAGCCCCGGGGTCACAATTTCATCAAAAATCTGACTTTCGGCAATTCACTCAAAAATGGTGCCAAACGGTTGCAAATGCTCCCCTCGGATATTTGGCGGTCGAAACAGATGGCTTTTTATCACAGGAAGAGAAATCAGCCCTCGACAACTTAACTGTCAGAAAAAGATTTTTTTGAAAAAATCCCTAAGCCCCGGGGTCACAATTTCATCAAAAATCTGACTTTCGACAATTCACTCAAAAATGGTGCCAAACGGTTGCAAATGCTCCCCTGAGATGTTTGGCGGTCAAAACAGAAGGCTTTTTATCACAGGAAAAGAAATCAGCCCTCGACAACTTAACCGGCAGAAAAAGATTTTTTTGAAAAAATCCCTAAGCCCCGGCGTCACAATTTCTGCAAAAATCTGACTTTCGGCAATTCACTCAAAAATGGTGCCAACGGTTGCAAACGCTCCCCTGAGATGTTTGGCGGTCGAAACAGAAGGCTTTTTATCACAGGAAAAGAAATCAGCCCGCGGCAACTTAACCGGCAGAAAAACTTTTTTTTCAAAAAATCCCTAAGCCCCGGGGTCACAATTTCATCAAAAATCTGACTTTCGACAATTCACTCAAAAAAGGGTGCCAAACGGTTGCAAATGCTCCCCTGAGATGTTTGGCGGTTAAAACAGAAGGCTTTTTATCACAGGAAAAGAAATCAGCTCTCGACCACTTAACTGGCAGAAAAACATTTTTTTGAAAAATGGTGCCAAACGGTTGCAAATGCTCCCCAGAAAAGTTTCGCGGTCGAAACAGAAGGCTTTTTATCACAGGACAGAAAAACCTTAACCGGCAGAACAAGATAGTTTTTTTAAAATTCCTAAGCCCCGGGGTCACAATTTCATCAAAAATCTGACTTTTGGCAATTCACTCAAAAATGGTGCCAAACGGTTGCAAATGCTCCCCTGAGATATTTGGCGGTCGAAACAGAAGGCTTTTTATCACAGGAAAAGAAATCAGCCCGCGACAACTTAGCTGTCAGAAAAAGATTTTTTTGAAAAAATTCTTAAGCCCCGGGGTCACAATTTCATCAAATATCTGCCTTTCGGCAATTCACTCAAAAATGGTGCCAAACGGTTGCAAATGCTCCCCTCGGATGTTTGGCGGTCGAAACAGATGGCTTTTTATCACAGGAAAAGAAATCAGCCCTCGACAACTTAACGGGCAGAAAAACATTTTTTTTGAAAAAATCCCTAAGCCCCGGGGTCACAATTTCATCAAAAATCTGACTTTCGGCAATTCACTCAAAAATGGTGCCAAACGGTTGCAAATGCTCCCCTGAGATGTTTGGCGGTCGGAACAGAAGGCTTTTTATCACTAGAAAAGAAATCAGCCCTCGACAAGTTAACTGTCAGAAAAAGATATTTTAAAAAAAATCCCTAAGCCCCGGGGTCACAATTTCATCAAAAATCTGACTTTCGACAATTAACTCAAAAATGGTGCCAAACGGTTGCAAATGCTCCCCTGAGATGTTTGGCAGTCAAAACAGAAGGCTTTTTATCACAGGAAAAGAAATCAGCCCTCGACTTCCGGGTTAGCGCGAACGGCTAATGGCGGATTCCCTCCGAGCTCCTGAGGGAATCGGCTCCGCTGAAGACGGGTCTTGCCGTGCCGGCGACACGGGGACCCTCAGAAACCGCAGGCGCGGAAGCCTGCGGACTTGGTGACTCGGTGGGCACCTTAAGCGCCCTCCCCGACCCACGAAGAGCCTTTTTAAAGGCTATGGAGAGGGTACGGAGAGTGGCGTGGTGCTGAGAGTAGACCGCTACTTCAGTGGAGCGAAGCCGCGAGCCATGGCCGGAGAGCGCTGACTTTCTTCCCAAAATTCGGATTGGATAACAAAGGACCCGTGAGTAGTGGAATTTGGACTTTAAAAATGTTTTACCTTTTGAATTCGGCACGATCGGGGGATGTGTTAAAGGGAAGTCCGCACCCCCTCTACTTATAGACGATTTAAAGCAAGGAACGGAGAATTAAGGCGGAATGAATACTGTTTTGATGATTTAAAAGTTTTTCACAAATTTGATAGAAGAAGATTTCGTGCTGGAGAGAAAGGGAGGAACTTTGGAACTTTGTGTGTAATCCCTTCCAAAACCCGGGAGCGTCCTGTTTGTGTGCCGGAGGAAAAAGTGAAAGGAGTTTGACAGCTGTCAAAGGAGCTGTCAAACGGGCGGACAAAGTAAAGAATTTTGTTATTTAACAACTCTCTGAATTAAAGGTGATACATTTGAGCTGAGGTGATTGGAAACAAAGTTGTGATAATAACAAAGTAACAGATTATTGGAAAAGGACTACTAAATAATTGAAAGCCCCCTAGGGGGAATTAGTGACATTACAATGGCTGCAGAGGGAAAATTACTGGCGGAGATAGAAAAAATGTTTTTTCTCGTGGGAATCCTGCAAGAGCAGAGTATGGCTTTGAGCAAAGTATTTATGACCTTGAACTCTGAAACAAACAACTCTGCTGAATGCACAAAGGAGACGTATGATAAAAACTCTGCAGCTGAGCAGGAAGAGATGCTCTTGGAATTGACAGAGAAGAAAGAAGGAGTGCAGACACTACTAGTGGAAAATATCAATCAGGAATCTACACTGTTGGAGTACGAGCAAGAAGACCTTTGGATTACAAACCTGCGAAAGATGAGAAAGAAGAAGAGGGAAGTCTCTGGAGTACTTGGAATATTAAAACTAAAAAGAATAAAGCAACATGATTGGGACTTTCCTCTTGAGTATGGAAAAGTAGATGATCCTTCGCAGCAACCACTTTTAAACATTCTGGATGAAAGAAAATATGATGTGACTCTGACTGAACTCCTTCGGGGTCCTAGGACCAACAAAGAGGACTACCAATATAGTTGGCAGAGAGGGACTGACAGAGAATCAGACGCCTCGGACGTGAGGAATCCGGGCTAAGAACTATTTTTTGTTTGTTTTTTGGACATTTGTTTGGGAAGGGACAGAAACCGGGGCGGGGGGGGGGAGAGAGAATAGAACTATAAAATGTTATGATTTGTTTATTTGGTCAATGTGACCTATAATTAATATAATAAAGGGAAAAATTTGTGGAAGGGAAGTTAGATCGACCTTAAAAAAAAAGAAATTAATGATTATAAGAGAATTGGATAAGTTGAATATAGATAAACAAAAAGAATTAAATTTTTAAAAGCAATATGAATATGTTTAAGAGGTTAGGTAAGAACTTGCTGAATTAATTATTGGAACTGGGATGTAAGAGGAGGGGGTGGGGGGAAGTCAATGAAAGTGGGTAAAGAAAATTAGGGTATGAAATTGTACCTGTGTGTTTTTGTCTTTGTGTGTGTGTCTGTTGTTATAAAATGTAAAAACCCAATAAAAATCATTATAAAAAAAAGGAAAAGAAATCAGCCCTCGACAACTTAACCGGCAGAAAAACATTTTTTTGAAAAATGGTGCCAAACGGTTGCAAATGCTCCCCAGAAAAGTTTCGCGGTCGAAACAGAAGGCTTTTTATCACAGGACAGAAAAACCTAAACCGGCAGAACAAGATATTTTTTTTAAAATCCCTAAGCCCCGGGGTCACAATTTCATCAAAAATCTGACTTTTGGCAATTCACTCAAAAATGGTGCCAAACGGTTGCAAATGCTCCCCTGAGATGTTTGGCGGTCGAAACAGAAGGCTTTTTATCACAGGAAAAGAAATCAGCCCGCGACAACTTAGCTGTCAGAAAAAGATTTTTTTGAAAAAATTCTTAAGCCCCGGGGTCACAATTTCATCAAAAATCTGACTTTCGGCAATTGACTCAAAAATGGTGCCAAACGGTTGCAAATGCTCCCCTGAGATGTTTGGCAGTCGAAACAGATGGCTTTTTATCACAGGAGAAGATATGAACCCTCGACAACTTAACCGGCAGAAAAACATTTTTTTGAAAAAATCCCTAAGCCCCGGAGTCACAATTTCATCAAAAATCTGACTTTCGGCAATTCACTCAAAAATGGTGCCAAACGGTTGCAAATGCTCCCCTGAGATGTTTGGCGGTCGAAACAGAAGGCTTTTTATCACAGGACAGAAAATCCTTAACCGGCGGAAAAAGATATTTTTGAAAAAATCCCTAAGCCCCGGGGTCACAATTTCATCAAAAATCTGACTTTCGAGAATTCACTCAAAAAAGGGTGTCAAACGGTTGCAAATTCTCCCCTGAGATGTTTGGCGGTCAAAACAGAAGGCTTTTTATCACAGGAAAAGAAATCAGCTCTCGACCACTTAACCGGCAGAAAAACATTTTTTTGAAAAAACCCCTAAGCCCCGGGGTTACAATTTCAGCAAAAATCTGACTTTCAGCAATTCACTCAAAAATGGTGCCAAACGGTTGCAAATGCTCCCCGGAAAAGTTTCGTGGTCGGAACAGAAGGCTTTTTATCACAAGAAAAGAAATCAGCCCTCGACAACTTAACTGTCAGAAAAAGATATTTTTTTAAAAATCCCTAAGCCCCGGGGTCACAATTTCATCAAAAATCTGACCTTCGACAATTAACTCAAAAATGGTGCCAAACGGTTGCAAATGCTCCCCTGAGATGTTTGGCGGTCAAAACAGAAGGCTTTTTATCACAGGAAAAGAAATCAGCCCTCGACAACTTAACCGGCAGAAAAACATTTTTTTGAAAAATGGTGCCAAACGGTTGCAAATGTTCCCCAGAAAAGTTTCGCGGTCGAAACAGAAGGCTTTTTATCACAGGACATAAAAACCTTAACCGGCAGAACAAGATATTTTTTTAAAAATCCCTAAGCCCCGGGGTCACAATTTCATCAAAAATCTGACTTTTGGCAATTGACTCAAAAATGGTGCCAAACGGTTGCAAATTCTCCCCTGAGATGTTTGGCGGTCGAAACAGAAGGCTTTTTATCACAGGAAAAGAAATCAGCCCGCGACAACTTAACTGTCAGAAAAAGATATTTTTTTAAAAATCCCTAAGCCCCGGGGTCACAATTTCATCAAAAATCTGACTTTCGGCAATTCACTCAAAAATGGTGCCAAACGGTTGAAAATGCTCCCCTCGGATGTTTGGCGGTCGAAACATTTGGCTTTTTATCACAGGAAGAGAAATCAGCCCTCGACAACTTAACGGGCAGAAAAACTTTTTTTTGAAAAAATCCCTAAGCCCCGGGGTCACAATTTCATCAAAAATCTGACTTTCGGCAATTGACTCAAAAATGGTGCCAAACGGTTGCAAATGCTCCCCTGAGATGTTTGGCGGTCGGAACAGAAGGCTTTTTATCACAAGAAAAGAAATCAGCCCTCGACAACTTAACTGTCAGAAAAAGATATTTTTTTAAAAATCCCTAAGCCCCGGGGTCACAATTTCATCAAAAATCTGACCTTCGACAATTCACTCAAAAATGGTGCCAAACGGTTGCAAATGCTCCCCTGAGATGTTTGGCGGTCAAAACAGAAGGCTTTTTATCACAGGAAAAGAAATCAGCCCTCGACAACTTAACCGGCAGAAAAACATTTTTTTGAAAAATGGTGCCAAACGGTTGCAAATGTTCCCCAGAAAAGTTTCGCGGTCGAAACAGAAGGCTTTTTATCACAGGGCATAAAAACCTTAACCGGCAGAACAAGATATTTTTTTAAAAATCCCTAAGCCCCGGGGTCACAATTTCATCAAAAATCTGACTTTTGGCAATTGACTCAAAAATGGTGCCAAACGGTTGCAAATTCTCCCCTGAGATGTTTGGCGGTCGAAACAGAAGGCTTTTTATCACAGGAAAAGAAATCAGCCCACGACAACTTAGCTGTCAGAAAAAGATTTTTTTGAAAAAATTCTTAAGCCCCGGGGTCACAATTTCATCAAAAATCTGACTTTCGGCAATTCACTCAAAAATGGTGCCAAACGGTTGCAAATGCTCCCCTGAGATGTTTGGCAGTCGAAACAGAACGCTTTTTATCACAGGAGAAGATATGAACCCTCGACAACTTAACCGGCAGAAAAACATTTTTTTGAAAAAATCCCTAAGCCCCGGGGTCACAATTTCATCAAAAATCTGACTTTCGGCAATTCACTCAAAAATGGTGCCAAACGGTTGCAAATGCTCCCCTCAAAAGTTTCGCGGTCCAAACAGAAGGCTTTTTATCACAGGACAGAAAATCCTTAACCGGCAGAACAAGATATTTTTTAAAAAAACCCTAAGCCCCGGGGTCACAATTTCATCAAAAATCTGACTTTCGGCAATTGACTCAAAAATGGTGCCAAACGGTTGCAAATGCTCCCCTGAGATGTTTGGCGGTCGAAACAGAAGGCTTTTTATCACAGGAAAAGAAATCAGCCAGCGACAACTTAGCTGTCAGAAAAAGATTTTTTTGAAAAAATCCCTAAGCCCCGGGGTCACAATTTCATCAAAAATCTGACTTTTGGCAATTGACTCAAAAATGGTGCCAAACGGTTGCAAATGCTCCCCTGAGATGTTTGGCGGTCGAAACAGAAGGCTTTTTATCACAGGAAAAGAAATCAGCCCGCGACAACTTAGCTGTCAGAAAAAGATTTTTTTGAAAAAATCCCTAAGCCCCGGGGTCACAATTTCATCAAAAATCTGACTTTTGGCAATTGACTCAAAAATGGTGCCAAACGGTTGCAAATGCTCCCCTGAGATGTTTGGCGGTCGAAACAGAAGGCTTTTTATCACAGGAAAAGAAATCAGCCCGCGACAACTTAGCTGTCAGAAAAAGATTTTTTTGAAAAAATCCCTAAGCCCCGGGCTCACAATTTCATCAAAAATCTGACTTTTGGCAATTGACTCAAAAATGGTGCCAAACGGTTGCAAATGCTCCCCTGAGATGTTTGGCGGTCGAAACAGAAGGCTTTTTATCACAGGAAAAGAAATCAGCCCTCGACAACTTAACCGGCAGAAAAAGATTTTTTTGATAAAATCCCTAAGCCCCGGGGTCACAATTTCATCAAAAATCTGACTTTCGGCAATTCACTCAAAAATGGTGCCAAACGGTTGCAAATGCTCCCCTGAGATGTTTGGCGGTCGGAACAGAAGGCTTTTTATCACAAGAAAAGAAATCAGCCTTCGACAACTTAACTGTCAGAACAAGATATTTTTTAGAAAATCCCTAAGCCCCGGGGTCACAATTTCATCAAAAATCTGACCTTCGACAATTAACTCAAAAATGGTGCCAAACGGTTGCAAATGCTCCCCTGAAATGTTTGGCGGTCAAAACAGAAGGCTTTTTATCACAGGAAAAGAAATCAGCCCTCGACAACTTAACCGGCAGAAAAACATTTTTTTGAAAAATGGTGCCAAACGGTTGCAAATGTTCCCCAGAAAAGTTTCGCGGTCGAAACAGAAGGCTTTTTATCACAGGACAGAAAAACCTTAACTGGCAGAACAAGATATTTTTTTTAAAATCCCTAAGCCCCGGGGTCACAATTTCATCAAAAATCTGACTTTTGGCAATTGACTCAAAAATGGTGCCAAACGGTTGCAAATGCACCCCTGAGATGTTTGGCGGTCGAAACAGAAGGCTTTTTATCACAGGAAAAGAAATCAGCCCGCGACAACTTAGCTGTCAGAAAAAGATTTTTTTGAAAAAATTCTTAAGCCCCGGGGTCACAATTTCATCAAAAATCTGACTTTCGGCAATTGACTCAAAAATGGTGCCAAACGGTTGCAAATGCTCCCCTGAGATGTTTGGCAGTCGAAACAGAAGGCTTTTTATCACAGGAGAAGATATGAACCCTCGACAACTTAACCGGCAGAAAAACATTTTTTTGAAAAAATCCCTAAGCCCCGGAGTCACAATTTCATCAAAAATCTGACTTTCGGCAATTCACTCAAAAATGGTGCCAAACGGTTGCAAATGCTCCCCTGAGATGTTTGGCGGTCGAAACAGAAGGCTTTTTATCACAGGACAGAAAATCCTTAACCGGCGGAAAAAGATATTTTTGAAAAAATCCCTAAGCCCCGGGGTCACAATTTCATCAAAAATCTGACTTTCGGTAATTCACTCAAAAAAGGGTGCCAAACGGTTGCAAATGCTCCCCTGAGATGTTTGGCGGTCGGAACAGAAGGCTTTTTATCACAAGAAAAGAAATCAGCCCTCGACAACTTAACTGTCAGAAAAAGATATTTTTTAAAAAATCCCTAAGCCCCGGGGTCACAATTTCATCAAAAATCTGAGCTTCGACAATTAACTCAAAAATGGTGCCAAACGGTTGCAAATGCTCCCCTGAGATGTTTGGCGGTCAAAACAGAAGGGTTTTTATCACAGGAAAAGAAATCAGCCCTCGACAACTTAACCGGCAGAAAAACATTTTTTTGAAAAATGGTGTCAAACGGTTGCAAATGCTCCCCAGAAAAGTTTCGCGGTCGAAACAGAAGGCTTTTTATCACAGGACAGAAAAACCTTAACCGGCAGAACAAGATATTTTTTAAAAAATCCCTAAGCCCCGGAGTCAGAATTTCATCAAAAATCTGACTTTTGGCAGTTGACTCAGAAATGGTGCCAAACGGTTGCAAATGCTCCCCTGAGATGTTTGGCGGTCGAAACAGAAGGCTTTTTATCACAGGAAAAGAAATCAGCCCACGACAACTTAGCTGTCAGAAAAAGATTTTTTTGAAAAAAATTTTAAGCCCCGGGGTCACAATTTCATCAAAAATCTGACTTTCGGCAATTGACTCAAAAATGGTGCCAAACGGTTGCAAATGCTCCCCTGAGATGTTTGGCAGTCGAAACAGAAGGCTTTTTATCACAGGAGAAGATATGAACCCTTGACAACTTAACCGGCAGAAAAAACATTTTTTTTAAAAAAATCCCTAAGCCCCGGAGTCACAATTTCATCAAAAATCTGACTTTCGGCAATTCACTCAAAAATGGTGCCAAACGGTTGCAAATGCTCCCCTGAGATGTTTGGCGGTTGGAACAGAAGGCTTTTTATCACAAGAAAAGAAATCAGCCCTCGACAAGTTAACTGTCAGAAAAAGATATTTTTTAAAAAATCCCTAAGCCCCGGGGTCAGAATTTCATCAAAAATCTGACTTTCGACAATTAACTCAAAAATGGTGCCAAACGGTTGCAAATGCTCCCCTGAGATGTTTGGCGGTCAAAACAGAAGGCTTTTTATCACAGGAAAAGAAATCAGCCCTCGACAACTTAACCGGCAGAAAAAGATTATTTTGAAAAAATCCCTAAGCCCCGGGGTCACAATTTCATCAAAAATCTGACTTTTGGCAGTTGACTCAGAAATGGTGCCAAACGGTTGCAAATGCTCCCCTGAGATGTTTGGCGGTCGAAACAGAAGGCTTTTTATCACAGGAAAAGAAATCAGCCCGCGACAACTTAGCTGTCAGAAAAAGATTTTTTTGAAAAAATTCTTAAGCCCCGGGGTCACAATTTCATCAAAAATCTGACTTTCGGCAATTCAATCAAAAATGGTGCCAAACGGTTGCAAATGCTCCCCTGAGATGTTTGGCGGTCAAAACAGAAGGCTTTTTATCACAGGAAAAGAAATCAGCTCTCGACCACTTAACCGGCAGAAAAACATTTTTTTGAAAAAACCCCTAAGCCCCGGGGTTACAATTTCAGCAAAAATCTGAATTTCAGCAATTCACTCAAAAATGGTGCCAAACGGTTGCAAATGCTCCCCGGAAAAGTTTCGCGGTCAAAACAGAAGGCTTTTTATCACAGGACAGAAAAACCTTAACCGGCAGAACAAGATATTTTTAAAAAAACCCCTAAGCCCCGGGGTCACAATTTCATCAAAAATCTGACTTTTGGCAATTGACTCAGAAATGGTGCCAAACGGTTGCAAATGCTCCCCTGAGATGTTTGGCGGTCGAAACAGAAGGCTTTTTATGACAGGAAAAGAAATCAGCCCGCGACAACTTAGCTGTCAGAAAAAGATTTTTTTGAAAAAATTCTTAAGCACCGGGGTCACAATTTCATCAAAAATCTGACTTTCGGCAATTGACTCAAAAATGGTGCCAAACGGTTGCAAATGCTCCCCTGAGATGTTTGGCAGTCGAAACAGAAGGCTTTTTATCACAGGAGAAGATCTGAACCCTCGACAACTTAACCGGCAGAAAAACATTTTTTTGAAAAAATCCCTAAGCCCCGGGGTCACAATTTCATCAAAAATTTGACTTTCGGCAATTCACTCAAAAATGGTGCCAAACGGTTGCAAATGCTCCCCTCAAAAGTTTCGCGGTCGAAACAGAAGGCTTTTTATCACAGGACAGAAAATCCTTAACCGGCGGAAAAAGATATTTTTGAAAAAATCCCTAAGCCCCGGGGTCACAATTTCATCAAAAATCTGACTTTCGAGAATTCACTCAAAAAAGGATGCCAAACGGTTGCAAATGCTCCCCTGAGATGTTTGGAGGTCAAAACAGAAGGCTTTTTATCACAGGAAAAGAAATCAGCTCTCGACCACTTAACCGGCAGAAAAACATTTTTTTGAAAAAACCCCTAAGCCCCGGGGTTACAATTTCAGCAAAAATCTGACTTTCAGCAATTCACACAAAAATGGTGCCAAACGGTTGCAAATGCTCCCCGGAAAAGTTTCGTGGTCGAAACAGAAGGCTTTTTATCACAGGACAGAAAAACCTTAACCGTCAGAACAAGATATTTTTTTTTAAATCCCTAAGCCCCGGGGTTACAATTTCAGCAAAAATCTGACTTTCGGCAATTCACTCAAAAATGGTGCCAAACGGTTGCAAATGCTCCCCGGAAAAGTTTCGTGGTCGAAACAGAAGGCTTTTTATCACAGGACAGAAAAACCTTAACCGGCAGAACAAGATATTTTTTTAAAAATCCCTAAGCCCCGGGGTCACAATTTCATCAAAAATCTGACTTTCGGCAATTCACTCAAAAATGGTGCCAAACGGTTGAAAATGCTCCCCTCGGATGTTTGGCGGTCGAAACAGATGGCTTTTTATCACAGGAAAAGAAATCAGCCCTCGACAACTTAACGGGCAGAAAAACATTTTTTTGAAAAAATCCCTAAGCCCCGGGGTCACAATTTCATCAAAAATCTGACTTTCGGCAATTCACTCAAAAATGGTGCCAAACGGTTGCAAATGCTCCCCTGAGATGTTTGGCGGTCGGAACAGAAGGCTTTTTATCACAAGAAAAGAAATCAGCCCTCGACAACTTAACCGGCAGAAAAACATTTTTTTGAAAAATGGTGCCAAACGGTTGCAAATGTTCCCCAGAAAAGTTTCGCGGTCGAAACAGAAGGCTTTTTATCACAGGACAGAAAAACCTTAACCGGCAGAACAAGATATTTTTTTAAAAATCCCTAAGCCCCGGGGTCACAATTTCATCAAAAATCTGACTTTTGGCAATTGACTCAAAAATGGTGCCAAACGGTTGCAAATGCTCCCCTGAGATGTTTGGCGGTCGAAACAGAAGGCTTTTTATCACAGGAAAAGAAATCAGCCCGCGACAACTTAGCTGTCAGAAAAAGATATTTTTTTAAAAATCCCTAAGCCCCGGAGTCACAATTTCATCAAAAATCTGACTTTCGGCAATTCACTCAAAAATGGTGCCAAACGGTTGCAAATGCTCCCCTGAGATGTTTGGCGGTCGAAACAGAAGGCTTTTTATCACAGGACAGAAAACCCTTAACCGGCGGAAAAAGATATTTTTGAAAAAATCCCTAAGCCCTGGGGTCACAATTTCATCAAAAATCTGACTTTCGATAATTCACTCAAAAAAGGGTGCCAAACGGTTGCAAATGCTCCCCTGAGATGTTTGGCGGTTGGAACAGAAGGCTTTTTATCACAAGAAAAGAAATCAGCCCTCGACAACTTAACTGTCAGAAAAAGATATTTTTTTAAAAATCCCTAAGCCCCGGGGTCAGAATTTCATCAAAAATCTGACCTTCGACAATTAACTCAAAAATGGTGCCAAACGGTTGCAAATGCTCCCCTGAGATGTTTGGCGGTCAAAACAGAAGGCTTTTTATCACAGGAAAAGAAATCAGCGCTCGACAACTTAACCGGCAGAAAAAGATTATTTTGAAAAAATCCCTAAGCCCCGGGGTCACAATTTCATCAAAAATCTGACTTTTGGCAGTTGACTCAGAAATGGTGCCAAACGGTTGCAAATGCTCCCCTGAGATGTTTGGCGGTCGAAACAGAAGGCTTTTTATCACAGGAAAAGAAATCAGCCCGCGACAACTTAGCTGTCAGAAAAAGATTTTTTTGAAAAAATTCTTAAGCCCCGGGGTCACAATTTCATCAAAAATCTGACTTTCGGCAATTCAATCAAAAATGGTGCCAAACGGTTGCAAATGCTCCCCTCAAAAGGTTCGCGGTCGAAACAGAAGGCTTTTTATCACAGGACAGAAAATCCTTAACCGGCGGAAAAAGGTAATTTTGAAAAAATCCCTAAGCCCCGGGGTCACAATTTCATCAAAAATCTGACTTTCGAGAATTCACTCAAAAAAGGGTGCCAAACGGTTGCAAATGCTCCCCTGAGATGTTTGGCGGTCAAAACAGAAGGCTTTTTATCACAGGAAAAGAAATCAGCTCTCGACCACTTAACCGGCAGAAAAACATTGTTTTGAAAAAACCCCTAAGCCCCGGGGTTACAATTTCAGCAAAAATCTGAATTTCAGCAATTCACTCAAAAATGGTGCCAAACGGTTGCAAATGCTCCCCGGAAAAGTTTCGCGGTCAAAACAGAAGGCTTTTTATCACAGGACAGAAAAACCTTAACCGGCAGAACAAGATATTTTTAAAAAAACCCCTAAGCCCCGGGGTCACAATTTCATCAAAAATCTGACTTTCGGCAATTGACTCAAAAATGGTGCCAAACGGTTGCAAATGCTCCCCTGAGATGTTTGGCGGTCGAAACAGAAGGCTTTTTATCACAGGAAAAGAAATCAGCCCGCGACAACTTAGCTGTCAGAAAAAGATTTTTTTGAAAAAATCCCTAAGCCCCGGCCGGGGTCACAATTTCATCAAAAATCTGACTTTTGGCAATTGACTCAAAAATGGTGCCAAACGGTTGCAAATGCTCCCCTGAGATGTTTGGCGGTCGAAACAGAAGGCTTTTTATCACAGGACAGAAAATCCTTAACCGGCGGAAAAAGATTTTTTTGAAAAAATCCCTAAGCCCCGGGGTCACAATTTCATCAAAAATCTGACTTTCGGCAATTGACTCAAAAATGGTGCCAAACGGTTGCAAATGCTCCCCTGAGATGTTTGGCGGTCGAAACAGAAGGCTTTTTATCACAGGAAAAGAAATCAGCCCGCGACAACTTAGCTGTCAGAAAAAGATTTTTTTGAAAAAATCCCTAAGCCCCGGGCTCACAATTTCATCAAAAATCTGACTTTTGGCAATTGACTCAAAAATGGTGCCAAACGGTTGCAAATGCTCCCCTGAGATGTTTGGCGGTCGAAACAGAAGGCTTTTTATCACAGGAAAAGAAATCAGCCCACGACAACTTAGCTGTCAGAAAAAGATTTTTTTGAAAAAAATTTTAAGCCCCGGGGTCACAATTTCATCAAAAATCTGACTTTCGGCAATTGACTCAAAAATGGTGCCAAACGGTTGCAAATGCTCCCCTGAGATGTTTGGAGGTCAAAACAGAAGGCTTTTTATCACAGGAAAAGAAATCAGCTCTCGACCACTTAACCGGCAGAAAAACATTTTTTTGAAAAAACCCCTAAGCCCCGGGGTTACAATTTCAGCAAAAATCTGACTTTCAGCAATTCACTCAAAAATGGTGCCAAACGGTTGCAAATGCTCCCCGGAAAAGTTTCGTGGTCGAAACAGAAGGCTTTTTATCACAGGACAGAAAAACCTTAACCGTCAGAACAAGATATTTTTTTTAAAATCCCTAAGCCCCGGGGTTACAATTTCAGCAAAAATCTGACTTTCGGCAATTCACTCAAAAATGGTGCCAAACGGTTGCAAATGCTCCCCGGAAAAGTTTCGTGGTCGAAACAGAAGGCTTTTTATCACAGGACAGAAAAACCTTAACCGGCAGAACAAGATATTTTTTAAAAAATCCCTAAGCCCCGGGGTCACAATTTCATCAAAAATCTGACTTTCGGCAATTCACTCAAAAATGGTGCCAAACGGTTGAAAATGCTCCCCTCGGATGTTTGGCGGTCGAAACAGATGGCTTTTTATCACAGGAAAAGAAATCAGCCCTCGACAACTTAACGGGCAGAAAAACATTTTTTTGAAAAAATCCCTAAGCTCCGGGGTCACAATTTCATCAAAAATCTGACCTTCGACAATTAACTCAAAAATGGTGCCAAACGGTTGCAAATGCTCCCCTGAGATGTTTGGCGGTCAAAACAGAAGGCTTTTTATCACAGGAAAAGAAATCAGCCCTCGACAACTTAACCGGCAGAAAAACATTTTTTTGAAAAATGGTGCCAAACGGTTGCAAATGTTCCCCAGAAAAGTTTCGCGGTCGAAACAGAAGGCTTTTTATCACAGGACAGAAAAACCTTAACCGGCAGAACAAGATATTTTTTTAAAAATCCCTAAGCCCCGGGGTCACAATTTCATCAAAAATCTGACTTTTGGCAATTGACTCAAAAATGGTGCCAAACGGTTGCAAATGCTCCCCTGAGATGTTTGGCGGTCGAAACAGAAGGCTTTTTATCACAGGAAAAGAAATCAGCCCGCGACAACTTAGCTGTCAGAAAAAGATATTTTTTTAAAAATCCCTAAGCCCCGGAGTCACAATTTCATCAAAAATCTGACTTTCGGCAATTCACTCAAAAATGGTGCCAAACGGTTGCAAATGCTCCCCTGAGATGTTTGGCGGTCGAAACAGAAGGCTTTTTATCACAGGACAGAAAACCCTTAACCGGCGGAAAAAGATATTTTTGAAAAAATCCCTAAGCCCTGGGGTCACAATTTCATCAAAAATCTGACTTTCGATAATTCACTCAAAAAAGGGTGCCAAACGGTTGCAAATGCTCCCCTGAGATGTTTGGCGGTTGGAACAGAAGGCTTTTTATCACAAGAAAAGAAATCAGCCCTCGACAACTTAACTGTCAGAAAAAGATATTTTTTTAAAAATCCCTAAGCCCCGGGGTCAGAATTTCATCAAAAATCTGACCTTCGACAATTAACTCAAAAATGGTGCCAAACGGTTGCAAATGCTCCCCTGAGATGTTTGGCGGTCAAAACAGAAGGCTTTTTATCACAGGAAAAGAAATCAGCGCTCGACAACTTAACCGGCAGAAAAAGATTATTTTGAAAAAATCCCTAAGCCCCGGGGTCACAATTTCATCAAAAATCTGACTTTTGGCAGTTGACTCAGAAATGGTGCCAAACGGTTGCAAATGCTCCCCTGAGATGTTTGGCGGTCGAAACAGAAGGCTTTTTATCACAGGAAAAGAAATCAGCCCGCGACAACTTAGCTGTCAGAAAAAGATTTTTTTGAAAAAATTCTTAAGCCCCGGGGTCACAATTTCATCAAAAATCTGACTTTCGGCAATTCAATCAAAAATGGTGCCAAACGGTTGCAAATGCTCCCCTCAAAAGGTTCGCGGTCGAAACAGAAGGCTTTTTATCACAGGACAGAAAATCCTTAACCGGCGGAAAAAGGTAATTTTGAAAAAATCCCTAAGCCCCGGGGTCACAATTTCATCAAAAATCTGACTTTCGAGAATTCACTCAAAAAAGGGTGCCAAACGGTTGCAAATGCTCCCCTGAGATGTTTGGCGGTCAAAACAGAAGGCTTTTTATCACAGGAAAAGAAATCAGCTCTCGACCACTTAACCGGCAGAAAAACATTTTTTTGAAAAAACCCCTAAGCCCCGGGGTTACAATTTCAGCAAAAATCTGAATTTCAGCAATTCACTCAAAAATGGTGCCAAACGGTTGCAAATGCTCCCCGGAAAAGTTTCGCGGTCAAAACAGAAGGCTTTTTATCACAGGACAGAAAAACCTTAACCGGCAGAACAAGATATTTTTAAAAAAAACCCTAAGCCCCGGGGTCACAATTTCATCAAAAATCTGACTTTCGGCAATTGACTCAAAAATGGTGCCAAACGGTTGCAAATGCTCCCCTGAGATGTTTGGCGGTCGAAACAGAAGGCTTTTTATCACAGGAAAAGAAATCAGCCCTCGACAACTTAGCTGTCAGAAAAAGATTTTTTTGAAAAAATCCCTAAGCCCCGGCCGGGGTCACAATTTCATCAAAAATCTGACTTTTGGCAATTGACTCAAAAATGGTGCCAAACGGTTGCAAATGCTCCCCTGAGATGTTTGGCGGTCGAAACAGAAGGCTTTTTATCACAGGACAGAAAATCCTTAACCGGCGGAAAAAGATTTTTTTGAAAAAATCCCTAAGCCCCGGGGTCACAATTTCATCAAAAATCTGACTTTCGGCAATTGACTCAAAAATGGTGCCAAACGGTTGCAAATGCTCCCCTGAGATGTTTGGCGGTCGAAACAGAAGGCTTTTTATCACAGGAAAAGAAATCAGCCCGCGACAACTTAGCTGTCAGAAAAAGATTTTTTTGAAAAAATCCCTAAGCCCCGGGCTCACAATTTCATCAAAAATCTGACTTTTGGCAATTGACTCAAAAATGGTGCCAAACGGTTGCAAATGCTCCCCTGAGATGTTTGGCGGTCGAAACAGAAGGCTTTTTATCACAGGAAAAGAAATCAGCCCTCGACAACTTAACCGGCAGAAAAAGATTTTTTTGATAAAATCCCTAAGCCCCGGGGTCACAATTTCATCAAAAATCTGACTTTCGGCAATTCACTCAAAAATGGTGCCAAACGGTTGCAAATGCTCCCCTGAGATGTTTGGCGGTCGGAACAGAAGGCTTTTTATCACAGGAAAAGAAATCAGCCCGCGACAACTTAGCTGTCAGAAAAAGATATTTTTTTAAAAATCCCTAAGCCCCGGAGTCACAATTTCATCAAAAATCTGACTTTCGGCAATTCACTCAAAAATGGTGCCAAACGGTTGCAAATGCTCCCCTGAGATGTTTGGCGGTCGAAACAGAAGGCTTTTTATCACAGGACAGAAAACCCTTAACCGGCGGAAAAAGATATTTTTGAAAAAATCCCTAAGCCCCGGGGTCACAATTTCATCAAAAATCTGACTTTCGATAATTCACTCAAAAAAGGGTGCCAAACGGTTGCAAATGCTCCCCTGAGATGTTTGGCGGTTGGAACAGAAGGCTTTTTATCACAAGAAAAGAAATCAGCCCTCGACAACTTAACTGTCAGAAAAAGATATTTTTTTAAAAATCCCTAAGCCCCGGGGTCAGAATTTCATCAAAAATCTGACCTTCGACAATTAACTCAAAAATGGTGCCAAACGGTTGCAAATGCTCCCCTGAGATGTTTGGCGGTCAAAACAGAAGGCTTTTTATCACAGGAAAAGAAATCAGCCCTCGACAACTTAACCGGCAGAAAAAGATTATTTTGAAAAAATCCCTAAGCCCCGGGGTCACAATTTCATCAAAAATCTGACTTTTGGCAGTTGACTCAGAAATGGTGCCAAACGGTTGCAAATGCTCCCCTGAGATGTTTGGCGGTCGAAACAGAAGGCTTTTTATCACAGGAAAAGAAATCAGCCCGCGACAACTTAGCTGTCAGAAAAAGATTTTTTTGAAAAAATTCTTAAGCCCCGGGGTCACAATTTCATCAAAAATCTGACTTTCGGCAATTCAATCAAAAATGGTGCCAAACGGTTGCAAATGCTCCCCTCAAAAGGTTCGCGGTCGAAACAGAAGGCTTTTTATCACAGGACAGAAAATCCTTAACCGGCGGAAAAAGGTAATTTTGAAAAAATCCCTAAGCCCCGGGGTCACAATTTCATCAAAAATCTGACTTTCGAGAATTCACTCAAAAAAGGGTGCCAAACGGTTGCAAATGCTCCCCTGAGATGTTTGGCGGTCGGAACAGAAGGCTTTTTATCACAAGAAAAGAAATCAGCCTTCGACAACTTAACTGTCAGAACAAGATATTTTTTAGAAAATCCCTAAGCCCCGGGGTCACAATTTCATCAAAAATCTGACCTTCGACAATTAACTCAAAAATGGTGCCAAACGGTTGCAAATGCTCCCCGGAAAAGTTTCGCGGTCAAAACAGAAGGCTTTTTATCACAGGACAGAAAAACCTTAACCGGCAGAACAAGATATTTTTAAAAAAACCCCTAAGCCCCGGGGTCACAATTTCATCAAAAATCTGACTTTCGGCAATTGACTCAAAAATGGTGCCAAACGGTTGCAAATGCTCCCCTGAGATGTTTGGCGGTCGAAACAGAAGGCTTTTTATGACAGGAAAAGAAATCAGCCCGCGACAACTTAGCTGTCAGAAAAAGATTTTTTTGAAAAAATCCCTAAGCCCCGGGGTCACAATTTCATCAAAAATCTGACTTTTGGCAATTGACTCAAAAATGGTGCCAAACGGTTGCAAATGCTCCCCTGAGATGTTTGGCGGTCGAAACAGAAGGCTTTTTATCACAGGACAGAAAATCCTTAACCGGCGGAAAAAGATTTTTTTGAAAAAATCCCTAAGCCCCGGGGTCACAATTTCATCAAAAATCTGACTTTCGGCAATTGACTCAAAAATGGTGCCAAACGGTTGCAAATGCTCCCCTGAGATGTTTGGCGGTCGAAACAGAAGGCTTTTTATCACAGGAAAAGAAATCAGCCCGCGACAACTTAGCTGTCAGAAAAAGATTTTTTTGAAAAAATCCCTAAGCCCCGGGCTCACAATTTCATCAAAAATCTGACTTTTGGCAATTGACTCAAAAATGGTGCCAAACGGTTGCAAATGCTCCCCTGAGATGTTTGGCGGTCGAAACAGAAGGCTTTTTATCACAGGAAAAGAAATCAGCCCTCGACAACTTAACCGGCAGAAAAAGATTTTTTTGATAAAATCCCTAAGCCCCGGGGTCACAATTTCATCAAAAATCTGACTTTCGGCAATTCACTCAAAAATGGTGCCAAACGGTTGCAAATGCTCCCCTGAGATGTTTGGCGGTCGGAACAGAAGGCTTTTTATCACAAGAAAAGAAATCAGCCTTCGACAACTTAACTGTCAGAACAAGATATTTTTTAGAAAATCCCTAAGCCCCGGGGTCACAATTTCATCAAAAATCTGACCTTCGACAATTAACTCAAAAATGGTGCCAAACGGTTGCAAATGCTCCCCTGAAATGTTTGGCGGTCAAAACAGAAGGCTTTTTATCACAGGAAAAGAAATCAGCCCTCGACAACTTAACCGGCAGAAAAACATTTTTTTGAAAAATGGTGCCAAACGGTTGCAAATGTTCCCCAGAAAAGTTTCGCGGTCGAAACAGAAGGCTTTTTATCACAGGACAGAAAAACCTTAACTGGCAGAACAAGATATTTTTTTTAAAATCCCTAAGCCCCGGGGTCACAATTTCATCAAAAATCTGACTTTTGGCAATTGACTCAAAAATGGTGCCAAACGGTTGCAAATGCACCCCTGAGATGTTTGGCGGTCGAAACAGAAGGCTTTTTATCACAGGAAAAGAAATCAGCCCGCGACAACTTAGCTGTCAGAAAAAGATTTTTTTGAAAAAATTCTTAAGCCCCGGGGTCACAATTTCATCAAAAATCTGACTTTCGGCAATTGACTCAAAAATGGTGCCAAACGGTTGCAAATGCTCCCCTGAGATGTTTGGTAGTCGAAACAGAAGGCTTTTTATCACAGGAGAAGATATGAACCCTCGACAACTTAACCGGCAGAAAAACATTTTTTTGAAAAAATCCCTAAGCCCCGGAGTCACAATTTCATCAAAAATCTGACTTTCGGCAATTCACTCAAAAATGGTGCCAAACGGTTGCAAATGCTCCCCTGAGATGTTTGGCGGTCGAAACAGAAGGCTTTTTATCACAGGACAGAAAATCCTTAACCGGCGGAAAAAGATATTTTTGAAAAAATCCCTAAGCCCCGGGGTCACAATTTCATCAAAAATCTGACTTTCGGTAATTCACTCAAAAAAGGGTGCCAAACGGTTGCAAATGCTCCCCTGAGATGTTTGGCGGTCGGAACAGAAGGCTTTTTATCACAAGAAAAGAAATCAGCCCTCGACAACTTAACCGGCAGAAAAACATTTTTTTGAAAAATGGTGCCAAACGGTTGCAAATGCTCCCCAGAAAAGTTTCGCGGTCGAAACAGAAGGCTTTTTATCACAGGACAGAAAATCCTTAACCGGCGGAAAAAGGTATTTTTGAAAAAATCCCTAAGCCCCGGGGTCACAATTTCAGCAAAAATCTGACTTTCGAGAATTCACTCAAAAAAGGGTGCCAAACGGTTGCAAATGCTCCCCTGAGATGTTTGGCGGTCGGAACAGAAGGCTTTTTATCACAAGAAAAGAAATCAGCCCTCGACAACTTAACTGTCAGAAAAAGATTTTTTTGATAAAATCCCTAAGCCCCGGGGTCACAATTTCATCAAAAATCTGACTTTCGGCAATTCACTCAAAAATGGTGCCAAACGGTTGCAAATGCTCCCCTGAGATGTTTGGCGGTCAAAACAGAAGGCTTTTTATCACAGGAAAAGAAATCAGCCCTCGACAACTTAACCGACAGAAAAACATTTTTTTGAAAAATGGTGCCAAACGGTTGCAAATGCTCCCCAGAAAAGTTTCGCGGTCGAAACAGAAGGCTTTTTATCACAGGACAGAAAAACCTTAACTGGCAGAACAAGATATTTTTTTAAAAATCCCTAAGCCCCGGGGTCACAATTTCATCAAAAATCTGACTTTCGGCAATTCACTCAAAAATGGTGCCAAACGGTTGCAAATGCTCCCCTGAGATGTTTGGCGGTCGGAACAGAAGGCTTTTTATCACAAGAAAAGAAATCAGCCTTCGACAACTTAACTGTCAGAACAAGATATTTTTTAGAAAATCCCTAAGCCCCGGGGTCACAATTTCATCAAAAATCTGACCTTCGACAATGAACTCAAAAATGGTGCCAAACGGTTGCAAATGCTCCCCTGAAATGTTTGGCGGTCAAAACAGAAGGCTTTTTATCACAGGAAAAGAAATCAGCTCTCGACCACTTAACCGGCAGAAAAACATTTTTTTGAAAAAACCCCTAAGCCCCGGGGTTACAATTTCAGCAAAAATCTGAATTTCAGCAATTCACTCAAAAATGGTGCCAAACGGTTGCAAATGCTCCCCGGAAAAGTTTCGCGGTCAAAACAGAAGGCTTTTTATCACAGGACAGAAAAACCTTAACCGGCAGAACAAGATATTTTTAAAAAAACCCCTAAGCCCCGGGGTCACAATTTCATCAAAAATCTGACTTTCGGCAATTGACTCAAAAATGGTGCCAAACGGTTGCAAATGCTCCCCTGAGATGTTTGGCGGTCGAAACAGAAGGCTTTTTATCACAGGAAAAGAAATCAGCCCTCGACAACTTAGCTGTCAGAAAAAGATTTTTTTGAAAAAATCCCTAAGCCCCGGCCGGGGTCACAATTTCATCAAAAATCTGACTTTTGGCAATTGACTCAAAAATGGTGCCAAACGGTTGCAAATGCTCCCCTGAGATGTTTGGCGGTCGAAACAGAAGGCTTTTTATCACAGGACAGAAAATCCTTAACCGGCGGAAAAAGATTTTTTTGAAAAAATCCCTAAGCCCCGGGGTCACAATTTCATCAAAAATCTGACTTTCGGCAATTGACTCAAAAATGGTGCCAAACGGTTGCAAATGCTCCCCTGAGATGTTTGGCGGTCGAAACAGAAGGCTTTTTATCACAGGAAAAGAAATCAGCCCGCGACAACTTAGCTGTCAGAAAAAGATTTTTTTGAAAAAATCCCTAAGCCCCGGGCTCACAATTTCATCAAAAATCTGACTTTTGGCAATTGACTCAAAAATGGTGCCAAACGGTTGCAAATGCTCCCCTGAGATGTTTGGCGGTCGAAACAGAAGGCTTTTTATCACAGGAAAAGAAATCAGCCCTCGACAACTTAACCGGCAGAAAAAGATTTTTTTGATAAAATCCCTAAGCCCCGGGGTCACAATTTCATCAAAAATCTGACTTTCGGCAATTCACTCAAAAATGGTGCCAAACGGTTGCAAATGCTCCCCTGAGATGTTTGGCGGTCGGAACAGAAGGCTTTTTATCACAAGAAAAGAAATCAGCCTTCGACAACTTAACTGTCAGAACAAGATATTTTTTAGAAAATCCCTAAGCCCCGGGGTCACAATTTCATCAAAAATCTGACCTTCGACAATTAACTCAAAAATGGTGCCAAACGGTTGCAAATGCTCCCCTGAAATGTTTGGCGGTCAAAACAGAAGGCTTTTTATCACAGGAAAAGAAATCAGCCCTCGACAACTTAACCGGCAGAAAAACATTTTTTTGAAAAATGGTGCCAAACGGTTGCAAATGTTCCCCAGAAAAGTTTCGCGGTCGAAACAGAAGGCTTTTTATCACAGGACAGAAAAACCTTAACTGGCAGAACAAGATATTTTTTTTAAAATCCCTAAGCCCCGGGGTCACAATTTCATCAAAAATCTGACTTTTGGCAATTGACTCAAAAATGGTGCCAAACGGTTGCAAATGCACCCCTGAGATGTTTGGCGGTCGAAACAGAAGGCTTTTTATCACAGGAAAAGAAATCAGCCCGCGACAACTTAGCTGTCAGAAAAAGATTTTTTTGAAAAAATTCTTAAGCCCCGGGGTCACAATTTCATCAAAAATCTGACTTTCGGCAATTGACTCAAAAATGGTGCCAAACGGTTGCAAATGCTCCCCTGAGATGTTTGGTAGTCGAAACAGAAGGCTTTTTATCACAGGAGAAGATATGAACCCTCGACAACTTAACCGGCAGAAAAACATTTTTTTGAAAAAATCCCTAAGCCCCGGAGTCACAATTTCATCAAAAATCTGACTTTCGGCAATTCACTCAAAAATGGTGCCAAACGGTTGCAAATGCTCCCCTGAGATGTTTGGCGGTCGAAACAGAAGGCTTTTTATCACAGGACAGAAAATCCTTAACCGGCGGAAAAAGATATTTTTGAAAAAATCCCTAAGCCCCGGGGTCACAATTTCATCAAAAATCTGACTTTCGGTAATTCACTCAAAAAAGGGTGCCAAACGGTTGCAAATGCTCCCCTGAGATGTTTGGCGGTCGGAACAGAAGGCTTTTTATCACAAGAAAAGAAATCAGCCCTCGACAACTTAACCGGCAGAAAAACATTTTTTTGAAAAATGGTGCCAAACGGTTGCAAATGCTCCCCAGAAAAGTTTCGCGGTCGAAACAGAAGGCTTTTTATCACAGGACAGAAAATCCTTAACCGGCGGAAAAAGGTATTTTTGAAAAAATCCCTAAGCCCCGGGGTCACAATTTCAGCAAAAATCTGACTTTCGAGAATTCACTCAAAAAAGGGTGCCAAACGGTTGCAAATGCTCCCCTGAGATGTTTGGCGGTCGGAACAGAAGGCTTTTTATCACAAGAAAAGAAATCAGCCCTCGACAACTTAACTGTCAGAAAAAGATATTTTTTAAAAAATCCCTAAGCCCCGGGGTCACAATTTCATAAAAAATCTGAGCTTCGACAATTAACTCAAAAATGGTGCCAAACGGTTGCAAATGCTCCCCTGAGATGTTTGGCGGTCAAAACAGAAGGCTTTTTATCACAGGAAAAGAAATCAGCCCTCGACAACTTAACCGACAGAAAAACATTTTTTTGAAAAATGGTGCCAAACGGTTGCAAATGCTCCCCAGAAAAGTTTCGCGGTCGAAACAGAAGGCTTTTTATCACAGGACAGAAAAACCTTAACTGGCAGAACAAGATATTTTTTAAAAAATCCCTAAGCCCCGGGGTCACAATTTCATCAAAAATCTGACTTTCGGCAATTCACTCAAAAATGGTGCCAAACGGTTGCAAATGCTCCCCTGAGATGTTTGGCGGTCGGAACAGAAGGCTTTTTATCACAAGAAAAGAAATCAGCCTTCGACAACTTAACTGTCAGAACAAGATATTTTTTAGAAAATCCCTAAGCCCCGGGGTCACAATTTCATCAAAAATCTGACCTTCGACAATGAACTCAAAAATGGTGCCAAACGGTTGCAAATGCTCCCCTGAAATGTTTGGCGGTCAAAACAGAAGGCTTTTTATCACAGGAAAAGAAATCAGCCCTCGACAACTTAACCGGCAGAAAAACATTTTTTTGAAAAATGGTGCCAAACGGTTGCAAATGTTCCCCAGAAAAGTTTCGCGGTCGAAACAGAAGGCTTTTTATCACAGGACAGAAAAACCTTAACTGGCAGAACAAGATATTTTTTTTAAAATCCCTAAGCCCCGGGGTCACAATTTCATCAAAAATCTGACTTTTGGCAATTGACTCAAAAATGGTGCCAAACGGTTGCAAATGCACCCCTGAGATGTTTGGCGGTCGAAACAGAAGGCTTTTTATCACAGGAAAAGAAATCAGCCCGCGACAACTTAGCTGTCAGAAAAAGATTTTTTTGAAAAAATTCTTAAGCCCCGGGGTCACAATTTCATCAAAAATCTGACTTTCGGCAATTGACTCAAAAATGATGCCAAACGGTTGCAAATGCTCCCCTGAGATGTTTGGCAGTCGAAACAGAAGGCTTTTTATCACAGGAGAAGATATGAACCCTCGACAACTTAACCGGCAGAAAAACATTTTTTTGAAAAAATCCCTAAGCCCCGGAGTCACAATTTCATCAAAAATCTGACTTTCGGCAATTCACTCAAAAATGGTGCCAAACGGTTGCAAATGCTCCCCTCAAAAGTTTCGCGGTCGAAACAGAAGGCTTTTTATCACAGGACAGAAAATCCTTAACTGGCGGAAAAAGATATTTTTTAAAAAATCCCTAAGCCCCGGGGTCACAATTTCATCAAAAATCTGACTTTTGGCAATTCACTCAAAAATGGTGCCAAACGGTTGCAAATGCTCCCCTGAGATGTTTGGCGGTCGAAACAGAAGGCTTTTTATCACAGGAAAAGAAATCAGCCCTCGACAACTTAGCTGTCAGAAAAAGTTTTTTTTGAAAAAATTCTTAAGCCCCGGGGTCACAATTTCATCAAAAATCTGACTTTCGGCAATTCACTCAAAAATGGTGCCAAACGGTTGAAAATGCTCCCCTCGGATGTTTGGCGGTCGAAACAGATGGCTTTTTATCACAGGAAGAGAAATCAGCCCTCGACAACTTAACGGGCAGAAAAACATTTTTTTGAAAAAATCCCTAAGCCCCGGGGTCACAATTTCATCAAAAATCTGACTTTCGGCAATTGACTCAAAAATGGTGCCAAACGGTTGCAAATGCTCCCCTGAGATGTTTGGCGGTCGGAACAGAAGGCTTTTTATCACAAGAAAAGAAATCAGCCCTCGACAACTTAACTGTCAGAAAAAGATATTTTTTTTAAAATCCCTAAGCCCCGGGGTCACAATTTCATCAAAAATCTGACCTTCGACAATTAACTCAAAAATGGTGCCAAACGGTTGCAAATGCTCCCCTGAGATGTTTGGCGGTCAAAACAGAAGGCTTTTTATCACAGGAAAAGAAATCAGCCCTCGACAACTTAACCGGCAGAAAAACATTTTTTTGAAAAATGGTGCCAAACGGTTGCAAATGTTCCCCAGAAAAGTTTCGCGGTCGAAACAGAAGGCTTTTTATCACAGGACATAAAAACCTTAACCGGCAGAACAAGATATTTTTCTAAAAATCCCTAAGCCCCGGGGTCACAATTTCATCAAAAATCTGACTTTTGGCAATTGACTCAAAAATGGTGCCAAACGGTTGCAAATGCTCCCCTGAGATGTTTGGCGGTCGAAACAGAAGGCTTTTTATGACAGGAAAAGAAATCAGCCCGCGACAACTTAGCTGTCAGAAAAAGATTGTTTTGAAAAAATTCTTAAGCCCCGGGGTCACAATTTCATCAAAAATCTGACTTTCGGCAATTGACTCAAAAATGGTGCCAAACGGTTGCAAATGCTCCCCTGAGATGTTTGGCAGTCGAAACAGAAGGCTTTTTATCACAGGAGAAGATCTGAACCCTCGACAACTTAACCGGCAGAAAAACATTTTTTTGAAAAAATCCCTAAGCCCCGGGGTCACAATTTCATCAAAAATTTGACTTTCGGCAATTCACTCAAAAATGGTGCCAAACGGTTGCAAATGCTCCCCTCAAAAGTTTCGCGGTCGAAACAGAAGGCTTTTTATCACAGGACAGAAAATCCTTAACCGGCGGAAAAAGATATTTTTGAAAAAATCCCTAAGCCCCGGGGTCACAATTTCATCAAAAATCTGACTTTCGAGAATTCACTCAAAAAAGGGTGCCAAACGGTTGCAAATGCTCCCCTGAGATGTTTGGAGGTCAAAACAGAAGGCTTTTTATCACAGGAAAAGAAATCAGCTCTCGACCACTTAACCGGCAGAAAAACATTTTTTTGAAAAAACCCCTAAGCCCCGGGGTTACAATTTCAGCAAAAATCTGACTTTCAGCAATTCACTCAAAAATGGTGCCAAACGGTTGCAAATGCTCCCCGGAAAAGTTTCGTGGTCGAAACAGAAGGCTTTTTATCACAGGACAGAAAAACCTTAACCGTCAGAACAAGATATTTTTTTTAAAATCCCTAAGCCCCGGGGTCACAATTTCATCAAAAACCTGACTTTCGGCAATTCACTCAAAAATGGTGCCAAACGGTTGCAAATGCTCCCCTCAAAAGTTTCGCGGTTGAAACAGAAGGCTTTTTATCACAGGACAGAAAATCCTTAACCGGCGGAAAAAGATATTTTTGAAAAAATCCCTAAGCCCCGGGGTCACAATTTCATCAAAAATCTGACTTTCGAGAATTCACTCAAAAAAGGGTGCCAAACGGTTGCAAATGCTCCCCTGAGATGTTTGGCGGTCAAAACAGAAGGCTTTTTATCACAGGAAAAGAAATCAGCTCTTGACCACTTAACCTGCAGAAAAACATTTTTTTGAAAAAACCCCTAAGCCCCGGGGTTACAATTTCAGCAAAAATCTGACTTTCAGCAATTCACTCAAAAATGGTGCCAAACGGTTGAAAATGCTCCCCTCGGATGTTTGGCGGTCGAAACAGATGGCTTTTTATCACAGGAAAAGAAATCAGCCCTCGACAACTTAACGGGCAGAAAAACATTTTTTTGATAAAATCCCTAAGCCCCGGGGTCACAATTTCATCAAAAATCTGACTTTCGGCAATTCACTCAAAAATGGTGCCAAACGGTTGCAAATGCTCCCCTGAGATGTTTGGCGGTCGGAACAGAAGGCTTTTTATCACAAGAAAAGAAATCAGCCCTCGACAACTTAACTGTCAGAACAAGATATTTTTTAAAAAATCCCTAAGCCCCGGGGTCACAATTTCATCAAAAATCTGACCTTCGACAATTAACTCAAAAATGGTGCCAAACGGTTGCAAATGCTCCCCTGAGATGTTTGGCGGTCAAAACAGAAGGCTTTTTATCACAGGAAAAGAAATCAGCCCTCGACAACTTAACCGGCAGAAAAACATTTTTTTGAAAAATGGTGCCAAACGGTTGCAAATGTTCCCCAGAAAAGTTTCGCGGTTGAAACAGAAGGCTTTTTATCACAGGACAGAAAAACCTTAACCGGCAGAACAAGATATTTTTTTAAAAATCCCTAAGCCCCGGGGTCACAATTTCATCAAAAATCTGACTTTTGGCAATTGACTCAAAAATGGTGCCAAACGGTTGCAAATGCTCCCCTGAGATGTTTGGCGGTCGAAACAGAAGGCTTTTTATCACAGGAAAAGAAATCAGCCCGCGACAACTTAGCTGTCAGAAAAAGATATTTTTTTAAAAATCCCTAAGCCCCAGGGTCACAATTTCATCAAAAATCTGACCTTCGACAATTAACTCAAAAATGGTGCCAAACGGTTGCAAATGCTCCCCTGAGATGTTTGGCGGTCAAAACAGAAGGCTTTTTATCACAGGTTAAGAAATCAGCCCTCGACAACTTAACCGGCAGAAAAACATTTTTTTGAAAAATGGTGCCAAACGGTTGCAAATGCTCCCCTCAAAAGTTTCGCGGTCGAAACAGAAGGCTTTTTATCACAGGACAGAAAATCCTTAACCGGCGGAAAAAGCTATTTTTGAAAAAATCCCTAAGCCCCGGGGTCACAATTTCAGCAAAAATCTGACTTTCGAGAATTCACTCAAAAAAGGGTGCCAAACGCTTGCAAATGCTCCCCTGAGATGTTTGGCGGTCGGAACAGAAGGCTTTTTATCACAAGAAAAGAAATCAGCCCTCGACAACTTAACTGTCAGAAAAAGATATTTTTTAAAAAATCCCTAAGCCCCGGGGTCACAATTTCATCAAAAATCTGAGCTTCGACAATTAACTCAAAAATGGTGCCAAACGGTTGCAAATGCTCCCCTGAGATGTTTGGCGGTCAAAACAGAAGGCTTTTTATCACAGGAAAAGAAATCAGCCCTCGACAACTTAACCGGCAGAAAAACATTTTTTTGAAAAATGGTGCAAAACGGTTGCAAATGTTCCCCAGAAAAGTTTCGCGGTCGAAACAGAAGGCTTTTTATCACAGGACAGAAAAACCTTAACCGGCAGAACAAGATATTTTTTAAAAAATCCCTAAGCCCCGGAGTCACAATTTCATCAAAAATCTGACTTTCGGCAATTCACTCAAAAATGGTGCCAAACGGTTGCAAATGCTCCCCTGAGATGTTTGGCGGTCGAAACAGAAGGCTTTTTATCACAGGACAGAAAATCCTTAACCGGCGGAAAAAGATATTTTTGAAAAAATCCCTAAGCCACGGGGTCACAATTTCATCAAAAATCTGACTTTCGAGAATTCACTCAAAAAAGGGTGCCAAACGGTTGCAAATTCTCCCCTGAGATGTTTGGCGGTCAAAACAGAAGGCTTTTTATCACAGGAAAAGAAATCAGCTCTCGACCACTTAACCGGCAGAAAAACATTTTTTTGAAAAAACCCCTAAGCCCCGGGGTTACAATTTCAGCAAAAATCTGACTTTCAGCAATTCACTCAAAAATGGTGCCAAACGGTTGCAAATGCTCCCCGGAAAAGTTTCGTGGTCGAAACAGAAGGCTTTTTATCACAGGACAGAAAAACCTTAACCGGCAGAACAAGATATTTTTTAAAAAATCCCTAAGCCCCGGGGTCACAATTTCATCAAAAATCTGACTTTCGGTAATTGACTCAAAAATGGTGCCAAACGGTTGCAAATGCTCCCCTGAGATGTTTGGCGGTCGAAACAGAAGGCTTTTTATCACAGGAAAAGAAATCAGCCCTCGACAACTTAGCTGTCAGAAAAAGTTTTTTTTGAAAAAATTCTTAAGCCCCGGGGTCACAATTTCATCAAAAATCTGACTTTCGGCAATTCACTCAAAAATGGTGCCAAACGGTTGAAAATGCTCCCCTCGGATGTTTGGCGGTCGAAACAGATGGCTTTTTATCACAGGAAGAGAAATCAGCCCTCGACAACTTAACGGGCAGAAAAACATTTTTTTGAAAAAATCCCTAAGCCCCGGGGTCACAATTTCATCAAAAATCTGACTTTCGGCAATTGACTCAAAAATGGTGCCAAACGGTTGCAAATGCTCCCCTGAGATGTTTGGCGGTCGGAACAGAAGGCTTTTTATCACAAGAAAAGAAATCAGCCCTCGACAACTTAACTGTCAGAAAAAGATATATTTTTAAAAATCCCTAAGCCCCGGGGTCACAATTTCATCAAAAATCTGACCTTCGACAATTAACTCAAAAATGGTGCCAAACGGTTGCAAATGCTCCCCTGAGATGTTTGGCGGTCAAAACAGAAGGCTTTTTATCACAGGAAAAGAAATCAGCCCTCGACAACTTAACCGGCAGAAAAACATTTTTTTGAAAAATGGTGCCAAACGGTTGCAAATGTTCCCCAGAAAAGTTTCGCGGTCGAAACAGAAGGCTTTTTATCACAGGACATAAAAACCTTAACCGGCAGAACAAGATATTTTTTTAAAAATCCCTAAGCCCCGGGGTCACAATTTCATCAAAAATATGACTTTTGGCAATTGACTCAAAAATGGTGCCAAACGGTTGCAAATTCTCCCCTGAGATGTTTGGCGGTCGAAACAGAAGGCTTTTTATCACAGGAAAAGAAATCAGCCCGCGACAACTTAACTGTCAGAAAAAGATATTTTTTTAAAAATCCCTAAGCCCCGGGGTCACAATTTCATCAAAAATCTGACTTTCGGCAATTCACTCAAAAATGGTGCCAAACGGTTGAAAATGCTCCCCTCGGATGTTTGGCGGTCGAAACAGATGGCTTTTTATCACAGGAAGAGAAATCAGCCCTCGACAACTTAACAGGCAGAAAAACATTTTTTTGAAAAAATCCCTAAGCCCCGGGGTCACAATTTCATCAAAAATCTGACTTTCGGCAATTGACTCAAAAATGGTGCCAAACGGTTGCAAATGCTCCCCTGAGATGTTTGGCGGTCGGAACAGAAGGCTTTTTATCACAAGAAAAGAAATCAGCCCCCGACAACTTAACTGTCAGAAAAAGATATTTTTTTAAAAATCCCTAAGCCCCGGGGTCACAATTTCATCAAAAATCTGACCTTCGACAATTAACTCAAAAATGGTGCCAAACGGTTGCAAATGCTCCCCTGAGATGTTTGGCGGTCAAAACAGAAGGCTTTTTATCACAGGAAAAGAAATCAGCCCTCGACAACTTAACCGGCAGAAAAACATTTTTTTGAAAAATGGTGCCAAACGGTTGCAAATGTTCCCCAGAAAAGTTTTGCGGTCGAAACAGAAGGCTTTTTATCACAGGACATAAAAACCTTAACCGGCAGAACAAGATATTTTTTTAAAAATCCCTAAGCCCCGGGGTCACAATTTCATCAAAAATCTGACTTTCGGTAATTGACTCAAAAATGGTGCCAAACGGTTGCAAATGCTCCCCTGAGATGTTTGGCGGTCGAAACAGAAGGCTTTTTATCACAGGAAAAGAAATCAGCCAGCGACAACTTAGCTGTCAGAAAAAGATTTTTTTGAAAAAATTCTTAAGCCCCGGGGTCACAATTTCATCAACAATCTGACTTTCGGCAATTGACTCAAAAATGGTGCCAAACGGTTGCAAATGCTCCCCTCAAAAGTTTCGCGGTCGAAACAGAAGGCTTTTTATCACAGGACAGAAAATCCTTAACTGGCGGAAAAAGATATTTTTTAAAAAATCCCTAAGCCCCGGGGTCACAATTTCATCAAAAATCTGACTTTCGAGAATTCACTCAAAAAAGGGTGCCAAACGGTTGCAAATGCTCCCCTGAGATGTTTGGCGGTCAAAACAGAAGGCTTTTTATCACAGGAAAAGAAATCAGCTCTCGACCACTTAACCGGCAGAAAAAGATTTTTTTGAAAAAACCCCTAAGCCCCGGGGTTACAATTTCAGCAAAAATCTGACTTTCAGCAATTGACTCAAAAATGGTGCCAAACGGTTGCAAATGCTCCCCTGAGATGTTTGGCAGTCGAAACAGAAGGCTTTTTATCACAGGAGAAGATATGAACCCTCGACAACTTAACCGGCAGAAAAACATTTTTTTGAAAAAATCCCTAAGCCCCGGGGTCACAATTTCATCAAAAATCTGACTTTCGGCAATTCACTCAAAAATGGTGCCAAACGGTTGCAAATGCTCCCCTCAAAAGTTTCGCGGTCCAAACAGAAGGCTTTTTATCACAGGACAGAAAATCCTTAACCGGCGGAAAAAGGTAATTTTGAAAAAATCCCTAAGCCCCGTGGTCACAATTTCATCAAAAATCTGACTTTCGACAATTCACTCAAAAAAGGGTGCCAAACGGTTGCAAATGCTCCCCTGAGATGTTTGGCGGTCAAAACAGAAGGCTTTTTATCACAGGAAAAGAAATCAGCTCTCGACCACTTAACCGGCAGAAAAAGATTTTTTTGAAAAAATCCCTAAGCCCCGGGGTCACAATTTCATCAAAAATCTGACTTTCGGCAATTGACTCAAAAATGGTGCCAAACGGTTGCAAATGCTCCCCTGAGATGTTTGGCGGTCAAAACAGAAGGCTTTTTATCACAGGAAAAGAAATCAGCTCTCGACCACTTAACCGGCAGAAAAACATTTTTTTGAAAAAACCCCTAAGCCCCGGGGTTACAATTTCAGCAAAAATCTGAATTTCAGCAATTCACTCAAAAATGGTGCCAAATGGTTGCAAATGCTCCCCGGAAAAGTTTCGCGGTCAAAACAGAAGGCTTTTTATCACAGGACAGAAAAACCTTAACCGGCAGAACAAGATATTTTTTAAAAAAACCCTAAGCCCCGGGGTCACAATTTCATCAAAAATCTGACTTTCGGTAATTGACTCAAAAATGGTGCCAAACGGTTGCAAATGCTCCCCTGAGATGTTTGGCGGTCGAAACAGAAGGCTTTTTATCACAGGAAAAGAAATCAGCCAGCGACAACTTAGCTGTCAGAAAAAGATTTTTTTGAAAAAATTCTTAAGCCCCGGGGTCACAATTTCATCAAAAATCTGACTTTCGGCAATTGACTCAAAAATGGTGCCAAACGGTTGCAAATGCTCCCCTCAAAAGTTTCGCGGTCGAAACAGAAGGCTTTTTATCACAGGACAGAAAATCCTTAACTGGCGGAAAAAGATATTTTTTAAAAAATCCCTAAGCCCCGGGGTCACAATTTCATCAAAAATCTGACTTTCGAGAATTCACTCAAAAAAGGGTGCCAAACGGTTGCAAATGCTCCCCTGAGATGTTTGGCGGTCAAAACAGAAGGCTTTTTATCACAGGAAAAGAAATCAGCTCTCGACCACTTAACCGGCAGAAAAAGATTTTTTTGAAAAAACCCCTAAGCCCCGGGGTTACAATTTCAGCAAAAATCTGACTTTCAGCAATTGACTCAAAAATGGTGCCAAACGGTTGCAAATGCTCCCCTGAGATGTTTGGCAGTCGAAACAGAAGGCTTTTTATCACAGGAGAAGATATGAACCCTCGACAACTTAACCGGCAGAAAAACATTTTTTTGAAAAAATCCCTAAGCCCCGGGGTCACAATTTCATCAAAAATCTGACTTTCGGCAATTGACTCAAAAATGGTGCCAAACGGTTGCAAATGCTCCCCTCAAAAGTTTCGCGGTCCAAACAGAAGGCTTTTTATCACAGGACAGAAAATCCTTAACCGGCGGAAAAAGGTAATTTTGAAAAAATCCCTAAGCCCCGTGGTCACAATTTCATCAAAAATCTGACTTTCGACAATTCACTCAAAAAAGGGTGCCAAACGGTTGCAAATGCTCCCCTGAGATGTTTGGCGGTCAAAACAGAAGGCTTTTTATCACAGGAAAAGAAATCAGCTCTCGACCACTTAACCGGCAGAAAAAGATTTTTTTGAAAAAATCCCTATGCCCCGGGGTCACAATTTCATAAAAAATCTGACTTTCGGCAATTGACTCAAAAATGGTGCCAAACGGTTGCAAATGCTCCCCTGAGATGTTTGGCGGTCAAAACAGAAGGCTTTTTATCACAGGAAAAGAAATCAGCTCTCGACCACTTAACCGGCAGAAAAACATTTTTTTGAAAAAACCCCTAAGCCCCGGGGTTACAATTTCAGCAAAAATCTGAATTTCAGCAATTCACTCAAAAATGGTGCCAAATGGTTGCAAATGCTCCCCGGAAAAGTTTCGCGGTCAAAACAGAAGGCTTTTTATCACAGGACAGAAAAACCTTAACCGGCAGAACAAGATATTTTTTAAAAAAACCCTAAGCCCCGGGGTCACAATTTCATCAAAAATCTGACTTTCGGCAATTGACTCAAAAATGGTGCCAAACGGTTGCAAATGCTCCCCTGAGATGTTTGGCGGTCGAAACAGAAGGCTTTTTATCACAGGAAAAGAAATCAGCCAGCGACAACTTAGCTGTCAGAAAAAGATTTTTTTGAAAAAATCCCTAAGCCCCGGGGTCACAATTTCATCAAAAATCTGACTTTTGGCAATTGACTCAAAAATGGTGCCAAACGGTTGCAAATGCTCCCCTGAGATGTTTGGCGGTCGATACAGAAGGCTTTTTATCACAGGAAAAGAAATCAGCCCGCGACAACTTAGCTGTCAGAAAAAGATTTTTTTGAAAAAATCCCTAAGCCCCGGGGTCACAATTTCATCAAAAATCTGACTTTTGGCAATTGACTCAAAAATGGTGCCAAACGGTTGCAAATGCTCCCCTGAGATGTTTGGCGGTCGAAACAGAAGGCTTTTTATCACAGGAAAAGAAATCAGCCCGCGACAACTTAGCTGTCAGAAAAAGATTTTTTTGAAAAAATCCCTAAGCCCCGGGCTCACAATTTCATCAAAAATCTGACTTTTGGCAATTGACTCAAAAATGGTGCCAAACGGTTGCAAATGCTCCCCTGAGATGTTTGGCGGTCGAAACAGAAGGCTTTTTATCACAGGAAAAGAAATCAGCCCTCGACAACTTAACCGGCAGAAAAAGATTTTTTTGATAAAATCCCTAAGCCCCGGGGTCACAATTTCATCAAAAATCTGACTTTCGGCAATTCACTCAAAAATGGTGCCAAACGGTTGCAAATGCTCCCCTGAGATGTTTGGCGGTCGGAACAGAAGGCTTTTTATCACAAGAAAAGAAATCAGCCTTCGACAACTTAACTGTCAGAACAAGATATTTTTTAGAAAATCCCTAAGCCCCGGGGTCACAATTTCATCAAAAATCTGACCTTCGACAATTAACTCAAAAATGGTGCCAAACGGTTGCAAATGCTCCCCTGAAATGTTTGGCGGTCAAAACAGAAGGCTTTTTATCACAGGAAAAGAAATCAGCCCTCGACAACTTAACCGGCAGAAAAACATTTTTTTGAAAAATGGTGCCAAACGGTTGCAAATGTTCCCCAGAAAAGTTTCGCGGTCGAAACAGAAGGCTTTTTATCACAGGACAGAAAAACCTTAACTGGCAGAACAAGATATTTTTTTTAAAATCCCTAAGCCCCGGGGTCACAATTTCATCAAAAATCTGACTTTTGGCAATTGACTCAAAAATGGTGCCAAACGGTTGCAAATGCACCCCTGAGATGTTTGGCGGTCGAAACAGAAGGCTTTTTATCACAGGAAAAGAAATCAGCCCGCGACAACTTAGCTGTCAGAAAAAGATTTTTTTGAAAAAATTCTTAAGCCCCGGGGTCACAATTTCATCAAAAATCTGACTTTCGGCAATTGACTCAAAAATGGTGCCAAACGGTTGCAAATGCTCCCCTGAGATGTTTGGCAGTCGAAACAGAAGGCTTTTTATCACAGGAGAAGATATGAACCCTCGACAACTTAACCGGCAGAAAAACATTTTTTTGAAAAAATCCCTAAGCCCCGGAGTCACAATTTCATCAAAAATCTGACTTTCGGCAATTCACTCAAAAATGGTGCCAAACGGTTGCAAATGCTCCCCTCAAAAGTTTCGCGGTCGAAACAGAAGGCTTTTTATCACAGGACAGAAAATCCTTAACTGGCGGAAAAAGATATTTTTTAAAAAATCCCTAAGCCCCGGGGTCACAATTTCATCAAAAATCTGACTTTTGGCAATTGACTCAAAAATGGTGCCAAACGGTTGCAAATGCTCCCCTGAGATGTTTGGCGGTCGAAACAGAAGGCTTTTTATCACAGGAAAAGAAATCAGCCCGCGACAACTTAGCTGTCAGAAAAAGATTTTTTTGAAAAAATCCCTAAGCCCCGGGCTCACAATTTCATCAAAAATCTGACTTTTGGCAATTGACTCAAAAATGGTGCCAAACGGTTGCAAATGCTCCCCTGAGATGTTTGGCGGTCGAAACAGAAGGCTTTTTATCACAGGAAAAGAAATCAGCCCTCGACAACTTAACCGGCAGAAAAAGATTTTTTTGATAAAATCCCTAAGCCCCGGGGTCACAATTTCATCAAAAATCTGACTTTCGGCAATTCACTCAAAAATGGTGCCAAACGGTTGCAAATGCTCCCCTGAGATGTTTGGCGGTCGGAACAGAAGGCTTTTTATCACAAGAAAAGAAATCAGCCTTCGACAACTTAACTGTCAGAACAAGATATTTTTTAGAAAATCCCTAAGCCCCGGGGTCACAATTTCATCAAAAATCTGACCTTCGACAATTAACTCAAAAATGGTGCCAAACGGTTGCAAATGCTCCCCTGAAATGTTTGGCGGTCAAAACAGAAGGCTTTTTATCACAGGAAAAGAAATCAGCCCTCGACAACTTAACCGGCAGAAAAACATTTTTTTGAAAAATGGTGCCAAACGGTTGCAAATGTTCCCCAGAAAAGTTTCGCGGTCGAAACAGAAGGCTTTTTATCACAGGAAAAGAAATCAGCCCGCGACAACTTAGCTGTCAGAAAAAGATTTTTTTGAAAAAATTCTTAAGCCCCGGGGTCACAATTTCATCAAAAATCTGACTTTCGGCAATTGACTCAAAAATGGTGCCAAACGGTTGCAAATGCTCCCCTGAGATGTTTGGCAGTCGAAACAGAAGGCTTTTTATCACAGGAGAAGATATGAACCCTCGACAACTTAACCGGCAGAAAAACATTTTTTTGAAAAAATCCCTAAGCCCCGGAGTCACAATTTCATCAAAAATCTGACTTTCGGCAATTGACTCAAAAATGGTGCCAAACGGTTGCAAATGCTCCCCTCAAAAGTTTCGCAGTCGAAACAGAAGGCTTTTTATCACAGGACAGAAAATCCTTAACTGGCGGAAAAAGATATTTTTTAAAAAATCCCTAAGCCCCGGGGTCACAATTTCATCAAAAATCTGACTTTTGGCAATTCACTCAAAAATGGTGCCAAACGGTTGCAAATGCTCCCCTGAGATGTTTGGCGGTCGGAACAGAAGGCTTTTTATCACAAGAAAAGAAATCAGCCCTCGACAACTTAACCGGCAGAAAAACATTTTTTTGAAAAATGGTGCCAAACGGTTGCAAATGCTCCCCAGAAAAGTTTCGCGGTCGAAACAGAAGGCTTTTTATCACAGGACAGAAAATCCTTAACCGGCGGAAAAAGGTATTTTTGAAAAAATCCCTAAGCCCCGGGGTCACAATTTCAGCAAAAATCTGACTTTCGAGAATTCACTCAAAAAAGGGTGCCAAACGGTTGCAAATGCTCCCCTGAGATGTTTGGCGGTCGGAACAGAAGGCTTTTTATCACAAGAAAAGAAATCAGCCCTCGACAACTTAACTGTCAGAAAAAGATATTTTTTAAAAAATCCCTAAGCCCCGGGGTCACAATTTCATCAAAAATCTGAGCTTCGACAATTAACTCAAAAATGGTGCCAAACGGTTGCAAATGCTCCCCAGAAAAGTTTCGCGGTCGAAACAGAAGGCTTTTTATCACAGGACAGAAAAACCTTAACCGGCAGAACAAGATATTTTTTAAAAAATCCCTAAGCCCCGGAGTCAGAATTTCATCAAAAATCTGACTTTTGGCAGTTGACTCAGAAATGGTGCCAAACGGTTGCAACTTCTCCCCTGAGATGTTTGGCGGTCGAAACAGAAGGCTTTTTATCACAGGAAAAGAAATCAGCCCACGACAACTTAGCTGTCAGAAAAAGATTTTTTTGAAAAAATTCTTAAGCCCCGGGGTCACAATTTCATCAAAAATCTGACTTTCGGCAATTGACTCAAAAATGGTGCCAAACGGTTGCAAATGCTCCCCTGAGATGTTTCGCAGTCGAAACAGAAGGCTTTTTATCACAGGAGAAGATATGAACCCTCGACAACTTAACCGGCAGAAAAACATTTTTTTGAAAAAATCCCTAAGCCCCGGAGTCACAATTTCATCAAAAATCTGACTTTCGGCAATTCACTCAAAAATGGTGCCAAACGGTTGCAAATGCTCCCCTGAGATGTTTGGCGGTCGAAACAGAAGGCTTTTTATCACAGGACAGAAAACCCTTAACCGGCGGAAAAAGATATTTTTGAAAAAATCCCTAAGCCCCGGGGTCACAATTTCATCAAAAATCTGACTTTCGATAATTCACTCAAAAAAGGGTGCCAAACGGTTGCAAATGCTCCCCTGAGATGTTTGGCGGTCGGAACAGAAGGCTTTTTATCACAAGAAAAGAAATCAGCCCTCGACAACTTAACTGTCAGAAAAAGATATTTTTTAAAAAATCCCTAAGCCCCGGGGTCAGAATTTCATCAAAAATCTGACCTTCGACAATTAACTCAAAAATGGTGCCAAACGGTTGCAAATGCTCCCCTGAAATGTTTGGCGGTCAAAACAGAAGGCTTTTTATCACAGGAAAAGAAATCAGCCCTCGACAACTTAACCGGCAGAAAAACATTTTTTTGAAAAATGGTGCCAAACGGTTGCAAATGCTCCCCAGAAAAGTTTCGCGGTCGAAACAGAAGGCTTTTTATCACAGGACAGAAAAACCTTAACCAGCAAAACAAGATATTTTTTTTAAAATCCCTAAGCCCCGGGGTCACAATTTCATCAAAAATCTGACTTTTGGCAGTTGACTCAGAAATGGTGCCAAACGGTTGCAAATGCTCCCCTGAGATGTTTGGCGGTCGAAACAGAAGGCTTTTTATCACAGGAAAAGAAATCAGCCCGCGACAACTTAGCTGTCAGAAAAAGATTTTTTTGAAAAAATTCTTAAGCCCCGGGGTCACAATTTCATCAAAAATCTGACTTTCGGCAATTGACTCAAAAATGGTGCCAAACGGTTGCAAATGCTCCCCTGAGATGTTTGGCAGTCGAAACAGAAGGCTTTTTATCACAGGAGAAGATATGAACCCTTGACAACTTAACCGGCAGAAAAACATTTTTTTGAAAAAATCCCTAAACCCCGGGGTCACAATTTCATCAAAAATCTGACTTTCGGCAATTCACTCAAAAATGGTGCCAAACGGTTGCAAATGCTCCCCTCAAAAGTTTCGCGGTCGAAACAGAAGGCTTTTTATCACAGGACAGAAAATCCTTAACCGGCGGAAAAAGGTAATTTTGAAAAAATCCCTAAACCCCGGGGTCACAATTTCATCAAAAATCTGACTTTCGACAATTCACTCAAAAAAGGGTGCCAAACGGTTGCAAATGCTCCCCTGAGATGTTTGGCGGTCAAAACAGAAGGCTTTTTATCACAGGAAAAGAAATCAGCTCTCGACCACTTAACCGGCAGAAAAACATTTTTTTGAAAAAACCCCTAAGCCCCGGGGTTACAATTTCAGCAAAAATCTGAATTTCAGCAATTCACTCAAAAATGGTGCCAAACGGTTGCAAATGCTCCCCGGAAAAGTTTCGCGGTCAAAACAGAAGGCTTTTTATCACAGGAAAGAAAAACCTTAACCGGCAGAACAAGATATTTTTTAAAAAACCCCTAAGCCCCGGGGTCACAATTTCATCAAAAATCTGACTTTCGGCAATTGACTCAAAAATGGTGCCAAACGGTTGCAAATGCTCCCCTGAGATGTTTGGCGGTCGAAACAGAAGACTTTTTATCACAGGAAAAGAAATCAGCCCGCGACAACTTAGCTGTCAGAAAAAGATTTTTTTGAAAAAATCTCTAAGCCCCGGGGTCACAATTTCATCAAAAATCTGACTTTTGGCAATTGACTCAAAAATGGTGCCAAACGGTTGCAAATGCTCCCCTGAGATGTTTGGCGGTCGAAACAGAAGGCTTTTTATCACAGGAAAAGAAATCAGCCCGTGACAACTTAGCTGTCAGAAAAAGATTTTTTTGAAAAAATCCCTAAGCCCCGGAGTCACAATTTCATCAAAAATCTGACTTTCGGCAATTCACTCAAAAATGGTGCCAAACGGTTGAAAATGCTCCCCTCGGATGTTTGGCGGTCGAAACAGATGGCTTTTTATCACAGGAAAAGAAATCAGCCCTCGACAACTTAACGGGCAGAAAAACATTTTTTTGAAAAAATCCCTAAGCCCCGGGGTCACAATTTCATCAAAAATTTGACTTTCGGCAATTCACTCAAAAAAGGGTGCCAAACGGTTGCAAATGCTCCCCTGAGATGTTTGGTGGTCGGAACAGAAGGCTTTTTATCACAAGAAAAGAAATCAGCCCTCGACAACTTAACTGTCAGAAAAAGATATTTTTTTAAAAAATCCCTAAGCCCCGGGGTCACAATTTCATCAAAAATCTGACCTTCGACAATTAACTCAAAAATGGTGCCAAACGGTTGCAAATGCTCCCCTGAGATGTTTGGCGGTCAAAACAGAAGGCTTTTTATCACAGGAAAAGAAATCAGCACTCGACAACTTAACCGGCAGAAAAACATTTTTTTGAAAAATGGTGCCAAACGGTTGCAAATGCTCCCCTGAGATGTTTGGCAGTCGAAACTGAAGGCTTTTTATCACAGGAGAAGATATGAACCCTTGACAACTTAACCGGCAGAAAAACAGAAGGCTTTTTATCACAGGAAAAGAAATCAGCTCTCGACCACTTAACCGGCAGAAAAACATTTTTTTGAAAAAACCCCTAAGCCCCGGGGTTTCAATTTCAGCAAAAATCTGACTTTCAGCAATTCACTCAAAAATGGTGCCAAACGGTTGCAAATGCTCCCCAGAAAAGTTTCGCGGTCAAAACAGAAGGCTTTTTATCACAAGACAGAAAAACCTTAACCGGCAGAACAAGATATTTTTTTTAAAATCCCTAAGCCCCGGGGTCACAATTTCATCAAAAATCTGACTTTTGGAAATTGACTCAAAAATGGTGCCAAACGGTTGCAAATGCTCCCCTGAGATGTTTGGCGGTCGAAACGGAAGGCTTTTTGTCACAGGAAAAGAAATCAGCCCGCGACAACTTAGCTGTCAGAAAAAGATTTTTTTGAAAAAATTCTTAAGCCCCGGGGTCACAATTTCATCAAAAATCTGACTTTCGGCAATTGACTCAAAAATGGTGCCAAACGGTTGCAAATGCTCCGCTGAGATGTTTGGCAGTCGAAACAGAAGGCTTTTTATCACATTAGAAGATATGAACCCTTGACAACTTAACCGGCAGAAAAACATTTTTTTGAAAAAACCCCTAAGCCCCGGGGTAACAATTTCATCACAAATCTGACTTTCGGCAATTCACTCAAAAATGGTGCCAAACGGTTGCAAATGCTCCCCTGAGATGTTTGGCGGTCGGAACAGAAGGCTTTTTATCACAGGAAAAGAAATCAGCCCTCGACAACTTAACTGTCAGAAAAAGATATTTTTGAAAAAATCCCTAAGCCCCGGGGTCACAATTTCATCAAAAATCTGACCTTCGACAATTAACTCAAAAATGGTGCCATACGGTTGCAAATGCTCCCCTGAGATGTTTGGCGGTCAAAACAGAAGGCTTTTTATCACAGAAAAAGAAATCAGCCCTCGACAACTTAACCGGCAGAAAAACATTTTTTTGAAAAATGGTGCCAAACGGTTGCAAATGCGCCCCAGAAAAGTTTCGCGGTCGAAACAGAAGGCTTTTTATCACAGGACAGAAAAACCTTAACCGGCAGAACAAGATATTTTTTTAAAAATCCCTAAGCCCCGGGGTCACAATTTCATCAAAAATCTGACTTTTGGCAATTGACTCAAAAATGGTGCCAAACGGTTGCAAATGCTCCCCTGAGATGTTTGGCGGTCGGAACAGAAGGCTTTTTATCACAGGAAAAGAAATCAGCCCTCGACAACTTAACGGGCAGAAAAACATTTTTTTGAAAAAATCCCTAAGCCCCGGGGTAACAATTTCATCACAAATCTGACTTTCGGCAATTCACTCAAAAATGGTGCCAAACGGTTGCAAATGCTCCCCTGAGATGTTTGGCGGTCGGAACAGAAGGCTTTTTATCACAAGAAAAGAAATCAGCCCTCGACAACTTAACTGTCAGAAAAAGATATTTTTGAAAAAATCCCTAAGCCCCGGGGTCACAATTTCATCAAAAATCTGACCTTCGACAATTAACTCAAAAATGGTGCCATACGGTTGCAAATGCTCCCCTGAGATGTTTGGCGGTCAAAACAGAAGGCTTTTTATCACAGAAAAAGAAATCAGCCCTCGACAACTTAACCGGCAGAAAAACATTTTTTTGAAAAATGGTGCCAAACGGTTGCAAATGCGCCCCAGAAAAGTTTCGCGGTCGAAACAGAAGGCTTTTTATCACAGGACAGAAAAACCTTAACCGGCAGAACAAGATATTTTTTTAAAAATCCCTAAGCCCCGGGGTCACAATTTCATCAAAAATCTGACTTTTGGCAATTGACTCAAAAATGGTGCCAAACGGTTGCAAATGCTCCCCTGAGATGTTTGGCGGTCGAAACAGAAGGCTTTTTATCACAGGACAGAAAACCCTTAACCGGCGGAAAAAGATATTTTTGAAAAAATCCCTAAGCCCCGGGGTCACAATTTCATCAAAAATCTGACTTTCGATAATTCACTCAAAAAAGGGTGCCAAACGGTTGCAAATGCTCCCCTGAGATGTTTGGCGGTCGGAACAGAAGGCTTTTTATCACAAGAAAAGAAATCAGCCCTCGACAACTTAACTGTCAGAAAAAGATATTTTTAAAAATATCCCTAAGCCCCGGGGTCACAATTTCATCAAAAATCTGACCTTCGACAATTAACTCAAAAATGGTGCCATACGGTTGCAAATGCTCCCCTGAGATGTTTGGCGGTCAAAACAGAAGGCTTTTTATCACAGAAAAAGAAATCAGCCCTCGACAACTTAACCGGCAGAAAAACATTTTTTTGAAAAATGGTGCCAGACGGTTGCAAATGCGCCCCAGAAAAGTTTCGCGGTCGAAACAGAAGGCTTTTTATCACAGGACAGAAAAACCTTAACCGGCAGAACAAGATATTTTTTTAAAAATCCCTAAGCCCCGGGGTCACAATTTCATCAAAAATCTGACTTTTGGCAATTGACTCAAAAATGGTGCCAAACGGTTGCAAATGCTCCCCTGAGATGTTTGGCGGTCGAAACAGAAGGCTTTTTATCACAGGAAAAGAAATCAGCCCGCGACAACTTAGCTGTCAGAAAAAGATTTTTTTGAAAAAATTCTTAAGCCCCGGGGTCACAATTTCATCAAAAATCTGACTTTCGGCAATTGACTCAAAAATGGTGCCAAACGGTTGCAAATGCTCCCCTGAGATGTTTGGCAGTCGAAACAGAAGGCTTTTTATCACAGGAGAAGATATGAACCCTTGACAACTTAACCGGCAGAAAAACATTTTTTTGAAAAAATCCCTAAGCCCCGGGGTCACAATTTCATCAAAAATCTGACTTTCGACAATTGACTCAAAAATGGTGCCAAACGGTTGCAAATGCTCCTCTGAGATGTTTGGCTTTCAAAACAGAAGGCTTTTTATCACAGGAAAAGAAATCAGCCCTTGACAACTTAACCGGCAGAAAAACATTTTTTTGAAAAATGGTGCCAAACGGTTGCAAATGCTCCCCAGAAAAGTTTCGCGGTCGAAACAGAAGGCTTTTTATCACAGGACAGAAAAACCTTAACCCCCAGAACAAGATATTTTTTTAAAAATCCCTAAGCCCCGGGGTCACAATTTCATCAAAAATCTGACTTTTGGCAATTGACTCAAAAATGGTGCCAAACGGTTGCAAATGCTCCCCTGAGATGTTTGGAGGTCAAAACAGAAGGCTTTTTATCACAGGAAAAGAAATCAGCTCTCGACCACTTAACCGGCAGAAAAACATTTTTTTGAAAAAACCCCTAAGCCCCGGGGTTACAATTTCAGCAAAAATCTGACTTTCAGCAATTCACTCAAAAATGGTGCCAAACGGTTGCAAATGCTCCCTGGAAAAGTTTCGCGGTCAAAACAGAAGGCTTTTTATCACAGGACAGAAAAAGCTTAACCGGCAGAACAAGATTTTTTTAAAAAATCCCTAAGCCCCGGGGTCACAATTTCATCAAAAATCTGACTTTTGGCAATTGACTCAAAAATGGTGCCAAACGGTTGCAAATGCTCCCCTGAGATGTTTGGCGGTCGAAACAGAAGGCTTTTTATCACAGGAAAAGAAATCAGCCCGCGACAACTTAGCTGTCAGAAAAAGATTTTTTTAAAAAATCCCTAAGCCCCGGGGTCACAATTTCATCAAAAATTTGACTTTTGGCAATTGACTCAAAAATGGTGCCAAACGGTTGCAAATGCTCCCCTGAGATGTTTGGCAGTCGAAACAGAAGGCTTTTTATCACAGGAGAAGATATGAACCCTTGACAACTTAACCGGCAGAAAAACATTTTTTTGAAAAAATCCCTAAGCCCCGGGGTCACAATTTCATCAAAAATCTGACTTTCGACAATTGACTCAAAAATGGTGCCAAACGGTTGCAAATGCTCCCCTGAGATGTTTGGCTTTCAAAACAGAAGGCTTTTTATCACAGGAAAAGAAATCAGCCCTCGACAACTTAACCGGCAGAAAAACATTTTTTTGAAAAATGGTGCCAAACGGTTGCAAATGCTCCCCAGAAAAGTTTCGCGGTCGAAACAGAAGGCTTTTTATCACAGGACAGAAAAACCTTAACCGGCAGAACAAGATATTTTTTTAAAAATCCCTAAGCCCCGGGGTCACAATTTCATCAAAAATCTGACTTTTGGCAATTGACTCAAAAATGGTGCCAAACGGTTGCAAATGCTCCCCTGAGATGTTTGGAGGTCAAAACAGAAGGCTTTTTATCACAGGAAAAGAAATCAGCTCTCGACCACTTAACCGGCAGAAAAACATTTTTTTGAAAAAACCCCTAAGCCCCGGGGTTACAATTTCAGCAAAAATCTGACTTTCAGCAATTCACTCAAAAATGGTGCCAAACGGTTGCAAATGCTCCCTGGAAAAGTTTCGCGGTCAAAACAGAAGGCTTTTTATCACAGGACAGAAAAACCTTAACCGGCAGAACAAGATATTTTTTAAAAAATCCCTAAGCCCCGGGGTCACAATTTCATCAAAAATCTGACTTTTGGCAATTGACTCAAAAATGGTGCCAAACGGTTGAAAATGCTCCCCTGAGATGTTTGGCGGTCGAAACAGAAGGCTTTTTGTCACAGGAAAAGAAATCAGCCCGCGACAACTTAGCTGTCAGAAAAAGATTTTTTTGAAAAAATTCTTAAGCCCTGGGGTCACAATTTCATCAAAAATCTGACTTTCGGCAATTGACTCAAAAATGGTGCCAAACGGTTGCAAATGGTCCCCTGAGATGTTTGGCGGTCGGAACAGAAGGCTTTTTATCACAAGGAAAGAAATCAGCCCTCGACAACTTAACTGTCAGAAAAAGATATTTTTAAAAAAATCCCTAAGCCCCGGGGTCACAATTTCATCAAAAATCTGACTTTTGGCAATTGACTCAAAAATGGTGCCAAACGGTTGCAAATGCTCTCCTGAGATGTTTGGCGGTCGAAACAGAAGGCTTTTTATCACAGGAAAAGAAATCAGCCCTCGACAACTTAGCTGTCAGAAAAAGATTTTTTTGAAAAAATCCCTAAGCCCTGGAGTCACAATTTCATCAAAAATCTGACTTTCGGCAATTCACTCAAAAATGGTGCCAAACGGTTGAAAATGCTCCCCTCGGATGTTTGGCGGTCGAAACAGATGGCTTTTTATCACAGGAAAAGAAATCAGCCCTCGACAACTTAACGGGCAGAAAAACATTTTTTTGAAAAAATCCCTAAGCCCCGGGGTAACAATTTCATCACAAATCTGACTTTCGGCAATTCACTCAAAAATGGTGCCAAACGGTTGCAAATGCTCCCCTGAGATGTTTGGCGGTCGGAACAGAAGGCTTTTTATCACAAGAAAAGAAATCAGCCCTCGACAACTTAACTGTCAGAAAAAGATATTTTTAAAAATATCCCTAAGCCCCGGGGTCACAATTTCATCAAAAATCTGACCTTCGACAATTAACTCAAAAATGGTGCCATACGGTTGCAAATGCTCCCCAGAAAAGTTTCGCGGTGGAAACAGAAGGCTTTTTATCACAGGACAGAAAAACCTTAACCGTCAGAACAAGATATTTTTTAAAAAATCCCTAAGCAGCGGGGTCACAATTTCATCAAAAATCTGACTTTCGGCCATTGACTCAAAAATGGTGCCAAACGGTTGCAAATGCTCCCCTGAGATGTTTGGCAGTCGAAACAGAAGGCTTTTTATCACAGGAGAAGATATGAACCCTTGACAACTTAACCGGCAGAAAAACATTTTTTTGAAAAAATCCCTAAGCCCCGGGGTCACAATTTCATCAAAAATCTGACTTTCGACAATTGACTCAAATATGGTGCCAAACGGTTGCAAATGCTCCCCTGAGATGTTTGGCTTTCAAAACAGAAGGCTTTTTATCACAGGAAAAGAAATCAGCCCTTGACAACTTAACCGGCAGAAAAACATTATTTTGAAAAATGGTGCCAAACGGTTGCAAATGCTCCCCAGAAAAGTTTCGCGGTCGAAACAGAAGGCTTTTTATCACAGGACAGAAAAACCTTAACCGGCAGAACAAGATATTTTTTTAAAAATCCCTAAGCCCCGGGGTCACAATTTCATCAAAAATCTGACTTTTGGCAATTGACTCAAAAATGGTGCCAAACGGTTGCAAATGCTCCCCTGAGATGTTTGGAGGTCAAAACAGAAGGCTTTTTATCACAGGAAAAGAAATCAGCCCGCGACAACTTAGCTGTCAGAAAAAGATTTTTTTGAAAAAATTCTTAAGCCCCGGGGTCACAATTTCATCAAAAATCTGACTTTCGGCAATTGACTCAAAAATGGTGCCAAACGGTTGCAAATGCTCCCCTGAGATGTTTGGAGGTCGAAACAGAAGGCTTTTTATCACAGGAGAAGATATGAACCCTCGACAACTTAACCGGCAGAAAAACATTTTTTTGAAAAAATCCCTAAGCCCCGGGGTCACAATTTCATCAAAAATCTGACTTTCGGCAATTCACTCAAAAATGGTGCCAAACGGTTGCAAATGCTCCCCTCAAAAGTTTCGCGTTCGAAACAGAAGGCTTTTTATCACAGCACAGAAAATCCTTAACCGGCGGAAAAAGATATTTTTGAAAAAATCCCTAAGCCCCGGGGTCACAATTTCATCAAAAATCTGACTTTCGAGAATTCACTCAAAAAAGGGTGCCAAACGGTTGCAAATGCTCCCCTGAGATGTTTGGCGGTCAAAACAGAAGGCTTTTTATCACAGGAAAAGAAATCAGCTCTCGACCACTTAACCGGCAGAAAAACATTTTTTTGAAAAAACCCCTAAGCCCCGGGGTTACAATTTCAGCAAAAATCTGACTTTCGGCAATTGACTCAAAAATGGTGCCAAACGGTTGCAAATGCTCCCCTGAGATGTTTGGCGGTCGGAACAGAAGGCTTTTTATCACAAGAAAAGAAATCAGCCCTCGACAACTTAACTGTGAGAAAAAGATATTTTTTAAAAAATCCCTAAGCCCCGGGGTCACAATTTCATCAAAAATCTGACTTTCGAGAATTCACTCAAAAATGGTGCCAAACGGTTGCAAATGCTCCCCTGAGATGTTTGGCAGTCGAAACAGAAGGCTTTTTATCACAGGAGACGATATGAACCCTCGACAACTTAACCGGCAGAAAAACATTTTTTTGAAAAAATCCCTAAGCCCCGGGGTCACAATTTCATCAAAAATCTGACTTTCGGCAATTGACTCAAAAATGGTGCCAAACGGTTGCAAATGCTCCCCTGAGATGTTTGGCGGTCGAAACAGAAGGCTTTTTATCACAGGAAAAGAAATCAGCCCGCGACAACTTAGGTGTCAGAAAAAGATTTTTTTGAAAAAATCCCTAAGCCCTGGAGTCACAATTTCATCAAAAATCTGACTTTCGGCAATTCACTCAAAAATGGTGCCAAACGGTTGAAAATGCTCCCCTCGGATGTTTGGCGGTCGAAACAGATGGCTTTTTATCACAGGAAAAGAAATCAGCCCTCGACAACTTAACGGGCAGAAAAACATTTTTTTGAAAAAATCCCTAAGCCCCGGGGTAACAATTTCATCACAAATCTGACTTTCGGCAATTCACTCAAAAATGGTGCCAAACGGTTGCAAATGCTCCCCTGAGATGTTTGGCGGTCGGAACAGAAGGCTTTTTATCACAAGAAAAGAAATCAGCCCTCGACAACTTAACCGGCAGAAAAACATTTTTTTGAAAAATGGTGCCAAACGGTTGGAAATGCTCCCCAGAAAAGTTTCGCAGTCGAAACAGAAGGCTTTTTATCACAGGACAGAAAAACCTTAACCGGCAGAACAAGATATTTTTTTAAAAATCCCTAAGCCCCGGAGTCAGAATTTCATCAAAAATCTGACTTTTGGCAGTTGACTCAGAAATGGTGCCAAACGGTTGCAAATGCTCCCCTGAGATGTTTGGCGGTCGCAACAGAAGGCTTTTTATCACAGGAAAAGAAATCAGCTCTCGACCACTTAACCGGCAGAAAAACATTTTTTTGAAAAAACCCCTAAGCCCCGGGGTTACAATTTCAGCAAAAATCTGACTTTCAGCAATTCACTCAAAAATGGTGCCAAACGGTTGCAAATGCTCCCCGGAAAAGTTTCGTGGTCGAAACAGAAGGCTTTTTATCACAGGACAGAAAAACCTTAACCGGCAGAACAAGATATATTTTTTAAAATCCCTAAGCCCCGGGCTCACAATTTCATCAAAAATCTGACTTTCGGCAATTCACTCAAAAATGGTGCCAAACGGTTGTAAATGCTCCCCTGAGATGTTTGGCGGTCGGAACAGAAGGCTTTTTATCACAAGAAAAGAAATCAGCCCTCGACAACTTAACTGTCAGAAAAAGATATTTTTAAAAAAATCCCTATGCCCCGGGGTCACAATTTCATCAAAAATCTGACTTTTGGCAATTGACTCAAAAATGGTGCCAAACGGTTGCAAATGCTCCCCTGAGATGTTTGGCGGTCAAAACAGAAGGCTTTTTATCACAGGAAAAGAAATCATCCCTCGACAACTTAACCGGCAGAAAAACATTTTTTTGAAAAATGGTGCCAAATGGATGCAAATGTTCCCCTGAAAAGTTTCGCGGTCGAAACAGAAGGCTTTTTATCACAGGACAGAAAAACCTTAACCGGCAGAACAAGATATTTTTTTAAAAATCCCTAAGCCCCGGGGTCACAATTTCATCAAAAATCTGACTTTCGGCAATTGACTCAAAAATGGTGCCAAACGGTTGCAAATGCTCCCCTGAGATGTTTGGCGGTCGAAACAGAAGGCTTTTTATCATAGGAAAAGAAATCAGCCCGCGACAACTTAACCGGCATAAAAACATTTTTTTGAAAAATGGTGCCAAACGGTTGCAAATGCTCCCCTGAGATGTTTGGAGGTCAAAACAGAAGGCTTTTTATCACAGGAAAAGAAATCAGCTCTCGACCACTTAACCGGCAGAAAAACATTTTTTTGAAAAAACCCCTAAGCCCCGGGGTTACAATTTCAGCAAAAATCTGACTTTCAGCAATTCACTCAAAAATGGTGCCAAACGGTTGCAAATGCTCCCCGGAAAAGTTTCGCGGTCAAAACAGAAGGCTTTTTATCACAGGACAGAAAAACCTTAACCGGCAGAACAAGATATTTTTTTAAAAATCCCTAAGCCCCGGGGTCACAATTTCATCAAAAATCTGACTTTTGGCAATTGACTCAAAAATGGTGCCAAACGGTTGCAAATGCTCCCCTGAGATGTTTGGCGGTCGAAACAGAAGGCTTTTTGTCACAGGAAAAGAAATCAGCCCGCGACAACTTAGCTGTCAGAAAAAGATTTTTTTGAAAAAATTCTTAAGCCCCGGGGTCACAATTTCATCAAAAATCTGACTTTCGGCAATTGACTCAAAAATGGTGCCAAACGGTTGCAAATGCTCCCCTGAGATGTTTGGAGGTCGAAACAGAAGGCTTTTTATCACAGGAGAAGATATACCCTCGACAACTTAACCGGCAGAAAAACATTTTTTGGAAAAAATCCCTAAGCCCCGGGGTCACAATTTCATCAAAAATCTGACTTTCGGCAATTCACTCAAAAATGGTGCCAAACGGTTGCAAATGCTCCCCTCAAAAGTTTCGCGGTCGAAACAGAAGGCTTTTTATCACAGCACAGAAAATCCTTAACCGGCGGAAAAAGATATTTTTGAAAAAATCCCTAAGCCCCGGGGTCACAATTTCATCAAAAATCTGACTTTCGGCAATTCACACAAAAATGGTGCCAAACGGTTGAAAATGCTCCCCTCGGATGTTTGGCGGTCGAAACAGAAGGCTTTTTATCACAGGAGAAGATATGAACCCTCGACAACTTAACCGGCAGAAAAACATTTTTTTGAAAAAATCCCTAAGCCCCGGGGTCACAATTTCATCAAAAATCTGACTTTCGGCAATTGACTCAAAAATGGTGCCAAACGGTTGCAAATGCTCCCCTGAGATGTTTGGCGGTCGAAACAGAAGGCTTTTTATCACAGGAAAAGAAATCAGCCCGCGACAACTTAGGTGTCAGAAAAAGATTTTTTTGAAAAAATCCCTAAGCCCTGGAGTCACAATTTCATCAAAAATCTGACTTTCGGCAATTCACTCAAAAATGGTGCCAAACGGTTGAAAATGCTCCCCTCGGATGTTTGGCGGTCGAAACAGATGGCTTTTTATCACAGGAAAAGAAATCAGCCCTCGACAACTTAACGGGCAGAAAAACATTTTTTTGAAAAAATCCCTAAGCCCCGGGGTAACAATTTCATCACAAATCTGACTTTCGGCAATTCACTCAAAAATGGTGCCAAACGGTTGCAAATGCTCCCCTGAGATGTTTGGCGGTCGGAACAGAAGGCTTTTTATCACAAGAAAAGAAATCAGCCCTCGACAACTTAACCGGCAGAAAAACATTTTTTTGAAAAATGGTGCCAAACGGTTGGAAATGCTCCCCAGAAAAGTTTCGCAGTCGAAACAGAAGGCTTTTTATCACAGGACAGAAAAACCTTAACCGGCAGAACAAGATATTTTTTTAAAAATCCCTAAGCCCCGGAGTCAGAATTTCATCAAAAATCTGACTTTTGGCAGTTGACTCAGAAATGGTGCCAAACGGTTGCAAATGCTCCCCTGAGATGTTTGGCGGTCGCAACAGAAGGCTTTTTATCACAAGAAAAGAAATCAGCCCTCGACAACTTAACTGTGAGAAAAAGATATTTTTTAAAAAATCCCTAAGCCCCGGGGTCACAATTTCATCAAAAATCTGACCTTCGACAATTAACTCAAAAATGGTGCCAAACGGTTGCAAATGCTCAGCTGAGATGTTTGGCGGTCAAAACAGAAGGCTTTTTATCACAGGAAAAGAAATCAGCCCTCGACAACTTAACCGGCAGAAAAACATTTTTTTGAAAAATGGTGCCAAACGGTTGGAAATGCTCCCCAGAAAAGTTTCGCAGTCGAAACAGAAGGCTTTTTATAACAGGACAGAAAAACCTTAACCGGCAGAACAAGATATTTTTTTAAAAATCCCTAAGCCCCGGAGTCAGAATTTCATCAAAAATCTGACTTTTGGCAGTTGACTCAGAAATGGTGCCAAACGGTTGCAAATGCTCCCCTGAGATGTTTGGCGGTCGCAACAGAAGGCTTTTTATCACAGGAAAAGAAATCAGCCCGCGACAACTTAGCTGTCAGAAAAAGATTTTTTTGAAAAAATTCTTAAGCCCCGGGGTCACAATTTCATCAAAAATCTGACTTTCGGCAATTGACTCAAAAATGGTGCCAAACGGTTGCAAATGCTCCCCTGAGATGTTTGGCAGTCGAAACAGAAGGCTTTTTATCACAGGAGAAGAAATCAGCCCTCGACAACTTAACCGGCAGAAAAACATTTTTTTGAAAAATGGTGCCAAACGGTTGGAAATGCTCCCCAGAAAAGTTTCGCAGTCGAAACAGAAGGCTTTTTATCACAGGACAGAAAAACCTTAACCGGCAGAACAAGATATTTTTTTAAAAATCCCTAAGCCCCGGAGTCAGAATTTCATCAAAAATCTGACTTTTGGCAGTTGACTCAGAAATGGTGCCAAACGGTTGCAAATGCTCCCCTGAGATGTTTGGCGGTCGCAACAGAAGGCTTTTTATCACAGGAAAAGAAATCAGCCCGCGACAACTTAGCTGTCAGAAAAAGATTTTTTTGAAAAAATTCTTAAGCCCCGGGGTCACAATTTCATCAAAAATCTGACTTTCGGCAATTGACTCAAAAATGGTGCCAAACGGTTGCAAATGCTCCCCTGAGATGTTTGGCAGTCGAAACAGAAGGCTTTTTATCACAGGAGAAGATATGAACCCTCGACAACTTAACCGGCAGAAAAACATTTTTTTGAAAAAATCCCTAAGCCCCGGGGTCACAATTTCATCAAAAATCTGACTTTCGGCAATTGACTCAAAAATGGTGCCAAACGGTTGCAAATGCTCCCCTGAGATGTTTGGCGGTCGAAACAGAAGGCTTTTTATCACAGGAAAAGAAATCAGCCCGCGACAACTTAGGTGTCAGAAAAAGATTTTTTTGAAAAAATCCCTAAGCCCTGGAGTCACAATTTCATCAAAAATCTGACTTTCGGCAATTCACTCAAAAATGGTGCCAAACGGTTGAAAATGCTCCCCTCGGATGTTTGGCGGTCGAAACAGAAGGCTTTTTATCACAGGAAAAGAAATCAGCCCTCGACAACTTAACCGGCAGAAAAACATTTTTTTGAAAAATGGTGCCAAACGGTTGCAAATGCTCCCCAGAAAAGTTTCGCGGTCGAAACAGAAGGCTTTTTATCACAGGACAGAAAAACCTTAACCGTCAGAACAAGATATTTTTTAAAAAATCCCTAAGCAGCGGGGTCACAATTTCATCAAAAATCTGACTTTTGGCAATTGACTCAAAAATGGTGCCAAACGGTTGCAAATGCTCCCCTGAGATGTTTGGCGGTCGAAACAGAAGGCTTTTTATCACAGGAAAAGAAATCAGCCCGCGACAACTTAGCTGTCAGAAAAAGATTTTTTTGAAAAAATTCTTAAGCCCCGGGGTCACAATTTCATCAAAAATCTGACTTTCGGCAATTGACTCAAAAATGGTGCCAAACGGTTGCAAATGCTCCCCTGAGATGTTTGGCAGTCGAAACAGAAGGCTTTTTATCACAGGAGAAGATATGAACCCTTGACAACTTAACCGGCAGAAAAACATTTTTTTGAAAAAATCCCTAAGCCCCGGGGTCACAATTTCATCAAAAATCTGACTTTCGAGAATTCACTCAAAAATGGTGCCAAACGGTTGCAAATGCTCCCCTGAGATGTTTGGCGGTCGAAACAGAAGGCTTTTTATCACAGGAAAAGAAATCAGCCCGCGACAACTTAGGTGTCAGAAAAAGATTTTTTTGAAAAAATCCCTAAGCCCTGGAGTCACAATTTCATCAAAAATCTGACTTTCGGCAATTCACTCAAAAATGGTGCCAAACGGTTGAAAATGCTCCCCTCGGATGTTTGGCGGTCGAAACAGATGGCTTTTTATCACAGGAAAAGAAATCAGCCCTCGACAACTTAACGGGCAGAAAAACATTTTTTTGAAAAAATCCCTAAGCCCCGGGGTAACAATTTCATCACAAATCTGACTTTCGGCAATTCACTCAAAAATGGTGCCAAACGGTTGCAAATGCTCCCCTGAGATGTTTGGCGGTCGGAACAGAAGGCTTTTTATCACAAGAAAAGAAATCAGCCCTCGACAACTTAACTGTCAGAAAAAGATATTTTTAAAAATATCCCTAAGCCCCGGGGTCACAATTTCATCAAAAATCTGACCTTCGACAATTAACTCAAAAATGGTGCCATACGGTTGCAAATGCTCCCCTGAGATGTTTGGCGGTCAAAACAGAAGGCTTTTTATCACAGGAAAAGAAATCAGCCCTCGACAACTTAACCGGCAGAAAAACATTTTTTTGAAAAATGGTGCCAAACGGTTGCAAATGCTCCCCAGAAAAGTTTCGCGGTCGAAACAGAAGGCTTTTTATCACAGGACAGAAAAACCTTAACCGTCAGAACAAGATATTTTTTAAAAAATCCCTAAGCAGCGGGGTCACAATTTCATCAAAAATCTGACTTTTGGCAATTGACTCAAAAATGGTGCCAAACGGTTGCAAATGCTCCCCTGAGATGTTTGGCGGTCGAAACAGAAGGCTTTTTATCACAGGAAAAGAAATCAGCCCGCGACAACTTAGCTGTCAGAAAAAGATTTTTTTGAAAAAATTCTTAAGCCCCGGGGTCACAATTTCATCAAAAATCTGACTTTCGGCAATTGACTCAAAAATGGTGCCAAACGGTTGCAAATGCTCCCCTGAGATGTTTGGCAGTCGAAACAGAAGGCTTTTTATCACAGGAGAAGATATGAACCCTTGACAACTTAACCGGCAGAAAAACATTTTTTTGAAAAAATCCCTAAGCCCCGGGGTCACAATTTCATCAAAAATCTGACTTTCGAGAATTCACTCAAAAAAGGGTGCCAAACGGTTGCAAATGCTCCCCTGAGATGTTTGGCGGTCAAAACAGAAGGCTTTTTATCACAGGAAAAGAAATCAGCTCTCGACCACTTAACCGGCAGAAAAACATTTTTTTGAAAAAACCCCTAAGCCCCGGGGTTACAATTTCAGCAAAAATCTGACTTTCAGCAATTCACTCAAAAATGGTGCCAAACGGTTGCAAATGCTCCCCGGAAAAGTTTCGTGGTCGAAACAGAAGGCTTTTTATCACAGGACAGAAAAACCTTAACCGGCAGAACAAGATATTTTTTTTAAAATCCCTAAGCCCCGGGCTCACAATTTCATCAAAAATCTGACTTTCGGCAATTCACTCAAAAATGGTGCCAAACGGTTGCAAATGCTCCCCTGAGATGTTTGGCGGTCAGAACAGAAGGCTTTTTATCACAAGAAAAGAAATCAGCCCTCGACAACTTAACTGTCAGAAAAAGATATTTTTAAAAAAATCCCTATGCCCCGGGGTCACAATTTCATCAAAAATCTGACTTTTGGCAATTGACTCAAAAATGGTGCCAAACGGTTGCAAATGCTCCCCTGAGATGTTTGGCGGTCAAAACAGAAGGCTTTTTATCACAGGAAAAGAAATCATCCCTCGACAACTTAACCGGCAGAAAAACATTTTTTTGAAAAATGGTGCCAAACGGATGCAAATGTTCCCCTGAAAAGTTTCGCGGTCGAAACAGAAGGCTTTTTATCACAGGACAGAAAAACCTTAACCGGCAGAACAAGATATTTTTTTAAAAATCCCTAAGCCCCGGGGTCACAATTTCATCAAAAATCTGACTTTCGGCAATTCACTCAAAAATGGTGCCAAACGGTTGCAAATGCTCCCCTCAAAAGTTTCGCGTTCGAAACAGAAGGCTTTTTATCACAGCACAGAAAATCCTTAACCGGCGGAAAAAGATATTTTTGAAAAAATCCCTAAGCCCCGGGGTCACAATTTCATCAAAAATCTGACTTTCGAGAATTCACTCAAAAAAGGGTGCCAAACGGTTGCAAATGCTCCCCTGAGATGTTTGGCGGTCAAAACAGAAGGCTTTTTATCACAGGAAAAGAAATCAGCTCTCGACCACTTAACCGGCAGAAAAACATTTTTTTGAAAAAACCCCTAAGCCCCGGGGTTACAATTTCAGCAAAAATCTGACTTTCGGCAATTGACTCAAAAATGGTGCCAAACGGTTGCAAATGCTCCCCTGAGATGTTTGGCGGTCGGAACAGAAGGCTTTTTATCACAAGAAAAGAAATCAGCCCTCGACAACTTAACTGTGAGAAAAAGATATTTTTTAAAAAATCCCTAAGCCCCGGGGTCACAATTTCATCAAAAATCTGACTTTCGAGAATTCACTCAAAAATGGTGCCAAACGGTTGCAAATGCTCCCCTGAGATGTTTGGCAGTCGAAACAGAAGGCTTTTTATCACAGGAGACGATATGAACCCTCGACAACTTAACCGGCAGAAAAACATTTTTTTGAAAAAATCCCTAAGCCCCGGGGTCACAATTTCATCAAAAATCTGACTTTCGGCAATTGACTCAAAAATGGTGCCAAACGGTTGCAAATGCTCCCCTGAGATGTTTGGCGGTCGAAACAGAAGGCTTTTTATCACAGGAAAAGAAATCAGCCCGCGACAACTTAGGTGTCAGAAAAAGATTTTTTTGAAAAAATCCCTAAGCCCTGGAGTCACAATTTCATCAAAAATCTGACTTTCGGCAATTCACTCAAAAATGGTGCCAAACGGTTGAAAATGCTCCCCTCGGATGTTTGGCGGTCGAAACAGATGGCTTTTTATCACAGGAAAAGAAATCAGCCCTCGACAACTTAACGGGCAGAAAAACATTTTTTTGAAAAAATCCCTAAGCCCCGGGGTAACAATTTCATCACAAATCTGACTTTCGGCAATTCACTCAAAAATGGTGCCAAACGGTTGCAAATGCTCCCCTGAGATGTTTGGCGGTCGGAACAGAAGGCTTTTTATCACAAGAAAAGAAATCAGCCCTCGACAACTTAACCGGCAGAAAAACATTTTTTTGAAAAATGGTGCCAAACGGTTGGAAATGCTCCCCAGAAAAGTTTCGCAGTCGAAACAGAAGGCTTTTTATCACAGGACAGAAAAACCTTAACCGGCAGAACAAGATATTTTTTTAAAAATCCCTAAGCCCCGGAGTCAGAATTTCATCAAAAATCTGACTTTTGGCAGTTGACTCAGAAATGGTGCCAAACGGTTGCAAATGCTCCCCTGAGATGTTTGGCGGTCGCAACAGAAGGCTTTTTATCACAGGAAAAGAAATCAGCTCTCGACCACTTAACCGGCAGAAAAACATTTTTTTGAAAAAACCCCTAAGCCCCGGGGTTACAATTTCAGCAAAAATCTGACTTTCAGCAATTCACTCAAAAATGGTGCCAAACGGTTGCAAATGCTCCCCGGAAAAGTTTCGTGGTCGAAACAGAAGGCTTTTTATCACAGGACAGAAAAACCTTAACCGGCAGAACAAGATATATTTTTTAAAATCCCTAAGCCCCGGGCTCACAATTTCATCAAAAATCTGACTTTCGGCAATTCACTCAAAAATGGTGCCAAACGGTTGTAAATGCTCCCCTGAGATGTTTGGCGGTCGGAACAGAAGGCTTTTTATCACAAGAAAAGAAATCAGCCCTCGACAACTTAACTGTCAGAAAAAGATATTTTTAAAAAAATCCCTATGCCCCGGGGTCACAATTTCATCAAAAATCTGACTTTTGGCAATTGACTCAAAAATGGTGCCAAACGGTTGCAAATGCTCCCCTGAGATGTTTGGCGGTCAAAACAGAAGGCTTTTTATCACAGGAAAAGAAATCATCCCTCGACAACTTAACCGGCAGAAAAACATTTTTTTGAAAAATGGTGCCAAATGGATGCAAATGTTCCCCTGAAAAGTTTCGCGGTCGAAACAGAAGGCTTTTTATCACAGGACAGAAAAACCTTAACCGGCAGAACAAGATATTTTTTTAAAAATCCCTAAGCCCCGGGGTCACAATTTCATCAAAAATCTGACTTTCGGCAATTGACTCAAAAATGGTGCCAAACGGTTGCAAATGCTCCCCTGAGATGTTTGGCGGTCGAAACAGAAGGCTTTTTATCATAGGAAAAGAAATCAGCCCGCGACAACTTAACCGGCATAAAAACATTTTTTTGAAAAATGGTGCCAAACGGTTGCAAATGCTCCCCTGAGATGTTTGGAGGTCAAAACAGAAGGCTTTTTATCACAGGAAAAGAAATCAGCTCTCGACCACTTAACCGGCAGAAAAACATTTTTTTGAAAAAACCCCTAAGCCCCGGGGTTACAATTTCAGCAAAAATCTGACTTTCAGCAATTCACTCAAAAATGGTGCCAAACGGTTGCAAATGCTCCCCGGAAAAGTTTCGCGGTCAAAACAGAAGGCTTTTTATCACAGGACAGAAAAACCTTAACCGGCAGAACAAGATATTTTTTTAAAAATCCCTAAGCCCCGGGGTCACAATTTCATCAAAAATCTGACTTTTGGCAATTGACTCAAAAATGGTGCCAAACGGTTGCAAATGCTCCCCTGAGATGTTTGGCGGTCGAAACAGAAGGCTTTTTGTCACAGGAAAAGAAATCAGCCCGCGACAACTTAGCTGTCAGAAAAAGATTTTTTTGAAAAAATTCTTAAGCCCCGGGGTCACAATTTCATCAAAAATCTGACTTTCGGCAATTGACTCAAAAATGGTGCCAAACGGTTGCAAATGCTCCCCTGAGATGTTTGGAGGTCGAAACAGAAGGCTTTTTATCACAGGAGAAGATATACCCTCGACAACTTAACCGGCAGAAAAACATTTTTTGGAAAAAATCCCTAAGCCCCGGGGTCACAATTTCATCAAAAATCTGACTTTCGGCAATTCACTCAAAAATGGTGCCAAACGGTTGCAAATGCTCCCCTCAAAAGTTTCGCGGTCGAAACAGAAGGCTTTTTATCACAGCACAGAAAATCCTTAACCGGCGGAAAAAGATATTTTTGAAAAAATCCCTAAGCCCCGGGGTCACAATTTCATCAAAAATCTGACTTTCGGCAATTCACACAAAAATGGTGCCAAACGGTTGAAAATGCTCCCCTCGGATGTTTGGCGGTCGAAACAGAAGGCTTTTTATCACAGGAGAAGATATGAACCCTCGACAACTTAACCGGCAGAAAAACATTTTTTTGAAAAAATCCCTAAGCCCCGGGGTCACAATTTCATCAAAAATCTGACTTTCGGCAATTGACTCAAAAATGGTGCCAAACGGTTGCAAATGCTCCCCTGAGATGTTTGGCGGTCGAAACAGAAGGCTTTTTATCACAGGAAAAGAAATCAGCCCGCGACAACTTAGGTGTCAGAAAAAGATTTTTTTGAAAAAATCCCTAAGCCCTGGAGTCACAATTTCATCAAAAATCTGACTTTCGGCAATTCACTCAAAAATGGTGCCAAACGGTTGAAAATGCTCCCCTCGGATGTTTGGCGGTCGAAACAGATGGCTTTTTATCACAGGAAAAGAAATCAGCCCTCGACAACTTAACGGGCAGAAAAACATTTTTTTGAGAAAATCCCTAAGCCCCGGGGTAACAATTTCATCACAAATCTGACTTTCGGCAATTCACTCAAAAATGGTGCCAAACGGTTGCAAATGCTCCCCTGAGATGTTTGGCGGTCGGAACAGAAGGCTTTTTATCACAAGAAAAGAAATCAGCCCTCGACAACTTAACCGGCAGAAAAACATTTTTTTGAAAAATGGTGCCAAACGGTTGGAAATGCTCCCCAGAAAAGTTTCGCAGTCGAAACAGAAGGCTTTTTATCACAGGACAGAAAAACCTTAACCGGCAGAACAAGATATTTTTTTAAAAATCCCTAAGCCCCGGAGTCAGAATTTCATCAAAAATCTGACTTTTGGCAGTTGACTCAGAAATGGTGCCAAACGGTTGCAAATGCTCCCCTGAGATGTTTGGCGGTCGCAACAGAAGGCTTTTTATCACAAGAAAAGAAATCAGCCCTCGACAACTTAACTGTGAGAAAAAGATATTTTTTAAAAAATCCCTAAGCCCCGGGGTCACAATTTCATCAAAAATCTGACCTTCGACAATTAACTCAAAAATGGTGCCAAACGGTTGCAAATGCTCAGCTGAGATGTTTGGCGGTCAAAACAGAAGGCTTTTTATCACAGGAAAAGAAATCAGCCCTCGACAACTTAACCGGCAGAAAAACATTTTTTTGAAAAATGGTGCCAAACGGTTGGAAATGCTCCCCAGAAAAGTTTCGCAGTCGAAACAGAAGGCTTTTTATAACAGGACAGAAAAACCTTAACCGGCAGAACAAGATATTTTTTTAAAAATCCCTAAGCCCCGGAGTCAGAATTTCATCAAAAATCTGACTTTTGGCAGTTGACTCAGAAATGGTGCCAAACGGTTGCAAATGCTCCCCTGAGATGTTTGGCGGTCGCAACAGAAGGCTTTTTATCACAGGAAAAGAAATCAGCCCGCGACAACTTAGCTGTCAGAAAAAGATTTTTTTGAAAAAATTCTTAAGCCCCGGGGTCACAATTTCATCAAAAATCTGACTTTCGGCAATTGACTCAAAAATGGTGCCAAACGGTTGCAAATGCTCCCCTGAGATGTTTGGCAGTCGAAACAGAAGGCTTTTTATCACAGGAGAAGATATGAACCCTCGACAACTTAACCGGCAGAAAAACATTTTTTTGAAAAAATCCCTAAGCCCCGGGGTCACAATTTCATCAAAAATCTGACTTTCGGCAATTGACTCAAAAATGGTGCCAAACGGTTGCAAATGCTCCCCTGAGATGTTTGGCGGTCGAAACAGAAGGCTTTTTATCACAGGAAAAGAAATCAGCCCGCGACAACTTAGGTGTCAGAAAAAGATTTTTTTGAAAAAATCCCTAAGCCCTGGAGTCACAATTTCATCAAAAATCTGACTTTCGGCAATTCACTCAAAAATGGTGCCAAACGGTTGAAAATGCTCCCCTCGGATGTTTGGCGGTCGAAACAGAAGGCTTTTTATCACAGGAAAAGAAATCAGCCCTCGACAACTTAACCGGCAGAAAAACATTTTTTTGAAAAATGGTGCCAAACGGTTGCAAATGCTCCCCAGAAAAGTTTCGCGGTCGAAACAGAAGGCTTTTTATCACAGGACAGAAAAACCTTAACCGTCAGAACAAGATATTTTTTAAAAAATCCCTAAGCAGCGGGGTCACAATTTCATCAAAAATCTGACTTTTGGCAATTGACTCAAAAATGGTGCCAAACGGTTGCAAATGCTCCCCTGAGATGTTTGGCGGTCGAAACAGAAGGCTTTTTATCACAGGAAAAGAAATCAGCCCGCGACAACTTAGCTGTCAGAAAAAGATTTTTTTGAAAAAATTCTTAAGCCCCGGGGTCACAATTTCATCAAAAATCTGACTTTCGGCAATTGACTCAAAAATGGTGCCAAACGGTTGCAAATGCTCCCCTGAGATGTTTGGCAGTCGAAACAGAAGGCTTTTTATCACAGGAGAAGATATGAACCCTTGACAACTTAACCGGCAGAAAAACATTTTTTTGAAAAAATCCCTAAGCCCCGGGGTCACAATTTCATCAAAAATCTGACTTTCGAGAATTCACTCAAAAATGGTGCCAAACGGTTGCAAATGCTCCCCTGAGATGTTTGGCGGTCGAAACAGAAGGCTTTTTATCACAGGAAAAGAAATCAGCCCGCGACAACTTAGGTGTCAGAAAAAGATTTTTTTGAAAAAATCCCTAAGCCCTGGAGTCACAATTTCATCAAAAATCTGACTTTCGGCAATTCACTCAAAAATGGTGCCAAACGGTTGAAAATGCTCCCCTCGGATGTTTGGCGGTCGAAACAGATGGCTTTTTATCACAGGAAAAGAAATCAGCCCTCGACAACTTAACGGGCAGAAAAACATTTTTTTGAAAAAATCCCTAAGCCCCGGGGTAACAATTTCATCACAAATCTGACTTTCGGCAATTCACTCAAAAATGGTGCCAAACGGTTGCAAATGCTCCCCTGAGATGTTTGGCGGTCCGAACAGAAGGCTTTTTATCACAAGAAAAGAAATCAGCCCTCGACAACTTAACTGTCAGAAAAAGATATTTTTAAAAATATCCCTAAGCCCCGGGGTCACAATTTCATCAAAAATCTGACCTTCGACAATTAACTCAAAAATGGTGCCATACGGTTGCAAATGCTCCCCTGAGATGTTTGGCGGTCAAAACAGAAGGCTTTTTATCACAGGAAAAGAAATCAGCCCTCGACAACTTAACCGGCAGAAAAACATTTTTTTGAAAAATGGTGCCAAACGGTTGCAAATGCTCCCCAGAAAAGTTTCGCGGTCGAAACAGAAGGCTTTTTATCACAGGACAGAAAAACCTTAACCGTCAGAACAAGATATTTTTTAAAAAATCCCTAAGCAGCGGGGTCACAATTTCATCAAAAATCTGACTTTTGGCAATTGACTCAAAAATGGTGCCAAACGGTTGCAAATGCTCCCCTGAGATGTTTGGCGGTCGAAACAGAAGGCTTTTTATCACAGGAAAAGAAATCAGCCCGCGACAACTTAGCTGTCAGAAAAAGATTTTTTTGAAAAAATTCTTAAGCCCCGGGGTCACAATTTCATCAAAAATCTGACTTTCGGCAATTGACTCAAAAATGGTGCCAAACGGTTGCAAATGCTCCCCTGAGATGTTTGGCAGTCGAAACAGAAGGCTTTTTATCACAGGAGAAGATATGAACCCTTGACAACTTAACCGGCAGAAAAACATTTTTTTGAAAAAATCCCTAAGCCCCGGGGTCACAATTTCATCAAAAATCTGACTTTCGAGAATTCACTCAAAAAAGGGTGCCAAACGGTTGCAAATGCTCCCCTGAGATGTTTGGCGGTCAAAACAGAAGGCTTTTTATCACAGGAAAAGAAATCAGCTCTCGACCACTTAACCGGCAGAAAAACATTTTTTTGAAAAAACCCCTAAGCCCCGGGGTTACAATTTCAGCAAAAATCTGACTTTCAGCAATTCACTCAAAAATGGTGCCAAACGGTTGCAAATGCTCCCCGGAAAAGTTTCGTGGTCGAAACAGAAGGCTTTTTATCACAGGACAGAAAAACCTTAACCGGCAGAACAAGATATTTTTTTTAAAATCCCTAAGCCCCGGGCTCACAATTTCATCAAAAATCTGACTTTCGGCAATTCACTCAAAAATGGTGCCAAACGGTTGCAAATGCTCCCCTGAGATGTTTGGCGGTCAGAACAGAAGGCTTTTTATCACAAGAAAAGAAATCAGCCCTCGACAACTTAACTGTCAGAAAAAGATATTTTTAAAAAAATCCCTATGCCCCGGGGTCACAATTTCATCAAAAATCTGACTTTTGGCAATTGACTCAAAAATGGTGCCAAACGGTTGCAAATGCTCCCCTGAGATGTTTGGCGGTCAAAACAGAAGGCTTTTTATCACAGGAAAAGAAATCATCCCTCGACAACTTAACCGGCAGAAAAACATTTTTTTGAAAAATGGTGCCAAACGGATGCAAATGTTCCCCTGAAAAGTTTCGCGGTCGAAACAGAAGGCTTTTTATCACAGGACAGAAAAACCTTAACCGGCAGAACAAGATATTTTTTTAAAAATCCCTAAGCCCCGGGGTCACAATTTCATCAAAAATCTGACTTTCGGCAATTGACTCAAAAATGGTGCCAAACGGTTGCAAATGCTCCCCTGAGATGTTTGGCGGTCGAAACAGAAGGCTTTTTATCATAGGAAAAGAAATCAGCCCGCGACAACTTAACCGGCAGAAAAACATTTTTTTGAAAAATGGTGCCAAACGGTTGCAAATGCTCCCCTGAGATGTTTGGAGGTCAAAACAGAAGGCTTTTTATCACAGGAAAAGAAATCAGCTCTCGACCACTTAACCGGCAGAAAAACATTTTTTTGAAAAAACCCCTAAGCCCCGGGGTTACAATTTCAGCAAAAATCTGACTTTCAGCAATTCACTCAAAAATGGTGCCAAACGGTTGCAAATGCTCCCCGGAAAAGTTTCGTGGTCGAAACAGAAGGCTTTTTATCACAGGACAGAAAAACCTTAACCGGCAGAACAAGATATTTTTTTTAAAATCCCTAAGCCCCGGGCTCACAATTTCATCAAAAATCTGACTTTCGGCAATTCACTCAAAAATGGTGCCAAACGGTTGCAAATGCTCCCCTGAGATGTTTGGCGGTCGGAACAGAAGGCTTTTTATCACAAGAAAAGAAATCAGCCCTCGACAACTTAACTGTCAGAAAAAGATATTTTTAAAAAAATCCCTATGCCCCGGGGTCACAATTTCATCAAAAATCTGACTTTTGGCAATTGACTCAAAAATGGTGCCAAACGGTTGCAAATGCTCCCCTGAGATGTTTGGCGGTCAAAACAGAAGGCTTTTTATCACAGGAAAAGAAATCATCCCTCGACAACTTAACCGGCAGAAAAACATTTTTTTGAAAAATGGTGCCAAACGGATGCAAATGTTCCCCTGAAAAGTTTCGCGGTCGAAACAGAAGGCTTTTTATCACAGGACAGAAAAACCTTAACCGGCAGAACAAGATATTTTTTTAAAAATCCCTAAGCCCCGGGGTCACAATTTCATCAAAAATCTGACTTTCGGCAATTGACTCAAAAATGGTGCCAAACGGTTGCAAATGCTCCCCTGAGATGTTTGGCGGTCGAAACAGAAGGCTTTTTATCATAGGAAAAGAAATCAGCCCGCGACAACTTAACCGGCAGAAAAACATTTTTTTGAAAAATGGTGCCAAACGGTTGCAAATGCTCCCCTGAGATGTTTGGAGGTCAAAACAGAAGGCTTTTTATCACAGGAAAAGAAATCAGCTCTCGACCACTTAACCGGCAGAAAAACATTTTTTTGAAAAAACCCCTAAGCCCCGGGGTTACAATTTCAGCAAAAATCTGACTTTCAGCAATTCACTCAAAAATGGTGCCAAACGGTTGCAAATGCTCCCCGGAAAAGTTTCGCGGTCAAAACAGAAGGCTTTTTATCACAGGACAGAAAAACCTTAACCGGCAGAACAAGATATTTTTTTAAAAATCCCTAAGCCCCGGGGTCACAATTTCATCAAAAATCTGACTTTTGGCAATTGACTCAAAAATGGTGCCAAACGGTTGCAAATGCTCCCCTGAGATGTTTGGCGGTCGAAACAGAAGGCTTTTTGTCACAGGAAAAGAAATCAGCCCGCGACAACTTAGCTGTCAGAAAAAGATTTTTTTGAAAAAATTCTTAAGCCCCGGGGTCACAATTTCATCAAAAATCTGACTTTTGGCAATTGACTCAAAAATGGTGCCAAACGGTTGCAAATGCAACCCTGAGATGTTTGGAGGTCGAAACAGAAGGCTTTTTATCACAGGAGAAGATATACCCTCGACAACTTAACCGGCAGAAAAACATTTTTTGGAAAAAATCCCTAAGCCCCGGGGTCACAATTTCATCAAAAATCTGACTTTCGGCAATTCACTCAAAAATGGTGCCAAACGGTTGCAAATGCTCCCCTCAAAAGTTTCGCGGTCGAAACAGAAGGCTTTTTATCACAGCACAGAAAATCCTTAACCGGCGGAAAAAGATATTTTTTAAAAAATCCCTAAGCCCCGGGGTCACAATTTCATCAAAAATCTGACTTTCGAGAATTCACTCAAAAAAGGGTGCCAAACGGTTGCAAATGCTCCCCTGAGATGTTTGGCGGTCAAAACAGAAGGCTTTTTATCACAGGAAAAGAAATCAGCTCTCGACCACTTAACCGGCAGAAAAACATATTTTTGAAAAAACCCCTAAGCCCCGGGGTTACAATTTCAGCAAAAATCTGACTTTCAGCAATTCACTCAAAAATGGTGCCAAACGGTTGCAAATGCTCCCCGGAAAAGTTTCGTGGTCGAAACAGAAGGCTTTTTATCACAGGACAGAAAAACCTTAACCGGCAGAACAAGATATTTTTTTTAAAATCCCTAAGCCCCGGGGTCACAATTTCATCAAAAATCTGACTTTCGGCAATTCACACAAAAATGGTGCCAAACGGTTGAAAATGCTCCCCTCGGATGTTTGGCGGTCGAAACAGATGGCTTTTTATCACAGGAAAAGAAATCAGCCCTCGACAACTTAACCGGCAGAAAAACATTTTTTTGAAAAAAATCCCTAAGCCCCGGGGTCACAATTTCATCAAAAATCTGACTTTCGGCAATTCACTCAAAAATGGTGCCAAACGGTTGCAAATGCTCCCCTGAGATGTTTGGCGGTCGGAACAGAAGGCTTTTTATCACAGGAAAAGAAATCAGCCCGCGACAACTTAGCTGTCAGAAAAAGATTTTTTTGAAAAAATTCTTAAGCCCCGGGGTCACAATTTCATCAAAAATCTGACTTTCGGCAATTGACTCAAAAATGGTGCCAAACGGTTGCAAATGGTCCCCTGAGATGTTTGGCAGTCGAAACAGAAGGCTTTTTATCACAGGAGAAGATATGAACCCTTGTCAACTTAACCGGCAGAAAAACATTTTTTTGAAAAAATCCCTAAGCCCCGGGGTCACAATTTCATCAAAAATCTGACCTTCGACAATTGACTCAAAAATGGTGCCAAACGGTTGCAAATGCTCCCCTGAGATGTTTGGCTTTCAAAACAGAAGGCTTTTTATCACAGGAAAAGAAATCAGCCCTCGACAACTTAACCGGCAGAAAAACATATTTTTGGAAAATGGTGCCAAACGGTTGCAAATGCTCCCCGGAAAAGTTTCGTGGTCGAAACAGAAGGCTTTTTATCACAGGACAGAAAAACCTTAACCGGCAGAACAAGATATTTTTTTTAAAATCCCTAAGCCCCGGGGTCACAATTTCATCAAAAATCTGACTTTCGGCAATTCACTCAAAAATGGTGCCAAACGGTTGAAAATGCTCCCCTCGGATGTTTGGCGGTCGAAACAGATGGCTTTTTATCACAGGAAAAGAAATCAGCCCTCGACAACTTAACCGGCAGAAAAACATTTTTTTGAAAAAAATCCCAAAGCCCCGGGGTCACAATTTCATCAAAAATCTGACTTTTGGCAATTCACTCAAAAATGGTGCCAAACGGTTGCAAATGCTCCCCTGAGATGTTTGGCAGTCGGAACAGAAGGCTTTTTATCACAAGAAAAGAAATCAGCCCGCGACAACTTAGCTGTCAGAAAAAGATTTTTTTGAAAAAATTCTTAAGCCCCGGGGTCACAATTTCATCAAAAATCTGACTTTCGGCAATTGACTCAAAAATGGTGCCAAACGGTTGCAAATGCTCCCCTGAGATGTTTGGCAGTCGAAACAGAAGGCTTTTTATCACAGGAGAAGATATGAACCCTCGACAACTTAACCGGCAGAAAAACATTTTTTGGAAAAAATCCCTAAGCCCCGGGGTCACAATTTCATCAAAAATCTGACTTTCGGCAATTCACTCAAAAATGGTGCCAAACGGTTGCAAATGCTCCCCTCAAAAGTTTCGCGGTCGAAACAGAAGGGCGGCGCCAGCGTTTAATGGCGGTCCTAGCCTCGAGCTCCGAGGCAGGACTGCTCCGTAAGTTCGGGTCTTACCCGCTACGGCAAGCGGGGGACCCTTAAAATCACAGGCGCTGAAGCCTGTGGGCAAGGAGATTCGGTGGGCACCTTTGCGCCCCCCCGGCATCGTGAAAGAGCCTTTTTAAAGGCTCCGGAGCGGCATCGGGGTGAGCGCGGTGCTGAGGATCGCTACCCAGCTTACGGAGTGAAGCCGCGTCGCCATTGACGGAGAGCGCCGATTCCTTCCTGAAACTAACGATTGGCAACAACAATACCCGTGAGTAAGAACGGAAAATTAAAACGGGACTTTAAAATTTAGAAGATTTGGCTGAAAACGGGAAAGGCAAAATTAAGGAAGTCAGCCTCCCGGATCTGCATGATTAACGGAGCAATGAAAAGACTGAGCTGTGCTTAAAAGGAAAGTTATTTTTAAACTTCATCAGACCAGACATCGAAAGGATCTCCCCCCTGTAGAGCAGGGGAAAGGGGGGAGGAAACAGAACTAATCTAACCTGTAAAAGAAAGAAAGTGTAAGGAACGGGAAAACTTCTGCTGCCGACACTTCTGGTCAGGCTGCCGGAGTAGCGATAGCCTAAAAAAAGGAACTGTCAAGCGAGCTGTCAAAAGACAGCGGCTACAAAATAAGACTTATTTGAAACATATTAACGGGACTTTGGTGGATTACAGTTTTAGTAGTAAAGTGTTACAAATTAGAGACTTTTGGTGGGACTTCCGCCTTTGGACTTTCTGTTTATCTGTAGCGGGTGCCTTTGGATGGATACAATTTCCCCCTCTAGAGGGCTTTAGCTGCACTACGGTGTATCCAGCGGGACTTTCCACTTGCAACTTTCCTGTGTGAATGACCTTGAGTTATGAGTAATCCGCCAGAAGAGATTTCAACAAGAAGTAAAACAAAGCAGGCTCAAAAACAAGTTCAAAAAAGAGGCTCTCTATCAGGAGCGGCAGCTGCACAAGAGAAAATAACAGTAGCATCAATGGATTCAATGACACAGGCTCTGCTCAGAATAAATCAGTCCTTAGAAGTACTCACCAAGCAATCTGCAGAACTTACTAAACAATCTACAGAGAACTCTAAGAAACTGACGGAGTTAACAACAAGACTAGATTTGAACACAACAACAATTTCATCTAACACAGATTCTATAAATCGTCTGATTCAAGAGTCTACGGAAACAAGGAGAATAGCCGAGAGCGCTAGGACTACTGCCGAAGAAACCAAAGGAAAGTTTGCGCCTGTTGTAAAAAAAGTACATGAACATGATGCAGCTTTAGCCCTATTGGAATTGGAAAGGAAAAGCAAGAACTTGAAATTAAGATTGGTACCAGAAGAGGAAGAGGACAAGCTTGGGGAATTCCTCACAGATAAATTTCAAGATTTTTGGAATGATGAGCTAGATGGAGAAGAAGATGAATTTGTAATAACCTCAGCCTTTCGGATTGGCAGGAAGCAAGGGAAGAAGCCAAGAGATTGTTTAATTACCCTGAGATCAAAGGAACAAAGAGACAAAATATTGAACCTACATTTCCAGAAGGCCTTAGTTATTAAAAATTCTCAGATTCAGATTTTCAAGGATATTCCTAAATACTTTTTGGAGGCTAGAACTCAATTCAAAGAATTAGTTGATCTACTCAAACAGAACAATATCCCATTTAGATGGGAATTCCCACAAGGGTTGTCCTTTAATTTCAAAGGGAAGAAAATTAAAATAAAAACAAACCAGGATAAAGAATTTTTTCTGGAAAGAAACCAAGAGGACCTGCAGAAAGGAACTGTTAGTGAGAGGGAAATACCGGACATTTCAAATCTATCATTTGGATTGAACCAAGCACCGACCGAGGAGGAACAACAACTTGGTGCAGTCGGTGGAGGAGCTACCCAGTAACAAAAATGTCTCTGCAACTCCTTAGCTGGAATTGTAATGGTCTAAACCATCCCCGAAAAAGGGGCCAAGTATTTCATCTATTAAAGAAAGAACACCTAGATGTAATTTGCCTACAAGAAACCCACATTGCTAGGACACATAGGAAACTTTTAATAAATAAGAGACTAGGACTGGAATTCATTTCATCAGATAAAGTTAAGAAAAGAGGAGTTGTGATCTATGTTAAAGAAAAATTTGACCCAAAAATGGTCTTTAAGGATGACCAAGGAAGATACCTAGCAGTGGAAATTCAAACTTATGGAGAAAAGATTTTGATTGTTGGAGTTTATGCACCAAATGAGGGGAAGGCTGAATTTTTCAAGAAGTTGCATGAGACTTTAATGGACTTTTTGGATTTTAAAATCATAATGATGGGCGATATGAATGGAGTCGTATCTACAAATATGGATAAGGCCCAAAGACAAGTAATATCTAACGATGGAAGACTACCAAAGACATTCTTTGAACTGACTGACACTATGGACTTGATTGATATTTGGAGAACTAGGAACCCTCTGGAGAGGGAGGGGACCTTTTTCTCTGAAGCAAAAATGACATGGACCAGAATTGACCAAATATGGACTTCTAGTAATCTGGCATCAAAGGTTAAAAAAATAGAAATCTGCCCAAAAACCTGTTCTGACCACAATGCTGTGAAGATGGAAATGAAACTGACAACAGCTGGAACTTTTAGATGGAGAATGAATGACACTCTCTTTGGAGATGAGGAAATTTGCAAAAAGGCCCAAAAAACACTTAAAGACTACTTTGAGATTAACTTGAGATCAGATACTGAAAAAAGAGTAATTTGGGACGCAAGCAAAGCCGTGATGCGTGGCTTCCTAATACAACAGAATTCAATAAAGAGGAAAAAACAGAATGAGAGGAAAGAGAAAATCTGGAACCTAATAAAAGAAGGGGAGAAGAAACTGAGATCCAAGCCTAAATCTCATGAGATTTTAAGAGAAATAAAATTCTACCAAACACAATATATGGAACTGATGAATCAGGAAATAGAATGGAAAATTAAACAAATGAGGCAAAAGACTTTTGAGTCGGCAGATAAATGTGGGAAACTACTGTCTTGGCAATTGAAAAAGAGACAAAAGCTGAATACGGTGACATCACTCGAAGTAGATGGGAAGTTTATAAACAAACCAAATGAGATAAGTAATTGCTTTCAAAGTTTCTTCAAGAAATTGTATAAACAAGGGCCAAAGAATGAACAAGAGATAGAACAATTTATTGGAAAATATGGCTTAAAAAAATTTTCTGAAAATAATAGAAGGAGTTTAAATGAGAAAATTACAGATCAAGAAATAGAGAGTGCCATCCAGGACATGCAACTGGGAAAATCACCAGGACCAGATGGATTAACCGCGAGATACTATAAAGTACTGAAGGACTGGTTAATACAACCATTGAAAGAAGTCTGTAACCAAATCCTCGAGGGGAAAAAGGCTCCCGAATCGTGGAAGGAAGCATTTATCTCACTTATACCAAAGACAGAAACTGAGAAACATCAAGTTAAGAATTACCGCCCTATATCACTTTTGAATGTGGATTATAAAATTTTTGCAGACATTTTAGCAAAAAGATTTAAAAAAGTTTTGTTAGAGGAGATTCACATGGACCAAGCAGGCTTTCTACCAGGCAGGCAATTGTCAGATAACGTGAGGAACATTATAGATATTTTAGAACTCTTGGAAACTGACATAAATAGAAAAGCTGTCTTGATTTTTGTGGACGCAGAGAAAGCCTTTGACAATATTTGTTGGAGCTTCATGAAGAGGAATCTCCAAGGGATGGGGGTAGGCAAGAACTTTGAAAATGGTATAAGTGCAATTTACTCTGAGCAAAAGGCTAAACTAATTGTAAATGGTATGGTTATGGATGAAATCCCAATAGAGAAAGGGACACGACAGGGATGCCCAATTTCCCCTCTATTGTTTATATCGGTACTGGAGGTTTTCCTAAATATGATTAGAAGGGACCAGCTGGTTAAAGGTATACAGGTCGGAACTAAACATTATAAGTTAAGAGCATTTGCAGATGACTTAGTTTTGACATTACAACAACCAGAAGCCAGTACAAAAAGAGTTCTGGAACTTATTGAAATATTTGGTCAAGTAGCAGGTTTTAAATTAAATAAACATAAGACAAAGGTGCTGGAAAAAAATCTTACGATGGGGGAAAAAGACAGTTTTCAAAGAGAAACTGGTTTGGAAATTGCTAAAAAGGTAAAATATCTGGGGGTGAACTTAACATCTAAGAATGTGAACCTATTTAAAGATAATTATGAGAAATGTTGGGCTGAAGTGAAGAAAGACTTTGATACATGGTCAAGATTGAGACTTTCCTTGTTAGGCCGAATTGCTGTTATTAAGATGAATGTATTGCCGAGATTGTTGTTTTTGTTCCAAACATTGCAAATTCTAGATAAGATGGATTGCTTCAAGAAGTGGCAGAAAGACATATCTAAATTTATCTGGCAGGGCAAAAAACCCAGAATCAAATTTAAGATTTTGACTGATGCAAAGGATAGAGGGGGCTTTGCCCTGCCGGACTTGAAACTTTACTATGAAGCAGCAGCTTTTTGCTGGCTGAAATCATGGCTACTTCTTGAGAATACAGACATTCTGGATTTGGAAGGTTATGATAATAACTTTGGTTGGCATGCATATTTATGGTATGACAAGGTAAAGGTACATAGAAACTTTAAAAACCACATTGTTAGGAAAGCATTGTACAATGTATGGAATCGATATAAGGATTTGCTTGAAAGTAAAACACCCAGGTGGTTGTCACCAATGGAAGCCAAGGCGGTAAAAAGATTGAACATGGACACAGATTGGCCAAAATATTGTGAAATTATAGAATATGATGGTGAAAAGTTAAAGTTACAGAGTTTTGACAAATTGAAACCTAAAGTCCGAGACTGGTTACATTATTACCAGATCAATGAAACCTTTAAGCAGGACAGAAAATTAGGTTTTCAGAAGGAGAGGTCAAAGTTAGAAACAGAATTGCTAGAACCCAATACTAAGAATCTGTCTAGAATGTATAATTTGCTGCTAAAATGGAACACACAGGATGAAACGGTTAAATCAGCTATGATTAAGTGGGCACAAGATGTTGGTCATGATATTATGTTTGCTGACTGGGAGCAGTTATGGACCACAGGTATTAAATTTACGGCATGTAGTGCCTTGAAAGAGAATATAATGAAAATGATCTATAGGTGGTACATGACCCCAGTTAAGCTTGCAAAAATATACCATTTGCCCAACAATAATTGTTGGAAGTGTAATGAATGTGAAGGAACTTTTTATCACCTTTGGTGGACCTGCCCGAAGATTAAGGCCTACTGGGAAATGATCTATAATGAAATTAAGAAAATCCTTAAGTGGACATTTGTAAAGAAACCAGAGGCCTTTCTCTTGGGCATGGTAGGCCAAACGGTTCCAAAGAAAGATAGAACGTTTTTTATGTACGCAACAACAGCAGCAAGAATTCTTTTGGCGAAGTATTGGAAGACTAAAGAACTACCTACTCTGGAAGAATGGCAGACCAAGGTGACTGAATTTATGGGACTGGCAGAGATGACCGGCAGAATCCGTGACCAGAGGAGAGAGACAGTGGAAGAGGACTGGAAAAAATTCAAAATTTACCTTAAAAATTGTTGTAAAATTACGGAATGTTAAGATGTCAAGGGATTGGATACAAAGAATTACAGCTATAAAAATTGAAACTTATAAAAAAATTTTTAGAGAGAATTAAATATAAAAAGGGATGAAGAATTGCTAAAAAATTTTAAAATAAGGATGCAGTGAAGGGGAGGTTTGGGGAAGTCGTGTTATGTTTGTTTGTTTTTTGTTTATGTTGTAAAACCAATAAAAATTATTTAAAAAAAAAAAAAAGAGATGTTTGGCTTTCAAAACAGAAGGCTTTTTATCACAGGAAAAGAAATCAGCCCTCGACAACTTAACCGGCAGAAAAACATTTTTTTGAAAAATGGTGCCAAACGGTTGCAAATGCTCCCCAGAAAAGTTTCGCGGTCGAAACAGAAGGCTTTTTATCACAGGACAGAAAAACCTTAACCGGCAGAACAAGATATTTTTTTAAAAATCCCTAAGCCCCGGGGTCACAATTTCATCAAAAATCTGACTTTTGGCAATTGACTCAAAAATGGTGCCAAACGGTTGCAAATGCTCCCCTGAGATGTTTGGAGGTCAAAACAGAAGGCTTTTGATCACAGGAAAAGAAATCAGCTCTCGACCACTTAACCGGCAGAAAAACATTTTTTTGAAAAAACCCCTAAGCCCCGGGGTTACAATTTCAGCAAAAATCTGACTTTCAGCAATTCACTCAAAAATGGTGCCAAACGGTTGCAAATGCTCCCCGGAAAAGTTTCGTGGTCGAAACAGAAGGCTTTTTATCACAGGACAGAAAAACCTTAACCGGCAGAACAAGATATTTTTTTTAAAATCCCTAAGCCCCGGGGTCACAATTTCATCAAAAATCTGACTTTCGGCAATTCACTCAAAAATGGTGCCAAACGGTTGAAAATGCTCCCCTCGGATGTTTGGCGGTCGAAACAGAAGGCTTTTTATCACAGGAAAAGAAATCAGCCCTCGACAACTTAACCGGCAGAAAAACATTTTTTTTAAAAAAATCCCAAAGCCCCGGGGTCACAATTTCATCAAAAAATTGACTTTTGGCAATTGACTCAAAAATGGTGCCAAACGGTTGCAAATGCTCCCCTGAGATGTTTGGCGGTCAAAACAGAAGGCTTTTTATCACAGGAAAAGAAATCATCCCTCGACAACTTAACCGGCAGAAAAACATTTTTTTGAAAAATGGTGCCAAACGGTTGCAAATGCTCCCCAGAAAAGTTTCGCGGTCAAAACAGAAGGCTTTTTATCACAGGACAGAAAAACCTTAACCGGCAGAACAAGATATTTTTTTAAAAATCCCTAAGCCCCGGGGTCACAATTTCATCAAAAATCTGACTTTTGGCAATTCACTCAAAAATGGTGCCAAACGGTTGAAAATGCTCCCCTCGGATGTTTGGCGGTCGAAACAGAAGGCTTTTTATCACAGGAAAAGAAATCAGCCCGCGACAACTTAGCTGTCAGAAAAAGATTTTTTTGAAAAAATCCCTAAGCCCCGGGGTCACAATTTCATCAAAAATCTGACTTTCGGCAATTCACTCAAAAATGGTGCCAAACGGTTGCAAATGCTCCCCTGAGATGTTTGGCAGTCGAAACAGAAGGCTTTTTATCACAGGAGAAGATATGAACCCTCGACAACTTAACCGGCAGAAAAACATTTTTTTGAAAAAATCCCTAAGCCCCGGGGTCACAATTTCATCAAAAATCTGACTTTCGGCAATTCACTCAAAAATGGTGCCAAACGGTTGCAAATGCTCCCCTCAAAAGTTTCGCGGTCGAAACAGAAGGCTTTTTATCACAGGACAGAAAATCCTTAACCGGCGGAAAAAGATATTTTTGAAAAAATCCCTAAGCCCCGGGGTCACAATTTCATCAAAAATCTGACTTTCGAGAATTCACTCAAAAAAGGGTGCCAAACGGTTGCAAATGCTCCCCTGAGATGTTTGGCGTTCAAAACAGAAGGCTTTTTATCACAGGAAAAGAAATCAGCTCTCGACCACTTAACCGGCAGAAAAACATTTTTTTGAAAAAATCCCTAAGCCCGGGGTTACAATTTCAGCAAAAATCTGACTTTCAGCAATTCACTCAAAAATGGTGCCAAACGGTTGCAAATGCTCCCCGGAAAAGTTTCGTGGTCGAAACAGAAGGCTTTTTATCACAGGACAGAAAAACCTTAACCGGCAGAAAAAGATATTTTTTAAAAATTCCCTAAGCCCCGGGGTCACAATTTCATCAAAAATATGACCTTCGACAATTAACTCAAAAATGGTGCCAAACGGTTGCAGATGCTCCCCTGAGATGTTTGGCGGTCAAAACAGAAGGCTTTTTATCACAGGAAAAGAAATCAGCCCTCGACAACTTAACCGGCAGAAAAACATTTTTTTGAAAAATGGTGCCAAACGGTTGCAAATGCTCCCCAGAAAAGTTTCGCGGTCGAAACAGAAGGCTTTTTATCACAGGACAGAAAAACCTTAACCGGCAGAACAAGATATTTTTTTAAAAATCCCTAAGCCCCGGGGTCACAATTTCATCAAAAATCTGACTTTCGGCAATTCACTCAAAAATGGTGCCAAACGGTTGAAAATGCTCCCCGGAAAAGTTTCGTGGTCGAAACAGAAGGCTTTTTATCACAGGACAGAAAAACCTTAACCGGCAGAACAAGATATTTTTTTTAAAATCCCTAAGCCCCGGGGTCACAATTTCATCAAAAATCTGACTTTTGGCAATTCACTCAAAAATGGTGCCAAACGGTTGAAAATGCTCCCCTCGGATGTTTGGCGGTCGAAACAGAAGGCTTTTTATCACAGGAAAAGAAATCAGCCCGCGACAACTTAGCTGTCAGAAAAAGATTTTTTTGAAAAAATCCCTAAGCCCCGGGGTCACAATTTCATCAAAAATCTGACTTTCGGCAATTCACTCAAAAATGGTGCCAAACGGTTGCAAATGCTCCCCTGAGATGTTTGGCAGTCGAAACAGAAGGCTTTTTATCACAGGAGAAGATATGAACCCTCGACAACTTAACCGGCAGAAAAACATTTTTTTGAAAAAATCCCTAAGCCCCGGGGTCACAATTTCATCAAAAATCTGACTTTCGGCAATTCACTCAAAAATGGTGCCAAACGGTTGCAAATGCTCCCCTCAAAAGTTTCGCGGTCGAAACAGAAGGCTTTTTATCACAGGACAGAAAATCCTTAACCGGCGGAAAAAGATATTTTTGAAAAAATCCCTAAGCCCCGGGGTCACAATTTCATCAAAAATCTGACTTTCGAGAATTCACTCAAAAAAGGGTGCCAAACGGTTGCAAATGCTCCCCTGAGATGTTTGGCGTTCAAAACAGAAGGCTTTTTATCACAGGAAAAGAAATCAGCTCTCGACCACTTAACCGGCAGAAAAACATTTTTTTGAAAAAATCCCTAAGCCCGGGGTTACAATTTCAGCAAAAATCTGACTTTCAGCAATTCACTCAAAAATGGTGCCAAACGGTTGCAAATGCTCCCCGGAAAAGTTTCGTGGTCGAAACAGAAGGCTTTTTATCACAGGACAGAAAAACCTTAACCGGCAGAAAAAGATATTTTTTAAAAATTCCCTAAGCCCCGGGGTCACAATTTCATCAAAAATATGACCTTCGACAATTAACTCAAAAATGGTGCCAAACGGTTGCAGATGCTCCCCTGAGATGTTTGGCGGTCAAAACAGAAGGCTTTTTATCACAGGAAAAGAAATCAGCCCTCGACAACTTAACCGGCAGAAAAACATTTTTTTGAAAAATGGTGCCAAACGGTTGCAAATGCTCCCCAGAAAAGTTTCGCGGTCGAAACAGAAGGCTTTTTATCACAGGACAGAAAAACCTTAACCGGCAGAACAAGATATTTTTTTAAAAATCCCTAAGCCCCGGGGTCACAATTTCATCAAAAATCTGACTTTCGGCAATTCACTCAAAAATGGTGCCAAACGGTTGAAAATGCTCCCCGGAAAAGTTTCGTGGTCGAAACAGAAGGCTTTTTATCACAGGACAGAAAAACCTTAACCGGCAGAACAAGATATTTTTTTTAAAATCCCTAAGCCCCGGGGTCACAATTTCATCAAAAATCTGACCTTCGACAATTGACTCAAAAATGGTGCCAAACGGTTGCAAATGCTCCCCTGAGATGTTTGGCTTTCAAAACAGAAGGCTTTTTATCACAGGAAAAGAAATCAGCCCTCGACAACTTAACCGGCAGAAAAACATATTTTTGGAAAATGGTGCCAAACGGTTGCAAATGCTCCCCGGAAAAGTTTCGTGGTCGAAACAGAAGGCTTTTTATCACAGGACAGAAAAACCTTAACCGGCAGAACAAGATATTTTTTTTAAAATCCCTAAGCCCCGGGGTCACAATTTCATCAAAAATCTGACTTTCGGCAATTCACTCAAAAATGGTGCCAAACGGTTGAAAATGCTCCCCTCGGATGTTTGGCGGTCGAAACAGATGGCTTTTTATCACAGGAAAAGAAATCAGCCCTCGACAACTTAACCGGCAGAAAAACATTTTTTTGAAAAAAATCCCAAAGCCCCGGGGTCACAATTTCATCAAAAATCTGACTTTTGGCAATTCACTCAAAAATGGTGCCAAACGGTTGCAAATGCTCCCCTGAGATGTTTGGCAGTCGAAACAGAAGGCTTTTTATCACAGGAGAAGATATGAACCCTCGACAACTTAACCGGCAGAAAAACATTTTTTGGAAAAAATCCCTAAGCCCCGGGGTCACAATTTCATCAAAAATCTGACTTTCGGCAATTCACTCAAAAATGGTGCCAAACGGTTGCAAATGCTCCCCTCAAAAGTTTCGCGGTCGAAACAGAAGGGCGGCGCCAGCGTTTAATGGCGGTCCTAGCCTCGAGCTCCGAGGCAGGACTGCTCCGTAAGTTCGGGTCTTACCCGCTACGGCAAGCGGGGGACCCTTAAAATCACAGGCGCTGAAGCCTGTGGGCAAGGAGATTCGGTGGGCACCTTTGCGCCCCCCCGGCATCGTGAAAGAGCCTTTTTAAAGGCTCCGGAGCGGCATCGGGGTGAGCGCGGTGCTGAGGATCGCTACCCAGCTTACGGAGTGAAGCCGCGTCGCCATTGACGGAGAGCGCCGATTCCTTCCTGAAACTAACGATTGGCAACAACAATACCCGTGAGTAAGAACGGAAAATTAAAACGGGACTTTAAAATTTAGAAGATTTGGCTGAAAACGGGAAAGGCAAAATTAAGGAAGTCAGCCTCCCGGATCTGCATGATTAACGGAGCAATGAAAAGACTGAGCTGTGCTTAAAAGGAAAGTTATTTTTAAACTTCATCAGACCAGACATCGAAAGGATCTCCCCCCTGTAGAGCAGGGGAAAGGGGGGAGGAAACAGAACTAATCTAACCTGTAAAAGAAAGAAAGTGTAAGGAACGGGAAAACTTCTGCTGCCGACACTTCTGGTCAGGCTGCCGGAGTAGCGATAGCCTAAAAAAAGGAACTGTCAAGCGAGCTGTCAAAAGACAGCGGCTACAAAATAAGACTTATTTGAAACATATTAACGGGACTTTGGTGGATTACAGTTTTAGTAGTAAAGTGTTACAAATTAGAGACTTTTGGTGGGACTTCCGCCTTTGGACTTTCTGTTTATCTGTAGCGGGTGCCTTTGGATGGATACAATTTCCCCCTCTAGAGGGCTTTAGCTGCACTACGGTGTATCCAGCGGGACTTTCCACTTGCAACTTTCCTGTGTGAATGACCTTGAGTTATGAGTAATCCGCCAGAAGAGATTTCAACAAGAAGTAAAACAAAGCAGGCTCAAAAACAAGTTCAAAAAAGAGGCTCTCTATCAGGAGCGGCAGCTGCACAAGAGAAAATAACAGTAGCATCAATGGATTCAATGACACAGGCTCTGCTCAGAATAAATCAGTCCTTAGAAGTACTCACCAAGCAATCTGCAGAACTTACTAAACAATCTACAGAGAACTCTAAGAAACTGACGGAGTTAACAACAAGACTAGATTTGAACACAACAACAATTTCATCTAACACAGATTCTATAAATCGTCTGATTCAAGAGTCTACGGAAACAAGGAGAATAGCCGAGAGCGCTAGGACTACTGCCGAAGAAACCAAAGGAAAGTTTGCGCCTGTTGTAAAAAAAGTACATGAACATGATGCAGCTTTAGCCCTATTGGAATTGGAAAGGAAAAGCAAGAACTTGAAATTAAGATTGGTACCAGAAGAGGAAGAGGACAAGCTTGGGGAATTCCTCACAGATAAATTTCAAGATTTTTGGAATGATGAGCTAGATGGAGAAGAAGATGAATTTGTAATAACCTCAGCCTTTCGGATTGGCAGGAAGCAAGGGAAGAAGCCAAGAGATTGTTTAATTACCCTGAGATCAAAGGAACAAAGAGACAAAATATTGAACCTACATTTCCAGAAGGCCTTAGTTATTAAAAATTCTCAGATTCAGATTTTCAAGGATATTCCTAAATACTTTTTGGAGGCTAGAACTCAATTCAAAGAATTAGTTGATCTACTCAAACAGAACAATATCCCATTTAGATGGGAATTCCCACAAGGGTTGTCCTTTAATTTCAAAGGGAAGAAAATTAAAATAAAAACAAACCAGGATAAAGAATTTTTTCTGGAAAGAAACCAAGAGGACCTGCAGAAAGGAACTGTTAGTGAGAGGGAAATACCGGACATTTCAAATCTATCATTTGGATTGAACCAAGCACCGACCGAGGAGGAACAACAACTTGGTGCAGTCGGTGGAGGAGCTACCCAGTAACAAAAATGTCTCTGCAACTCCTTAGCTGGAATTGTAATGGTCTAAACCATCCCCGAAAAAGGGGCCAAGTATTTCATCTATTAAAGAAAGAACACCTAGATGTAATTTGCCTACAAGAAACCCACATTGCTAGGACACATAGGAAACTTTTAATAAATAAGAGACTAGGACTGGAATTCATTTCATCAGATAAAGTTAAGAAAAGAGGAGTTGTGATCTATGTTAAAGAAAAATTTGACCCAAAAATGGTCTTTAAGGATGACCAAGGAAGATACCTAGCAGTGGAAATTCAAACTTATGGAGAAAAGATTTTGATTGTTGGAGTTTATGCACCAAATGAGGGGAAGGCTGAATTTTTCAAGAAGTTGCATGAGACTTTAATGGACTTTTTGGATTTTAAAATCATAATGATGGGCGATATGAATGGAGTCGTATCTACAAATATGGATAAGGCCCAAAGACAAGTAATATCTAACGATGGAAGACTACCAAAGACATTCTTTGAACTGACTGACACTATGGACTTGATTGATATTTGGAGAACTAGGAACCCTCTGGAGAGGGAGGGGACCTTTTTCTCTGAAGCAAAAATGACATGGACCAGAATTGACCAAATATGGACTTCTAGTAATCTGGCATCAAAGGTTAAAAAAATAGAAATCTGCCCAAAAACCTGTTCTGACCACAATGCTGTGAAGATGGAAATGAAACTGACAACAGCTGGAACTTTTAGATGGAGAATGAATGACACTCTCTTTGGAGATGAGGAAATTTGCAAAAAGGCCCAAAAAACACTTAAAGACTACTTTGAGATTAACTTGAGATCAGATACTGAAAAAAGAGTAATTTGGGACGCAAGCAAAGCCGTGATGCGTGGCTTCCTAATACAACAGAATTCAATAAAGAGGAAAAAACAGAATGAGAGGAAAGAGAAAATCTGGAACCTAATAAAAGAAGGGGAGAAGAAACTGAGATCCAAGCCTAAATCTCATGAGATTTTAAGAGAAATAAAATTCTACCAAACACAATATATGGAACTGATGAATCAGGAAATAGAATGGAAAATTAAACAAATGAGGCAAAAGACTTTTGAGTCGGCAGATAAATGTGGGAAACTACTGTCTTGGCAATTGAAAAAGAGACAAAAGCTGAATACGGTGACATCACTCGAAGTAGATGGGAAGTTTATAAACAAACCAAATGAGATAAGTAATTGCTTTCAAAGTTTCTTCAAGAAATTGTATAAACAAGGGCCAAAGAATGAACAAGAGATAGAACAATTTATTGGAAAATATGGCTTAAAAAAAATTTCTGAAAATAATAGAAGGAGTTTAAATGAGAAAATTACAGATCAAGAAATAGAGAGTGCCATCCAGGACATGCAACTGGGAAAATCACCAGGACCAGATGGATTAACCGCGAGATACTATAAAGTACTGAAGGACTGGTTAATACAACCATTGAAAGAAGTCTGTAACCAAATCCTCGAGGGGAAAAAGGCTCCCGAATCGTGGAAGGAAGCATTTATCTCACTTATACCAAAGACAGAAACTGAGAAACATCAAGTTAAGAATTACCGCCCTATATCACTTTTGAATGTGGATTATAAAATTTTTGCAGACATTTTAGCAAAAAGATTTAAAAAAGTTTTGTTAGAGGAGATTCACATGGACCAAGCAGGCTTTCTACCAGGCAGGCAATTGTCAGATAACGTGAGGAACATTATAGATATTTTAGAACTCTTGGAAACTGACATAAATAGAAAAGCTGTCTTGATTTTTGTGGACGCAGAGAAAGCCTTTGACAATATTTGTTGGAGCTTCATGAAGAGGAATCTCCAAGGGATGGGGGTAGGCAAGAACTTTGAAAATGGTATAAGTGCAATTTACTCTGAGCAAAAGGCTAAACTAATTGTAAATGGTATGGTTATGGATGAAATCCCAATAGAGAAAGGGACACGACAGGGATGCCCAATTTCCCCTCTATTGTTTATATCGGTACTGGAGGTTTTCCTAAATATGATTAGAAGGGACCAGCTGGTTAAAGGTATACAGGTCGGAACTAAACATTATAAGTTAAGAGCATTTGCAGATGACTTAGTTTTGACATTACAACAACCAGAAGCCAGTACAAAAAGAGTTCTGGAACTTATTGAAATATTTGGTCAAGTAGCAGGTTTTAAATTAAATAAACATAAGACAAAGGTGCTGGAAAAAAATCTTACGATGGGGGAAAAAGACAGTTTTCAAAGAGAAACTGGTTTGGAAATTGCTAAAAAGGTAAAATATCTGGGGGTGAACTTAACATCTAAGAATGTGAACCTATTTAAAGATAATTATGAGAAATGTTGGGCTGAAGTGAAGAAAGACTTTGATACATGGTCAAGATTGAGACTTTCCTTGTTAGGCCGAATTGCTGTTATTAAGATGAATGTATTGCCGAGATTGTTGTTTTTGTTCCAAACATTGCAAATTCTAGATAAGATGGATTGCTTCAAGAAGTGGCAGAAAGACATATCTAAATTTATCTGGCAGGGCAAAAAACCCAGAATCAAATTTAAGATTTTGACTGATGCAAAGGATAGAGGGGGCTTTGCCCTGCCGGACTTGAAACTTTACTATGAAGCAGCAGCTTTTTGCTGGCTGAAATCATGGCTACTTCTTGAGAATACAGACATTCTGGATTTGGAAGGTTATGATAATAACTTTGGTTGGCATGCATATTTATGGTATGACAAGGTAAAGGTACATAGAAACTTTAAAAACCACATTGTTAGGAAAGCATTGTACAATGTATGGAATCGATATAAGGATTTGCTTGAAAGTAAAACACCCAGGTGGTTGTCACCAATGGAAGCCAAGGCGGTAAAAAGATTGAACATGGACACAGATTGGCCAAAATATTGTGAAATTATAGAATATGATGGTGAAAAGTTAAAGTTACAGAGTTTTGACAAATTGAAACCTAAAGTCCGAGACTGGTTACATTATTACCAGATCAATGAAACCTTTAAGCAGGACAGAAAATTAGGTTTTCAGAAGGAGAGGTCAAAGTTAGAAACAGAATTGCTAGAACCCAATACTAAGAATCTGTCTAGAATGTATAATTTGCTGCTAAAATGGAACACACAGGATGAAACGGTTAAATCAGCTATGATTAAGTGGGCACAAGATGTTGGTCATGATATTATGTTTGCTGACTGGGAGCAGTTATGGACCACAGGTATTAAATTTACGGCATGTAGTGCCTTGAAAGAGAATATAATGAAAATGATCTATAGGTGGTACATGACCCCAGTTAAGCTTGCAAAAATATACCATTTGCCCAACAATAATTGTTGGAAGTGTAATGAATGTGAAGGAACTTTTTATCACCTTTGGTGGACCTGCCCGAAGATTAAGGCCTACTGGGAAATGATCTATAATGAAATTAAGAAAATCCTTAAGTGGACATTTGTAAAGAAACCAGAGGCCTTTCTCTTGGGCATGGTAGGCCAAACGGTTCCAAAGAAAGATAGAACGTTTTTTATGTACGCAACAACAGCAGCAAGAATTCTTTTGGCGAAGTATTGGAAGACTAAAGAACTACCTACTCTGGAAGAATGGCAGACCAAGGTGACTGAATTTATGGGACTGGCAGAGATGACCGGCAGAATCCGTGACCAGAGGAGAGAGACAGTGGAAGAGGACTGGAAAAAATTCAAAATTTACCTTAAAAATTGTTGTAAAATTACGGAATGTTAAGATGTCAAGGGATTGGATACAAAGAATTACAGCTATAAAAATTGAAACTTATAAAAAAATTTTTAGAGAGAATTAAATATAAAAAGGGATGAAGAATTGCTAAAAAATTTTAAAATAAGGATGCAGTGAAGGGGAGGTTTGGGGAAGTCGTGTTATGTTTGTTTGTTTTTTGTTTATGTTGTAAAACCAATAAAAATTATTTAAAAAAAAAAAAAAGAGATGTTTGGCTTTCAAAACAGAAGGCTTTTTATCACAGGAAAAGAAATCAGCCCTCGACAACTTAACCGGCAGAAAAACATTTTTTTGAAAAATGGTGCCAAACGGTTGCAAATGCTCCCCAGAAAAGTTTCGCGGTCGAAACAGAAGGCTTTTTATCACAGGACAGAAAAACCTTAACCGGCAGAACAAGATATTTTTTTAAAAATCCCTAAGCCCCAGGGTCACAATTTCATCAAAAATCTGACTTTTGGCAATTGACTCAAAAATGGTGCCAAACGGTTGCAAATGCTCCCCTGAGATGTTTGGAGGTCAAAACAGAAGGCTTTTTATCACAGGAAAAGAAATCAGCTCTCGACCACTTAACCGGCAGAAAAACATTTTTTTGAAAAAACCCCTAAGCCCCGGGGTTACAATTTCAGCAAAAATCTGACTTTCAGCAATTCACTCAAAAATGGTGCCAAACGGTTGCAAATGCTCCCCGGAAAAGTTTCGTGGTCGAAACAGAAGGCTTTTTATCACAGGACAGAAAAACCTTAACCGGCAGAACAAGATATTTTTTTTAAAATCCCTAAGCCCCGGGGTCACAATTTCATCAAAAATCTGACTTTCGGCAATTCACTCAAAAATGGTGCCAAACGGTTGAAAATGCTCCCCTCGGATGTTTGGCGGTCGAAACAGAAGGCTTTTTATCACAGGAAAAGAAATCAGCCCTCGACAACTTAACCGGCAGAAAAACATTTTTTTAAAAAAAATCCCAAAGCCCCGGGGTCACAATTTCATCAAAAAATTGACTTTTGGCAATTCACTCAAAAATGGTGCCAAACGGTTGCAAATGCTCCCCTGAGATGTTTGGCGGTCAAAACAGAAGGCTTTTTATCACAGGAAAAGAAATCAGCCCTCGACAACTTAACCGGCAGAAAAACATTTTTTTGAAAAATGGTGCCAAACGGTTGCAAATGCTCCCCAGAAAAGTTTCGCGGTCAAAACAGAAGGCTTTTTATCACAGGACAGAAAAACCTTAACCGGCAGAACAAGATATTTTTTTAAAAATCCCTAAGCCCCGGGGTCACAATTTCATCAAAAATCTGACTTTTGGCAATTCACTCAAAAATGGTGCCAAACGGTTGAAAATGCTCCCCTCGGATGTTTGGCGGTCGAAACAGAAGGCTTTTTATCACAGGAAAAGAAATCAGCCCGCGACAACTTAGCTGTCAGAAAAAGATTTTTTTGAAAAAATCCCTAAGCCCCGGGGTCACAATTTCATCAAAAATCTGACTTTCGGCAATTCACTCAAAAATGGTGCCAAACGGTTGCAAATGCTCCCCTGAGATGTTTGGCAGTCGAAACAGAAGGCTTTTTATCACAGGAGAAGATATGAACCCTCGACAACTTAACCGGCAGAAAAACATTTTTTTGAAAAAATCCCTAAGCCCCGGGGTCACAATTTCATCAAAAATCTGACTTTCGGCAATTCACTCAAAAATGGTGCCAAACGGTTGCAAATGCTCCCCTCAAAAGTTTCGCGGTCGAAACAGAAGGCTTTTTATCACAGGACAGAAAATCCTTAACCGGCGGAAAAAGATATTTTTGAAAAAATCCCTAAGCCCCGGGGTCACAATTTCATCAAAAATCTGACTTTCGAGAATTCACTCAAAAAAGGGTGCCAAACGGTTGCAAATGCTCCCCTGAGATGTTTGGCGTTCAAAACAGAAGGCTTTTTATCACAGGAAAAGAAATCAGCTCTCGACCACTTAACCGGCAGAAAAACATTTTTTTGAAAAAATCCCTAAGCCCGGGGTTACAATTTCAGCAAAAATCTGACTTTCAGCAATTCACTCAAAAATGGTGCCAAACGGTTGCAAATGCTCCCCGGAAAAGTTTCGTGGTCGAAACAGAAGGCTTTTTATCACAGGACAGAAAAACCTTAACCGGCAGAAAAAGATATTTTTTAAAAATTCCCTAAGCCCCGGGGTCACAATTTCATCAAAAATATGACCTTCGACAATTAACTCAAAAATGGTGCCAAACGGTTGCAGATGCTCCCCTGAGATGTTTGGCGGTCAAAACAGAAGGCTTTTTATCACAGGAAAAGAAATCAGCCCTCGACAACTTAACCGGCAGAAAAACATTTTTTTGAAAAATGGTGCCAAACGGTTGCAAATGCTCCCCAGAAAAGTTTCGCGGTCGAAACAGAAGGCTTTTTATCACAGGACAGAAAAACCTTAACCGGCAGAACAAGATATTTTTTTAAAAATCCCTAAGCCCCGGGGTCACAATTTCATCAAAAATCTGACTTTCGGCAATTCACTCAAAAATGGTGCCAAACGGTTGAAAATGCTCCCCGGAAAAGTTTCGTGGTCGAAACAGAAGGCTTTTTATCACAGGACAGAAAAACCTTAACCGGCAGAACAAGATATTTTTTTTAAAATCCCTAAGCCCCGGGGTCACAATTTCATCAAAAATCTGACTTTTGGCAATTCACTCAAAAATGGTGCCAAACGGTTGAAAATGCTCCCCTCGGATGTTTGGCGGTCGAAACAGAAGGCTTTTTATCACAGGAAAAGAAATCAGCCCGCGACAACTTAGCTGTCAGAAAAAGATTTTTTTGAAAAAATCCCTAAGCCCCGGGGTCACAATTTCATCAAAAATCTGACTTTCGGCAATTCACTCAAAAATGGTGCCAAACGGTTGCAAATGCTCCCCTGAGATGTTTGGCAGTCGAAACAGAAGGCTTTTTATCACAGGAGAAGATATGAACCCTCGACAACTTAACCGGCAGAAAAACATTTTTTTGAAAAAATCCCTAAGCCCCGGGGTCACAATTTCATCAAAAATCTGACTTTCGGCAATTCACTCAAAAATGGTGCCAAACGGTTGCAAATGCTCCCCTCAAAAGTTTCGCGGTCGAAACAGAAGGCTTTTTATCACAGGACAGAAAATCCTTAACCGGCGGAAAAAGATATTTTTGAAAAAATCCCTAAGCCCCGGGGTCACAATTTCATCAAAAATCTGACTTTCGAGAATTCACTCAAAAAAGGGTGCCAAACGGTTGCAAATGCTCCCCTGAGATGTTTGGCGTTCAAAACAGAAGGCTTTTTATCACAGGACAGAAAAACCTTAACCGGCAGAACAAGATATTTTTTTAAAAATCCCTAAGCCCCGGGGTCACAATTTCATCAAAAATCTGACTTTTGGCAATTCACTCAAAAATGGTGCCAAACGGTTGAAAATGCTCCCCTCGGATGTTTGGCGGTCGAAACAGAAGGCTTTTTATCACAGGAAAAGAAATCAGCCCGCGACAACTTAGCTGTCAGAAAAAGATTTTTTTGAAAAAATCCCTAAGCCCCGGGGTCACAATTTCATCAAAAATCTGACTTTCGGCAATTCACTCAAAAATGGTGCCAAACGGTTGCAAATGCTCCCCTGAGATGTTTGGCAGTCGAAACAGAAGGCTTTTTATCACAGGAGAAGATATGAACCCTCGACAACTTAACCGGCAGAAAAACATTTTTTTGAAAAAATCCCTAAGCCCCGGGGTCACAATTTCATCAAAAATCTGACTTTCGGCAATTCACTCAAAAATGGTGCCAAACGGTTGCAAATGCTCCCCTCAAAAGTTTCGCGGTCGAAACAGAAGGCTTTTTATCACAGGACAGAAAATCCTTAACCGGCGGAAAAAGATATTTTTGAAAAAATCCCTAAGCCCCGGGGTCACAATTTCATCAAAAATCTGACTTTCGAGAATTCACTCAAAAAAGGGTGCCAAACGGTTGCAAATGCTCCCCTGAGATGTTTGGCGTTCAAAACAGAAGGCTTTTTATCACAGGAAAAGAAATCAGCTCTCGACCACTTAACCGGCAGAAAAACATTTTTTTGAAAAAATCCCTAAGCCCGGGGTTACAATTTCAGCAAAAATCTGACTTTCAGCAATTCACTCAAAAATGGTGCCAAACGGTTGCAAATGCTCCCCGGAAAAGTTTCGTGGTCGAAACAGAAGGCTTTTTATCACAGGACAGAAAAACCTTAACCGGCAGAAAAAGATATTTTTTAAAAATTCCCTAAGCCCCGGGGTCACAATTTCATCAAAAATATGACCTTCGACAATTAACTCAAAAATGGTGCCAAACGGTTGCAGATGCTCCCCTGAGATGTTTGGCGGTCAAAACAGAAGGCTTTTTATCACAGGAAAAGAAATCAGCCCTCGACAACTTAACCGGCAGAAAAACATTTTTTTGAAAAATGGTGCCAAACGGTTGCAAATGCTCCCCAGAAAAGTTTCGCGGTCGAAACAGAAGGCTTTTTATCACAGGACAGAAAAACCTTAACCGGCAGAACAAGATATTTTTTTAAAAATCCCTAAGCCCCGGGGTCACAATTTCATCAAAAATCTGACTTTCGGCAATTCACTCAAAAATGGTGCCAAACGGTTGAAAATGCTCCCCGGAAAAGTTTCGTGGTCGAAACAGAAGGCTTTTTATCACAGGACAGAAAAACCTTAACCGGCAGAACAAGATATTTTTTTTAAAATCCCTAAGCCCCGGGGTCACAATTTCATCAAAAATCTGACTTTCGGCAATTCACTCAAAAATGGTGCCAAACGGTTGAAAATGCTCCCCTCGGATGTTTGGCGGTCGAAACAGAAGGCTTTTTATCACAGGAAAAGAAATCAGCCCTCGACAACTTAACCGGCAGAAAAACATTTTTTTAAAAAAAATCCCTAAGCCCCGGGGTCACAATTTCATCAAAAAATTGACTTTTGGCAATTCACTCAAAAATGGTGCCAAACGGTTGCAAATGCGCCCCTGAGATGTTTGGTGGTCGGAACAGAAGGCTTTTTATCACAAGAAAAGAAATCAGCCCTCGACAACTTAACTGTCAGAAAAAGATATTTTTTAAAAAATCCCTAAGCCCCTGGGTCACAATTTCATCAAAAATCTGAACTTCGACAATTAACTCAAAAATGGTGCCAAACGGTTGCAAATGCTCCCCTGAGATGTTTGGCGGTCAAAACAGAAGGCTTTTTATCACAGGAAAAGAAATCAGCCCTCGACAACTTAACCGGCAGAAAAACATTTTTTTGAAAAATGGTGCCAAACGGTTGCAAATGCTCCCCAGAAAAGTTTCGCGGTCAAAACAGAAGGCTTTTTATCACAGGACAGAAAAACCTTAACCGGCAGAACAAGATATTTTTTTAAAAATCCCTAAGCCCCGGGGTCACAATTTCATCAAAAATCTGACTTTTGGCAATTCACTCAAAAATGGTGCCAAACGGTTGAAAATGCTCCCCTCGGATGTTTGGCGGTCGAAACAGAAGGCTTTTTATCACAGGAAAAGAAATCAGCCCGCGACAACTTAGCTGTCAGAAAAAGATTTTTTTGAAAAAATTCTTAAGCCCCGGGGTCACAATTTCATCAAAAATCTGACTTTCGGCAATTCACTCAAAAATGGTGCCAAACGGTTGCAAATGCTCCCCTGAGATGTTTGGCAGTCGAAACAGAAGGCTTTTTATCACAGGAGAAGAAATCAGCTCTCGACCACTTAACCGGCAGAAAAACATTTTTTTGAAAAAACCCCTAAGCCCCGGGGTTACAATTTCAGCAAAAATCTGACTTTCAGCAATTCACTCAAAAATGGTGCCAAACGGTTGCAAATGCTCCCCGGAAAAGTTTCGTGGTCGAAACAGAAGGCTTTTTATCACAGGACAGAAAAACCTTAACCGGCAGAACAAGATATTTTTTTTAAAATCCCTAAGCCCCGGGGTCACAATTTCATCAAAAATCTGACTTTCGGCAATTCACTCAAAAATGGTGCCAAACGGTTGAAAATGCTCCCCTCGGATGTTTGGCGGTCGAAACAGAAGGCTTTTTATCACAGGAAAAGAAATCAGCCCTCGACAACTTAACCGGCAGAAAAACATTTTTTTAAAAAAAATCCCAAAGCCCCGGGGTCACAATTTCATCAAAAAATTGACTTTTGGCAATTCACTCAAAAATGGTGCCAAACGGTTGCAAATGCTCCCCTGAGATGTTTGGCGGTCAAAACAGAAGGCTTTTTATCACAGGAAAAGAAATCAGCCCTCGACAACTTAACCGGCAGAAAAACATTTTTTTGAAAAATGGTGCCAAACGGTTGCAAATGCTCCCCAGAAAAGTTTCGCGGTCAAAACAGAAGGCTTTTTATCACAGGACAGAAAAACCTTAACCGGCAGAACAAGATATTTTTTTAAAAATCCCTAAGCCCCGGGGTCACAATTTCATCAAAAATCTGACTTTTGGCAATTCACTCAAAAATGGTGCCAAACGGTTGAAAATGCTCCCCTCGGATGTTTGGCGGTCGAAACAGAAGGCTTTTTATCACAGGAAAAGAAATCAGCCCGCGACAACTTAGCTGTCAGAAAAAGATTTTTTTGAAAAAATCCCTAAGCCCCGGGGTCACAATTTCATCAAAAATCTGACTTTCGGCAATTCACTCAAAAATGGTGCCAAACGGTTGCAAATGCTCCCCTGAGATGTTTGGCAGTCGAAACAGAAGGCTTTTTATCACAGGAGAAGATATGAACCCTCGACAACTTAACCGGCAGAAAAACATTTTTTTGAAAAAATCCCTAAGCCCCGGGGTCACAATTTCATCAAAAATCTGACTTTCGGCAATTCACTCAAAAATGGTGCCAAACGGTTGCAAATGCTCCCCTCAAAAGTTTCGCGGTCGAAACAGAAGGCTTTTTATCACAGGACAGAAAATCCTTAACCGGCGGAAAAAGATATTTTTGAAAAAATCCCTAAGCCCCGGGGTCACAATTTCATCAAAAATCTGACTTTCGAGAATTCACTCAAAAAAGGGTGCCAAACGGTTGCAAATGCTCCCCTGAGATGTTTGGCGTTCAAAACAGAAGGCTTTTTATCACAGGAAAAGAAATCAGCTCTCGACCACTTAACCGGCAGAAAAACATTTTTTTGAAAAAATCCCTAAGCCCGGGGTTACAATTTCAGCAAAAATCTGACTTTCAGCAATTCACTCAAAAATGGTGCCAAACGGTTGCAAATGCTCCCCGGAAAAGTTTCGTGGTCGAAACAGAAGGCTTTTTATCACAGGACAGAAAAACCTTAACCGGCAGAAAAAGATATTTTTTAAAAATTCCCTAAGCCCCGGGGTCACAATTTCATCAAAAATATGACCTTCGACAATTAACTCAAAAATGGTGCCAAACGGTTGCAGATGCTCCCCTGAGATGTTTGGCGGTCAAAACAGAAGGCTTTTTATCACAGGAAAAGAAATCAGCCCTCGACAACTTAACCGGCAGAAAAACATTTTTTTGAAAAATGGTGCCAAACGGTTGCAAATGCTCCCCAGAAAAGTTTCGCGGTCGAAACAGAAGGCTTTTTATCACAGGACAGAAAAACCTTAACCGGCAGAACAAGATATTTTTTTAAAAATCCCTAAGCCCCGGGGTCACAATTTCATCAAAAATCTGACTTTCGGCAATTCACTCAAAAATGGTGCCAAACGGTTGAAAATGCTCCCCGGAAAAGTTTCGTGGTCGAAACAGAAGGCTTTTTATCACAGGACAGAAAAACCTTAACCGGCAGAACAAGATATTTTTTTTAAAATCCCTAAGCCCCGGGGTCACAATTTCATCAAAAATCTGACTTTCGGCAATTCACTCAAAAATGGTGCCAAACGGTTGAAAATGCTCCCCTCGGATGTTTGGCGGTCGAAACAGAAGGCTTTTTATCACAGGAAAAGAAATCAGCCCTCGACAACTTAACCGGCAGAAAAACATTTTTTTAAAAAAAATCCCTAAGCCCCGGGGTCACAATTTCATCAAAAAATTGACTTTTGGCAATTCACTCAAAAATGGTGCCAAACGGTTGCAAATGCGCCCCTGAGATGTTTGGTGGTCGGAACAGAAGGCTTTTTATCACAAGAAAAGAAATCAGCCCTCGACAACTTAACTGTCAGAAAAAGATATTTTTTAAAAAATCCCTAAGCCCCTGGGTCACAATTTCATCAAAAATCTGAACTTCGACAATTAACTCAAAAATGGTGCCAAACGGTTGCAAATGCTCCCCTGAGATGTTTGGCGGTCAAAACAGAAGGCTTTTTATCACAGGAAAAGAAATCAGCCCTCGACAACTTAACCGGCAGAAAAACATTTTTTTGAAAAATGGTGCCAAACGGTTGCAAATGCTCCCCAGAAAAGTTTCGCGGTCAAAACAGAAGGCTTTTTATCACAGGACAGAAAAACCTTAACCTGCAGAACAAGATATTTTTTTAAAAATCCCTAAGCCCCGGGGTCACAATTTCATCAAAAATCTGACTTTTGGCAATTCACTCAAAAATGGTGCCAAACGGTTGAAAATGCTCCCCTCGGATGTTTGGCGGTCGAAACAGAAGGCTTTTTATCACAGGAAAAGAAATCAGCCCGCGACAACTTAGCTGTCAGAAAAAGATTTTTTTGAAAAAATTCTTAAGCCCCGGGGTCACAATTTCATCAAAAATCTGACTTTCGGCAATTCACTCAAAAATGGTGCCAAACGGTTGCAAATGCTCCCCTGAGATGTTTGGCAGTCGAAACAGAAGGCTTTTTATCACAGGAGAAGATATGAACCCTCGACAACTTAACCGGCAGAAAAACATTTTTTGGAAAAAATCCCTAAGCCCCGGGGTCACAATTTCATCAAAAATCTGACTTTCGGCAATTCACTCAAAAATGGTGCCAAACGGTTGCAAATGCTCCCCTCAAAAGTTTCGCGGTCGAAACAGAAGGCTTTTTATCACAGGACAGAAAATCCTTAACCGGCGGAAAAAGATATTTTTGAAAAAATCCCTAAGCCCCGGGGTCACAATTTCATCAAAAATCTGACTTTCGAGAATTCACTCAAAAAAGGGTGCCAAACGGTTGCAAATGCTCCCCTGAGATGTTTGGCGTTCAAAACAGAAGGCTTTTTATCACAGGAAAAGAAATCAGCTCTCGACCACTTAACCGGCAGAAAAACATTTTTTTGAAAAAATCCCTAAGCCGGGGGTTACAATTTCAGCAAAAATCTGACTTTCAGCAATTCACTCAAAAATGGTGCCAAATGGTTGCAAATGCTCCCCGGAAAAGTTTCGTGGTCGAAACAGAAGGCTTTTTATCACAGGACAGAAAAACCTTAACCGGCAGAAAAAGATATTTTTTAAAAATTCCCTAAGCCCCGGGGTCACAATTTCATCAAAAATATGACCTTCGACAATTAACTCAAAAATGGTGCCAAACGGTTGCAGATGCTCCCCTGAGATGTTTGGCGGTCAAAACAGAAGGCTTTTTATCACAGGAAAAGAAATCAGCCCTCGACAACTTAACCGGCAGAAAAACATTTTTTTGAAAAATGGTGCCAAACGGTTGCAAATGCTCCCCAGAAAAGTTTCGTGGTCGAAACAGAAGGCTTTTTATCACAGGACAGAAAAACCTTAACCGGCAGAACAAGATATTTTTTTAAAAATCCCTAAGCCCCGGGGTCACAATTTCATCAAAAATCTGACTTTTGGCAATTCACTCAAAAATGGTGCCAAACGGTTGAAAATGCTCCCCTCGGATGTTTGGCGGTCGAAACAGAAGGCTTTTTATCACAGGAAAAGAAATCAGCCCGCGACAACTTAGCTGTCAGAAAAAGATTTTTTTGAAAAAATTCTTAAGCCCCGGGGTCACAATTTCATCAAAAATCTGACTTTCGGCAATTCACTCAAAAATGGTGCCAAACGGTTGCAAATGCTCCCCTGAGATGTTTGGCAGTCGAAACAGAAGGCTTTTTATCACAGGAGAAGATATGAACCCTCGACAACTTAACCGGCAGAAAAACATTTTTTGGAAAAAATCCCTAAGCCCCGGGGTCACAATTTCATCAAAAATCTGACTTTCGGCAATTCACTCAAAAATGGTGCCAAACGGTTGCAAATGCTCCCCTCAAAAGTTTCGCGGTCGAAACAGAAGGCTTTTTATCACAGGACAGAAAATCCTTAACCGGCGGAAAAAGATATTTTTGAAAAAATCCCTAAGCCCCGGGGTCACAATTTCATCAAAAATCTGACTTTCGAGAATTCACTCAAAAAAGGGTGCCAAACGGTTGCAAATGCTCCCCTGAGATGTTTGGCGTTCAAAACAGAAGGCTTTTTATCACAGGAAAAGAAATCAGCTCTCGACCACTTAACCGGCAGAAAAACATTTTTTTGAAAAAATCCCTAAGCCCGGGGTTACAATTTCAGCAAAAATCTGACTTTCAGCAATTCACTCAAAAATGGTGCCAAACGGTTGCAAATGCTCCCCGGAAAAGTTTCGTGGTCGAAACAGAAGGCTTTTTATCACAGGACAGAAAAACCTTAACCGGCAGAAAAAGATATTTTTTAAAAATTCCCTAAGCCCCGGGGTCACAATTTCATCAAAAATATGACCTTCGACAATTAACTCAAAAATGGTGCCAAACGGTTGCAGATGCTCCCCTGAGATGTTTGGCGGTCAAAACAGAAGGCTTTTTATCACAGGAAAAGAAATCAGCCCTCGACAACTTAACCGGCAGAAAAACATTTTTTTGAAAAATGGTGCCAAACGGTTGCAAATGCTCCCCAGAAAAGTTTCGCGGTCGAAACAGAAGGCTTTTTATCACAGGACAGAAAAACCTTAACCGGCAGAACAAGATATTTTTTTAAAAATCCCTAAGCCCCGGGGTCACAATTTCATCAAAAATCTGACTTTCGGCAATTCACTCAAAAATGGTGCCAAACGGTTGAAAATGCTCCCCGGAAAAGTTTCGTGGTCGAAACAGAAGGCTTTTTATCACAGGACAGAAAAACCTTAACCGGCAGAACAAGATATTTTTTTTAAAATCCCTAAGCCCCGGGGTCACAATTTCATCAAAAATCTGACTTTCGGCAATTCACTCAAAAATGGTGCCAAACGGTTGAAAATGCTCCCCTCGGATGTTTGGCGGTCGAAACAGAAGGCTTTTTATCACAGGAAAAGAAATCAGCCCTCGACAACTTAACCGGCAGAAAAACATTTTTTTAAAAAAAATCCCTAAGCCCCGGGGTCACAATTTCATCAAAAAATTGACTTTTGGCAATTCACTCAAAAATGGTGCCAAACGGTTGCAAATGCGCCCCTGAGATGTTTGGTGGTCGGAACAGAAGGCTTTTTATCACAAGAAAAGAAATCAGCCCTCGACAACTTAACTGTCAGAAAAAGATATTTTTTAAAAAATCCCTAAGCCCCTGGGTCACAATTTCATCAAAAATCTGAACTTCGACAATTAACTCAAAAATGGTGCCAAACGGTTGCAAATGCTCCCCTGAGATGTTTGGCGGTCAAAACAGAAGGCTTTTTATCACAGGAAAAGAAATCAGCCCTCGACAACTTAACCGGCAGAAAAACATTTTTTTGAAAAATGGTGCCAAACGGTTGCAAATGCTCCCCAGAAAAGTTTCGCGGTCAAAACAGAAGGCTTTTTATCACAGGACAGAAAAACCTTAACCGGCAGAACAAGATATTTTTTTAAAAATCCCTAAGCCCCGGGGTCACAATTTCATCAAAAATCTGACTTTTGGCAATTCACTCAAAAATGGTGCCAAACGGTTGAAAATGCTCCCCTCGGATGTTTGGCGGTCGAAACAGAAGGCTTTTTATCACAGGAAAAGAAATCAGCCCGCGACAACTTAGCTGTCAGAAAAAGATTTTTTTGAAAAAATTCTTAAGCCCCGGGGTCACAATTTCATCAAAAATCTGACTTTCGGCAATTCACTCAAAAATGGTGCCAAACGGTTGCAAATGCTCCCCTGAGATGTTTGGCAGTCGAAACAGAAGGCTTTTTATCACAGGAGAAGATATGAACCCTCGACAACTTAACCGGCAGAAAAACATTTTTTGGAAAAAATCCCTAAGCCCCGGGGTCACAATTTCATCAAAAATCTGACTTTCGGCAATTCACTCAAAAATGGTGCCAAACGGTTGCAAATGCTCCCCTCAAAAGTTTCGCGGTCGAAACAGAAGGCTTTTTATCACAGGACAGAAAATCCTTAACCGGCGGAAAAAGATATTTTTGAAAAAATCCCTAAGCCCCGGGGTCACAATTTCATCAAAAATCTGACTTTCGAGAATTCACTCAAAAAAGGGTGCCAAACGGTTGCAAATGCTCCCCTGAGATGTTTGGCGTTCAAAACAGAAGGCTTTTTATCACAGGAAAAGAAATCAGCTCTCGACCACTTAACCGGCAGAAAAACATTTTTTTGAAAAAATCCCTAAGCCGGGGGTTACAATTTCAGCAAAAATCTGACTTTCAGCAATTCACTCAAAAATGGTGCCAAATGGTTGCAAATGCTCCCCGGAAAAGTTTCGTGGTCGAAACAGAAGGCTTTTTATCACAGGACAGAAAAACCTTAACCGGCAGAAAAAGATATTTTTTAAAAATTCCCTAAGCCCCGGGGTCACAATTTCATCAAAAATATGACCTTCGACAATTAACTCAAAAATGGTGCCAAACGGTTGCAGATGCTCCCCTGAGATGTTTGGCGGTCAAAACAGAAGGCTTTTTATCACAGGAAAAGAAATCAGCCCTCGACAACTTAACCGGCAGAAAAACATTTTTTTGAAAAATGGTGCCAAACGGTTGCAAATGCTCCCCAGAAAAGTTTCGTGGTCGAAACAGAAGGCTTTTTATCACAGGACAGAAAAACCTTAACCGGCAGAACAAGATATTTTTTTAAAAATCCCTAAGCCCCGGGGTCACAATTTCATCAAAAATCTGACTTTTGGCAATTCACTCAAAAATGGTGCCAAACGGTTGAAAATGCTCCCCTCGGATGTTTGGCGGTCGAAACAGAAGGCTTTTTATCACAGGAAAAGAAATCAGCCCGCGACAACTTAGCTGTCAGAAAAAGATTTTTTTGAAAAAATTCTTAAGCCCCAGGGTCACAATTTCATCAAAAATCTGACTTTCGGCAATTCACTCAAAAATGGTGCCAAACGGTTGCAAATGCTCCCCTGAGATGTTTGGCAGTCGAAACAGAAGGCTTTTTATCACAGGAGAAGATATGAACCCTCGACAACTTAACCGGCAGAAAAACATTTTTTGGAAAAAATCCCTAAGCCCCGGGGTCACAATTTCATCAAAAATCTGACTTTCGGCAATTCACTCAAAAATGGTGCCAAACGGTTGCAAATGCTCCCCTCAAAAGTTTCGCGGTCGAAACAGAAGGCTTTTTATCACAGGACAGAAAATCCTTAACCGGCGGAAAAAGATATTTTTGAAAAAATCCCTAAGCCCCGGGGTCACAATTTCATCAAAAATCTGACTTTCGAGAATTCACTCAAAAAAGGGTGCCAAACGGTTGCAAATGCTCCCCTGAGATGTTTGGCGTTCAAAACAGAAGGCTTTTTATCACAGGAAAAGAAATCAGCTCTCGACCACTTAACCGGCAGAAAAACATTTTTTTGAAAAAATCCCTAAGCCGGGGGTTACAATTTCAGCAAAAATCTGACTTTCAGCAATTCACTCAAAAATGGTGCCAAACGGTTGCAAATGCTCCCCGGAAAAGTTTCGTGGTCGAAACAGAAGGCTTTTTATCACAGGACAGAAAAACCTTAACCGGCAGAAAAAGATATTTTTTAAAAATTCCCTAAGCCCCGGGGTCACAATTTCATCAAAAATATGACCTTCGACAATTAACTCAAAAATGGTGCCAAACGGTTGCAGATGCTCCCCTGAGATGTTTGGCGGTCAAAACAGAAGGCTTTTTATCACAGGAAAAGAAATCAGCCCTCGACAACTTAACCGGCAGAAAAACATTTTTTTGAAAAATGGTGCCAAACGGTTGCAAATGCTCCCCAGAAAAGTTTCGCGGTCGAAACAGAAGGCTTTTTATCACAGGACAGAAAAACCTTAACCGGCAGAACAAGATATTTTTTTAAAAATCCCTAAGCCCCGGGGTCACAATTTCATCAAAAATCTGACTTTTGGCAATTGACTCAAAAATGGTGCCAAACGGTTGCAAATGCTCCCCTGAGATGTTTGGCGGTCGAAACAGAAGGCTTTTTATCACAGGAAAAGAAATCAGCCCTCGACAACTTAACCGGCAGAAAAACATTTTTTTAAAAAAAATCCCAAAGCCCCGGGGTCACAATTTCATCAAAAATCTGACTTTTGGCAATTCACTCAAAAATGGTGCCAAACGGTTGCAAATGCGCCCCTGAGATGTTTGGCGGTCGGAACAGAAGGCTTTTTATCACAAGAAAAGAAATCAGCCCTCGACAACTTAACTGTCAGAAAAAGATATTTTTTAAAAAATCCCTAAGCCCCTGGGTCACAATTTCATCAAAAATCTGACCTTCGACAATTAACTCAAAAATGGTGCCAAACGGTTGCAAATGCTCCCCTGAGATGTTTGGCGGTCAAAACAGAAGGCTTTTTATCACAGGAAAAGAAATCAGCCCTCGACAACTTAACCGGCAGAAAAACATTTTTTTGAAAAATGGTGCCAAACGGTTGCAAATGCTCCCCAGAAAAGTTTCGCGGTCGAAACAGAAGGCTTTTTATCACAGGACAGAAAAACCTTAACCGGCAGAACAAGATATTTTTTTAAAAATCCCTAAGCCCCGGGGTCACAATTTCATCAAAAATCTGACTTTTGGCAATTGACTCAAAAATGGTGCCAAACGGTTGCAAATGCTCCCCTGAGATGTTTGGAGGTCAAAACAGAAGGCTTTTTATCACAGGAAAAGAAATCAGCTCTCGACCACTTAACCGGCAGAAAAACATTTTTTTGAAAAAATTCTTAAGCCCCGGGGTCACAAATTCATCAAAAATCTGACTTTCGGCAATTGACTCAAAAATGGTGCCAAACGGTTGCAAATGCTCCCCTGAGATGTTTGGCAGTCGAAACAGAAGGCTTTTTATCACAGGAGAAGATATGAACCCTCGACAACTTAACCGGCAGAAAAACATTTTTTGGAAAAAATCCCTAAGCCCCGGGGTCACAATTTCATCAAAAATCTGACTTTCGGCAATTCACTCAAAAATGGTGCCAAACGGTTGCAAATGCTCCCCTCAAAAGTTTCGCGGTCGAAACAGAAGGCTTTTTATCACAGGACAGAAAATCCTTAACCGGCGGAAAAAGATATTTTTGAAAAAATCCCTAAGCCCCGGGGTCACAATATCATCAAAAATCTTCCTTTCGAGAATTCACTCAAAAAAGGGTGCCAAACGGTTGCAAATGCTCCCCTCGGATGTTTGGCGGTCGAAACAGATGGCTTTTTATCACAGGAAAAGAAATCAGCCCTCGACAACTTAACCGGCAGAAAAACATTTTTTTGAAAAAAATCCCTAAGCCCCGGGGTCACAATTTCATCAAAAATCTGACTTTCGGCAATTCACTCAAAAATGGTGCCAAACGGTTGCAAATGCTCCCCTGAGATGTTTGGCGGTCGGAACAGAAGGCTTTTTATCACAAGAAAAGAAATCAGCCCTCGACAACTTAACTGTCAGAAAAAGATATTTTTTAAAAAATCCCTAAGCCCCGGGGTCACAATTTCATAAAAAATCTGACCTTCGACAATTAACTCAAAAATGGTGCCAAACGGTTGCAAATGCTCCCCTGAGATGTTTGGCGGTCAAAACAGAAGGCTTTTTATCACAGGAAAAGAAATCAGCCCTCGACAACTTAACCGACAGAAAAGGTTTTTTTTAAAAAAATCCCTAAGCCCCGGGCTCACAATTTCATCAAAAATCTGACTTTCGGCAATTCACTCAAAAATGGTGCCAAACGATTGAAAATGCTCCCCTCGGATGTTTGGCGGTCGAAACAGATGGCTTTTTATCACAGGAACAGATATCAGCCCGCGACAACTTAGCTGTCAGAAAAAGATTTTTTTGAAAAAATCCCTAAGCCCCGGGGTCACAATTTCATCAAAAATCTGACTTTCGGCAATTCACTCAAAAATGGTGCCAAACGGTTGCAAATGCTCCCCTCAAAAGTTTCGCGGTCGAAACAGAAGGCTTTTTATCACAGGACAGAAAATCCTTAACCGGCGGAAAAAGATATTTTTGAAAAAATCCCTAAGCCCCGGGGTCACAATTTCATCAAAAATCTGACTTTCGAGAATTCACTCAAAAAAGGGTGCCAAACGGTTGCAAATGCTCCCCTGAGATGTTTGGCGTTCAAAACAGAAGGCTTTTTATCACAGGTAAAGAAATCAGCTCTCGACCACTTAACCGGCAGAAAAACATTTTTTTGAAAAAATCCCTAAGCCGGGGGTTACAATTTCAGCAAAAATCTGACTTTCAGCAATTCACTCAAAAATGGTGCCAAACGGTTGCAAATGCTCCCCGGAAAAGTTTCGTGGTCGAAACAGAAGGCTTTTTATCACAGGACAGAAAAACCTTAACCGGCAGAAAAAGATATTTTTTAAAAATTCCCTAAGCCCCGGGGTCACAATTTCATCAAAAATATGACCTTCGACAATTAACTCAAAAATGGTGCCAAACGGTTGCAGATGCTCCCCTGAGATGTTTGGCGGTCAAAACAGAAGGCTTTTTATCACAGGAAAAGAAATCAGCCCTCGACAACTTAACCGGCAGAAAAACATTTTTTTGAAAAATGGTGCCAAACGGTTGCAAATGCTCCCCAGAAAAGTTTCGCGGTCGAAACAGAAGGCTTTTTATCACAGGACAGAAAAACCTTAACCGGCAGAACAAGATATTTTTTTAAAAATCCCTAAGCCCCGGGGTCACAATTTCATCAAAAATCTGACTTTTGGCAATTGACTCAAAAATGGTGCCAAACGGTTGCAAATGCTCCCCTGAGATGTTTGGCGGTCGAAACAGAAGGCTTTTTATCACAGGAAAAGAAATCAGCCCTCGACAACTTAACCGGCAGAAAAACATTTTTTTAAAAAAAATCCCAAAGCCCCGGGGTCACAATTTCATCAAAAATCTGACTTTTGGCAATTCACTCAAAAATGGTGCCAAACGGTTGCAAATGCGCCCCTGAGATGTTTGGCGGTCGGAACAGAAGGCTTTTTATCACAAGAAAAGAAATCAGCCCTCGACAACTTAACTGTCAGAAAAAGATATTTTTTAAAAAATCCCTAAGCCCCTGGGTCACAATTTCATCAAAAATCTGACCTTCGACAATTAACTCAAAAATGGTGCCAAACGGTTGCAAATGCTCCCCTGAGATGTTTGGCGGTCAAAACAGAAGGCTTTTTATCACAGGAAAAGAAATCAGCCCTCGACAACTTAACCGGCAGAAAAACATTTTTTTGAAAAATGGTGCCAAACGGTTGCAAATGCTCCCCAGAAAAGTTTCGCGGTCGAAACAGAAGGCTTTTTATCACAGGACAGAAAAACCTTAACCGGCAGAACAAGATATTTTTTTAAAAATCCCTAAGCCCCGGGGTCACAATTTCATCAAAAATCTGACTTTTGGCAATTGACTCAAAAATGGTGCCAAACGGTTGCAAATGCTCCCCTGAGATGTTTGGAGGTCAAAACAGAAGGCTTTTTATCACAGGAAAAGAAATCAGCTCTCGACCACTTAACCGGCAGAAAAACATTTTTTTGAAAAAATTCTTAAGCCCCGGGGTCACAAATTCATCAAAAATCTGACTTTCGGCAATTGACTCAAAAATGGTGCCAAACGGTTGCAAATGCTCCCCTGAGATGTTTGGCAGTCGAAACAGAAGGCTTTTTATCACAGGAGAAGATATGAACCCTCGACAACTTAACCGGCAGAAAAACATTTTTTGGAAAAAATCCCTAAGCCCCGGGGTCACAATTTCATCAAAAATCTGACTTTCGGCAATTCACTCAAAAATGGTGCCAAACGGTTGCAAATGCTCCCCTCAAAAGTTTCGCGGTCGAAACAGAAGGCTTTTTATCACAGGACAGAAAATCCTTAACCGGCGGAAAAAGATATTTTTGAAAAAATCCCTAAGCCCCGGGGTCACAATATCATCAAAAATCTTCCTTTCGAGAATTCACTCAAAAAAGGGTGCCAAACGGTTGCAAATGCTCCCCTCGGATGTTTGGCGGTCGAAACAGATGGCTTTTTATCACAGGAAAAGAAATCAGCCCTCGACAACTTAACCGGCAGAAAAACATTTTTTTGAAAAAAATCCCTAAGCCCCGGGGTCACAATTTCATCAAAAATCTGACTTTCGGCAATTCACTCAAAAATGGTGCCAAACGGTTGCAAATGCTCCCCTGAGATGTTTGGCGGTCGGAACAGAAGGCTTTTTATCACAAGAAAAGAAATCAGCCCTCGACAACTTAACTGTCAGAAAAAGATATTTTTTAAAAAATCCCTAAGCCCCGGGGTCACAATTTCATAAAAAATCTGACCTTCGACAATTAACTCAAAAATGGTGCCAAACGGTTGCAAATGCTCCCCTGAGATGTTTGGCGGTCAAAACAGAAGGCTTTTTATCACAGGAAAAGAAATCAGCCCTCGACAACTTAACCGACAGAAAAGGTTTTTTTTAAAAAAATCCCTAAGCCCCGGGCTCACAATTTCATCAAAAATCTGACTTTCGGCAATTCACTCAAAAATGGTGCCAAACGATTGAAAATGCTCCCCTCGGATGTTTGGCGGTCGAAACAGATGGCTTTTTATCACAGGAACAGATATCAGCCCGCGACAACTTAGCTGTCAGAAAAAGATTTTTTTGAAAAAATCCCTAAGCCCCGGGGTCACAATTTCATCAAAAATCTGACTTTCGGCAATTCACTCAAAAATGGTGCCAAACGGTTGCAAATGCTCCCCTCAAAAGTTTCGCGGTCGAAACAGAAGGCTTTTTATCACAGGACAGAAAATCCTTAACCGGCGGAAAAAGATATTTTTGAAAAAATCCCTAAGCCCCGGGGTCACAATTTCATCAAAAATCTGACTTTCGAGAATTCACTCAAAAAAGGGTGCCAAACGGTTGCAAATGCTCCCCTGAGATGTTTGGCGTTCAAAACAGAAGGCTTTTTATCACAGGTAAAGAAATCAGCTCTCGACCACTTAACCGGCAGAAAAACATTTTTTTGAAAAAATCCCTAAGCCCGGGGTTACAATTTCAGCAAAAATCTGACTTTCAGCAATTCACTCAAAAATGGTGCCAAACGGTTGCAAATGCTCCCCGGAAAAGTTTCGTGGTCGAAACAGAAGGCTTTTTATCACAGGACAGAAAAACCTTAACCGGCAGAAAAAGATATTTTTTAAAAATTCCCTAAGCCCCGGGGTCACAATTTCATCAAAAATATGACCTTCGACAATTAACTCAAAAATGGTGCCAAACGGTTGCAGATGCTCCCCTGAGATGTTTGGCGGTCAAAACAGAAGGCTTTTTATCACAGGAAAAGAAATCAGCCCTCGACAACTTAACCGGCAGAAAAAAATTTTTTTGAAAAATGGTGCCAAACGGTTGCAAATGCTCCCCAGAAAAGTTTCGCGGTCGAAACAGAAGGCTTTTTATCACAGGACAGAAAAACCTTAACCGGCAGAACAAGATATTTTTTTAAAAATCCCTAAGCCCCGGGGTCTCAATTTCATCAAAAATCTGACTTTCGGCAATTCACTCAAAAATGGTGCCAAACGGTTGAAAATGCTCCCCTCGGATGTTTGGCGGTCGAAACAGATGGCTTTTTATCACAGGAAAAGAAATCAGCCCTCGACAACTTAACCGGCAGAAAAACATTTTTTTGAAAAAATCCCTAAGCCCCGGGGTAACAATTTCATCACAAATCTGACTTTCAGCAATTCACTCAAAAATGGTGCCAAACGGTTGCAAATGCTCCCCGGAAAAGTTTCGTGGTCGAAACAGAAGGCTTTTTATCACAGGACAGAAAAACCTTAACCGGCAGAACAAGATATTTTTTTTAAAATCCCTAAGCCCCGGGGTCACAATTTCATCAAAAATCTGACTTTCGGCAATTCACTCAAAAATGGTGCCAAACGGTTGAAAATGCTCCCCTCGGATGTTTGGCGGTCGAAACAGAAGGCTTTTTATCACAGGAAAAGAAATCAGCCCTCGACAACTTAACCGGCAGAAAAACATTTTTTTTAAAAAAAACCCAAAGCCCCGGGGTCACAATTTCATCAAAAAATTGACTTTTGGCAATTCACTCAAAAATGGTGCCAAACGGTTGCAAATGCGCCCCTGAGATGTTTGGTGGTCGGAACAGAAGGCTTTTTATCACAAGAAAAGAAATCAGCCCTCGACAACTTAACTGTCAGAAAAAGATATTTTTTAAAAAATCCCTAAGCCCCTGGGTCACAATTTCATCAAAAATCTGAACTTCGACAATTAACTCAAAAATGGTGCCAAACGGTTGCAAATGCTCCCCTGAGATGTTTGGCGGTCAAAACAGAAGGCTTTTTATCACAGGAAAAGAAATCAGCCCTCGACAACTTAACCGGCAGAAAAACATTTTTTTGAAAAATGGTGCCAAACGGTTGCAAATGCTCCCCAGAAAAGTTTCGCGGTCAAAACAGAAGGCTTTTTATCACAGGACAGAAAAACCTTAACCGGCAGAACAAGATATTTTTTTAAAAATCCCTAAGCCCCGGGGTCACAATTTCATCAAAAATCTGACTTTCGGCAATTCACTCAAAAATGGTGCCAAACGGTTGCAAATGCTCCCCTCAAAAGTTTCGCGGTCGAAACAGAAGGCTTTTTATCACAGGACAGAAAATCCTAAACCGGCGGAAAAAGATATTTTTGAAAAAATCCCTAAGCCCCGGGGTCACAATTTCATCAAAAATCTGACTTTCGAGAATTCACTCAAAAAAGGGTGCCAAACGGTTGCAAATGCTCCCCTGAGATGTTTGGCGTTCAAAACAGAAGGCTTTTTATCACAGGAAAAGAAATCAGCTCTCGACCACTTAACCGGCAGAAAAACATTTTTTTGAAAAAATCCCTAAGCCGGGGGTTACAATTTCAGCAAAAATCTGACTTTCAGCAATTCACTCAAAAATGGTGCCAAACGGTTGCAAATGCTCCCCGGAAAAGTTTCGTGGTCGAAACAGAAGGCTTTTTATCACAGGACAGAAAAACCTTAACCGGCAGAAAAACATATTTTTTAAAAATTCCCTAAGCCCCGGGGTCACAATTTCATCAAAAATATGACCTTCGACAATTAACTCAAAAATGGTGCCAAACGGTTCTAGATGCTCCCCTGAGATGTTTGGCGGTCAAAACAGAAGGCTTTTTATCACAGGAAAAGAAATCAGCCCTCGACAACTTAACCGGCAGAAAAACATTTTTTTGAAAAATGGTGCCAAACGGTTGCAAATGCTCCCCAGAAAAGTTTCGCGGTCGAAACAGAAGGCTTTTTATCACAGGACAGAAAAACCTTAACCGGCAGAACAAGATATTTTTTTAAAAATCCCTAAGCCCCGGGGTCACAATTTCATCAAAAATCTGACTTTTGGCAATTGACTCAAAAATGGTGCCAAACGGTTGCAAATGCTCCCCTGAGATGTTTGGCGGTCGAAACAGAAGGCTTTTTATCACAGGAAAAGAAATCAGCCCTCGACAACTTAACCGGCAGAAAAACATTTTTTTTAAAAAAATCCCAAAGCCCCGGGGTCACAATTTCATCAAAAATCTGACTTTTGGCAATTCACTCAAAAATGGTGCCAAACGGTTGCAAATGCGCCCCTGAGATGTTTGGCGGTCGGAACAGAAGGCTTTTTATCACAAGAAAAGAAATCAGCCCTCAACAACTTAACTGTCAGAAAAAGATATTTTTTAAAAAATCCCTAAGCCCCTGGGTCACAATTTCATCAAAAATCTGACCTTCGACAATTAACTCAAAAATGGTGCCAAACGGTTGCAAATGCTCCCCTGAGATGTTTGGCGGTCAAAACAGAAGGCTTTTTATCACAGGAAAAGAAATCAGCCCTCGACAACTTAACCGGCAGAAAAACATTTTTTTGAAAAATGGTGCCAAACGGTTGCAAATGCTCCCCAGAAAAGTTTCGCGGTCGAAACAGAAGGCTTTTTATCACAGGACAGAAAAACCTTAACCGGCAGAACAAGATATTTTTTTAAATTCCCTAAGCCCCGGGGTCACAATTTCATAAAAAATCTGACTTTTGGCAATTGACTCAAAAATGGTGCCAAACGGTTGCAAATGCTCCCCTGAGATGTTTGGAGGTCAAAACAGAAGGCTTTTTATCACAGGAAAAGAAATCAGCTCTCGACCACTTAACCGGCAGAAAAACATTTTTTTGAAAAAATTCTTAAGCCCCGGGGTCACAATTTCATCAAAAATCTGACTTTCGGCAATTGACTCAAAAATGGTGCCAAACGGTTGCAAATGCTCCCCTGAGATGTTTGGCAGTCGAAACAGAAGGCTTTTTATCACAGGAGAAGATATGAACCCTCGACAACTTAACCGGCAGAAAAACATTTTTTGGAAAAAATCCCTAAGCCCCGGGGTCACAATTTCATCAAAAATCTGACTTTCGGCAATTCACTCAAAAATGGTGCCAAACGGTTGCAAATGCTCCCCTCAAAAGTTTCGCGGTCGAAACAGAAGGCTTTTTATCACAGGACAGAAAATCCTTAACCGGCGGAAAAAGATATTTTTGAAAAAATCCCTAAGCCCCGGGGTCACAATATCATCAAAAATCTGACTTTCGAGAATTCACTCAAAAAAGGGTGCCAAACGGTTGCAAATGCTCCCCTGAGATGTTTGGCGGTCGAAACAGATGGCTTTTTATCACAGGAAAAGAAATCAGCCCTCGACAACTTAACCGGCAGAAAAACATTTTTTTGAAAAAAATCCCTAAGCCCCGGGGTCACAATTTCATCAAAAATCTGACTTTCGGCAATTCACTCAAAAATGGTGCCAAACGGTTGCAAATGCTCCCCTGAGATGTTTGGCGGTCGGAACAGAAGGCTTTTTATCACAAGAAAAGAAATCAGCCCTCGACAACTTAACTGTCAGAAAAAGATATTTTTTAAAAAATCCCTAAGCCCCGGGGTCACAATTTCATCAAAAATCTGACCTTCGACAATTAACTCAAAAATGGTGCCAAACGGTTGCAAATGCTCCCCTGAGATGTTTGGCGGTCAAAACAGAAGGCTTTTTATCACAGGAAAAGAAATCAGCCCTCGACAACTTAACCGACAGAAAAGGTTTTTTTTAAAAAAATCCCTAAGCCCCGGGCTCACAATTTCATCAAAAATCTGACTTTCGGCAATTCACTCAAAAATGGTGCCAAACGGTTGAAAATGCTCCCCTCGGATGTTTGGCGGTCGAAACAGATGGCTTTTTATCACAGGAACAGATATCAGCCCGCGACAACTTAGCTGTCAGAAAAAGATTTTTTTGAAAAAATCCCTAAGCCCCGGGGTCACAATTTCATCAAAAATCTGACTTTCGACAATTGACTCAAAAATGGTGCCAAACGGTTGCAAATGCTCCCCAGAAAAGTTTCGCGGTCGAAACAGAAGGCTTTTTATCACAGGACAGAAAAACCTTAACCGGCAGAACAAGATATTTTTTTAAAAATCCCTAAGCCCCGGGGTCACAATTTCATAAAAAATCTGACTTTTGGCAATTGACTCAAAAATGGTGCCAAACGGTTGCAAATGCTCCCCTGAGATGTTTGGAGGTCAAAACAGAAGGCTTTTTATCACAGGAAAAGAAATCAGCTCTCGACCACTTAACCGGCAGAAAAACATTTTTTTGAAAAAATCCCTAAGCCCGGGGTTACAATTTCAGCAAAAATCTGACTTTCAGCAATTCACTCAAAAAAGGGTGCCAAACGGTTGCAAATGCTCCCCTGAGATGTTTGGCGTTCAAAACAGAAGGCTTTTTATCACAGGAAAAGAAATCAGCTCTCGACCACTTAACCGGCAGAAAAACATTTTTTTGAAAAAATCCCTAAGCCCGGGGTTACAATTTCAGCAAAAATCTGACTTTCAGCAATTCACTCAAAAATGGTGCCAAACGGTTGCAAATCCTCCCCGGAAAAGTTTCGTGGTCGAAACAGAAGGCTTTTTATCACAGGACAGAAAAACCTTAACCGGCAGAAAAAGATATTTTTTAAAAATTCCCTAAGCCCCGGGGTCACAATTTCATCAAAAATATGACCTTCGACAATTAACTCAAAAATGGTGCCAAACGGTTGCAGATGCTCCCCTGAGATGTTTGGCGGTCAAAACAGAAGGCTTTTTATCACAGGAAAAGAAATCAGCCCTCGACAACTTAACTGTCAGAAAAAGATATTTTTTAAAAAATCCCTAAGCCCCGGGGTCACAATTTCATAAAAAATCTGACCTTCGACAATTAACTCAAAAATGGTGCCAAACGGTTGCAAATGCTCCCCTGAGATGTTTGGCGGTCAAAACAGAAGGCTTTTTATCACAGGAAAAGAAATCAGCCCTCGACAACTTAACCGACAGAAAAGGTTTTTTTTAAAAAAATCCCTAAGCCCCGGGCTCACAATTTCATCAAAAATCTGACTTTCGGCAATTCACTCAAAAATGGTGCCAAACGATTGAAAATGCTCCCCTCGGATGTTTGGCGGTCGAAACAGATGGCTTTTTATCACAGGAACAGATATCAGCCCGCGACAACTTAGCTGTCAGAAAAAGATTTTTTTGAAAAAATCCCTAAGCCCCGGGGTCACAATTTCATCAAAAATCTGACTTTCGGCAATTCACTCAAAAATGGTGCCAAACGGTTGCAAATGCTCCCCTCAAAAGTTTCGCGGTCGAAACAGAAGGCTTTTTATCACAGGACAGAAAATCCTTAACCGGCGGAAAAAGATATTTTTGAAAAAATCCCTAAGCCCCGGGGTCACAATTTCATCAAAAATCTGACTTTCGAGAATTCACTCAAAAAAGGGTGCCAAACGGTTGCAAATGCTCCCCTGAGATGTTTGGCGTTCAAAACAGAAGGCTTTTTATCACAGGTAAAGAAATCAGCTCTCGACCACTTAACCGGCAGAAAAACATTTTTTTGAAAAAATCCCTAAGCCCGGGGTTACAATTTCAGCAAAAATCTGACTTTCAGCAATTCACTCAAAAATGGTGCCAAACGGTTGCAAATGCTCCCCGGAAAAGTTTCGTGGTCGAAACAGAAGGCTTTTTATCACAGGACAGAAAAACCTTAACCGGCAGAAAAAGATATTTTTTAAAAATTCCCTAAGCCCCGGGGTCACAATTTCATCAAAAATATGACCTTCGACAATTAACTCAAAAATGGTGCCAAACGGTTGCAGATGCTCCCCTGAGATGTTTGGCGGTCAAAACAGAAGGCTTTTTATCACAGGAAAAGAAATCAGCCCTCGACAACTTAACCGGCAGAAAAAAATTTTTTTGAAAAATGGTGCCAAACGGTTGCAAATGCTCCCCAGAAAAGTTTCGCGGTCGAAACAGAAGGCTTTTTATCACAGGACAGAAAAACCTTAACCGGCAGAACAAGATATTTTTTTAAAAATCCCTAAGCCCCGGGGTCTCAATTTCATCAAAAATCTGACTTTCGGCAATTCACTCAAAAATGGTGCCAAACGGTTGAAAATGCTCCCCTCGGATGTTTGGCGGTCGAAACAGATGGCTTTTTATCACAGGAAAAGAAATCAGCCCTCGACAACTTAACCGGCAGAAAAACATTTTTTTGAAAAAATCCCTAAGCCCCGGGGTAACAATTTCATCACAAATCTGACTTTCAGCAATTCACTCAAAAATGGTGCCAAACGGTTGCAAATGCTCCCCGGAAAAGTTTCGTGGTCGAAACAGAAGGCTTTTTATCACAGGACAGAAAAACCTTAACCGGCAGAACAAGATATTTTTTTTAAAATCCCTAAGCCCCGGGGTCACAATTTCATCAAAAATCTGACTTTCGGCAATTCACTCAAAAATGGTGCCAAACGGTTGAAAATGCTCCCCTCGGATGTTTGGCGGTCGAAACAGAAGGCTTTTTATCACAGGAAAAGAAATCAGCCCTCGACAACTTAACCGGCAGAAAAACATTTTTTTTAAAAAAAACCCAAAGCCCCGGGGTCACAATTTCATCAAAAAATTGACTTTTGGCAATTCACTCAAAAATGGTGCCAAACGGTTGCAAATGCGCCCCTGAGATGTTTGGTGGTCGGAACAGAAGGCTTTTTATCACAAGAAAAGAAATCAGCCCTCGACAACTTAACTGTCAGAAAAAGATATTTTTTAAAAAATCCCTAAGCCCCTGGGTCACAATTTCATCAAAAATCTGAACTTCGACAATTAACTCAAAAATGGTGCCAAACGGTTGCAAATGCTCCCCTGAGATGTTTGGCGGTCAAAACAGAAGGCTTTTTATCACAGGAAAAGAAATCAGCCCTCGACAACTTAACCGGCAGAAAAACATTTTTTTGAAAAATGGTGCCAAACGGTTGCAAATGCTCCCCAGAAAAGTTTCGCGGTCAAAACAGAAGGCTTTTTATCACAGGACAGAAAAACCTTAACCGGCAGAACAAGATATTTTTTTAAAAATCCCTAAGCCCCGGGGTCACAATTTCATCAAAAATCTGACTTTCGGCAATTCACTCAAAAATGGTGCCAAACGGTTGCAAATGCTCCCCTCAAAAGTTTCGCGGTCGAAACAGAAGGCTTTTTATCACAGGACAGAAAATCCTAAACCGGCGGAAAAAGATATTTTTGAAAAAATCCCTAAGCCCCGGGGTCACAATTTCATCAAAAATCTGACTTTCGAGAATTCACTCAAAAAAGGGTGCCAAACGGTTGCAAATGCTCCCCTGAGATGTTTGGCGTTCAAAACAGAAGGCTTTTTATCACAGGAAAAGAAATCAGCTCTCGACCACTTAACCGGCAGAAAAACATTTTTTTGAAAAAATCCCTAAGCCGGGGGTTACAATTTCAGCAAAAATCTGACTTTCAGCAATTCACTCAAAAATGGTGCCAAACGGTTGCAAATGCTCCCCGGAAAAGTTTCGTGGTCGAAACAGAAGGCTTTTTATCACAGGACAGAAAAACCTTAACCGGCAGAAAAACATATTTTTTAAAAATTCCCTAAGCCCCGGGGTCACAATTTCATCAAAAATATGACCTTCGACAATTAACTCAAAAATGGTGCCAAACGGTTCTAGATGCTCCCCTGAGATGTTTGGCGGTCAAAACAGAAGGCTTTTTATCACAGGAAAAGAAATCAGCCCTCGACAACTTAACCGGCAGAAAAACATTTTTTTGAAAAATGGTGCCAAACGGTTGCAAATGCTCCCCAGAAAAGTTTCGCGGTCGAAACAGAAGGCTTTTTATCACAGGACAGAAAAACCTTAACCGGCAGAACAAGATATTTTTTTAAAAATCCCTAAGCCCCGGGGTCACAATTTCATCAAAAATCTGACTTTTGGCAATTGACTCAAAAATGGTGCCAAACGGTTGCAAATGCTCCCCTGAGATGTTTGGCGGTCGAAACAGAAGGCTTTTTATCACAGGAAAAGAAATCAGCCCTCGACAACTTAACCGGCAGAAAAACATTTTTTTTAAAAAAATCCCAAAGCCCCGGGGTCACAATTTCATCAAAAATCTGACTTTTGGCAATTCACTCAAAAATGGTGCCAAACGGTTGCAAATGCGCCCCTGAGATGTTTGGCGGTCGGAACAGAAGGCTTTTTATCACAAGAAAAGAAATCAGCCCTCAACAACTTAACTGTCAGAAAAAGATATTTTTTAAAAAATCCCTAAGCCCCTGGGTCACAATTTCATCAAAAATCTGACCTTCGACAATTAACTCAAAAATGGTGCCAAACGGTTGCAAATGCTCCCCTGAGATGTTTGGCGGTCAAAACAGAAGGCTTTTTATCACAGGAAAAGAAATCAGCCCTCGACAACTTAACCGGCAGAAAAACATTTTTTTGAAAAATGGTGCCAAACGGTTGCAAATGCTCCCCAGAAAAGTTTCGCGGTCGAAACAGAAGGCTTTTTATCACAGGACAGAAAAACCTTAACCGGCAGAACAAGATATTTTTTTAAATTCCCTAAGCCCCGGGGTCACAATTTCATAAAAAATCTGACTTTTGGCAATTGACTCAAAAATGGTGCCAAACGGTTGCAAATGCTCCCCTGAGATGTTTGGAGGTCAAAACAGAAGGCTTTTTATCACAGGAAAAGAAATCAGCTCTCGACCACTTAACCGGCAGAAAAACATTTTTTTGAAAAAATTCTTAAGCCCCGGGGTCACAATTTCATCAAAAATCTGACTTTCGGCAATTGACTCAAAAATGGTGCCAAACGGTTGCAAATGCTCCCCTGAGATGTTTGGCAGTCGAAACAGAAGGCTTTTTATCACAGGAGAAGATATGAACCCTCGACAACTTAACCGGCAGAAAAACATTTTTTGGAAAAAATCCCTAAGCCCCGGGGTCACAATTTCATCAAAAATCTGACTTTCGGCAATTCACTCAAAAATGGTGCCAAACGGTTGCAAATGCTCCCCTCAAAAGTTTCGCGGTCGAAACAGAAGGCTTTTTATCACAGGACAGAAAATCCTTAACCGGCGGAAAAAGATATTTTTGAAAAAATCCCTAAGCCCCGGGGTCACAATATCATCAAAAATCTGACTTTCGAGAATTCACTCAAAAAAGGGTGCCAAACGGTTGCAAATGCTCCCCTGAGATGTTTGGCGGTCGAAACAGATGGCTTTTTATCACAGGAAAAGAAATCAGCCCTCGACAACTTAACCGGCAGAAAAACATTTTTTTGAAAAAAATCCCTAAGCCCCGGGGTCACAATTTCATCAAAAATCTGACTTTCGGCAATTCACTCAAAAATGGTGCCAAACGGTTGCAAATGCTCCCCTGAGATGTTTGGCGGTCGGAACAGAAGGCTTTTTATCACAAGAAAAGAAATCAGCCCTCGACAACTTAACTGTCAGAAAAAGATATTTTTTAAAAAATCCCTAAGCCCCGGGGTCACAATTTCATCAAAAATCTGACCTTCGACAATTAACTCAAAAATGGTGCCAAACGGTTGCAAATGCTCCCCTGAGATGTTTGGCGGTCAAAACAGAAGGCTTTTTATCACAGGAAAAGAAATCAGCCCTCGACAACTTAACCGACAGAAAAGGTTTTTTTTAAAAAAATCCCTAAGCCCCGGGCTCACAATTTCATCAAAAATCTGACTTTCGGCAATTCACTCAAAAATGGTGCCAAACGGTTGAAAATGCTCCCCTCGGATGTTTGGCGGTCGAAACAGATGGCTTTTTATCACAGGAACAGATATCAGCCCGCGACAACTTAGCTGTCAGAAAAAGATTTTTTTGAAAAAATCCCTAAGCCCCGGGGTCACAATTTCATCAAAAATCTGACTTTCGACAATTGACTCAAAAATGGTGCCAAACGGTTGCAAATGCTCCCCAGAAAAGTTTCGCGGTCGAAACAGAAGGCTTTTTATCACAGGACAGAAAAACCTTAACCGGCAGAACAAGATATTTTTTTAAAAATCCCTAAGCCCCGGGGTCACAATTTCATAAAAAATCTGACTTTTGGCAATTGACTCAAAAATGGTGCCAAACGGTTGCAAATGCTCCCCTGAGATGTTTGGAGGTCAAAACAGAAGGCTTTTTATCACAGGAAAAGAAATCAGCTCTCGACCACTTAACCGGCAGAAAAACATTTTTTTGAAAAAATCCCTAAGCCCGGGGTTACAATTTCAGCAAAAATCTGACTTTCAGCAATTCACTCAAAAAAGGGTGCCAAACGGTTGCAAATGCTCCCCTGAGATGTTTGGCGTTCAAAACAGAAGGCTTTTTATCACAGGAAAAGAAATCAGCTCTCGACCACTTAACCGGCAGAAAAACATTTTTTTGAAAAAATCCCTAAGCCCGGGGTTACAATTTCAGCAAAAATCTGACTTTCAGCAATTCACTCAAAAATGGTGCCAAACGGTTGCAAATCCTCCCCGGAAAAGTTTCGTGGTCGAAACAGAAGGCTTTTTATCACAGGACAGAAAAACCTTAACCGGCAGAAAAAGATATTTTTTAAAAATTCCCTAAGCCCCGGGGTCACAATTTCATCAAAAATATGACCTTCGACAATTAACTCAAAAATGGTGCCAAACGGTTGCAGATGCTCCCCTGAGATGTTTGGCGGTCAAAACAGAAGGCTTTTTATCACAGGAAAAGAAATCAGCCCTCGACAACTTAACCGGCAGAAAAACATTTTTTTGAAAAATGGTGCCAAACGGTTGCAAATGCTCCCCAGAAAAGTTTCGCGGTCGAAACAGAAGGCTTTTTATCACAGGACAGAAAAACCTTAACCGGCAGAACAAGATATTTTTTTAAAAATCCCTAAGCCCCGGGGTCACAATTTCATAAAAAATCTGACTTTTGGCAATTGACTCAAAAATGGTGCCAAACGGTTGCAAATGCTCCCCTGAGATGTTTGGAGGTCAAAACAGAAGGCTTTTTATCACAGGAAAAGAAATCAGCTCTCGACCACTTAACCGACAGAAAAACATTTTTTTGAAAAAATTCTTAAGCCCCGGGGTCACAAATTCATCAAAAATCTGACTTTCGGCAATTGACTCAAAAATGGTGCCAAACGGTTGCAAATGCTCCCCTGAGATGTTTGGCAGTCGAAACAGAAGGCTTTTTATCACAGGAGAAGATATGAACCCTCGACAACTTAACCGGCAGAAAAACATTTTTTTGAAAAAATCCCTAAGCCCCGGGGTCACAATTTCATCAAAAATCTGACTTTCGGCAATTCACTCAAAAATGGTGCCAAACGGTTGCAAATGCTCCCCTCAAAAGTTTCGCGGTCGAAACAGAAGGCTTTTTATCACAGGACAGAAAATCCTTAACCGGCGGAAAAAGATATTTTTGAAAAAATCCCTAAGCCCCGGGGTCACAATATCATCAAAAATCTTCCTTTCGAGAATTCACTCAAAAAAGGTGCCAAACGGTTGCAAATGCTCCCCTCGGATGTTTGGCGGTCGAAACAGATGGCTTTTTATCACAGGAAAAGAAATCAGCCCTCGACAACTTAACCGGCAGAAAAACATTTTTTTGAAAAAAATCCCTAAGCCCCGGGGTCACAATTTCATCAAAAATCTGACTTTCGGCAATTCACTCAAAAATGGTGCCAAACGGTTGCAAATGCTCCCCTGAGATGTTTGGCGGTCGGAACAGAAGGCTTTTTATCACAAGAAAAGAAATCAGCCCTCGACAACTTAACTGTCAGAAAAAGATATTTTTTTAAAAATCCCTAAGCCCCGGGGTCACAATTTCATCAAAAATCTGACCTTCGACAATTAACTCAAAAATGGTGCCAAACGGTTGCAAATGCTCCCCTGAGATGTTTGGCGGTCAAAACAGAAGGCTTTTTATCACAGGAAAAGAAATCAGCCCTCGACAACTTAACCGACAGAAAAGGTTTTTTTTAAAAAAATCCCTAAGCCCCGGGCTCACAATTTCATCAAAAATCTGACTTTCGGCAATTCACTCAAAAATGGTGCCAAACGGTTGAAAATGCTCCCCTCGGATGTTTGGCGGTCGAAACAGATGGCTTTTTATCACAGGAACAGATATCAGCCCGCGACAACTTAGCTGTCAGAAAAAGATTTTTTTGAAAAAATCCCTAAGCCCCGGGGTCACAATTTCATCAAAAATCTGACTTTCGACAATTGACTCAAAAATGGTGCCAAACGGTTGCAAATGCTCCCCTGAGATGTTTGGCTTTCAAAACAGAAGGCTTTTTATCACAGGAAAAGAAATCAGCCCTCGACAACTTAACCGGCAGAAAAACATTTTTTTGAAAAATGGTGCCAAACGGTTGCAAATGCTCCCCAGAAAAGTTTCGCGGTCGAAACAGAAGGCTTTTTATCACAGGACAGAAAAACCTTAACCGGCAGAACAAGATATTTTTTTAAAAATCCCTAAGCCCCGGGGTCACAATTTCATAAAAAATCTGACTTTTGGCAATTGACTCAGAAATGGTGCCAAACGGTTGCAAATGCTCCCCTGAGATGTTTGGAGGTCAAAACAGAAGGCTTTTTATCACAGGAAAAGAAATCAGCTCTCGACCACTTAACCGGCAGAAAAAAATTTTATTGAAAAAATTCTTAAGCCCCGGGGTCACAATTTCATCAAAAATCTGACTTTCGGCAATTGACTCAAAAATGGTGCCAAACGGTTGCAAATGCTCCCCTGAGATGTTTGGCAGTCGAAACAGAAGGCTTTTTATCACAGGAGAAGATATGAACCCTCGACAACTTAACCGGCAGAAAAACATTTTTTGGAAAAAATCCCTAAGCCCCGGGGTCACAATTTCATCAAAAATCTGACTTTCGGCAATTCACTCAAAAATGGTGCCAAACGGTTGCAAATGCTCCCCTCAAAAGTTTCGCGGTCGAAACAGAAGGCTTTTTATCACAGGACAGAAAATCCTTAACCGGCGGAAAAAGATATTTTTGAAAAAATCCCTAAGCCCCGGGGTCACAATATCATCAAAAATCTTCCTTTCGAGAATTCACTCAAAAAAGGGTGCCAAACGGTTGCAAATGCTCCCCTGAGATGTTTGGCGGTCGAAACAGATGGCTTTTTATCACAGGAAAAGAAATCAGCCCTCGACAACTTAACCGGCAGAAAAACATTTTTTTTAAAAAAATCCCTAAGCCCCGGGGTCACAATTTCATCAAAAATCTGACTTTCGGCAATTCACTCAAAAATGGTGCCAAACGGTTGCAAATGCTCCCCTGAGATGTTTGGCGGTCGGAACAGAAGGCTTTTTATCACAAGAAAAGAAATCAGCCCTCGACAACTTAACTGTCAGAAAAAGATATTTTTTAAAAAATCCCTAAGCCCCGGGGTCACAATTTCATCAAAAATCTGACCTTCGACAATTAACTCAAAAATGGTGCCAAACGGTTGCAAATGCTCCCCTGAGATGTTTGGCGGTCAAAACAGAAGGCTTTTTATCACAGGAAAAGAAATCAGCCCTCGACAACTTAACCGGCAGAAAAACATTTTTTTGAAAAATGGTGCCAAACGGTTGCAAATGCTCCCCAGAAAAGTTTCGCGGTCAAAACAGAAGGCTTTTTATCACAGGACAGAAAAACCTTAACCGGCAGAACAAGATATTTTTTTAAAAATCCCTAAGCCCCGGGGTCACAATTTCATCAAAAATCTGACTTTTGGCAATTCACTCAAAAATGGTGCCAAACGGTTGCAAATGCTCCCCTGAGATGTTTGGAGGTCAAAACAGAAGGCTTTTTATCACAGGAAAAGAAATCAGCTCTCGACCTCTTAACCGGCAGAAAAACATTTTTTTGAAAAAACCCCTAAGCCCCGGGGTTACAATTTCAGCAAAAATCTGACTTTCAGCAATTCACTCAAAAATGGTGCCAAACGGTTGCAAATGCTCCCCGGAAAAGTTTCGCGGTCGAAACTGAAGGCTTTTTATCACAGGACAGAAAAACCTTTACCGGCAGAACAAGATTTTTTTGAAAAAATTCTTAAGCCCCAGGGTCACAATTTCATCAAAAATCTGACTTTCGGCAATTGACTCAAAAATGGTGCCAAACGGTTGAAAATGCTCCCCTCGGATGTTTGGCGGTCGAAACAGATGGCTTTTTATCACAGGAAAAGAAATCAGCCCTCGACAACTTAACTGTCAGAAAAAGATATTTTTAAAAAAATCCCTAAGCCCCGGGGTCACAATTTCATCAAAAATCTGACCTTCGACAATTAACTCAAAAATGGTGTCAAACGGTTGCAAATGCTCCCCTGAGATGTTTGGCGGTCAAAACAGAAGGCTTTTTATCACAGGAAAAGAAATCAGCCCTCGACCACTTAACCGGCAGAAAAACATTTTTTTGAAAAATGGTGCCAAACGGTTGCAAATGCTCCCCAGAAAAGTTTCGCGGTCAAAACAGAAGGCTTTTTATCACAGGACAGAAAAACCTTAACTGGCAGAACAAGATATTTTTTTTAAAATCCCTAAGCCCCGGGGTCACAATTTCATCAAAAATCTGACTTTTGGCAATTGACTCAAAAATGGTGCCAAACGGTTGCAAATGCTCCCCTGAGATGTTTGGCTGTCGAAAAAGTAGGCTTTTTATCACAGGAAAAGAAATCAGCCCGCGAGAACTTAGCTGTCTGAAAAAGATTTTTTTGAAAAAATTCTTAAGCCCCGGGGTCACAATTTCATCAAAAATCTGACTTTCGGCAATTGACTCAAAAATGGTGCCAAACGGTTGCAAATGCTCCCCTGAGATGTTTGGCAGTCGAAACAGAAGGCTTTTTATCACAGGAAAAGAAATCAGCCCTCGACAACTTAACCGGCAGAAAAACATTTTTTTGAAAAAATCCCTAAGCCCCAGGGTCACAATTTCATCAAAAATCTGACTTTCGGCAATTCACTCAAAAATGGTGCCAAACGGTTGCAAATGCTGCCCTGAGATGTTTGGCGCTCGAAACAGAAGGCTTTTTATCACAAGAAAAGAAATCAGCCCTTGACAACTTAACTGTCAGAAAAAGATTTTTTTGAAAAAATCCCTAAGCCCCGGGGTCACAATTTCATCAAAAATCTGACTTTCGACAATTAACTCAAAAATGGTGCCAAACGGTTGCAAATGCTCCCCTGAGATGTTTGGCGGTCGAAACAGAAGGCTTTTTATCACAGGAAAAGAAATCAGCCCTCGACAACCTAGCCGGCAGAAAAAATTTTTTTTGAAAAAATTCTTAAGCCCCGGGGTCACCATTTCATAAAAAATCTGACTTTCGGCAATTTACTCAAAAATGGTGCCAAACGGTTGCAAATGCTCCCCTGAAACATTTCGCGGTCGAAACAGAAGGCTTTTTATCACAGGACAGAAAATCCTTAACCGGCAGAAAAAGATATTTTTTAAAAAATCCCTAAGCCCCGGGGTCACAATTTCATCAAAAATCTGACTTTCGGCAATTGACTCAAAAATGGTGCCAAACGGTTGCAAATGCTCCCCTGAGATGTTTGGCGGTCGAAACAGAAGGCTTTTTATCACAAGAAAAGAAATCAGCCCGCGAGAACCTAGCTGTCAGAAAAAGATTTTTTTGAAAAAATCCCTAAGCCCCGGGGTCACAATTTCATCAAAAATCTGACTTTCGACAATTAACTCAAAAATGGTGCCAAACGGTTGCAAATGCTCCCCTGAGATGTTTGGCGGTGAAAACAGAAGGCTTTTTATCACAGGAAAAGAAATCAGCCCTCGACAACTTAACCGGCAAAAAAAAAATTTTTTTGAAAAAAACCCTAAGCCCCGGGATTACAATTTCAGCAAAAATCTGACTTTCAGCAATTCACTCAAAAATGGTGCCAAACGGTTGCAAATGCTCCCTGGAAAAGTTTCGCAGTCGAAACTGAAGGCTTTTTATCAAAGTACAGAAAAACCTTAACCGGCAGAAAAAGATATATTTTTTAAAATCCCTAAGCCCCGGGGTCACAATTTCATCAAAAATCTGACTTTTAGCAATTGACTCAAAAATGGTGCCAAACGGTTGCAAATGCTCCCCTGAGATGTTTGGCGGTCAAAACAGAAGGCTTTTTATCACAGGAAAAGAAATCAGCCCGCGAGAACCTAGCTGTCAGAAAAAGATTTTTTTGAAAAAATTCTTAAGCCCCGGGGTCACAATTTCATCAGAAATCTGACTTTCGGCAATTCACTCAAAAATGGTGCCAAACGGTTGAAAATGCTCCCCTCGGATGTTTGGCGTTCGAAACAGATGGCTTTTTATCACAGGAAAAGAAATCAGCCCTCGACAACTTAACCGGCAGAAAAACATTTTTTTGAAAAAATCCCTAAGCCCCGGGGTCACAATTTCATCAAAAATCTGACTTTCGGCAATTCACTCAAAAATGGTGCCAAACGGTTGCAAATGCTCCCCTGAGATGTTTGGCGCTCGAAACAGAAGGCTTTTTATCACAAGAAAAGAAATCAGCCCTTGACAACTTAACTGTCAGAAAAAGATTTTTTTGAAAAAATCCCTAAGCCCCGGGGTCACAATTTCATCAAAAATCTGACTTTCGACAATTAACTCAAAAATGGTGCCAAACGGTTGCAAATGCTCCCCTGAGATGTTTGGCGGTCGAAACAGAAGGCTTTTTATCACAGGAAAAGAAATCAGCCCTCGACAACCTAGCCGGCAGAAAAAAATTTTTTTGAAAAAATTCTTAAGCCCCGGGGTCACCATTTCATAAAAAATCTGACTTTCGGCAATTCACTCAAAAATGGTGCCAAACGGTTGCAAATGCTCCCCTGAAACGTTTCGCGGTCGAAACAGAAGGCTTTTTATCACAGGACAGAAAATCCTTAACCGGCAGAAAAAGATATTTTTTAAAAAATCCCTAAGCCCCGGGGTCACAATTTCATCAAAAATCTGACTTTCGGCAATTGACTCAAAAATGGTGCCAAACGGTTGCAAATGCTCCCCTGAGATGTTTGGCGGTCGAAACAGAAGGCTTTTTATCACAAGAAAAGAAATCAGCCCGCGAGAACCTAGCTGTCAGAAAAAGATTTTTTTGAAAAAATCCCTAAGCCCCGGGGTCACAATTTCATCAAAAATCTGACTTTCGACAATTAACTCAAAAATGGTGCCAAACGGTTGCAAATGCTCCCCTGAGATGTTTGGCGGTGAAAACAGAAGGCTTTTGATCACAGGAAAAGAAATCAGCCCTCGACAACTTAACCGGCAAAAAAAAAATTTTTTGGAAAAAAACCCTAAGCCCCGGGATTACAATTTCAGCAAAAATCTGACTTTCAGCAATTCACTCAAAAATGGTGCCAAACGGTTGCAAATGCTCCCCGGAAAAGTTTCGCAGTCGAAACTGAAGGCTTTTTATCACAGTACAGAAAAACCTTAACCGGCAGAAAAAGATATATTTTTTAAAATCCCTAAGCCCCGGGGTCACAATTTCATCAAAAATCTGACTTTTAGCAATTGACTCAAAAATTGAGCCAAACGGTTGCAAATGCTCCCCCGAGATGTTTGGCGGTCGAAACAGAAGGCTTTTTATCACAGGAAAAGAAATCAGCCCGCGAGAACCTAGCTGTCAGAAAAAGAATTTTTTGAAAAAATTCTTAAGCCCCGGGGTCACAATTTCATCAGAAATCTGACTTTCGGCAATTCCCTCAAAAATGGTGCCAAACGGTTGCAAATGCTCCCCTCGGATGTTTGGCGTTCGAAACAGATGGCTTTTTATCACAGGAAAAGAAATCAGCCCTCGACAACTTAACCGGCAGAAAAACATTTTTTTGAAAAAATCCCTAAGCCCCGGGGTCACAATTTCATCAAAAATCTGACTTTCGGCAATTGACTCAAAAATGGTGCCAAACGGTTGCAAATGCTCCCCTGAGATGTTTGGCGGTCGAAACAGAAGGCTTTTTATCACAAGAAAAGAAATCAGCCCGCGAGAACCTAGCTGTCAGAAAAAGATTTTTTTGAAAAAATTCTTAAGCCCCGGGGTCACAATTTCATCAGAAATCTGACTTTCGGCAATTGACTCAAAAATGGTGCCAAATGGTGCCACATGCTCCCCTGAAACGTTTCGCGGTCAAAACAGAAGGCTTTTAATCACAGGACAGAAAATCCTTAACCGGCAGAAAAAGATTTTTTTGAAAAAATCCCTAAGCCCCGGGGTCACAATTTCATCAAAAATATGACTTTCGGCAATTCACTCAAAAATGGTGCCAAACGGTTGCAAATGTTCCCCTGAGATGTTTGGCGGTCGAAACAGTAGGCTTTTTAACACAGGAAAAGAAATCAGCCCTCGACAACTAAGCTGTCAGAAAAAGATTTTTTTGAAAAAATTCTTAAGCCCCGGGGTCACCATTTCATCAAAAATCTGACTTTCGGCAATTCACTCAAAAATGGTGCCAAACGGTTGCAAATGCTCCCCTGAAATGTTTCGCGGTCGAAACAGAAGGCTTTTTATCACAGGACAGAAAATCCTTAACCGGCAGAAAAAGATATTTTTGAAAAAATTCCTAAGCCCCGGGGTCACAATTTCATCAAAAATCTGACTTTCGGCAATTCACTCAAAAATGGTGCCAAACGGTTGCAAATGCTCCCCTGAGATGTTTGGCGGTCGAAACAGAAGGCTTTTTATCACAAGAAAAGAAATCAGCCCGCGACAACTTAGCTGTCAGAAAAAGATTTTTTTGAAAAAATTCTTAAGCCCCGGGGTCACAATTTCATCAAAAATCTGACTTTCGGCAATTGACTCAAAAATGGTGCCAAACGGTTGCAAATACTCCCCTGAGATGTTTGGCGGTGAAAACAGAACGCTTTTTATCACAGGAAAAGAAATCAGCCCTCGACAACTTAACCGGCAGAAAAACATTTTTTGGAAAAAAACCCTAAGCCCCGGGGTTACAATTTCAGCAAAAATCTGACTTTCAGCAATTCACTCAAAAATGGTGCCAAACGGTTGCAAATGCTCCCCGGAAAAGTTTCGCAGTCGAAACAGAAGGCTTTTTATCACAGTACAGAAAAACCTTAACCGGCAGAAAAAGATATATTTTTTAAAATCCCTAAGCCCCGGGGTCACAATTTCATCAAAAATCTGACTTTTAGCAATTGACTCAAAAATTGTGCCAAACGGTTGCAAATGCTCCCCTGAGATGTTTGGCGGTCGAAACAGAAGGCTTTTTATCACAGGAAAAGAAATCAGCCCGCGAGAACCTAGCTGTCAGAAAAAGATTTTTTTGAAAAAATTCTTAAGCCCCGGGGTCACAATTTCATCAGAAATCTGACTTTCGGCAATTCACTCAAAAATGGTGCCAAATGGTGTCAAATGCTCCCCTGAAACGTTTCGCGGTCAAAACAGAAGGCTTTTTATCACAGGACAGAAAATCCTTAACCGGCAGAAAAAGATTTTTTTGAAAAAATCCCTAAGCCCCGGGGTCACAATTTCATCAGAAATCTGACTTTCGGCAATTCACTAAAAAATGGTGCCAAACGGTTGCAAATGCTCCCCTGAGATATTTAGCGGTCGAAACAGTAGGCTTTTTAACACAGGAAAAGAAATCAGCCCTCGACAACTAAGCTGTCAGAAAAAGATTTTTTTGAAAAAATTCTTAAGCCCCGGGGTCACCATTTCATCAAAAATCTGACTTTCGGCAATTCCCTCAAAAATGGTGCCAAACGGTTGCAAATGCTCCCCTGAGATGTTTGGCGGTCGAAACAGAAGGCTTTTTATCACAGGAAAAGAAATCAGCCCGCGAGAACCTAGCTGTCAGAAAAAGATTTTTTTGAAAAAATTCTTAAGCCCCGGGGTCACAATTTCATCAGAAATCTGACTTTCGGCAATTCACTCAAAAATGGTGCCAAATGGTGTCAAATGCTCCCCTGAAACGTTTCGCGGTCAAAACAGAAGGCTTTTTATCACAGGACAGAAAATCCTTAACCGGCAGAAAAAGATTTTTTTGAAAAAATCCCTAAGCCCCGGGCTCACAATTTCATCAAAAATCTGACTTTTGGCAATTGACTCAAAAATGGTGCCAAACGGTTGCAAATGCTCCCCTGAGATGTTTGGCGGTCGAAACAGAAGGCTTTTTATCACAAGAAAAGAAATCAGCCCGCGACAACTTAGCTGTCAGAAAAAGATTTTTTTGAAAAAATTCTTAAGCCCCGGGGTCACAATTTCATCAAAAATCTGACTTTCGGCAATTCACTCAAAAATGGTGCCAAACGGTTGCAAATGCTCCTCTGAGATGTTTGGCGGTCGAAACAGAAGGCTTTTTATCACAAGAAAAGAAATCAGCCCTCGACAACGTAACTGTCAGAAAAAGATTTTTTTGAAAAAATCCCTAAGCCCCGGGGTCACAATTTCAGCAAAAATCTGACTTTCAGCAATTCACTCAAAAATGGTGCCAAACGGTTGCAAATGCTCCCCGGAAAAGTTTCGCAGTCGAAACAGAAGGCTTTTTATCACAGTACAGAAAAACCTTAACCGGCAGAAAAAGATATATTTTTTAAAATCCCTAAGCCCCGGGGTCACAATTTCATCAAAAATCTGAATTTTAGCAATTGACTCAAAAATTGTGCCAAACGGTTGCAAATGCTCCCCTGAGATGTTTGGCGGTCGAAACAGAAGGCTTTTTATCGCAGGAAAAGAAATCAGCCCGCGAGAACCTAGCTGTCAGAAAAAGATTTTTTTGAAAAAATTCTTAAGCCCCGGGGTCACAATTTCATCAGAAATCTGACTTTCGGCAATTCACTCAAAAATGGTGACAAATGGTTGCAAATGCTCCCCTGAAACGTTTCGCGGTCAAAACAGAAGGATTTTTATCACAGGACAGAAAATCCTTAACCGGCAGAAAAAGATTTTTTTAAAAAAATCCCTAAGAACCGGGGTCACAATTTCATCAGAAATCTGACTTTCGGCAATTCATTCAAAAATGGTGCCAAACGGTTGCAAATGCTCTCCTGAGATGTTTGGCGGTCGAAACAGTATGCTTTTTAACACAGGAAAAGAAATCAGCCCTCGACAACTAAGCTGTCAGAAAAAGATTTTTTTGAAAAAATTCTTAAGCCCCGGGGTCACAATTTCATCAAAAATCTGACTTTCGGCAATTCACTCAAAAATGGTGCCAAACGGTTGCAAATGCTCCCCTGAGATGTTTGGCGGTCGAAACAGTAGGCTTTTTAACACAGGAAAAGAAATCAGCCCTCGACAACTTAACCGGCAGAAAAACATTTTTTTGAAAAAATCCCTAAGCCCCGGGGTCACAATTTCATCAAAAATCTGACTTTCGGCAATTTACTCAAAAATGGTGCCAAACGGTTGCAAATGCTCCCCTGAGATGTTTGGCGGTCGAAACAGAAGGCTTTTTATCACAGGACAGAAAATCCTTAACCGGCAGAAAAAGATATTTTTTTAAAAATCCCTAAGCCCCGGGCTCACAATTTCATCAAAAATCTGACTTTTGGCAATTGACTCAAAAATGGTGCCAAACGGTTGCAAATGCTCCCCTGAGATGTTTGGCGGTCGAAACAGAAGGCTTTTTATCACAGGAAAAGAAATCAGCCCTCGACAACTTAACTGGCAGAAAAAGATTTTTTTGAAAAAATCCCTAAGCCCCAGGGTCACAATTTCATAAAAAATCTGACTTTCGGCAATTCACTCAAAAATGGTGCCAAACGGTTGCAAATGCTCCCCTGAGATGTTTGGCGGTCAAAACAGAAGGCTTTTTATCACAAGAAAAGAAATCAGCCCTCGACAACTTAACTGTCAGAAAAAGATTTTTTTTACAAAAAATCCCTAAGCCCCGGGGTCACAATTTCATCAGAAATCTGACTTTCGGCAATTCACTCAAAAATGGTGCCAAATGGTTGCAAATGCTCCCCTAAGGGTTTCGCGGTCAAAACAGAAGGCTTTTTATCACAGGACAGAAAATCCTTAACCGGCAGAAAATGTTTTTTTAAAAAAATCCCTAAGCCCCGGGCTCACAATTTCATCAAAAATCTGACTTTCGGCAATTCACTCAAAAATGGTGCCAAACGGTTGCAAATGCTCCCCTGAGATGTTTGGCGGTCGAAACAGAAGGCTTTTTATCACAGGAAAAGAAATCAGCCCGCGACAACTTAGCTGTCAGAAAAAGATTTTTTTGAAAAAATTCTTAAGCCCCGGGGTCACAATTTCATCAAAAACCTGACTTTCGGCAATTCACTCAAAAATGGTGCCAAACGGTTGCAAATGGTCCCCTGAGATGTTTGGCAGTCGAAACAGAAGGCTTTTTATCACAGGACAGAAAATCCTTAACCGGCAGAAAAAGATTTTTTTTTAAAAAAATCCCTAAGCCCCGGGGTCACAATTTCATCAAAAATCTGACTTTCGGCAATTCACTCAAAAATGGTGCCAAACGGTTGCAAATGCTCCCCTGAGATGTTTGGCGGTCGAAACAGAAGGCTTTTTATCACAGGAAAAGAAATATGCCCTCGACAACTTAACTGGCAGAAAAAGATTTTTTTTTAAAAAAATCCCTAAGCCCCGGGGTCACAATTTCATCAAAAATCTGACTTTCGGCAATTCACTCAAAAATGGTGCCAAACAGTTGCAAATGCTCCCCTGAGATGTTTGGCGGTCAAAACAGAAGGCTTTTTATCACAAGAAAAGAAATCAGCCCTCGACAATTTAACTGTCAGAAAAAGATTTTTTTTTAAAAAAATCCCTAAGCCCCGGGGTCACAATTTCATCAGAAATCTGACTTTCGGCAATTCACTCAAAAATGGTGCCAAACGGTTGAAAATGCTCCCCTCGGATGTTTGGCGGTCGAAACAGATGGCTTTTTATCACAGGAACAGATATCAGCCCGCGACAACTTAGCTGTCAGAAAAAGAATTTTTTGAAAAAATCCCTAAGCCCCGGGGTCACAATTTCATCAAAAATCTGACTTTCGACAATTGACTCAAAAATGGTGCCAAAGGGTTGCAAATGCTCCCCTGAGATGTTTGGCTTTCAAAACAGAAGGCTTTTTATCACAGGAAAAGAAATCAGCCCTCGACAACTTAACCGGCAGAAAAACATTTTTTTGAAAAATGGTGCCAAACGGTTGCAAATGCTCCCCAGAAAAGTTTCGCGGTCGAAACAGAAGGCTTTTTATCACAGGACAGAAAAACCTTAACCGGCAGAACAAGATATTTTTTGAAAAATCCCTAAGCCCCGGGGTCACAATTTCATCCAAAATCTGACTTTTGGCAATGGACTCAAAAATGGTGCCAAACGGTTGCAAATGCTCCCCTGAGATGTTTGGCGGTCGAAACAGAAGGCTTTTTATCACAGGAAAAGAAATCAGCCCGCGACAACTTAGCTGTCAGAAAAAGATTTTTTTGAAAAAATTCTTAAGCCCCGGGGTCACAATTTCATCAAAAATCTGACTTTCGGCAATTGACTCAAAAATGGTGCCAAACGGTTGCAAATGCTCCCCTGAGATGTTTGGCAGTCGAAACAGAAGGCTTTTTATCACAGGAGAAGATATGAACCCTTGACAACTTAACCGGCAGAAAAACATTTGTTTGAAAAAATCCCTAAGCCCCGGGGTCACAATTTCATCAAAAATCTGACTTTCGACAATTGACTCAAAAATGGTGCCAAACGGTTGCAAATGCTCCCCTGAGATGTTTGGAGGTCAAAACAGAAGGCTTTTTATCACAGGAAAAGAAATCAGCTCTCGACCACTTAACCGGCAGAAAAACATTTTTTTGAAAAAACCCCTAAGCCCCGGGGTTACAATTTCAGCAAAAATCTGACTTTCAGCAATTCACTCAAAAATGGTGCCAAAAGGTTGCAAATGCTCCCCGGAAAAGTTTCGCGGTCGAAACTGAAGGCTTTTTATCACAGGACAGAAAAACCTTAACCGGCAGAACAAGATTTTTTTGAAAAAATTCTTAAGCCCCAGGGTCACAATTTCATCAAAAATCTGACTTTTGGCAATTGACTCAAAAATGGTGTCAAACGGTTGCAAATGCTCCCCTGAGATGTTTGGCGGTCAAAACAGAAGGCTTTTTATCACAGGAAAAGAAATCAGCCCTCGACCACTTAACCGGCAGAAAAACATTTTTTTGAAAAATGGTGCCAAACGGTTGCAAATGCTCCCCAGAAAAGTTTCGCGGTCAAAACAGAAGGCTTTTTATCACAGGACAGAAAAACCTTAACCGGCAGAACAAGATATTTTTTTTAAAATCCCTAAGCCCCGGGGTCACAATTTCATCAAAAATCTGACTTTTGGCAATTGACTCAAAAATGGTGCCAAACGGTTGCAAATGCTCCCCTGAGATGTTTGGCTGTCGAAAAAGTAGGCTTTTTATCACAGGAAAAGAAATCAGCCCGCGAGAACTTAGCTGTCTGAAAAAGATTTTTTTGAAAAAATTCTTAAGCCCCGGGGTCACAATTTCATCAAAAATCTGACTTTCGGCAATTGACTCAAAAATGGTGCCAAACGGTTGCAAATGCTCCCCTGAGATGTTTGGCAGTCGAAACAGAAGGCTTTTTATCACAGGAAAAGAAATCAGCCCTCGACAACTTAACCGGCAGAAAAACATTTTTTTGAAAAAATCCCTAAGCCCCAGGGTCACAATTTCATCAAAAATCTGACTTTCGGCAATTCACTCAAAAATGGTGCCAAACGGTTGCAAATGCTCCCCTGAGATGTTTGGCAGTCGAAACAGAAGGCTTTTTATCACAGGAAAAGAAATCAGCCCTCGACAACTTAACCGGCAGAAAAACATTTTTTTGAAAAAATCCCTAAGCCCCAGGGTCACAATTTCATCAAAAATCTGACTTTCGGCAATTCACTCAAAAATGGTGCCAAACGGTTGCAAATGCTCCCCTGAGATGTTTGGCGCTCGAAACAGAAGGCTTTTTATCACAAGAAAAGAAATCAGCCCTTGACAACTTAACTGTCAGAAAAAGATTTTTTTGAAAAAATCCCTAAGCCCCGGGGTCACAATTTCATCAAAAATCTGACTTTCGACAATTAACTCAAAAATGGTGCCAAACGGTTGCAAATGCTCCCCTGAGATGTTTGGCGGTCGAAACAGAAGGCTTTTTATCACAGGAAAAGAAATCAGCCCTCGACAACCTAGCCGGCAGAAAAAAATTTTTTTGAAAAAATTCTTAAGCCCCGGGGTCACCATTTCATAAAAAATCTGACTTTCGGCAATTTACTCAAAAATGGTGCCAAACGGTTGCAAATGCTCCCCTGAAACATTTCGCGGTCGAAACAGAAGGCTTTTTATCACAGGACAGAAAATCCTTAACCGGCAGAAAAAGATATTTTTTAAAAAATCCCTAAGCCCCGGGGTCACAATTTCATCAAAAATCTGACTTTCGGCAATTGACTCAAAAATGGTGCCAAACGGTTGCAAATGCTCCCCTGAGATGTTTGGCGGTCGAAACAGAAGGCTTTTTATCACAAGAAAAGAAATCAGCCCGCGAGAACCTAGCTGTCAGAAAAAGATTTTTTTGAAAAAATCCCTAAGCCCCGGGGTCACAATTTCATCAAAAATCTGACTTTCGACAATTAACTCAAAAATGGTGCCAAACGGTTGCAAATGCTCCCCTGAGATGTTTGGCGGTGAAAACAGAAGGCTTTTTATCACAGGAAAAGAAATCAGCCCTCGACAACTTAACCGGCAAAAAAAAAATTTTTTTGAAAAAAACCCTAAGCCCCGGGATTACAATTTCAGCAAAAATCTGACTTTCAGCAATTCACTCAAAAATGGTGCCAAACGGTTGCAAATGCTCCCTGGAAAAGTTTCGCAGTCGAAACTGAAGGCTTTTTATCAAAGTACAGAAAAACCTTAACCGGCAGAAAAAGATATATTTTTTAAAATCCCTAAGCCCCGGGGTCACAATTTCATCAAAAATCTGACTTTTAGCAATTGACTCAAAAATGGTGCCAAACGGTTGCAAATGCTCCCCTGAGATGTTTGGCGGTCAAAACAGAAGGCTTTTTATCACAGGAAAAGAAATCAGCCCGCGAGAACCTAGCTGTCAGAAAAAGATTTTTTTGAAAAAATTCTTAAGCCCCGGGGTCACAATTTCATCAGAAATCTGACTTTCGGCAATTCACTCAAAAATGGTGCCAAACGGTTGAAAATGCTCCCCTCGGATGTTTGGCGGTCCAAACAGAAGGCTTTTTATCACAGGAAAAGAAATCAGCCCGCGAGAACCTAGCTGTCAGAAAAAGATTTTTTTGAAAAAATTCTTAAGCCCCGGGGTCACAATTTCATCAGAAATCTGACTTTCGGCAATTCACTCAAAAATGGTGCCAAACGGTTGAAAATGCTCCCCTCGGATGTTTGGCGTTCGAAACAGATGGCTTTTTATCACAGGAAAAGAAATCAGCCCTCTACAACTTAACCGGCAGAAAAACATTTTTTTGAAAAAATCCCTAAGCCCCGGGGTCACAATTTCATCAAAAATCTGACTTTCGACAATTAACTCAAAAATGGTGCCAAACGGTTGCAAATGCTCCCCTGAGATGTTTGGCGGTCGAAACAGAAGGCTTTTTATCACAGGAAAAGAAATCAGCCCTCGACAACCTAGCCGGCAGAAAAAAATTTTTTTGAAAAAATTCTTAAGCCCCGGGGTCACCATTTCATAAAAAATCTGACTTTCGGCAATTCACTCAAAAATGGTGCCAAACGGTTGCAAATGCTCCCCTGAAACGTTTCGCGGTCGAAACAGAAGGCTTTTTATCACAGGACAGAAAATCCTTAACCGGCAGAAAAAGATATTTTTTAAAAAATCCCTAAGCCCCGGGGTCACAATTTCATCAAAAATCTGACTTTCGGCAATTGACTCAAAAATGGTGCCAAACGGTTGCAAATGCTCCCCTGAGATGTTTGGCGGTCGAAACAGAAGGCTTTTTATCACAAGAAAAGAAATCAGCCCGCGAGAACCTAGCTGTCAGAAAAAGATTTTTTTGAAAAAATCCCTAAGCCCCGGGGTCACAATTTCATCAAAAATCTGACTTTCGACAATTAACTCAAAAATGGTGCCAAACGGTTGCAAATGCTCCCCTGAGATGTTTGGCGGTGAAAACAGAAGGCTTTTGATCACAGGAAAAGAAATCAGCCCTCGACAACTTAACCGGCAAAAAAAAAATTTTTTGGAAAAAAACCCTAAGCCCCGGGATTACAATTTCAGCAAAAATCTGACTTTCAGCAATTCACTCAAAAATGGTGCCAAACGGTTGCAAATGCTCCCCGGAAAAGTTTCGCAGTCGAAACTGAAGGCTTTTTATCACAGTACAGAAAAACCTTAACCGGCAGAAAAAGATATATTTTTTAAAATCCCGAAGCCCCGGGGTCACAATTTCATCAAAAATCTGACTTTTAGCAATTGACTCAAAAATTGAGCCAAACGGTTGCAAATGCTCCCCCGAGATGTTTGGCGGTCGAAACAGAAGGCTTTTTATCACAGGAAAAGAAATCAGCCCGCGAGAACCTAGCTGTCAGAAAAAGAATTTTTTGAAAAAATTCTTAAGCCCCGGGGTCACAATTTCATCAGAAATCTGACTTTCGGCAATTCCCTCAAAAATGGTGCCAAACGGTTGCAAATGCTCCCCTCGGATGTTTGGCGTTCGAAACAGATGGCTTTTTATCACAGGAAAAGAAATCAGCCCTCGACAACTTAACCGGCAGAAAAACATTTTTTTGAAAAAATCCCTAAGCCCCGGGGTCACAATTTCATCAAAAATCTGACTTTCGGCAATTGACTCAAAAATGGTGCCAAACGGTTGCAAATGCTCCCCTGAGATGTTTGGCGGTCGAAACAGAAGGCTTTTTATCACAAGAAAAGAAATCAGCCCGCGAGAACCTAGCTGTCAGAAAAAGAATTTTTTGTAAAAATTCTTAAGCCCCGGGGTCACAATTTCATCAGAAATCTGACTTTCGGCAATTGACTCAAAAATGGTGCCAAATGGTGCCACATGCTCCCCTGAAACGTTTCGCGGTCAAAACAGAAGGCTTTTTATCACAGGACAGAAAATCCTTAACCGTCAGAAAAAGATTTTTTTGAAAAAATCCCTAAGCCCCGGGGTCACAATTTCATCAAAAATATGACTTTCGGCAATTCACTCAAAAATGGTGCCAAACGGTTGCAAATGTTCCCCTGAGATGTTTGGCGGTCGAAACAGTAGGCTTTTTAACACAGGAAAAGAAATCAGCCCTCGACAACTAAGCTGTCAGAAAAAGATTTTTTTGAAAAAATTCTTAAGCCCCGGGGTCACCATTTCATCAAAAATCTGACTTTCGGCAATTCACTCAAAAATGGTGCCAAACGGTTGCAAATGCTCCCCTGAAATGTTTCGCGGTCGAAACAGAAGGCTTTTTATCACAGGACAGAAAATCCTTAACCGGCAGAAAAAGATATTTTTGAAAAAATTCCTAAGCCCCGGGGTCACAATTTCATCAAAAATCTGACTTTCGGCAATTCACTCAAAAATGGTGCCAAACGGTTGCAAATGCTCCCCTGAGATGTTTGGCGGTCGAAACAGAAGGCTTTTTATCACAAGAAAAGAAATCAGCCCGCGACAACTTAGCTGTCAGAAAAAGATTTTTTTGAAAAAATTCTTAAGCCCCGGGGTCACAATTTCATCAAAAATCTGACTTTCGGCAATTGACTCAAAAATGGTGCCAAACGGTTGCAAATACTCCCCTGAGATGTTTGGCGGTGAAAACAGAACGCTTTTTATCACAGGAAAAGAAATCAGCCCTCGACAACTTAACCGGCAGAAAAACATTTTTTGGAAAAAAACCCTAAGCCCCGGGGTTACAATTTCAGCAAAAATCTGACTTTCAGCAATTCACTCAAAAATGGTGCCAAACGGTTGCAAATGCTCCCCGGAAAAGTTTCGCAGTCGAAACAGAAGGCTTTTTATCACAGTACAGAAAAACCTTAACCGGCAGAAAAAGATATATTTTTTAAAATCCCTAAGCCCCGGGGTCACAATTTCATCAGAAATCTGACTTTCGGCAATTCACTCAAAAATGGTGCCAAATGGTGTCAAATGCTCCCCTGAAACGTTTCGCGGTCAAAACAGAAGGCTTTTTATCACAGGACAGAAAATCCTTAACCGGCAGAAAAAGATTTTTTTGAAAAAATCCCTAAGCCCCGGGGTCACAATTTCATCAGAAATCTGACTTTCGGCAATTCACTAAAAAATGGTGCCAAACGGTTGCAAATGCTCCCCTGAGATATTTAGCGGTCGAAACAGTAGGCTTTTTAACACAGGAAAAGAAATCAGCCCTCGACAACTAAGCTGTCAGAAAAAGATTTTTTTGAAAAAATTCTTAAGCCCCGGGGTCACCATTTCATCAAAAATCTGACTTTCGGCAATTCCCTCAAAAATGGTGCCAAACGGTTGCAAATGCTCCCCTGAGATGTTTGGCGGTCGAAACAGAAGGCTTTTTATCACAGGAAAAGAAATCAGCCCGCGAGAACCTAGCTGTCAGAAAAAGATTTTTTTGAAAAAATTCTTAAGCCCAAAATCTGACTTTCGGCAATTCACTCAAAAATGGTGCCAAATGGTGCCAAATGCTCCCCTGAAACGTTTCGCGGTCAAAACAGAAGGCTTTTTATCACAGGACAGAAAATCCTTAAACGGCAGAAAAAGATTTTTTTTAAAAAAAATCCCTAAGCCCCGGGCTCACAATTTCATCAAAAATCTGACTTTTGGCAATTGACTCAAAAATGGTGCCAAACGGTTGCAAATGCTCCCCTGAGATGTTTGGCGGTCGAAACAGAAGGCTTTTTATCACAAGAAAAGAAATCAGCCCGCGACAACTTAGCTGTCAGAAAAAGATTTTTTTGAAAAAATTCTTAAGCCCCGGGGTCACAATTTCATCAAAAATCTGACTTTCGGCAATTCACTCAAAAATGGTGCCAAACGGTTGCAAATGCTCCTCTGAGATGTTTGGCGGTCGAAACAGAAGGCTTTTTATCACAAGAAAAGAAATCAGCCCTCGACAACGTAACTGTCAGAAAAAGATTTTTTTGAAAAAATCCCTAAGCCCCGGGGTCACAATTTCAGCAAAAATCTGACTTTCAGCAATTCACTCAAAAATGGTGCCAAACGGTTGCAAATGCTCCCCGGAAAAGTTTCGCAGTCGAAACAGAAGGCTTTTTATCACAGTACAGAAAAACCTTAACCGGCAGAAAAGGATATATTTTTTAAAATCCCTAAGCCCCGGGGTCACAATTTCATCAAAAATCTGAATTTTAGCAATTGACTCAAAAATTGTGCCAAACGGTTGCAAATGCTCCCCTGAGATGTTTGGCGGTCGAAACAGAAGGCTTTTTATCGCAGGAAAAGAAATCAGCCCGCGAGAACCTAGCTGTCAGAAAAAGATTTTTTTGAAAAAATTCTTAAGCCCCGGGGTCACAATTTCATCAGAAATCTGACTTTCGGCAATTCACTCAAAAATGGTGACAAATGGTTGCAAATGCTCCCCTGAAACGTTTCGCGGTCAAAACAGAAGGATTTTTATCACAGGACAGAAAATCCTTAACCGGCAGAAAAAGATTTTTTTAAAAAAATCCCTAAGAACCGGGGTCACAATTTCATCAGAAATCTGACTTTCGGCAATTCATTCAAAAATGGTGCCAAACGGTTGCAAATGCTCTCCTGAGATGTTTGGCGGTCGAAACAGTATGCTTTTTAACACAGGAAAAGAAATCAGCCCTCGACAACTAAGCTGTCAGAAAAAGATTTTTTTGAAAAAATTCTTAAGCCCCGGGGTCACAATTTCATCAAAAATCTGACTTTCGGCAATTCACTCAAAAATGGTGCCAAACGGTTGCAAATGCTCCCCTGAGATGTTTGGCGGTCGAAACAGTAGGCTTTTTAACACAGGAAAAGAAATCAGCCCTCGACAACTTAACCGGCAGAAAAACATTTTTTTGAAAAAATCCCTAAGCCCCGGGGTCACAATTTCATCAAAAATCTGACTTTCGGCAATTTACTCAAAAATGGTGCCAAACGGTTGCAAATGCTCCCCTGAGATGTTTGGCGGTCGAAACAGAAGGCTTTTTATCACAGGACAGAAAATCCTTAACCGGCAGAAAAAGATATTTTTTTAAAAATCCCTAAGCCCCGGGCTCACAATTTCATCAAAAATCTGACTTTTGGCAATTGACTCAAAAATGGTGCCAAACGGTTGCAAATGCTCCCCTGAGATGTTTGGCGGTCGAAACAGAAGGCTTTTTATCACAGGAAAAGAAATCAGCCCTCGACAACTTAACTGGCAGAAAAAGATTTTTTTGAAAAAATCCCTAAGCCCCAGGGTCACAATTTCATAAAAAATCTGACTTTCGGCAATTCACTCAAAAATGGTGCCAAACGGTTGCAAATGCTCCCCTGAGATGTTTGGCGGTCAAAACAGAAGGCTTTTTATCACAAGAAAAGAAATCAGCCCTCGACAACTTAACTGTCAGAAAAAGATTTTTTTTACAAAAAATCCCTAAGCCCCGGGGTCACAATTTCATCAAAAATCTGACTTTCGACAATTAACTCAAAAATGGTGCCAAACGGTTGCAAATGCTCCCCTGAGATGTTTGGCGGTGAAAACAGAAGGCTTTTGATCACAGGAAAAGAAATCAGCCCTCGACAACTTAACCGGCAAAAAAAAAATTTTTTGGAAAAAAACCCTAAGCCCCGTGATTACAATTTCAGCAAAAATCTGACTTTCAGCAATTCACTCAAAAATGGTGCCAAACGGTTGCAAATGCTCCCCGGAAAAGTTTCGCAGTCGAAACTGAAGGCTTTTTATCACAGTACAGAAAAACCTTAACCGGCAGAAAAAGATATATTTTTTAAAATCCCGAAGCCCCGGGGTCACAATTTCATCAAAAATCTGACTTTTAGCAATTGACTCAAAAATTGAGCCAAACGGTTGCAAATGCTCCCCCGAGATGTTTGGCGGTCGAAACAGAAGGCTTTTTATCACAGGAAAAGAAATCAGCCCGCGAGAACCTAGCTGTCAGAAAAAGAATTTTTTGAAAAAATTCTTAAGCCCCGGGGTCACAATTTCATCAGAAATCTGACTTTCGGCAATTCCCTCAAAAATGGTGCCAAACGGTTGCAAATGCTCCCCTCGGATGTTTGGCGTTCGAAACAGATGGCTTTTTATCACAGGAAAAGAAATCAGCCCTCGACAACTTAACCGGCAGAAAAACATTTTTTTGAAAAAATCCCTAAGCCCCGGGGTCACAATTTCATCAAAAATCTGACTTTCGGCAATTGACTCAAAAATGGTGCCAAACGGTTGCAAATGCTCCCCTGAGATGTTTGGCGGTCGAAACAGAAGGCTTTTTATCACAAGAAAAGAAATCAGCCCGCGAGAACCTAGCTGTCAGAAAAAGATTTTTTTGAAAAAATTCTTAAGCCCCGGGGTCACAATTTCATCAGAAATCTGACTTTCGGCAATTGACTCAAAAATGGTGCCAAATGGTGCCACATGCTCCCCTGAAACGTTTCGCGGTCAAAACAGAAGGCTTTTTATCACAGGACAGAAAATCCTTAACCGGCAGAAAAAGATTTTTTTGAAAAAATCCCTAAGCCCCGGGGTCACAATTTCATCAAAAATATGACTTTCGGCAATTCACTCAAAAATGGTGCCAAACGGTTGCAAATGTTCCCCTGAGATGTTTGGCGGTCGAAACAGTAGGCTTTTTAACACAGGAAAAGAAATCAGCCCTCGACAACTAAGCTGTCAGAAAAAGATTTTTTTGAAAAAATTCTTAAGCCCCGGGGTCACCATTTCATCAAAAATCTGACTTTCGGCAATTCACTCAAAAATGGTGCCAAACGGTTGCAAATGCTCCCCTGAAATGTTTCGCGGTCGAAACAGAAGGCTTTTTATCACAGGACAGAAAATCCTTAACCGGCAGAAAAAGATATTTTTGAAAAAATTCCTAAGCCCCGGGGTCACAATTTCATCAAAAATCTGACTTTCGGCAATTCACTCAAAAATGGTGCCAAACGGTTGCAAATGCTCCCCTGAGATGTTTGGCGGTCGAAACAGAAGGCTTTTTATCACAAGAAAAGAAATCAGCCCGCGACAACTTAGCTGTCAGAAAAAGATTTTTTTGAAAAAATTCTTAAGCCCCGGGGTCACAATTTCATCAAAAATCTGACTTTCGGCAATTGACTCAAAAATGGTGCCAAACGGTTGCAAATACTCCCCTGAGATGTTTGGCGGTGAAAACAGAACGCTTTTTATCACAGGAAAAGAAATCAGCCCTCGACAACTTAACCGGCAGAAAAATATTTTTTGGAAAAAAACCCTAAGCCCCGGGGTTACAATTTCAGCAAAAATCTGACTTTCAGCAATTCACTCAAAAATGGTGCCAAACGGTTGCAAATGCTCCCCGGAAAAGTTTCGCAGTCGAAACAGAAGGCTTTTTATCACAGTACAGAAAAACCTTAACCGGCAGAAAAAGATATATTTTTTAAAATCCCTAAGCCCCGGGGTCACAATTTCATCAGAAATCTGACTTTCGGCAATTCACTCAAAAATGGTGCCAAATGGTGTCAAATGCTCCCCTGAAACGTTTCGCGGTCAAAACAGAAGGCTTTTTATCACAGGACAGAAAATCCTTAACCGGCAGAAAAAGATTTTTTTGAAAAAATCCCTAAGCCCCGGGGTCACAATTTCATCAGAAATCTGACTTTCGGCAATTCACTAAAAAATGGTGCCAAACGGTTGCAAATGCTCCCCTGAGATATTTAGCGGTCGAAACAGTAGGCTTTTTAACACAGGAAAAGAAATCAGCCCTCGACAACTAAGCTGTCAGAAAAAGATTTTTTTGAAAAAATTCTTAAGCCCCGGGGTCACCATTTCATCAAAAATCTGACTTTCGGCAATTCCCTCAAAAATGGTGCCAAACGGTTGCAAATGCTCCCCTGAGATGTTTGGCGGTCGAAACAGAAGGCTTTTTATCACAGGAAAAGAAATCAGCCCGCGAGAACCTAGCTGTCAGAAAAAGATTTTTTTGAAAAAATTCTTAAGCCCAAAATCTGACTTTCGGCAATTCACTCAAAAATGGTGCCAAATGGTGCCAAATGCTCCCCTGAAACGTTTCGCGGTCAAAACAGAAGGCTTTTTATCACAGGACAGAAAATCCTTAAACGGCAGAAAAAGATTTTTTTTAAAAAAAATCCCTAAGCCCCGGGCTCACAATTTCATCAAAAATCTGACTTTTGGCAATTGACTCAAAAATGGTGCCAAACGGTTGCAAATGCTCCCCTGAGATGTTTGGCAGTCGAAACAGAAGGCTTTTTATCACAGGACAGAAAATCCTTAACCGGCAGAAAAAGATTTTTTTTTAAAAAAATCCCTAAGCCCCGGGGTCACAATTTCATCAAAAATCTGACTTTCGGCAATTCACTCAAAAATGGTGCCAAACGGTTGCAAATGCTCCCCTGAGATGTTTGGCGGTCGAAACAGAAGGCTTTTTATCACAGGAAAAGAAATATGCCCTCGACAACTTAACTGGCAGAAAAAGATTTTTTTTTAAAAAAATCCCTAAGCCCCGGGGTCACAATTTCATCAAAAATCTGACTTTCGGCAATTCACTCAAAAATGGTGCCAAACGGTTGCAAATGCTCCCCTAAATGTTTCACGGTCAAAACAGAAGGCTTTTTATCACAGGACAGAAAAACCTTAACCGGCAGAAAAAAATTTTTTTGAAAAAATTCTTAAGCCCCGGGGTCACAATTTCATCAAAAATCTGACTTTCGGCAATTCACTCAAAAATGGTGCCAAACGGTTGCAAATGCTCCCCTGAGATGTTTGGCGGTCAAAACAGAAGGCTTTTTATCATAATAAAAAAAATCAGCCCTCGACAACTTAACCGGCAGAAAAACATTTTTTGAAAAAACCCCTAAGCCCCGGGGTCACAATTTCATCAAAAATCTGACTTTCGGCAATTCACTCAAAAATGGTGCAAAACGATTGCAAATGCTCCCCTGAGATGTTTGGCGGTCGAAACAGAAGGCTTTTTATCACAAGAAAAGAAATCAGCCCGCGACAACTTAGCTGTCAGAAAAAGATTTTTTTGAAAAAATTCTTAAGCCCCGGGATCACAATTTCATCAAAAATCTGACTTTCGGCAATTGACTCAAAAATGGAGCCAAACGGTTGCAAATGCTCCCCTGAGATGTTTGGCGGTCGAAACAGTAGGCTTTTTCTCACAGGAAAAGAAATCAGCCCTCGACAACTTAGCCGTCAGAAAAAGATTTTTTTGAAAAATCCCTAAGCCCCGGGCTCACAATTTCATCAAAAATCTGACTTTCGGCAATTCACTCAAAAATGGTGCCAAACGGTTGCAAATGCTCCTCTGAGATTTTTGGCGGTCGAAACAGAAGGCTTTTTATCACAGGACAGAAAATCCTTAACCGGCAGAAAATGTTTTTTTTTAAAAAATCCCTAAGCCCCGGGCTCACAATTTCATCAAAAATCTGACCTTCGGCAATTCACTCAAAAATGGTGCCAAATGGTGCCAAATGCTCCCCTGAAACGATTCGCGGTCAAAACAGAAGGCTTTTTATCACAGGACAGAAAATCCTTAACCGGCAGAAAAAGATTTTTTTTAAAAAAAATCCCTAAGCCCCGGGCTCACAATTTCATCAAAAATCTGACTTTTGGCAATTGACTCAAAAATGGTGCCAAACGGTTGCAAATGCTCCCCTGAGAGGTTTGGCGGTCGAAACAGAAGGCTTTTTATCACAGGAAACGAAATATGCCCTCGACAACTTAACTGGCAGAAAAAGATTTTTTTGAAAAAATCCCTAAGCCCCGGGGTCACAATTTCATAAAAAATCTGACTTTCGGCAATTCACTCAAAAATGGTGCCAAACGGTTGCAAATGCTCCCCTGAGATGTTTGGCGGTCGAAACAGAAGGCTTTTTATCACAGGAAAAGAAATCAGCCCTCGACAACCTAACCGGCAGAAAAAGATTTTTTTGAAAAAAATCTTAAGCTCCGGGTTCACAATTTCATCAAAAATCTGAATTTCGGCAATTCACTCAAAAATGGTGCCAAACGGTTCCAAATGCTCCCCGGAAAAGTTTCGCGGTCGAAACAGAAGGTTTTTTTATCACAGGACAGAAAATCCATAACCGGCAGAAAAAGATATTTTTTTAAAAATCCCTAAGCCCCGGGGTCACAATTTCATCAGAAATCTGACTTTCGGCAATTCATTCAAAAATGGTGCCAAACGGTTGCAAATGCTCCCCTGAGATGTTTGGCGGTCGAAACAGAAGTCTTTTTATCACAAGAAAAGAAATCAGCCCTCGACAACTTAACTGTCAGAAAAAGATTTTTTTGAAAAAATACCTAAGCCCCGGGCTCACAATTTCATCAAAAATCTGAATTTTGGCAATTGACTCAAAAATGGTTCCAAACGGTTGCAAATGCTCCCCTGAAATGTTTGGCGGTCGAAACAGAAGGCTTTTTATCACAGGAAAAGAAATCAGCCCTCGACAACTTAACCGACAGAAAAGGTTTTTTTTAAAAAAATCCCTAAGCCCCGGGCTCACAATTTCATCAAAAATCTGACTTTCGGCAATTCACTCAAAAATGGTGCCAAACGGTTGCAAATGCTCCCCTGAGATGTTTGGCGGTCGAAACAGTAGGCTTTTTAACACAGGAAAAGAAATCAGCCCGCGACAACTTAGCTCTCAGAAAAAGATTTTTTTGAAAAAATTCTTAAGCCCCGGGGTCACAATTTCATCAGAAATCTGACTTTCGGCAATTCACTCAAAAATGGTGCCAAATGGTTGCAAATGCTCCCCTAAACGTTTCGCGGTCAAAACAGAAGGCATTTTATCACAGGACAGAAAATCCTTAACCGGCAGAAAATGTTTTTTTTAAAAAAATCCCTAAGCCCCGGGCTCACAATTTCATCAAAAATCTGACTTTCGGCAATTCACTCAAAAATGGTGCCAAACGGTTGCAAATGCTCCCCTGAGATGTTTGGCGGTCGAAACAGAAGGCTTTTTATCACAGGAAAAGAAATATGCCCTCGACAACTTAACTGGCAGAAAAAGATTTTTTTGAAAAAATCCCTAAGCCCCAGGGTCACAATTTCATCAGAAATCTGACTTTCGGCAATTGACTCAAAAATGGTGCCAAACGGTTGCAAATGCTCCCCTGACATGTTTGGCGGTCAAAACAGAAGGCTTTTTATCACAAGAAAAGAAATCAGCCCTCGACAACTTAACCGGCAGAAAAACATTTTTTTGAAAAAATCCCTAAGCCCCGGGGTCACAATTTCATCAGAAATCTGACTTTCGGCAATTCACTCAAAAATGGTGCCAAATGGTTGCATATGCTCCCCTAAACGTTTCGCGGTCAAAACAGAAGGCTTTTTACCACAGGACAGAAAATCCATAACCGGCAGAAAAGGTTTTTTTTAAAAAAATCCCTAAGCCCCGGGCTCACAATTTCATCAAAAATCTGACTTTCGGCAATTCACTCAAAAATGGTGCCAAAGGGTTGCAAATGCTCCCCTGAGATGTTTGGCGGTCAAAACAGAAGGCTTTTTATCATAATAAAAAAAATCAGCCCTCGACAACTTAACCGGCAGAAAAACATTTTTTGAAAAAACCCCTAAACCCCGGGGTCACAATTTCATCAGAAATCTGACTTTCGGCAATTCACTCAAAAATGGTGCCAAACGGTTGCAAATGCTCCCCGGAAAAGTTTCGCGGTCAAAACAGAAGGATTTTTATCACAGGACAGAAAAACCTTAACCGGCAGAACAAGACATTTTTTTTTAAATCCCTAAGCCCCGGGGTCACAATTTCATCAAAAATCTGACTTTTGGCAATTGACTCAAAAATGATGCCAAACGGTTGCAAATGCTCCCCTGAGATGTTTGGCGGTGGAAACAGAAGGCTTTTTATCACAGGAAAAGAAATCAGCCTGCGACAACTTAACCGGCAGAAAAACATTTTTTGAAAAAACCCCTAAGCCCCGGGGTCACAATTTCATCAAAAATCTGACTTTCGGCAATTCACTCAAAAATGGTGCAAAACGGTTGCAAATGCTCCCCTGAGATGTTTGGCGGTCGAAACAGAAGGCTTTTTATCACAAGAAAAGAAATCAGCCCGCGACAACTTAGCTGTCAGAAAAAGATTTTTTTGAAAAAATTCTTAAGCCCCGGGATCACAATTTCATCAAAAATCTGACTTTCGGCAATTGACTCAAAAATGGTGCCAAACGGTTGCAAATGCTCCCCTGAGATGTTTGGCGGTCGAAACAGAAGGCTTTTTATCACAAGAAAAGAAATCAGCCCTCGACAACTTAGCCGTCAGAAAAAGATTTTTTTGAAAAATCCCTAAGCCCCGGGGTCACAATTTCATCAAAAATCTGACTTTCGGCAATTCACTCAAAAATGGTGCCAAACGGTTGCAAATGCTCCTCTGAGATTTTTGGCGGTCGAAACAGAAGGCTTTTTATCACAGGACAGAAAATCCTTAACCGGCAGAAAATGTTTTTTTTAAAAAAATCCCTAAGCACCGGGGTCACAATTTCATCAAAAATCTGACCTTCGGCAATTCACTCAAAAATGGTGCCAAATGGTGCCAAATGCTCCCCTGAAACGATTCGCGGTCAAAACAGAAGGCTTTTTATCACAGGACAGAAAATCCTTAACCGGCAGAAAAAGATTTTTTTTAAAAAAAAATCCCTAAACCCCGGGCTCACAATTTCATCAAAAATCTGACTTTTGGCAATTGACTCAAAAATGGTGCCAAACGGTTGCAAATGCTCCCCTGAGATGTTTGGCGGTCGAAACAGAAGGCTTTTTATCACAGGAAACGAAATATGCCCTCGACAACTTAACTGGCAGAAAAAGATTTTTTTGAAAAAATCCCTAAGCCCCGGGGTCACAATTTCATAAAAAATCTGACTTTCGGCAATTCACTCAAAAATGGTGCCAAACGGTTGCAAATGCTCCCCTGAGATGTTTGGCGGCCGAAACAGAAGGCTTTTTATCACAGGAAAAGAAATCAGCCCTCGACAACCTAACCGGCAGAAAAAGATTTTTTTGAAAAAATTCTTAAGCTCCGGGGTCACAATTTCATCAAAAATCTGACTTTCGGCAATTCACTCAAAAATGGTGCCAAACGGTTCCAAATGCTCCCCGGAAAAGTTTCGCGGTCGAAACAGAAGGTTTTTTATCACAGGACAGAAAATCCATAACCGGCAGAAAAAGATATTTTTTTAAAAATCCCTAAGCCCCGGGGTCACAATTTCATCAGAAATCTGACTTTCGGCAATTCATTCAAAAATGGTGCCAAACGGTTGCAAATGCTCCCCTGAGATGTTTGGCGGTCGAAACAGAAGTCTTTTTATCACAAGAAAAGAAATCAGCCCTCGACAACTTAACTGTCAGAAAAAGATTTTTTTGAAAAAATACCTAAGCCCCGGGGTCACAATTTCATCAAAAATCTGAATTTTGGCAATTGACTCAAAAATGGTTCCAAACGGTTGCAAATGCTCCCCTGAAATGTTTGGCGGTCGAAACAGAAGGCTTTTTATCACAGGAAAAGAAATCAGCCCTCGACAACTTAACCGACAGAAAAGGTTTTTTTAAAAAAAATCCCTAAGCCCCGGGCTCACAATTTCATCAGAAATCTGACTTTCGGCAATTCACTCAAAAATGGTGCCAAATGGTTGCATATGCTCCCCTAAACGTTTCGCGGTCAAAACAGAAGGCTTTTTACCACAGGACAGAAAATCCATAACCGGCAGAAAAGGTTTTTTTTAAAAAAATCCCTAAGCCCCGGGCTCACAATTTCATCAAAAATCTGACTTTCGGCAATTCACTCAAAACTGGTGCCAAACGGTTGCAAATGCTCCCTTAGATGTTTGGTGGTCGAAACAGAAGGCTTTTTATCATAATAAAAAAAATCAGCCCTCGACAACTTAACCGGCAGAAAAACATTTTTTGAAAAAACCCCTAAACCCCGGGGTCACAATTTCATCAGAAATCTGACTTTCGGCAATTCACTCAAAAATGGTGCCAAACGGTTGCAAATGCTCCCCGGAAAAGTTTCGCGGTCAAAACAGAAGGATTTTTATCACAGGACAGAAAAACCTTAACCGGCAGAACAAGATATTTTTTTAAAAATCCCTAAGCCCCGGGGTCACAATTTCATCAAAAATCTGACTTTTGGCAATTGACTCAAAAATGATGCCAAACGGTTGCAAATGCTCCCCTGAGATGTTTGGCGGTGGAAACAGAAGGCTTTTTATCACAGGAAAAGAAATCAGCCTGCGACAACTTAGCTGTCAGAAAAAGATTTTTTTGAAAAAATTCTTAAGCCCCGGAGTCACAATTTCATCAAAAACCTGACTTTCGGCAATTCACTCAAAAATGGTGCCAAATGGTGCCAAATGCTCCCCTGAAACGTTTCGCGGTCAAAACAGAAGGCTTTTTATCACAGGAGACAAAATCCTTAACCGGCAGAAAAAGATATTTTTTAAAAAATCCCTAAGCCCCGGGCTCACAATTTCATCAAAAATCTGACTTTTGGCAATTGACTCAAAAATGGTGCCAAACGGTTGCAAATGCTCCCCTGAGATGTTTGGCGGTCGAAACAGTAGGCTTTTTATCACAGGAAAAGAAATCAGCCCTCGACAACTTAACCGGCAGAAAAACATTTTTTTGAAAAAGTCCCTAAGCCCCGGGGGTCAAAATTTCATCAGAAATCTGACTTTCGGCAATTCACTCAAAAATGGTGCCAAACGGTTGCAAATGCTCCCCTGAGATGTTTGGCGGTCAAAACAGAAGGCTCTTTATCACAAGAAAAGAAATCAGCCCTCGACAACTTAACTGTCAGAAAAAGATTTTTTTAAAAAAAATCCCTAAGCCCCGGGGTCACAATTTCATCAAAAATCTGACTTTCGGCAATTGACTCAAAAATGGTGCCAAACGGTTGCAAATGCTCCCCTGAGATGTTTGGCGGTCGAAACAGTAGGCTTTTTATCACAGGAAAAGAAATCAGCCCTCGACAACTTAGCCGCCAGAAAAAGATTTTTTTTAAAAAAATCCCTAAGCCCCGGGGTCACAATTTCATCAAAAATCTGATTTCGGCAATTCACTCAAAAATGGTGCCAAACGGTTGCAAATGTTCCCCTGAGATGTTTGGCGGTCGAAACAGAAGGCTTTTTATCACAGGAAAAGAAATCAGCCCGCGACAACTTAGCTGTCAGAAAAAGATTTTTTTGAAAAAATTCTTAAGCCCCGGGGTCACAATTTCATCAAAAACCTGACTTTCGGCAATTCACTCAAAAATGGTGCCAAATGGTGCCAATTGCTCCCCTGAAACGTTTCGCGGTCAAAACAGAAGGCTTTTTATCACAGGACAGAAAATCCTTAACCGGCAGAAAAAGATTTTTTTTAAAAAAAATCCCTAAGCCCCGGGCTCACAATTTCATCAAAAATCTGCCTTTCGGCAATTCATTCAAAAATGGTGCCAAACGGTTGCAAATGCTCACCTGAGATGTTTCATCAGAAATCTGACTTTCGGCAATTCACTCAAAAATGGTGCCAAATGGTTGCATATGCTCCCCTAAACATTTCGCGGTCAAAACAGAAGGCTTTTTACCACAGGACAGAAAATCCATAACCGGCAGAAAAGGTTTTTTTTAAAAAAATCCCTAAGCCCCGGGCTCACAATTTCATCAAAAATCTGACTTTCGGCAATTGACTCAAAAATGGTGCCAAACGGTTGCAAATGCTCCCCTGAGATGTTTGGTGTCGAAACAGAAGGCTTTTTATCACAGGAAAAGAAATCAGCCCGCGACAACTTAGCTGTCAGAAAAAGATTTTTTTGAAAAAATTCTTAAGCCCCGGAGTCACAATTTCATCAAAAACCTGACTTTCGGCAATTCACTCAAAAATGGTGCCAAATGGTGCCAAATGCTCCCCTGAAACGTTTCGCGGTCAAAACAGAAGGCTTTTTATCAAAGGAGACAAAATCCTTAACCGGCAGAAAAAGAATTTTTTTAAAAAAATCCCTAAGCCCCGGGCTCACAATTTCATCAAAAATCTGACTTTTGGCAATTGACTCAAAAATGGTGCCAAACGGTTGCAAATGCTCCCCTGAGATGTTTGGCGGTCGAAACAGTAGGCTTTTTATCACAGGAAAAGAAATCAGCCCTCGACAACTTAACCGGCAGAAAAACATTGTTTTGAAAAAGTCCCTAAGCCCCGGGGTCAAAATTTCATCAGAAATCTGACTTTCGGCAATTCACTCAAAAATGGTGCCAAACGGTTGCAAATGCTCCCCTGAGATCTTTGGCGGTCGAAACAGAAGGCTTTTTATCTCAGGAAAAGAAATATGCCCTCGACAACTTAGCTGTCAGAAAAAGATTTTTTTGAAAAAATTCTTAAGCCCCGGGGTCACAATTTCATCAAAAATCTGACTTTCGGCAATTGACGCAAAAATGGTGCCAAACGGTTGCAAATGCTCCCCTGAGATGTTTGGCGGTCGAAACAGTAGGCTTTTTATCACAGGAAAAGAAATCAGCCCTCGACAACTTAGCCGCCAGAAAAAGATTTTTTTTAAAAAAATCCCTAAGCCCCGGGGTCACAATTTCATCAAAAATCTGATTTCGGCAATTCACTCAAAAATGGTGCCAAACGGTTGCAAATGTTCCCCTGAGATGTTTGGCGGTCGAAACAGAAGGCTTTTTATCACAGGAAAAGAAATCAGCCCGCGACAACTTAGCTGTCAGAAAAAGATTTTTTTGAAAAAATTCTTAAGCCCTGGGGTCACAATTTCATCAAAAACCTGACTTTCGGCAATTCACTCAAAAATGGTGCCAAATGGTGCCAAATGCTCCCCTGAAACGTTTCGCGGTCAAAACAGAAGGCTTTTTATCACAGGACAGAAAATCCTTAACCGGCAGAAAAAGATTTTTTTTAAAAAAAATCCCTAAGCCCCGGGCTCACAATTTCATCAAAAATCTGACTTTCGGCAATTCACTCAAAAATGGTGCCAAACGGTTGCAAATGCTCCCCTGAGATGTTTGGCGATCGAAACAGAAGGCTTTTTATCACAGGAAAAGAAATATGCCCTCGACAACTTAACTGGCAGAAAAAGATTTTTTTGAAAAAATCCCTAAGCCCCGGGGTCACAATTTCATCAGAAATCTGACTTTCTGCAATTCACTCAAAAATGGTGCCAAATGGTTGCATATGCTCCCCTAAACGTTTCGCGGTCAAAACAGAAGGCTTTTTACCACAGGACAGAAAATCCATAACCGGCAGAAAAGGTTTTTTTTTAAAAAATCCCTAAGCCCCGGGCTCACAATTTCATCAAAAATCTGACTTTCGGCAATTCACTCAAAAATGGTGCCAAACGGTTGCAAATGCTCCCTTAGATGTTTGGTGGTCGAAACAGAAGGCTTTTTATCACAAGAAAAGAAATCAGCCCGTGACAACTTAACCGGCAGAAAAACATTTTTTGAAAAAACCCTTAAGCCCCGGGGTCACAATTTCATCAAAAATCTGACTTTCGGCAATTGACTCAAAAATGGTGCCAAAAGGTTGCAAATGCTCCCCTGAGATGTTTGGCGGTTGAAACAGTAGGCTTTTTATCACAGGAAAAGAAATCTGCCCTCGACAACTTAACCGTCAGAAAAAGATTTTTTTGAAAAAATTCTTAAGCCCCGGGGTCACAATTTCATCAAAAATCTGACTTTCGGCAATTCACTCAAAAATGGTGTCAAACGGTTGCAAATGCTCCACTGAAACGTTTCACGGTCAAAACAGAAGGCTTTTTATCACAGGACAGAAAATCCTTAACCGGCAGAAAAAGATTTTTTTGAAAAAACCCCTAGCCCCGGGGTCACAATTTCATCAGAAATCTGACTTTCGGCAATTGACTCAAAAATGGTGCCAAACGGTTGCAAATGCTCCCCTGAGATGTTTGGCGGTCGAAACAGAAGGCTTTTTATCACAAGAAAAGAAATCAGCCCGCGACAACTTAGCTGTCAGAAAAACATTTTTTTGAACAAATTCTTAAGCCCCGGGGTCACAATTTCATCAAAAATCTGACTTTCGGCAATTGACTCAAAAATGGTGCCAAATGGTTGCAAATGCTCCCCTGAGATGTTTGGCGGTCGAAACAGTAGGCTTTTTATCACAGGAAAAGAAATCAGCCCTCGACAACTTAGCCGTCAGAAAAAGATTTTTTTGAAAAAAATCTTATGCCCCGGGGTCACAATTTCATCAAAAATCTGACTTTTGGCAATTGACTCAAAAATGGTGCCAAACGGTTGCAAATGCTCCCCTGAGATGTTTGGCGGTCGAAACAGAAGGCTTTTTATCACAGGAAAAGAAATCAGCCCGCGACAACTTAGATGTCAGAAAAAGATTTTTTTGAAGAAATTCTTAAGCCCCGGGGTCACAATTTCATCAAAAATCTGACTTTTGGCAATTGACTCAAAAATGGTGCCAAATTGTTGCAAATGCTACCCTGAAACGTTTCGCGGTCAAAACAGAAGGCTTTTTATCACAGGACAGAAAATCCTTAACTGGCAGAAAAGGTTTTTTTTAAAAAAATCCCTAAGCCCCGGGCTCACAATTTCATCAAAAATCTGACTTTCGGCAATTCACTCAAAAATGGTGCCAAACGGTTGCAAATGCTTCCCTGAGATGTTTGGCGGTCGAAACAGAAGGCTTTTTATCACAGGAAAAGAAATCAGCCCTCGACAACTTAACCGGCAGAAAAACATTTTTTTGAAAAAGTCCCTAAGCCCCGGGGTCAAAATTTCATCAAAAATCTGACTTTCGGCAATTCACTCAAAAATGGTGCCAAACGGTTGCAAATGCTCCCCTGAGATGTTTGGCGGTCAAAACAGAAGGCTCTTTATCACAAGAAAAGAAATCAGCCCTCGACAACTTAACTGTCAGAAAAAGATTTTTTTTAAAAAAATCCCTAAGCCCCGGGGTCACAATTTCATCAGAAATCTGACTTTCGGCAATTCACTCAAAAATGGTGCCAAATGGTTGCATATGCTCCCCTAAACGTTTCGCGGTCAAAACAGAAGGCTTTTTACCACAGGACAGAAAATCCATAACCGGCAGAAAAGGTTTTTTTTAAAAAAAATCCCTAAGCCCCGGGCTCACAATTTCATCAAAAATCTGACTTTCGGCAATTCACTCAAAAATGGTGCCAAACGGTTGCAAATGCTCCCTTAGATGTTTGGTGGTCGAAACAGAAGGCTTTTTATCACAAGAAAAGAAATCAGCCCGTGACAACTTAACCGGCAGAAAAACATTTTTTGAAAAAACCCTTATGCCCGGGGTCACAATTTCATCAGAAATCTGACTTTCGGCAATTGACTCAAAAATGGTGCCAAACGGTTGCAAATGCTCCCCTGAGATGTTTGGTGTCGAAACAGAAGGCTTTTTATCACAGGAAAAGAAATCAGCCCGCGACAACTTAGCTGTCAGAAAAAGATTTTTTTGAAAAAATTCTTAAGCCCCGGAGTCACAATTTCATCAAAAACCTGACTTTCGGCAATTCACTCAAAAATGGTGCCAAATGGTGCCAAATGCTCCCCTGAAACGTTTCGCGGTCAAAACAGAAGGCTTTTTATCACAGGAGACAAAATCCTTAACCGGCAGAAAAAGATTTTTTTTAAAAAAATCCCTAAGCCCCGGGCTCACAATTTCATCAAAAATCTGACTTTTGGCAATTGACTCAAAAATGGTGCCAAACGGTTGCAAATGCTCCCCTGAGATGTTTGGCGGTCGAAACAGTAGGCTTTTTATCACAGGAAAAGAAATCAGCCCTCGACAACTTAACCGGCAGAAAAACATTGTTTTGAAAAAGTCCCTAAGCCCCGGGGTCAAAATTTCATCAGAAATCTGACTTTCGGCAATTCACTCAAAAATGGTGCCAAACGGTTGCAAATGCTCCCCTGAGATCTTTGGCGGTCGAAACAGAAGGCTTTTTATCTCAGGAAAAGAAATATGCCCTCGACAACTTAGCTGTCAGAAAAAGATTTTTTTGAAAAAATTCTTAAGCCCCGGGGTCACAATTTCATCAAAAATCTGACTTTCGGCAATTGACTCAAAAATGGTGCCAAACGGTTGCAAATGCTCCCCTGAGATGTTTGGCGGTCGAAACAGTAGGCTTTTTATCACAGGAAAAGAAATCAGCCCTCGACAACTTAACCGTCAGAAAAAGATTTTTTTGAAAAAATTCTTAAGCCCCGGGGTCACAATTTCATCAAAAATCTGACTTTCGGCAATTCACTCAAAAATGGTGTCAAACGGTTGCAAATGCTCCACTGAAACGTTTCGCGGTCAAAACAGAAGGCTTTTTATCACAGGACAGAAAATCCTTAACCGGCAAAAAAAGATTTTTTTGAAAAAACCCCTAGCCCCGGGGTCACAATTTCATCAGAAATCTGACTTTCGGCAATTGACTCAAAAATGGTGCCAAACGGTTGCAAATGCTCCCCTGAGATGTTTGGCGGTCGAAACAGAAGGCTTTTTATCACAAGAAAAGAAATCAGCCCGCGACAACTTAGCTGTCAGAAAAACATTTTTTTGAACAAATTCTTAAGCCCCGGGGTCACAATTTCATCAAAAATCTGACTTTCGGCAATTGACTCAAAAATGGTGCCAAATGGTTGCAAATGCTCCCCTGAGATGTTTGGCGGATGAAACTGTAGGCTTTTTATCACAGGAAAAGAAATCAGCCCTCGACAACTTAGCCGTCAGAAAAAGATTTTTTTGAAAAAAATCTTATGCCCCGGGGTCACAATTTCATCAAAAATCTGACTTTTGGCAATTGACTCAAAAATGGTGCCAAACGGTTGCAAATGCTCCCCTGAGATGTTTGGCGGTCGAAACAGAAGGCTTTTTATCACAGGAAAAGAAATCAGCCCGCGACAACTTAGATGTCAGAAAAAGATTTTTTGGAAAAAATTCTTAAGCCCCGGGGTCACAATTTCATCAAAAATCTGACTTTCGGCAATTGACTCAAAAATGGTGCCAAATGGTTGCAAATGCTCCCCTGAAACGTTTCGCGGTCAAAACAGAAGGCTTTTTATCACAGGACAGAAAATCCTTAACTGGCAGAAAAGGTTTTTTTAAAAAAAATCCCTAAGCCCCGGGCTCACAATTTCATCAAAAATCTGACTTTCGGCAATTCACTCAAAAATGGTGCCAAACGGTTGCAAATGCTTCCCTGAGATGTTTGGCGGTCGAAACAGAAGGCTTTTTATCACAAGAAAAGAAATCAGCCCGCAACAACTTAACCAGCAGAAAAACATTTTTTGAAAAAACCCCTAGCCCCGGGGTCACAATTTCATCAGAAATCTGACTTTCGGCAATTGACTCAAAAATGGTGCCAAACGGTTGCAAATGCTCCCCTGAGATGTTTGGCGGTCGAAACAGAAGGCTTCTTATCACAGGAAAAGAAATCAGCCCTCGACAACTTAGCCGTCAGAAAAAGATTTTTTTGAAAAAAATCTTAAGCGCCGGGGTCACAATTTCATCAAAAATCTGACTTTCGGCAATTGACTCAAAAATGGTGCCAAACGGTTGCAAATGCTCCCCTGAGATGTTTGGCGGTCAAAACAGAAGGCTCTTTATCACAAGAAAAGAAATCAGCCCTCGACAACTTAACTGTCAGAAAAAGATTTTTTTTAAAAAAATCCCTAAGCCCCGGGGTCACAATTTCATAAGAAATCTGACTTTCGTCAATTCACTCAAAAATGGTGCCAAATGGTTGCAAATGCTCCCCTGAAACGTTTCGCAGTCAAAACAGAAGGCTTTTTATCACAGGACAGAAAATCCTTAACTGGCAGAAAAGGTTTTTTTACAAAAAATCCCTAAGCCCCGGGCTCACAATTTCATCAAAAATCTGACTTTCGGCAATTCACTCAAAAATGGTGCCAAACGGTTGCAAATGCTCCCCTGAGATGTTTGGCGGTCGAAACAGAAGGCTTTTAATCACAAGAAAAGAAATCAGCCCGCGACAACTTAACCGGCAGAAAAACACTTTTTGAAAAAACCCCTAGCCCCGGGGTCACAATTTCATCAGAAATCTGACTTTCGGCAATTCACTCAAAAATGGTGCCAAACGGTTGCAAATGCTCCCCTGAGATGTTTGGCGGTCGAAACAGAAGGCTTTTTATCACAAGAAAAGAAATCAGCCCGCGACAACTTAACCGGCAGAAAAACATTTTTTTGAAAAAATCCCTAAGCCCCGGGGTCACAATTTCATCAAAAATCTGACTTTCGGCAATTCACTCAAAAATGGTGCCAAATGGTTACAAATGCTCCCCTGAGATGTTTGGCGGTCGAAACAGTAGGCATTTTATCACAGGAAAAGAAATCAGCCCTCGACAACTTAGCCGTCAGAAAAAGATTTTTTTGAAAAAAATCTTAAGCCCCGGGGTCACAATTTCCTCAAAAATCTGACTTTCGGCAAATCACTCAAAAATGGTGCCAAACGGTTGCAAATACTCCCCTGTGATGTTTGGCGGTCGAAACAGAAGGCTTTTTATCACAGGAAAAGAAATATGCCCTCGACAACTTAACTGGCAGAAAAAGATTTTTTTGAAAAAATCTCTAAGCCCCGGGGTCACAATTTCATCAAAAATCTGACTTTCGGCACGGCAATTCACTCAAAAATGGTGCCAAACGGTTGCAAATGCTCCCCTGAGATGTTTGGCGGTCGAAACAGTAGGCTTTTTATCACAGGAAAAGAAATCAACCCTCGACAACTTAGCCGTCAGAAAAAGATTTTTTTGAAAAAAATCTTAAGCCCTGGGGTCACAATTTCATCAAAAATCTGACTTTCGGCAATTCACTCAAAAATGGTGCCAAACGGTTGCAAATGTTCCCCTGAGATGTTTGGCGGTCGAAACAGAAGGGTTTTTATCACAGGAAATGACATCAGCCCGCGACAACTTAGCTGTCAGAAAAAGATTTTTTTGAAAAAATTCTTAAGCCCCGGGGTCACAATTTCATCAAAAACCTGACTTTCGGCAATTCACTCAAAAATGGTGCCAAATGGTGCCAAATGCTCCCCTGAAACGTTTCGCGGTCAAAACAGAAGGCTTTTTATCACAGGACAGAAAATCCTTAACCGGCAGAAAAAGATTTTTTTTAAAAAAAATCCCTAAGCCCCGGGCTCACAATTTCATCAAAAATCTGACTTTCGGCAATTCACTCAAAAATGGTGCCAAACGGTTGCAAATGCTCCCCTGAGATGTTTGGCGGTAGAAACAGAAGGCTTTTTATCACAGGAAAAGAAATATGCCCTCGACAACTTAACTGGCAGAAAAAGATTTTTTTGAAAAAATCCCTAAGCCCCGGGGTCACAATTTCATCAAAAATCTGACTTTCGGCAATTCACTCAAAAATGGTGCCAAACGGTTGCAAATGCTCCCCTGAGATGTTTGGCGGTCGAAACAGTAGGCTTTTTATCACAAGAAAAGAAATCAGCCCTCGACAACTTAGCCGTCAGAAAAAGATTTTTTTGAAAAAAATCTTAAGCCCCGGGCTCACAATTTCATCAAAAATCTGACTTTTGGCAATTGACTCAAAAATGGTGCCAAACGGTTGCAAATGCTCCCCTGAGATGTTTGGCGGTCGAAACAGAAGGCTTCTTATTACAGGAAAAGAAATCAGCCCGCGACAACTTAGCTGTCAGAAAAAGATTTTTTTGAAAAAATTCTTAAGCCCCGGGGTCACAATTTCATCAAAAATCTGACTTTCGGCAATTGACTCAAAAATGGTGCCAAAAGGTTGCAAATGCTCCCCTGAGATGTTTGGCGGTCGAAACAGTAGGCTTTTTATCACAGGAAAAGAAATCAGCCCTCGACAACTTAGCCGTCAGAAAAAGATTTTTTTGAAAAAATTCTTAAGCCCCGGGGTCACAATTTCATAAAAAATCTGACTTTCGGCAATTCACTCAAAAATGGTGTCAAACGGTTGCAAATGCTCCACTGAAACGTTTCGCGGTCAAAACAGAAGGCTTTTTATCACAGGACAGAAAATCCTTAACCGGCAGAAAAAGATTTTTTTTAAAAAAAATCCCTAAGCCCCGGGCTCACAATTTCATCAAAAATCTGACTTTCGGCAATTCACTCAAAAATGGTGTCAAACGGTTGCAAATGCTCCACTGAAACGTTTCGCGGTCAAAACAGAAGGCTTTTTATCACAGGACAGAAAATCCTTAACCGGCAGAAAAAGATTTTTTTTAAAAAAAATCCCTAAGCCCCGGGCTCTCAATTTCATCAAAAATCTGACTTTCGGCAATTCACTCAAAAATGGTACCAAACGGTTGCATATGCTCCCTTAGATGTTTGGCGCTCGAAACAGAAGGCTTTTTATCACAAGAAAAGAAATCAGCCCGTGACAACTTAACCGGCAGAAAAACATTTTTTGAAAAAACCCCTAGCCCCGGGGTCACAATTTCATCAAAAATCTGACTTTCGGCAATTCACTCAAAAATGGTGCCAAACGGTTGCAAATGCTCCCTTAGATGTTTGGCGGTCGAAACAGAAGGCTTTTTATCACAAGAAAAGAAATCAGCCCGTGACAACTTAACCGGCAGAAAAACATTTTTTGAAAAAACCCTTAAGCCCCGGGGTCACAATTTCATCAGAAATCTGACTTTCAGCAATTGACTCAAAAATGGTGCCAAACGGTTGCAAATGCTCCCCTGAGATGTTTGGTGTCGAAACAGAAGGCTTTTTATCACAGGAAAAGAAATCAGCCCGCGACAACTTAGCTGTCAGAAAAAGATTTTTTTGAAAAAATTCTTAAGCCCCGGGGTCACAATTTCATCAAAAATCTGACTTTCGGCAATTGACTCAAAAATGGTGCCAAATGGTTGCAAATGCTCCCCTGAGATGTTTGGCGGTCGAAACAGTAGGCTTTTTATCACAGGAAAAGAAATCAGCGCTCGACAACTTAGCCGTCAGAAAAAGATTTTTTTGAAAAAAATCTTAAGCCCCGGGGTCACAATTTCGTCAAAAATCTGACTTTTGGCAATTGACTCAAAAATGGTGCCAAACGGTTGCAAATGCTCCCCTGAGATGTTTGGCGGTCGAAACAGAAGGCTTTTTATCACAGGAAAAGAAATCAGCCCGCGACAACTTAGCTGTCAGAAAAAGATTTTTTTGAAAAAAATCTTAAGCCCCGGGGTCACAATTTCATCAAAAATCTGACTTTCGGCAATTGACTCAAAAATGGTGCCAAACGGTTGCAAATGCTCCCCTGAGATGTTTGGCGGTCGAAACAGAAGGCTTCTTATCACAGGAAAAGAAATCAGCCCGCGACAACTTAGCTGTCAGAAAAAGATTTTTTTGAAAAAATTCTTAAGCCCCGGGGTCACAATTTCATCAAAAATCTGACTTTCGGCAATTGACTCAAAAATGGTGCCAAATGGTTACAAATGCTCCCCTGAGATGTTTGGCGGTCGAAACAGTAGGCTTTTTATCACAGGAAAAGAAATCAGCCCTCGACAACTTAGCCGTCAGAAAAAGATTTTTTTGAAAAAAATCTTAAGCCCCGGGGTCACAATTTCATCAAAAATCTGACTTTCGGCAATTCACTCAAAAATGGTGCCAAACGGTTACAAATACTCCCCTGAGATGTTTGGCGGTCGAAACAGAAGGCTTTTTATCACAGGAAAAGAAATATGCCCTCGACAACTTAACTGGCAGAAAAAGATTTTTTTGAAAAAATCCCTAAGCCCCGGGTTCACAATTTCATCAAAAAGCTGACTTTCGGCAATTCACTCAAAAATGGTGCCAAACGGTTGCAAATGCTCCCCTGAGATGTTTGGCGGTCAAAACAGAAGGCTCTTTATTACAAGAAAAGAAATCAGCCCTCGACAACTTAACTGTCAGAAAAAGATTTTTTTTAAAAAAATCCCTAAGCCCCGGGGTCACAATTTCATCAGAAATCTGACTTTCGTTAATTCACTCAAAAATGGTGCCAAATGGTTGCAAATGCTCCCCTGATACGTTTCGCAGTCAAAATAGAAGGCTTTTTATCACAGGACAGAAAATCCTTAACTGGCAGAAAAGGTTTTTTTAAAAAAAATCCCTAAGCCCCGGGCTCACAATTTCATCAAAAATCTGACTTTCGGCAATTCACTCAAAAATGGTGCCAAACGGTTGCAAATGCTCCCCTGAGATGTTTGGCGGTCGAAACAGAAGACTTTTTATCACAAGAAAAGAAATCAGCCCGCGACAACTTTACCGGCAGAAAAACATTTTTTGAAAAAACCCCTAGCCCCGGGGTCACAATTTCATCAGAAATCTGACTTTCGGCAATTCACCAAAAAATGGTGCCAAATGGTTACAAATGCTCCCCTGAGATGTTTGGCGGTTGAAACAGTAGGCTTTTTATCACAGGAAAAGAAATCAGCCCTCGACAACTTAGCCGTCAGAAAAAGATTTTTTTGAAAAAAATCTTAAGCCCCGGGGTCACAATTTCATCAAAAATCTGACTTTCGGCAATTCACTCAAAAATGGTGCCAAACGGTTGCAAATATTCCCCTGAGATGTTTGGCGGTCGAAACAGAAGGCTTTTTATCACAGGAAAAGAAAAATGCCCTCGACAACTTAACTGGTAGAAAAAGATTTTTTTGAAAAAATCCCTAAGGCCCGGGGTCACAATTTCATCAAAAATCTGACTTTCGGCAATTGACTCAAAAATGGTGCCAAATGGTTGCAAATGCTCCCCTGAGATGTTTGGCGGTCGAAACAGTAGGCTTTTTATCACAGGAAAAGAAATCAGCCCTCTACAACTTAGCCGTCAGAAAAAGATTTTTTTGAAGAAAATCTTAAGCCCCGGGGTCAAAATTTCATCAAAAATCTGACTTTCGGCAATTCACTCAAAAATGGTGCCAAATGGTTGCAAATGCTCCCCTGAAACGTTTCGCGGTCAAAACAGAAGGCTTTTTATCACAGGACAGAAAATCCTTAACCGGCAGAAAAGGTTTTTTTTTTTAAAAAAATGCCGAAGCCCCGGGGTCACAATTTCATCAAAAATCTGACTTTCGGCAATTCACTCAAAAATGGTGCCAAACGATTGCAAATGCTCCCCTGAGATGTTTGGCGGTCGAAACAGAAGGCTTTTTATCACAGGAAAAGAAATCAGCCCTCGACAACTTAGCCGTCAGAAAAAGATTTTTTTGAAAAAAATCTTAAGCCCCGGGGTCACAATTTCATCAAAAATCTGACTTTCGGCAATTCACTCAAAAATGGTGCCAAACGGTTGCAAATGCTCCCCTGAGATGTTTGGCGGTCAAAACAGAAGGCTTTTTATCACAAGAAAAGAAATCAGCCCTCGACAACTTAACTGTGAGAAAAAGATTTTTTTTGAAAAAAATCTTAAGCCCCGGGGTCACAATTTCATCAAAAATCTGACTTTCGGCAATTCACTCAAAAATGGTGCCAAACGGTTGCAAATGCTCCCCTGAGATGTTTGGCGGTCAAAACAGAAGGCTTTTTATCACAGGAAAAGAAATCAGCCCGCGACAACTTAGATGTCAGAAAAAGATTTTTTTGAAAAAATTCTTAAGCCCCGGGGTCACAATTTCATCAAAAATCTGACTTTCGGCAATTGACTCAAAAATGGTGCCAAATGGTTGCAAATGCTCCCCTGAAACGTTTCGCGGTCAAAACAGAAGGCTTTTTATCACAGGACAGAAAATCCTTAACTGGCAGAAAAGGTTTTTTTAAAAAAAATCCCTAAGCCCCGGGCTCACAATTTCATCAAAAATCTGACTTTCGGCAATTCACTCAAAAATGGTGCCAAACGGTTGCAAATGCTTCCCTGAGATGTTTGGCGGTCGAAACAGAAGGCTTTTTATCACAAGAAAAGAAATCAGCCCGCAACAACTTAACCAGCAGAAAAACATTTTTTGAAAAAACCCCTAGCCCCGGGGTCACAATTTCATCAGAAATCTGACTTTCGGCAATTGACTCAAAAATGGTGACAAACGGTTGCAAATGCTCCCCTGAGATGTTTGGCGGTCGAAACAGAAGGCTTTTTATCACAGGAAAAGAAAAATGCCCTCGACAACTTAACTGGTAGAAAAAGATTTTTTTGAAAAAATCCCTAAGGCCCGGGGTCACAATTTCATCAAAAATCTGACTTTCGGCAATTGATTCAAAAATGGTGCCAAATGGTTGCAAATGCTCCCCTGAGATGTTTGGCGGTCGAAACAGTAGGCTTTTTATCACAGGAAAAGAAATCAGCCCTCTACAACTTAGCCGTCAGAAAAAGATTTTTTTGAAGAAAATCTTAAGCCCCGGGGTCACAATTTCATCAAAAATCTGACTTTCGGCAATTCACTCAAAAATGGTGCCAAACGATTGCAAATGCTCCCCTGAGATGTTTGGCGGTCGAAACAGAAGGCTTTTTATCACAGGAAAAGAAATCAGCCCTCGACAACTTAGCCGTCAGAAAAAGATTTTTTTGAAAAAAATCTTAAGCCCCGGGGTCACAATTTCATCAAAAATCTGACTTTCGGCAATTCACTCAAAAATGGTGCCAAACGGTTGCAAATGCTCCCCTGAGATGTTTGGCGGTCAAAACAGAAGGCTTTTTATCACAAGAAAAGAAATCAGCCCTCGACAACTTAACTGTGAGAAAAAGATTTTTTTTGAAAAAAATCTTAAGCCCCGGGGTCACAATTTCATCAAAAATCTGACTTTCGGCAATTCACTCAAAAATGGTGCCAAACGGTTGCAAATGCTCCCCTGAGATGTTTGGCGGTCGAAACAGAAGGCTTTTTATCACAGGAAAAGAAATCAGCCCGCGACAACTTAGATGTCAGAAAAAGATTTTTTTGAAAAAATTCTTAAGCCCCGGGGTCACAATTTCATCAAAAATCTGACTTTCGGCAATTGACTCAAAAATGGTGCCAAATGGTTGCAAATGCTCCCCTGAAACGTTTCGCGGTCAAAACAGAAGGCTTTTTATCACAGGACAGAAAATCCTTAACTGGCAGAAAAGGTTTTTTTAAAAAAAATCCCTAAGCCCCGGGCTCACAATTTCATCAAAAATCTGACTTTCGGCAATTCACTCAAAAATGGTGCCAAACGGTTGCAAATGCTTCCCTGAGATGTTTGGCGGTCGAAACAGAAGGCTTTTTATCACAAGAAAAGAAATCAGCCCGCAACAACTTAACCAGCAGAAAAACATTTTTTGAAAAAACCCCTAGCCCCGGGGTCACAATTTCATCAGAAATCTGACTTTCGGCAATTGACTCAAAAATGGTGCCAAACGGTTGCAAATGCTCCCCTGAGATGTTTGGCGGTCGAAACAGAAGGCTTCTTATCACAGGAAAAGAAATCAGCCCGCGACAACTTAGCTGTCAGAAAAAGATTTTTTTGAAAAAATTCTTAAGCCCCGGGGTCACAATTTCATCAAAAATCTGACTTTCGGCAATTGACTCAAAAATGGTGCCAAATGGTTACAAATGCTCCCCTGAGATGTTTGGCGGTCGAAACAGTAGGCTTTTTATCACAGGAAAAGAAATCAGCCCTCGACAACTTAGCCGTCAGAAAAAGATTTTTTTGAAAAAAATCTTAAGCGCCGGGGTCACAATTTCATCAAAAATCTGACTTTCGGCAATTTACTCAAAAATGGTGCCAAACGGTTGCAAATGCTCCCCTGAGATGTTTGGCGGTCAAAACAGAAGGCTCTTTATCACAAGAAAAGAAATCAGCCCTCGACAACTTAACTGTCAGAAAAAGATTTTTTTTAAAAAAATCCCTAAGCCCCGGGGTCACAATTTCATAAGAAATCTGACTTTCGTCAATTCACTCAAAAATGGTGCCAAATGGTTGCAAATGCTCCCCTGAAACGTTTCGCAGTCAAAACAGAAGGCTTTTTATCACAGGACAGAAAATCCTTAACTGGCAGAAAAGGTTTTTTTACAAAAAATCCCTAAGCCCCGGGCTCACAATTTCATCAAAAATCTGACTTTCGGCAATTCACTCAAAAATGGTGCCAAACGGTTGCAAATGCTCCCCTGAGATGTTTGGCGGTCGAAACAGAAGGCTTTTAATCACAAGAAAAGAAATCAGCCCGCGACAACTTAACCGGCAGAAAAACACTTTTTGAAAAAACCCCTAGCCCCGGGGTCACAATTTCATCAGAAATCTGACTTTCGGCAATTCACTCAAAAATGGTGCCAAACGGTTGCAAATGCTCCCCTGAGATGTTTGGCGGTCGAAACAGAAGGCTTTTTATCACAAGAAAAGAAATCAGCCCGCGACAACTTAACCGGCAGAAAAACATTTTTTTGAAAAAATCCCTAAGCCCCGGGGTCACAATTTCCTCAAAAATCTGACTTTCGGCAAATCACTCAAAAATGGTGCCAAACGGTTGCAAATACTCCCCTGTGATGTTTGGCGGTCGAAACAGAAGGCTTTTTATCACAGGAAAAGAAATATGCCCTCGACAACTTAACTGGCAGAAAAAGATTTTTTTGAAAAAATCTCTAAGCCCCCGGGGTCACAATTTCATCAAAAATCTGACTTTCGGCAATTCACTCAAAAATGGTGCCAAACGGTTGCAAATGCTCCCCTGAGATGTTTGGTGTCGAAACAGAAGGCTTTTTATCACAGGAAAAGAAATCAGCCCGCGACAACTTAGCTGTCAGAAAAAGATTTTTTTGAAAAAATTCTTAAGCCCCGGGGTCACAATTTCATCAAAAATCTGACTTTCGGCAATTGACTCAAAAATGGTGCCAAACGGTTGCAAATTCTCCCCTGAGATGTTTGGCGGTCGAAACAGTAGGCTTTTTATCACAGGAAAAGAAATCAGCCCTCGACAACTTAGCCGTCAGAAAAAGATTTTTTTGAAAAAAATCTTAAGCCCCGGGCTCACAATTTCATCAAAAATCTGACTTTTGGCAATTGACTCAAAAATGGTGCCAAACGGTTGCAAATGCTCCCCTGAGATGTTTGGCGGTCGAAACAGAAGGCTTCTTATTACAGGAAAAGAAATCAGCCCGCGACAACTTAGCTGTCAGAAAAAGATTTTTTTGAAAAAATTCTTAAGCCCCGGGGTCACAATTTCATCAAAAATCTGACTTTCGGCAATTGACTCAAAAATGGTGCCAAAAGGTTGCAAATGCTCCCCTGAGATGTTTGGCGGTCGAAACAGTAGGCTTTTTATCACAGGAAAAGAAATCAGCCCTCGACAACTTAGCCGTCAGAAAAAGATTTTTTTGAAAAAATTCTTAAGCCCCGGGGTCACAATTTCATAAAAAATCTGACTTTCGGCAATTCACTCAAAAATGGTGTCAAACGGTTGCAAATGCTCCACTGAAACGTTTCGCGGTCAAAACAGAAGGCTTTTTATCACAGGACAGAAAATCCTTAACCGGCAGAAAAAGATTTTTTTTAAAAAAAATCCCTAAGCCCCGGGCTCACAATTTCATCAAAAATCTGACTTTCGGCAATTCACTCAAAAATGGTGTCAAACGGTTGCAAATGCTCCACTGAAACGTTTCGCGGTCAAAACAGAAGGCTTTTTATCACAGGACAGAAAATCCTTAACCGGCAGAAAAAGATTTTTTTTTAAAAAAATCCCTAAGCCCCGGGCTCTCAATTTCATCAAAAATCTGACTTTCGGCAATTCACTCAAAAATGGTGCCAAACGGTTGCAAATGCTCCCTTAGATGTTTGGCGGTCGAAACAGAAGGCTTTTTATCACAAGAAAAGAAATCAGCCCGTGACAACTTAACCGGCAGAAAAACATTTTTTGAAAAAACCCTTAAGCCCCGGGGTCACAATTTCATCAGAAATCTGACTTTCAGCAATTGACTCAAAAATGGTGCCAAACGGTTGCAAATGCTCCCCTGAGATGTTTGGTGTCGAAACAGAAGGCTTTTTATCACAGGAAAAGAAATCAGCCCGCGACAACTTAGCTGTCAGAAAAAGATTTTTTTGAAAAAATTCTTAAGCCCCGGGGTCACAATTTCATCAAAAATCTGACTTTCGGCAATTGACTCAAAAATGGTGCCAAATGGTTGCAAATGCTCCCCTGAGATGTTTGGCGGTCGAAACAGTAGGCTTTTTATCACAGGAAAAGAAATCAGCGCTCGACAACTTAGCCGTCAGAAAAAGATTTTTTTGAAAAAAATCTTAAGCCCCGGGGTCACAATTTCATCAAAAATCTGACTTTTGGCAATTGACTCAAAAATGGTGCCAAACGGTTGCAAATGCTCCCCTGAGATGTTTGGCGGTCGAAACAGAAGGCTTTTTATCACAGGAAAAGAAATCAGCCCGCGACAACTTAGCTGTCAGAAAAAGATTTTTTTGAAAAAAATCTTAAGCCCCGGGGTCACAATTTCATCAAAAATCTGACTTTCGGCAATTGACTCAAAAATGGTGCCAAACGGTTGCAAATGCTCCCCTGAGATGTTTGGCGGTCGAAACAGAAGGCTTCTTATCACAGGAAAAGAAATCAGCCCGCGACAACTTAGCTGTCAGAAAAAGATTTTTTTGAAAAAATTCTTAAGCCCCGGGTTCACAATTTCATCAAAAAGCTGACTTTCGGCAATTCACTCAAAAATGGTGCCAAACGGTTGCAAATGCTCCCCTGAGATGTTTGGCGGTCAAAACAGAAGGCTCTTTATTACAAGAAAAGAAATCAGCCCTCGACAACTTAACTGTCAGAAAAAGATTTTTTTTAAAAAAATCCCTAAGCCCCGGGGTCACAATTTCATCAGAAATCTGACTTTCGTTAATTCACTCAAAAATGGTGCCAAATGGTTGCAAATGCTCCCCTGATACGTTTCGCAGTCAAAATAGAAGGCTTTTTATCACAGGACAGAAAATCCTTAACTGGCAGAAAAGGTTTTTTTAAAAAAAATCCCTAAGCCCCGGGCTCACAATTTCATCAAAAATCTGACTTTCGGCAATTCACTCAAAAATGGTGCCAAACGGTTGCAAATGCTCCCCTGAGATGTTTGGCGGTCGAAACAGAAGGCTTTTTATCACAAGAAAAGAAATCAGCCCGCGACAACTTTACCGGCAGAAAAACATTTTTTGAAAAAACCCCTAGCCCCGGGGTCACAATTTCATCAGAAATCTGACTTTCGGCAATTCACCAAAAAATGGTGCCAAATGGTTACAAATGCTCCCCTGAGATGTTTGGCGGTTGAAACAGTAGGCTTTTTATGACAGGAAAAGAAATCAGCCCTCGACAACTTAGCCGTCAGAAAAAGATTTTTTTGAAAAAAATCTTAAGCCCCGGGGTCACAATTTCATCAAAAATCTGACTTTCGGCAATTCACTCAAAAATGGTGCCAAACGGTTGCAAATATTCCCCTGAGATGTTTGGCGGTCGAAACAGAAGGCTTTTTATCACAGGAAAAGAAAAATGCCCTCGACAACTTAACTGGTAGAAAAAGATTTTTTTGAAAAAATCCCTAAGGCCCGGGGTCACAATTTCATCAAAAATCTGACTTTCGGCAATTCACTCAAAAATGGTGCCAAACGGTTGCAAATACTCCCCTGAGATGTTTGGCGGTCGAAACAGAAGGCTTTTTATCACAGGAAAAGAAAAATGCCCTCGACAACTTAACTGGTAGAAAAAGATTTTTTTGAAAAAATCCCTAAGGCCCGGGGTCACAATTTCATCAAAAATCTGACTTTCGGCAATTGACTCAAAAATGGTGCCAAATGGTTGCAAATGCTCCCCTGAGATGTTTGGCGGTCGAAACAGTAGGCTTTTTATCACAGGACAGAAAATCCTTAACCGGCAGAAAAGGTTTTTTTTTTAAAAAAAATGCCGAAGCCCCGGGGTCACAATTTCATCAAAAATCTGACTTTCGGCAATTCACTCAAAAATGGTGCCAAACGATTGCAAATGCTCCCCTGAGATGTTTGGCGGTCGAAACAGAAGGCTTTTTATCACAGGAAAAGAAATCAGCCCTCGACAACTTAGCCGTCAGAAAAAGATTTTTTTGAAAAAAATCTTAAGCCCCGGGGTCACAATTTCATCAAAAATCTGACTTTCGGCAATTCACTCAAAAATGGTGCCAAACGGTTGCAAATGCTCCCCTGAGATGTTTGGCGGTCAAAACAGAAGGCTTTTTATCACAAGAAAAGAAATCAGCCCTCGACAACTTAACTGTGAGAAAAAGATTTTTTTTGAAAAAATCCCTAAGCCCCGGGCTCACAATTTCATCAAAAATCTGACTTTCGGCAATTCACTCAAAAATGGTGCCAAACGGTTGCAAATGCTCCCCTGAGATGTTTGGCGGTCGAAACAGATGGCTTTTTATCACAGGACAGAAAATCCTTAACCGACAGAAAAGGTTTTTTTTAAAAAAATCCCTAAGCCCCGGGCTCACAATTTCATCAAAAATCTGACTTTCGGCAATTCACTCAAAAATGGTGCCAAACGGTTGCAAATGCTCCCCTGAGATGTTTGGCGGTCGAAACAGAAGGCTTTTTATCACAAGAAAAGAAATCAGCCCTCGACAACTTAACTGGCAGAAAAAGATTTTTTTTGAAAAAATCCCTAAGCCCCGGGCTCACAATTTCATCAAAAATCTGACTTTCGGCAATTCACTCAAAAATGGTGCCAAACGGTTGCAAATGCTCCCCTGAGATGTTTGGCGGTCGAAACAGAAGGCTTTTTATTACAGGAAAAGAAATCAGCCCTCGACAACTTAGCCGTCAGAAAAAGATTTTTTTGAAAAAAATCTTAAGCCCCGGGGTCACAATTTCATCAAAAATCTGACTTTCGGCAATTCACTCAAAAATGGTGCCAAACGGTTGCAAATGCTCCCCTGAGATGTTTGGCGGTCAAAACAGAAGGCTTTTTATCACAAGAAAAGAAATCAGCCCTCGACAACTTAACTGTGAGAAAAATATTTTTTTTGAAAAAATCCCTAAGCCCCGGGCTCACAATTTCATCAAAAATCTGACTTTCGGCAATTCACTCAAAAATGGTGCCAAACGGTTGCAAATGCTCCCCTGAGATGTTTGGCGGTCGAAACAGAAGGCTTTTTATCACAAGAAAAGAAATCAGCCCGCGACAACTTTACCGGCAGAAAAACATTTTTTGAAAAAACCCCTAGCCCCGGGGTCACAATTTCATCAGAAATCTGACTTTCGGCAATTCACCAAAAAATGGTGCCAAATGGTTACAAATGCTCCCCTGAGATGTTTGGCGGTTGAAACAGTAGGCTTTTTATGACAGGAAAAGAAATCAGCCCTCGACAACTTAGCCGTCAGAAAAAGATTTTTTTGAAAAAAATCTTAAGCCCCGGGGTCACAATTTCATCAAAAATCTGACTTTCGGCAATTCACTCAAAAATGGTGCCAAACGGTTGCAAATATTCCCCTGAGATGTTTGGCGGTCGAAACAGAAGGCTTTTTATCACAGGAAAAGAAAAATGCCCTCAACAACTTAACTGGTAGAAAAAGATTTTTTTGAAAAAATCCCTAAGGCCCGGGGTCACAATTTCATCAAAAATCTGACTTTCGGCAATTGACTCAAAAATGGTGCCAAATGGTTGCAAATGCTCCCCTGAGATGTTTGGCGGTCGAAACAGTAGGCTTTTTATCACAGGAAAAGAAATCAGCCCTCTACAACTTAGCCGTCAGAAAAAGATTTTTTTGAAAAAAATCTTAAGCCCCGGGGTCAAAATTTCATCAAAAATCTGACTTTCGGCAATTCACTCAAAAATGGTGCCAAATGGTTGCAAATGCTCCCCTGAAACGTTTCGCGGTCAAAACAGAAGGCTTTTTATCACAGGACAGAAAATCCTTAACCGGCAGAAAAGGTTTTTTTTTTTAAAAAAATGCCGAAGCCCCGGGGTCACAATTTCATCAAAAATCTGACTTTCGGCAATTCACTCAAAAATGGTGCCAAACGATTGCAAATGCTCCCCTGAGATGTTTGGCGGTCGAAACAGAAGGCTTTTTATCACAGGAAAAGAAATCAGCCCTCGACAACTTAGCCGTCAGAAAAAGATTTTTTTGAAAAAAATCTTAAGCCCCGGGGTCACAATTTCATCAAAAATCTGACTTTCGGCAATTCACTCAAAAATGGTGCCAAACGGTTGCAAATGCTCCCCTGAGATGTTTGGCGGTCAAAACAGAAGGCTTTTTATCACAAGAAAAGAAATCAGCCCTCGACAACTTAACTGTGAGAAAAAGATTTTTTTTGAAAAAAATCTTAAGCCCCGGGGTCACAATTTCATCAAAAATCTGACTTTCGGCAATTCACTCAAAAATGGTGCCAAACGGTTGCAAATGCTCCCCTGAGATGTTTGGCGGTCAAAACAGAAGGCTTTTTATCACAGGAAAAGAAATCAGCCCGCGACAACTTAGATGTCAGAAAAAGATTTTTTTGAAAAAATTCTTAAGCCCCGGGGTCACAATTTCATCAAAAATCTGACTTTCGGCAATTGACTCAAAAATGGTGCCAAATGGTTGCAAATGCTCCCCTGAAACGTTTCGCGGTCAAAACAGAAGGCTTTTTATCACAGGACAGAAAATCCTTAACTGGCAGAAAAGGTTTTTTTAAAAAAAATCCCTAAGCCCCGGGCTCACAATTTCATCAAAAATCTGACTTTCGGCAATTCACTCAAAAATGGTGCCAAACGGTTGCAAATGCTTCCCTGAGATGTTTGGCGGTCGAAACAGAAGGCTTTTTATCACAAGAAAAGAAATCAGCCCGCAACAACTTAACCAGCAGAAAAACATTTTTTGAAAAAACCCCTAGCCCCGGGGTCACAATTTCATCAGAAATCTGACTTTCGGCAATTGACTCAAAAATGGTGACAAACGGTTGCAAATGCTCCCCTGAGATGTTTGGCGGTCGAAACAGAAGGCTTTTTATCACAGGAAAAGAAAAATGCCCTCGACAACTTAACTGGTAGAAAAAGATTTTTTTGAAAAAATCCCTAAGGCCCGGGGTCACAATTTCATCAAAAATCTGACTTTCGGCAATTGATTCAAAAATGGTGCCAAATGGTTGCAAATGCTCCCCTGAGATGTTTGGCGGTCGAAACAGTAGGCTTTTTATCACAGGAAAAGAAATCAGCCCTCTACAACTTAGCCGTCAGAAAAAGATTTTTTTGAAGAAAATCTTAAGCCCCGGGGTCACAATTTCATCAAAAATCTGACTTTCGGCAATTCACTCAAAAATGGTGCCAAACGATTGCAAATGCTCCCCTGAGATGTTTGGCGGTCGAAACAGAAGGCTTTTTATCACAGGAAAAGAAATCAGCCCTCGACAACTTAGCCGTCAGAAAAAGATTTTTTTGAAAAAAATCTTAAGCCCCGGGGTCACAATTTCATCAAAAATCTGACTTTCGGCAATTCACTCAAAAATGGTGCCAAACGGTTGCAAATGCTCCCCTGAGATGTTTGGCGGTCAAAACAGAAGGCTTTTTATCACAAGAAAAGAAATCAGCCCTCGACAACTTAACTGTGAGAAAAAGATTTTTTTTGAAAAAAATCTTAAGCCCCAGGGTCACAATTTCATCAAAAATCTGACTTTCGGCAATTCACTCAAAAATGGTGCCAAACGGTTGCAAATGCTCCCCTGAGATGTTTGGCGGTCGAAACAGAAGGCTTTTTATCAAAGGAAAAGAAATCAGCCCGCGACAACTTAGATGTCAGAAAAAGATTTTTTTGAAAAAATTCTTAAGCCCCGGGGTCACAATTTCATCAAAAATCTGACTTTCGGCAATTGACTCAAAAATGGTGCCAAATGGTTGCAAATGCTCCCCTGAAACGTTTCGCGGTCAAAACAGAAGGCTTTTTATCACAGGACAGAAAATCCTTAACTGGCAGAAAAGGTTTTTTTAAAAAAAATCCCTAAGCCCCGGGCTCACAATTTCATCAAAAATCTGACTTTCGGCAATTCACTCAAAAATGGTGCCAAACGGTTGCAAATGCTTCCCTGAGATGTTTGGCGGTCGAAACAGAAGGCTTTTTATCACAAGAAAAGAAATCAGCCCGCAACAACTTAACCAGCAGAAAAACATTTTTTGAAAAAACCCCTAGCCCCGGGGTCACAATTTCATCAGAAATCTGACTTTCGGCAATTGACTCAAAAATGGTGCCAAACGGTTGCAAATGCTCCCCTGAGATGTTTGGCGGTCGAAACAGAAGGCTTCTTATCACAGGAAAAGAAATCAGCCCGCGACAACTTAGCTGTCAGAAAAAGATTTTTTTGAAAAAATTCTTAAGCCCCGGGGTCACAATTTCATCAAAAATCTGACTTTCGGCAATTGACTCAAAAATGGTGCCAAATGGTTACAAATGCTCCCCTGAGATGTTTGGCGGTCGAAACAGTAGGCTTTTTATCACAGGAAAAGAAATCAGCCCTCGACAACTTAGCCGTCAGAAAAAGATTTTTTTGAAAAAAATCTTAAGCGCCGGGGTCACAATTTCATCAAAAATCTGACTTTCGGCAATTTACTCAAAAATGGTGCCAAACGGTTGCAAATGCTCCCCTGAGATGTTTGGCGGTCAAAACAGAAGGCTCTTTATCACAAGAAAAGAAATCAGCCCTCGACAACTTAACTGTCAGAAAAAGATTTTTTTTAAAAAAATCCCTAAGCCCCGGGGTCACAATTTCATAAGAAATCTGACTTTCGTCAATTCACTCAAAAATGGTGCCAAATGGTTGCAAATGCTCCCCTGAAACGTTTCGCAGTCAAAACAGAAGGCTTTTTATCACAGGACAGAAAATCCTTAACTGGCAGAAAAGGTTTTTTTACAAAAAATCCCTAAGCCCCGGGCTCACAATTTCATCAAAAATCTGACTTTCGGCAATTCACTCAAAAATGGTGCCAAACGGTTGCAAATGCTCCCCTGAGATGTTTGGCGGTCGAAACAGAAGGCTTTTAATCACAAGAAAAGAAATCAGCCCGCGACAACTTAACCGGCAGAAAAACACTTTTTGAAAAAACCCCTAGCCCCGGGGTCACAATTTCATCAGAAATCTGACTTTCGGCAATTCACTCAAAAATGGTGCCAAACGGTTGCAAATGCTCCCCTGAGATGTTTGGCGGTCGAAACAGAAGGCTTTTTATCACAAGAAAAGAAATCAGCCCGCGACAACTTAACCGGCAGAAAAACATTTTTTTGAAAAAATCCCTAAGCCCCGGGGTCACAATTTCCTCAAAAATCTGACTTTCGGCAAATCACTCAAAAATGGTGCCAAACGGTTGCAAATACTCCCCTGTGATGTTTGGCGGTCGAAACAGAAGGCTTTTTATCACAGGAAAAGAAATATGCCCTCGACAACTTAACTGGCAGAAAAAGATTTTTTTGAAAAAATCTCTAAGCCCCCGGGGTCACAATTTCATCAAAAATCTGACTTTCGGCAATTCACTCAAAAATGGTGCCAAACGGTTGCAAATGCTCCCCTGAGATGTTTGGTGTCGAAACAGAAGGCTTTTTATCACAGGAAAAGAAATCAGCCCGCGACAACTTAGCTGTCAGAAAAAGATTTTTTTGAAAAAATTCTTAAGCCCCGGGGTCACAATTTCATCAAAAATCTGACTTTCGGCAATTGACTCAAAAATGGTGCCAAACGGTTGCAAATTCTCCCCTGAGATGTTTGGCGGTCGAAACAGTAGGCTTTTTATCACAGGAAAAGAAATCAGCCCTCGACAACTTAGCCGTCAGAAAAAGATTTTTTTGAAAAAAATCTTAAGCCCCGGGCTCACAATTTCATCAAAAATCTGACTTTTGGCAATTGACTCAAAAATGGTGCCAAACGGTTGCAAATGCTCCCCTGAGATGTTTGGCGGTCGAAACAGAAGGCTTCTTATTACAGGAAAAGAAATCAGCCCGCGACAACTTAGCTGTCAGAAAAAGATTTTTTTGAAAAAATTCTTAAGCCCCGGGGTCACAATTTCATCAAAAATCTGACTTTCGGCAATTGACTCAAAAATGGTGCCAAAAGGTTGCAAATGCTCCCCTGAGATGTTTGGCGGTCGAAACAGTAGGCTTTTTATCACAGGAAAAGAAATCAGCCCTCGACAACTTAGCCGTCAGAAAAAGATTTTTTTGAAAAAATTCTTAAGCCCCGGGGTCACAATTTCATAAAAAATCTGACTTTCGGCAATTCACTCAAAAATGGTGTCAAACGGTTGCAAATGCTCCACTGAAACGTTTCGCGGTCAAAACAGAAGGCTTTTTATCACAGGACAGAAAATCCTTAACCGGCAGAAAAAGATTTTTTTTAAAAAAAATCCCTAAGCCCCGGGCTCACAATTTCATCAAAAATCTGACTTTCGGCAATTCACTCAAAAATGGTGTCAAACGGTTGCAAATGCTCCACTGAAACGTTTCGCGGTCAAAACAGAAGGCTTTTTATCACAGGACAGAAAATCCTTAACCGGCAGAAAAAGATTTTTTTTAAAAAAAATCCCTAAGCCCCGGGCTCTCAATTTCATCAAAAATCTGACTTTCGGCAATTCACTCAAAAATGGTGCCAAACGGTTGCAAATGCTCCCTTAGATGTTTGGCGGTCGAAACAGAAGGCTTTTTATCACAAGAAAAGAAATCAGCCCGTGACAACTTAACCGGCAGAAAAACATTTTTTGAAAAAACCCTTAAGCCCCGGGGTCACAATTTCATCAGAAATCTGACTTTCAGCAATTGACTCAAAAATGGTGCCAAACGGTTGCAAATGCTCCCCTGAGATGTTTGGTGTCGAAACAGAAGGCTTTTTATCACAGGAAAAGAAATCAGCCCGCGACAACTTAGCTGTCAGAAAAAGATTTTTTTGAAAAAATTCTTAAGCCCCGGGGTCACAATTTCATCAAAAATCTGACTTTCGGCAATTGACTCAAAAATGGTGCCAAATGGTTGCAAATGCTCCCCTGAGATGTTTGGCGGTCGAAACAGTAGGCTTTTTATCACAGGAAAAGAAATCAGCGCTCGACAACTTAGCCGTCAGAAAAAGATTTTTTTGAAAAAAATCTTAAGCCCCGGGGTCACAATTTCATCAAAAATCTGACTTTTGGCAATTGACTCAAAAATGGTGCCAAACGGTTGCAAATGCTCCCCTGAGATGTTTGGCGGTCGAAACAGAAGGCTTTTTATCACAGGAAAAGAAATCAGCCCGCGACAACTTAGCTGTCAGAAAAAGATTTTTTTGAAAAAAATCTTAAGCCCCGGGGTCACAATTTCATCAAAAATCTGACTTTCGGCAATTGACTCAAAAATGGTGCCAAACGGTTGCAAATGCTCCCCTGAGATGTTTGGCGGTCGAAACAGAAGGCTTCTTATCACAGGAAAAGAAATCAGCCCGCGACAACTTAGCTGTCAGAAAAAGATTTTTTTGAAAAAATTCTTAAGCCCCGGGTTCACAATTTCATCAAAAAGCTGACTTTCGGCAATTCACTCAAAAATGGTGCCAAACGGTTGCAAATGCTCCCCTGAGATGTTTGGCGGTCAAAACAGAAGGCTCTTTATTACAAGAAAAGAAATCAGCCCTCGACAACTTAACTGTCAGAAAAAGATTTTTTTTAAAAAAATCCCTAAGCCCCGGGGTCACAATTTCATCAGAAATCTGACTTTCGTTAATTCACTCAAAAATGGTGCCAAATGGTTGCAAATGCTCCCCTGATACGTTTCGCAGTCAAAATAGAAGGCTTTTTATCACAGGACAGAAAATCCTTAACTGGCAGAAAAGGTTTTTTTAAAAAAAATCCCTAAGCCCCGGGCTCACAATTTCATCAAAAATCTGACTTTCGGCAATTCACTCAAAAATGGTGCCAAACGGTTGCAAATGCTCCCCTGAGATGTTTGGCGGTCGAAACAGAAGGCTTTTTATCACAAGAAAAGAAATCAGCCCGCGACAACTTTACCGGCAGAAAAACATTTTTTGAAAAAACCCCTAGCCCCGGGGTCACAATTTCATCAGAAATCTGACTTTCGGCAATTCACCAAAAAATGGTGCCAAATGGTTACAAATGCTCCCCTGAGATGTTTGGCGGTTGAAACAGTAGGCTTTTTATGACAGGAAAAGAAATCAGCCCTCGACAACTTAGCCGTCAGAAAAAGATTTTTTTGAAAAAAATCTTAAGCCCCGGGGTCACAATTTCATCAAAAATCTGACTTTCGGCAATTCACTCAAAAATGGTGCCAAACGGTTGCAAATATTCCCCTGAGATGTTTGGCGGTCGAAACAGAAGGCTTTTTATCACAGGAAAAGAAAAATGCCCTCGACAACTTAACTGGTAGAAAAAGATTTTTTTGAAAAAATCCCTAAGGCCCGGGGTCACAATTTCATCAAAAATCTGACTTTCGGCAATTCACTCAAAAATGGTGCCAAACGGTTGCAAATACTCCCCTGAGATGTTTGGCGGTCGAAACAGAAGGCTTTTTATCACAGGAAAAGAAAAATGCCCTCGACAACTTAACTGGTAGAAAAAGATTTTTTTGAAAAAATCCCTAAGGCCCGGGGTCACAATTTCATCAAAAATCTGACTTTCGGCAATTGACTCAAAAATGGTGCCAAATGGTTGCAAATGCTCCCCTGAGATGTTTGGCGGTCGAAACAGTAGGCTTTTTATCACAGGACAGAAAATCCTTAACCGGCAGAAAAGGTTTTTTTTTAAAAAAAAATGCCGAAGCCCCGGGGTCACAATTTCATCAAAAATCTGACTTTCGGCAATTCACTCAAAAATGGTGCCAAACGATTGCAAATGCTCCCCTGAGATGTTTGGCGGTCGAAACAGAAGGCTTTTTATCACAGGAAAAGAAATCAGCCCTCGACAACTTAGCCGTCAGAAAAAGATTTTTTTGAAAAAAATCTTAAGCCCCGGGGTCACAATTTCATCAAAAATCTGACTTTCGGCAATTCACTCAAAAATGGTGCCAAACGGTTGCAAATGCTCCCCTGAGATGTTTGGCGGTCAAAACAGAAGGCTTTTTATCACAAGAAAAGAAATCAGCCCTCGACAACTTAACTGTGAGAAAAAGATTTTTTTTGAAAAAATCCCTAAGCCCCGGGCTCACAATTTCATCAAAAATCTGACTTTCGGCAATTCACTCAAAAATGGTGCCAAACGGTTGCAAATGCTCCCTTAGATGTTTGGCGGTCGAAACAGATGGCTTTTTATCACAGGACAGAAAATCCTTAACCGACAGAAAAGGTTTTTTTTAAAAAAATCCCTAAGCCCCGGGCTCACAATTTCATCAAAAATCTGACTTTCGGCAATTCACTCAAAAATGGTGCCAAACGGTTGCAAATGCTCCCCTGAGATGTTTGGCGGTCGAAACAGAAGGCTTTTTATCACAAGAAAAGAAATCAGCCCTCGACAACTTAACTGGCAGAAAAAGATTTTTTTTGAAAAAATCCCTAAGCCCCGGGCTCACAATTTCATCAAAAATCTGACTTTCGGCAATTCACTCAAAAATGGTGCCAAACGGTTGCAAATGCTCCCCTGAGATGTTTGGCGGTCGAAACAGAAGGCTTTTTATTACAGGAAAAGAAATCAGCCCTCGACAACTTAGCCGTCAGAAAAAGATTTTTTTGAAAAAAATCTTAAGCCCCGGGGTCACAATTTCATCAAAAATCTGACTTTCGGCAATTCACTCAAAAATGGTGCCAAACGGTTGCAAATGCTCCCCTGAGATGTTTGGCGGTCAAAACAGAAGGCTTTTTATCACAAGAAAAGAAATCAGCCCTCGACAACTTAACTGTGAGAAAAATATTTTTTTTGAAAAAATCCCTAAGCCCCGGGCTCACAATTTCATCAAAAATCTGACTTTCGGCAATTCACTCAAAAATGGTGCCAAACGGTTGCAAATGCTCCCCTGAGATGTTTGGCGGTCGAAACAGAAGGCTTTTTATCACAAGAAAAGAAATCAGCCCGCGACAACTTTACCGGCAGAAAAACATTTTTTGAAAAAACCCCTAGCCCCGGGGTCACAATTTCATCAGAAATCTGACTTTCGGCAATTCACCAAAAAATGGTGCCAAATGGTTACAAATGCTCCCCTGAGATGTTTGGCGGTTGAAACAGTAGGCTTTTTATGACAGGAAAAGAAATCAGCCCTCGACAACTTAGCCGTCAGAAAAAGATTTTTTTGAAAAAAATCTTAAGCCCCGGGGTCACAATTTCATCAAAAATCTGACTTTCGGCAATTCACTCAAAAATGGTGCCAAACGGTTGCAAATATTCCCCTGAGATGTTTGGCGGTCGAAACAGAAGGCTTTTTATCACAGGAAAAGAAAAATGCCCTCAACAACTTAACTGGTAGAAAAAGATTTTTTTGAAAAAATCCCTAAGGCCCGGGGTCACAATTTCATCAAAAATCTGACTTTCGGCAATTGACTCAAAAATGGTGCCAAATGGTTGCAAATGCTCCCCTGAGATGTTTGGCGGTCGAAACAGTAGGCTTTTTATCACAGGAAAAGAAATCAGCCCTCTACAACTTAGCCGTCAGAAAAAGATTTTTTTGAAAAAAATCTTAAGCCCCGGGGTCAAAATTTCATCAAAAATCTGACTTTCGGCAATTCACTCAAAAATGGTGCCAAATGGTTGCAAATGCTCCCCTGAAACGTTTCGCGGTCAAAACAGAAGGCTTTTTATCACAGGACAGAAAATCCTTAACCGGCAGAAAAGGTTTTTTTTTTAAAAAAAATGCCGAAGCCCCGGGGTCACAATTTCATCAAAAATCTGACTTTCGGCAATTCACTCAAAAATGGTGCCAAACGATTGCAAATGCTCCCCTGAGATGTTTGGCGGTCGAAACAGAAGGCTTTTTATCACAGGAAAAGAAATCAGCCCTCGACAACTTAGCCGTCAGAAAAAGATTTTTTTGAAAAAAATCTTAAGCCCCGGGGTCACAATTTCATCAAAAATCTGACTTTCGGCAATTCACTCAAAAATGGTGCCAAACGGTTGCAAATGCTCCCCTGAGATGTTTGGCGGTCAAAACAGAAGGCTTTTTATCACAAGAAAAGAAATCAGCCCTCGACAACTTAACTGTGAGAAAAAGATTTTTTTTGAAAAAATCCCTAAGCCCCGGGCTCACAATTTCATCAAAAATCTGACTTTCGGCAATTCACTCAAAAATGGTGCCAAACGGTTGCAAATGCTCCCCTGAGATGTTTGGCGGTCGAAACAGATGGCTTTTTATCACAGGACAGAAAATCCTTAACCGACAGAAAAGGTTTTTTTAAAAAAAATCCCTAAGCCCCGGGCTCACAATTTCATCAAAAATCTGACTTTCGGCAATTCACTCAAAAATGGTGCCAAACGGTTGCAAATGCTCCCCTGAGATGTTTGGCGGTCGAAACAGAAGGCTTTTTATCACAAGAAAAGAAATCAGCCCTCGACAACTTAACTGGCAGAAAAAGATTTTTTTTGAAAAAATCCCTAAGCCCCGGGCTCACAATTTCATCAAAAATCTGACTTTCGGCAATTCACTCAAAAATGGTGCCAAACGGTTGCAAATGCTCCCCTGAGATGTTTGGCGGTCGAAACAGAAGGCTTTTTATTACAGGAAAAGAAATCAGCCCTCGACAACTTAGCCGTCAGAAAAAGATTTTTTTGAAAAAAATCTTAAGCCCCGGGGTCACAATTTCATCAAAAATCTGACTTTCGGCAATTCACTCAAAAATGGTGCCAAACGGTTGCAAATGCTCCCCTGAGATGTTTGGCGGTCGAAACAGAAGGCTTTTTATCACAAGAAAAGAAATCAGCCCGCGACAACTTAACCGGCAGAAAAACATTTTTTGAAAAAACCCCTAGCCCCGGGGTCACAATTTCATCAGAAATCTGACTTTCGGCAATTCACTCAAAAATGGTGCCAAACGGTTGCAAATGCTCCCCTGAGATGTTTGGCGGTCGAAACAGTAGACTTTTTATCACAGGAAAAGAAATCAGCCCTCAAATACTTAGCCGTCAGAAAAAGATTTTTTTGAAAAAAATCTTAAGCCCCGGGGTCACAATTTCATCAAAAATCTGACTTTCGGCAATTCACTCAAAAATGGTGCCAAACGGTTGCAAATACTCCCCTGAGATGTTTGGCGGTCGAAACAGAAGGCTTTTTATCACAGGAAAAGAAATATGCCCTCGACAACTTAACTGGCAGAAAAAGATTTTTTTGAAAAAATTCTAAGCCCCGGGGTCACAATTTCATCAGAAATCTGACTTTCGGCAATTCACTCAAAAATGGTGCCAAACGGTTGCAAATGCTCCCCTGAGATGTTTGGCGGTCGAAACAGTAGGCTTTTTATCACAGGAAAAGAAATCAGCCCTCAAATACTTAGCCGTCAGAAAAAGATTTTTTTGAAAAAAATCTTAAGCCCTGGGGTCACAATTTCATCAAAAATCTGACTTTCGGCAATTCACTCAAAAATGGTGCCAAACGGTTGCAAATGTTCCCCTGAGATGTTTGGCGGTCGAAACAGAAGGGTTTTTATCACAGGAAAAGACATCAGCCCGCGACAACTTAGCTGTCAGAAAAAGATTTTTTTGAAAAAATTCTAAGCCCCGGGGTCACAATTTCATCAAAAACCTGACTTTCGGCAATTCACTCAAAAATGGTGCCAAAGGGTGCCAAATGCTCCCCTGAAACATTTCGCGGTCAAAACAGAAGGCTTTTTATCACAGGACAGAAAATCCTTAACCGGCAGAAAAAGATTTTTTTAAAAAAAATCCCTAAGCCCCGGGCTCACAATTTCATCAAAAATCTGACTTTCGGCAATTCACTCAAAAATGGTGCCAAACGGTTGCAAATGCTCCTCTGAAATGTTTGGCGGTCAAAACAGAAGGCTTTTTATCACAGGAAAAGAAATATGCCCTCGACAACTTAACTGGCAGAAAAAGATTTTTTTGAAAAAATCCCTAAGCCCCGGGGTCACAATTTCATCAGAAATCTGACTTTCGGCAATTCACTCAAAAATGGTGCCAAACGGTTGCAAATGCTCCCCTGAGATGTTTGGTGTCGAAACAGAAGGCTTTTTATCACAAGAAAAGAAATCAGCCCGCGACAACTTAACCGGCAGAAAAACATTTTTTGAAAAAACCCCTAAGCCCCGGCGTCATAATTTCATCAGAAATCTGACTTTCGGCAATTGACTCAAAAATGGTGCCAAATGGTTGCATATGCTCCCCTAAACATTTCGCGGTCAAAACAGAAGGCTTTTTACCACAGGACAGAAAATCCTTAACCGGCAGAAAAGGTTTTTTTTAAAAAAATCCCTAAGCCCCGGGCTCACAATTTCATCAAAAATCTGACTTTCGGCAATTCACTCAAAAATGGTGCCAAACGGTTGCAAATGCTCCCTTAGATGTTTGGCGTTCGAAACAGAAGGCTTTTTATCACAAGAAAAGAAATCAGCCCTCGACAACTTAACCGGCAGAAAAACATTTTTTGAAAAAATCCCTAAGCCCCGGGGTCACAATTTCATCAGAAATCTGACTTTCGGCAATTGACTCAAAAATGGTGCCAAACGGTTGCAAATGCTCCCCTGAGATGTTTGGTGTCGAAACAGAAGGCTTTTTATCACAGGAAAAGAAATCAGCCCGCGACAACATAGCTGTCAGAAAAAGATTTTTTTGAAAAAATTCTTAAGCCCCGGGGTCACAATTTCATCAAAAATCTGACTTTCGGCAATTCACTCAAAAATGGTGCCAAACGGTTGCAAATGCTCCCCTGAGATGTTTGGCGGTCAAAACAGAAGGCTTTTTATCACAAGAAAAGAAATCAGCCCTCAACAACTTAACTGTGAGAAAAAGATTTTTTTTGAAAAAATCCCTAAGCCCCGGGCTCACAATTTCATCAAAAATCTGACTTTCGGCAATTCACTCAAAAATGGTGCCAAACGGTTGCAAATGCTCCCCTGAGATGTTTGGCGGTCGAAACAGATGGCTTTTTATCACAGGACAGAAAATCCTTAACCGACAGAAAAGGTTTTTTTTTAAAAAATCCCTAAGCCCCGGGCTCACAATTTCATCAAAAATCTGACTTTCGGCAATTCACTCAAAAATGGTGCCAAACAGTTGCAAATGCTCCCCTGAGATGTTTGGCGGTCGAAACAGAAGGCTTTTTATCACCAGAAAAGAAATCAGCCCTCGACAACTTAACTGGCAGAAAAAGATTTTTTTTGAAAAAATCCCTAAGCCCCGGGCTCACAATTTCATCAAAAATCTGACTTTCGGAAATTCACTCAAAAATGGTGCCAAACGGTTGCAAATGCTCCCCTGAGATGTTTGGCGGTCGAAACAGAAGGCTTTTTATTACAGGAAAAGAAATCAGCCCTCGACAACTTAGCCGTCAGAAAAAGATTTTTTTGAAAAAAATCTTAAGCCCCGGGGTCACAATTTCATCAAAAATCTGACTTTCGGCAATTCACTCAAAAATGGTGCCAAACGGTTGCAAATGCTCCCCTGAGATGTTTGGCGGTCAAAACAGAAGGCTTTTTATCACAAGAAAAGAAATCAGCCCTCGACAACTTAACTGTGAGAAAAATATTTTTTTTGAAAAAATCCCTAAGCCCCGGGCTCACAATTTCATCAAAAATCTGACTTTCGGCAATTCACTCAAAAATGGTGCCAAACGGTTGCAAATGCTCCCCTGAGATGTTTGGCGGTCGAAACAGAAGGCTTTTTATCACAAGAAAAGAAATCAGCCCGCGACAACTTAACTGGCAGAAAAAGATTTTTTTTGAAAAAATCCCTAAGCCCCGGGCTCACAATTTCATCAGAAATCTGACTTTCGGCAATTCACTCAAAAATGGTGCCAAATGGTTGCAAATGCTCCCCTGAAACGTTTCGCGGTCAAAACAGAAGGCTTTTTATCACAGGACAGAAAATCCTTAACCGGCAGAAAATGTTTTTTTTAAAAAAATCCCTAAGCCCCGGGCTCACAATTTCATCAAAAATCTGACTTTCGGCAATTCACTCAAAAATGGTGCCAAACGGTTGCAAATGCTCCCCTGAGATGTTTGGCGGTCGAAACAGAAGGCTTTTTATCACAAGAAAAGAAATCAGCCCGCGACAACTTTACCGGCAGAAAAACATTTTTTGAAAAAACCCCTAGCCCCGGGGTCACAATTTCATCAGAAATCTGACTTTCGGCAATTCACTCAAAAATGGTGCCAAACGGTTGCAAATGCTCCCCTGAGATGTTTGGCGGTCGAAACAGAAGGCTTTTTATCACAAGAAAAGAAATCAGACCGCGACAACTTAACCGGCAGAAAAACATTTTTTTGAAAAAATCCCTAAGCCCCGGGGTCACAATTTCATAAAAAATCTGACTTTCGGCAATTCACTCAAAAATGGTGCCAAATGGTTACAAATGCTCCCCTGAGATGTTTGGCGGTCGAAACAGTAGGCTTTTTATCACAGGAAAAGAAATCAGCCCTCGACAACTTAGCCGTCAGAAAAAGATTTTTTTGAAAAAATTCTTAAGCCCCGGGGTCACAATTTCATCAAAAATCTGACTTTCGGCAATTGACTCAAAAATGGTGCCAAACGGTTGCAAATGCTCCCCTGAGATGTTTGGCGGTCGAAACAGAAGGCTTTTTATCACAGGAAAAGAAATATGCCCTCGACAACTTAGCTGTCAGAAAAAGATTTTTTTGAAAAAATTCTTAAGCCCCGGGGTCACAATTTCATCAAAAATCTGACTTTCGGCAATTCACTCAAAAATGGTGCCAAATGGTTGCAAATGCTCCCCTGAAACGTTTCGCGGTCAAAACAGAAGGCTTTTTATCACAGGACAGAAAATCCTTAACCGGCAGAAAAGGTTTTTTTTAAAAAAAAATCCCGAAGCCCCGGGGTCACAATTTCATCAAAAATCTGACTTTCGGCAATTCACTCAAAAATGGTGCCAAACGATTACAAATGCTCCCCTGAGATGTTTGGCGGTCGAAACAGAAGGCTTTTTATCACAGGAAAAGAAATCAGCCCTCGACAACTTAGCCGTCAGAAAAAGATTTTTTTGAAAAAATCCCTAAGCCCCGGGGTCACAATTTCATCAAAAATCTGACTTTCGGCAATTCACTCAAAAATGGTGCCAAACGGTTGCAAATGCTCCCCTGAGATGTTTGGCGGTCAAAACAGAAGGCTTTTTATCACAAGAAAAGAAATCAGCCCTCGACAACTTAACTGTGAGAAAAAGATTTTTTTTGAAAAAATCCCTAAGCCCCGGGCTCACAATTTCATCAAAAATCTGACTTTCGGCAATTCACTCAAAAATGGTGCCAAACGGTTGCAAATGCTCCCCTGAGATGTTTGGCGGTCGAAACAGATGGCTTTTTATCACAAGAAAAGAAATCAGGCCGCGACAACTTTACCGGCAGAAAAACATTTTTTGAAAAAACCCCTAGCCCCGGGGTCACAATTTTATCAGAAATCTGACTTTCGGCAATTCACTCAAAAATGGTGCCAAACGGTTGCAAATGCTCCCCTGAGATGTTTGGCGGTCGAAACAGAAGGCTTTTTATCACAAGAAAAGAAATCAGACCGCGACAACTTAACCGGCAGAAAAACATTTTTTTGAAAAAATCCCTAAGCCCCGGGGTCACAATTTCATAAAAAATCTGACTTTCGGCAATTCACTCAAAAATGGTGCCAAATGGTTACAAATGCTCCCCTGAGATGTTTGGCGGTCGAAACAGTAGGCTTTTTATCACAGGAAAAGAAATCAGCCCTCGACAACTTAGCCGTCAGAAAAAGATTTTTTTGAAAAAACTCTTAAGCCCCGGGGTCACAATTTCATCAAAAATCTGACTTTCGGCAATTCACTCAAAAATGGTGCCAAATGGTTGCAAATGCTCCCCTGAAACGTTTCGCGTTCAAAACAGAAGGCTTTTTATCACATGACAGAAAATCCTTAACTGGCAGAAAAGGTTTTTTTAAAAAAAATCCCTAAGCCCCGGGCTCACAATTTCATCAAAAATCTGACTTTCGGCAATTCACTCAAAAATGGTGCCAAACGGTTGCAAATGCTCCCCTGAGATGTTTGGCGGTCGAAACAGAAGGCTTTTTATCACAAGAAAAGAAATCAGCCCGCGACAACTTAACCGGCAGAAAAACATTTTTTGAAAAAACCCCTAGCCCCGGGGTCACAATTTCATCAGAAATCTGACTTTCGGCAATTCACTCAAAAATGGTGCCAAACGGTTGCAAATGCTCCCCTGAGATGTTTGGCGGTCGAAACAGAAGGCTTTTTATCACAAGAAAAGAAATCAGCCCGCGACAACTTAACCGGCAGAAAAACATTTTTTGAAAAAATCCCTAAGCCCCGGGGTCACAATTTCATCAGAAATCTGACTTTCGGCAATTCACTCAAAAATGGTGCCAAACGGTTGCAAATGCTCCCCTGAGATGTTTGGCGGTCGAAACAGTAGGCTTTTTATCACAGGAAAAGAAATCAGCCCTCGAATACTTAGCCGTCAGAAAAAGATTTTTTTGAAAAAAATCTTAAGCCCCGGGGTCACAATTTCATCAAAAATCTGACTTTCGGCAATTCACTCAAAAATGGTGCCAAACGGTTGCAAATACTCCCCTGAGATGTTTGGCGGTCGAAACAGAAGGCTTTTTATCACAGGAAAAGAAATATGCCCTCGACAACTTAACTGGCAGAAAAAGATTTTTTTGAAAAAATCTCTAAGCCCCGGGGTCACAATTTCATCAAAAATCTGACTTTCGGCAATTCACTCAAAAATGGTGCCAAACGGTTGCAAATGCTCCCCTGAGATGTTTGGCGGTCGAAACAGTAGGCTTTTTATCACAGGAAAAGAAATCAACCCTCGACAACTTAGCCGTCAGAAAAAGATTTTTTTGAAAAAAATCTTAAGCCCTGGGGTCACAATTTCATCAAAAATCTGACTTTCGGCAATTCACTCAAAAATGGTGCCAAACGGTTGCAAATGTTCCCCTGAGATGTTTGGCGGTCGAAACAGAAGGGTTTTTATCACAGGAAAAGACATCAGCCCGCGACAACTTAGCTGTCAGAAAAAGATTTTTTTGAAAAAATTCTAAGCCCCGGGGTCACAATTTCATCAAAAACCTGACTTTCGGCAATTCACTCAAAAATGGTGCCAAAGGGTGCCAAATGCTCCCCTGAAACGTTTCGCGGTCAAAACAGAAGGCTTTTTATCACAGGACAGAAAATCCTTAACCGGCAGAAAAAGATTTTTTTAAAAAAAATCCCTAAGCCCCGGGCTCACAATTTCATCAGAAATCTGACTTTCGGCAATTGACTCAAAAATGGTGCCAAACGGTTGCAAATGCTCCCCTGAGATGTTTGGTGTCGAAACAGAAGGCTTTTTATCACAAGAAAAGAAATCAGCCCGCGACAACTTAACCGGCAGAAAAACATTTTTTGAAAAAACCCCTAAGCCCCGGCGTCATAATTTCATCAGAAATCTGACTTTCGGCAATTGACTCAAAAATGGTGCCAAATGGTTGCATATGCTCCCCTAAACATTTCGCGGTCAAAACAGAAGGCTTTTTACCACAGGACAGAAAATCCTTAACCGGCAGAAAAGGTTTTTTTTTAAAAAATCCCTAAGCCCCGGGCTCACAATTTCATCAAAAATCTGACTTTCGGCAATTCACTCAAAAATGGTGCCAAACGGTTGCAAATGCTCCCTTAGATGTTTGGCGTTCGAAACAGAAGGCTTTTTATCACAAGAAAAGAAATCAGCCCTCGACAACTTAACCGGCAGAAAAACATTTTTTGAAAAAACCCTTAAGCCCCGGGGTCACAATTTCATCAGAAATCTGACTTTCGGCAATTGACTCAAAAATGGTGCCAAACGGTTGCAAATGCTCCCCTGAGATGTTTGGTGTCGAAACAGAAGGCTTTTTATCACAGGAAAAGAAATCAGCCCGCGACAACTTAGCTGTCAGAAAAAGATTTTTTTGAAAAAATTCTTAAGCCCCGGGGTCACAATTTCATCAAAAATCTGACTTTCGGCAATTGACTCAAAAATGGTGCCAAACGGTTGCAAATGCTCCCCTGAGATGTTTGGCGGTCGAAACAGTAGGCTTTTTATCACAGGAAAAGAAATCAGCCCTCGACAACTTAGCCGTCAGAAAAAGATTTTTTTGAAAAAAATCTTAAGCCCCGGGGTCACAATTTCATCAAAAATCTGACTTTTGGCAATTGACTCAAAAATGGTGCCAAACGGTTGCAAATGCTCCCCTGAGATGTTTGGCGGTCGAAACAGAAGGCTTCTTATCACAGGAAAAGAAATCAGCCCGCGACAACTTAGCTGTCAGAAAAAGATTTTTTTGAAAAAATTCTTAAGCCCCGGGGTCACAATTTCATCAAAAATCTGACTTTCGGCAATTGACTCAAAAATGGTGCCAAAAGGTTGCAAATGCTCCCCTGAGATGTTTGGCGGTCGAAACAGTAGGCTTTTTATCACAGGAAAAGAAATCAGCCCTCGACAACTTAGCCGTCAGAAAAAGATTTTTTTGAAAAAATTCTTAAGCCCCGGGGTCACAATTTCATCAAAAATCTGACTTTCGGCAATTCACTCAAAAATGGTTTCAAACGGTTGCAAATGCTCCACTGAAACGTTTCGCGGTCAAAACAGAAGGCTTTTTATCACAGGACAGAAAATCCTTAACCGGCAGAAAAAGATTTTTTTTAAAAAAAAATCCCTAAGCCCCGGGCTCTCAATTTCATCAAAAATCTGACTTTCGGCAATTCACTCAAAAATGGTGCCAAACGGTTGCATATGCTCCCTTTGATGTTTGGCGCTCGAAACAGAAGGCTTTTTATCACAAGAAAAGAAATCAGCCCGTGACAACTTATCCGGCAGAAAAAGATTTTTTTTAAAAAAAATCCCTAAGCCCCGGGGTCACAATTTCATCAGAAATCTGACTTTCGGCAATTCACTCAAAAATGGTGCCAAATGGTTACAAATGCTCCCCTGAAACGTTTCGCGTTCAAAACAGAAGGCTTTTTATCACATGACAGAAAATCCTTAACTGGCAGAAAAGGTTTTTTTTTTAAAAATCCCTAAGCCCCCGGGCTCACAATTTCATCAAAAATCTGACTTTCGGCAATTCACTCAAAAATGGTGCCAAACGGTTGCAAATGCTCCCCTGAGATGTTTGGCTGTCAAAACAGAAGGCTCTTTATCACAAGAAAAGAAATCAGCCCTCGACAACTTAACTGTCAGAAAAAGATTTTTTTTAAAAAAATCCCTAAGCCCCGGGGTCACAATTTCATCAGAAATCTGACTTTCGGCAATTCACTCAAAAATGGTGCCAAATGGTTGCAAATGCTCCCCTGAAACGTTTCGCGTTGTAAAACAGAAGGCTTTTTATCACATGACAGAAAATCCTTAACTGGCAGAAAAGGTTTTTTTTAAAAAAATCCCTAAGCCCCGGGCTCACAATTTCATCAAAAATCTGACTTTCGGCAATTCACTCAAAAATGGTGCCAAACGGTTGCAAATGCTCCCCTGAGATGTTTGGCGGTAGAAACAGAAGGCTTTTTATCACAAGAAAAGAAATCAGCCCGCGACAACTTAACCGGCAGAAAAACATTTTTTGAAAAAACCCCTAGCCCCGGGGTCACAATTTCATCAGAAATTTGACTTTCGGCAATTCACTCAAAAATGGTGCCAAACGGTTGCAAATGCTCCCCTGAGATGTTTGGCGGTCGAAACAGAAGGCTTTTTATCACAAGAAAAGAAATCAGCCCGCGACAACTTAACCGGCAGAAAAACATTTTTTGAAAAAACCCCTAGCCCCGGGGTCACAATTTCATCAGAAATCTGACTTTCGGCAATTCACTCAAAAATGGTGCCAAACGGTTGCAAATGCTCCCCTGAGATGTTTGGCGGTCGAAACAGTAGGCTTTTTATCACAGGAAAAGAAATCAGCCCTCGAATACTTAGCCGTCAGAAAAAGATTTTTTTGAAAAAAATCTTAAGCCCCGGGGTCACAATTTCATCAAAAATCTGACTTTCGGCAATTCACTCAAAAATGGTGCCAAACGGTTGCAAATACTCCCCTGAGATGTTTGGCGGTCGAAACAGAAGGCTTTTTATCACAGGAAAAGAAATATGCCCTCGACAACTTAACTGGCAGAAAAAGATTTTTTTGAAAAAATCTCTAAGCCCCGGGGTCACAATTTCATCAAAAATCTGACTTTCGGCAATTCACTCAAAAATGGTGCCAAACGGTTGCAAATGCTCCCCTGAGATGTTTGGCGGTCGAAACAGTAGGCTTTTTATCACAGGAAAAGAAATCAACCCTCGACAACTTAGCCGTCAGAAAAAGATTTTTTTTAAAAAAATACCTAAGCCCCGGGGTCACAATTTCATCAAAAATCTGACTTTCGGCAATTCACTCAAAAATGGTGCCAAATGGTTGCAAATGCTCCCCTGAACCGTTTCGCGTTCAAAACAGAAGGCTTTTGATCACATGACAGAAAATCCTTAACTGGCAGAAAAGGTTTTTTTTCAAAAAATCCCTAAGCCCCGGGCTCACAATTTCATCAAAAATCTGACTTTCGGCAATTCACTCAAAAATGGTGCCAAACGGTTCCAAATGCTCCCCTGAGATGTTTGGCTGTCAAAACAGAAGGCTCTTTATCACAATAAAAGAAATCAGCCCTCGACAACTTAACTGTCAGAAAAAGATTTTTTTTAAAAAAATCCCTAAGCCCCGGGGTCACAATTTCATCAGAAATCTGACTTTCGGCAATTCACTCAAAAATGGTGCCAAATGGTTGCAAATGCTCCCCTGAAACGTTTCGCGTTCAAAACAGAAGGCTTTTTATCACATGACAGAAAATCCTTAACTGGCAGAAAAGGTTGGGCTCACAATTTCATCAAAAATCTGACTTTCGGCAATTCACTCAAAAATGGTGCCAAACGGTTGCAAATGCTCCCCTGAGATGTTTGGCGGTAGAAACAGAAGGCTTTTTATCACAAGAAAAGAAATCAGCCCGCGACAACTTAACCGGCAGAAAAACATTTTTTTGAAAAAACCCCTAGCCCCGGGGTCACAATTTCATCAAAAATCTGACTTTCGGCAATTCACTCAAAAATGGTGCCAAACGGTTGCAAATGCTCCCCTGAGATGTTTGGCGGTCGAAACAGTAGGCTTTTTATCACAGGAAAAGAAATCAACCCTCGACAACTTAACCGGCAGAAAAACATTTTTTGAAAAAACCCCTAGCCCCGGGGTCACAATTTCATCAAAAATCTGACTTTCGGCAATTCACTCAAAAATGGTGCCAAACGGTTGCAAATGTTCCCCTGAGATGTTTGGCGGTCGAAACAGAAGGGTTTTTATCACAGGAAAGGACATCAGCCCGCGACAACTTAGCTGTCAGAAAAAGATTTTTTTGAAAAAATTCTTAAGCCCCGGGGTCACAATTTCATCAAAAACCTGACTTTCGGCAATTCACTCAAAAATGGTGCCAAATGGTGCCAAATGCTCCCCTGAAACGTTTCGCGGTCAAAACAGAAGGCTTTTTATCACAGGACAGAAAATCCTTAACCGGCAGAAAAAGATTTTTTTTAAAAAAAATCCCTAAGCCCCGGGCTCACAATTTCATCAAAAATCTGACTTTCGGCAATTCACTCAAAAATGGTGCCAAACGGTTGCAAATGCTCCCCTGAGATGTTTGGCGCTCGAAACAGAAGGCTTTTTATCACAGGAAAAGAAATATGCCCTCGACAACTTAACTGGCAGAAAAAGATTTTTTTGAAAAAATCCCTAAGCCCCGGGGTCACAATTTCATCAAAAATCTGACTTTCGGCAATTCACTCAAAAATGGTGCCAAACGGTTGCAAATGCTCCCCTGAAATGTTTGGCGGTCAAAACAGAAGGCTTTTTATCACAAGAAAAGAAATCAGCCCTCGACAACTTTACTGTCAGAAAAAGATTTTTTTTAAAAAAATCCCTAAGCCCCGGGGTCACAATTTCATCAGAAATCTGACTTTCGGCAATTCACTCAAAAATGGTGCCAAATGGTTGCATATGCTCCCCTAAACATTTCGCGGTCAAAACAGAAGGCTTTTTACCACAGGACAGAAAATCCTTAACCGGCAGAAAAGGTTTTTTTTAAAAAAAATCCCTAAGCCCCGGGCTCACAATTTCATCAAAAATCTGACTTTCGGCAATTCACTCAAAAATGGTGCCAAACGGTTGCAAATGCTCCCTTAGATGTTTGGCGGTCGAAACAGAAGGTTTTTTTTTCACAAGAAAAGAAATCAGCCCGTGACAACTTAACCGGCAGAAAAACATTTTTTGAAAAAACCCTTAAGCCCCGGGGTCACAATTTCATCAGAAATCTGACTTTCGGCAATTGACTCAAAAATGGTGCCAAACGGTTGCAAATGCTCCCCTGAGATGTTTGGTGTCGAAACAGAAGGCTTTTTATCACAGGAAAAGAAATCAGCCCGCGACAACTTAGCTGTCAGAAAAAGATTTTTTTGAAAAAATTCTTAAGCCCCGGGGTCACAATTTCATCAAAAATCTGACTTTCGGCAATTCACTCAAAAATGGTGCCAAACGGTTGCAAATGCTCCCCTGAGATGTTTGGCTGTCAAAACAGAAGGCTCTTTATCACAAGAAAAGAAATCAGCCCTCGACAACTTAACTGTCAGAAAAAGATTTTTTTTAAAAAAATCCCTAAGCCCCGGGGTCACAATTTCATCAGAAATCTGACTTTCGGCAATTCACTCAAAAATGGTGCCAAATGGTTGCAAATGCTCCCCTGAAACGTTTCGCGTTCAAAACAGAAGGCTTTTTATCACATGACAGAAAATCCTTAACTGGCAGAAAAGGTTTTTTTAAAAAAAATCCCTAAGCCCCGGGCTCACAATTTCATCAAAAATCTGACTTTCGGCAATTCACTCAAAAATGGTGCCAAACGGTTGCAAATGCTCCCCTGAGATGTTTGGTGGTCGATACAGAAGGCTTTTTATCACAAGAAAAGAAATCAGCCCGCGACAACTTAACCGGCAGAAAAACATTTTTTGAAAAAACCCCTAGCCCCGGGGTCACAATTTCATCAAAAATCTGACTTTCGGCAATTCACTCAAAAATGGTGCCAAACGGTTGCAAATGCTCCCCTGAGATGTTTGGCGGTAGAAACAGAAGGCTTTTTATCACAAGAAAAGAAATCAGCCCGCGACAACTTAACCGGCAGAAAAACATTTTTTTGAAAAAACCCCTAGCCCCGGGGTCACAATTTCATCAAAAATCTGACTTTCGGCAATTCACTCAAAAATGGTGCCAAACGGTTGCAAATGCTCCCCTGAGATGTTTGGCGGTCGAAACAGTAGGCTTTTTATCACAGGAAAAGAAATCAACCCTCGACAACTTAACCGGCAGAAAAACATTTTTTGAAAAAACCCCTAGCCCCGGGGTCACAATTTCATCAAAAATCTGACTTTCGGCAATTCACTCAAAAATGGTGCCAAACGGTTGCAAATGTTCCCCTGAGATGTTTGGCGGTCGAAACAGAAGGGTTTTTATCACAGGAAAGGACATCAGCCCGCGACAACTTAGCTGTCAGAAAAAGATTTTTTTGAAAAAATTCTTAAGCCCCGGGGTCACAATTTCATCAAAAACCTGACTTTCGGCAATTCACTCAAAAATGGTGCCAAATGGTGCCAAATGCTCCCCTGAAACGTTTCGCGGTCAAAACAGAAGGCTTTTTATCACAGGACAGAAAATCCTTAACCGGCAGAAAAAGATTTTTTTTAAAAAAAATCCCTAAGCCCCGGGCTCACAATTTCATCAAAAATCTGACTTTCGGCAATTCACTCAAAAATGGTGCCAAACGGTTGCAAATGCTCCCCTGAGATGTTTGGCGCTCGAAACAGAAGGCTTTTTATCACAGGAAAAGAAATATGCCCTCGACAACTTAACTGGCAGAAAAAGATTTTTTTGAAAAAATCCCTAAGCCCCGGGGTCACAATTTCATCAAAAATCTGACTTTCGGCAATTCACTCAAAAATGGTGCCAAACGGTTGCAAATGCTCCCCTGAAATGTTTGGCGGTCAAAACAGAAGGCTTTTTATCACAAGAAAAGAAATCAGCCCTCGACAACTTTACTGTCAGAAAAAGATTTTTTTAAAAAAAATCCCTAAGCCCCGGGGTCACAATTTCATCAGAAATCTGACTTTCGGCAATTCACTCAAAAATGGTGCCAAATGGTTGCATATGCTCCCCTAAACATTTCGCGGTCAAAACAGAAGGCTTTTTACCACAGGACAGAAAATCCTTAACCGGCAGAAAAGGTTTTTTTTAAAAAAAATCCCTGAGCCCCGGGCTCACAATTTCATCAAAAATCTGACTTTCGGCAATTCACTCAAAAATGGTGCCAAACGGTTGCAAATGCTCCCTTAGATGTTTGGCGGTCGAAACAGAAGGTTTTTTTTTCACAAGAAAAGAAATCAGCCCGTGACAACTTAACCGGCAGAAAAACATTTTTTGAAAAAACCCTTAAGCCCCGGGGTCACAATTTCATCAGAAATCTGACTTTCGGCAATTGACTCAAAAATGGTGCCAAACGGTTGCAAATGCTCCCCTGAGATGTTTGGTGTCGAAACAGAAGGCTTTTTATCACAGGAAAAGAAATCAGCCCGCGACAACTTAGCTGTCAGAAAAAGATTTTTTTGAAAAAATTCTTAAGCCCCGGGGTCACAATTTCATCAAAAATCTGACTTTCGGCAATTCACTCAAAAATGGTGCCAAACGGTTGCAAATGCTCCCCTGAGATGTTTGGCTGTCAAAACAGAAGGCTCTTTATCACAAGAAAAGAAATCAGCCCTCGACAACTTAACTGTCAGAAAAAGATTTTTTTTAAAAAAATCCCTAAGCCCCGGGGTCACAATTTCATCAGAAATCTGACTTTCGGCAATTCACTCAAAAATGGTGCCAAATGGTTGCAAATGCTCCCCTGAAACGTTTCGCGTTCAAAACAGAAGGCTTTTTATCACATGACAGAAAATCCTTAACTGGCAGAAAAGGTTTTTTTAAAAAAAATCCCTAAGCCCCGGGCTCACAATTTCATCAAAAATCTGACTTTCGGCAATTCACTCAAAAATGGTGCCAAACGGTTGCAAATGCTCCCCTGAGATGTTTGGTGGTCGATACAGAAGGCTTTTTATCACAAGAAAAGAAATCAGCCCGCGACAACTTAACCGGCAGAAAAACATTTTTTGAAAAAACCCCTAGCCCCGGGGTCACAATTTCATCAGAAATCTGACTTTCGGCAATTCACTCAAAAATGGTGCCAAACGGATGCAAATGCTCCCCTGAGATGTTTGGCGGTCGAAACAGAAGGCTTTTTATCACAAGAAAAGAAATCAGCCCGCAACAACTTAACCGGCAGAAAAACATTTTTTGAAAAAACCCCTAGCCCCGGGGTCACAATTTCATCAAAAATCTGACTTTCGGCAATTCACTCAAAAATGGTGCCAAACGGTTGCAAATACTCCCCTGAGATGTTTGGCTGTCAAAAAAGAAGGCTCTTTATCACAAGAAAAGAAATCAGCCCTCGACAACTTAACTGTCAGAAAAAGATTTTTTTAAAAAAAATCCCTAAGCCCCGGGGGCTCACAATTTCATCAAAAATCTGACTTTCGGCAATTCACTCAAAAATGGGGCCAAACGGTTGCAAATGCTCCCCTGAGATGTTTGGCGGTCGAAACAGAAGGCTTTTTATCACAGGACAGAAAATCCTTAACTGGCAGAAAAGATTTTTTTTAAAAAAAAACCCTAAGCCCCGGGGTCACAATTTCATCAAAAATCTGACTTTCGGCAATTCACTCAAAAATGGGGCCAAACGGTTGCAAACGCTCCCCTGAGATGTTTGGCGGTTGAAACAGAAGGTTTTTTATCACAGGACAGAAAATCCTTAACCGGCAGAAAAGGTTTTTTTTAAAAAAATCTTAAGCCCCGGGCTCACAATTTCATCAAAAATCTGACTTTCGGCAATTGACTCAAAAATGGTGCCAAATGGTTGCAAATGCTCCCCTGAGATGTTTGGCGGTCGAAACAGTAGGCTTTTTATCACAGGAAAAGAAATCAGCCCTCGACAACTTAGCCGTCAGAAAAAGATTTTTTTGAAAAAAATCTTAAGCCCCGGGGTCACAATTTCATCAAAAATCTGACTTTCGGCAATTCATTCAAAAATGGTGCCAAACGGTTGCAAATGCTCACCTGAGATGTTTGGCGGTCGAAACAGAAGGCTTTTTATCACAGGAAAAGAAATATGCCCTCGACAACTTAACTGGCAGAAAAAGATTTTTTTGAAAAAATCTCTAAGCCCCGGGGTCACAATTTCATAAAAAATCTGACTTTCGGCAATTCACTCAAAAATGGGGCCAAACGGTTGCAAATGCTCCCCTGAGATGTTTGGCGGTCGAAACAGAAGGCTTTTTATCACAAGAAAAGAAATCAGCCCGCGACAACTTAACCGGCAGAAAAACATTTTTTGAAAAAACCCCTAGCCCCGGGGTCACAATTTCATCAGAAATCTGACTTTCGGCAGTTGACTCAAAAATGGTGCCAAACGGTTGCAAATGCTCCCCTGAGATGTTTAGCGGTGGAAACAGTAGGCTTTTTATCACAAGAAAAGAAATCAAGTTAACCGGCAGAAAAACATTTTTTGAAAAAACCCCTAGCGGTCAAAACAGAAGGCTTTTTATCACAGGACAGAAAATCCTTAACTGGCAGAAAAGGTTTTTTTTTTAAAAAAATCCCTAAGCCCCGGGCTCACAATTTCATCAGAAATCTGACTTTTGGCAATTCACTCAAAAATGGTGCCAAATGGTTGCAAATGCTCCCCTGAAACGTTTCACGGTCAAAACAGAAGGCTTTTTATCATAGGACAGAAAATCCTTAACCGGCAGAAAAGGTTTTTAAAAAAAAAATCCCTAAGCCCCGGGCTCACAATTTCATCAGAAATCTGACTTTCGGCAATTCACTCAAAAATGGTGCCAAACGGTTGCAAATGCTCCCCTGAGATGTTTGGCGGTCGAAACAGAAGGCTTTTTATCACAGGAAAAGAAATCAGCCCTCGAATACTTAGCCGTCAGAAAAAGATTTTTTTGAAAAAAATCTTAAGCCCCGGGGTCACAATTTCATCAAAAATCTGACTTTCGGCAATTCACTCAAAAATGGTGCCAAATGGTTGCAAATACTCCCCTGAGATGTTTGGCGGTCGAAATAGAAGGCTTTTTATCACAGGAAAAGAAATATGCCCTCGACAACTTAACTGGCAGAAAAAGATTTTTTTGAAAAAATCTCTAAGCCCCGGGGTCACAATTTCATCAAAAATCTGACTTTCGGCAATTCACTCAAAAATGGTGCCAAACGGTTGCAAATACTCCCCTGAGATGTTTGGCTGTCAAAAAAGAAGGCTCTTTATCACAAGAAAAGAAATCAGCCCTCGACAACTTAACTGTCAGAAAAAGATTTTTTTTAAAAAAATCCCTAAGCCCCGGGGGCTCACAATTTCATCAAAAATCTGACTTTCGGCAATTCACTCAAAAATGGGGCCAAACGGTTGCAAATGCTCCCCTGAGATGTTTGGCGGTCGAAACAGAAGGCTTTTTATCACAGGACAGAAAATCCTTAACTGGCAGAAAAGATTTTTTTTTAAAAAAAACCCTAAGCCCCGGGGTCACAATTTCATCAGAAATCTGACTTTCGGCAATTCACTCAAAAATGGTGCTAAATTGTTGCAAATGCTCCCCTGAAACGTTTCGCGGTCAAAACAGAAGGCTTTTTATCACAGGACAGAAAATCCTTAACCGGCAGAAAAGGTTTTTTTTAAAAAAATCTTAAGCCCCGGGCTCACAATTTCATCAAAAATCTGACTTTCGGCAATTCACTCAAAAATGGTGCCAAACGGTTGCAAATGCTCCCCTGAGATGTTTGGCGGTCGAAACAGAAGGCTTTTTATCACAGGAAAAGAAATCAGCCCGCGACAACTTAGCTGTCAGAAAAAGATTTTTTTGAAAAAATTCTTAAGCCCCGGGGTCACAATTTCCTCAAAAATCTGACTTTCGGCAATTGACTCAAAAATGGTGCCAAATGGTTGCAAATGCTCCCCTGAGATGTTTGGCGGTCGAAACAGTAGGCTTTTTATCACAGGAAAAGAAATCAGCCCTCGACAACTTAGCCGTCAGAAAAAGATTTTTTTGAAAAAAATCTTAAGCCCCGGGGTCACAATTTCATCAAAAATCTGACTTTCGGCAATTCACTCAAAAATGGTGCCAAACGGTTGCAAATACTCCCCTGAGATGTTTGGCGGTCGAAACAGAAGGCTTTTTATCACAGGAAAAGAAAAATGCCCTCGACAACTTAACTGGTAGAAAAAGATTTTTTTGAAAAAATCCCTAAGGCCCGGGGTCACAATTTCATCAAAAATCTGACTTTCGGCAATTGACTCAAAAATGGTGCCAAATGGTTGCAAATGCTCCCCTGAGATGTTTGGCGGTCGAAACAGTAGGCTTTTTATCACAGGAAAAGAAATCAGCCCTCTACAACTTAGCCGTCAGAAAAAGATTTTTTTGAAAAAAATCTTAAGCCCCGGGGTCACAATTTCATCAAAAATCTGACTTTCGGCAATTCACTCAAAAATGGTGCCAAACGGTTGCAAATACTCCCCTGAGATGTTTGGCGGTCGAAACAGAAGGCTTTTTATCACAGGAAAAGAAATATGCCCTCGACAACTTAACTGGCAGAAAAAGATTTTTTTGAAAAAATCTCTAAGCCCCGGGGTCACAATTTCATCAAAAATCTGACTTTCGGCAATTCACTCAAAAATGGGGCCAAACGGTTGCAAATGCTCCCCTGAGATGTTTGGCGGTCGAAACAGAAGGCTTTTTATCACAAGAAAAGAAATCAGCCCGCGACAACTTAACCGGCAGAAAAACATTTTTTGAAAAAACCCCTAGCCCCGGGGTCACAATTTCATCAGAAATCTGACTTTCGGCAGTTGACTCAAAAATGGTGCCAAACGGTTGCAAATGCTCCCCTGAGATGTGTAGCGGTGGAAACAGTAGGCTTTTTATCACAAGAAAAGAAATCAGCCCGCGACAACTTAACCGGCAGAAAAACATTTTTTGAAAAAACCCCTAGCGGTCAAAACAGAAGGCTTTTTATCACAGGACAGAAAATCCTTAACTGGCAGAAAAGGTTTTTTTTTAAAAAATCCCTAAGCCCCGGGCTCACAATTTCATCAGAAATCTGACTTTTGGCAATTCACTCAAAAATGGTGCCAAATGGTTGCAAATGCTCCCCTGAAACGTTTCACGGTCAAAACAGAAGGCTTTTTATCATAGGACAGAAAATCCTTAACCGGCAGAAAAGGTTTTTTTTAAAAAAATCCCTAAGCCCCGGGCTCACAATTTCATCAAAAATCTGACTTTCGGCAATTGACTCAAAAATGGTGCCAAACGGTTGCAAATGCACCCCTGAGATGTTTGGCGGTCGAAACAGAAGGCTTTTTATCACAAGAAAAGAAATCAGCCCTCGACAACTTAACTGGCAGAAAAAGATTTTTTTTGAAAAACTCCCTAAGCCCCGGGCTCACAATTTCATCAAAAATCTGACTTTCGGCAATTCACTCATAAATGGTGCCAAACGGTTGCAAATGCTCCCCTGAGATGTTTCGCGGTCGAAACAGATGGCTTTTTATCACAGGAAAAGAAATCAGCCCTCGACAACTTAACCGGCAGAAAAGCATTTTTTTGAAAAAATCCCTAAGCCCCGGGGTCACAATTTCATCAGAAATCTGACTTTCGGCAATTCACTCAAAAATGGTGCCAATTGGTTGCAAATGCTCCCCTGAAACGTTTCGCGGTCAAAACAGAAGGCTTTTTATCACAGGACAGAAAATCCTTAACCGGCAGAAAAAGATTTTTTTTAAAAAAAACCCCTAAGCCTCGGGCTCACAATTTCATCAAAAATCTGACTTTCGGCAATTCACTCAAAAATGGTGCCAAACTGTTGCAAATGCTCCCCTGAGATGTTTGGCGGTCAAAACAGAAGGCTTTTTATCACAGGAAAAGAAATATGCCCTCAACAACTTAGCTGTCAGAAAAAGATTTTTTTGAAAAAATTCTTAAGCCCCGGGGTCACAATTTCATCAAAAACCTGACTTTCGGCAATTCACTCAAAAATGGTGCCAAATGGTGCCAAATGCTCCCCTGAAACGTTTCGCGGTCAAAACAGAAGGCTTTTTATCACAGGACAGAAAATCCTTAACTGGCAGAAAAAGATATTTTTTAAAAAATCCCTAAGCCCCGGGGTCACAATTTCATCAAAAATCTGACTTTCGGCAATTCACTCAAAAATGGTGCCAAAAAGTTGCAAATACTCCCCTGAGATGTTTGGCGGTCGAAACAGTAGGCTTTTTATCACAGGAAAAGAAATCAGCCCTCGACAACTTAGCCGTCAGAAAAAGATTTTTTTGAAAAAATTCTTAAGCCCCGGGGTCACAATTACATCAAAAATCTGACTTTCAGCAATTCACTCAAAAATGGTGCCAAACGGTTGCAAATGCTCCCCTGAGATGTTTGGCGGTCGAAACAGAAGGCTTTTTATCATAAGAAAAGAAATCAGCCCGCGACAACTTAACCGGCAGAAAAACATTTTTTGAAAAAACCCCTAAGCCCCCGCGTCATAATTTCATCAGAAATCTGACTTTCGGCAATTGACTCAAAAATGGTGCCAAACGGTTGCAAATGCTCCCCTGAGATGTTTGGCGGTCGAAACAGAAGGCTTTTTATCACAGGAAAAGAAATCAGCCCGCGACAACTTTGCTGTCAGAAAAAGATTTTTTTGAAAAAATTCTTAAGCCCCGGGGTCACAATTTCATCAAAAATCTGACTTTCGGCAATTGACTCAAAAATGGTGCCAAATGGTTGCAAATGCTCCCCTGAGATGTTTGGCGGTCGAAACAGTAGGCTTTTTATCACAGGAAAAGAAATCAGCCCTCGACAACTTAGCCGTCAGAAAAAGATTTTTTTGAAAAAAATCTTAAGCCCCGGGGTCACCATTTCATCAAAAATCTGACTTTCGGCAATTCACTCAAAAATGGTGCCAAACGGTTGCAAATACTCCCCTGAGATGTTTGGCGGTCGAAACAGAAGGCTTTTTATCACAGGAAAAGAAAAATGCCCTCGCCAACTTAACTGGTAGAAATTTTTTTTTGAAAAAATCCCTAAGGCCCGGGGTCACAATTTCATCAAAAATCTGACTTTCGGCAATTCACTCAAAAATGGTGCCAAACGGTTGCAAATGCTCCCCTAAGATGTTTGGCGGTCAAAACAGAAGGCTTTTTATCACAAGAAAAGAAATCAGCCCTCGACAACTTAGCCGTCAGAAAAAGATTTTTTTGAAAAAAATCTTAAGCCCCGGGGTCACAATTTCATCAGAAATCTGACTTTCGGCAATTCACTCAAAAATGGTGCCAAATGGTTGCAAATGCTCCCCTGAAACGTTTCGCGGTCAAAACAGAAGGCTTTTTATCACAGGACAGAAAATCCTTAACCGGCAGAAAATTTTTTTAAAAAAAAATCCCTAAGCCCCGGGCCCACAATTTCATCAAAAATCTGACTTTCGGCAATTCACTCAAAAATGGTGCCAAATGGTTGCAAATGCTCCCCTGAGATGTTTGGCGGTCGAAACAGTAGGCTTTTTATCACAGGAAAAGAAATCAGCCCTCGACAACTTAGCCGGCAGAAAAAGATTTTTTTGAAAAAAATCTTAAGCTCCGGGGTCACAATTTCATCAAAAATCTGACTTTCGGCAATTCACTCAAAAATGGTGTCAAACGGTTGCAAATGCTCCCCTGAAACGTTTCGCGGTCAAAACAGAAGGCTTTTTATCACAGGACAGAAAATCCTTAACCGGCAGAAAAAGATTTTTTTAAAAAAAATCCCTAAGCCCCGGGCTCACAATTTCATCAAAAATCTGACTTTCGGCAATTCACTCAAAAATGGTGCCAAACGGTTGCAAATGCTCCCCTGAGATGTTTGGCGGTCGAAACAGAAGGCTTTTTATCACAAGAAAAGAAATCAGCCCTCGACAACTTAACTGTCAGAAAAAGATTTTTTTGAAAAAACCCCTAAGCCCCGGGGTCACAATTTCATCAGAAATCTGACTTTCGGCAATTGACTCAAAAATGGTGCCAAACGGTTGCAAATGCTCCCCTGAGATGTTTGGCGGTCGAAACAGAAGGCTTTTTACCACAGGAAAAGAAATCAGCCCGCGACAACTTAGCTGTCAGAAAAAGATTTTTTTGAAAAAATTCTTAAGCCCCGGGGTCACAATTTCATCAAAAATCTGACTTTCGGCAATTGACTCAAAAATGGTGCCAAATGGTTGCAAATGCTCCCCTGAGATGTTTGGCGGTCGAAACAGTAGGCTTTTTATCACAGGAAAAGAAATCAGCCCTCCACAACTTAGCCGTCAGAAAAAGATTTTTTTGAAAAAAATCTTAAGCCCCAGGGTCACAATTTCATCAAAAATCTGACTTTCGGCAATTCACTCAAAAATGGTGGCAAACGGTTGCAAATACTCCCCTGAGATGTTTGGCGGTCGAAACAGAAGGCTTTTTATCACAGGAAAAGAAAAATGCCCTCGACAACTTAACTGGTAGAAAAAGATTTTTTTGAAAAAATCCCTAAGCCCCGGGGTCACAATTTCATCAAAAATCTGACTTTCGGCAATTCACTCAAAAATGGTGCCAAACGGTTGCAAATGCTCCCCTGAGATGTTTGGCGGTCGAAACAGAAGGCTTTTTACCACAGGAAAAGAAATCAGCCCGCGACAACTTAGCTGTCAGAAAAAGATTTTTTTGAAAAAATTCTTAAGCCCCGGGCTCACAATTTCATCAAAAATCTGACTTTCGGCAATTCACTCAAAAATCGTGCCAAACGGTTGCAAATGCTCCCCTGAGATGTTTGGCGGTCGAAACAGTAGGCTTTTTATCACAGGAAAAGAAATCAGCCCTCCACAACTTAACCGGCAGAAAAACATTTTTTTGAAAAAAATCTTAAGCCCCGGGGTCACAATTTCATCAAAAATCTGACTTTCGGCAATTCACTCAAAAATGGTGTCAAACGGTTGCAAATGCTCCCCTGAAACGTTTCGCGGTCAAAACAGAAGGCTTTTTATCACAGGACAGAAAATCCTTAACCGGCAGAAAATGTTTTTTTTAAAAAATCCCTAAGCCCCGGGCTCACAATTTCATCAAAAATCTGACTTTAGGCAATTCACTCAAAAATGGTGCCAAACGGTTGCAAATGCTCCCCTGAGATGTTTGGCAGTCGAAACAGAAGGCTTTTTATCACAAGAAAAGAAATCAGCCCACGACAACTTAACCGGGAGAAAAACATTTTTTGAAAAAACCCCTAAGCCCCGGGCTCACGATTTCATCAGAAATCTGACTTTCGGCAATTCACTTAAAAATGGTGCCAAACGGTTGCAAATGCTCCCCTGAGATGTTTGGCGGTCGAAACAGAAGGCTTTTTATCATAGGAAAAGTAATCAGCCCTTGACAACTTAGCCGTCAGAAAAAGATTTTTTGAAAAAAATCTTAAGCCCCGGGGTCACAATTTCATCAAAAATCTGACTTTCGGCAATTCACTCAAAAATGGTGCCAAACGGTTGCAAATGCTCCCCTGAGATGTTTGGCGGTCGAAACAGAAGGCTTTTTATCACAAGAAAAGAAATCAGCCCTCGACAACTTATCTGTCAGAAAAAGATTTTTTTGAAAAAACCCCTAAGCCCCGGGGTCACAATTTCATCAGAAATCTGACTTTCGGCAATTGACTCAAAAATGGTGCCAAACAGTTGCAAATGCTCCCCTGAGATGTTTCGCGGTCAAAACAGAAGGCTTTTTATCACAGGACAGAAAATCCTTAACCGGCAGAAAATGTTTTTTTAAAAAAAATCTCTAAGCCCCGGGCTCACAATTTCATCAAAAATCTGACTTTCGGCAATTCACTAAAAAATGGTTCCAAACGGTTGCAAATGCTCCCCTGAGATGTTTGGCGGTCGAAACAGAAGGCTTTTTATCACAAGAAAAGAAATCAGCCCGCGACAACTTAGCCATCAGAAAAAGATTTTTTTGAAAAAAATCTTAAGCCCCGGGGTCACAATTTCATCAAAAATCTGACTTTCGGCAATTCACTCAAAAATGGTGCCAAACGGTTGCAAATGCTCCCCTGAGATGTTTGGCGGTCGAAACAGAAGGCTTTTTATCACAGGAAAAGAAATATGCCCTCGACAACTTAACTGGCAGAAAAAGATTTTTTTGAAAAAATCCCTAAGCCCCGGGGTCACAATTTCATCAAAAATCTGACTTTCGGCAATTCACTCAAAAATGGTGCCAAACGGTTGCAAATGCTCCCCTGAGATGTTTGGCGGTCGAAACAGAAGGCTTTTTATCACAAGAAAAGAAATCAGCCCTCGACAACTTAACTGTCAGAAAAAGATTTTTTTAAAAAAACCCCTAAGCCCCGGGGTCACAATTTCATCAGAAATCTGACTTTCGGCAATTCACTCAAAAATGGTGCCAAATGGTTGCAAATGCTCCCCTGAGATGTTTGGCGGTCGAAACAGAAGGCTTTTTATCACAAGAAAAGATATCAGCCCGCGACAACTTAACTGTCAGAAAAATATTTTTTTAAAAAAACCACTAAGCCCCGGGGTCACAATTTCATCAAAAATCTGACTTTCGGCAATTGACTCAAAAATGGTGCCAAATGGTTGCAAATGCTCCCCTGAGATGTTTGGCGGTCGAAACAGTAGGCTTTTTATCACAGGAAAAGAAATCAGCCCTCCACAACTTAGCCGTCAGAAAAAGATTTTTTTGAAAAAAATCTTAAGCCCCGGGGTCACAATTTCATCAGAAATCTGACTTTCGGCAATTGACTCAAAAATGGTGTCAAACGGTTGTAAATGCTCCCCTGAAACGTTTCGCGGTCAAAACAGAAGGATTTTTATCACAGGACAGAAAAACCTTAACCGGCAGAAAATGTTTTTTTAAAAAAAATCCCTAAGCGCCGGGGTCACAATTTCATCAGAAATCTGACTTTCGGCAATTGACTCAAAAATGGTGCCAAACGGTTGCAAATGCTCCCCTGAGATGTTTGGCGGTCGAAACAGAAGCCTTTTTATCACAAGAAAAGAAATCAGCCCGCGACAACTTAACCGGCAGAAAAACATTTTTTGAAAAAACCCCTAAGCCCCGGGGTCACAATTTCATCAGAAATCTGACTTTCGGCAATTGACTCAAAAATGGTGCCAAACGGTTGCAAATGCTCCCCTGAGATGTTTGGCGGTCGAAACAGAAGGCTTTTTACCACAGGAAAAGAAATCAGCCCGCGACAACTTAGCTGTCAGAAAAAGATTTTTTTGAAAAAATTCTTAAGCCCCGGGGTCACAATTTCATCAAAAATCTGACTTTCGGCAATTGACTCAAAAATGGTGCCAAATGGTTGCAAATGCTCCCCTGAGATGTTTGGCGGTCGAAACAGTAGGCTTTTTATCACAGGAAAAGAAATCAGCCCTCGACAACTTAGCCGTCAGAAAAAGATTTTTTTGAAAAAAATCTTAAGCCCCGGGGTCACAATTTCATCAAAAATCTGACTTTCGGCAATTCACTCAAAAATGGTGTCAAACGGTTGCAAATGCTCCCCTGAAACGTTTCGCGGTCAAAACAGAAGGCTTTTTATCACAGGACAGAAAATCCTTAACCGGCAGAAAAGGTTTTTTTAAAAAAAATCCCTAAGTCCCGGGCTCACAATTTCATCAAAAATCTGACTTTCGGCAATTCACTCAAAAATGGTGCCAAACGGTTGCAAATGCTCCCCTGAGATGTTTGGCGGTCGAAACAGAAGGCTTTTTATCACAAGAAAAGAAATCAGCCCGCGACAACTTAACCGGCAGAAATACATTTTTTGAAAAAACCCCTAAGCCCCGGGGTCACAATTTCATCAGAAATCTGACTTTCGGCAATTGACTCAAAAATGGTGCCAAACGGTTGCAAATGCTCCCCTGAGATGTTTGGCGGTCGAAACAGAAGGCTTTTTATCACAGGAAAAGAAATCAGCCCGCGACAACTTAGCTGTCAGAAAAAGATTTTTTTGAAAAAATTCTTAAGCCCCGGGGTCACAATTTCATCAAAAATCTGACTTTCGGCAATTGACTCAAAAATGGTTCCAAATGGTTGCAAATGCTCCCCTGAGATGTTTGGCGGTCGAAACAGTAGGCTTTTCATCACAGGAAAAGAAATCAGCCCTCGACAACTTAGCCGTCAGAAAAAGATTTTTTTGAAAAAAATCTTAAGCCCCGGGGTCACAATTTCATCAAAAATCTGACTTTCGGCAATTCACTCAAAAATGGTGTTAAACGGTTGCAAATGCTCCCCTGAAACGTTTCGCGGTCAAAACAGAAGGCTTTTTATCACAGGACAGAAAATCCTTAACCGGCAGAAAAGGTTTTTTTAAAAAAAATCTCTAAGCCCCGGTCTCACAATTTCACCAAAAATATGACTTTCGGCAATTCACTCAAAAATGGTGCCAAACGGTTGCAAACGCTCCCCTGAGATGTTTGGCGGTCGAAACAGAAAGCTTTTTATCACAAGAAAAGAAATCAGCCCGCGACAACTTAACCGGCAGAAAAAGATTTTTTGAAAAAACCCCTAAGCCCCGGGGTCACAATTTCATCAGAAATCTGACTTTCGGCAATTGACTCAAAAATGGTGCCAAACGGTTGCAAATACTCCCCTGAGATGTTTGGCGGTCGAAACAGTAGGCTTTTTATCACAGGAAAAGAAATCAGCCCTCTACAACTTAGCCGTCAGAAAAAGATTTTTTTGAAAAAAATCTTAAGCCCCGGGGTCACAATTTCATCAAAAATCTGACTTTCGGCAATTCACTCAAAAATGGTGCCAAACGGTTGCAAATACTCCCCTGAGATGTTTGGCGGTCGAAACAGAAGGCTTTTTATCACAGGAAAAGAAATATGCCCTCGACAACTTAACTGGCAGAAAAAGATTTTTTTGAAAAAATCTCTAAGCCCCGGGGTCACAATTTCATCAAAAATCTGACTTTCGGCAATTCACTCAAAAATGGGGCCAAACGGTTGCAAATGCTCCCCTGAGATGTTTGGCGGTCGAAACAGAAGGCTTTTTATCACAAGAAAAGAAATCAGCCCGCGACAACTTAACCGGCAGAAAAACATTTTTTGAAAAAACCCCTAGCCCCGGGGTCACAATTTCATCAGAAATCTGACTTTCGGCAGTTGACTCAGAAATGGTGCCAAACGGTTGCAAATGCTCCCCTGAGATGTTTAGCGGTGGAAACAGTAGGCTTTTTATCACAAGAAAAGAAATCAGTCCGCGACAACTTAACCGGCAGAAAAACATTTTTTGAAAAAACCCCTAGCGGTCAAAACAGAAGGCTTTTTATCACAGGACAGAAAATCCTTAACTGGCAGAAAAGGTTTTTTTAAAAAAAATCCCTAAGCCCCGGGCTCACAATTTCATCAGAAATCTGACTTTTGGCAATTCACTCAAAAATGGTGCCAAATGGTTGCAAATGCTCCCCTGAAACGTTTCACGGTCAAAACAGAAGGCTTTTTATCATAGGACAGAAAATCCTTAACCGGCAGAAAAGGTTTTTTAAAAAAAAAATCCCTAAGCCCCGGGCTCACAATTTCATCAAAAATCTGACTTTCGGCAATTGACTCAAAAATGGTGCCAAACGGTTGCAAATACTCCCCTGAGATGTTTGGCGGTCGAAACAGAAGGCTTTTTGTCACAGGAAAAGAAATATGCCCTCGACAACTTAGCTGTCAGAAAAAGATTTTTTTGAAAAAATTCTTAAGCCCCGGGGTCACAATTTCATCAAAAATCTGACTTTCGGCAATTGACTCAAAAATGGTGCCAAACGGTTGCAAATGCTCCCCTGAGATGTTTGGCGGTCGAAACAGAAGGCTTTTTATCACAGGAAAAGAAATATGCCCTCGACAACTTAGCTGTCAGAAAAAGATTTTTTTGAAAAAATTCTTAAGCCCCGGGGTCACAATTTCATCAAAAATCTGACTTTCGGCAATTCACTCAAAAATGGTGCCAAATGGTTGCAAATGCTCCCATGAAACGTTTCGCGGTCAAAACAGAAGGCTTTTTATCACAGGACAGAAAATCCTTAACCGGCAGAAAAGGTTTTTTTTAAAAAAAATCCCGAAGCCCCGGGGTCACAATTTCATCAAAAATCTGACTTTCGGCAATTCACTCAAAAATGGTGCCAAACGATTGCAAATGCTCCCCTGAGATGTTTGGCGGTCGAAACAGAAGGCTTTTTATCACAGGAAAAGAAATCAGCCCTCGACAACTTAGCCGTCAGAAAAAGATTTTTTTGAAAAAAATCTTAAGCCCCGGGGTCACAATTTCATCAAAAATCTGACTTTCGGCAATTCACTCAAAAATGGTGCCAAACGGTTGCAAATGCTCCCCTGAGATGTATGGCTGTCAAAACAGAAGGCTTTTTATCACAAGAAAAGAAATATGCCCTCGACAACTTAACCGGCAGAAAAACATTTTTTGAAAAAATCCCTAAGGCCCGGGGTCACAATTTCATGAGAAATCTGACTTTCGGCAATTGACTCAAAAATGGTGCCAAACGGTTGCAAATGCTCCCCTGAGATGTTTGGCGGTCGAAACAGAAGGCTTTTTATCATAGGAAAAGAAATCAGCCCGCGACAACTTTGCTGTCAGAAAAAGATTTTTTTGAAAAAATTCTTAAGCCCCGGGGTCACAATTTCATCAAAAATCTGACTTTCGGCAATTGACTCAAAAATGGTGCCAAATGGTTGCAAATGCTCCCCTGAGATGTTTGGCGGTCGAAACAGTAGGCTTTTTATCACAGGAAAAGAAATCAGCCCTCGACAACTTAGCCGTCAGAAAAAGATTTTTTTGAAAAAAATCTTAAGCCCCGGGGTCACAATTTCATCAAAAATCTGACTTTCGGCAATTCACTCAAAAATGGTGCCAAACGGTTGCAAATACTCCCCTGAGATGTTTGGCGGTCGAAACAGAAGGCTTTTTATCACAGGAAAAGAAAAATGCCCTCGACAACTTAACTGGTAGAAAATTTTTTTTGAAAAAATCCCTAAGGCCCGGGGTCACAATTTCATCAAAAATCTGACTTTCGGCAATTGACTCAAAAATGGTGCCAAACGGTTGCAAATGCTCCCCTGAGATGTTTGGCGGTCGAAACAGAAGGCTTTTTATCACAGGAAAAGAAATATGCCCTCGACAACTTAGCTGTCAGAAAAAGATTTTTTTGAAAAAATTCTTAAGCCCCGGGGTCACAATTTCATCAAAAATCTGACTTTCGGCAATTCACTCAAAAATGGTGCCAAATGGTTGCAAATGCTCCCATGAAACGTTTCGCGGTCAAAACAGAAGGCTTTTTATCACAGGACAGAAAATCCTTAACCGGCAGAAAAGGTTTTTTTTAAAAAAAACTCCCGAAGCCCCGGGGTCACAATTTCATCAAAAATCTGACTTTCGGCAATTCACTCAAAAATGGTGCCAAACGATTGCAAATGCTCCCCTGAGATGTTTGGCGGTCGAAACAGAAGGCTTTTCATCACAGGAAAAGAAATCAGCCCTCGACAACTTAGCCGTCAGAAAAAGATTTTTTTGAAAAAAATCTTAAGCCCCGGGGTCACAATTTCATCAAAAATCTGACTTTCGGCAATTGACTCAAAAATGGTGCCAAACGGTTGCAAATGCTCCCCTGAGATGTATGGCTGTCAAAACAGAAGGCTTTTTATCACAAGAAAAGAAATATGCCCTCGACAACTTAACCGGCAGAAAAACATTTTTTGAAAAAATCCCTAAGGCCCGGGGTCACAATTTCATGAGAAATCTGACTTTCGGCAATTGACTCAAAAATGGTGCCAAACGGTTGCAAATGCTCACCTGAGATGTTTGGCGGTCGAAACAGAAGGCTTTTTATCATAGGAAAAGAAATCAGCCCGCGACAACTTTGCTGTCAGAAAAAGATTTTTTTGAAAAAATTCTTAAGCCCCGGGGTCACAATTTCATCAAAAATCTGACTTTCGGCAATTGACTCAAAAATGGTGCCAAATGGTTGCAAATGCTCCCCTGAGATGTTTGGCGGTCGAAACAGTAGGCTTTTTATCACAGGAAAAGAAATCAGCCCTCGACAACTTAGCCGTCAGAAAAAGATTTTTTTGAAAAAAATCTTAAGCCCCGGGGTCACAATTTCATCAAAAATCTGACTTTCGGCAATTCACTCAAAAATGGTGCCAAACGGTTGCAAATACTCCCCTGAGATGTTTGGCGGTCGAAACAGAAGGCTTTTTATCACAGGAAAAGAAAAATGCCCTCGACAACTTAACTGGTAGAAATTTTTTTTTGAAAAAATCCCTAAGGCCCGGGGTCACAATTTCATCAAAAATCTGACTTTCGGCAATTCACTCAAAAATGGTGCCAAACGGTTGCAAATGCTCCCCTAAGATGTTTGGCGGTCAAAACAGAAGGCTTTTTATCACAAGAAAAGAAATATGCCCTCGACAACTTAACCGGCAGAAAAACATTTTTTGAAAAAACCCCTAAGCCCCGGCGTCATAATTTCATCAGAAATCTGACTTTCGGCAATTCACTCAAAAATGGTGTCAAACGGTTGCAAATGCTCCCCTGAAACGTTTCGCGGTCAAAACAGAAGGCTTTTTATCACAGGACAGAAAATCCTTAACCGGCAGAAAAGGTTTTTTTTAAAAAAATCTCTAAGCCCCGGGCTCACAATTTCATCAAAAATCTGACTTTCGGCAATTCACTAAAAAATGGTTCCAAACGGTTGCAAATGCTCCCCTGAGATGTTTGGCGGTCGAAACAGAAGGCTTTTTATCACAAGAAAAGAAATCAGCCCGCGACAACTTAACCGGCAGAAAAACATTTTTTGAAAAAACCCCTAAGCCCCGGGGTCACAATTTCATCAGAAATCTGACTTTCGGCAATTGACTCAAAAATGGTGCCAAACGGTTGCAAATGCTCCCCTGAGATGTTTGGCGGTCGAAACAGAAGGCTTTTTATCACAGGAAAAGAAATCAGCCCGCGACAACTTAGCTGTCAGAAAAAGTTTTTTTTGAAAAAATTCTTAAGCCCCGGGGTCACAATTTCATCAAAAATCTGACTTTCGGCAATTGACTCAAAAATGGTGCCAAATGGTTGCAAATGCTCCCCTGAGATGTTTGGCGGTCGAAACAGTAGGCTTTTTATCACAGGAAAAGAAATCAGCCCTCGACAACTTAGCCGTCAGAAAAAGATTTTTTTGAAAAAAATCTTAAGCCCCGGGGTCACAATTTCATCAAAAATCTGACTTTTGGCAATTCACTCAAAAATGGTGCCAAACGGTTGCAAATACTCCCCTGAGATGTTTGGCGGTCGAAACAGAAGGCTTTTTATCACAGGAAAAGAAATATGCCCTCGACAACTTAACTGGCAGAAAAAGATTTTTTTGAAAAAATCCCTAAGGCCCGGGGTCACAATTTCATCAAAAATCTGACTTTCGGCAATTCACTCAAAAATGGTGTCAAACGGTTGCAAATGCTCCCCTGAAACGTTTCGCGGTCAAAACAGAAGGCTTTTTATCACAGGACAGAAAATCCTTAACCGGCAGAAAAGGTTTTTTTTTAAAAAAATCCCTAAGTCCCGGGCTCACAATTTCATCAAAAATCTGACTTTCGGCAATTCACTCAAAAATGGTGCCAAACGGTTGCAAATGCTCCCCTGAGATGTTTGGCGGTCGAAACAGAAGGCTTTTTATCACAAGAAAAGAAATCAGCCCGCGACAACTTAACCGGCAGAAATACATTTTTTGAAAAAACCCCTAAGCCCCGGGGTCACAATTTCATCAGAAATCTGACTTTCGGCAATTGACTCAAAAATGGTGCCAAACGGTTGCAAATGCTCCCCTGAGATGTTTGGCGGTCGAAACAGAAGGCTTTTTATCACAGGAAAAGAAATCAGCCCGCGACAACTTAGCTGTCAGAAAAAGATTTTTTTGAAAAAATTCTTAAGCCCCGGGGTCACAATTTCATCAAAAATCTGACTTTCGGCAATTGACTCAAAAATGGTGCTAAACGGTTGCAAATGCTCCCCTGAGATGTTTGGCGGTCGAAACAGAAGGCTTTTTATCACAGGAAAAGAAATATGCCCTCGACAACTTAGCTGTCAGAAAAAGATTTTTTTGAAAAAATTCTTAAGCCCCGGGGTCACAATTTCATCAAAAATCTGACTTTCGGCAATTCACTCAAAAATGGTGCCAAATGGTTGCAAATGCTCCCATGAAACGTTTCGCGGTCAAAACAGAAGGCTTTTTATCACAGGACAGAAAATCCTTAACCGGCAGAAAAGGTTTTTTTTAAAAAAAAATCCCGAAGCCCCGGGGTCACAATTTCATCAAAAATCTGACTTTCGGCAATTCACTCAAAAATGGTGCCAAACGATTGCAAATGCTCCCCTGAGATGTTTGGCGGTCGAAACAGAAGGCTTTTTATCACAGGAAAAGAAATCAGCCCTCGACAACTTAGCCGTCAGAAAAAGATTTTTTTGAAAAAAATCTTAAGCCCCGGGGTCACAATTTCATCAAAAATCTGACTTTCGGCAATTGACTCAAAAATGGTGCCAAACGGTTGCAAATGCTCCCCTGAGATGTATGGCTGTCAAAACAGAAGGCTTTTTATCACAAGAAAAGAAATATGCCCTCGACAACTTAACCGGCAGAAAAACATTTTTTGAAAAAATCCCTAAGGCCCGGGGTCACAATTTCATGAGAAATCTGACTTTCGGCAATTGACTCAAAAATGGTGCCAAACGGTTGCAAATGCTCCCCTGAGATGTTTGGCGGTCGAAACAGAAGGCTTTTTATCATAGGAAAAGAAATCAGCCCGCGACAACTTTGCTGTCAGAAAAAGATTTTTTTGAAAAAATTCTTAAGCCCCGGGGTCACAATTTCATCAAAAATCTGACTTTCGGCAATTGACTCAAAAATGGTGCCAAATGGTTGCAAATGCTCCCCTGAGATGTTTGGCGGTCGAAACAGTAGGCTTTTTATCACAGGAAAAGAAATCAGCCCTCGACAACTTAGCCGTCAGAAAAAGATTTTTTTGAAAAAAATCTTAAGCCCCGGGGTCACAATTTCATCAAAAATCTGACTTTCGGCAATTCACTCAAAAATGGTGCCAAACGGTTGCAAATACTCCCCTGAGATGTTTGGCGGTCGAAACAGAAGGCTTTTTATCACAGGAAAAGAAAAATGCCATCGACAACTTAACTGGTAGAAAATTTTTTTTGAAAAAATCCCTAAGGCCCGGGGTCACAATTTCATCAAAAATCTGACTTTCGGCAATTCACTCAAAAATGGTGCCAAACGGTTGCAAATGCTCCCCTAAGATGTTTGGCGGTCAAAACAGAAGGCTTTTTATCACAAGAAAAGAAATATGCCCTCGACAACTTAACCGGCAGAAAAACATTTTTTGAAAAAACCCCTAAGCCCCGGCGTCATAATTTCATCAGAAATCTGACTTTCGGCAATTCACTCAAAAATGGTGTCAAACGGTTGCAAATGCTCCCCTGAAACGTTTCGCGGTCAAAACAGAAGGCTTTTTATCACAGGACAGAAAATCCTTAACCGGCAGAAAAGGTTTTTTTAAAAAAAATCTCTAAGCCCCGGGCTCACAATTTCATCAAAAATCTGACTTTCGGCAATTCACGAAAAAAATGGTTCCAAACGGTTGCAAATGCTCCCCTGAGATGTTTGGCGGTCGAAACAGAAGGCTTTTTATCACAAGAAAAGAAATCAGCCCGCGACAACTTAACCGGCAGAAAAACATTTTTTGAAAAAACCCCTAAGCCCCGGGGTCACAATTTCATCAGAAATCTGACTTTCGGCAATTGACTCAAAAATGGTGCCAAACGGTTGCAAATGCTCCCCTGAGATGTTTGGCGGTCGAAACAGAAGGCTTTTTATCACAGGAAAAGAAATCAGCCCGCGACAACTTAGCTGTCAGAAAAAGTTTTTTTTGAAAAAATTCTTAAGCCCCGGGGTCACAATTTCATCAAAAATCTGACTTTCGGCAATTGACTCAAAAATGGTGCCAAATGGTTGCAAATGCTCCCCTGAGATGTTTGGCGGTCGAAACAGTAGGCTTTTTATCACAGGAAAAGAAATCAGCCCTCGACAACTTAGCCGTCAGAAAAAGATTTTTTTGAAAAAAATCTTAAGCCCCGGGGTCACAATTTCATCAAAAATCTGACTTTCGGCAATTCACTCAAAAATGGTGCCAAACGGTTGCAAATACTCCCCTGAGATGTTTGGCGGTCGAAACAGAAGGCTTTTTATCACAGGAAAAGAAAAATGCCATCGACAACTTAACTGGTAGAAAATTTTTTTTGAAAAAATCCCTAAGGCCCGGGGTCACAATTTCATCAAAAATCTGACTTTCGGCAATTCACTCAAAAATGGTGCCAAACGGTTGCAAATGCTCCCCTAAGATGTTTGGCGGTCAAAACAGAAGGCTTTTTATCACAAGAAAAGAAATATGCCCTCGACAACTTAACCGGCAGAAAAACATTTTTTGAAAAAACCCCTAAGCCCCGGCGTCATAATTTCATCAGAAATCTGACTTTCGGCAATTCACTCAAAAATGGTGTCAAACGGTTGCAAATGCTCCCCTGAAACGTTTCGCGGTCAAAACAGAAGGCTTTTTATCACAGGACAGAAAATCCTTAACCGGCAGAAACGGTTTTTTTAAAAAAAATCTCTAAGCCCCGGGCTCACAATTTCATCAAAAATCTGACTTTCGGCAATTCACTAAAAAATGGTTCCAAACGGTTGCAAATGCTCCCCTGAGATGTTTGGCGGTCGAAACAGAAGGCTTTTTATCACAAGAAAAGAAATCAGCCCGCGACAACTTAACCGGCAGAAAAACATTTTTTGAAAAAACCCCTAAGCCCCGGGGTCACAATTTCATCAGAAATCTGACTTTCGGCAATTGACTCAAAAATGGTGCCAAACGGTTGCAAATGCTCCCCTGAGATGTTTGGCGGTCGAAACAGAAGGCTTTTTATCACAGGAAAAGAAATCAGCCCGCGACAACTTAGCCGTCAGAAAAAGATTTTTTTGAAAAAAATCTTAAGCCCCGGGGTCACAATTTCATCAAAAATCTGACTTTTGGCAATTCACTCAAAAATGGTGCCAAACGGTTGCAAATACTCCCCTGAGATGTTTGGCGGTCGAAACAGAAGGCTTTTTATCACAGGAAAAGAAATATGCCCTCGACAACTTAACTGGCAGAAAAAGATTTTTTTGAAAAAATCCCTAAGGCCCGGGGTCACAATTTCATCAAAAATCTGACTTTCGGCAATTCACTCAAAAATGGTGCCAAACGGTTGCAAATGCTCCCCTAAAATGTTTGGCAGTCAAAACAGAAGGCTTTTTATCACAAGAAAAGAAATCAGCCCTCGACAACTTAACTGTCAGAAAAAGATTTTTTTTAAAAAAATCCCTAAGCCCCGGGCTCACAATTTCATCAGAAATCTGACTTTCGGCAATTCACTCAAAAATGGTGCCAAATGGTTGCAAATGCTCCCCTGAGATGTCTGGCGGTCGAAACAGAAGGCTTTTTATCACAAGAAAAGAAATCAGCCCGCGACAACTTAACCGGCAGAAAAACATTTTTTGAAAAAACCCCTAAGCCCCGGGGTCACAATTTCATCAGAAATCTGACTTTCGGCAATTGACTCAAAAATGGTGCCAAACGGTTGCAAATGCTCCCCTGAGATGTTTGGCGGTCGAAACAGAAGGCTTTTTATCACAGGAAAAGAAATCAGCCCGCGACAACTTAGCTGTCAGAAAAAGATTTTTTTGAAAAAAATCTTAAGCCCCGGGGTCACAATTTCATCAAAAATCTGACTTTCGGCAATTCACTCAAAAATGGTGTCAAACGGTTGCAAATGCTCCCCTGAAACGTTTCGCGGTCAAAACAGAAGGCTTTTTATCACAGGACAGAAAATCCTTAACCGGCAGAAAAGGTTTTTTTTTAAAAAAATCCCTAAGTCCCGGGCTCACAATTTCATCAAAAATCTGACTTTCGGCAATTCACTCAAAAATGGTGCCAAACGGTTGCAAATGCTCCCCTGAGATGTTTGGCGGTCGAAACAGAAGGCTTTTTATCACAAGAAAAGAAATCAGCCCGCGACAACTTAACCGGCAGAAAAACATTTTTTGAAAAAACCCCTAAGCCCCGGGGTCACAATTTCATCAGAAATATGACTTTCGGCAATTGACTCAAAAATGGTGCCAAACGGTTGCAAATGCTCCCCTGAGATGTTTGGCGGTCGAAACAGAAGGCTTTTTATCACAGGAAAAGAAATCAGCCCGCGACAACTTAGCTGTCAGAAAAAGATTTTTTTGAAAAAATTCTTAAGCCCCGGGGTCACAATTTCATCAAAAATCTGACTTTCGGCAATTGACTCAAAAATGGTGCCAAATGGTTGCAAATGCTCCCCTGAGATGTTTGGCGGTCGAAACAGTAGGCTTTTTATCACAGGAAAAGAAATCAGCCCTCGACAACTTAGCCGTCAGAAAAAGATTTTTTTGAAAAAAATCTTAAGCCCCGGGGTCACAATTTTATCAAAAATCTGACTTTCGGCAATTCACTCAAAAATGGTGTCAAATGGTTGCAAATGCTCCCCTGAAACGTTTCGCGGTCAAAACAGTAGGCTTTTTATCACAGGACAGAAAATCCTTAACCGGCAGAAAAGGTTTTTTTTAAAAAAATCCCTAAGTCCCGGGCTCACAATTTCATCAAAAATCTGACTTTCGGCAATTCACTCAAAAATGGTGCCAAACGGTTGCAAATGCTCCCCTGAGATGTTTGGCGGTCGAAACAGAAGGCTTTTTATCACAAGAAAAGAAATCAGCCCGCTACAACTTAACCGGCAGAAATACATTTTTTGAAAAAACCCCTCAGCCCCGGGGTCACAATTTCATCAGAAATCTGACTTTCGGCAATTGACTCAAAAATGGTGCCAAACGGTTGCAAATGCTCCCCTGAGATGTTTAGCGGTCGAAACAGTAGGCTTTTTATCACAGGAAAAAAAAATCAGCCCTCGACAACTTAGCCGTCAGAAAAAGATTTTTTTGAAAAAAATCTTAAGCCCCGGGGTCACAATTTCATCAAAAATCTGACTTTCGGCAATTCACTCAAAAATGGTGTCAAACGGTTGCAAATGCTCCCCTGAAACGTTTCGCGGTCAAAACAGAAGGCTTTTTATCACAGGACAGAAAATCCTTAACCGGCAGAAAAGGTTTTTTTTAAAAAAATCTCTAAACCCCGGGCTCACAATTTCATCAAAAATCTGACATTCGGCAATTCACTCAAAAATGGTGCCAAACGGTTGCAAATGCTCCCCTGAGATGTTTGGCGGTCGAAACAGAAGGCTTTTTATCACAGGAAAAGAAATCAGCCCGCGACAACTTAACCGGCAGAAAAACATTTTTTGAAAAAACCCCTAAGCCCCGGGGTCACAATTTCATCAGAAATCTGACTTTCGGCAATTGACTCAAAAATGGTGCCAAACGGTTGCAAATGCTCCCCTGAGATGTTTGGCGGTCGAAACAGAAGGCTTTTTATCACAGGAAAAGAAATCAGCCCGCGACAACTTAGCTGTCAGAAAAAGATTTTTTTGAAAAAATTCTTAAGCCCCGGGGTCACAATTTCATCAAAAATCTGACTTTCGGCAATTGACTCAAAAATGGTGCCAAATGGTTGCAAATGCTCCCCTGAGATGTTTGGCGGTCGAAACAGTAGGCTTTTTATCACAGGAAAAGAAATCAGCCCTCGACAACTTAGCCGTCAGAAAAAGATTTTTTTGAAAAAAATCCCTAAGCCCCGCGGTAACAATTTCATCAAAAATCTGACTTTCGGCAATTCACTCAAAAATGGTGCCAAACGGTTGCAAATACTCCCCTGAGATGTTTGGCGGTCGAAACAGAAGGCTTTTTATCACAGGAAAAGAAATATGCCCTCGACAACTTAACTGGCAGAAAAAGATTTTTTTGAAAAAATCCCTAAGGCCCGGGGTCACAATTTCATCAAAAATCTGACTTTCGGCAATTCACTCAAAAATGGTGCCAAACGGTTGCAAATGCTCCCCTAAAATGTTTGGCAGTCAAAACAGAAGGCTTTTTATCACAAGAAAAGAAATCAGCCCTCGACAACTTAACTGTCAGAAAAAGATTTTTTTAAAAAAAATCCCTAAGCCCCGGGGTCTTAATTTCATCAAAAATCTGACTTTCGGCAATTCACTCAAAAATGGTGCCAAACGGTTGCAAATGCTCCCCTGAGATGTTTGGCGGTCGAAACAGAAGGCTTTTTATCACAAGAAAAGAAATCAGCCCGCGACAACTTAACCGGCAGAAAAACATTTTTTGAAAAAACCCCTAAGCCCCGGGGTCACAATTTCATCAGAAATCTGACTTTCGGCAATTGACTCAAAAATGGTGCCAAACGGGTGCAAATGCTCCCCTGAGATGTTTGGCGGTCGAAACAGAAAACTTTTTATCGCAAGAAAAGAAATCAGCCCGCGACAACTTAGCTGTCAGAAAAAGATATTTTTGAAAAAAATCTTAAGCCCCGGGGTCACAATTTCATCAAAAATCTGACTTTCGGCAATTCACTCAAAAATGGTGTCAAACGGTTGCAAATGCTCCCCTGAAACGTTTCGCGGTCAAAACAGAAGGCTTTTTATCACAGGACAGAAAATCCTTAACCGGCAGAAAAGGTTTTTTTTTTAAAAAATCCCTAAGTCCCGGGCTCACAATTTCATCAAAAATCTGACTTTCGGCAATTCACTCAAAAATGGTGCCAAACGGTTGCAAATGCTCCCCTGAGATGTTTGGCGGTCGAAACAGAAGGCTTTTTATCACAAGAAAAGAAATCAGCCCGCGACAACTTAACCGGCAGAAATACATTTTTTGAAAAAACCCCTAAGCCCCGGGGTCACAATTTCATCAGAAATCTGACTTTCGGCAATTGACTCAAAAATGGTGCCAAACGGTTGCAAATGCTCCCCTGAGATGTTTGGCGGTCGAAACAGAAGGCTTTTTATCACAGGAAAAGAAATCAGCCCGCGACAACTTAGCTGTCAGAAAAAGATTTTTTTAAAAAAAATCCCTAAGCCCCGGGGTCACAATTTCATCAAAAATCTGACTTTCGGCAATTCACTCAAAAATGGTGCCAAATGGTTGCAAATGCTCCCCTGAAACGTTTCGCGGTCAAAACAGAAGGCTTTTTATCACAGGACAGAAAATCCTTAACCGGCAGAAAAGGTTTTTTTAAGAAAAATCCCTAAGCCCCGGGCTCACAATTTCATCAAAAATCTGACTTTCGGCAATTCACTCAAAAATGGTGCCAAACGGTTGCAAATGCTCCCCTGAGATGTCTGGCGGTCGAAACAGAAGGCTTTTTATCACAAGAAAAGAAATCAGCCCGCAACAACTTAACCGGCAGAAAAACATTTTTTGAAAAAACCCCAAAGCCCCGGCGTCACAATTTCATCAGAAATCTGACTTTCGGCAATTGACTCAAAAATGGTGCCAAACGGTTGCAAATGCTCCCCTGAGATGTTGGGCGGTCGAAACAGAAGGCTTTTTATCACAGGAAAAGAAATCAGCCCGCTACAACTTAGCTGTAAGAAAAAGATTTTTTTGAAAAAATTCTTAAGCCCCGGGGTCACAATTTCATCAAAAATCTGACTTTCGGCAATTCACTCAAAAATGGTGTCAAACGGTTGCAAATGCTCCCCTGAAACGTTTCGTGGTCAAAACAGAAGGCTTTTTATCACAGGACAGAAAATCCTTAACCGGCAGAAAAAGATTTTTTTAAAAAAAAATCCCTAAGTCCCGGGGTCACAATTTCATCAAAAATCTGACTTTCGGCAATTCACTCAAAAATGGTGCCAAACGGTTGCAAATGCTCCCCTGAGATGTCTGGCGGTCGAAACAGAAGGCTTTTTATCACAGGAAAAGAAATATGCCCTCGACAACTTAGCTGTCAGGAAAAGATTTTTTTGAAAAAAACCCTAGCCCTGGGGTCACAATTTATCACAGGACAGAAAATCCTTAACCGACAGAAAAGGTTTTTTTAAAAAAAATCCCTAAGCCCCGGGCTCACAATTTCATCAAAAATCTGACTTTCGGCAATTGACTCAAAAATGGTGCCAAACGGTTGCAAATGCTCCCCTGAGATGTCTGGCGGTCGAAACAGAAGGTTTTTTATCACAAGAAAAGAAATCAGCCCGCGACAACTTAACCGGCAGAAAAACATTTTATGAAAAAACCCCTAAGCCCCGGGGTCACAATTTCATCAGAAATCTGACTTTCGGCAATTCACTCAAAAATGGTGCCAAACGGTTGCAAATGCTCCCCTGAGATGTTTGGCGGTCGAAACAGAAGGCTTTTTATCACAGGAAAAGAAATCAGCCCGCTACAACTTAGCTGTCAGAAAAAGATTTTTTTGAAAAAATTCTTAATCCCCGGGGTCACAATTTCATCAAAAATCTGACTTTCGGCAATTCACTCAAAAATGGTGTCAAACGGTTGCAAATGCTCCCCTGAAACGTTTCGCGGTCAAAACAGAAGGCTTTTTATCACAGGACAGAAAATCCTTAACCGGCAGAAAAAGATTTTTTTAAAAAAAATCCCTAAGCCCCGGGGTCACAATTTCATCAAAAATCTGACTTTCGGCAATTCACTCAAAAATGGTGCCAAACGGTTGCAAATGCTCCCCAGAGATGTCTGGCAGTCGAAACAGAAGGCTTTTTATCACAAGAAAAGAAATCAGCCCGCGACAACTTAACCGGCAGAAAAACATTTTTTGAAAAAACCCCTAAGCCCCGGGGTCACAATTTCATCAGAAATCTGACTTTCGGCAATTGACTCAAAAATGGTGCCAAACGGTTGCAAATGCTCCCCTGAGATGTTTGGCGGTCGAAACGGAAGGCTTTTTATCACAGGAAAAGAAATCAGCCCGCTACAACTTACCTGCCAGAAAAAGATTTTTTTGAAAAAACCCCTAGCCCCGGGGTCACAATTTCATCAGAAATCTGACTTTCGGCAATTCACTCAAAAATGGTGCCAAATGGTTGCAAATGCTCCCCTGAAACGTTTCGCGGTCAAAACAGAAGGCTTTTTATCACAGGACAGAAAATCCTTAACCGGCAGAAAAGGTTTTTTTTTAAAAAATCCCTAAGCCCCGGGCTCACAATTTCATCAAAAATCTGACTATCGGCAATTCACTCAAAAATGGTGCCAAACGGTTGCAAATGCTCCCCTGAGATGTCTGGCGGTTGAAACAGAAGGCTTTTTATCACAAGAAAAGAAATCAGCCCGCGACAACTTAACCGGCAGAAAAACATTTTCTGAAAAAACCCCTAAGCCCCGGGGTCACAATTTCATCAGAAATCTGACTTTCGGCAATTGACTCAAAAATGGTGCCAAACGGTTGCAAATGCTCCCCTGAGATGTTTGGCGGTCGAAACAGAAGGCTTTTTATCACAGGAAAAGAAATCAGCCCGCGACAACTTAGCTGTCAGAAAAAGATTTTTTTGAAAAAATTCTTAAGCCCCGGGGTCACAATTTCATCAAAAATCTGACTTTCGGCAATTCACTCAAAAATGGTGTCAAACGGTTGCAAATGCTCCCCTGAAACGTTTCGCGGTCAAAACAGAAGACTTTTTATCACAGGACAGAAAATCCTTAACCGGCAGAAAAAGATTTTTTTTAAAAAAATCCCTAAGCCCCGGGCTCACAATTTCATCAGAAATCTAACTTTCGGCAATTGACTCAAAAATGGTGCCAAACGGTTGCAAATGCTCCCCTGAGATGTTTGGCGGTCGAAACAGAAGGCTTTTTATCACAAGAAAAAAAATCAGCCCGCAACAACTTAACCGGCAGAAAAACATTTTTTGAAAAAACCCCTAAGCCCCGGGGTCACAATTTCATCAGAAATCTGACTTTCGGCAATTGACTCAAAAATGGTGCCAAACGGTTGCAAATGCTCCCCTGAGATGTTTGGCGGTCGAAACAGAAGGCTTCTTATCACAGGAAAAGAAATCAGCCCGCGACAACTTAGCTGTCAGAAAAAGATTTTTTTGAAAAAATTCTTAAGCCCCGGGGTCACAATTTCATCAAAAATCTGACTTTCGGCAATTGACTCAAAAATGGTGTCAAACGGTTGCAAATGCTCCCCTGAGATGTTTGGCGGTCGAAACAGTAGGCTTTTTATCACAGGAAAAGAAATCAGCCCTCGACAACTTAGCCGTCAGAAAAAGATTTTTTTGAAAAAAATCTTAAGCCTCGGGGTCACAATTTCAACAAAAATCTGACTTTCGGCAATTCACTCAAAAATGGTGCCAAACGGTTGCAAATGCTTCCCTGAGATGTCTGGCGGTCGAAACAGAAGGCTTTTTATCACAAGAAAAGAAATCAGCCCGCGACAACTTAACCGGCAGAAAAACATTTTTTGAAAAAACCCCTAAGCCCCGGGGTCACAATTTCATCAGAAATCTGACTTTCGGCAATTGACTCAAAAATGGTGCCAAACGGTTGCAAATGCTCCCCTGAGATGTTTGGCGGTCGAAACAGAAGGCTTTTTATCACAGGAAAAGAAATATGCCCTCGACAACTTAGCTGTCAGAAAAAGATTTTTTTGAAAAAACCCCTAGCCCCGGGGTCACAATTTCATCAGAAATCTGACTTTCGGCAATTCACTCAAAAATGGTGCCAAATGGTTGCAAATGCTCCCCTGAAACGTTTCGCGGTCAAAACAGAAGGCTTTTTATCATAGGACAGAAAATCCTTAACCGGCAGAAAAGGTTTTTTTTAAAAAAATCCCTAAGTCCCGGGCTCACAATTTCATCAAAAATCTGACTATCGGCAATTCACTCAAAAATGGTGCCAAACGGTTGCAAATGCTCCCCTGAGATGTTTGGCGGTTGAAACAGAAAGCTTTTTATCACAAGAAAAGAAATCAGCCCGCGACAACTTAACCGGCAGAAAAACATTTTTTGAAAAAAACCCTAAGCCCCGGGGTCACAATTTCATCAGAAATCTGACTTTTGGCAATTGACTCAAAAATGGTGCCAAACGGTTGCAAATGCTCCCCTGAGATGTTTGGCGGTCGAAACAGAAGGCTTTTTATCACAGGAAAAGAAATCAGCCCGCGACAACTTAGCTGTCAGAAAAAGATTTTTTTGAAAAAATTCTTAAGCCCCGGGGTCACAATTTCATCAAATATCTGACTTTCGGCAATTGACTCAAAAATGGTGCCAAATGGTTGCAAATGCTCCCCTGAGATGTTTGGCGGTCGAAACAGTAGGCTTTTTATCACAGGAAAAGAAATCAGCCCTCAACAACTTAGCCGTCAGAAAAAGATTTTTTTGAAAAAAATCTTAAGCCCCGGGGTCACAATTTCATCAAAAATTTGACTTTCGGCAATTCACTCAAAAATGGTGCCAAACGGTTGCAAATGCTCCCCTGAGATGTTTGGCGGTCGAAACGGAAGGCTTTTTATCACAGGAAAAGAAATCAGCCCGCTACAACTTACCTGCCAGAAAAAGATTTTTTTGAAAAAACCCCTAGCCCCGGGGTCACAATTTCATCAGAAATCTGACTTTCGGCAATTCACTCAAAAATGGTGCCAAATGGTTGCAAATGCTCCCCTGAAACGTTTCGCGGTCAAAACAGAAGGCTTTTTATCACAGGACAGAAAATCCTTAACCGGCAGAAAAGGTTTTTTTTTAAAAAATCCCTAAGCCCCGGGCTCACAATTTCATCAAAAATCTGACTATCGGCAATTCACTCAAAAATGGTGCCAAACGGTTGCAAATGCTCCCCTGAGATGTCTGGCGGTTGAAACAGAAGGCTTTTTATCACAAGAAAAGAAATCAGCCCGCGACAACTTAACCGGCAGAAAAACATTTTCTGAAAAAACCCCTAAGCCCCGGGGTCACAATTTCATCAGAAATCTGACTTTCGGCAATTGACTCAAAAATGGTGCCAAACGGTTGCAAATGCTCCCCTGAGATGTTTGGCGGTCGAAACAGAAGGCTTTTTATCACAGGAAAAGAAATCAGCCCGCGACAACTTAGCTGTCAGAAAAAGATTTTTTTGAAAAAATTCTTAAGCCCCGGGGTCACAATTTCATCAAAAATCTGACTTTCGGCAATTCACTCAAAAATGGTGTCAAACGGTTGCAAATGCTCCCCTGAAACGTTTCGCGGTCAAAACAGAAGACTTTTTATCACAGGACAGAAAATCCTTAACCGGCAGAAAAAGATTTTTTTTAAAAAAATCCCTAAGCCCCGGGCTCACAATTTCATCAGAAATCTAACTTTCGGCAATTGACTCAAAAATGGTGCCAAACGGTTGCAAATGCTCCCCTGAGATGTTTGGCGGTCGAAACAGAAGGCTTTTTATCACAAGAAAAAAAATCAGCCCGCAACAACTTAACCGGCAGAAAAACATTTTTTGAAAAAACCCCTAAGCCCCGGGGTCACAATTTCATCAGAAATCTGACTTTCGGCAATTGACTCAAAAATGGTGCCAAACGGTTGCAAATGCTCCCCTGAGATGTTTGGCGGTCGAAACAGAAGGCTTCTTATCACAGGAAAAGAAATCAGCCCGCGACAACTTAGCTGTCAGAAAAAGATTTTTTTGAAAAAATTCTTAAGCCCCGGGGTCACAATTTCATCAAAAATCTGACTTTCGGCAATTGACTCAAAAATGGTGTCAAACGGTTGCAAATGCTCCCCTGAGATGTTTGGCGGTCGAAACAGTAGGCTTTTTATCACAGGAAAAGAAATCAGCCCTCGACAACTTAGCCGTCAGAAAAAGATTTTTTTGAAAAAAATCTTAAGCCTCGGGGTCACAATTTCAACAAAAATCTGACTTTCGGCAATTCACTCAAAAATGGTGCCAAACGGTTGCAAATGCTTCCCTGAGATGTCTGGCGGTCGAAACAGAAGGCTTTTTATCACAAGAAAAGAAATCAGCCCGCGACAACTTAACCGGCAGAAAAACATTTTTTGAAAAAACCCCTAAGCCCCGGGGTCACAATTTCATCAGAAATCTGACTTTCGGCAATTGACTCAAAAATGGTGCCAAACGGTTGCAAATGCTCCCCTGAGATGTTTGGCGGTCGAAACAGAAGGCTTTTTATCACAGGAAAAGAAATATGCCCTCGACAACTTAGCTGTCAGAAAAAGATTTTTTTGAAAAAACCCCTAGCCCCGGGGTCACAATTTCATCAGAAATCTGACTTTCGGCAATTCACTCAAAAATGGTGCCAAATGGTTGCAAATGCTCCCCTGAAACGTTTCGCGGTCAAAACAGAAGGCTTTTTATCATAGGACAGAAAATCCTTAACCGGCAGAAAAGGTTTTTTTTAAAAAAATCCCTAAGTCCCGGGCTCACAATTTCATCAAAAATCTGACTATCGGCAATTCACTCAAAAATGGTGCCAAACGGTTGCAAATGCTCCCCTGAGATGTTTGGCGGTTGAAACAGAAAGCTTTTTATCACAAGAAAAGAAATCAGCCCGCGACAACTTAACCGGCAGAAAAACATTTTTTGAAAAAAACCCTAAGCCCCGGGGTCACAATTTCATCAGAAATCTGACTTTTGGCAATTGACTCAAAAATGGTGCCAAACGGTTGCAAATGCTCCCCTGAGATGTTTGGCGGTCGAAACAGAAGGCTTTTTATCACAGGAAAAGAAATCAGCCCGCGACAACTTAGCTGTCAGAAAAAGATTTTTTTGAAAAAATTCTTAAGCCCCGGGGTCACAATTTCATCAAATATCTGACTTTCGGCAATTGACTCAAAAATGGTGCCAAATGGTTGCAAATGCTCCCCTGAGATGTTTGGCGGTCGAAACAGTAGGCTTTTTATCACAGGAAAAGAAATCAGCCCTCAACAACTTAGCCGTCAGAAAAAGATTTTTTTGAAAAAAATCTTAAGCCCCGGGGTCACAATTTCATCAAAAATTTGACTTTCGGCAATTCACTCAAAAATGGTGCCAAACGGTTGCAAATACTCCCCTGAGATGTTTGGCGGTCGAAACAGAAGGCTTTTTATCACAGGAAAAGAAATATGCCCTCGACAACTTAACTGGCAGAAAAAGATTTTTTTGAAAAAATCCCTAAGGCCCGGGGTCACAATTTCAAAGAAAATTTGACTTTCGGCAATTCACTCAAAAATGGTGCCAAACGGTTGCAAATGCTCCCCTAAAATGTTTGGCAGTCAAAACAGAAGGCTTTTTATCACAAGAAAAGAAATCAGCCCTCGACAACTTAACTGTCAGAAAAAGATTTTTTTAAAAAAAATCCCTAAGCCCCGGGGTCACAATTTCATCAAAAATCTGAGTTTCGGCAATTCACTCAAAAATGGTGTCAAACGGTTGCAAATGCTCCCCTGAAACGTTTCGGGGTCAAAACAGAAGGCTTTTTATCGCAGGACAGAAAATCCTTAACCGGCAGAAAAAGATTTTTTAAAAAAAATCCCTAAGCCCCGGGGTCACAATTTCATCAAAAATCTGACTTTCGGCAATTCACTCAAAAATGGTGCCAAACGGTTGCAAATGCTCCCCTGAGATGTCTGGCGGTCGAAACAGAAGGCTTTTTATCACAGGAAAAGAAATATGCCCTCGACAACTTAGCTTTCAGAAAAAGATTTTTTTGAAAAAACCCCTAGCCCCGGGGTCACAATTTATCACAGGACAGAAAATCCTTAACCGGCAGAAAAGGTTTTTTTTTAAAAAAATCCCTAAGCCCCGGGCTCACAATTTCATCAAAAATCTGACTTTCGGCAATTCACTCAAAAATGGTGCCAAACGGTTGCAAATGCTCCCCTGAGATGTTTGGCGGTCGAAACAGAAGGCTTTTTATCACAGGAAAAGAAATCAGCCCGCTACAACTTAGCTGTCAGAAAAAGATTTTTTTGAAAAAATTCTTAATCCCCGGGGTCACAATTTCATCAAAAATCTGACTTTCGGCAATTCACTCAAAAATGGTGCCAAACGGTTGCAAATGCTCCCCTGAGATGTCTGGCGGTCGAAACAGAAGGCTTTTTATCACAAGAAAAGAAATCAGCCCGCGACAACTTAACCGGCAGAAAAACATTTTTTGAAAAAACCCCTAAGCACCGGGGTCACAATTTCATCAGAAATCTGACTTTCGGCAATTGACTCAAAAATGGTGCCAAACGGTTGCAAATGCTCCCCTGAGATGTTTGGCGGTCGAAACAGAAGGCTTTTTATCACAGGAAAAGAAATCAGCCCTCGACAACTTAGCCGTCAGAAAAAGATTTTTTTGAAAAAAATCTTAAGCCTCGGGGTCACAATTTCATCAAAAATCTGACTTTCGGCAATTCACTCAAAAATGGTGCCAAACGGTTGAAAATACTCCCCTGAGATGTTTGGCGGTCGAAACAGAAGGCTTTTTATCACAGGAAAAGAAATATTCCCTCGACAACTTAACTGGCAGAAAAAGATTTTTTTGAAAAAATCCCTAAGGCCCGGGGTCACAATTTCATCAAAAATCTGACTTTCGGCAATTCAATCAAAAATGGTGCCAAACGGTTGCAAATGCTCCCCTAAAATGTTTGGCAGTCAAAACAGAAGGCTTTTTATCACAAGAAAAGAAATCAGCCCTCGACAACTTAACTGTCAGAAAAAGATTTTTTTTAAAAAAATCCCTAAGCCCCGGGGTCACAATTTCATCAGAAATCTGACTTTCGGCAATTCACTCAAAAATGGTGTCAAACGGTTGCAAATGCTCCCCTGAGATGTCTGGCGGTCGAAACAGAAGGCTTTTTATCACAAGAAAAGAAATCAGCCCGCGACAACTTAACCGGCAGAAAAACATTTTTTGAAAAAACCCCTAAGCCCCGGGGTCACAATTTCATCAGAAATCTGACTTTCGGCAATTGACTCAAAAATGGTGCCAAACGGTTGCAAATGCTCCCCTGAGATGTTTGGCGGTCGAAACAGAAGGCTTTTTATCACAGGAAAAGAAATCAGCCCGCTACAACTTAGCTGTCAGAAAAAGATTTTTTTGAAAAAATTCTTAAGCCCCGGGGTCACAATTTCATCAAAAATCTGACTTTCGGCAATTCACTCAAAAATGGTGTCAAACGGTTGCAAATGCTCCCCTGAAACGTTTAGTGGTCAAATCAGAAGGCTTTTTATCACAGGACAGAAAATCCTTAACCGGCAGAAAAGGTTTTTTTTAAAAAAAATCCCTAAGCCCCGGGCTCACAATTTCATCAAAAATCTGACTTTCGGCAATTCACTCAAAAATGGTGCCAAACGGTTGCAAATGCTCCCCTGAGATGTTTGGCGGTCGAAACAGAAGGCTTTTTATCACAGGAAAAGAAATCAGCCCGCTACAACTTAGCTGTCAGAAAAAGATTTTTTTGAAAAAATTCTTAATCCCCGGGGTCTTAATTTCATCAAAAATCTGACTTTCGGCAATTCACTCAAAAATGGTGCCAAACGGTTGCAAATGCTCCCCTGAGATGTTTGGCGGTCGAAACAGAAGGCTTTTTATCACAAGAAAAGAAATCAGCCCGCGACAACTTAACCGGCAGAAAAACATTTTTTGAAAAAACCCCTAAGCCCCGGGGTCACAATTTCATCAGAAATCTGACTTTCGGCAATTGACTCAAAAATGGTGCCAAACGGTTGCAAATGCTCCCCTGAGATGTTTGGCGGTCGAAACAGAAAACTTTTTATCGCAAGAAAAGAAATCAGCCCGCGACAACTTAGCTGTCAGAAAAAGATATTTTTGAAAAAAATCTTAAGCCCCGGGGTCACAATTTCATCAAAAATCTGACTTTCGGCAATTCACTCAAAAATGGTGTCAAACGGTTGCAAATGCTCCCCTGAAACGTTTCGCGGTCAAAACAGAAGGCTTTTTATCACAGGACAGAAAATCCTTAACCGGCAGAAAAGGTTTTTTTTTAAAAAAATCCCTAAGTCCCGGGCTCACAATTTCATCAAAAATCTGACTTTCGGCAATTCACTCAAAAATGGTGCCAAACGGTTGCAAATGCTCCCCTGAGATGTTTGGCGGTCAAAACAGAAGGCTTTTTATCACAAGAAAAGAAATCAGCCCGCGACAACTTAACCGGCAGAAATACATTTTTTGAAAAAACCCCTAAGCCCCGGGGTCACAATTTCATCAGAAATCTGACTTTCGGCAATTGACTCAAAAATGGTGCCAAACGGTTGCAAATGCTCCCCTGAGATGTTTGGCGGTCGAAACAGAAAACTTTTTATCGCAAGAAAAGAAATCAGCCCGCGACAACTTAGCTGTCAGAAAAAGATATTTTTGAAAAAAATCTTAAGCCCCGGGGTCACAATTTCATCAAAAATCTGACTTTCGGCAATTCACTCAAAAATGGTGTCAAACGGTTGCAAATGCTCCCCTGAAACGTTTCGCGGTCAAAACAGAAGGCTTTTTATCACAGGACAGAAAATCCTTAACCGGCAGAAAAGGTTTTTTTTAAAAAAAATCCCTAAGTCCCGGGCTCACAATTTCATCAAAAATCTGACTTTCGGCAATTCACTCAAAAATGGTGCCAAACGGTTGCAAATGCTCCCCTGAGATGTTTGGCGGTCGAAACAGAAGGCTTTTTATCACAAGAAAAGAAATCAGCCCGCGACAACTTAACCGGCAGAAATACATTTTTTGAAAAAACCCCTAAGCCCCGGGGTCACAATTTCATCAGAAATCTGACTTTCGGCAATTGACTCAAAAATGGTGCCAAACGGTTGCAAATGCTCCCCTGAGATGTTTGGCGGTCGAAACAGAAGGCTTTTTATCACAGGAAAAGAAATCAGCCCGCGACAACTTAGCTGTCAGAAAAAGATTTTTTTAAAAAAAATCCCTAAGCCCCGGGGTCACAATTTCATCAAAAATCTGACTTTCGGCAATTCACTCAAAAATGGTGCCAAATGGTTGCAAATGCTCCCCTGAAACGTTTCGCGGTCAAAACAGAAGGCTTTTTATCACAGGACAGAAAATCCTTAACCGGCAGAAAAGGTTTTTTTAAGAAAAATCCCTAAGCCCCGGGCTCACAATTTCATCAAAAATCTGACTTTCGGCAATTCACTCAAAAATGGTGCCAAACGGTTGCAAATGCTCCCCTGAGATGTCTGGCGGTCGAAACAGAAGGCTTTTTATCACAAGAAAAGAAATCAGCCCGCAACAACTTAACCGGCAGAAAAACATTTTTTGAAAAAACCCCAAAGCCCCGGGGTCACAATTTCATCAGAAATCTGACTTTCGGCAATTGACTCAAAAATGGTGCCAAACGGTTGCAAATGCTCCCCTGAGATGTTGGGCGGTCGAAACAGAAGGCTTTTTATCACAGGAAAAGAAATCAGCCCGCTACAACTTAGCTGTCAGAAAAAGATTTTTTTGAAAAAATTCTTAAGCCCCGGGGTCACAATTTCATCAAAAATCTGACTTTCGGCAATTCACTCAAAAATGGTGTCAAACGGTTGCAAATGCTCCCCTGAAACGTTTCGTGGTCAAAACAGAAGGCTTTTTATCACAGGACAGAAAATCCTTAACCGGCAGAAAAAGATTTTTTTTTAAAAAAATCCCTAAGTCCCGGGGTCACAATTTCATCAAAAATCTGACTTTCGGCAATTCACTCAAAAATGGTGCCAAACGGTTGCAAATGCTCCCCTGAGATGTCTGGCGGTCGAAACAGAAGGCTTTTTATCACAGGAAAAGAAATATGCCCTCGACAACTTAGCTGTCAGGAAAAGATTTTTTTGAAAAAAACCCTAGCCCTGGGGTCACAATTTATCACAGGACAGAAAATCCTTAACCGACAGAAAAGGTTTTTTTTAAAAAAATCCCTAAGCCCCGGGCTCACAATTTCATCAAAAATCTGACTTTCGGCAATTGACTCAAAAATGGTGCCAAACGGTTGCAAATGCTCCCCTGAGATGTCTGGCGGTCGAAACAGAAGGCTTTTTATCACAAGAAAAGAAATCAGCCCGCGACAACTTAACCGGCAGAAAAACATTTTATGAAAAAACCCCTAAGCCCCGGGGTCACAATTTCATCAGAAATCTGACTTTCGGCAATTCACTCAAAAATGGTGCCAAACGGTTGCAAATGCTCCCCTGAGATGTTTGGCGGTCGAAACAGAAGGCTTTTTATCACAGGAAAAGAAATCAGCCCGCTACAACTTAGCTGTCAGAAAAAGATTTTTTTGAAAAAATTCTTAATCCCCGGGGTCACAATTTCATCAAAAATCTGACTTTCGGCAATTCACTCAAAAATGGTGTCAAACGGTTGCAAATGCTCCCCTGAAACGTTTCGCGGTCAAAACAGAAGGCTTTTTATCACAGGACAGAAAATCCTTAACCGGCAGAAAAAGATTTTTTTTAAAAAAATCCCTAAGCCCCGGGGTCACAATTTCATCAAAAATCTGACTTTCGGCAATTCACTCAAAAATGGTGCCAAACGGTTGCAAATGCTCCCCTGAGATGTCTGGCGGTCGAAACAGAAGGCTTTTTATCACAAGAAAAGAAATCAGCCCGCGACAACTTAACCGGCAGAAAAACATTTTTTGAAAAAACCCCTAAGCCCCGGGGTCACAATTTCATCAGAAATCTGACTTTCGGCAATTGACTCAAAAATGGTGCCAAACGGTTGCAAATGCTCCCCTGAGATGTTTGGCGGTCGAAACGGAAGGCTTTTTATCACAGGAAAAGAAATCAGCCCGCTACAACTTACCTGCCAGAAAAAGATTTTTTTGAAAAAACCCCTAGCCCCGGGGTCACAATTTCATCAGAAATCTGACTTTCGGCAATTCACTCAAAAATGGTGCCAAATGGTTGCAAATGCTCCCCTGAAACGTTTCGCGGTCAAAACAGAAGGCTTTTTATCACAGGACAGAAAATCCTTAACCGGCAGAAAAGGTTTTTTTTAAAAAAATCCCTAAGCCCCGGGCTCACAATTTCATCAAAAATCTGACTATCGGCAATTCACTCAAAAATGGTGCCAAACGGTTGCAAATGCTCCCCTGAGATGTCTGGCGGTTGAAACAGAAGGCTTTTTATCACAAGAAAAGAAATCAGCCCGCGACAACTTAACCGGCAGAAAAACATTTTCTGAAAAAACCCCTAAGCCCCGGGGTCACAATTTCATCAGAAATCTGACTTTCGGCAATTGACTCAAAAATGGTGCCAAACGGTTGCAAATGCTCCCCTGAGATGTTTGGCGGTCGAAACAGAAGGCTTTTTATCACAGGAAAAGAAATCAGCCCGCGACAACTTAGCTGTCAGAAAAAGATTTTTTTGAAAAAATTCTTAAGCCCCGGGGTCACAATTTCATCAAAAATCTGACTTTCGGCAATTCACTCAAAAATGGTGTCAAACGGTTGCAAATGCTCCCCTGAAACGTTTCGCGGTCAAAACAGAAGACTTTTTATCACAGGACAGAAAATCCTTAACCGGCAGAAAAAGATTTTTTTAAAAAAAATCCCTAAGCCCCGGGCTCACAATTTCATCAGAAATCTAACTTTCGGCAATTGACTCAAAAATGGTGCCAAACGGTTGCAAATGCTCCCCTGAGATGTTTGGCGGTCGAAACAGAAGGCTTTTTATCACAAGAAAAGAAATCAGCCCGCAACAACTTAACCGGCAGAAAAACATTTTTTGAAAAAACCCCTAAGCCCCGGGGTCACAATTTCATCAGAAATCTGACTTTCGGCAATTGACTCAAAAATGGTGCCAAACGGTTGCAAATGCTCCCCTGAGATGTTTGGCGGTCGAAACAGAAGGCTTCTTATCACAGGAAAAGAAATCAGCCCGCGACAACTTAGCTGTCAGAAAAAGATTTTTTTGAAAAAATTCTTAAGCCCCGGGGTCACAATTTCATCAAAAATCTGACTTTCGGCCATTGACTCAAAAATGGTGTCAAACGGTTGCAAATGCTCCCCTGAGATGTTTGGCGGTCGAAACAGTAGGCTTTTTATCACAGGAAAAGAAATCAGCCCTCGACAACTTAGCCGTCAGAAAAAGATTTTTTTGAAAAAAATCTTAAGCCTCGGGGTCACAATTTCAACAAAAATCTGACTTTCGGCAATTCACTCAAAAATGGTGCCAAACGGTTGCAAATGCTTCCCTGAGATGTCTGGCGGTCGAAACAGAAGGCTTTTTATCACAAGAAAAGAAATCAGCCCGCGACAACTTAACCGGCAGAAAAACATTTTTTGAAAAAACCCCTAAGCCCCGGGGTCACAATTTCATCAGAAATCTGACTTTCGGCAATTGACTCAAAAATGGTGCCAAACGGTTGCAAATGCTCCCCTGAGATGTTTGGCGGTCGAAACAGAAGGCTTTTTATCACAGGAAAAGAAATATGCCCTCGACAACTTAGCTGTCAGAAAAAGATTTTTTTGAAAAAACCCCTAGCCCCGGGGTCACAATTTCATCAGAAATCTGACTTTCGGCAATTCACTCAAAAATGGTGCCAAATGGTTGCAAATGCTCCCCTGAAACGTTTCGCGGTCAAAACAGAAGGCTTTTTATCATAGGACAGAAAATCCTTAACCGGCAGAAAAGGTTTTTTTTAAAAAAATCCCTAAGTCCCGGGCTCACAATTTCATCAAAAATCTGACTATCGGCAATTCACTCAAAAATGGTGCCAAACGGTTGCAAATGCTCCCCTGAGATGTCTGGCGGTTGAAACAGAAAGCTTTTTATCACAAGAAAAGAAATCAGCCCGCGACAACTTAACCGGCAGAAAAACATTTTTTGAAAAAAACCCTAAGCCCCGGGGTCACAATTTCATCAGAAATCTGACTTTTGGCAATTGACTCAAAAATGGTGCCAAACGGTTGCAAATGCTCCCCTGAGATGTTTGGCGGTCGAAACAGAAGGCTTTTTATCACAGGAAAAGAAATCAGCCCGCGACAACTTAGCTGTCAGAAAAAGATTTTTTTGAAAAAATTCTTAAGCCCCGGGGTCACAATTTCATCAAAAATCTGACTTTCGGCAATTGACTCAAAAATGGTGCCAAATGGTTGCAAATGCTCCCCTGAGATGTTTGGCGGTCGAAACAGTAGGCTTTTTATCACAGGAAAAGAAATCAGCCCTCAACAACTTAGCCGTCAGAAAAAGATTTTTTTGAAAAAAATCTTAAGCCCCGGGGTCACAATTTCATCAAAAATTTGACTTTCGGCAATTCACTCAAAAATGGTGCCAAACGGTTGCAAATACTCCCCTGAGATGTTTGGCGGTCGAAACAGAAGGCTTTTTATCACAGGAAAAGAAATATGCCCTCGACAACTTAACTGGCAGAAAAAGATTTTTTTGAAAAAATCCCTAAGGCCCGGGGTCACAATTTCAAAGAAAATTTGACTTTCGGCAATTCACTCAAAAATGGTGCCAAACGGTTGCAAATGCTCCCCTAAAATGTTTGGCAGTCAAAACAGAAGGCTTTTTATCACAAGAAAAGAAATCAGCCCTCGACAACTTAACTGTCAGAAAAAGATTTTTTTAAAAAAAATCCCTAAGCCCCGGGGTCACAATTTCATCAAAAATCTGAGTTTCGGCAATTCACTCAAAAATGGTGTCAAACGGTTGCAAATGCTCCCCTGAAACGTTTCGGGGTCAAAACAGAAGGCTTTTTATCGCAGGACAGAAAATCCTTAACCGGCAGAAAAAGATTTTTTTAAAAAAAATCCCTAAGCCCCGGGGTCACAATTTCATCAAAAATCTGACTTTCGGCAATTCACTCAAAAATGGTGCCAAACGGTTGCAAATGCTCCCCTGAGATGTCTGGCGGTCGAAACAGAAGGCTTTTTATCACAGGAAAAGAAATATGCCCTCGACAACTTAGCTTTCAGAAAAAGATTTTTTTGAAAAAACCCCTAGCCCCGGGGTCACAATTTATCACAGGACAGAAAATCCTTAACCGGCAGAAAAGGTTTTTTTTAAAAAAAATCCCTAAGCCCCGGGCTCACAATTTCATCAAAAATCTGACTTTCGGCAATTCACTCAAAAATGGTGCCAAACGGTTGCAAATGCTCCCCTGAGATGTTTGGCGGTCGAAACAGAAGGCTTTTTATCACAGGAAAAGAAATCAGCCCGCTACAACTTAGCTGTCAGAAAAAGATTTTTTTGAAAAAATTCTTAATCCCCGGGGTCACAATTTCATCAAAAATCTGACTTTCGGCAATTCACTCAAAAATGGTGCCAAACGGTTGCAAATGCTCCCCTGAGATGTCTGGCGGTCGAAACAGAAGGCTTTTTATCACAAGAAAAGAAATCAGCCCGCGACAACTTAACCGGCAGAAAAACATTTTTTGAAAAAACCCCTAAGCACCGGGGTCACAATTTCATCAGAAATCTGACTTTCGGCAATTGACTCAAAAATGGTGCCAAACGGTTGCAAATGCTCCCCTGAGATGTTTGGCGGTCGAAACAGAAGGCTTTTTATCACAGGAAAAGAAATCAGCCCGCTACAACTTAGCTGTCAGAAAAAGATTTTTTTGAAAAAATTCTTAAGCCCCGGGGTCACAATTTCATCAAAAATCTGACTTTCGGCAATTGACTCAAAAATGGTGCCAAATGGTTGCAAATGCTCCCCTGAGATGTTTGGCGGTCGAAACAGTAGGCTTTTTATCACAGGAAAAGAAATCAGCCCTCGACAACTTAGCCGTCAGAAAAAGATTTTTTTGAAAAAAATCTTAAGCCTCGGGGTCACAATTTCATCAAAAATCTGACTTTCGGCAATTCACTCAAAAATGGTGCCAAACGGTTGAAAATACTCCCCTGAGATGTTTGGCGGTCGAAACAGAAGGCTTTTTATCACAGGAAAAGAAATATGCCCTCGACAACTTAACTGGCAGAAAAAGATTTTTTTGAAAAAATCCCTAAGGCCCGGGGTCACAATTTCATCAAAAATCTGACTTTCGGCAATTCAATCAAAAATGGTGCCAAACGGTTGCAAATGCTCCCCTAAAATGTTTGGCAGTCAAAACAGAAGGCTTTTTATCACAAGAAAAGAAATCAGCCCTCGACAACTTAACTGTCAGAAAAAGATTTTTTTTAAAAAAATCCCTAAGCCCCGGGGTCACAATTTCATCAGAAATCTGACTTTCGGCAATTCACTCAAAAATGGTGTCAAACGCTTGCAAATGCTCCCCTGAGATGTCTGGCGGTCGAAACAGAAGGCTTTTTATCACAAGAAAAGAAATCAGCCCGCGACAACTTAACCGGCAGAAAAACATTTTTTGAAAAAACCCCTAAGCCCCGGGGTCACAATTTCATCAGAAATCTGACTTTCGGCAATTGACTCAAAAATGGTGCCAAACGGTTGCAAATGCTCCCCTGAGATGTTTGGCGGTCGAAACAGAAGGCTTTTTATCACAGGAAAAGAAATCAGCCCGCTACAACTTAGCTGTCAGAAAAAGATTTTTTTGAAAAAATTCTTAAGCCCCGGGGTCACAATTTCATCAAAAATCTGACTTTCGGCAATTCACTCAAAAATGGTGTCAAACGGTTGCAAATGCTCCCCTGAAACGTTTAGTGGTCAAATCAGAAGGCTTTTTATCACAGGACAGAAAATCCTTAACCGGCAGAAAAAGATTTTTTTAAAAAAAATCCCTAAGCCCCGGGGTCACAATTTCATCAAAAATCTGACTTTCGGCAATTCACTCAAAAATGGTGCCAAACGGTTGCAAATGCTCCCCTGAGATGTCTGGCGGTCGAAACAGAAGGCTTTTTATCACAGGAAAAGAAATATGCCCTCGACAACTTAGCTGTCAGAAAAAGATTTTTTTGAAAAAACCCCTAGCCCCGGGGTCACAATTTATCACAGGACACAAAATCCTTAACCGGCAGAAAAGGTTTTTTTTAAAAAAATCCCTAAGCCCCGGGCTCACAATTTCATCAAAAATCTGACTTTCGGCAATTCACTCAAAAATGGTGCCAAACGGTTGCAAATGCTCCCCTGAGATGTCTGGCGGTCGAAACAGAAGGCTTTTTATCACAAGAAAAGAAATCAGCCCGCGACAACTTAACCGGCAGAAAAACATTTTATGAAAAAACCCCTAAGCCCCGGGGTCACAATTTCATCAGAAATCTGACTTTCGGCAATTGACTCAAAAATGGTGCCAAACGGTTGCAAATGCTCCCCTGAGATGTTTGGCGGTCGAAACAGAAGGCTTTTTATCACAGGAAAAGAAATCAGCCCGCTACAACTTAGCTGTCAGAAAAAGATTTTTTTGAAAAAATTCTTAATCCCCGGGGTCACAATTTCATCAAAAATCTGACTTTCGTCAATTCACTCAAAAATGGTGTCAAACGGTTGCAAATGCTCCCCTGAAACGTTTCGCGGTCAAAACAGAAGGCTTTTTATCACAGGACAGAAAATCCTTAACCGGCAGAAAAAGATTTTTTTTAAAAAAATCCCTAAGCCCCGGGGTCACAATTTCATCAAAAATCTGACTTTCGGCAATTCACTCAAAAATGGTGCCAAACGGTTGCAAATGCTCCCCTGAGATGTCTGGCGGTCGAAACAGAAGGCTTTTTATCACAAGAAAAGAAATCAGCCCGCGACAATTTAACCGGCAGAAAAACATTTTTTGAAAAAACCCCTAAGCCCCGGGGTCACAATTTCATCAGAAATCTGACTTTCGGCAATTGACTCAAAAATGGTGCCAAACGGTTGCAAATGCTCCCCTGAGATGTTTGGCGGTCGAAACAGAAGGCTTTTTATCACAGGAAAAGAAATCAGCCCGCTACAACTTAGCTGTCAGAAAAAGATTTTTTTGAAAAAATCCCTAAGCCCCGGGGTCACAATTTCATCAAAAATCTGACTTTTGGCAATTCACTCAAAAATGGTGTCAAACGGTTGCAAATGCTCCCCTGAAACGTTTCGCGGTCAAAACAGAAGGCTTTTTATCACAGGACAGAAAATCCTTAACCGGCAGAAAAAGTTTTTTTTAAAAAAAATCCCTAAGCCCCGGGCTCACAATTTCATCAAAAATCTGACTTTCGGCAATTCACTCAAAAATGGTGCCAAACGGATGCAAATGCTCCCCTGAGATGTTTGGCGGTCGAAACAGAAGGCTTTTTATCACAAGAAAAGAAATCAGCCCGCGACAACTTAACCGGCAGAAAAACATTTTTTGAAAAAACCCCTAAGCCCCGGGGTCACAATTTCATCGGAAATCTGACATTCGGCAATTGACTCAAAAATGGTGCCAAACGGTTGCAAATGCTCCCCTGAGATGTTTGGCGGTCGAAACAGAAGGCTTTTTATCACAGGAAAAGAAATCAGCCCGCGACAACTTAGCTGTAAGAAAAAGATTTTTTTGAAAAAATTCTTAAGCCCCGGGGTCACAATTTCATCAAAAATCTGACTTTCGGCAATTGACTCAAAAATGGTGCCAAATGGTTGCAAATGCTCCCCTGAGATGTTTGGCGGTCGAAACAGTAGGCTTTTTATCACAGGAAAAGAAATCAGCCCTCGACAACTTAGCCGTCAGAAAAAGATTTTTTTGAAAAAAATCTTAAGCCTCGGGGTCACAATTTCATCAAAAATCTGACTTTCGGCAATTCACTCAAAAATGGTGCCAAACGGTTGCAAATGCTTCCAAGAGATGTCTGGCGGTCGAAACAGAAGGTTTTTTATCACAAGAAAAGAAATCAGCCCGCGACAACTTAACCGGCAGAAAAACATTTTTTGAAAAAACCCCTAAGCCCCGGGGTCACAATTTCATCAGAAATCTGACTTTCGGCAATTGACTCAAAAATGGTGCCAAACGGTTGCAAATGCTCCCCTGAGATGTTTGGCGGTCGAAACAGAAGGCTTTTTATCACAGGAAAAGAAATATGCCCTCGACAACTTAGCTGTCAGAAAAAGATTTTTTTGAAAAAACCCCTAGCCCCGGGGTCACAATTTCATCAGAAATCTGACTTTCGGCAATTCACTCAAAAATGGTGCCAAATGGTTGCAAATGCTCCCCTGAAACGTTTCGCGGTCAAAACAGAAGGCTTTTTATCACAGGACAGAAAATCCTTAACCGGCAGAAAAGGTTTTTTTTAAAAAAATCCCTAAGCCCCGGGCTCACAATTTCATCAAAAATCTGACTATCGGCAATTCACTCAAAAATGGTGCCAAACGGTTGCAAATGCTCCCCTGAGATGTCTGGCGGTTGAAACAGAAGGCTTTTTATCACAAGAAAAGAAATCAGCCCGCGACAACTTAACCGGCAGAAAAACATTTTCTGAAAAAACCCCTAAGCCCCGGGGTCACAATTTCATCAGAAATATGACTTTCGGCAGTTGACTCAAAAATGGTGCCAAACGGTTGCAAATGCTCCCCTGAGATGTTTGGCGGTCGAAACAGAAGGCTTTTTATCACAGGAAAAGAAATCAGCCCGCGACAACTTAGCTGTCAGGAAAAGATTTTTTTGAAAAAATTCTTAAGCCCCGGGGTCACAATTTCATCAAAAATCTGACTTTCGGCAATTCACTCAAAAATGGTGCCAAATGGTTGCAAATGCTCCCCTGAGATGTTTGGCGGTCGAAACAGTAGGCTTTTTATCACAGGAAAAGAAATCAGCCCTCGACAACTTAGCCGTCAGAAAAAGATTTTTTTGAAAAAAATCTTAAGCCCCTGTTCACAATTTCATCAAAAATCTGACTTTCGGCAATTCACTCAAAAATGGTGCCAAACAGTTGCAAATACTCCCCTGAGATGTTTGGCGGTCGAAACAGAAGGCTTTTTATCACAGGAAAAGAAATATGCCCTCGACAACTTAACTGGCAGAAAAAGATTTTTTTCAAAAAAATCCCTAAGGCCCGGGGTCACAATTTCATCAAAAATCTGACTTTCGGCAATTCACTCAAAAATGGTGCCAAACGGTTGCAAATGCTCCCCTGAGATGTCTGGCGGTCGAAACAGAAGGCTTTTTATCACAAGAAAAGAAATCAGCCCGCGACAACTTAACCGGCAGAAAAACATTTTTTGAAAAAACCCCTAAGTCCCGGGGTCACAATTTCATCAGAAATCTGACTTTCGGCAATTGACTCAAAAATGGTGCCAAATGGTTGCAAATGCTCCCCTGAGATGTTTGCCGGTCGAAACAGAAGGCTTTTTATCACAGGAAAAGAAATCAGCCCGCGACAACTTAGCTGTCAGAAAAAGATTTTTTTGAAAAAATTCTTAAGCCCCGGGGTCACAATTTCATCAAAAATCTGACTTTCGGCAATTCACTCAAAAATTGTGTCAAACGGTTGCAAATGCTCCCCTGAAACGTTTCGCGGTCAAAACAGAAGGCTTTTTATCACAGGACAGAAAATCCTTAACCGGCAGAAAAAGTTTTTTTAAAAAAAATCCCTAAGCCCCGGGCTCACAATTTCATCAAAAATCTGACTTTCGGCAATTCACTCAAAAATGGTGTCAAACGGTTGCAAATGCTCCCCTGAAACGTTTCGCGGTCAAAACAGAAGGCTTTTTATCACAGGACAGAAAATCCTTAACCGGCAGAAAAAGATTTTTTTTAAAGAAATCCCTAAGCCCCGGGCTCACAATTTCATCAAAAATCTGACTTTCGGCAATTCACTCAAAAATGGTGCCAAACGGTTGCAAATGCTCCCCTGAGATGTTTGGCGGTCGAAACAGAAGGCTTTTTATCACCTGAAAAGAAATCAGCCCGCGACAACTTAGTTGTCCGAAAAAATTTTTTTTGAAAAAATTCTTAAGCCCCGGGGTCACAATGTCATCAAAAATCTGACTTTCGGCAATTGACTCAAAAATGGTGCCAAACGGTTGCAAATGCTCCCCTGAGATGTTTGGCGGTCGAAACAGAAGGCTTTTTATCACAGGAAAAGAAATCAGCCCTCGACAACTTAGTCCTTAGAAAATTTTTTTTTTAAAAAAAAATCTTAAGCCCCGGGGTCACAATTTCATCAAAAATCTGACTTTCGGCAATTCACTCAAAAATTGTGTCAAACGGTTGCAAATGCTCCCCTGAAACGTTTTGCGGTCAAAACAGAAGGCTTTTTATCACAGGACAGAAAATCCTTAACCGGCAGAAAAAGATTTTTTTTAAAAAAATCCCTAAGCCCCGGGGTCACAATTTCATCAGAAATCTGACTTTCGGCAATTCACTCAAAAATGGTGCCAAACGGTTGCAAATGCTCCCCTGGGATGTTTGGCTGTCGAAACAGTAGGCTTTTTATCACAGGAAAAGAAATCAGCCCTCGACAACTTAGCCTTCAGAAAAAGATTTTTTTGAAAAAATCCCTAAGCCCCGGGGTCACAATTTCATCAAAAATCTGACTTTCGGCAATTGACTCAAAAATGGTGCCAAATGGTTGCAAATGCTCCCCTGAGATGTTTGGCGGTCGAAACAGATGGCTTTTTATCACAGGAAAAGAAATCAGCCCTCGACAACTTAACCGTCAGAAAAACATTTTTTTGAAAAAATCCCTAAGCCCCGGAGTCAAAATTTCATCAGAAATCTGACTTTCGGCAATTCACTCAAAAATGGTGCCAAATGGTTGCAAATGCTCCCCTGAAACGTTGCGCGGTCAAAACAGAAGGCTTTTTATCACAGGACAGAAAATCCTTAACCGGCAGAAAAAGATTTTTCTAAAAAAAAACCCTAAGCCCCGGGCTCACAATTTCATCAAAAATCTGACTTTCGGCAATTGATTCAAAAATGGTGCCAAACGGTTGCAAATGCTCCCCTGAGATGTTTGGCGGTCGAAACAGTAGGCTTTTTATTACAAGAAAAGAAATCAGCCCTCGACAACTTAACTGTCAGAAAAAGATTTTTTTAAAAAAAATTCTTAAGCCCCGGGCTCACAATTTCATCAAAAATCTGACTTTCGGCAATTGATTCAAAAATGGTGCCAAACGGTTGCAAATGCTCCCCTGAGATGTTTGGCGGTCGAAACAGTAGGCTTTTTATTACAAGAAAAGAAATCAGCCCAAGACAACTTAACTGTCAGAAAAAGATTTTTTTGAAAAAATCCCTAAGCCCCGGGGTCACAATTTCATCAAAAATCTGACTTTTGGCAATTGACTCAAAAATGGTGCCAAACGGTTGCAAATGCTCCCCTGAGATGTTTGGCGGTCGAAACAGAAGGCTATTTATCACAGGAAAAGAAATCAGCCCGGTACAACTTAGCTGTCAGAAAAAGATTTTTTTGAAAAAATTCTTAAGCCCCGGGGTCACAATTTCATCAAAAATCTGACTTTCGGCAGTTGACTCAAAAATGGTGCCAAACGGTTGCCAATGCTCCCCTGAGATGTTAGGCAGTCGAAACAGTAGGCTTTTTATCACAGGAAAAGAAATCAGCCCTCGACAACTTAGCCGTAAGAAAAAGATTTTTTTGAAAAAAATCCCTAAGCCCCGGGCTCACAATTTCATCAAAAATCTGACTTTCGGCAATTCACTCAAAAATGGTGCCAAATGGTTGCAAATGCTCCCCTGAGATGTTTGGCGGTCGAAACAGATGGCTTTTTATCACAGGAAAAGAAATCAGCCCTCGACAACTTAGCCGTCAGAAAAAGATTTTTTTGAAAAAAATCTTAAGCCCCTGTTCACAATTTCATCAAAAATCTGACTTTCGGCAATTCACTCAAAAATGGTGCCAAACGGTTGCAAATGCTCCCCTGGGATGTTTGGCTGTCGAAACAGATGGCTTTTTATCACAGGAAAAGAAATCAGCCCTCGACAACTTAGCTGTCAGAAAAAGATTTCTTTGAAAAAATTCTTAAGCCCCTGTTCACAATTTCATCAAAAATCTGACTTTCGGCAATTGACTCAAAAATGGTGCCAAATGGTTGCAAATGCTCCCCTGAGATGTTTGGCGGTCGAAACAGATGGCTTTTTATCACAGGAAAAGAAATCAGCCCTCGACAACTTAACCGTCAGAAAAACATTTTTTTGAAAAAATCCCTAAGCCCCGGAGTCAAAATTTCATCAGAAATCTGACTTTCGGCAATTCACTCAAAAATGGTGCCAAATGGTTGCAAATGCTCCCCTGAAACGTTTCGCGGTCAAAACAGAAGGCTTTTTATCACAGGACAGAAAATCCTTAACCGGCAGAAAAAGATTTTTCTAAAAAAAAACCCTAAGCCCCGGGCTCACAATTTCATCAAAAATCTGACTTTCGGCAATTGATTCAAAAATGGTGCCAAACGGTTGCAAATGCTCCCCTGAGATGTTTGGCGGTCGAAACAGTAGGCTTTTTATTACAAGAAAAGAAATCAGCCCTCGACAACTTAACTGTCAGAAAAAGATTTTTTTTTAAAAAATTCTTAAGCCCCGGGCTCACAATTTCATCAAAAATCTGACTTTCGGCAATTGATTCAAAAATGGTGCCAAACGGTTGCAAATGCTCCCCTGAGATGTTTGGCGGTCGAAACAGTAGGCTTTTTATTACAAGAAAAGAAATCAGCCCAAGACAACTTAACCGGCAGAAAAACATTTTTTGAAAAAACCCCTAAGTCCCGGGGTCACAATTTCATCAGAAATCTGACTTTCGGCAATTCACTCAAAAATGGTGCCAAACGGTTGCAAATGCTCCCCTGAGATGTCTGGCGGTCGAAACAGAAGGCTTTTTATCACAAGAAAAGAAATCAGCCCGCGACAACTTAACCGGCAGAAAAACATTTTTTGAAAAAACCCCTAAGTCCCGGGGTCACAATTTCATCAGAAATCTGACTTTCGGCAATTGACTCAAAAATGGTGCCAAATGGTTGCAAATGCTCCCCTGAGATGTTTGGCGGTCGAAACAGAAGGCTTTTTATCACAGGAAAAGAAATCAGCCCGCGACAACTTAGCTGTCAGAAAAAGATTTTTTTGAAAAAATTCTTAAGCCCCGGGGTCACAATTTCATCAAAAATCTGACTTTCGGCAATTCACTCAAAAATGGTGTCAAACGGTTGCAAATGCTCCCCTGAAACGTTTCGCGGTCAAAACAGAAGGCTTTTTATCACAGGACAGAAAATCCTTAACCGGCAGAAAAAGATTTTTTTTAAAAAAATCCCTAAGCCCCGGGGTCACAATTTCATCAAAAATCTGACTTTCGGCAATTCACTCAAAAATGTTGCCAAACGGTTGCAAATGCTCCCCTGAGATGTTTGGCGGTCGAAACAGTAGGCTTTTTATCACAGGAAAAGAAATCAGCCCTCGACAACTTAGCCTTCAGAAAAAGATTTTTTTGAAAAAATCCCTAAGCCCCGGGGTCACAATTTCATCAAAAATCTGACTTTCGGCAATTGACTCAAAAATGGTGCCAAATGGTTGCAAATGCTCCCCTGAGATGTTTGGCGGTCGAAACAGATGGCTTTTTATCACAGGAAAAGAAATCAGCCCTCGACAACTTAACCGTCAGAAAAACATTTTTTTGAAAAAATCCCTAAGCCCCGGAGTCAAAATTTCATCAGAAATCTGACTTTCGGCAATTCACTCAAAAATGGTGCCAAATGGTTGCAAATGCTCCCCTGAAACGTTTCGCGGTCAAAACAGAAGGCTTTTTATCACAGGACAGAAAATCCTTAACCGGCAGAAAAAGATTTTTCTAAAAAAAAACCCTAAGCCCCGGGCTCACAATTTCATCAAAAATCTGACTTTCGGCAATTGATTCAAAAATGGTGCCAAACGGTTGCAAATGCTCCCCTGAGATGTTTGGCGGTCGAAACAGTAGGCTTTTTATTACAAGAAAAGAAATCAGCCCTCGACAACTTAACTGTCAGAAAAAGATTTTTTTTAAAAAAATTCTTAAGCCCCGGGCTCACAATTTCATCAAAAATCTGACTTTCGGCAATTGATTCAAAAATGGTGCCAAACGGTTGCAAATGCTCCCCTGAGATGTTTGGCGGTCGAAACAGTAGGCTTTTTATTACAAGAAAAGAAATCAGCCCAAGACAACTTAACCGGCAGAAAAACATTTTTTGAAAAAACCCCTAAGTCCCGGGGTCACAATTTCATCAGAAATCTGACTTTCGGCAATTCACTCAAAAATGGTGCCAAACGGTTGCAAATGCTCCCCTGAGATGTCTGGCGGTCGAAACAGAAGGCTTTTTATCACAAGAAAAGAAATCAGCCCGCGACAACTTAACCGGCAGAAAAACATTTTTTGAAAAAACCCCTAAGTCCCGGGGTCACAATTTCATCAGAAATCTGACTTTCGGCAATTGACTCAAAAATGGTGCCAAATGGTTGCAAATGCTCCCCTGAGATGTTTGGCGGTCGAAACAGAAGGCTTTTTATCACAGGAAAAGAAATCAGCCCGCGACAACTTAGCTGTCAGAAAAAGATTTTTTTGAAAAAATTCTTAAGCCCCGGGGTCACAATTTCATCAAAAATCTGACTTTCGGCAATTCACTCAAAAATGGTGTCAAACGGTTGCAAATGCTCCCCTGAAACGTTTCGCGGTCAAAACAGAAGGCTTTTTATCACAGGACAGAAAATCCTTAACCGGCAGAAAAAGATTTTTTTTAAAAAAATCCCTAAGCCCCGGGGTCACAATTTCATCAAAAATCTGACTTTCGGCAATTCACTCAAAAATGTTGCCAAACGGTTGCAAATGCTCCCCTGAGATGTTTGGCGGTCGAAACAGTAGGCTTTTTATCACAGGAAAAGAAATCAGCCCTCGACAACTTAGCCTTCAGAAAAAGATTTTTTTGAAAAAATCCCTAAGCCCCGGGGTCACAATTTCATCAAAAATCTGACTTTCGGCAATTGACTCAAAAATGGTGCCAAATGGTTGCAAATGCTCCCCTGAGATGTTTGGCGGTCGAAACAGATGGCTTTTTATCACAGGAAAAGAAATCAGCCCTCGACAACTTAACCGTCAGAAAAACATTTTTTTGAAAAAATCCCTAAGCCCCGGAGTCAAAATTTCATCAGAAATCTGACTTTCGGCAATTCACTCAAAAATGGTGCCAAATGGTTGCAAATGCTCCCCTGAAACGTTTCGCGGTCAAAACAGAAGGCTTTTTATCACAGGACAGAAAATCCTTAACCGGCAGAAAAAGATTTTTCTAAAAAAAAACCCTAAGCCCCGGGCTCACAATTTCATCAAAAATCTGACTTTCGGCAATTGATTCAAAAATGGTGCCAAACGGTTGCAAATGCTCCCCTGAGATGTTTGGCGGTCGAAACTGTAGGCTTTTTATTACAAGAAAAGAAATCAGCCCAAGACAACTTAACTGTCAGAAAAAGATTTTTTTGAAAAAATCCCTAAGCCCCGGGGTCACAATTTCATCAAAAATCTGACTTTTGGCAATTGACTCAAAAATGGTGCCAAACGGTTGCAAATGCTCCCCTGAGATGTTTGGCGGTCGAAACAGAAGGCTTTTTATCACCGGAAAAGAAATCAGCCCGGTACAACTTAGCTGTCAGAAAAAGATTTTTTTGAAAAAAATCTTAAGCCCCGGGGTCACAATTTCATCAAAAATCTGACTTTCGGCAGTTGACTCAAAAATGGTGCCAAACGGTTGCAAATGCTCCCCTGAGATGTTAGGCGGTCGAAACAGTAGGCTTTTTATCACAGGAAAAGAAATCAGCCCTCGACAACTTAGCCGTCAGAAAAAGATTTTTTTGAAAAAAATCCCTAAGCCCCGGGCTCACAATTTCATCAAAAATCTGACTTTCGGCAATTCACTCAAAAATGGTGCCAAATGGTTGCAAATGCTCCCCTGAGATGTTTGGCGGTCGAAACAGATGGCTTTTTATCACAGGAAAAGAAATCAGCCCTCGACAACTTAACCGGCAGAAAAACATTTTTTTGAAAAAATCCCTAAGCCCCGGAGTCAAAATTTCATCAGAAATCTGACTTTCGGCAATTCACTCAAAAATGGTGCCAAATGGTTGCAAATGCTCCCCTGAAACGATTCGCGGTCAAAACAGAAGGCTTTTTATCACAGGACAGAAAATCCTTAACCGGCAGAAAAAGATTTTTCTAAAAAAAATCCGTAAGCCCCGGGCTCACAATTTCATCAAAAATCTGACTTTCGGCAATTCACTCAAAAATGGTGCCAAACGGTTGCAAATGCTCCCCTGAGATGTTTGGCGGTCAAAACAGAAGGCTTTTTATCACAAGAAAAGAAATCAGCCCTCGACAACTTAACTGTCAGAAAAAGATTTTTTTAAAAAAAATCCCTAAACCCTGGGGTCACAATTTCATCAAAAATCTGACTTTTGGCAATTGACTCAAAAATGGTGCCAAACGGTTGCAAATGCTCCCCTGAGATGTTTGGCGGTCGAAACAGTAGGCTTTTTAACACAGGAAAAGAAATCAGCCCTCGACAACTTAACCGGCAGAAAAACATTTTTTTGAAAAAATCCCTAAGCCCCGGGGTCACAATTTCATCAGAAATCTGACTTTCGGCAATTCACTCAAAAATGGTGCCAAATGGTTGCAAATGCTCCCCTGAAACGTTTCGCGTTCAAAACAGAAGGCTTTTTATCACAGGACAGAAAATCCTTAACCGGCAGAAAATGTTTTTTTTAAAAAAATGCCTAAGCCCCGGGCTCACAATTTCATCAAAAATCTGACTTTCGGCAATTCACTCAAAAATGGTGCCAAACGGTTGCAAATGCTCCCCTGAGATGTTTGGCGGTCGAAACAGAAGGCTTTTTATCACAGGAAAAGAAATATGCCCGCGACAACTTAGCCGTCAGAAAAAGATTTTTTTGAAAAAAATCTTAAGCCCCGGGGTCACAATTTCATCAAAAATCTGACTTTCGGCAATTCACTCAAAAATCGTGCCAAACGGTTGCAAATGCTCCCCTGAGATGTTTGGCGCTCGAAACAGAAGGCTTTTTATCACAGGAAAAGAAATCAGCCCGCGACAACTTAGCTGTCAGAAAAAGATTTTTTTGAAAAAATCCCTAAGCCCCGGGGTCACAATTTCATCAAAAATCTGACTTTCGGCAATTCACTCAAAAATGGTGCCAAACGGTTGCAAATGCTCCCCTGAGATGTTTGGCGGTCAAAACAGAAGGCTTTTTATCACAAGAAAAGAAATCAGCCCTCGACAACTTAACTGTCAGAAAAAGATTTTTTTTAAAAAAATCCCTAAGCCCCGGGGTCACAATTTCATCAAAAATCTGACTTTTGGCAATTGACTCAAAAATAGTGCCAAACGGTTGCAAATGCTCCCCTGAGATGTTTGGCGGTCGAAACAGTAGGCTTTTTAACACAGGAAAAGAAATCAGCCCTCGACAACTTAACCGGCAGAAAAACATTTTTTTGAAAAAATCCCTAAGCCCCGGGGTCACAATTTCATCAGAAATCTGACTTTCGGCAATTCACTCAAAAATGGTGCCAAATGGTTGCAAATGCTCCCCTGAAACGTTTCGCGTTCAAAACAGAAGGCTTTTTATCACAGGACAGAAAATCCTTAACCGGCAGAAAATGTTTTTTTAAAAAAAATTCTTAAGCCCCGGGGTCACAATTTCATCAGAAATCTGACTTTCGGCAATTGACTCAAAAATGGTGCCAAACGGTTGCAAATGCTCCCCTGAGATGTTTGGCGGTCGAAACAGAAGGCTTTTTATCACAGGAAAAGAAATCAGCCCGCTACAACTTAGCTGTCAGAAAAAGATTTTTTTGAAAAAATTCTTAAGCCCCGGGGTCACAATTTCATCAAAAATCTGACTTTCGGCAATTGATTCAAAAATGGTGCCAAACGGTTGCAAATGCTGCCCTGAGATGTTTGGCGGTCGAAACAGTAGGCTTTTTATCACAGGAAAAGAAATCAGCCCTCGACAACTTAACCGGCAGAAAAAGATTTTTTTGAAAAAATCCCTAAGCCCCGGGGTCACAATTTCATCAGAAATCTGACTTTCGGCAGTTCACTCAAAAATGGTGCCAAATGGTTGCAAATGCTCCCCTGAAACGTTTCGCGGTCAAAACAGAAGGCTTTTTATCACAGGACAGAAAATCCTTAACCGGCAGAAAAAGATTTTTTTAAAAAAAATCCCTAAGCCCCGGGGTCACAATTTCATCAAAAATCTGACTTTCGGCAATTCACTCAAAAATCGTGCCAAACGGTTGCAAATGCTCCCCTGAGATGTTTGGCGCTCGAAACAGAAGGCTTTTTATCACAGGAAAAGAAATCAGCCCGCGACAACTTAGCTGTCAGAAAAAGATTTTTTTGAAAAAATCCCTAAGCCCCGGGGTCACAATTTCATCAAAAATCTGACTTTTGGCAATTGACTCAAAAATAGTGCCAAACGGTTGCAAATGCTCCCCTGAGATGTTTGGCGGTCGAAACAGTAGGCTTTTTAACACAGGAAAAGAAATCAGCCCTCGACAACTTAACCGGCAGAAAAACATTTTTTTGAAAAAATCCCTAAGCCCCGGGGTCACAATTTCATCAGAAATCTGACTTTCGGCAATTCACTCAAAAATGGTGCCAAATGGTTGCAAATGCTCCCCTGAAACGTTTCGCGTTCAAAACAGAAGGCTTTTTATCACAGGACAGAAAATCCTTAACCGGCAGAAAATGTTTTTTTAAAAAAAATTCTTAAGCCCCGGGGTCACAATTTCATCAGAAATCTGACTTTCGGCAATTGACTCAAAAATGGTGCCAAACGGTTGCAAATGCTCCCCTGAGATGTTTGGCGGTCGAAACAGAAGGCTTTTTATCACAGGAAAAGAAATCAGCCCGCTACAACTTAGCTGTCAGAAAAAGATTTTTTTGAAAAAATTCTTAAGCCCCGGGGTCACAATTTCATCAAAAATCTGACTTTCGGCAATTGATTCAAAAATGGTGCCAAACGGTTGCAAATGCTGCCCTGAGATGTTTGGCGGTCGAAACAGTAGGCTTTTTATCACAGGAAAAGAAATCAGCCCTCGACAACTTAACCGGCAGAAAAAGATTTTTTTGAAAAAATCCCTAAGCCCCGGGGTCACAATTTCATCAGAAATCTGACTTTCGGCAGTTCACTCAAAAATGGTGCCAAATGGTTGCAAATGCTCCCCTGAAACGTTTCGCGGTCAAAACAGAAGGCTTTTTATCACAGGACAGAAAATCCTTAACCGGCAGAAAAAGATTTTTTTAAAAAAAATCCCTAAGCCCCGGGGTCACAATTTCATCAAAAATCTGACTTTCGGCAATTCACTCAAAAATCGTGCCAAACGGTTGCAAATGCTCCCCTGAGATGTTTGGCGCTCGAAACAGAAGGCTTTTTATCACAGGAAAAGAAATCAGCCCGCGACAACTTAGCTGTCAGAAAAAGATTTTTTTGAAAAAATCCCTAAGCCCCGGGGTCACAATTTCATCAAAAATCTGACTTTCGGCAATTCACTCAAAAATGGTGCCAAACGGTTGCAAATGCTCCCCTGAGATGTTTGGCGGTCAAAACAGAAGGCTTTTTATCACAAGAAAAGAAATCAGCCCTCGACAACTTAACTGTCAGAAAAAGATTTTTTTTAAAAAAATCCCTAAGCCCCGGGGTCACAATTTCATCAAAAATCTGACTTTTGGCAATTGACTCAAAAATGGTGCCAAACGGTTGCAAATGCTCCCCTGAGATGTTTGGCGGTCGAAACAGTAGGCTTTTTAACACAGGAAAAGAAATCAGCCCTCGACAACTTAACCGGCAGAAAAACATTTTTTTGAAAAAATCCCTAAGCCCCGGGGTCACAATTTCATCAGAAATCTGACTTTCGGCAATTCACTCAAAAATGGTGCCAAATGGTTGCAAATGCTCCCCTGAAACGTTTCGCGTTCAAAACAGAAGGCTTTTTATCACAGGACAGAAAATCCTTAACCGGCAGAAAATGTTTTTTTAAAAAAAATTCTTAAGCCCCGGGGTCACAATTTCATCAGAAATCTGACTTTCGGCAATTGACTCAAAAATGGTGCCAAACGGTTGCAAATGCTCCCCTGAGATGTTTGGCGGTCGAAACAGAAGGCTTTTTATCACAGGAAAAGAAATCAGCCCGCTACAACTTAGCTGTCAGAAAAAGATTTTTTTGAAAAAATTCTTAAGCCCCGGGGTCACAATTTCATCAAAAATCTGACTTTCGGCAATTGATTCAAAAATGGTGCCAAACGGTTGCAAATGCTGCCCTGAGATGTTTGGCGGTCGAAACAGTAGGCTTTTTATCACAGGAAAAGAAATCAGCCCTCGACAACTTAACCGGCAGAAAAAGATTTTTTTGAAAAAATCCCTAAGCCCCGGGGTCACAATTTCATCAGAAATCTGACTTTCGGCAGTTCACTCAAAAATGGTGCCAAATGGTTGCAAATGCTCCCCTGAAACGTTTCGCGGTCAAAACAGAAGGCTTTTTATCACAGGACAGAAAATCCTTAACCGGCAGAAAAAGATTTTTTTTAAAAAAATCCCTAAGCCCCGGGGTCACAATTTCATCAAAAATCTGACTTTTGGCAATTGACTCAAAAATAGTGCCAAACGGTTGCAAATGCTCCCCTGAGATGTTTGGCGGTCGAAACAGTAGGCTTTTTAACACAGGAAAAGAAATCAGCCCTCGACAACTTAACCGGCAGAAAAACATTTTTTTGAAAAAATCCCTAAGCCCCGGGGTCACAATTTCATCAGAAATCTGACTTTCGGCAATTCACTCAAAAATGGTGCCAAATGGTTGCAAATGCTCCCCTGAAACGTTTCGCGTTCAAAACAGAAGGCTTTTTATCACAGGACAGAAAATCCTTAACCGGCAGAAAATGTTTTTTTAAAAAAAATTCTTAAGCCCCGGGGTCACAATTTCATCAGAAATCTGACTTTCGGCAATTGACTCAAAAATGGTGCCAAACGGTTGCAAATGCTCCCCTGAGATGTTTGGCGGTCGAAACAGAAGGCTTTTTATCACAGGAAAAGAAATCAGCCCGCTACAACTTAGCTGTCAGAAAAAGATTTTTTTGAAAAAATTCTTAAGCCCCGGGGTCACAATTTCATCAAAAATCTGACTTTCGGCAATTGATTCAAAAATGGTGCCAAACGGTTGCAAATGCTGCCCTGAGATGTTTGGCGGTCGAAACAGTAGGCTTTTTATCACAGGAAAAGAAATCAGCCCTCGACAACTTAACCGGCAGAAAAAGATTTTTTTGAAAAAATCCCTAAGCCCCGGGGTCACAATTTCATCAGAAATCTGACTTTCGGCAGTTCACTCAAAAATGGTGCCAAATGGTTGCAAATGCTCCCCTGAAACGTTTCGCGGTCAAAACAGAAGGCTTTTTATCACAGGACAGAAAATCCTTAACCGGCAGAAAAAGATTTTTTTTAAAAAAATCCCTAAGCCCCGGGGTCACAATTTCATCAAAAATCTGACTTTCGGCAATTCACTCAAAAATCGTGCCAAACGGTTGCAAATGCTCCCCTGAGATGTTTGGCGCTCGAAACAGAAGGCTTTTTATCACAGGAAAAGAAATCAGCCCGCGACAACTTAGCTGTCAGAAAAGGATTTTTTTGAAAAAATCCCTAAGCCCCGGGGTCACAATTTCATCAAAAATCTGACTTTCGGCAATTCACTCAAAAATGGTGCCAAACGGTTGCAAATGCTCCCCTGAGATGTTTGGCGGTCAAAACAGAAGGCTTTTTATCACAAGAAAAGAAATCAGCCCTCGACAACTTAACTGTCAGAAAAAGATTTTTTTAAAAAAAATCCCTAAACCCCGGGGTCACAATTTCATCAAAAATCTGACTTTTGGCAATTGACTCAAAAATGGTGCCAAACGGTTGCAAATGCTCCCCTGAGATGTTTGGCGGTCGAAACAGTAGGCTTTTTAACACAGGAAAAGAAATCAGCCCTCGACAACTTAACCGGCAGAAAAACATTTTTTTGAAAAAATCCCTAAGCCCCGGGGTCACAATTTCATCAGAAATCTGACTTTCGGCAATTCACTCAAAAATGGTGCCAAATGGTTGCAAATGCTCCCCTGAAACGTTTCGCGTTCAAAACAGAAGGCTTTTTATCACAGGACAGAAAATCCTTAACCGGCAGAAAATGTTTTTTTTAAAAAAATGCCTAAGCCCCGGGCTCACAATTTCATCAAAAATCTGACTTTCGGCAATTCACTCAAAAATGGTGCCAAACGGTTGCAAATGCTCCCCTGAGATGTTTGGCGCTCGAAACAGAAGGCTTTTTATCACAGGAAAAGAAATATGCCCTCGACAACTCAGCTGTCAGAAAAATATTTTTTTGAAAAAATTCTTAAGCCCCGGGGTCACAATTTCATCAAAAATCTGACTTTCGGCAATTGATTCAAAAATGGTGCCAAACGGTTGCAAATGCTGCCCTGAGATGTTTGGCGGTCGAAACAGTAGGCTTTTTATCACAGGAAAAGAAATCAGCCCTCGACAACTTAACCGGCAGAAAAAGATTTTTTTGAAAAAATCCCTAAGCCCCGGGGTCACAATTTCATCAGAAATCTGACTTTCGGCAGTTCACTCAAAAATGGTGCCAAATGGTTGCAAATGCTCCCCTGAAACGTTTCGCGCTCGAAACAGAAGGCTTTTTATCACAGGAAAAGAAATCAGCCCGCGACAACTTAGCTGTCAGAAAAAGATTTTTTTGAAAAAATCCCTAAGCCCCGGGGTCACAATTTCATCAAAAATCTGACTTTCGGCAATTCACTCAAAAATGGTGCCAAACGGTTGCAAATGCTCCCCTGAGATGTTTGGCGGTCAAAACAGAAGGCTTTTTATCACAAGAAAAGAAATCAGCCCTCGACAACTCAACTGTCAGAAAAAGATTTTTTTTAAAAAAATCCCTAAGCCCCGGGGTCACAATTTCATCAAAAATCTGACTTTTGGCAATTGACTCAAAAATAGTGCCAAACGGTTGCAAATGCTCCCCTGAGATGTTTGGCGGTCGAAACAGTAGGCTTTTTAACACAGGAAAAGAAATCAGCCCGCTACAACTTAACCGGCAGAAAAACATTTTTTTGAAAAAATCCCTAAGCCCCGGGGTCACAATTTCATCAGAAATCTGACTTTCGGCAATTCACTCAAAAATGGTGCCAAATGGTTGCAAATGCTCCCCTGAAACGTTTCGCGTTCAAAACAGAAGGCTTTTTATCACAGGACAGAAAATCCTTAACCGGCAGAAAATGTTTTTTTAAAAAAAATTCTTAAGCCCCGGGGTCACAATTTCATCAGAAATCTGACTTTCGGCAATTGACTCAAAAATGGTGCCAAACGGTTGCAAATGCTCCCCTGAGATGTTTGGCGGTCGAAACAGAAGGCTTTTTATCACAGGAAAAGAAAACAGCCCGCTACAACTTAGCTGTCAGAAAAAGATTTTTTTGAAAAAATTCTTAAGCCCCGGGGTCACAATTTCATCAAAAATCTGACTTTCGGCAGTTGACTCAAAAATGGTGCCAAACGGTTGCAAATGCTCCCCTGGGATGTTTGGCGGTCGAAACAGATGGCTTTTTATCACAGGAAAAGAAATCAGCCCTCAACAACTTAACCGGCAGAAAAACATTTTTTTGAAAAAATCCCTAAGCCCCGGGGTCAAAATTTCATCAGAAATCTGACTTTCGGCAATTCACTCAAAAATGGTGCCAAATGGTTGCAAATGCTCCCCTGAAACGTTTCGCGGTCAAAACAGAAGGCTTTTTATCACAGGACAGAAAATCGTTAACCGGCAGAAAAAGATTTTTTTTAAAAAAATCCCTAAGCCCCGGGCTCACAATTTCATCAAAAATCTGACTTTCGGCAATTCACTCAAAAATGGTGCCAAACGGTTGCAAATGCTCCCCTGAGATGTTTGGCGGTCGAAAAAGAAGGCTTTTTATCACAGGAAAAGAAATCAGCCCTCGACAACTTAGCCGTCAGAAAAAGATTTTTTTGAAAAAATCCCTAAGCCCCGGGGTCACAATTTCATCAAAAATCTGACTTTCGGCAATTGACTCAAAAATGGTGCCAAACGGTTGCAAATGCTCCCCTGAGATGTTTGGCGGTCAAAACAGAAGGCTTTTTATCACAAGAAAAGAAATCAGCCCTCGACAACTTAACTGTCAGAAAAAGATTTTTTTTTAAAAAATCCCTAAGCCCCGGGGTCACAATTTCATCAAAAATCTGACTTTTGGCAATTGACTCAAAAATGGTGCCAAACGGTTGCAAATGCTCCCCTGAGATGTTTGGCGGTCGAAACAGTAGGCTTTTTAACACAGGAAAAGAAATCAGCCCTCGACAACTTAACCGGCAGAAAAAGATTTTTTTAAAAAAAATCCCTAAGCCCCGGGGTCACAATTTCATCAAAAATCTGACATTGGGCCATTCACTCAAAAATGGTGCCAAACGGTTGCAAATGCTCCCCTGAAATCTTTGGCAGTCGAAACAGAAGGTTTTTTATCACAGGAAAAGAAATCCTTAACCGGAAGAAAAAGATTTTTTTGGAAAAATCCCTAAGCCCCCGGGGTCACAATTTCAGCAAAAATGTGACTTTCGGCAATTCACTCAAAAATGGCGCCAAACAGTTGCAAATGCTCCCCTGAGATGTTTGGCGGTCGAAACAGAAGGCTTTTTATCACAGGAAAAGAAATATGCCCTCGACAACTTAGCTGTCAGAAAAAGATTTTTTTGAAAAAATTCTTAAGCCCCGGGGTCACAATTTCATCAAAAATCTGACTTTCGGCAATTCACTCAAAAATGGTGCCAAACGGTTGCAAATGCTCCCCTGAAACGTTTCGCGTTCAAAACAGAAGGCTTTTTATCACAGGACGAGAAAATCCTTAACCGGCAGAAAATGTTTTTTTTTAAAAAATTCTTAAGCCCCGGGGTCACAATTTCATCAAAAATCTGACTTTCGGCAATTCACTCAAAAATGGTGCCAAACGGTTGCAAATTCTCTCCTGAGATGTTTGGCGGTCGAAACAGAAGGCTTTTTATCACAAGAAAAGAAATCAGCCCGCGACAACTTAACCGGCAGAAAAACATTTTTTGAAAAAACCCCTAAGCCCCGGGGTCACAATTTCATCAGAAATCTGACTTTCGGCAATTGACTCAAAAATGGTGCCAAACGGTTGCAAATGCTCCCCTGAGATGTTTGGCGGTCAAAACAGAAGGCTTTTTATCACAGGAAAAGAAATCAGCCCGCTACAACATAGCTGTCAGAAAAAGATTTTTTTGAAAAAATTCTTAAGCCCCGGGGTCACAATTTCATCAAAAATCTGACTTTCGGCAGTTGACTCAAAAATGGTGCCAAACGGTTGCAAATGCTCCCCTGGGATGTTTGGCGGTCGAAACAGATGGCTTTTTATCACAGGAAAAGAAATCAGCCCTCGACAACTTAACCGGCAGAAAAACATTTTTTTGAAAAAATCCCTAAGCCCCGGGGTCACAATTTCATCAGAAATCTGACTTTCGGCAGTTCACTCAAAAATGGTGCCAAATGGTTGCAAATGCTCCCCTGAAACGTTTCGCGGTCAAAACAGAAGGCTTTTTATCACAGGACAAAAATCCTTAACCGGCAGAAAAAGATTTTTTTAAAAAAAATCCCTAAGCCCCGGGCTCACAATTTCATCAAAAATCTGACTTTCGGCAATTCACTCAAAAATGGTGCCAAACGGTTGCAAATGCTCCCCTGAGATGTTTGGCGGTCGAAACAGAAGGCTTTTTATCACAGGAAAAGAAATATGCCCTCGACAACTTAGCCGTCAGAAAAAGATTTTTTTGAAAAAAATCTTAAGCCCCGGGGTCACAATTTCATCAAAAATCTGACTTTCGGCAATTCACTCAAAAATCGTGCCAAACGGTTGCAAATGCTCCCCTGAGATGTTTGGCGCTCGAAACAGAAGGCTTTTTATCACAGGAAAAGAAATCAGCCCGCGACAACTTAGCTGTCAGAAAACGATTTTTTTGAAAAAATCCCTAAGCCCCGGGGTCACAATTTCATCAAAAATCTGACTTTCGGCAATTCACTCAAAAATGGTGCCAAACGGTTGCAAATGCTCCCCTGAGATGTTTGGCGGTCAAAACAGAAGGCTTTTTATCACAAGAAAAGAAATCAGCCCTCGACAACTTAACTGTCAGAAAAAGATTTTTTTAAAAAAAATCCCTAAACCCCGGGGTCACAATTTCATCAAAAATCTGACTTTTGGCAATTGACTCAAAAATGGTGCCAAACGGTTGCAAATGCTCCCCTGAGATGTTTGGCGGTCAAAACAGAAGGCTTTTTATCACAGGAAAAGAAATCAGCCCGCTACAACTTAGCTGTCAGAAAAAGATTTTTTTGAAAAAATTCTTAAGCCCCGGGGTCACAATTTCATCAAAAATCTGACTTTCGGCAATTGATTCAAAAATGGTGCCAAACGGTTGCAAATGCTGCCCTGAGATGTTTGGCGGTCGAAACAGTAGGCTTTTTATCACAGGAAAAGAAATCAGCCCTCGACAACTTAACCGGCAGAAAAAGATTTTTTTGAAAAAATCCCTAAGCCCCGGGGTCACAATTTCATCAGAAATCTGACTTTCGGCAGTTCACTCAAAAATGGTGCCAAATGGTTGCAAATGCTCCCCTGAAACGTTTCGCGGTCAAAACAGAAGGCTTTTTATCACAGGACAGAAAATCCTTAACCGGCAGAAAAAGATTTTTTTAAAAAAAATCCCTAAGCCCCGGGGTCACAATTTCATCAAAAATCTGACTTTCGGCAATTCACTCAAAAATCGTGCCAAACGGTTGCAAATGCTCCCCTGAGATGTTTGGCGCTCGAAACAGAAGGCTTTTTATCACAGGAAAAGAAATCAGCCCGCGACAACTTAGCTGTCAGAAAAGGATTTTTTTGAAAAAATCCCTAAGCCCCGGGGTCACAATTTCATCAAAAATCTGACTTTCGGCAATTCACTCAAAAATGGTGCCAAACGGTTGCAAATGCTCCCCTGAGATGTTTGGCGGTCAAAACAGAAGGCTTTTTATCACAAGAAAAGAAATCAGCCCTCGACAACTTAACTGTCAGAAAAAGATTTTTTTAAAAAAAATCCTAAACCCCGGGGTCACAATTTCATCAAAAATCTGACTTTTGGCAATTGACTCAAAAATGGTGCCAAACGGTTGCAAATGCTCCCCTGAGATGTTTGGCGGTCGAAACAGTAGGCTTTTTAACACAGGAAAAGAAATCAGCCCTCGACAACTTAACCGGCAGAAAAACATTTTTTTGAAAAAATCCCTAAGCCCCGGGGTCACAATTTCATCAGAAATCTGACTTTCGGCAATTCACTCAAAAATGGTGCCAAATGGTTGCAAATGCTCCCCTGAAACGTTTCGCGTTCAAAACAGAAGGCTTTTTATCACAGGACAGAAAATCCTTAACCGGCAGAAAATGTTTTTTTAAAAAAAATGCCTAAGCCCCGGGCTCACAATTTCATCAAAAATCTGACTTTCGGCAATTCACTCAAAAATGGTGCCAAACGGTTGCAAATGCTCCCCTGAGATGTTTGGCGCTCGAAACAGAAGGCTTTTTATCACAGGAAAAGAAATATGCCCTCGACAACTCAGCTGTCAGAAAAATATTTTTTTGAAAAAATTCTTAAGCCCCGGGGTCACAATTTCATCAAAAATCTGACTTTCGGCAATTGATTCAAAAATGGTGCCAAACGGTTGCAAATGCTGCCCTGAGATGTTTGGCGGTCGAAACAGTAGGCTTTTTATCACAGGAAAAGAAATCAGCCCTCGACAACTTAACCGGCAGAAAAAGATTTTTTTGAAAAAATCCCTAAGCCCCGGGGTCACAATTTCATCAGAAATCTGACTTTCGGCAGTTCACTCAAAAATGGTGCCAAATGGTTGCAAATGCTCCCCGGAAACGTTTCGCGCTCGAAACAGAAGGCTTTTTATCACAGGAAAAGAAATCAGCCCGCGACAACTTAGCTGTCAGAAAAAGATTTTTTTGAAAAAATCCCTAAGCCCCGGGGTCACAATTTCATCAAAAATCTGACTTTCGGCAATTCACTCAAAAATGGTGCCAAACGGTTGCAAATGCTCCCCTGAGATGTTTGGCGGTCAAAACAGAAGGCTTTTTATCACAAGAAAAGAAATCAGCCCTCGACAACTCAACTGTCAGAAAAAGATTTTTTTTAAAAAAATCCCTAAGCCCCGGGGTCACAATTTCATCAAAAATCTGACTTTTGGCAATTGACTCAAAAATAGTGCCAAACGGTTGCAAATGCTCCCCTGAGATGTTTGGCGGTCGAAACAGTAGGCTTTTTAACACAGGAAAAGAAATCAGCCCGCTACAACTTAACCGGCAGAAAAACATTTTTTTGAAAAAATCCCTAAGCCCCGGGGTCACAATTTCATCAGAAATCTGACTTTCGGCAATTCACTCAAAAATGGTGCCAAATGGTTGCAAATGCTCCCCTGAAACGTTTCGCGTTCAAAACAGAAGGCTTTTTATCACAGGACAGAAAATCCTTAACCGGCAGAAAATGTTTTTTTAAAAAAAATTCTTAAGCCCCGGGGTCACAATTTCATCAGAAATCTGACTTTCGGCAATTGACTCAAAAATGGTGCCAAACGGTTGCAAATGCTCCCCTGAGATGTTTGGCGGTCGAAACAGAAGGCTTTTTATCACAGGAAAAGAAAACAGCCCGCTACAACTTAGCTGTCAGAAAAAGATTTTTTTGAAAAAATTCTTAAGCCCCGGGGTCACAATTTCATCAAAAATCTGACTTTCGGCAGTTGACTCAAAAATGGTGCCAAACGGTTGCAAATGCTCCCCTGGGATGTTTGGCGGTCGAAACAGATGGCTTTTTATCACAGGAAAAGAAATCAGCCCTCAACAACTTAACCGGCAGAAAAACATTTTTTTGAAAAAATCCCTAAGCCCCGGGGTCAAAATTTCATCAGAAATCTGACTTTCGGCAATTCACTCAAAAATGGTGCCAAATGGTTGCAAATGCTCCCCTGAAACGTTTCGCGGTCAAAACAGAAGGCTTTTTATCACAGGACAGAAAATCGTTAACCGGCAGAAAAAGATTTTTTTTAAAAAAATCCCTAAGCCCCGGGCTCACAATTTCATCAAAAATCTGACTTTCGGCAATTCACTCAAAAATGGTGCCAAACGGTTGCAAATGCTCCCCTGAGATGTTTGGCGGTCGAAAAAGAAGGCTTTTTATCACAGGAAAAGAAATCAGCCCTCGACAACTTAGCCGTCAGAAAAAGATTTTTTTGAAAAAATCCCTAAGCCCCGGGGTCACAATTTCATCAAAAATCTGACTTTCGGCAATTGACTCAAAAATGGTGCCAAACGGTTGCAAATGCTCCCCTGAGATGTTTGGCGGTCAAAACAGAAGGCTTTTTATCACAAGAAAAGAAATCAGCCCTCGACAACTTAACTGTCAGAAAAAGATTTTTTTTTAAAAAATCCCTAAGCCCCGGGGTCACAATTTCATCAAAAATCTGACTTTTGGCAATTGACTCAAAAATGGTGCCAAACGGTTGCAAATGCTCCCCTGAGATGTTTGGCGGTCGAAACAGTAGGCTTTTTAACACAGGAAAAGAAATCAGCCCTCGACAACTTAACCGGCAGAAAAAGATTTTTTTAAAAAAAATCCCTAAGCCCCGGGGTCACAATTTCATCAAAAATCTGACATTGGGCCATTCACTCAAAAATGGTGCCAAACGGTTGCAAATGCTCCCCTGAAATCTTTGGCAGTCGAAACAGAAGGTTTTTTATCACAGGAAAAGAAATCCTTAACCGGAAGAAAAAGATTTTTTTGGAAAAATCCCTAAGCCCCCGGGGTCACAATTTCAGCAAAAATGTGACTTTCGGCAATTCACTCAAAAATGGCGCCAAACAGTTGCAAATGCTCCCCTGAGATGTTTGGCGGTCGAAACAGAAGGCTTTTTATCACAGGAAAAGAAATATGCCCTCGACAACTTAGCTGTCAGAAAAAGATTTTTTTGAAAAAATTCTTAAGCCCCGGGGTCACAATTTCATCAAAAATCTGACTTTCGGCAATTCACTCAAAAATGGTGCCAAACGGTTGCAAATGCTCCCCTGAAACGTTTCGCGTTCAAAACAGAAGGCTTTTTATCACAGGACGAGAAAATCCTTAACCGGCAGAAAATGTTTTTTTTTAAAAAATTCTTAAGCCCCGGGGTCACAATTTCATCAAAAATCTGACTTTCGGCAATTCACTCAAAAATGGTGCCAAACGGTTGCAAATTCTCTCCTGAGATGTTTGGCGGTCGAAACAGAAGGCTTTTTATCACAAGAAAAGAAATCAGCCCGCGACAACTTAACCGGCAGAAAAACATTTTTTGAAAAAACCCCTAAGCCCCGGGGTCACAATTTCATCAGAAATCTGACTTTCGGCAATTGACTCAAAAATGGTGCCAAACGGTTGCAAATGCTCCCCTGAGATGTTTGGCGGTCAAAACAGAAGGCTTTTTATCACAGGAAAAGAAATCAGCCCGCTACAACTTAGCTGTCAGAAAAAGATTTTTTTGAAAAAATTCTTAAGCCCCGGGGTCACAATTTCATCAAAAATCTGACTTTCGGCAGTTGACTCAAAAATGGTGCCAAACGGTTGCAAATGCTCCCCTGGGATGTTTGGCGGTCGAAACAGATGGCTTTTTATCACAGGAAAAGAAATCAGCCCTCGACAACTTAACCGGCAGAAAAACATTTTTTTGAAAAAATCCCTAAGCCCCGGGGTCACAATTTCATCAGAAATCTGACTTTCGGCAGTTCACTCAAAAATGGTGCCAAATGGTTGCAAATGCTCCCCTGAAACGTTTCGCGGTCAAAACAGAAGGCTTTTTATCACAGGACAAAAATCCTTAACCGGCAGAAAAAGATTTTTTTAAAAAAAATCCCTAAGCCCCGGGCTCACAATTTCATCAAAAATCTGACTTTCGGCAATTCACTCAAAAATGGTGCCAAACGGTTGCAAATGCTCCCCTGAGATGTTTGGCGGTCGAAACAGAAGGCTTTTTATCACAGGAAAAGAAATATGCCCTCGACAACTTAGCCGTCAGAAAAAGATTTTTTTGAAAAAAATCTTAAGCCCCGGGGTCACAATTTCATCAAAAATCTGACTTTCGGCAATTCACTCAAAAATCGTGCCAAACGGTTGCAAATGCTCCCCTGAGATGTTTGGCGCTCGAAACAGAAGGCTTTTTATCACAGGAAAAGAAATCAGCCCGCGACAACTTAGCTGTCAGAAAACGATTTTTTTGAAAAAATCCCTAAGCCCCGGGGTCACAATTTCATCAAAAATCTGACTTTCGGCAATTCACTCAAAAATGGTGCCAAACGGTTGCAAATGCTCCCCTGAGATGTTTGGCGGTCAAAACAGAAGGCTTTTTATCACAAGAAAAGAAATCAGCCCTCGACAACTTAACTGTCAGAAAAAGATTTTTTTAAAAAAAATCCCTAAACCCCGGGGTCACAATTTCATCAAAAATCTGACTTTTGGCAATTGACTCAAAAATGGTGCCAAACGGTTGCAAATGCTCCCCTGAGATGTTTGGCGGTCGAAACAGTAGGCTTTTTAACACAGGAAAAGAAATCAGCCCTCGACAACTTAACCGGCAGAAAAACATTTTTTTGAAAAAATCCCTAAGCCCCGGGGTCACAATTTCATCAGAAATCTGACTTTCGGCAATTCACTCAAAAATGGTGCCAAATGGTTGCAAATGCTCCCCTGAAACGTTTCGCGTTCAAAACAGAAGGCTTTTTATCACAGGACAGAAAATCCTTAACCGGCAGAAAATGTTTTTTTTAAAAAAAATCCCTAAGCCCCGGGCTCACAATTTCATCAAAAATCTGACTTTCGGCAATTCACTCAAAAATGGTGCCAAACGGTTGCAAATGCTCCCCTGAGATGTTTGGCGGTCGAAACAGAAGGCTTTTTATCACAGGAAAAGAAATATGCCCTCGACAACTTAGCCGTCAGAAAAAGATTTTTTTGAAAAAAATCTTAAGCCCCGGGGTCACAATTTCATCAAAAATCTGACTTTCGGCAATTCACTCAAAAATCGTGCCAAACGGTTGCAAATGCTCCCCTGAGATGTTTGGCGCTCGAAACAGAAGGCTTTTTATCACAGGAAAAGAAATCAGCCCGCGACAACTTAGCTGTCAGAAAACGATTTTTTTGAAAAAATCCCTAAGCCCCGGGGTCACAATTTCATCAAAAATCTGACTTTCGGCAATTCACTCAAAAATGGTGCCAAACGGTTGCAAATGCTCCCCTGAGATGTTTGGCGGTCAAAACAGAAGGCTTTTTATCACAAGAAAAGAAATCAGCCCTCGACAACTTAACTGTCAGAAAAAGATTTTTTTTTAAAAAATCCCTAAACCCCGGGGTCACAATTTCATCAAAAATCTGACTTTTGGCAATTGACTCAAAAATGGTGCCAAACGGTTGCAAATGCTCCCCTGAGATGTTTGGCGGTCGAAACAGTAGGCTTTTTAACACAGGAAAAGAAATCAGCCCTCGACAACTTAACCGGCAGAAAAACATTTTTTTGAAAAAATCCCTAAGCCCCGGGGTCACAATTTCATCAGAAATCTGACTTTCGGCAATTCACTCAAAAATGGTGCCAAATGGTTGCAAATGCTCCCCTGAAACGTTTCGCGTTCAAAACAGAAGGCTTTTTATCACAGGACAGAAAATCCTTAACCGGCAGAAAATGTTTTTTTTAAAAAAAATGCCTAAGCCCCGGGCTCACAATTTCATCAAAAATCTGACTTTCGGCAATTCACTCAAAAATGGTGCCAAACGGTTGCAAATGCTCCCCTGAGATGTTTGGCGGTCGAAACAGAAGGCTTTTTATCACAGGAAAAGAAATCAGCCCGCTACAACTTAGCTGTCAGAAAAAGATTTTTTTGAAAAAATTCTTAAGCCCCGGGGTCACAATTTCATCAAAAATCTGACTTTCGGCAGTTGACTCAAAAATGGTGCCAAACGGTTGCAAATGCTCCCCTGGGATGTTTGGCGGTCGAAACAGATGGCTTTTTATCACAGGAAAAGAAATCAGCCCTCAACAACTTAAGCGGCAGAAAAACATTTTTTTGAAAAAATCCCTAAGCCCCGGGGTCAAAATTTCATCAGAAATCTGACTTTCGGCAATTCACTCAAAAATGGTGCCAAATGGTTGCAAATGCTCCCCTGAAACGTTTCGCGGTCAAAACAGAAGGCTTTTTATCACAGGACAGAAAATCCTTAACCGGCAGAAAAAGATTTTTTTTAAAAAAATCCCTAAGCCCCGGGCTCACAATTTCATCAAAAATCTGACTTTCGGCAATTCACTCAAAAATGGTGCCAAACGGTTGCAAATGCTCCCCTGAGATGTTTGGCGGTCGAAAAAGAAGGCTTTTTATCACAGGAAAAGAAATCAGCCCTCGACAACTTAGCCGTCAGAAAAAGATTTTTTTGAAAAAATCCCTAAGCCCCGGGGTCACAATTTCATCAAAAATCTGACTTTCGGCAATTGACTCAAAAATGGTGCCAAACGGTTGCAAATGCTCCCCTGAGATGTTTGGCGGTCAAAACAGAAGGCTTTTTATCACAAGAAAAGAAATCAGCCCTCGACAACTTAACTGTCAGAAAAAGATTTTTTTTTAAAAAATCCCTAAGCCCCGGGGTCACAATTTCATCAAAAATCTGACTTTTGGCAATTGACTCAAAAATGGTGCCAAACGGTTGCAAATGCTCCCCTGAGATGTTTGGCGGTCGAAACAGTAGGCTTTTTAACACAGGAAAAGAAATCAGCCCTCGACAACTTAACCGGCAGAAAAAGATTTTTTTAAAAAAAATCCCTAAGCCCCGGGGTCACAATTTCATCAAAAATCTGACATTGGGCCATTCACTCAAAAATGGTGCCAAACGGTTGCAAATGCTCCCCTGAAATCTTTGGCAGTCGAAACAGAAGGTTTTTTATCACAGGAAAAGAAATCCTTAACCGGAAGAAAAAGATTTTTTTGGAAAAATCCCTAAGCCCCCGGGGTCACAATTTCAGCAAAAATGTGACTTTCGGCAATTCACTCAAAAATGGCGCCAAACAGTTGCAAATGCTCCCCTGAGATGTTTGGCGGTCGAAACAGAAGGCTTTTTATCACAGGAAAAGAAATATGCCCTCGACAACTTAGCTGTCAGAAAAAGATTTTTTTGAAAAAATTCTTAAGCCCCGGGGTCACAATTTCATCAAAAATCTGACTTTCGGCAATTCACTCAAAAATGGTGCCAAACGGTTGCAAATGCTCCCCTGAAACGTTTCGCGTTCAAAACAGAAGGCTTTTTATCACAGGACGAGAAAATCCTTAACCGGCAGAAAATGTTTTTTTTTAAAAAATTCTTAAGCCCCGGGGTCACAATTTCATCAAAAATCTGACTTTCGGCAATTCACTCAAAAATGGTGCCAAACGGTTGCAAATTCTCTCCTGAGATGTTTGGCGGTCGAAACAGAAGGCTTTTTATCACAAGAAAAGAAATCAGCCCGCGACAACTTAACCGGCAGAAAAACATTTTTTGAAAAAACCCCTAAGCCCCGGGGTCACAATTTCATCAGAAATCTGACTTTCGGCAATTGACTCAAAAATGGTGCCAAACGGTTGCAAATGCTCCCCTGAGATGTTTGGCGGTCAAAACAGAAGGCTTTTTATCACAGGAAAAGAAATCAGCCCGCTACAACTTAGCTGTCAGAAAAAGATTTTTTTGAAAAAATTCTTAAGCCCCGGGGTCACAATTTCATCAAAAATCTGACTTTCGGCAGTTGACTCAAAAATGGTGCCAAACGGTTGCAAATGCTCCCCTGGGATGTTTGGCGGTCGAAACAGATGGCTTTTTATCACAGGAAAAGAAATCAGCCCTCGACAACTTAACCGGCAGAAAAACATTTTTTTGAAAAAATCCCTAAGCCCCGGGGTCACAATTTCATCAGAAATCTGACTTTCGGCAGTTCACTCAAAAATGGTGCCAAATGGTTGCAAATGCTCCCCTGAAACGTTTCGCGGTCAAAACAGAAGGCTTTTTATCACAGGACAAAAATCCTTAACCGGCAGAAAAAGATTTTTTTAAAAAAAATCCCTAAGCCCCGGGCTCACAATTTCATCAAAAATCTGACTTTCGGCAATTCACTCAAAAATGGTGCCAAACGGTTGCAAATGCTCCCCTGAGATGTTTGGCGGTCGAAACAGAAGGCTTTTTATCACAGGAAAAGAAATATGCCCTCGACAACTTAGCCGTCAGAAAAAGATTTTTTTGAAAAAAATCTTAAGCCCCGGGGTCACAATTTCATCAAAAATCTGACTTTCGGCAATTCACTCAAAAATCGTGCCAAACGGTTGCAAATGCTCCCCTGAGATGTTTGGCGCTCGAAACAGAAGGCTTTTTATCACAGGAAAAGAAATCAGCCCGCGACAACTTAGCTGTCAGAAAACGATTTTTTTGAAAAAATCCCTAAGCCCCGGGGTCACAATTTCATCAAAAATCTGACTTTCGGCAATTCACTCAAAAATGGTGCCAAACGGTTGCAAATGCTCCCCTGAGATGTTTGGCGGTCAAAACAGAAGGCTTTTTATCACAAGAAAAGAAATCAGCCCTCGACAACTTAACTGTCAGAAAAAGATTTTTTTAAAAAAAATCCCTAAACCTCGGGGTCACAATTTCATCAAAAATCTGACTTTTGGCAATTGACTCAAAAATGGTGCCAAACGGTTGCAAATGCTCCCCTGAGATGTTTGGCGGTCGAAACAGTAGGCTTTTTAACACAGGAAAAGAAATCAGCCCTCGACAACTTAACCGGCAGAAAAACATTTTTTTGAAAAAATCCCTAAGCCCCGGGGTCACAATTTCATCAGAAATCTGACTTTCGGCAATTCACTCAAAAATGGTGCCAAATGGTTGCAAATGCTCCCCTGAAACGTTTCGCGTTCAAAACAGAAGGCTTTTTATCACAGGACAGAAAATCCTTAACCGGCAGAAAATGTTTTTTTTTAAAAAAATCCCTAAGCCCCGGGCTCACAATTTCATCAAAAATCTGACTTTCGGCAATTCACTCAAAAATGGTGCCAAACGGTTGCAAATGCTCCCCTGAGATGTTTGGCGGTCGAAACAGAAGGCTTTTTATCACAGGAAAAGAAATATGCCCTCGACAACTTAGCCGTCAGAAAAAGATTTTTTTGAAAAAAATCTTAAGCCCCGGGGTCACAATTTCATCAAAAATCTGACTTTCGGCAATTCACTCAAAAATCGTGCCAAACGGTTGCAAATGCTCCCCTGAGATGTTTGGCGCTCGAAACAGAAGGCTTTTTATCACAGGAAAAGAAATCAGCCCGCGACAACTTAGCTGTCAGAAAACGATTTTTTTGAAAAAATCCCTAAGCCCCGGGGTCACAATTTCATCAAAAATCTGACTTTCGGCAATTCACTCAAAAATGGTGCCAAACGGTTGCAAATGCTCCCCTGAGATGTTTGGCGGTCAAAACAGAAGGCTTTTTATCACAAGAAAAGAAATCAGCCCTCGACAACTTAACTGTCAGAAAAAGATTTTTTTTAAAAAAATCCCTAAACCCCGGGGTCACAATTTCATCAAAAATCTGACTTTTGGCAATTGACTCAAAAATGGTGCCAAACGGTTGCAAATGCTCCCCTGAGATGTTTGGCGGTCGAAACAGTAGGCTTTTTAACACAGGAAAAGAAATCAGCCCTCGACAACTTAACCGGCAGAAAAACATTTTTTTGAAAAAATCCCTAAGCCCCGGGGTCACAATTTCATCAGAAATCTGACTTTCGGCAATTCACTCAAAAATGGTGCCAAATGGTTGCAAATGCTCCCCTGAAACGTTTCGCGTTCAAAACAGAAGGCTTTTTATCACAGGACAGAAAATCCTTAACCGGCAGAAAATGTTTTTTTTAAAAAAAATGCCTAAGCCCCGGGCTCACAATTTCATCAAAAATCTGACTTTCGGCAATTCACTCAAAAATGGTGCCAAACGGTTGCAAATGCTCCCCTGAGATGTTTGGCGGTCGAAACAGAAGGCTTTTTATCACAGGAAAAGAAATATGCCCGCGACAACTTAGCCGTCAGAAAAAGATTTTTTTGAAAAAATTCTTAAGCCCCGGGGTCACAATTTCATCAAAAATCTGACTTTCGGCAATTCACTCAAAAATCGTGCCAAACGGTTGCAAATGCTCCCCTGAGATGTTTGGCGCTCGAAACAGAAGGCTTTTTATCACAGGAAAAGAAATCAGCCCACGACAACTTAGCTGTCAGAAAAAGATTTTTTTGAAAAAATCCCTAAGCCCCGGGGTCACAATTTCATCAAAAATCTGACTTTCGGCAATTGACTCAAAAATGGTGCCAAACGGTTGCAAATGCTCCCCTGAGATGTTTGGCGGTCAAAACAGAAGGCTTTTTATCACAAGAAAAGAAATCAGCCCTCGACAACTTAACTGTCAGAAAAAGATTTTTTTTAAAAAAATCCCTAAGCCCCGGGGTCACAATTTCATCAAAAATCTGACTTTTGGCAATTGACTCAAAAATGGTGCCAAACGGTTGCAAATGCTCCCCTGAGATGTTTGGCGGTCGAAACAGTAGGCTTTTTAACACAGGAAAAGAAATCAGCCCTCGACAACTTAACCGGCAGAAAAAGATTTTTTTAAAAAAAATCCCTAAGCCCCGGGGTCACAATTTCATCAAAAATCTGACATTGGGCCATTCACTCAAAAATGGTGCCAAACGGTTGCAAATGCTCCCCTGAAATCTTTGGCAGTCGAAACAGAAGGTTTTTTATCACAGGAAAAGAAATCCTTAACCGGAAGAAAAAGATTTTTTTGGAAAAATCCCTAAGCCCCGGGGTCACAATTTCAGCAAAAATGTGACTTTCGGCAATTCACTCAAAAATGGCGCCAAACAGTTGCAAATGCTCCCCTGAGATGTTTGGCGGTCGAAACAGAAGGCTTTTTATCACAGGAAAAGAAATATGCCCTCGACAACTTAGCTGTCAGAAAAAGATTTTTTTGAAAAAATTCTTAAGCCCCGGGGTCACAATTTCATCAAAAATCTGACTTTCGGCAATTCACTCAAAAATGGTGCCAAATGGTTGCAAATGCTCCCCTGAAACGTTTCGCGTTCAAAACAGAAGGCTTTTTATCACAGGACGAGAAAATCCTTAACCGGCAGAAAATGTTTTTTTTAAAAAAATTCTTAAGCCCCGGGGTCACAATTTCATCAAAAATCTGACTTTCGGCAATTCACTCAAAAATGGTGCCAAACGGTTGCAAATTCTCTCCTGAGATGTTTGGCGGTCGAAACAGAAGGCTTTTTATCACAAGAAAAGAAATCAGCCCGCGACAACTTAACCGGCAGAAAAACATTTTTTGAAAAAACCCCTAAGCCCCGGGGTCACAATTTCATCAGAAATCTGACTTTCGGCAATTGACTCAAAAATGGTGCCAAACGGTTGCAAATGCTCCCCTGAGATGTTTGGCGGTCAAAACAGAAGGCTTTTTATCACAGGAAAAGAAATCAGCCCGCTACAACTTAGCTGTCAGAAAAAGATTTTTTTGAAAAAATTCTTAAGCCCCGGGGTCACAATTTCATCAAAAATCTGACTTTCGGCAGTTGACTCAAAAATTGTGCCAAACGGTTGCAAATGCTCCCCTGGGATGTTTGGCGGTCGAAACAGATGGCTTTTTATCACAGGAAAAGAAATCAGCCCTCAACAACTTAAGCGGCAGAAAAACATTTTTTTGAAAAAATCCCTAAGCCCCGGGGTCAAAATTTCATCAGAAATCTGACTTTCGGCAATTCACTCAAAAATGGTGCCAAATGGTTGCAAATGCTCCCCTGAAACGTTTCGCGGTCAAAACAGAAGGCTTTTTATCACAGGACAGAAAATCCTTAACCGTCAGAAAAAGATTTTTTTTAAAAAAATCCCTAAGCCCCGGGGTCACAATTTCATCAAAAATCTGACTTTTGGCAATTGACTCAAAAATGGTGCCAAACGGTTGCAAATGCTCCCCTGAGATGTTTGGCGGTCGAAAAAGAAGGCTTTTTATCACAGGAAAAGAAATCAGCCCTCGACAACTTAGCCGTCAGAAAAAGATTTTTTTGAAAAAATCCCTAAGCCCCGGGGTCACAATTTCATCAAAAATCTGACTTTCGGCAATTGACTCAAAAATGGTGCCAAACGGTTGCAAATGCTCCCCTGAGATGTTTGGCGGTCGAAAAAGAAGGCTTTTTATCACAGGAAAAGAAATCAGCCCTCGACAACTTAGCCGTCAGAAAAAGATTTTTTTGAAAAAATCCCTAAGCCCCGGGGTCACAATTTCATCAAAAATCTGACTTTCGGCAATTGACTCAAAAATGGTGCCAAACGGTTGCAAATGCTCCCCTGAGATGTTTGGCGGTCAAAACAGAAGGCTTTTTATCACAAGAAAAGAAATCAGCCCTCGACAACTTAACTGTCAGAAAAAGATTTTTTTTTAAAAAAATCCCTAAGCCCCGGGGTCACAATTTCATCAAAAATCTGACTTTTGGCAATTGACTCAAAAATGGTGCCAAACGGTTGCAAATGCTCCCCTGAGATGTTTGGCGGTCAAAACAGAAGGCTTTTTATCACAAGAAAAGAAATCAGCCCTCGACAACTTAACTGTCAGAAAAAGATTTTTTTTAAAAAAATCCCTAAGCCCCGGGCTCACAATTTCATCAAAAATCTGACTTTCGGCAATTCACTCAAAAATGGTGCCAAATGGTTGCAAATGCTCCCCTGAAACGTTTCGCGTTCAAAACAGAAGGCTTTTTATCACAGGACGAGAAAATCCTTAACCGGCAGAAAATGTTTTTTTAAAAAAAATTCTTAAGCCCCGGGCTCACAATTTCATCAGAAATCTGACTTTCGGCAATTCACTCAAAAATGGTTCCAAACGGTTGCAAATGCTCCCCTGAGATGTTTGGCGGTCGAAACAGAAGGCTTTTTATCACAGGAAAAGAAATATGCCCTCGACAACTTAGCTGTCAGAAAAATATTTTTTTGAAAAAATTCTTAAGCCCCGGGGTCACAATTTCATCAAAAATCTGACTTTCGGCAATTGATTCAAAAATGGTGCCAAACGGTTGCAAATGCTGCCCTGAGATGTTTGGCGGTCGAAACAGTAGGCTTTTTATCACAGGAAAAGAAATCAGCCCTCGACAACTTAGCCGTCAGAAAAAGATTTTTTTGAAAAAATCCCTAAGCCCCGGGGTCACAATTTCATCAAAAATCTGACTTTCGGCAATTGACTCAAAAATGGTGCCAAACGGTTGCAAATGCTCCCCTGAGATGTTTGGCGGTCAAAACAGAAGGCTTTTTATCACAAGAAAAGAAATCAGCCCTCGACAACTTAACTGTCAGAAAAAGATTTTTTTAAAAAAAATCCCTAAGCCCCGGGGTCACAATTTCATCAAAAATCTGACTTTTGGCAATTGACTCAAAAATGGTGCCAAACGGTTGCAAATGCTCCCCTGAGATGTTTGGCGGTCGAAACAGTAGGCTTTTTAACACAGGAAAAGAAATCAGCCCTCGACAACTTAACCGGCAGAAAAAGATTTTTTAAAAAAAAATCCCTAAGCCCCGGGGTCACAATGTCATCAAAAATCTGACATTGGGCCATTCACTCAAAAATGGTGCCAAACGGTTGCAAATGCTCCCCTGAAATCTTTGGCAGTCGAAACAGAAGGTTTTTTATCACAGGAAAAGAAATCCTTAACCGGAAGAAAAAGATTTTTTTGGAAAAATCCCTAAGCCCCGGGGTCACAATTTCAGCAAAAATGTGACTTTCGGCAATTCACTCAAAAATGGCGCCAAACAGTTGCAAATGCTTCCCTGAGATGTTTGGCGGTCGAAACAGAAGGCTTTTTATCACAGGAAAAGAAATATGCCCTCGACAACTTAGCTGTCAGAAAAATATTTTTTTGAAAAAATTCTTAAGCCCCGGGGTCACAATTTCATCAAAAATCTGACTTTCGGCAATTGATTCAAAAATGGTGCCAAACGGTTGCAAATGCTGCCCTGAGATGTTTGGCGGTCGAAACAGTAGGCTTTTTATCACAGGAAAAGAAATCAGCCCTCGACAACTTAGCCGTCAGAAAAAGATTTTTTTGAAAAAATCCCTAAGCCCCGGGGTCACAATTTCATCAAAAATCTGACTTTCGGCAATTGACTCAAAAATGGTGCCAAACGGTTGCAAATGCTCCCCTGAGATGTTTGGCGGTCAAAACAGAAGGCTTTTTATCACAAGAAAAGAAATCAGCCATCGACAACTTAACTGTCAGAAAAAGATTTTTTTAAAAAAAATCCCTAAGCCCCGGGGTCACAATTTCATCAAAAATCTGACTTTTGGCAATTGACTCAAAAATGGTGCCAAACGGTTGCAAATGCTCCCCTGAGATGTTTGGCGGTCGAAACAGTAGGCTTTTTAACACAGGAAAAGAAATCAGCCCTCGACAACTTAACCGGCAGAAAAAGATTTTTTTAAAAAAAATCCCTAAGCCCCGGGGTCACAATGTCATCAAAAATCTGACATTGGGCCATTCACTCAAAAATGGTGCCAAACGGTTGCAAATGCTCCCCTGAAATCTTTGGCAGTCGAAACAGAAGGTTTTTTATCACAGGAAAAGAAATCCTTAACCGGAAGAAAAAGATTTTTTTGGAAAAATCCCTAAGCCCCGGGGTCACAATTTCAGCAAAAATGTGACTTTCGGCAATTCACTCAAAAATGGCGCCAAACAGTTGCAAATGCTTCCCTGAGATGTTTGGCGGTCGAAACAGAAGGCTTTTTATCACAGGAAAAGAAATATGCCCTCGACAACTTAGCTGTCAGAAAAAGATTTTTTTGAAAAAATTCTTAAGCCCCGGGGTCACAATTTCATCAAAAATCTGACTTTCGGCAATTGACTCAAAAATGGTGCCAAACGGTTGCAAATGCTCCGCTGAGATGTTTGGCGGTCGAAACAGAAGGCTTTTTATCACAGGAAAAGAAATCAGCCCTCGACAACTTAGCCATCAGAAAAAGATTTTTTTGAAAAAATTCTTAAGCCCCGGGGTCACAATTTCATCAAAAATCTGACTTTCGGCAATTCACTCAAAAATGGTGCCAAACGGTTGCAAATGCTCCCGTGGGATGTTTGGCGGTCGAAACAGATGGCTTTTTATCACAGGAAAAGAAATCAGCCCTCGACAACTTCACCGGACAAAAAACATATTTTTGAAAAAATCCCTAAGCCCCGGGGTCAAAATTTCATCAGAAATCTGACTTTCGGCAATTGACTCAAAAATGGTGCCAAACGGTTGCAAATGCTCCCCTGAGATGTTTGGCGGTCAAAACAGAAGGCTTTTTATCACAAGAAAAGAAATCAGCCATCGACAACTTAACTGTCAGAAAAAGATTTTTTTAAAAAAAATCCCTAAGCCCCGGGGTCACAATTTCATCAAAAATCTGACTTTTGGCAATTGACTCAAAAATGGTGCCAAACGGTTGCAAATGCTCCCCTGAGATGTTTGGCGGTCGAAACAGTAGGCTTTTTAACACAGGAAAAGAAATCAGCCCTCGACAACTTAACCGGCAGAAAAAGATTTTTTTAAAAAAAATCCCTAAGCCCCGGGGTCACAATGTCATCAAAAATCTGACATTGGGCCATTCACTCAAAAATGGTGCCAAACGGTTGCAAATGCTCCCCTGAAATCTTTGGCAGTCGAAACAGAAGGTTTTTTATCACAGGAAAAGAAATCCTTAACCGGAAGAAAAAGATTTTTTTGGAAAAATCCCTAAGCCCCGGGGTCACAATTTCAGCAAAAATGTGACTTTCGGCAATTCACTCAAAAATGGCGCCAAACAGTTGCAAATGCTTCCCTGAGATGTTTGGCGGTCGAAACAGAAGGCTTTTTATCACAGGAAAAGAAATATGCCCTCGACAACTTAGCTGTCAGAAAAAGATTTTTTTGAAAAAATTCTTAAGCCCCGGGGTCACAATTTCATCAAAAATCTGACTTTCGGCAATTGATTCAAAAATGGTGCCAAACGGTTGCAAATGCTGCCCTGAGATGTTTGGCGGTCGAAACAGTAGGCTTTTTATCACAGGAAAAGAAATCAGCCCTCGACAACATAGCCGTCAGAAAAAGATTTTTTTGAAAAAATCCCTAAGCCCCGGGGTCACAATTTCATCAAAAATCTGACTTTTAGCAATTGACTCAAAAATGGTGCCAAACGGTTGCAAATGCTCCCCTGAGATGTTTGGCGGTCGAAACAGAAGGCTTTTTATCACAGGAAAAGAAATCAGCCCGCTACAACTTAGCTGTCAGAAAAAGATTTTTTTGAAAAAAATCTTAAGCCCCGGGGTCACAATTTCATCAAAAATCTGACTTTCGGCAATTGACTCAAAAATGGTGCCAAACGGTTGCAAATGCTCCCCTGGGATGTTTGGCGGTCAAAACAGAAGGCTTTTTATCACAAGAAAAGAAATCAGCCCGCGACAACTTAGCTGTCAGAAAAAGATTTTTTTGAAAAAATCCCTAAGCCCCGGGGTCACAATTTCATCAGAAATCTGACTTTTGGCAATTGACTCAAAAATGGTGCCAAACGGTTGCAAATGCTCCCCTGAGATGTTTGGCGGTCGAAACAGAAGGCTTTTTATCACAGGAAAAGAAATCAGCCCGCGACAACTTAGCTGTCAGAAAAAGATTTTTTTGAAAAAAATTTTAAGCCCCGGGGTCACAATTTCATCAAAAATCTGACTTTCGGCAATTGACTCAAAAATGGTGCCAAATGGTTGCAAATGCTCCCCTGAGATGTTTGGCGGTCGAAACAGTAGGCTTTTTATCACAGGAAAAGAAATCAGCCCTCGACAACTTAGCCGTCAGAAAAAGATTTTTTTGAAAAAAATCTTAAGCCCCGGGGTCACAATTTCATCAAAAATCTGACTTTCGGCAATTCACTCAAAAATGGTGCCAAACGGTTGCAAATACTCCCCTGAGATGTTTGGCGGTCGAAACAGAAGGCTTTTTATCAATATGCCCTCGACAACTTAACTGGCAGAAAAAGATTTTTTTGAAAAAATCCCTAAGGCCCGGGGTCACAATTTCATCAAAAATCTGACTTTCGGCAATTCACTCAAAAATGGTGCCAAACGGTTGCAAATGCTCCCCTAAGATGTCTGGCGGTCGAAACAGAAGGCTTTTTATCACAGGAAAAGAAATCAGCCCGCGACAACTTAACTGGCAGAAAAAGATTTTTTTGAAAAAATTCCTAAGGCCCGGGGTCACAATTTCATCAAAAATCTGACTTTCGGCAATTCACTCAAAAATGGTGTCAAACGGTTGCAAATGCTCCCCTGAAACGTTTCGCGGTCAAAACAGAAGGCTTTTTATCACAGGACAGAAAATCCTTAACCGGCAGAAAAAGATTTTTTTTAAAAAAATCCCTAAGCCCCGGGCTCACAATTTCATCAAAAATCTGACTTTCGGCAATTCACTCAAAAATGGTGCCAAACAGTTGCAAATGCTCCCCTGAGATGTTTGGCGGTCGAAACAGAAGGCTTTTTATCACCTGAAAAGAAATCAGCCCGCGACAACTTAGTTGTCAGAAAAAAAATTTTTTGAAAAAATTCTTAAGCCCCGGGGTCACAATGTCATCAAAAATCTGACTTTCGGCAATTCACTCAAAAATGGTGCCAAACGGTTGCAAATGCTCCCCTGAGATGTTTGGCGGTCGAAACAGTAGGCTTTTTATCACAGGAAAAGAAATCAGCCCTCGACAACTTAGCCCTCAGAAATTTTTTTTTAAAAAAAAAAATCTTAAGCCCCGGGGTCACAATTTCATCAAAAATCTGACTTTCGGCAATTCACTCAAAAATGGTGTCAAACGGTTGCAAATGCTCCCCTGAAACGTTTCGCGGTCAAAACAGAAGGCTTTTTATCACAGGACAGAAAATCCTTAACCGGCAGAAAAAGATTTTTTTTAAAAAAATCCCTAAGCCCCGGGGTCACAATTTCATCAAAAATCTGACTTTCGGCAATTCACTCAAAAATGGTGCCAAACGGTTGCAAATGCTCCCCTGAGATGTTTGGCGGTAGAAACACATGGCTTTTTATCACAAGAAAAGAAATCAGCCCTCGACAACTTAACCGTCAGAAAAAGTTTTTTTTCAAAAAATCCCTAAGCCCCGGGGTCACAATTTCATCAAAAATCTGACTTTCGGCAATTCACTCAAAAATGCTGCCAAACGGTTGCAAATGCTCCCCTGGGATGTTTGGCGGTCGAAACAGATGGCTTTTTATCACAGGAAAAGAAATCAGCCCTCGACAACTTAGCTGTCAGAAAAAGATTTCTTTGAAATAATTCTTAAGCCCCGGGGTCACAATTTCATCAAAAATCTGACTTTCGGCAATTGACTAAAAAATGTTGCCAAACGGTTGCAAATGCTCCCCTGAGATGTTTGGCGGTCGAAACAGTAGGCTTTTTATCACAGGAAAAGAAATCAGCCCTCGACAACTTAGCCTTCAGAAAAAGATTTTTTTTGAAAAAATCCCTAAGCCCCGGGGTCACAATTTCATCAAAAATCTGACTTTCGGCAATTGACTCAAAAATGGTGCCAAATGGTTGCAAATGCTCCCCTGAGATGTTTGGCGGTCGAAACAGATGGCTTTTTATCACAGGAAAAGAAATCAGCCCTCGACAACTTAACCGTCAGAAAAACATTTTTTTGAAAAAATCCCTAAGCCCCGGAGTCAAAATTTCATCAGAAATCTGACTTTCGGCAATTCACTCAAAAATGGTGCCAAATGGTTGCAAATGCTCCCCTGAAACGTTTCGCGGTCAAAACAGAAGGCTTTTTATCACAGGACAGAAAATCCTTAACCGGCAGAAAAAGATTTTTCTAAAAAAAATCCCTAAGCCCCGGGCTCACAATTTCATCAAAAATCTGACTTTCGGCAATTGATTCAAAAATGGTGCCAAACGGTTGCAAATGCTCCCCTGAGATGTTTGGCGGTCGAAACAGTAGGCTTTTTATTACAAGAAAAGAAATCAGCCCTCGACAACTTAACTGTCAGAAAAAGATTTTTTTAAAAAAAATTCTTAAGCCCCGGGCTCACAATTTCATCAAAAATCTGACTTTCGGCAATTGATTCAAAAATGGTGCCAAACGGTTGCAAATGCTCCCCTGAGATGTTTTGCGGTCGAAACAGTAGGCTTTTTATTACAAGAAAAGAAATCAGCCCTCGACAACTTAACTGTCAGAAAAAGATTTTTTTGAAAAAATCCCTAAGCCCCGGGGTCACAATTTCATCAAAAATCTGACTTTTGGCAATTGACTCAAAAATGGTGCCAAACGGTTGCAAATGCTTCCCTGAGATGTTTGGCGGTCGAAACAGAAGGCTTTTTATCACAGGAAAAGAAATCAGCCCGCTACAACTTAGCTGTCAGAAAAAGATTTTTTTGAAAAAATTCTTAAGCCCCGGGGTCACAATTTCATCAAAAATCTGACTTTCGGCAATTAACTCAAAAATGGTGCCAAATGGTTGCAAATGCTCCCCTGAGATGTTTGGCGGTCGAAACAGATGGCTTTTTATCACAGGAAAAGAAATCAGCCCTCGACAGCTTAACCGGCAGAAAAAGATTTTTTTGAAAAAATCCCTAAGCCCCGGGGTCAAAATTTCATCAGAAATCTGACTTTCGGCAATTCACTGAAAAATGGTGCCAAATGGTTGCAAATGCTCCCCTGAAACGTTTCGCGGTCAAAACAGAAGGCTTTTTATCACAGGACAGAAAATCCTTAACCGGCAGAAAAAGATTTTTTTAAAAAAAATCCCTAAGCCCCGGGGTCACAATTTCATCAAAAATCTGACTTTCGGCAATTGACTCAAAAATGGTGCCAAACAGTTGCAAATGCTCCCCTGAGATGTTTGGCGGTCGAAACAGATGGCTTTTTATCACAGGAACAGAAATCAGCCCTCGACAACTTAACCGGCAGAACAGCATTTTTTTGAAAAAATTCTTAAGCCCCGGGGTCACAATTTCATCAGAAATCTGACTTTCGGCAATTCACTCAAAAATGGTGCCAAATGGTTGCAAATGCTCCCCTGAGATGTTTGGCGGTCGAAACAGTAAGCTTTTTATCACAGGAAAAGAAATCAGCCCTCGACAACTTAGCCGTCAGAAAAAGATTTTTTTGAAAAAAATCTTAAGCCCCGGTGTCACAATTTCATCAAAAATCTGACTTTCGGCAATTCACTCAAAAATGGTGTCAAACGGTTTCAAATGCTCCCCTGAAACGTTTCGCGGTCAAAACAAAAGGCTTTTTATCACAGGACAGAAAATCCTTAACCGTCAGAAAAGGTTTTTTTAAAAAAAATTCTTAAGCCCCGGGGTCACAATTTCATCAGAAATCTGACTTTCGGCAATTCACTCAAAAATGGTGCCAAACGGTTGCAAATACTCCCCTGAGATGTTTGGCGGTCGAAACAGAAGGCTTTTTATCACAGGAAAAGAAATCCTTAACCAGCAGAAAAAGATTTTTTTGAAAAAATCCCTAAGCCCCGGGGTCACAATTTGATCCAAAATCTGACTTTGGGCCATTCACTCAAAAATGGTGCCTACTGAAGAAAGTAGGAAACACCACTGGGCCGGTAAGATATAATCTAAGTCAAATCCCTTATTTTGACTACTGGCTCCTCACACAGCTCCTGACTCACGACAGTGTGTTGCCCATCGCTCAGTTCTGACTAAAGGATCTTATGCAGCCACTGCTGGCGGGGACATTTTGGGACCCAAAATATCCAACGCCACTAAATTCTGGTGTACTTTTTAACATAATAGTGTAAACAGGGATCAACATACAAACACTGAGAAGCCATTCCCCCCACCCCACTACTTGATATGGAAACAAATGGAAAAACCTCTGTGATTGAGGCTAACAACATGGCGCCTTTTTGTACAAGGAACACTTCCGAGGTCATTCTTACTACTACTTTAGCACTACTTTACCACTACTTTACTACTACTTTACTACTACTTTACTACTCTACTACTTTACTAAAACTTTACTACCACTTTACTACTACTTTACCACTACTCTACTACTGCTTTACTACTACTTTACTACTTCTTTACTACCACTTTACTACCGCTTTACTACCACTTTACCACAACTTTACTACTGCTTTACTACTACTTTACTACTACTTTACTACCATTTTACTACTGCCTTACTACTGCTTTACTATCATTTTACTACTACCTTGCTATCCTTTTACTACTACTTTAAAGCTATTTTACTACTATTCCACCGCTTTAATATTGGACCATTTTACTACTACTTTACTACTATTTTACTACTGCATTACTACTACTACTTTACTACTGTTTTACTACTACTTTACTGCTATTTTACTACTATTCCACCACTTTACTATTGTTTTAACATTACTTAACTGCTACTTCACTACTGGTTTACTATTGCTTTACTACCACTTTACATCCACTTTACTACTGCTACTTTATTACTTATCCTACTTTAGTATTTATATCCCTATTTATACAGTAGACCTTCCTGAACAATGGCATGCCTGTCTATAGTAACAAATAGTATTGTTACTATTTTATTAATTGTATATACTGCCGTTCATCTGTAGATTTAAGGTTGGTTTACAACTTTAAAATGCAAGGTAAAAAACACCTTAACCGGCAGATTTAAAAAAGAATAATCCCTAAGCCCCGGGGTCACAATTTGATGAAAAATCTGACTGTCGGCCATTCACTCAAAAATGGTGCCAAACGGTTGCAAATGCTCCCCTGAGATATTTGGGGGTCGAAACAGAAGGCTTTTTATCTCAGGAAAAGAAATCAGCCCTCGACCACTTAACCGGCACAAAAACATTTTTTTGAAAAAATCCCTAAGCCCCGGGGTCACAATTTCATCAAGAATCTGACTTTCGGCCATTCACTCAAAAATGGTGCCAAACGGTTGCAAATGCTCCCCTGAGATGTTTGGCGGTCGAAACAGAAGGCTTTTTATCACAGGAAAAGAAATCAGCCCTCGACAACTTAACTGTCAGAAAAAGATTTTTCTTAAAAAATCCCTAAGCCCCGGGGTCACAATTTCATCAAAAATCTGACTTTCGAGAATTCACTCAAAAATGGTGCCAAACGGTTTCAAATGCTCCCCCGAAATATTTGGCGGTCGAAACAGAAGGCTTTTTGTCACAGGAAAAGAAATCCTTAACCGGAAGAAAAAGATTTTTTTGAAAAAATCCCTAAGCCCCGTGTTCACAATTTGATCCAAAATCTGACTTTGGGCCATTCACTCAAAAATGGTGCCTACTGAAGAAAGTAGGAAACACCACTGGGCCGGTAAGATATAATCTAAGTCAAATCCCTTATTTTGACTACTGGCTCCTCACACAGCTCCTGACTCACGACAGTGTGTTGCCCATCGCTCAGTTCTGACTAAAGGATCTTATGCAGCCACTGCTGGCGGGGACATTTTGGGACCCAAAATATCCAACGCCACTAAATTCTGGTGTACTTTTTAACATAATAGTGTAAACAGGGATCAACATACAAACACTGAGAAGCCATTCCCCCCACCCCACTACTTGATATGGAAACAAATGGAAAAACCTCTGTGATTGAGGCTAACAACATGGCGCCTTTTTGTACAAGGAACACTTCCGAGGTCATTCTTACTACTACTTTAGCACTACTTTACCACGACTTTACTACTACTTTACTACTACTTTACTACTCTACTACTTTACTACTACTTTACTACCACTTTACTACTACTTTACCACTACTTTACTACTGCTTTACTACTACTTTACTACTTCTTTACTACCACTTTACTACCACTTTACTACTGCTTTACTACTACTTTACTACCATTTTACTACTGCCTTACTACTGCTTTACTATCATTTTACTACTACTTTGCTATCCTTTTACTACTACGTTAAAGCTATTTTACTACTATTCCACCGCTTTAATATTGGACCATTTTACTACTACTTTACTACTATCTTACTGCTGTTTCACTACTGCCTTACTACCATTTTACTACTATTTTACTACTGCATTACTACTACTACTTTACTACTGTTTTACTACTACTTTACTGCTATTTTACTACTATTCCACCACTTTACTATTGTTTTACCATTACTTAACTGCTACTTCACTACTGGTTTACTATTGCTTTACTACCACTTTACATACACTTTACTACTGCTACTTTATTACTTATCCTACTTTACTATTTATACCCCTATTTATACAGTAGACCTTCCTGAACAATGGCAAGCCTGTCTATAGTAACAAATAGTACTGTTACTATTTTATTAATAGTATATACTGCCATTCATCTGTAGATTTAAGGTTGGTTTACAACTTTAAAATGCAAGGTAAAAAACACCTTAACCGGCAGATTTAAAAAAGAAAAATCCCTAAGCCCCGGGGTCACAATTTGATGAAAAATCTGACTGTCGGCCATTCACTCAAAAATGGTGCCAAACGGTTCCAAATGCTCCCCTGAGATATTTGGGGGTCGAAACAGAAGGCTTTTTATCTCAGGAAAAGAAATCAGCCCTCGACAACTTAACCGGCACAAAAACATTTTTTTGAAAAAATCCCTAAGCCCCGGGGTCACAATTTCATCAAGAATCTGACTTTTGGCCATTCACTCAAAAATGGTGCCAAACGGTTCCAAATGCTCCCCTGAGATATTTGGGGGTCGAAACAGAAGGCTTTTTATCTCAGGAAAAGAAATCAGCCCTCGACAACTTAACCGGCACAAAAACATTTTTTTGAAAAAATCCCTAAGCCCCGGGGTCACAATTTCATCAAAAATCTGACTTTCAGCAATTCACTCCAAAATGCTGCCAAACGGTTGCAAATGCTCCCCGGAAAAGTTTCGCGGTCGAAACAGAAGGCTTTTTATCACAGGACAGAAAAACCTTAACCGGCAGAAAAACATTTTTTTTGAAAAAACCCCTAAGCCCCGGGGTCACAATTTCATCAAAAATCTGACATTGGGCCATTCACTCAAAAATGGTGCCAAACGGTTGCAAATGCTCCCCTGAAATCTTTGGCAGTCGAAACAGAAGGTTTTTTATCACAGGAAAAGAAATCCTTAACCGGAAGAAAAAGATTTTTTTGGAAAAATCCCTAAGCCCCGGGGTCACAATTTCAGCAAAAATGTGACTTTCGGCAATTCACTCAAAAATGGCGCCAAACAGTTGCAAATGCTTCCCTGAGATGTTTGGCGGTCGAAACAGAAGGCTTTTTATCACAGGAAAAGAAATATGCCCTCGACAACTTAGCTGTCAGAAAAAGATTTTTTTGAAAAAATTCTTAAGCCCCGGGGTCACAATTTCATCAAAAATCTGACTTTCGGCAATTGACTCAAAAATGGTGCCAAACGGTTGCAAATGCTCCGCTGAGATGTTTGGCGGTGGAAACAGAAGGCTTTTTATCACAGGAAAAGAAATCAGCCCTCGACAACTTAGCCATCAGAAAAAGATTTTTTTGAAAAAATTCTTAAGCCCCGGGGTCACAATTTCATCAAAAATCTGACTTTCGGCAATTCACTCAAAAATGGTGCCAAACGGTTGCAAATGCTCCCGTGGGATGTTTGGCGGTCGAAACAGATGGCTTTTTATCACAGGAAAAGAAATCAGCCCTCGACAACTTCACCGGACAAAAAACATTTTTTTGAAAAATTCCCTAAGCCCCGGGGTCAAAATTTCATCAGAAATCTGACTTTCGGCAATTTACTCAAAAATGGTGCCAAATGGTTGCAAATGCTCCCCTGAAACGTTTCGCGGTCAAAACAGAAGGCTTTTTATCACAGGACAGAAAATCCTTAACCGGCAGAAAAAGATTTTTTTAAAAAAAATCCCTAAGCCCCGGGGTCACAATGTCATCAAAAATCTGACATTGGGCCATTCACTCAAAAATGGTGCCAAACGGTTGCAAATGCTCCCCTGAAATCTTTGGCAGTCGAAACAGAAGGTTTTTTATCACAGGAAAAGAAATCCTTAACCGGAAGAAAAAGATTTTTTTGGAAAAATCCCTAAGCCCCGGGGTCACAATTTCAGCAAAAATGTGACTTTCGGCAATTGATTCAAAAATGGTGCCAAACGGTTGCAAATGCTGCCCTGAGATGTTTGGCGGTCGAAACAGTAGGCTTTTTATCACAGGAAAAGAAATCAGCCCTCGACAACATAGCCGTCAGAAAAAGATTTTTTTGAAAAAATCCCTAAGCCCCGGGGTCACAATTTCATCAAAAATCTGACTTTTAGCAATTGACTCAAAAATGGTGCCAAACGGTTGCAAATGCTCCCCTGAGATGTTTGGCGGTCGAAACAGAAGGCTTTTTATCACAGGAAAAGAAATCAGCCCGCTACAACTTAGCTGTCAGAAAAAGATTTTTTTGAAAAAAATCTTAAGCCCCGGGGTCACAATTTCATCAAAAATCTGACTTTCGGCAATTGACTCAAAAATGGTGCCAAACGGTTGCAAATGCTCCCCTGGGATGTTTGGCAGTCAAAACAGAAGGCTTTTTATCACAAGAAAAGAAATCAGCCCGCGACAACTTAGCTGTCAGAAAAAGATTTTTTTGAAAAAATCCCTAAGCCCCGGGGTCACAATTTCATCAGAAATCTGACTTTTGGCAATTGACTCAAAAATGGTGCCAAACGGTTGCAAATGCTCCCCTGAGATGTTTGGCGGTCGAAACAGAAGGCTTTTTATCACAGGAAAAGAAATCAGCCCGCGACAACTTAGCTGTCAGAAAAAGATTTTTTTGAAAAAAATTTTAAGCCCCGGGGTCACAATTTCATCAAAAATCTGACTTTCGGCAATTGACTCAAAAATGGTGCCAAATGGTTGCAAATGCTCCCCTGAGATGTTTGGCGGTCGAAACAGTAGGCTTTTTATCACAGGAAAAGAAATCAGCCCTCGACAACTTAGCCGTCAGAAAAAGATTTTTTTGAAAAAAATCTTAAGCCCCGGGGTCACAATTTCATCAAAAATCTGACTTTCGGCAATTCACTCAAAAATGGTGCCAAACGGTTGCAAATACTCCCCTGAGATGTTTGGCGGTCGAAACAGAAGGCTTTTTATCACAGGAAAAGAAATATGCCCTCGACAACTTAACTGGCAGAAAAAGATTTTTTTGAAAAAATCCCTAAGGCCCGGGGTCACAATTTCATCAAAAATCTGACTTTCGGCAATTCACTCAAAAATGGTGCCAAACGGTTGCAAATGCTCCCCTAAGATGTCTGGCGGTCGAAACAGAAGGCTTTTTATCACAGGAAAAGAAATCAGCCCGCGACAACTTAGCTGTCAGAAAAAGATTTTTTTGAAAAAATTCTTAAGCCCCGGGGTCACAATTTCATCAAAAATCTGACTTTCGGCAATTCACTCAAAAATGGTGTCAAACGGTTGCAAATGCTCCCCTGAAACGTTTCGCGGTCAAAACAGAAGGCTTTTTATCACAGGACAGAAAATCCTTAACCGGCAGAAAAAGATTTTTTTAAAAAAAATCCCTAAGCCCCGGGCTCACAATTTCATCAAAAATCTGACTTTCGGCAATTCACTCAAAAATGGTGCCAAACGGTTGCAAATGCTCCCCTGAGATGTTTGGCGGTCGAAACAGAAGGCTTTTTATCACCTGAAAAGAAATCAGCCCGCGACAACTTAGTTGTCAGAAAAACAATTTTTTGAAAAAATTCTTAAGCCCCGGGGTCACAATGTCATCAAAAATCTGACTTTCGGCAAATGACTCAAAAATGGTGCCAAACGGTTGCAAATGCTCCCCTGAGATGTTTGGCGGTCGAAACAGTAGGCTTTTTATCACAGGAAAAGAAATCAGCCCTCGACAACTTAGCCCTCAGAAAATTTTTTTTTAAAAAAAAAATCTTAAGCCCCGGGGTCACAATTTCATCAAAAATCTGACTTTCGGCAATTCACTCAAAAATGGTGTCAAACGGTTGCAAATGCTCCCCTGAAACGTTTCGGGGTCAAAACAGAAGGCTTTTTATCACAGGACAGAAAATCCTTAACCGGCAGAAAAAGATTTTTTTAAAAAAAATCCCTAAGCCCCGGGGTCACAATTTCATCAAAAATTTGACTTTCGGCAATTCACTCAAAAATGGTGCCAAACGGTTGCAAATGCTCCCCTGAGATGTTTGGCGGTAGAAACACATGGCTTTTTATCACAAGAAAAGAAATCAGCCCTCGACAACTTAACCGTCAGAAAAAGTTTTTTTTCAAAAAATCCCTAAGCCCCGGGGTCACAATTTCATCAAAAATCTGACTTTCGGCAATTCACTCAAAAATGCTGCCAAACGGTTGCAAATGCTCCCCTGGGATGTTTGGCGGTCGAAACAGATGGCTTTTTATCACAGGAAAAGAAATCAGCCCTCGACAACTTAGCTGTCAGAAAAAGATTTCTTTGAAATAATTCTTAAGCCCCGGGGTCACAATTTCATCAAAAATCTGACTTTCGGCAATTGACTAAAAAATGTTGCCAAACGGTTGCAAATGCTCCCCTGAGATGTTTGGCGGTCGAAACAGTAGGCTTTTTATCACAGGAAAAGAAATCAGCCCTCGACAACTTAGCCTTCAGAAAAAGATTTTTTTTGAAAAAATCCCTAAGCCCCGGGGTCACAATTTCATCAAAAATCTGACTTTCGGCAATTGACTCAAAAATGGTGCCAAATGGTTGCAAATGCTCCCCTGAGATGTTTGGCGGTCGAAACAGATGGCTTTTTATCACAGGAAAAGAAATCAGCCCTCGACAACTTAACCGTCAGAAAAACATTTTTTTGAAAAAATCCCTAAGCCCCGGAGTCAAAATTTCATCAGAAATCTGACTTTCGGCAATTCACTCAAAAATGGTGCCAAATGGTTGCAAATGCTCCCCTGAAACGTTTCGCGGTCAAAACAGAAGGCTTTTTATCACAGGACAGAAAATCCTTAACCGGCAGAAAAAGATTTTTCTAAAAAAAATCCCTAAGCCCCGGGCTCACAATTTCATCAAAAATCTGACTTTCGGCAATTGATTCAAAAATGGTGCCAAACGGTTGCAAATGCTCCCCTGAGATGTTTGGCGGTCGAAACAGTAGGCTTTTTATTACAAGAAAAGAAATCAGCCCTCGACAACTTAACTGTCAGAAAAAGATTTTTTTAAAAAAAATTCTTAAGCCCCGGGCTCACAATTTCATCAAAAATCTGACTTTCGGCAATTGATTCAAAAATGGTGCCAAACGGTTGCAAATGCTCCCCTGAGATGTTTTGCGGTCGAAACAGTAGGCTTTTTATTACAAGAAAAGAAATCAGCCCTCGACAACTTAACTGTCAGAAAAAGATTTTTTTGAAAAAATCCCTAAGCCCCGGGGTCACAATTTCATCAAAAATCTGACTTTCGGCAATTCAGTCAAAAATGGTGCCAAATGGTTGCAAATGCTCCCCTGAAACGTTTCGCGGTCAAAACAGAAGGCTTTTTATCACAGGACAGAAAATCCTTAACCGGCAGAAAAAGATTTTTCTAAAAAAAATCCCTAAGCCCCGGGCTCACAATTTCATCAAAAATCTGACTTTCGGCAATTGATTCAAAAATGGTGCCAAACGGTTGCAAATGCTCCCCTGAGATGTTTGGCGGTCGAAACAGTAGGCTTTTTATTACAAGAAAAGAAATCAGCCCTCGACAACTTAACTGTCAGAAAAAGATTTTTTTTAAAAAAATTCTTAAGCCCCGGGCTCACAATTTCATCAAAAATCTGACTTTCGGCAATTGATTCAAAAATGGTGCCAAACGGTTGCAAATGCTCCCCTGAGATGTTTTGCGGTCGAAACAGTAGGCTTTTTATTACAAGAAAAGAAATCAGCCCTCGACAACTTAACTGTCAGAAAAAGATTTTTTTGAAAAAATCCCTAAGCCCCGGGGTCAAAATTTCATCAGAAATCTGACTTTCGGCAATTCAATGAAAAATGGTGCCAAATGGTTGCAAATGCTCCCCTGAAACGTTTCGCGGTCAAAACAGAAGGCTTTTTATCACAGGACAGAAAATCCTTAACCGGCAGAAAAAGATTTTTTTAAAAAAAATCCCTAAGCCCCGGGGTCACAATTTCATCAAAAATCTGACTTTCGGCAATTGACTCAAAAATGGTGCCAAACAGTTGCAAATGCTCCCCTGAGATGTTTGGCGGTCGAAACAGATGGCTTTTTATCACAGGAACAGAAATCAGCCCTCGACAACTTAACCGGCAGAACAGCATTTTTTTGAAAAAATTCTTAAGCCCCGGGGTCACAATTTCATCAGAAATCTGACTTTCGGCAATTCACTCAAAAATGGTGCCAAATGGTTGCAAATGCTCCCCTGAGATGTTTGGCGGTCGAAACAGTAAGCTTTTTATCACAGGAAAAGAAATCAGCCCTCGACAACTTAGCCGTCAGAAAAACAATTTTTTGAAAAAATTCTTAAGCCCCGGGGTCACAATGTCATCAAAAATCTGACTTTCGGCAAATGACTCAAAAATGGTGCCAAACGGTTGCAAATGCTCCCCTGAGATGTTTGGCGGTCGAAACAGTAGGCTTTTTATCACAGGAAAAGAAATCAGCCCTCGACAACTTAGCCCTCAGAAAATTTTTTTTTAAAAAAAAAATCTTAAGCCCCGGGGTCACAATTTCATCAAAAATCTGACTTTCGGCAATTCACTCAAAAATGGTGTCAAACGGTTGCAAATGCTCCCCTGAAACGTTTCGGGGTCAAAACAGAAGGCTTTTTATCACAGGACAGAAAATCCTTAACCGGCAGAAAAAGATTTTTTTAAAAAAAATCCCTAAGCCCCGGGGTCACAATTTCATCAAAAATTTGACTTTCGGCAATTCACTCAAAAATGGTGCCAAACGGTTGCAAATGCTCCCCTGAGATGTTTGGCGGTAGAAACACATGGCTTTTTATCACAAGAAAAGAAATCAGCCCTCGACAACTTAACCGTCAGAAAAAGTTTTTTTTCAAAAAATCCCTAAGCCCCGGGGTCACAATTTCATCAAAAATCTGACTTTCGGCAATTCACTCAAAAATGCTGCCAAACGGTTGCAAATGCTCCCCTGGGATGTTTGGCGGTCGAAACAGATGGCTTTTTATCACAGGAAAAGAAATCAGCCCTCGACAACTTAGCTGTCAGAAAAAGATTTCTTTGAAATAATTCTTAAGCCCCGGGGTCACAATTTCATCAAAAATCTGACTTTCGGCAATTGACTAAAAAATGTTGCCAAACGGTTGCAAATGCTCCCCTGAGATGTTTGGCGGTCGAAACAGTAGGCTTTTTATCACAGGAAAAGAAATCAGCCCTCGACAACTTAGCCTTCAGAAAAAGATTTTTTTTGAAAAAATCCCTAAGCCCCGGGGTCACAATTTCATCAAAAATCTGACTTTCGGCAATTGACTCAAAAATGGTGCCAAATGGTTGCAAATGCTCCCCTGAGATGTTTGGCGGTCGAAACAGATGGCTTTTTATCACAGGAAAAGAAATCAGCCCTCGACAACTTAACCGTCAGAAAAACATTTTTTTGAAAAAATCCCTAAGCCCCGGAGTCAAAATTTCATCAGAAATCTGACTTTCGGCAATTCACTCAAAAATGGTGCCAAATGGTTGCAAATGCTCCCCTGAAACGTTTCGCGGTCAAAACAGAAGGCTTTTTATCACAGGACAGAAAATCCTTAACCGGCAGAAAAAGATTTTTCTAAAAAAAATCCCTAAGCCCCGGGCTCACAATTTCATCAAAAATCTGACTTTCGGCAATTGATTCAAAAATGGTGCCAAACGGTTGCAAATGCTCCCCTGAGATGTTTGGCGGTCGAAACAGTAGGCTTTTTATTACAAGAAAAGAAATCAGCCCTCGACAACTTAACTGTCAGAAAAAGATTTTTTTAAAAAAAATTCTTAAGCCCCGGGCTCACAATTTCATCAAAAATCTGACTTTCGGCAATTGATTCAAAAATGGTGCCAAACGGTTGCAAATGCTCCCCTGAGATGTTTTGCGGTCGAAACAGTAGGCTTTTTATTACAAGAAAAGAAATCAGCCCTCGACAACTTAACTGTCAGAAAAAGATTTTTTTGAAAAAATCCCTAAGCCCCGGGGTCACAATTTCATCAAAAATCTGACTTTCGGCAATTCAGTCAAAAATGGTGCCAAATGGTTGCAAATGCTCCCCTGAAACGTTTCGCGGTCAAAACAGAAGGCTTTTTATCACAGGACAGAAAATCCTTAACCGGCAGAAAAAGATTTTTCTAAAAAAAATCCCTAAGCCCCGGGCTCACAATTTCATCAAAAATCTGACTTTCGGCAATTGATTCAAAAATGGTGCCAAACGGTTGCAAATGCTCCCCTGAGATGTTTGGCGGTCGAAACAGTAGGCTTTTTATTACAAGAAAAGAAATCAGCCCTCGACAACTTAACTGTCAGAAAAAGATTTTTTTTAAAAAAATTCTTAAGCCCCGGGCTCACAATTTCATCAAAAATCTGACTTTCGGCAATTGATTCAAAAATGGTGCCAAACGGTTGCAAATGCTCCCCTGAGATGTTTTGCGGTCGAAACAGTAGGCTTTTTATTACAAGAAAAGAAATCAGCCCTCGACAACTTAACTGTCAGAAAAAGATTTTTTTGAAAAAATCCCTAAGCCCCGGGGTCAAAATTTCATCAGAAATCTGACTTTCGGCAATTCAATGAAAAATGGTGCCAAATGGTTGCAAATGCTCCCCTGAAACGTTTCGCGGTCAAAACAGAAGGCTTTTTATCACAGGACAGAAAATCCTTAACCGGCAGAAAAAGATTTTTTTAAAAAAAATCCCTAAGCCCCGGGGTCACAATTTCATCAAAAATCTGACTTTCGGCAATTGACTCAAAAATGGTGCCAAACAGTTGCAAATGCTCCCCTGAGATGTTTGGCGGTCGAAACAGATGGCTTTTTATCACAGGAACAGAAATCAGCCCTCGACAACTTAACCGGCAGAACAGCATTTTTTTGAAAAAATTCTTAAGCCCCGGGGTCACAATTTCATCAGAAATCTGACTTTCGGCAATTCACTCAAAAATGGTGCCAAATGGTTGCAAATGCTCCCCTGAGATGTTTGGCGGTCGAAACAGTAAGCTTTTTATCACAGGAAAAGAAATCAGCCCTCGACAACTTAGCCGTCAGAAAAAGATTTTTTTGAAAAAAATCTTAAGCCCCGGTGTCACAATTTCATCAAAAATCTGACTTTCGGCAATTCACTCAAAAATGGTGTCAAACAGTTTCAAATGCTCCCCTGAAACGTTTCGCGGTCAAAACAAAAGGCTTTTTATCACAGGACAGAAAATCCTTAACCGGCAGAAAAGGTTTTTTTAAAAAAAATTCTTAAGCCCCGGGGTCACAATTTCATCAGAAATCTGACTTTCGGCAATTCACTCAAAAATGGTGCCAAACGGTTGCAAATACTCCCCTGAGATGTTTGGCGGTCGAAACAGAAGGCTTTTTATCACAGGAAAAGAAATCCTTAACCAGCAGAAAAAGATTTTTTTGAAAAAATCCCTAAGCCCCGGGGTCACAATTTGATCCAAAATCTGACTTTGGGCCATTCACTCAAAAATGGTGCCTACTGAAGAAAGTAGGAAACACCACTGGGCCGGTAAGATATAATCTAAGTCAAATCCCTTATTTTGACTACTGGCTCCTCACACAGCTCCTGACTCACGACAGTGTGTTGCCCATCGCTCAGTTCTGACTAAAGGATCTTATGCAGCCACTGCTGGCGGGGACATTTTGGGACCCAAAATATCCAACGCCACTAAATTCTGGTGTACTTTTTAACATAATAGTGTAAACAGGGATCAACATACAAACACTGAGAAGCCATTCCCCCCACCCCACTACTTGATATGGAAACAAATGGAAAAACCTCTGTGATTGAGGCTAACAACATGGCGCCTTTTTGTACAAGGAACACTTCCGAGGTCATTCTTACTACTACTTTAGCACTACTTTACCACTACTTTACTACTACTTTACTACTACTTTACTACTCTACTACTTTACTAAAACTTTACTACCACTTTACTACTACTTTACCACTACTCTACTACTGCTTTACTACTACTTTACTACTTCTTTACTACCACTTTACTACCGCTTTACTACCACTTTACCACAACTTTACTACTGCTTTACTACTACTTTACTACTACTTTACTACCATTTTACTACTGCCTTACTACTGCTTTACTATCATTTTACTACTACCTTGCTATCCTTTTACTACTACTTTAAAGCTATTTTACTACTATTCCACCGCTTTAATATTGGACCATTTTACTACTACTTTACTACTATTTTACTACTGCATTACTACTACTACTTTACTACTGTTTTACTACTACTTTACTGCTATTTTACTACTATTCCACCACTTTACTATTGTTTTAACATTACTTAACTGCTACTTCACTACTGGTTTACTATTGCTTTACTACCACTTTACATCCACTTTACTACTGCTACTTTATTACTTATCCTACTTTAGTATTTATATCCCTATTTATACAGTAGACCTTCCTGAACAATGGCATGCCTGTCTATAGTAACAAATAGTATTGTTACTATTTTATTAATTGTATATACTGCCGTTCATCTGTAGATTTAAGGTTGGTTTACAACTTTAAAATGCAAGGTAAAAAACACCTTAACCGGCAGATTTAAAAAAGAATAATCCCTAAGCCCCGGGGTCACAATTTGATGAAAAATCTGACTGTCGGCCATTCACTCAAAAATGGTGCCAAACGGTTGCAAATGCTCCCCTGAGATATTTGGGGGTCGAAACAGAAGGCTTTTTATCTCAGGAAAAGAAATCAGCCCTCGACCACTTAACCGGCACAAAAACATTTTTTTGAAAAAATCCCTAAGCCCCGGGGTCACAATTTCATCAAGAATCTGACTTTCGGCCATTCACTCAAAAATGGTGCCAAACGGTTGCAAATGCTCCCCTGAGATGTTTGGCGGTCGAAACAGAAGGCTTTTTATCACAGGAAAAGAAATCAGCCCTCGACAACTTAACTGTCAGAAAAAGATTTTTCTTAAAAAATCCCTAAGCCCCGGGGTCACAATTTCATCAAAAATCTGACTTTCGAGAATTCACTCAAAAATGGTGCCAAACGGTTTCAAATGCTCCCCCGAAATATTTGGCGGTCGAAACAGAAGGCTTTTTGTCACAGGAAAAGAAATCCTTAACCGGAAGAAAAAGATTTTTTTGAAAAAATCCCTAAGCCCCGTGTTCACAATTTGATCCAAAATCTGACTTTGGGCCATTCACTCAAAAATGGTGCCTACTGAAGAAAGACCACTGGGCCGGTAAGATATAATCTAAGTCAAATCCCTTATTTTGACTACTGGCTCCTCACACAGCTCCTGACTCACGACAGTGTGTTGCCCATCGCTCAGTTCTGACTAAAGGATCTTATGCAGCCACTGCTGGCGGGGACATTTTGGGACCCAAAATATCCAACGCCACTAAATTCTGGTGTACTTTTTAACATAATAGTGTAAACAGGGATCAACATACAAACACTGAGAAGCCATTCCCCCCACCCCACTACTTGATATGGAAACAAATGGAAAAACCTCTGTGATTGAGGCTAACAACATGGCGCCTTTTTGTACAAGGAACACTTCCGAGGTCATTCTTACTACTACTTTAGCACTACTTTACCACGACTTTACTACTACTTTACTACTACTTTACTACTCTACTACTTTACTACTACTTTACTACCACTTTACTACTACTTTACCACTACTTTACTACTGCTTTACTACTACTTTACTACTTCTTTACTACCACTTTACTACCACTTTACTACTGCTTTACTACTACTTTACTACCATTTTACTACTGCCTTACTACTGCTTTACTATCATTTTACTACTACTTTGCTATCCTTTTACTACTACTTTAAAGCTATTTTACTACTATTCCACCGCTTTAATATTGGACCATTTTACTACTACTTTACTACTATCTTACTGCTGTTTCACTACTGCCTTACTACCATTTTACTACTATTTTACTACTGCATTACTACTACTACTTTACTACTGTTTTACTACTACTTTACTGCTATTTTACTACTATTCCACCACTTTACTATTGTTTTACCATTACTTAACTGCTACTTCACTACTGGTTTACTATTGCTTTACTACCACTTTACATACACTTTACTACTGCTACTTTATTACTTATCCTATTTTACTATTTATACCCCTATTTATACAGTAGACCTTCCTGAACAATGGCAAGCCTGTCTATAGTAACAAATAGTACTGTTACTATTTTATTAATAGTATATACTGCCATTCATCTGTAGATTTAAGGTTGGTTTACAACTTTAAAATGCAAGGTAAAAAACACCTTAACCGGCAGATTTAAAAAAGAAAAATCCCTAAGCCCCGGGGTCACAATTTGATGAAAAATCTGACTGTCGGCCATTCACTCAAAAATGGTGCCAAACGGTTCCAAATGCTCCCCTGAGATATTTGGGGGTCGAAACAGAAGGCTTTTTATCTCAGGAAAAGAAATCAGCCCTCGACAACTTAACCGGCACAAAAACATTTTTTTGAAAAAATCCCTAAGCCCCGGGGTCACAATTTCATCAAGAATCTGACTTTTGGCCATTCACTCAAAAATGGTGCCAAACGGTTCCAAATGCTCCCCTGAGATATTTGGGGGTCGAAACAGAAGGCTTTTTATCTCAGGAAAAGAAATCAGCCCTCGACAACTTAACCGGCACAAAAACATTTTTTTGAAAAAATCCCTAAGCCCCGGGGTCACAATTTCATCAAAAATCTGACTTTCAGCAATTCACTCCAAAATGCTGCCAAACGGTTGCAAATGCTCCCCGGAAAAGTTTCGCGGTCGAAACAGAAGGCTTTTTATCACAGGACAGAAAAACCTTAACCGGCAGAAAAACATTTTTTTTGAAAAAACCCCTAAGCCCCGGGGTCACAATTTCATCAAAAATCTGACTTTTGGCAATTGACTCAAAAATGGTGCCAAACGGTTGCAAATGCTCCCCTGAGATGTTTGGCGGTCGAAACAGAAGGCTTTTTATCACAGAAAAAGAAATCAGCCCGCGACAACTTAGCTGTCAGAAAAAGATTTTTTTGAAAAAATTCTTAAGCCCCGGGGTCACCATTTCATCAAAAATCTGACTTTCGGCAATTCACTCAAAAATGGTGCCAAACGGTTGCAAATGCTCCCCGGAAAAGTTTCGCGGTCGAAACAGAAGGCTTTTTATCACAGGACAGAAAATCCTTAACCGGCAGAAAGAGATATTTTTAAAAAAATCCCTAAGCCACGGGGTCACAATTTCATCAAAAATCTGACCTTCAACAATTCACTCAAAAATAGTGCCAAACGGATGCAAATGCTCCCCTGATATGTTTCGCGGTCGAAACAGAAGGCTTTTTATCACAGGACAGAAAATCCTTAACCGGCAGAAAAAGATATTTTTTAAAAAATCCCTAAGCCCCGGGGTCACAATTTCATCAAAAATCTGACCTTCGACAATTCACTCAAAAATAGTGCCAAACGGATGCAAATGCTCCCCTGAGATGTTTCGCGGTCGACACAGAAGGCTTTTTATCACAGGACAGAAAATCCTTAACCGGCAGAAAAAGATATTTTTTAAAAAATCCCTAAGCCCCGGGGTCACAATTTCATAAAAAATCTGACCTTCGACAATTCACTCAAAAATGGTGCCAAACGGATGCAAATGCTCCCCTGAGATGTTTGGCGGTCAAAACAGAAGGCTTTTTATCACAGGAAAAGAAATCAGCCCTCGACAACTTACCGGCAGAAAAACATTTTTTTGTAAAAAACCCTAAGCCCCGGGGTTACAATTTCAGCAAAATTCTTACTTTCAGCAATTCACTCAAAAATGGTGCCAAACGGTTGCAAATGCTCCCCGGAAAAGTTTCGCGGACGAAACAGAAGGCTTTTTATAACAGTACAGAAAAACCTTAACCGGCAGAAAAAGATAAATTTTTTAAAATCCCTAAGCCCCGGGGTCACAATTTCATCAAAAATCTGACTTTTGGCATTTGACTCAAAAATGGTGCCAAACGGTTGCAAATGCTCCCCTGAGATGTTTGGCGGTCGAAACAGTAGGCTTTTTAACACAGGAAAAGAAATCAGCCCTCGACAACTTAACCGGCAGAAAAACATTTTTTTGAAAAAATCCCTAAGCCCCGGGGTCACAATTTCACCAAAAATCTGACTTTCGGCAATTCACTCAAAAATGGTGCCAAATGGTGCCAAATGCTCCCCTGAAACGTTTCGCGGTCAAAACAGAAGGCTTTTTATCACAGGACAGAAAATCCTTAACCGGCAGAAAAAGATTTTTTTGAAAAAATTCTTAAGCCCTCGACCACTTAACCGGCACAAAAACATTTTTTTGAAAAAATCCCTAAGCGCCGGGGTCACAATTTCATCAAGAATCTGACTTTCAGCCATTCACTCAAAAATGGTGCCAAACGGTTCCAAATACTCCCCTGAGATGCTTGGCAGTCGAAACAAAAGGCTTTTTATCACAGGAAAAGAAATCAGCCCTCGACAACTTAGCCGTCAGAAAAAGATTTTTTTGAAAAAATTCTTAAGCCCCGGGATCACAATTTCATCAAAAACCTGACTTTCGGCAATTGACTCAAAAATGGTGCCAAATGGTGCCAAATGCTCCCCTGAAACGTTTCGCGGTCAAAACAGAAGGCTTTTTATCACAGGACAGAAAATCCTTAACCGGCAGAAAAAGATTTTTTTAAAAAAAATCCCTAAGCCCCGGGGTCACAATTTCATCAAAAATCTGACTTTCGGCAATTGACTCAAAAATGGTGCCAAACAGTTGCAAATGCTCCCCTGAGATGTTTGGCGGTCGAAACAATAGGCTTTTTAACACAGGAAAAGAAATCAGCCCTCGACAACTTAACCGGCAGAAAAACATTTTTTTGAAAAAATCCCTAAGCCCCGGGGTCACAATTTCATCAGAAATCTGACTTTCGGCAATTCACTCAAAAATGGTGCCAAATGGTTGCAAATGCTCCCCTGAAACGTTTCGCGTTCAAAACAGAAGGCTTTTTATCACAGGACAGAAAATCCTTAACCGGCAGAAAATTTTTTTTAAAAAAAAATTCTTAAGCCCCGGGGTCACAATTTCATCAGAAATCTGACTTTCGGCAACTGACTCAAAAATGGTGCCAAACGGTTGCAAATGCTCCCCTGGGATGTTTGGCGGTCGAAACAGATGGCTTTTTATCACAGGAAAAGAAATCAGCCCTCGACAACTTAACCGGCAGAAAAACATTTTTTTGAAAAAATCCCTAAGCCCCGGGGTCAAAATTTCATCAGAAATCTGACTTTCGGCAATTCACTCAAAAATGGTGCCAAATGGTTGCAAATGCTCCCCTGAAACGTTTCGCGGTCAAAACAGAAGGCTTTTTATCACAGGACAGAAAATCCTTAACCGGCAGAAAAAGATTTTTTTTAAAAAAATCCCTAAGCCCCGGGCTCACAATTTCATCAAAAATCTGACTTTCGGCAATTCACTCAAAAATGGTGCCAAACGGTTGCAAATGCTCCCCTGAGATGTTTGGCGGTCGAAAAAGAAGGCTTTTTATCACAGGAAAAGAAATCAGCCCTCGACAACTTAGCCGTCAGAAAAAGATTTTTTTGAAAAAATCCCTAAGGCCTGGGGTCACAATTTCATCAAAAATCTGACTTTCGGCAATTGACTCAAAAATGGTGCCAAACGGTTGGAAATGCTCCCCTGAGATGTTTGGCGGTCAAAACAGAGGGCTTTTTATCACAAGAAAAGAAATCAGCCCTCGACAACTTAACTGTCAGAAAAAGATTTTTTTTAAAAAAATCCCTAAGCCCCGGGGTCACAATTTCATCAAAAATCTGACATTGGGCCATTCACTCAAAAATGGTGCCAAACGGTTGCAAATGCTCCCCTGAAATCTTTGGCAGTCGAAACAGAAGGTTTTTTATCACAGGAAAAGAAATCCTTAACCGGAAGAAAAAGATTTTTTTGGAAAAATCCCTAAGCCCCGGGGTCACAATTTCAGCAAAAATGTGACTTTCGGCAATTCACTCAAAAATGGCGCCAAACAGTTGCAAATGCTCCCCTGAGATGTTTGGCGGTCGAAACAGAAGGCTTTTTATCACAGGAAAAGAAATATGCCCTCGACAACTTAGCTGTCAGAAAAAGATTTTTTTGAAAAAATTCTTAAGCCCCGGGCTCACAATTTCATCAAAAATCTGACTTTCGGCAATTCACTCAAAAATGGTGCCAAATGGTTGCAAATGCTCCCCTGAAACGTTTCGCGTTCAAAACAGAAGGCTTTTTATCACAGGACAGAAAATCCTTAACCGGCAGACAATGTTTTTTTTAAAAAAATTCTTAAGCCCCGGGGTCACAATTTCAGCAAAAATGTGACTTTCGGCAATTCACTCAAAAATGGCGCCAAACAGTTGCAAATGCTCCCCTGAGATGTTTGGCGGTCGAAACAGAAGGCTTTTTATCACAGGAAAAGAAATATGCCCTCGACAACTTAGCTGTCAGAAAAAGATTTTTTTGAAAAAATTCTTAAGCCCCGGGCTCACAATTTCATCAAAAATCTGACTTTCGGCAATTCACTCAAAAATGGTGCCAAATGGTTGCAAATGCTCCCCTGAAACGTTTCGCGTTCAAAACAGAAGGCTTTTTATCACAGGACAGAAAATCCTTAACCGGCAGACAATGTTTTTTTTAAAAAAATTCTTAAGCCCCGGGGTCACAATTTCATCAGAAATCTGACTTTCGGCAATTCACTCAAAAATGGTGCCAAACGGTTGCAAATGCTCCCCTGAGATGTTTGGCGGTCGAAACAGAAGGCTTTTTATCACAGGAAAAGAAATATGCCCTCGACAACTTAGCTGTCAGGAAAATATTTTTTTGAAAAAATTCTTAAGCCCCGGGGTCACAATTTCATCAAAAATCTGACTTTCGGCAATTGATTCAAAAATGGTGCCAAACGGTTGCAAAGGCTGCCCTGAGATGTTTGGCGGTCGAAACAGTAGGCTTTTTATCACAGGAAAAGAAATCAGCCCTCGACAACTTAGCCGTCAGAAAAAGATTTTTTTGAAAAAATCCCTAAGCCCCGGGGTCACAATTTCATCAAAAATCTGACTTTCGGCAATTGACTCAAAAATGGTGCCAAACGGTTGCAAATGCTCCCCTGAGATGTTTGGCGGTCAAAACAGAAGGCTTTTTATCACAAGAAAAGAAATCAGCCCTCGACAACTTAACTGTCAGAAAAAGATTTTTTTTAAAAAAATCCCTAAGCCCCGGGGTCACAATTTCATCAAAAATCTGACATTGGGCCATTCACTCAAAAATGGTGCCAAACGGTTGCAAATGCTCCCCTGAAATCTTTGGCAGTCGAAACAGAAGGTTTTTTATCACAGGAAAAGAAATCCTTAACCGGAAGAAAAAGATTTTTTTGGAAAAATCCCTAAGCCCCGGGGTCACAATTTCAGCAAAAATGTGACTTTCGGCAATTCACTCAAAAATGGCGCCAAACAGTTGCAAATGCTTCCCTGAGATGTTTGGCGGTCGAAACAGAAGGCTTTTTATCACAGGAAAAGAAATATGCCCTCGACAACTTAGCTGTCAGAAAAAGATTTTTTTGAAAAAATTCTTAAGCCCCGGGGTCACAATTTCATCAAAAATCTGACTTTCGGCAATTGACTCAAAAATGGTGCCAAACGGTTGCAAATGCTCCCCTGAGATGTTTGGCGGTCGAAACAGTAGGCTTTTTATCACAGGAAAAGAAATCAGCCCTCGACAACTTAGCCATCAGAAAAAGATTTTTTTGAAAAAATTCTTAAGCCCCGGGGTCACAATTTCATCAAAAATCTGACTTTCGGCAATTCACTCAAAAATGGTGCCAAATGGTTGCAAATGCTCCCCTGAAACGTTTCGCGTTCAAAACAGAAGGCTTTTTATCACAGGACAGAAAATCCTTAACCGGCAGAAAATGTTTTTTTAAAAAAAATTCTTAAGCCCCGGGGTCACAATTTCATCAAAAATCTGACTTTCGGCAATTCACTCAAAAATGGTGCCAAACGGTTGCAAATGCTCCCCTGAGATGTTTGGCGGTCGAAACAGAAGGCTTTTTATCACAGGAAAAGAAATATGCCCTCGACAACTTAGCTGTCAGAAAAATATTTTTTTGAAAAAATTCTTAAGCCCCGGGGTCACAATTTCATCAAAAATCTGACTTTCGGCAATTGATTCAAAAATGGTGCCAAACGGTTGCAAAGGCTGCCCTGAGATGTTTGGCGGTCGAAACAGTAGGCTTTTTATCACAGGAAAAGAAATCAGCCCTCGACAACTTAGCCGTCAGAAAAAGATTTTTTTGAAAAAATCCCTAAGCCCCGGGGTCACAATTTCATCAAAAATCTGACTTTCGGCAATTGACTCAAAAATGGTGCCAAACGGTTGCAAATGCTCCCCTGAGATGTTTGGCGGTCAAAACAGAAGGCTTTTTATCACAAGAAAAGAAATCAGCCCTCGACAACTTAACTGTCAGAAAAAGATTTTTTTTAAAAAAATCCCTAAGCCCCGGGGTCACAATTTCATCAAAAATCTGACATTGGGCCATTCACTCAAAAATGGTGCCAAACGGTTGCAAATGCTCCCCTGAAATCTTTGGCAGTCGAAACAGAAGGTTTTTTATCACAGGAAAAGAAATCCTTAACCGGAAGAAAAAGATTTTTTTGGAAAAATCCCTAAGCCCCGGGGTCACAATTTCAGCAAAAATGTGACTTTCGGCAATTCACTCAAAAATGGCGCCAAACAGTTGCAAATGCTTCCCTGAGATGTTTGGCGGTCGAAACAGAAGGCTTTTTATCACAGGAAAAGAAATATGCCCTCGACAACTTAGCTGTCAGAAAAAGATTTTTTTGAAAAAATTCTTAAGCCCCGGGGTCACAATTTCATCAAAAATCTGACTTTCGGCAATTGACTCAAAAATGGTGCCAAACGGTTGCAAATGCTCCCCTGAGATGTTTGGCGGTCGAAACAGTAGGCTTTTTATCACAGGAAAAGAAATCAGCCCTCGACAACTTAGCCATCAGAAAAAGATTTTTTTGAAAAAATTCTTAAGCCCCGGGGTCACAATTTCATCAAAAATCTGACTTTCGGCAATTCACTCAAAAATGGTGCCAAATGGTTGCAAATGCTCCCCTGAAACGTTTCGCGTTCAAAACAGAAGGCTTTTTATCACAGGACAGAAAATCCTTAACCGGCAGAAAATGTTTTTTAAAAAAAAATTCTTAAGCCCCGGGGTCACAATTTCATCAAAAATCTGACTTTCGGCAATTCACTCAAAAATGGTGCCAAACGGTTGCAAATGCTCCCCTGAGATGTTTGGCGGTCGAAACAGAAGGCTTTTTATCACAAGAAAAGAAATCAGCCCGCGACAACTTAACCGGCAGAAAAACATTTTTTGAAAAAACCCCTAAGCCCCGGGGTCACAATTTCATCAGAAATCTGACTTTCGGCAATTGACTCAAAAATGGTGCCAAACGGTTGCAAATGCTGCCCTGAAACGTTTCGCGGTGAAAACAGAAGGTTTTTTATCACAGGACAGAAAATCCTTAACCGGCAGAAAAAGACATTTTTAAAAAAATCCCTAAGCCCCGGGCTCACAATTTCATCAAAAATCTGACTTTCGGCAATTCACTCAAAAATGGTGCCAAACGGTTGCAAATGCTCCCCTGAGATGTTTGGCGGTCGAAACAGAAGGCTTTTTATCACAGGAAAAGAAATATGCCCTCGACAACTTAGCCGTCAGAAAAAGATTTTTTTGAAAAAAATCTTAAGCCCCGGGGTCACAATTTCATCAAAAATCTGACTTTCGGCAATTCACTCAAAAATCGTGCCAAACGGTTGCAAATGCTCCCCTGAGATGTTTGGCGCTCGAAACAGAAGGCTTTTTATCACAAGAAAAGAAATCAGCCCTCGACAACTTAACTGTCAGAAAAAGATTTTTTTTAAAAAAATCCCTAAGCCCCGGGGTCACAATTTCATCAAAAATCTGACTTTTGGCAATTGACTCAAAAATGGTGCCAAACGGTTGCAAATGCTCCCCTGAGATGTTTGGCGGTCGAAACAGTAGGCTTTTTAACACAGGAAAAGAAATCATCCCTCGACAACTTAACCGGCAGAAAAACATTTTCTTGAAAAAATCCCTAAGCCCCGGGGTCACAATTTCATCAGAAATCTGACTTTCGGCAGTTCACTCAAAAATGGTGCCAAATGGTTGCAAATGCTCCCCTGAAACGTTTCGCGGTCAAAACAGAAGGCTTTTTATCACAGGACAGAAAATCCTTAACCGGCAGAAAAAGTTTTTTTTTAAAAAAATCCCTAAGCCCCGGGCTCACAATTTCATCAAAAATCTGACTTTCGGCAATTGACTCAAAAATGGTGCCAAACAGTTGCAAATGCTCCCCTGAGATGTTTGGCGGTCGAAACAGATGGCTTTTTATCACAGGAAAAGAAATCAGCCCTCGACAACTTAGCCGTCAGAAAAAGATTTTTTTGAAAAAAATCTTAAGCCCCGGGGTCACAATTTCATCAAAAATCTAACTTTCGGCAATTCACTCAAAAATGGTGCCAAACGGTTGCAAATGCTCCCCTGAGATGTTTGGCGGTCAAAACAGAAGGCTTTTTATCACAAGAAAAGAAATCAGCCCTCGACAACTTAACTGTCAGAAAAAGATTTTTTTAAAAAAAATCCCTAAGCCCCGGGCTCACAATTTCATCAAAAATCTGACTTTTGGCAATTGACTCAAAAATGGTGCCAAACGGTTGCAAATGCTCCCCTGGGATGTTTGGCGGTCGAAACAGATGGCTTTTTATCACAGGAAAAGAAATCAGCCCTCGACAACTTAACGGGCAGAAAAACATTTTTTTGAAAAAATCCCTAAGCCCCGGGGTCAAAATTTCATCAGAAATCTGACTTTCGGCAATTCACTCAAAAATGGTGCCAAATGGTTGCAAATGCTCCCTTGAAACGTTTCGCGGTCAAAACAGAAGGCTTTTTATCACAGGACAGAAAATCCTTAACCGGCAGAAAAAGATTTTTTTAAAAAAAATCCCTAAGCCCCGGGCTCACAATTTCATCAAAAATCTGACTTTCGGCAATTCACTCAAAAATGGTGCCAAACGGTTGCAAATGCTCCCCTGAGATGTTTGGCGGTCGAAACAGTAGGCTTTTTAACACAGGAAAAGAAATCATCCCTCGACAACTTAACCGGCAGAAAAACATTTTCTTGAAAAAATCCCTAAGCCCCGGGGTCACAATTTCATCAGAAATCTGACTTTCGGCAGTTCACTCAAAAATGGTGCCAAATGGTTGCAAATGCTCCCCTGAAACGTTTCGCGGTCAAAACAGAAGGCTTTTTATCACAGGACAGAAAATCCTTAACCGGCAGAAAAAGTTTTTTTTTAAAAAAATCCCTAAGCCCCGGGCTCACAATTTCATCAAAAATCTGACTTTCGGCAATTGACTCAAAAATGGTGCCAAACAGTTGCAAATGCTCCCCTGAGATGTTTGGCGGTCGAAACAGATGGCTTTTTATCACAGGAAAAGAAATCAGCCCTCGACAACTTAGCCGTCAGAAAAAGATTTTTTTGAAAAAAATCTTAAGCCCCGGGGTCACAATTTCATCAAAAATCTAACTTTCGGCAATTCACTCAAAAATGGTGCCAAACGGTTGCAAATGCTCCCCTGAGATGTTTGGCGGTCAAAACAGAAGGCTTTTTATCACAAGAAAAGAAATCAGCCCTCGACAACTTAACTGTCAGAAAAAGATTTTTTTAAAAAAAATCCCTAAGCCCCGGGCTCACAATTTCATCAAAAATCTGACTTTTGGCAATTGACTCAAAAATGGTGCCAAACGGTTGCAAATGCTCCCCTGGGATGTTTGGCGGTCGAAACAGATGGCTTTTTATCACAGGAAAAGAAATCAGCCCTCGACAACTTAACGGGCAGAAAAACATTTTTTTGAAAAAATCCCTAAGCCCCGGGGTCAAAATTTCATCAGAAATCTGACTTTCGGCAATTCACTCAAAAATGGTGCCAAATGGTTGCAAATGCTCCCTTGAAACGTTTCGCGGTCAAAACAGAAGGCTTTTTATCACAGGACAGAAAATCCTTAACCGGCAGAAAAAGATTTTTTTTAAAAAAATCCCTAAGCCCCGGGCTCACAATTTCATCAAAAATCTGACTTTCGGCAATTCACTCAAAAATGGTGCCAAACGGTTGCAAATGCTCCACTGAAACGTTTCGCGTTCAAAACAGAAGGCTTTTTATCACAGGACAGAAAATCCTTAACCGGCAGAAAATGTTTTTTTTAAAAAAATTCTTAAGCCACGGGGTCACAATTTCATCAGAAATCTGACTTTCGGCAATTGACTCAAAAATGGTGCCAAACGGTTGCAAATGCTCCCCTGAGATGTTTGGCGGTCGAAACAGAAGGCTTTTTATCACAGGAAAAGAAATCAGCCCGCTACAACTTAGCTGTCAGAAAAAGATTTTTTTGAAAAAATTCTTAAGCCCCGGGGTCACAATTTCATCAAAAATCTGACTTTCGGCAGTTGACTCAAAAATGGTGCCAAACGGTTGCAAATGCTCCCCTGGGATGTTTGGCGGTCGAAACAGATGGCTTTTTATCACAGGAAAAGAAATCAGCCCTCGACAACTTAACCGGCAGAAAAACATTTTTTTGAAAAAATCGCTAAGCCCCGGGGTCAAAATTTCATCAGAAATCTGACTTTCGGCAGTTCACTCAAAAATGGTGCCAAATGATTGCAAATGCTCCCCTGAAACGTTTCGCGGTCAAAACAGAAGGCTTTTTATCACAGGACAGAAAATCCTTAACCGGCAGAAAAAGATTTTTTTTAAAAAAATCCCTAAGCCCCGGGCTCACAATTTCATCAAAAATCTGACTTTCGGCAATTCACTCAAAAATGGTGCCAAACGGTTGCAAATGCTCCCCTGAGATGTTTGGCGGTCGAAAAAGAAGGCTTTTTATCACAGGAAAAGAAATCAGCCCTCGACAACTTAGCCGTCAGAAAAAGATTTTTTTGAAAAAATCCCTAAGCCCCGGGGTCACAATTTCATCAAAAATCTGACTTTCGGCAATTGACTCAAAAATGGTGCCAAACGGTTGGAAATGCTCCCCTGAGATGTTTGGCGGTCAAAACAGAAGGCTTTTTATCACAAGAAAAGAAATCAGCCCTCGACAACTTAACTGTCAGAAAAAGATTTTTTTAAAAAAAATCCCTAAGCCCCGGGGTCACAATTTCATCAAAAATCTGACTTTCGGCAATTCACTCAAAAATGGTGCCAAACGGTTGCAAATGCTCCCCTGAGATGTTTGGCGGTCAAAACAGAAGGCTTTTTATCACAAGAAAAGAAATCAGCCCTCGACAACTTAACTGTCAGAAAAAGATTTTTTTTAAAAAAATCCCTAAGCCCCGGGGTCACAATTTCATCAAAAATCTGACTTTTGGCAATTGACTCAAAAATGGTGCCAAACGGTTGCAAATGCTCCCCTGAGATGTTTGGCGGTCGAAACAGTAGGCTTTTTAACACAGGAAAAGAAATCAGCCCTCGACAACTTAACCGGCAGAAAAACATTTTTTTGAAAAAATCCCTAAGCCCCGGGGTCACAATTTCATCAGAAATCTGACTTTCGGCAATTCACTCAAAAATGGTGCCAAATGGTTGCAAATGCTCCCCTGAAACGTTTCGCGTTCAAAACAGAAGGCTTTTTATCACAGGACAGAAAATCCTTAACCGGCAGAAAATGTTTTTTTTAAAAAAATTCTTAAGCCCCGGGGTCACAATTTCATCAGAAATCTGACTTTCGGCAATTGACTCAAAAATGGTGCCAAACGGTTGCAAATGCTCCCCTGAGATGTTTGGCGGTCGAAACAGAAGGCTTTTTATCACAGGAAAAGAAATCAGCCCGCTACAACTTAGCTGTCAGAAAAAGATTTTTTTGAAAAAATTCTTAAGCCCCGGGGTCACAATTTCATCAAAAATCTGACTTTCGGCAGTTGACTCAAAAATGGTTCCAAACGGTTGCAAATGCTCCCCTGGGATGTTTGGCGGTCGAAGCAGATGGCTTTTTATCACAGGAAAAGAAATCAGCCCTCGACAACTTAACCGGCAGAAAAACATTTTTTTGAAAAAATCCCTAAGCCCCGGGGTCAAAATTTCATCAGAAATCTGACTTTCGGCAATTCACTCAAAAATGGTGCCAAATGGTTGCAAATGCTCCCCTGAAACGTTTCGCGGTCGAAACAGATGGCTTTTTAACACAGGAAAAGATATCAGCCCTCGACAACTTAACCGGCAGAAAAACATTTTTTTGAAAAAATCCCTAAGCCCCGGGGTCACAATTTCATCAGAAATCTGACTTTCGGCAGTTCACTCAAAAATGGTGCCAAATGGTTGCAAATGCTCCCCTGAAACGTTTCGCGGTCAAAACAGAAGGCTTTTTATCACAGGACAGAAAATCCTTAACCGGCAGAAAAAGATTTTTTTTAAAAAAAATCCCTAAGCCCCGGGCTCACAATTTCATCAAAAAACTGACTTTCGGCAATTGACTCAAAAATGGTGCCAAACAGTTGCAAATGCTCCCCTGAGATGTTTGGCGGTCGAAACAGATGGCTTTTTATCACAGGAAAAGAAATCAGCCCTCGACAACTTAGCCGTCAGAAAAAGATTTTTTTGAAAAAATCCCTAAGCCCCGGGGTCACAATTTCATCAAAAATCTGACTTTCGGCAATTGACTCAAAAATGGTGCCAAACAGTTGCAAATGCTCCCCTGAGATGTTTGGCGGTCGAAACAGATGGCTTTTTATCACAGGAAAAGAAATCAGCCCTCGACAACTTAGCCGTCAGAAAAAGATTTTTTTGAAAAAAATCTTAAGCCCCGGGGTCACAATTTCATCAAAAATCTAACTTTCGGCAATTCACTCAAAAATGGTGCCAAACGGTTGCAAATGCTCCCCTGAGATGTTTGGCGGTCAAAACAGAAGGCTTTTTATCACAAGAAAAGAAATCAGCCCTCGACAACTTAACTGTCAGAAAAAGATTTTTTTAAAAAAAATCCCTAAGCCCCGGGCTCACAATTTCATCAAAAATCTGACTTTTGGCAATTGACTCAAAAATGGTGCCAAACGGTTGCAAATGCTCCCCTGGGATGTTTGGCGGTCGAAACAGATGGCTTTTTATCACAGGAAAAGAAATCAGCCCTCGACAACTTAACGGGCAGAAAAACATTTTTTTGAAAAAATCCCTAAGCCCCGGGGTCAAAATTTCATCAGAAATCTGACTTTCGGCAATTCACTCAAAAATGGTGCCAAATGGTTGCAAATGCTCCCCTGAAACGTTTCGCGGTCAAAACAGAAGGCTTTTTATCACAGGACAGAAAATCCTTAACCGGCAGAAAAAGATTTTTTTAAAAAAAATCCCTAAGCCCCGGGCTCACAATTTCATCAAAAATCTGACTTTCGGCAATTGACTCAAAAATGGTGCCAAACGGTTGCAAATGCTCCCCTGAGATGTTTGGCGGTCGAAAAAGAAGGCTTTTTATCACAGGAAAAGAAATCAGCCCTCGACAACTTAGCCGTCAGAAAAAGATTTTTTTGAAAAAATCCCTAAGCCCCAGGCTCACAATATCATCAAAAATCTGACTTTCGTCAATTGATTCAAAAATGGTGCCAAACGGTTGCAAATGCTGCCCTGAGATGTTTGGCGGTCGAAACAGTAGGCTTTTTATCACAGGAAAAGAAATCAGCCCTCGACAACTTAGCCGTCAGAAAAAGATTTTTTTGAAAAAATCCCTAAGCCCCGGGGTCACAATTTCATCAAAAATCTGACTTTTGGCAATTGACTCAAAAATGGTGCCAAACGGTTGCAAATGCTCCCCTGAGATGTTTGGCGGTCGAAACAGTAGGCTTTTTAACACAGGAAAAGAAATCAGCCCTCGACAACTTAACCGGCAGAAAAAGATTTTTTTTAAAAAAATCCCTAAGCCCCGGGGTCACAATTTCATCAAAAATCTAACATTGGGCCATTCACTCAAAAATGGTGCCAAACGGTTGCAAATGCTCCCCTGAAATCTTTGGCAGTCGAAACAGAAGGTTTTTTATCACAGGAAAAGAAATCCTTAACCGGAAGAAAAAGATTTTTTTGGAAAAATCCCTAAGCCCCGGGGTCACAATTTCAGCAAAAATGTGACTTTCGGCAATTCACTCAAAAATGGCGCCAAACAGTTGCAAATGCTTCCCTCAGATGTTTGGCGGTCGAAACAGAAGGCTTTTTATCACAGGAAAAGAAATATGCCCTCGACAACTTATCTGTCAGAAAAAGATTTTTTTGAAAAAATTCTTAAGCCCCGGGTTCACAATTTCATCAAAAATCTGACTTTCGGCAATTGACTCAAAAATGGTGCCAAACGGTTGCAAATGCTCCCCTGAGATGTTTGGCGGTCGAAACAGTAGGCTTTTTATCACAGGAAAAGAAATCAGCCCTCGACAACTTAGCCATCAGAAAAAGATTTTTTTGAAAAAATTCTTAAGCCCCGGGGTCACAATTTCATCAAAAATCTGACTTTCGGCAATTCACTCAAAAATGGTGCCAAACGGTTGCAAATGCTCCCGTGGGATGTTTGGCGGTCGAAACAGATGGCTTTTTATCACAGGAAAAGAAATCAGCCCTCGACAACTTCACCGGACAAAAAACATTGTTTTGAAAAAATCCCTAAGCCCCGGGGTCAAAATTTCATCAGAAATCTGACTTTCGGCAATTTACTCAAAAATGGTGCCAAATGGTTGCAAATGCTCCCCTGAAACGTTTCGCGGTCAAAACAGAAGGCTTTTTATCACATGACAGAAAATCCTTAACCGGCAGAAAATGTTTTTTTTAAAAAAAATTCTTAAGCCCCGGGGTCACAATTTCATCAAAAATCTGACTTTCGGCAATTCACTCAAAAATGGTGCCAAACGGTTGCAAATGCTCCCCTGAGATGTTTGGCGGTCGAAACAGAAGGCTTTTTATCACAAGAAAAGAAATCAGCCCGCGACAACTTAACCGGCAGAAAAACATTTTTTGAAAAAACCCCTAAGCCCCGGGGCCACAATTTCATCAGAAATCTGACTTTCGGCAATTGACTCAAAAATGGTGCCAAACGGTTGCAAATGCTCCCCTGAGATGTTTGGCGGTCGAAACAGAAGGCTTTTTATCACAGGAAAAGAAATCAGCCCGCTACAACTTAGCTGTCAGAAAAAGATTTTTTTGAAAAAATTCTTAAGCCCTGGGGTCACAATTTCATCAAAAATCTGACTTTCGGCAGTTGACTCAAAAATGGTGCCAAACGGTTGCAAATGCTCCCCTGGGATGTTTGGCGGTCGAAACAGATGGCTTTTTATCACAGGAAAAGAAATCAGCCGTCGACAACTTAACCGGCAGAAAAACATTTTTTTGAAAAAATCCCTAAGCCCCGGGGTCAAAATTTCATCAGAAATCTGACTTTCGGCAATTCACTCAAAAATGGTGCCAAATGGTTGCAAATGCTCCCCTGAAACGTTTCGCGGTCAAAACAGAAGGCTTTTTATCACAGGAAAAGAAATATGCCCTCGACAACTTAGCTGTCAGAAAAATATTTTTTTGAAAAAATTCTTAAGCCCCGGGGTCACAATTTCATCAAAAATCTGACTTTTGGCAATTGACTCAAAAATGGTGCCAAACGGTTGCAAATGCTCCCCTGAGATGTTTGGCGGTCGAAACAGAAGGCTTTTTATCACAGGAAAAGAAATATGCCCTCGACAACTTAGCTGTCAGAAAAAGATTTTTTTGAAAAAACCCCTAGCCCCGGGGTCACAATTTCATCAGAAATCTGACTTTCGGCAATTCACTCAAAAATGGTGCCAAATGGTTGCAAATGCTCCCCTGAAACGTTTCGCGGTCAAAACAGAAGGCTTTTTATCACAGGACAGAAAATCCTTAACCGGCAGAAAAGGTTTTTTTAAAAAAATCCCTAAGCCCCGGGCTCACAATTTCATCAAAAATCTGACTTTCGGCAATTCACTCAAAAATGGTGCCAAACGGTTGCAAATGCTCCCCTGAGATGTTTGGCGGTCGAAACAGAAGGCTTTTTATCACAAGAAAAGAAATCAGCCCGCGACAACTTAACCGGCAGAAAAACATTTTTTGAAAAAACCCCTAAGCCCCGGGGTCACAATTTCATCAGAAATCTGACTTTCGGCAATTGACTCAAAAATGGTGCCAAACGGTTGCAAATGCTCCCCTGAGATGTTTGGCGGTCGAAACAGAAGGCTTTTTATCACAGGAAAAGAAATCAGCCCGCGACAACTTGGCTGTCAGAAAAAGATTTTTTTGAAAAAAATTTTAAGCCCCAGGGGCACAATTTCATCAAAAATCTGACTTTCGGCAATTGACTCAAAAATGGTGCCAAATGGTTGCAAATGCTCCCCTGAGATGTTTGGCGGTTGAAACAGTAGGCTTTTTATCACAGGAAAAGAAATCAGCCCTCGACAACTTAGCCGTCAGAAAAAGATTTTTTTGAAAAAAATCTTAAGCCCCGGGGTCACAATTTCATCAAAAATCTGACTTTCGGCAATTCACTCAAAAATGGTGCCAAACGGTTGCAAATACTCCCCTGAGATGTTTGGCGGTCGAAACAGAAGGCTTTTTATCACAGGAAAAGAAATATGCCCTCGACAACTTAACTGGCAGAAAAAGATTTTTTTGAAAAAATCCCTAAGGCCCGGGGTCACAATTTCATCAAAAATCTGACTTTCGGCAATTCACTCAAAAATGGTGCCAAACGGTTGCAAATGCTCCCCTGAGATGTCTGGCGGTCGAAACAGTAAGCTTTTTATCACAGGAAAAGAAATCAGCCCTCGACAACTTAGCCGTCAGAAAAAGATTTTTTTGAAAAAAATCTTAAGCCCCGGTGTCACAATTTCATCAAAAATCTGACTTTCGGCAAATCACTCAAAAATGGTGTCAAACAGTTGCAAATGCTCCCCTGAAACGTTTCCCGGTCAAAACAAAAGGCTTTTTATCACAGGACAGAAAATCCTTAACCGGCAGAAAAGGTTTTTTTAAAAAAAATTCTTAAGCCCCGGGGTCACAATTTCATCAGAAATCTGACTTTCGGCAATTCACTCAAAAATGGTGCCAAACGGTTGCAAATACTCCCCTGAGATGTTTGGCGGTCGAAACAGAAGGCTTTTTATCACAGGAAAAGAAATCCTTAACCAGCAGAAAAAGATTTTTTTGAAAAAATCCCTAAGCCCCGGGGTCACAATTTGATCCAAAATCTGACTTTGGGCCATTCACTCAAAAATGGTGCCTACTGAAGAAAGTAGGAAACACCACTGGGCCGGTAAGATATAATCTAAGTCAAATCCCTTATTTTGACTACTGGCTCCTCACACAGCTCCTGACTCACGACAGTGTGTTGCCCATCGCTCAGTTCTGACTAAAGGATCTTATGCAGCCACTGCTGGCTATTTTACTACTATTCCACCACTTTACTATTGTTTTAACATTACTTAACTGCTACTTCACTACTGGTTTACTATTGCTTTACTACCACTTTACATCCACTTTACTACTGCTACTTTATTACTTATCCTACTTTAGTATTTATATCCCTATTTATACAGTAGACCTTCCTGAACAATGGCATGCCTGTCTATAGTAACAAATAGTATTGTTACTATTTTATTAATTGTATATACTGCCGTTCATCTGTAGATTTAAGGTTGGTTTACAACTTTAAAATGCAAGGTAAAAAACACCTTAACCGGCAGATTTAAAAAAGAAAAATCCCTAAGCCCCGGGGTCACAATTTGATGAAAAATCTGACTGTCGGCCATTCACTCAAAAATGGTGCCAAACGGTTGCAAATGCTCCCCTGAGATATTTGGGGGTCGAAACAGAAGGCTTTTTATCTCAGGAAAAGAAATCAGCCCTCGACCACTTAACCGGCACAAAAACATTTTTTTGAAAAAATCCCTAAGCCCCGGGGTCACAATTTCATCAAGAATCTGACTTTCGGCCATTCACTCAAAAATGGTGCCAAACGGTTGCAAATGCTCCCCTGAGATGTTTGGCGGTCGAAACAGAAGGCTTTTTATCACAGGAAAAGAAATCAGCCCTCGACAACTTAACTGTCAGAAAAAGATTTTTCTTAAAAAATCCCTAAGCCCCGGGGTCACAATTTCATCAAAAATCTGACTTTCGAGAATTCACTCAAAAATGGTGCCAAACGGTTTCAAATGCTCCCCCGAAATATTTGGCGGTCGAAACAGAAGGCTTTTTGTCACAGGAAAAGAAATCCTTAACCGGAAGAAAAAGATTTTTTTGAAAAAATCCCTAAGCCCCGTGTTCACAATTTGATCCAAAATCTGACTTTGGGCCATTCACTCAAAAATGGTGCCTACTGAAGAAAGTAGGAAACACCACTGGGCCGGTAAGATATAATCTAAGTCAAATCCCTTATTTTGACTACTGGCTCCTCACACAGCTCCTGACTCACGACAGTGTGTTGCCCATCGCTCAGTTCTGACTAAAGGATCTTATGCAGCCACTGCTGGCGGGGACATTTTGGGACCCAAAATATCCAACGCCACTAAATTCTGGTGTACTTTTTAACATAATAGTGTAAACAGGGATCAACATACAAACACTGAGAAGCCATTCCCCCCACCCCACTACTTGATATGGAAACAAATGGAAAAACCTCTGTGATTGAGGCTAACAACATGGCGCCTTTTTGTACAATAAACACTTCCGAGGTCATTCTTACTACTACTTTAGCACTACTTTACCACGACTTTACTACTACTTTACTACTACTTTACTACTCTACTACTTTACTACTACTTTACTACCACTTTACTACTACTTTACCACTACTTTACTACTGCTTTACTACTACTTTACTACTTCTTTACTACCACTTTACTACCACTTTACTACTGCTTTACTACTACTTTACTACCATTTTACTACTGCCTTACTACTGCTTTACTATCATTTTACTACTATTTTGCTATCCTTTTACTACTACTTTAAAGCTATTTTACTACTATTCCACCGCTTTAATATTGGACCATTTTAATACTACTTTACTACTATCTTACTGCTGTTTCACTACTGCCTTACTACCATTTTACTACTATTTTACTACTGCATTACTACTACTACTTTACTACTGTTTTACTACTACTTTACTGCTATTTTACTACTATTCCACCACTTTACTATTGTTTTACCATTACTTAACTGCTACTTCACTACTGGTTTACTATTGCTTTACTACCACTTTACATACACTTTACTACTGCTACTTTATTACTTATCCTACTTTACTATTTATACCCCTATTTATACAGTAGACCTTCCTGAACAATGGCATGCCTGTCTATAGTAACAAATAGTACTGTTACTATTTTATTAATAGTATATACTGCCATTCATCTGTAGATTTAAGGTTGGTTTACAACTTTAAAATGCAAGGTAAAAAACACCTTAACCGGCAGATTTAAAAAAGAAAAATCCCTAAGCCCCGGGGTCACAATTTGATGAAAAATCTGACTGTCGGCCATTCACTCAAAAATGGTGCCAAACGGTTCCAAATGCTCCCCTGAGATATTTGGGGGTCGAAACAGAAGGCTTTTTATCTCAGGAAAAGAAATCAGCCCTCGACAACTTAACCGGCACAAAAACATTTTTTTGAAAAAATCCCTAAGCCCCGGGGTCACAATTTCATCAAGAATCTGACTTTTGGACATTCACTCAAAAATGGTGCCAAACGGTTCCAAATGCTCCCCTGAGATATTTGGGGGTCGAAACAGAAGGCTTTTTATCTCAGGAAAAGAAATCAGCCCTCGACAACTTAGCTGTCAGAAAAATATTTTTTTGAAAAAATTCTTAAGCCCCGGGGTCACAATTTCATGAAAAATCTGTCTTTCGGCTGTTCACTCAAAAATGGTGCCAAACGGTTGCAAATGCTCCCCTGAGATGTTTGGCGGTCGAAACAGAAGGCTTTTTATCACAAGAAAAGAAATCAGCCCTCGACAACTTAGCCGTCAGAAAAAGATTTTTTTGAAAAAAATCTTAAGCCCCGGGGTCACAATTTCATCAAAAATCTGACTTTCGGCAATTCACTCAAAAATCGTGCCAAACGGTTGCAAATGCTCCCCTGAGATGTTTGGCGGTCGAAACAGAAGGCTTTTTATCACAGGAAAAGAAATCAGCCCGCGACAACTTAGCTGTCAGAAAAAGATTTTTTTGAAAAAATCCCTAAGCCCCGGGGTCACAATTTCATCAAAAATCTGACTTTCGGCAATTCACTCAAAAATGGTGCCAAACGGTTGCAAATGCTCCCCTGAAATCTTTGGCAGTCGAAACAGAAGGTTTTTTTATCACAGCAAAAGAAATCCTTAACCGGAAGAAAAAGATTTTTTTGAAAAAATCCCTAAGCCCCGGGGTCACAATTTCATCAAAAATCTGACTTTCGGCAATTGACTCAAAAATGGTGCCAAACGGTTGCAAATGCTCCCCTGGGATGTTTGGCGGTCGAAACAGATGGCTTTTTATCACAGGAAAAGAAATCAGCCCTCGACAACTTAACCGGCAGAAAAACATTTTTTTGAAAAAATCCCTAAGCCCCGGGGTCAAAATTTCATCAGAAATCTGACTTTCGGCAATTCACTCAAAAATGGTGCCAAATGGTTGCAAATGCTCCCCTGAAACGTTTCGCGGTCAAAACAGAAGGCTTTTTATCACAGGACAGAAAATCCTTAACCGGCAGAAAAAGATTTTTTAAAAAAAAATCCCTAAGCCCCGGGCTCACAATTTCATCAAAAATCTGACTTTCGGCAATTCACTCAAAAATGGTGCCAAACGGTTGCAAATGCTCCCCTGAGATGTTTGGCGGTCGAAACAGAAGACTTTTTATCACAGGAAAAGAAATATGCCCTCGACAACTTAGCCGTCAGAAAAAGATTTTTTTGAAAAAAATCTTAAGCCCCGGGGTCACAATTTCATCAAAAATCTGACTTTCGGCAATTCACTCAAAAATCGTGCCAAACGGTTGCAAATGCTCCCCTGAGATGTTTGGCGCTCGAAACAGAAGGCTTTTTATCACAGGAAAAGAAATCAGCCCGCGACAACTTAGCTGTCAGAAAAAGATTTTTTTGAAAAAATCCCTAAGCCCCGGGGTCACAATTTCATCAAAAATCTGACTTTCGGCAATTCACTCAAAAATGGTGCCAAACGGTTGCAAATGCTCCCCTGAGATGTTTGGCGGTCAAAACAGAAGGCTTTTTATCACAAGAAAAGAAATCAGCCCTCGACAACTTAACTGTCAGAAAAAGATTTTTTTTAAAAAAATCCCTAAGCCCCGGGCTCACAATTTCATCAAAAATCTGACTTTTGGCAATTGACTCAAAAATGGTGCCAAACGGTTGCAAATGCTCCCCTGAGATGTTTGGCGGTCGAAACAGTAGGCTTTTTAACACAGGAAAAGAAATCAGCCCTCGACAACTTAACCGGCAGAAAAACATTTTTTTGAAAAAATCCCTAAGCCCCGGGGTCACAATTTCATCAGAAATCTGACTTTCGGCAATTCACTCAAAAATGGTGCCAAATGGTTGCAAATGCTCCCCTGAAACGTTTCGCGTTCAAAACAGAAGGCTTTTTATCACAGGACAGAAAATCCTTAACCGGCAGAAAATGTTTTTTTTAAAAAAATTCTTAAGCCCCGGGGTCACAATTTCATCAAAAATCTGACTTTCGGCAATTCACTCAAAAATGGTGCCAAACGGTTGCAAATGCTCCCCTGAGATGTTTGGCGGTCGAAACAGAAGGCTTTTTATCACAAGAAAAGAAATCAGCCCGCGACAACTTAACCGGCAGAAAAACATTTTTTGAAAAAACCCCTAAGCCCCGGGGTCACAATTTCATCAGAAATCTGACTTTCGGCAATTGACTCAAAAATGGTGCCAAACGGTTGCAAATGCTCCCCTGAGATGTTTGGCGGTCGAAACAGAAGGCTTTTTATCACAGGAAAAGAAATCAGCCCGCTACAACTTAGCTGTCAGAAAAAGATTTTTTTGAAAAAATTCTTAAGCCCCGGGGTCACAATTTCATCAAAAATCTGACTTTCGGCAGTTGACTCAAAAATGGTGCCAAACGGTTGCAAATGCTCCCCTGGGATGTTTGGCGGTCGAAACAGATGGCTTTTTATCACAGGAAAAGAAATCAGCCCTCGACAACTTAACCGGCAGAAAAACATTTTTTTAAAAAAATCCCTAAGCCCCGGGGTCAAAATTTCATCAGAAATCTGACTTTCGGCAATTCACTCAAAAATGGTGCCAAATGGTTGCAAATGCTCCCCTGAAACGTTTCGCGGTCAAAACAGTAGGCTTTTTATCACAGGACAGAAAATCCTTAACCGGCAGAAAAAGATTTTTTTTAAAAAAATCCCTAAGCCCCGGGCTCACAATTTCATCAAAAATCTGACTTTCGGCAATTCACTCAAAAATGGTGCCAAACGGTTGCAAATGCTCCCCTGAGATGTTTGGCGGTCGAAAAAGAAAGCTTTTTATCACAGGAAAAGAAATATGCCCTCGACAACTTAGCTGTCAGAAAAATATTTTTTTGAAAAAATTCTTAAGCCCCGGGGTCACAATTTCATCAAAAATCTGACTTTCGGCAATTGATTCAAAAATGGTGCCAAACGGTTGCAAATGCTGCCCTGAGATGTTTGGCGGTCGAAACAGTAGGCTTTTTATCACAGGAAAAGAAATCAGCCCTCGACAACTTAGCCGTCAGAAAAAGATTTTTTTGAAAAAATCCCTAAGCCCAGGGGTCACAATTTCATCAAAAATCTGACTTTCGGCAATTGACTCAAAAATGGTGCCAAACGGTTGCAAATCCTCCCCTGAGATGTTTGGCGGTCGAAACAGTAGGCTTTTTAACACAGGAAAAGAAATCAGCCCTCGACAACTTAACCGGCAGAAAAACATTTTTTGAAAAAACCCCTAAGCCCAGGGGTCACAATTTCATCAGAAATCTGACTTTCGGCAATTCACTCAAAAATGCTGCCAAACGGTTGCAAATGCTCCCCTGAGATGTTTGGCGGTCGAAACAGAAGGCTTTTTATCACAGGAAAAGAAATCAGCCCTCGACAACTTAGCCGTCAGAAAAAGATTTTTTTGAAAAAATCCCTAAGCCCCGGGGTCACAATTTCATCAAAAATCTGACATTGGGCCATTCACTCAAAAATGGTGCCAAACGGTTGCAAATGCTCCCCTGAGATGTTTGGCGGTCGAAACAGTAGGCTTTTTATCACAGGAAAAGAAATCAGCCCTCGTCAACTTAACCGGCAGAAAAACATTTTTTTGAAAAAATCCCTAAGCCCCGGGGTCAAAATTTCATCAGAAATCTGACTTTTAGCAATTCACTCAAAAATGGTGCCAAACGGTTGCAAATGCTCCCCTGAAACGTTTCGCGGTCAAAACAGAAGGCTTTTTATCACAGGACAGAAAATCCTTAACAGGCAGAAAAAGATTTTTTTAAAAAAAATGCCTAAGCCCCGGGGTCACAATTTCATCAAAAATCTGACATTGGGCCATTCACTCAAAAATGGTGCCAAACGGTTGCAAATGCTCCCCTGAAATCTTTGGCAGTCGAAACAGAAGGTTTTTTTATCACAGGAAAAGAAATCCTTAACCGGAAGAAAAAGATTTTTTTGAAAAAATCCCTAAGCCCCGGGGTCACAATTTCATCAAAAATCTGACTTTCGGCAATTGACTCAAAAATGGTGCCAAACGGTTGCAAATGCTCCCCTGGGATGTTTGGCGGTCGAAACAGATGGCTTTTTATCACAGGAAAAGAAATCAGCCCTCGACAACTTAACCGGCAGAAAAACATTTTTTTGAAAAAATCCCTAAGCCCCGGGGTCAAAATTTCATCAGAAATCTGACTTTCGGCAATTCACTCAAAAATGGTGCCAAATGGTTGCAAATGCTCCCCTGAAACGTTTCGCGGTCAAAACAGTAGGCTTTTTATCACAGGACAGAAAATCCTTAACCGGCAGAAAAAGATTTTTTTAAAAAAAATCCCTAAGCCCCGGGCTCACAATTTCATCAAAAATCTGACTTTCGGCAATTCACTCAAAAATGGTGCCAAACGGTTGCAAATGCTCCCCTGAGATGTTTGGCGGTCGAAACAGAAGACTTTTTATCACAGGAAAAGAAATATGCCCTCGACAACTTAGCCGTCAGAAAAAGATTTTTTTGAAAAAAATCTTAAGCCCCGTGGTCACAATTTCATCAAAAATCTGACTTTCGGCAATTCACTCAAAAATCGTGCCAAACGGTTGCAAATGCTCCCCTGAGATGTTTGGCGCTCGAAACAGAAGGCTTTTTATCACAGGAAAAGAAATCAGCCCGCGACAACTTAGCTGTCAGAAAAAGATTTTTTTGAAAAAATCCCTAAGCCCCGGGGTCACAATTTCATCAAAAATCTGACTTTCGGCAATTCACTCAAAAATGGTGCCAAACGGTTGCAAATGCTCCCCTGAGATGTATGGCGGTCAAAACAGAAGGCTTTTTATCACAAGAAAAGAAATCAGCCCTCGACAACTTAACTGTCAGAAAAAGATTTTTTTAAAAAAAATCCCTAAGCCCCGGGCTCACAATTTCATCAAAAATCTGACTTTTGGCAATTGACTCAAAAATGGTGCCAAACGGTTGCAAATGCTCCCCTGAGATGTTTGGCGGTCGAAACAGTAGGCTTTTTAACACAGGAAAAGAAATCAGCCCTCGACAACTTAACCGGCAGAAAAACATTTTTTTGAAAAAAATCCCTAAGCCCCGGGCTCACAATTTCATCAGAAATCTGACTTTCGGCAATTCACTCAAAAATGGTGCCAAATGGTTGCAAATGCTCCCCTGAAACGTTTCGCGTTCAAAACAGAAGGCTTTTTATCACAGGACAGAAAATCCTTAACCGGCAGAAAATGTTTTTTTTAAAAAAATTCTTAAGCCCCGGGGTCACAATTTCATCAAAAATCTGACTTTCGGCAATTCACTCAAAAATGGTGCCAAACGGTTGCAAATGCTCCCCTGAGATGTTTGGCGGTCGAAACAGAAGGCTTTTTATCACAAGAAAAGAAATCAGCCCGCGACAACTTAACCGGCAGAAAAACATTTTTTGAAAAAACCCCTAAGCCCCGGGGTCACAATTTCATCAGAAATCTGACTTTCGGCAATTGACTCAAAAATGGTGCCAAACGGTTGCAAATGCTCCCCTGAGATGTTTGGCGGTCGAAACAGAAGGCTTTTTATCACAGGAAAAGAAATCAGCCCGCTACAACTTAGCTGTCAGAAAAAGATTTTTTTGAAAAAATTCTTAAGCCCCGGGGTCACAATTTCATCAAAAATCTGACTTTCGGCAGTTGACTCAAAAATGGTGCCAAACGGTTGCAAATGCTCCCCTGGGATGTTTGGCGGTCGAAACAGATGGCTTTTTATCACAGGAAAAGAAATCAGCCCTCGACAACTTAACCGGCAGAAAAACATTTTTTTAAAAAAATCCCTAAGCCCCGGGGTCAAAATTTCATCAGAAATCTGACTTTCGGCAATTCACTCAAAAATGGTGCCAAATGGTTGCAAATGCTCCCCTGAAACGTTTCGCGGTCAAAACAGTAGGCTTTTTATCACAGGACAGAAAATCCTTAACCGGCAGAAAAAGATTTTTTTTAAAAAAATCCCTAAGCCCCGGGCTCACAATTTCATCAAAAAACTGACTTTCGGCAATTCACTCAAAAATGGTGCCAAACGGTTGCAAATGCTCCCCTGAGATGTTTGGCGGTCGAAAAAAAAAGCTTTTTATCACAGGAAAAGAAATATGCCCTCGACAACTTAGCTGTCAGAAAAATATTTTTTTGAAAAAATCCCTAAGCCCCGGGGTAACAATTTCATCAAAAATCTGACTTTCGGCAATTGACTCAAAAATGGTGACAAACGGTTGCAAATGCTCCCCTGAGATGTTTGGCGGTCGAAACAGAAGGCTTTTTATCACAGGAAAAGAAATCAGCCCGCTACAACTTAGCTGTCAGAAAAAGATTTTTTTGAAAAAATTCTTAAGCCCCGGGGTCACAATTTCAGGAAAAATCTGACTTTCGGCAATTGACTCAAAAATGGTGCCAAACGGTTGCAAATGCTCCCCTGAGATGTTTGGCGGTCGAAACAGTAGGCTTTTTAACACAGGAAAAGAAATCAGCCCTCGACAACTTAACCGGCAGAAAAACATTTTTTTGAAAAAATCCCTAAGCCCCGGGGTAACAATTTCATCAAAAATCTGACTTTTGGCAATTGACTCAAAAATGGTGCCAAACGGTTGCACATGCTCCCCTGAGATGTTTGGCGGTCGAAACAGAAGGCTTTTTATCACAGGAAAAGAAATCAGACCGCGACAACTTAGCTGTCAGAAAAAGATTTTTTTGAAAAAATTCTTAAGCCCCGGGGTCACAATTTCATCAAAAATCTGACTTTCGGCAATTCACTCAAAAATGGTGCCAAATGGTGCCAAATGCTCCCCTGAGATGTTTGGCGGTCGAAACAGAAGGCTTTTTATCACAGGAAAAGAAATATGCCCTCGACAACTTAGCTGTCAGAAAAAGATTTTTTTGAAAAAATTCTTAAGCCCCGGGGTCACAATTTCATCAAAAATCTGACTTTCGGCAATTGACTCAAAAATGGTGCCAAACGGTTGCAAATGCTCCCCTGAGATGTTTGGCGGTCGAAACAGTAGGCTTTTTATCACAGGAAAAGAAATCAGCCCTCGACAACTTAGCCATCAGAAAAAGATTTTTTTGAAAAAATTCTTAAGCCCCGGGGTCACAATTTCATCAAAAATCTGACTTTCGGCAATTCACTCAAAAATGGTGCCAAACGGTTGCAAATGCTCCCGTGGGATGTTTGGCGGTCGAAACAGATGGCTTTTTATCACAGGAAAAGAAATCAGCCCTCGACAACTTCACCGGACAAAAAACATTTTTTTGAAAAAATCCCTAAGCCCCGGGGTCAAAATTTCATCAAAAATTTGACTTTCGGCAATTGACTCAAAAATGGTGCCAAACGGTTGCAAATGCTCCCCTGAGATGTTTGGCGGTCGAAACAGATGGCTTTTTATCACAGGAAAAGAAATCAGCCCTCGACAACTTAGCCGTCAGAAAAAGATTTTTTTGAAAAAAATCTTAAGCCCCGGGGTCACAATTTCATCAAAAATCTGACTTTTGGCAATTCACTCAAAAATCGTGCCAAACGGTTGCAAATGCTCCCCTGAGATGTTTGGCGGTCGAAACAGAAGGCTTTTTATCACAGGAAAAGAAATCAGCCCGCGACAACTTAGCTGTCAGAAAAAGATTTTTTTGAAAAAATCCCTAAGCCCCGGGGTCACAATTTCATCAAAAATCTGACTTTCGGCAGTTCACTCAAAAATGGTGCCAAACGGTTGCAAATGCTCCCCTGAAATCTTTGGCAGTCGAAACAGAAGGTTTTTTTATCATAGGAAAAGAAATCCTTAACCGGAAGAAAAAGATTTTTTTGAAAAAATCCCTAAGCCCCGGGGTCACAATTTCATCAAAAATCTGACTTTCGGCAATTGACTCAAAAATGGTGCCAAACGGTTGCAAATGCTCCCCTGGGATGTTTGGCGGTCGAAACAGATGGCTTTTTATCACAGGAAAAGAAATCAGCCCTCGACAACTTAACCGGCAGAAAAACATTTTTTTGAAAAAATCCCTAAGCCCCGGGGTCAAAATTTCATCAGAAATCTGACTTTCGGCAATTCACTCAAAAATGGTGCCAAATGGTTGCAAATGCTCCCCTGAAACGTTTCGCGGTCAAAACAGTAGGCTTTTTATCACAGGACAGAAAATCCTTAACCGGCAGAAAAAGATTTTTTTTAAAAAAATCCCTAAGCCCCGGGCTCACAATTTCATCAAAAATCTGACTTTCGGCAATTCACTCAAAAATGGTGCCAAACGGTTGCAAATGCTCCCCTGAGATGTTTGGCGGTCGAAACAGTAGGCTTTTTATCACAGGAAAAGAAATCAGCCCTCGACAACTTAGCCATCAGAAAAAGATTTTTTTGAAAAAATTCTTAAGCCCCGGGGTCACAATTTCATCAAAAATCTGACTTTCGGCAGTTGATTCAAAAATGGTGCCAAACGGTTGCAAATGCTGCCCTGAGATGTTTGGCGGTCGAAACAGTAGGCTTTTTATCACAGGAAAAGAAATCAGCCCTCGACAACTTAGCCGTCAGAAAAAGATTTTTTTGAAAAAATCCCTAAGCCCAGGGGTCACAATTTCATCAAAAATCTGACTTTCGGCAATTGACTCAAAAATGGTGCCAAACGGTTGCAAATGCTCCCCTGAGATGTTTGGCGGTCGAAACAGTAGGCTTTTTAACACAGGAAAAGAAATCAGCCCTCGACAACTTAACCGGCAGAAAAAGATTTTTTTAAAAAAAATGCCTAAGCCCCGGGGTCACAATTTCATCAAAAATCTGACATTGGGCCATTCACTCAAAAATGGTGCCAAACGCTTGCAAATGCTCCCCTGAGATGTTTGGCGGTCGAAACAGAAGGCTTTTTATCACAAGAAAAGAAATCAGCCCGCGACAACTTAACCGGCAGAAAAACATTTTTTGAAAAAACCCCTAAGCCCAGGGGTCACAATTTCATCAGAAATCTGACTTTCGGCAATTCACTCAAAAATGCTGCCAAACGGTTGCAAATGCTCCCCTGAGATGTTTGGCGGTCGAAACAGAAGGCTTTTTATCACAGGAAAAGAAATCAGCCCTCGACAACTTAGCCGTCAGAAAAAGATTTTTTTGAAAAAATCCCTAAGCCCCGGGGTCACAATTTCATCAAAAATCTGACTTTCGGCAATTGACTCAAAAATGGTGCCAAACGGTTGCAAATGCTCCCCTGAGATGTTTGGCGGTCGAAACAGATGGCTTTTTATCACAGGAAAAGAAATCAGCCCTCGACAACTTAACCGGCAGAAAAACATTTTTTTGAAAAAATCCCTAAGCCCCGGGGTCAAAATTTCATCAGAAATCTGACTTTCGGCAATTCACTCAAAAATGGTGCCAAATGGTTGCAAATGCTCCCCTGAAACGTTTCGCGGTCAAAACAGAAGGCTTTTTATCACAGGACAGAAAATCCTTAACCGGCAGAAAAAGATTTTTTTAAAAAAAATCCCTAAGCCCCGGGCTCACAATTTCATCAAAAATCTGACTTTCGGCAATTCACTCAAAAATGGTGCCAAACGGTTGCAAATGCTCCCCTGAGATGTTTGGCGGTCGAAACAGAAGACTTTTTATCACAGGAAAAGAAATATGCCCTCGACAACTTAGCCGTCAGAAAAAGATTTTTTTGAAAAAAATCTTAAGCCCCGGGGTCACAATTTCATCAAAAATCTGACTTTCGGCAATTCACTCAAAAATCGTGCCAAACGGTTGCAAATGCTCCCCTGAGATGTTTGGCGCTCGAAACAGAAGGCTTTTTATCACAGGAAAAGAAATCAGCCCGCGACAACTTAGCTGTCAGAAAAAGATTTTTTTGAAAAAATCCCTAAGCCCCGGGGTCACAATTTCATCAAAAATCTGACTTTCGGCAATTCACTCAAAAATGGTGCCAAACGGTTGCAAATGCTCCCCTGAGATGTTTGGCGGTCAAAACAGAAGGCTTTTTATCACAAGAAAAGAAATCAGCCCTCGACAGCTTAACTGTCAGAAAAAGATTTTTTTTTAAAAAATCCCTAAGCCCCGGGCTCACAATTTCATCAAAAATCTGACTTTTGGCAATTGACTCAAAAATGGTGCCAAACGGTTGCAAATGCTCCCCTGGGATGTTTGGCGGTCGAAACAGATGGCTTTTTATCACAGGAAAAGAAATCAGCCCTCGACAACTTAACCGGCAGAAAAACATTTTTTTAAAAAAATCCCTAAGCCCCGGGGTCAAAATTTCATCAGAAATCTGACTTTCGGCAATTCACTCAAAAATGGTGCCAAATGGTTGCAAATGCTCCCCTGAAACGTTTCGCGGTCAAAACAGTAGGCTTTTTATCACAGGACAGAAAATCCTTAACCGGCAGAAAAAGATTTTTTTAAAAAAAATCCCTAAGCCCCGGGCTCACAATTTCATCAAAAATCTGACTTTCGGCAATTCACTCAAAAATGGTGCCAAACGGTTGCAAATGCTCCCCTGAGATGTTTGGCGGTCGAAAAAGAAAGCTTTTTATCACAGGAAAAGAAATATGCCCTCGACAACTTAGCTGTCAGAAAAATATTTTTTTGAAAAAATTCTTAAGCCCCGGGGTCACAATTTCATCAAAAATCTGACTTTCGGCAATTGATTCAAAAATGGTGCCAAACGGTTGCAAATGCTGCCCTGAGATGTTTGGCGGTCGAAACAGTAGGCTTTTTATCACAGGAAAAGAAATCAGCCCTCGACAACTTAGCCGTCAGAAAAAGATTTTTTTGAAAAAATCCCTAAGCCCAGGGGTCACAATTTCATCAAAAATCTGACTTTCGGCAATTGACTCAAAAATGGTGCCAAACGGTTGCAAATGGTCCCCTGAGATGTTTGGCGGTCGAAACAGTAGGCTTTTTAACACAGGAAAAGAAATCAGCCCTCGACAACTTAACCGGCAGAAAAAGATTTTTTTTAAAAAAATGCCTAAGCCCCGGGGTCACAATTTCATCAAAAATCTGACATTGGGCCATTCACTCAAAAATGGTGCCAAACGGTTGCAAATGCTCCCCTGAGATGTTTGGCGGTCGAAACAGAAGGCTTTTTATCACAAGAAAAGAAATCAGCCCGCGACAACTTAACCGGCAGAAAAACATTTTTTGAAAAAACCCCTAAGCCCAGGGGTCACAATTTCATCAGAAATCTGACTTTCGGCAATTCACTCAAAAATGCTGCCAAACGGTTGCAAATGCTCCCCTGAGATGTTTGGCGGTCGAAACAGAAGGCTTTTTATCACAGGAAAAGAAATCAGCCCTCGACAACTTAGCCGTCAGAAAAAGATTTTTTTGAAAAAATCCCTAAGCCCCGGGGTCACAATTTCATCAAAAATCTGACTTTTAGCAATTGACTCAAAAATGGTGCCAAACGGTTGCAAATGCTCCCCTGAGATGTTTGGCGGTCGAAACAGTAGGCTTTTTATCACAGGAAAAGAAATCAGCCCTCGTCAACTTAACCGGCAGAAAAACATTTTTTTGAAAAAATCCCTAAGCCCCGGGGTCAAAATTTCATCAGAAATCTGACTTTCGGCAATTCACTCAAAAATGGTGCCAAACGGTTGCAAATGCTCCCCTGAAACGTTTCGCGGTCAAAACAGAAGGCTTTTTATCACAGGACAGAAAATCCTTAACAGGCAGAAAAAGATTTTTTTTAAAAAAATGCCTAAGCCCCGGGGTCACAATTTCATCAAAAATCTGACATTGGGCCATTCACTCAAAAATGGTGCCAAACGGTTGCAAATGCTCCCCTGAAATCTTTGGCAGTCGAAACAGAAGGTTTTTTTATCACAGGAAAAGAAATCCTTAACCGGAAGAAAAAGATTTTTTTGAAAAAATCCCTAAGCCCCGGGGTCACAATTTCATCAAAAATCTGACTTTCGGCAATTGACTCAAAAATGGTGCCAAACGGTTGCAAATGCTCCCCTGGGATGTTTGGCGGTCGAAACAGATGGCTTTTTATCACAGGAAAAGAAATCAGCCCTCGACAACTTAACCGGCAGAAAAACATTTTTTTGAAAAAATCCCTAAGCCCCGGGGTCAAAATTTCATCAGAAATCTGACTTTCGGCAATTCACTCAAAAATGGTGCCAAATGGTTGCAAATGCTCCCCTGAAACGTTTCGCGGTCAAAACAGTAGGCTTTTTATCACAGGACAGAAAATCCTTAACCGGCAGAAAAAGATTTTTTTTAAAAAAATCCCTAAGCCCCGGGCTCACAATTTCATCAAAAATCTGACTTTCGGCAATTCACTCAAAAATGGTGCCAAACGGTTGCAAATGCTCCCCTGAGATGTTTGGCGGTCGAAACAGAAGACTTTTTATCACAGGAAAAGAAATATGCCCTCGACAACTTAGCCGTCAGAAAAAGATTTTTTTGAAAAAAATCTTAAGCCCCGGGGTCACAATTTCATCAAAAATCTGACTTTCGGCAATTCACTCAAAAATCGTGCCAAACGGTTGCAAATGCTCCCCTGAGATGTTTGGCGCTCGAAACAGAAGGCTTTTTATCACAGGAAAAGAAATCAGCCCGCGACAACTTAGCTGTCAGAAAAAGATTTTTTTGAAAAAATCCCTAAGCCCCGGGGTCACAATTTCATCAAAAATCTGACTTTCGGCAATTCACTCAAAAATGGTGCCAAACGGTTGCAAATGCTCCCCTGAGATGTTTGGCGGTCAAAACAGAAGGCTTTTTATCACAAGAAAAGAAATCAGCCCTCGACAACTTAACTGTCAGAAAAAGATTTTTTTTAAAAAAATCCCTAAGCCCCGGGCTCACAATTTCATCAAAAATCTGACTTTTGGCAATTGACTCAAAAATGGTGCCAAACGGTTGCAAATGCTCCCCTGAGATGTTTGGCGGTCGAAACAGTAGGCTTTTTAACACAGGAAAAGAAATCAGCCCTCGACAACTTAACCGGCAGAAAAACATTTTTTTGAAAAAATCCCTAAGCCCCGGGGTCACAATTTCATCAGAAATCTGACTTTCGGCAATTCACTCAAAAATGGTGCCAAATTGTTGCAAATGCTCCCCTGAAACGTTTCGCGTTCAAAACAGAAGGCTTTTTATCACAGGACAGAAAATCCTTAACCGGCAGAAAATGTTTTTTTTAAAAAAATTCTTAAGCCCCGGGGTCACAATTTCATCAAAAATCTGACTTTCGGCAATTCACTCAAAAATGGTGCCAAACGGTTGCAAATGCTCCCCTGAGATGTTTGTCGGTCGAAACAGAAGGCTTTTTATCACAAGAAAAGAAATCAGCCCGCGACAACTTAACCGGCAGAAAAACATTTTTTGAAAAAACCCCTAAGCCCCGGGGTCACAATTTCATCAGAAATCTGACTTTCGGCAATTGACTCAAAAATGGTGCCAAACGGTTGCAAATGCTCCCCTGAGATGTTTGGCGGTCGAAACAGAAGGCTTTTTATCACAGGAAAAGAAATCAGCCCGCTACTACTTAGCTTTCAGAAAAAGATTTTTTTGAAAAAATTCTTAAGCCCCGGGGTCACAATTTCATCAAAAATCTGACTTTCGGCAGTTGACTCAAAAATGGTGCCAAACGGTTGCAAATGCTCCCCTGGGATGTTTGGCGGTCGAAACAGATGGCTTTTTATCACAGGAAAAGAAATCAGCCCTCGACAACTTAACCGGCAGAAAAACATTTTTTTAAAAAAATCCCTAAGCCCCGGGGTCAAAATTTCATCAGAAATCTGACTTTCGGCAATTCACTCAAAAATGGTGCCAAATGGTTGCAAATGCTCCCCTGAAACGTTTCGCGGTCAAAACAGTAGGCTTTTTATCACAGGACAGAAAATCCTTAACCGGCAGAAAAAGATTTTTTTTAAAAAAATCCCTAAGCCCCGGGCTCACAATTTCATCAAAAATCTGACTTTCGGCAATTCACTCAAAAATGGTGCCAAACGGTTGCAAATGCTCCCCTGAGATGTTTGGCGGTCGAAAAAGAAAGCTTTTTATCACAGGAAAAGAAATATGCCCTCGACAACTTAGCTGTCAGAAAAATATTTTTTTGAAAAAATTCTTAAGCCCCGGGGTCACAATTTCATCAAAAATCTGACTTTCGGCAATTGATTCAAAAATGGTGCCAAACGGTTGCAAATGCTGCCCTGAGATGTTTGGCGGTCGAAACAGTAGGCTTTTTAACACAGGAAAAGAAATCAGCCCTCGACAACTTAACCGGCAGAAAAAGATTTTTTTAAAAAAAATGCCTAAGCCCCGGGGTCACAATTTCATCAAAAATCTGACATTGGGCCATTCACTCAAAAATGGTGCCAAACGGTTGCAAATGCTCCCCTGAGATGTTTGGCGGTCGAAACAGAAGGCTTTTTATCACAAGAAAAGAAATCAGCCCGCGACAACTTAACCGGCAGAAAAACATTTTTTGAAAAAACCCCTAAGCCCAGGGGTCACAATTTCATCAGAAATCTGACTTTCGGCAATTCACTCAAAAATGCTGCCAAACGGTTGCAAATGCTCCCCTGAGATGTTTGGCGGTCGAAACAGAAGGCTTTTTATCACAGGAAAAGAAATCAGCCCTCGACAACTTAGCCGTCAGAAAAAGATTTTTTTGAAAAAATCCCTAAGCCCCGGGGTCACAATTTCATCAAAAATCTGACTTTCGGCAATTGACTCAAAAATGGTGCCAAACGGTTGCAAATGCTCCCCTGAGATGTTTGGCGGTCGAAACAGATGGCTTTTTATCACAGGAAAAGAAATCAGCCCTCGACAACTTAACCGGCAGAAAAACATTTTTTTGAAAAAATCCCTAAGCCCCGGGGTCACAATTTCATCAAAAATCTGACTTTCGGCAATTCACTCAAATATGGTGCCAAATGGTTGCAAATGCTCCCCTGAAACGTTTCGCGGTCAAAACAGAAGGCTTTTTATCACAGGACAGAAAATCCTTAACCGGCAGAAAAAGATTTTTTTAAAAAAAATCCCTAAGCCCCGGGCTCACAATTTCATCAAAAATCTGACTTTCGGCAATTCACTCAAAAATGGTGCCAAACGGTTGCAAATGCTCCCCTGAGATGTTTGGCGGTCGAAACAGAAGACTTTTTATCACAGGAAAAGAAATATGCCCTCGACAACTTAGCCGTCAGAAAAAGATTTTTTTGAAAAAAATCTTAAGCCCCGGGGTCACAATTTCATCAAAAATCTGACTTTCGGCAATTCACTCAAAAATCGTGCCAAACGGTTGCAAATGCTCCCCTGAGATGTTTGGCGCTCGAAACAGAAGGCTTTTTATCACAGGAAAAGAAATCAGCCCGCGACAACTTAGCTGTCAGAAAAAGATTTTTTTGAAAAAATCCCTAAGCCCCGGGGTCACAATTTCATCAAAAATCTGACTTTCGGCAATTCACTCAAAAATGGTGCCAAACGGTTGCAAATGCTCCCCTGAGATGTTTGGCGGTCAAAACAGAAGGCTTTTTATCACAAGAAAAGAAATCAGCCCTCGACAGCTTAACTGTCAGAAAAAGATTTTTTTTAAAAAAATCCCTAAGCCCCGGGCTCACAATTTCATCAAAAATCTGACTTTTGGCAATTGACTCAAAAATGGTGCCAAACGGTTGCAAATGCTCCCCTGGGATGTTTGGCGGTCGAAACAGATGGCTTTTTATCACAGGAAAAGAAATCAGCCCTCGACAACTTAACCGGCAGAAAAACATTTTTTAAAAAAAAATCCCTAAGCCCCGGGGTCAAAATTTCATCAGAAATCTGACTTTCGGCAATTCACTCAAAAATGGTGCCAAATGGTTGCAAATGCTCCCCTGAAACGTTTCGCGTTCAAAACAGAAGGCTTTTTATCACAGGACAGAAAATCCTTAACCGGCAGAAAATGTTTTTTTTAAAAAAATTCTTAAGCCCCGGGGTCACAATTTCATCAAAAATCTGACTTTCGGCAATTCACTCAAAAATGGTTCCAAACGGTTGCAAATGCTCCCCTGAGATGTTTGTCGGTCGAAACAGAAGGCTTTTTATCACAAGAAAAGAAATCAGCCCGCGACAACTTAACCGGCAGAAAAACATTTTTTGAAAAAACCCCTAAGCCCCGGGGTCACAATTTCATCAGAAATCTGACTTTCGGCAATTGACTCAAAAATGGTGCCAAACGGTTGCAAATGCTCCCCTGAGATGTTTGGCGGTCGAAACAGAAGGCTTTTTATCACAGGAAAAGAAATCAGCCCGCTACAACTTAGCTGTCAGAAAAAGATTTTTTTGAAAAAATTCTTAAGCCCCGGGGTCACAATTTCATCAAAAATCTGACTTTCGGCAGTTGACTCAAAAATGGTGCCAAACGGTTGCAAATGCTCCCCTGGGATGTTTGGCGGTCGAAACAGATGGCTTTTTATCACAGGAAAAGAAATCAGCCCTCGACAACTTAACCGGCAGAAAAACATTTTTTTAAAAAAATCCCTAAGCCCCGGGGTCAAAATTTCATCAGAAATCTGACTTTCGGCAATTCACTCAAAAATGGTGCCAAATGGTTGCAAATGCTCCCCTGAAACGTTTCGCGGTCAAAACAGTAGGCTTTTTATCACAGGACAGAAAATCCTTAACCGGCAGAAAAAGATTTTTTTTAAAAAAATCCCTAAGCCCCGGGCTCACAATTTCATCAAAAATCTGACTTTCGGCAATTCACTCAAAAATGGTGCCAAACGGTTGCAAATGCTCCCCTGAGATGTTTGGCGGTCGAAAAAGAAAGCTTTTTATCACAGGAAAAGAAATATGCCCTCGACAACTTAGCTGTCAGAAAAATATTTTTTTGAAAAAATTCTTAAGCCCCGGGGTCACAATTTCATCAAAAATCTGACTTTCGGCAATTGATTCAAAAATGGTGCCAAACGGTTGCAAATGCTGCCCTGAGATGTTTGGCGGTCGAAACAGTAGGCTTTTTATCACAGGAAAAGAAATCAGCCCTCGACAACTTAGCCGTCAGAAAAAGATTTTTTTGAAAAAATCCCTAAGCCCAGGGGTCACAATTTCATCAAAAATCTGACTTTCGGCAATTGACTCAAAAATGGTGCCAAACGGTTGCAAATGGTCCCCTGAGATGTTTGGCGGTCGAAACAGTAGGCTTTTTAACACAGGAAAAGAAATCAGCCCTCGACAACTTAACCGGCAGAAAAAGATTTTTTTTAAAAAAATGCCTAAGCCCCGGGGTCACAATTTCATCAAAAATCTGACATTGGGCCATTCACTCAAAAATGGTGCCAAACGGTTGCAAATGCTCCCCTGAGATGTTTGGCGGTCGAAACAGAAGGCTTTTTATCACAAGAAAAGAAATCAGCCCGCGACAACTTAACCGGCAGAAAAACATTTTTTGAAAAAACCCCTAAGCCCAGGGGTCACAATTTCATCAGAAATCTGACTTTCGGCAATTCACTCAAAAATGCTGCCAAACGGTTGCAAATGCTCCCCTGAGATGTTTGGCGGTCGAAACAGAAGGCTTTTTATCACAGGAAAAGAAATCAGCCCTCGACAACTTAGCCGTCAGAAAAAGATTTTTTTGAAAAAATCCCTAAGCCCCGGGGTCACAATTTCATCAAAAATCTGACTTTTAGCAATTGACTCAAAAATGGTGCCAAACGGTTGCAAATGCTCCCCTGAGATGTTTGGCGGTCGAAACAGTAGGCTTTTTATCACAGGAAAAGAAATCAGCCCTCGTCAACTTAACCGGCAGAAAAACATTTTTTTGAAAAAATCCCTAAGCCCCGGGGTCAAAATTTCATCAGAAATCTGACTTTCGGCAATTCACTCAAAAATGGTGCCAAACGGTTGCAAATGCTCCCTTGAAACGTTTCGCGGTCAAAACAGAAGGCTTTTTATCACAGGACAGAAAATCCTTAACAGGCAGAAAAAGATTTTTTTTAAAAAAATGCCTAAGCCCCGGGGTCACAATTTCATCAAAAATCTGACATTGGGCCATTCACTCAAAAATGGTGCCAAACGGTTGCAAATGCTCCCCTGAAATCTTTGGCAGTCGAAACAGAAGGTTTTTTTATCACAGGAAAAGAAATCCTTAACCGGAAGAAAAAGATTTTTTTGAAAAAATCCCTAAGCCCCGGGGTCACAATTTCATCAGAAATCTGACTTTCGGCAATTGACTCAAAAATGGTGCCAAACGGTTGCAAATGCTCCCCTGAGATGTTTGGCGGTCGAAACAGAAGGCTTTTTATCACAGGAAAAGAAATCAGCCCGCTACAACTTAGCTGTCAGAAAAAGATTTTTTTGAAAAAATTCTTAAGCCCCGGGGTCACAATTTCATCAAAAATCTGACTTTCGGCAATTGACTCAAAAATGGTGCCAAACGGTTGCAAATGCTCCCCTGAGATGTTTGGCGGTCGAAACAGTAGGCTTTTTAACACAGGAAAAGAAATCAGCCCTCGACAACTTAACCGGCAGAAAAACATTTTTTTGAAAAAATCCCTAAGCCCCGGGGTCACAATTTCATCAGAAATCTGACTTTCGGCAATTCACTCAAAAATGGTGCCAAATGGTTGCAAATGCTCCCCTGAAACGTTTCGCGTTCAAAACAGAAGGCTTTTTATCACAGGACAGAAAATCCTTAACCGGCAGAAAATGTTTTTTTTAAAAAAATTCTTAAGCCCCGGGGTCACAATTTCATCAAAAATCTGACTTTCGGCAATTCACTCAAAAATGGTGCCAAACGGTTGCAAATGCTCCCCTGAGATGTTTGTCGGTCGAAACAGAAGGCTTTTTATCACAAGAAAAGAAATCAGCCCGCGACAACTTAACCGGCAGAAAAACATTTTTTGAAAAAACCCCTAAGCCCCGGGGTCACAATTTCATCAGAAATCTGACTTTCGGCAAATGACTCAAAAATGGTGCCAAACGGTTGCAAATGCTCCCCTGAGATGTTTGGCGGTCGAAACAGAAGGCTTTTTATCACAGGAAAAGAAATCAGCCCGCTACAACTTAGCTGTCAGAAAAAGATTTTTTTGAAAAAATTCTTAAGCCCCGGGGTCACAATTTCATCAAAAATCTGACTTTCGGCAGTTGACTCAAAAATGGTGCCAAACGGTTGCAAATGCTCCCCTGGGATGTTTGGCGGTCGAAACAGATGGCTTTTTATCACAGGAAAAGAAATCAGCCCTCGACAACTTAACCGGCAGAAAAACATTTTTTTAAAAAAATCCCTAAGCCCCGGCGTCAAAATTTCATCAGAAATCTGACTTTCGGCAATTCACTCAAAAATGGTGCCAAATGGTTGCAAATGCTCCCCTGAAACGTTTCGCGGTCAAAACAGTAGGCTTTTTATCACAGGACAGAAAATCCTTAACCGGCAGAAAAAGATTTTTTTTAAAAAAATCCCTAAGCCCCGGGCTCACAATTTCATCAAAAATCTGACTTTCGGCAATTCACTCAAAAATGGTGCCAAACGGTTGCAAATGCTCCCCTGAGATGTTTGGCGGTCGAAAAAGAAAGCTTTTTATCACAGGAAAAGAAATATGCCCTCGACAACTTAGCTGTCAGAAAAATATTTTTTTGAAAAAATTCTTAAGCCCCGGGGTCACAATTTCATCAAAAATCTGACTTTCGGCAATTGATTCAAAAATGGTGCCAAACGGTTGCAAATGCTGCCCTGAGATGTTTGGCGGTCGAAACAGTAGGCTTTTTATCACAGGAAAAGAAATCAGCCCTCGACAACTTAGCCGTCAGAAAAAGATTTTTTTGAAAAAATCCCTAAGCCCAGGGGTCACAATTTCATCAAAAATCTGACTTTCGGCAATTGACTCAAAAATGGTGCCAAACGGTTGCAAATGGTCCCCTGAGATGTTTGGCGGTCGAAACAGAAGGCTTTTTATCACAGGAAAAGAAATCAGCCCTCGACAACTTAGCCGTCAGAAAAAGATTTTTTTGAAAAAATCCCTAAGCCCCGGGGTCACAATTTCATCAAAAATCTGACATTGGGCCATTCACTCAAAAATGGTGCCAAACGGTTGCAAATGCTCCCCTGAGATGTTTGGCGGTCGAAACAGAAGGCTTTTTATCACAAGAAAAGAAATCAGCCCGCGACAACTTAACCGGCAGAAAAAGATTTTTTTAAAAAAAATGCCTAAGCCCCGGGGTCACAATTTCATCAAAAATCTGACATTGGGCCATTCACTCAAAAATGGTGCCAAACGGTTGCAAATGCTGCCCTGAGATGTTTGGCGGTCGAAACAGTAGGCTTTTTAACACAGGAAAAGAAATCAGCCCTCGACAACTTAACCGGCAGAAAAAGATTTTTTTAAAAAAAATGCCTAAGCCCCGGGGTCACAATTTCATCAAAAATCTGACATTGGGCCATTCACTCAAAAATGGTGCCAAACGGTTGCAAATGCTCCCCTGAGATGTTTGGCGGTCGAAACAGAAGGCTTTTTATCACAAGAAAAGAAATCAGCCCGCGACAACTTAACCGGCAGAAAAACATTTTTTGAAAAAACCCCTAAGCCCAGGGGTCACAATTTCATCAGAAATCTGACTTTCGGCAATTCACTCAAAAATGCTGCCAAACGGTTGCAAATGCTCCCCTGAGATGTTTGGCGGTCGAAACAGAAGGCTTTTTATCACAGGAAAAGAAATCAGCCCTCGACAACTTAGCCGTCAGAAAAAGATTTTTTTGAAAAAATCCCTAAGCCCCGGGGTCACAATTTCATCAAAAATCTGACTTTTAGCAATTGACTCAAAAATGGTGCCAAACGGTTGCAAATGCTCCCCTGAGATGTTTGGCGGTCGAAACAGTAGGCTTTTTATCACAGGAAAAGAAATCAGCCCTCGTCAACTTAACCGGCAGAAAAACATTTTTTTGAAAAAATCCCTAAGCCCCGGGGTCAAAATTTCATCAGAAATCTGACTTTCGGCAATTCACTCAAAAATGGTGCCAAACGGTTGCAAATGCTCCCCTGAAACGTTTCGCGGTCAAAACAGAAGGCTTTTTATCACAGGACAGAAAATCCTTAACAGGCAGAAAAAGATTTTTTTTAAAAAAATGCCTAAGCCCCGGGGTCACAATTTCATCAAAAATCTGACATTGGGCCATTCACTCAAAAATGGTGCCAAACGGTTGCAAATGCTCCCCTGAAATCTTTGGCAGTCGAAACAGAAGGTTTTTTTATCACAGGAAAAGAAATCCTTAACCGGAAGAAAAAGATTTTTTTGAAAAAATCCCTAAGCCCCGGGGTCACAATTTCATCAGAAATCTGACTTTCGGCAATTGACTCAAAAATGGTGCCAAACGGTTGCAAATGCTCCCCTGAGATGTTTGGCGGTCGAAACAGAAGGCTTTTTATCACAGGAAAAGAAATCAGCCCGCTACAACTTAGCTGTCAGAAAAAGATTTTTTTGAAAAAATTCTTAAGCCCCGGGGTCACAATTTCATCAAAAATCTGACTTTCGGCAATTGACTCAAAAATGGTGCCAAACGGTTGCAAATGCTCCCCTGAGATGTTTGGCGGTCGAAACAGTAGGCTTTTTAACACAGGAAAAGAAATCAGCCCTCGACAACTTAACCGGCAGAAAAACATTTTTTTGAAAAAATCCCTAAGCCCCGGGGTCACAATTTCATCAGAAATCTGACTTTCGGCAATTCACTCAAAAATGGTGCCAAATGGTTGCAAATGCTCCCCTGAAACGTTTCGCGTTCAAAACAGAAGGCTTTTTATCACAGGACAGAAAATCCTTAACCGGCAGAAAATGTTTTTTTTAAAAAAATTCTTAAGCCCCGGGGTCACAATTTCATCAAAAATCTGACTTTCGGCAATTCACTCAAAAATGGTGCCAAACGGTTGCAAATGCTCCCCTGAGATGTTTGTCGGTCGAAACAGAAGGCTTTTTATCACAAGAAAAGAAATCAGCCCGCGACAACTTAACCGGCAGAAAAACATTTTTTGAAAAAACCCCTAAGCCCCGGGGTCACAATTTCATCAGAAATCTGACTTTCGGCAAATGACTCAAAAATGGTGCCAAACGGTTGCAAATGCTCCCCTGAGATGTTTGGCGGTCAAAACAGAAGGCTTTTTATCACAGGAAAAGAAATCAGCCCGCTACAACTTAGCTGTCAGAAAAAGATTTTTTTGAAAAAATTCTTAAGCCCCGGGGTCACAATTTCATCAAAAATCTGACTTTCGGCAGTTGACTCAAAAATGGTGCCAAACGGTTGCAAATGCTCCCCTGGGATGTTTGGCGGTCGAAACAGATGGCTTTTTATCACAGGAAAAGAAATCAGCCCTCGACAACTTAACCGGCAGAAAAACATTTTTTTAAAAAAATCCCTAAGCCCCGGGGTCAAAATTTCATCAGAAATCTGACTTTCGGCAATTCACTCAAAAATGGTGCCAAATGGTTGCAAATGCTCCCCTGAAACGTTTCGCGGTCAAAACAGTAGGCTTTTTATCACAGGACAGAAAATCCTTAACCGGCAGAAAAAGATTTTTTTAAAAAAAATCCCTAAGCCCCGGGCTCACAATTTCATCAAAAATCTGACTTTCGGCAATTCACTCAAAAATGGTGCCAAACGGTTGCAAATGCTCCCCTGAGATGTTTGGCGGTCGAAAAAGAAAGCTTTTTATCACAGGAAAAGAAATATGCCCTCGACAACTTAGCTGTCAGAAAAATATTTTTTTGAAAAAATTCTTAAGCCCCGGGGTCACAATTTCATCAAAAATCTGACTTTCGGCAATTGATTCAAAAATGGTGCCAAACGGTTGCAAATGCTGCCCTGAGATGTTTGGCGGTCGAAACAGTAGGCTTTTTATCACAGGAAAAGAAATCAGCCCTCGACAACTTAGCCGTCAGAAAAAGATTTTTTTGAAAAAATCCCTAAGCCCAGGGGTCACAATTTCATCAAAAATCTGACTTTCGGCAATTGACTCAAAAATGGTGCCAAACGGTTGCAAATGGTCCCCTGAGATGTTTGGCGGTCGAAACAGTAGGCTTTTTAACACAGGAAAAGAAATCAGCCCTCGACAACTTAACCGGCAGAAAAAGATTTTTTTAAAAAAAATGCCTAAGCCCCGGGGTCACAATTTCATCAAAAATCTGACATTGGGCCATTCACTCAAAAATGGTGCCAAACGGTTGCAAATGCTCCCCTGAGATGTTTGGCGGTCGAAACAGAAGGCTTTTTATCACAAGAAAAGAAATCAGCCCGCGACAACTTAACCGGCAGAAAAACATTTTTTGAAAAAACCCCTAAGCCCAGGGGTCACAATTTCATCAGAAATCTGACTTTCGGCAATTCACTCAAAAATGCTGCCAAACGGTTGCAAATGCTCCCCTGAGATGTTTGGCGGTCGAAACAGAAGGCTTTTTATCACAGGAAAAGAAATCAGCCCTCGACAACTTAGCCGTCAGAAAAAGATTTTTTTGAAAAAATCCCTAAGCCCCGGGGTCACAATTTCATCAAAAATCTGACTTTTAGCAATTGACTCAAAAATGGTGCCAAACGGTTGCAAATGCTCCCCTGAGATGTTTGGCGGTCGAAACAGTAGGCTTTTTATCACAGGAAAAGAAATCAGCCCTCGTCAACTTAACCGGCAGAAAAACATTTTTTTGAAAAAATCCCTAAGCCCCGGGGTCAAAATTTCATCAGAAATCTGACTTTCGGCAATTCACTCAAAAATGGTGCCAAACGGTTGCAAATGCTCCCCTGAAACGTTTCGCGGTCAAAACAGAAGGCTTTTTATCACAGGACAGAAAATCCTTAACAGGCAGAAAAAGATTTTTTTTAAAAAAATGCCTAAGCCCCGGGGTCACAATTTCATCAAAAATCTGACATTGGGCCATTCACTCAAAAATGGTGCCAAACGGTTGCAAATGCTCCCCTGAAATCTTTGGCAGTCGAAACAGAAGGTTTTTTTATCACAGGAAAAGAAATCCTTAACCGGAAGAAAAAGATTTTTTTGAAAAAATCCCTAAGCCCCGGGGTCACAATTTCATCAGAAATCTGACTTTCGGCAATTGACTCAAAAATGGTGCCAAACGGTTGCAAATGCTCCCCTGAGATGTTTGGCGGTCGAAACAGAAGGCTTTTTATCACAGGAAAAGAAATCAGCCCGCTACAACTTAGCTGTCAGAAAAAGATTTTTTTGAAAAAATTCTTAAGCCCCGGGGTCACAATTTCATCAAAAATCTGACTTTCGGCAATTGACTCAAAAATGGTGCCAAACGGTTGCAAATGCTCCCCTGAGATGTTTGGCGGTCGAAACAGTAGGCTTTTTAACACAGGAAAAGAAATCAGCCCTCGACAACTTAACCGGCAGAAAAACATTTTTTTGAAAAAATCCCTAAGCCCCGGGGTAACAATTTCATCAAAAATCTGACTTTCGGCAATTGACTCAAAAATGGTGCCAAACGGTTGCAAATGCTCCCCTGAGATGTTTGGCGGTCGAAACAGAAGGCTTTTTATCACAGGAAAAGAAATCAGCCCGCTACAACTTAGCTGTCAGAAAAAGATTTTTTTGAAAAAATTCTTAAGCCCCGGGGTCACAATTTCATCAAAAATCTGACTTTCGGCAGTTGACTCAAAAATGGTGCCAAACGGTTGCAAATGCTCCCCTGGGATGTTTGGCGGTCGAAACAGATGGCTTTTTATCACAGGAAAAGAAATCAGCCCTCGACAACTTAACCGGCAGAAAAACATTTTTTTAAAAAAATCCCTAAGCCCCGGGGTCAAAATTTCATCAGAAATCTGACTTTCGGCAATTCACTCAAAAATGGTGCCAAATGGTTGCAAATGCTCCCCTGAAACGTTTCGCGGTCAAAACAGTAGGCTTTTTATCACAGGACAGAAAATCCTTAACCGGCAGAAAAAGATTTTTTTTAAAAAAATCCCTAAGCCCCGGGCTCACAATTTCATCAAAAATCTGACTTTCGGCAATTCACTCAAAAATGGTGCCAAACGGTTGCAAATGCTCCCCTGAGATGTTTGGCGGTCGAAAAAGAAAGCTTTTTATCACAGGAAAAGAAATATGCCCTCGACAACTTAGCTGTCAGAAAAATATTTTTTTGAAAAAATTCTTAAGCCCCGGGGTCACAATTTCATCAAAAATCTGACTTTCGGCAATTGATTCAAAAATGGTGCCAAACGGTTGCAAATGCTGCCCTGAGATGTTTGGCGGTCGAAACAGTAGGCTTTTTATCACAGGAAAAGAAATCAGCCCTCGACAACTTAGCCGTCAGAAAAAGATTTTTTTGAAAAAATCCCTAAGCCCAGGGGTCACAATTTCATCAAAAATCTGACTTTCGGCAATTGACTCAAAAATGGTGCCAAACGGTTGCAAATGGTCCCCTGAGATGTTTGGCGGTCGAAACAGTAGGCTTTTTAACACAGGAAAAGAAATCAGCCCTCGACAACTTAACCGGCAGAAAAAGATTTTTTTAAAAAAAATGCCTAAGCCCCGGGGTCACAATTTCATCAAAAATCTGACATTGGGCCATTCACTCTAAAATGGTGCCAAACGGTTGCAAATGCTCCCCTGAGATGTTTGGCGGTCGAAACAGAAGGCTTTTTATCACAAGAAAAGAAATCAGCCCGCGACAACTTAACCGGCAGAAAAACATTTTTTGAAAAAACCCCTAAGCCCAGGGGTCACAATTTCATCAGAAATCTGACTTTCGGCAATTCACTCAAAAATGCTGCCAAACGGTTGCAAATGCTCCCCTGAGATGTTTGGCGGTCGAAACAGAAGGCTTTTTATCACAGGAAAAGAAATCAGCCCTCGACAACTTAGCCGTCAGAAAAACATTTTTTTGAAAAAATCCCTAAGCCCCGGGGTCAAAATTTCATCAGAAATCTGACTTTCGGCAATTCACTCAAAAATGGTGCCAAACGGTTGCAAATGCTCCCCTGAAACGTTTCGCGGTCAAAACAGAAGGCTTTTTATCACAGGACAGAAAATCCTTAACAGGCAGAAAATGTTTTTTTTTAAAAAAATGCCTAAGCCCCGGGGTCACAATTTCATCAAAAATCTGACATTGGGCCATTCACTCAAAAATGGTGCCAAACGGTTGCAAATGCTCCCCTGAAATCTTTGGCAGTCGAAACAGAAGGTTTTTTTATCACAGGAAAAGAAATCCTTAACCGGAAGAAAAAGATTTTTTTGAAAAAATCCCTAAGCCCCGGGGTCACAATTTCATCAGAAATCTGACTTTCGGCAATTGACTCAAAAATGGTGCCAAACGGTTGCAAATGCTCCCCTGAGATGTTTGGCGGTCGAAACAGAAGGCTTTTTATCACAGGAAAAGAAATCAGCCCGCTACAACTTAGCTGTCAGAAAAAGATTTTTTTGAAAAAATTCTTAAGCCCCGGGGTCACAATTTCATCAAAAATCTGACTTTCGGCAATTGACTCAAAAATGGTGCCAAACGGTTGCAAATGCTCCCCTGAGATGTTTGGCGGTCGAAACAGTAGGCTTTTTAACACAGGAAAAGAAATCAGCCCTCGACAACTTAACCGGCAAAAAAACATTTTTTTGAAAAAATCCCTAAGCCCCGGGGTCACAATTTCATCAGAAATCTGACTTTCGGCAATTCACTCAAAAATGGTGCCAAATGGTTGCAAATGCTCCCCTGAAACGTTTCGCGTTCAAAACAGAAGGCTTTTTATCACAGGACAGAAAATCCTTAACCGGCAGAAAATGTTTTTTTAAAAAAAATTCTTAAGCCCCGGGGTCACAATTTCATCAAAAATCTGACTTTCGGCAATTCACTCAAAAATGGTGCCAAACGGTTGCAAATGCTCCCCTGAGATGTTTGTCGGTCGAAACAGAAGGCTTTTTATCACAAGAAAAGAAATCAGCCCGCGACAACTTAACCGGCAGAAAAACATTTTTTGAAAAAACCCCTAAGCCCCGGGGTCACAATTTCATCAGAAATCTGACTTTCGGCAAATGACTCAAAAATGGTGCCAAACGGTTGCAAATGCTCCCCTGAGATGTTTACGGTCAAAACAGAAGGCTTTTTATCACAGGAAAAGAAATCAGCCCGCTACAACTTAGCTGTCAGAAAAAGATTTTTTTGAAAAAATTCTTAAGCCCCGGGGTCACAATTTCATCAAAAATCTGACTTTCGGCAGTTGACTCAAAAATGGTGCCAAACGGTTGCAAATGCTCCCCTGGGATGTTTGGCGGTCGAAACAGATGGCTTTTTATCACAGGAAAAGAAATCAGCCCTCGACAACTTAACCGGCAGAAAAACATTTTTTTAAAAAAATCCCTAAGCCCCGGGGTCAAAATTTCATCAGAAATCTGACTTTCGGCAATTCACTCAAAAATGGTGCCAAATGGTTGCAAATGCTCCCCTGAAACGTTTCGCGGTCAAAACAGTAGGCTTTTTATCACAGGACAGAAAATCCTTAACCGGCAGAAAAAGATTTTTTTTAAAAAAATCCCTAAGCCCCGGGCTCACAATTTCATCAAAAATCTGACTTTCGGCAATTCACTCAAAAATGGTGCCAAACGGTTGCAAATGCTCCCCTGAGATGTTTGGCGGTCGAAAAAGAAAGCTTTTTATCACAGGAAAAGAAATATGCCCTCGACAACTTAGCTGTCAGAAAAATATTTTTTTGAAAAAATTCTTAAGCCCCGGGGTCACAATTTCATCAAAAATCTGACTTTCGGCAATTGATTCAAAAATGGTGCCAAACGGTTGCAAATGCTGCCCTGAGATGTTTGGCGGTCGAAACAGTAGGCTTTTTATCACAGGAAAAGAAATCAGCCCTCGACAACTTAGCCGTCAGAAAAAGATTTTTTTGAAAAAATCCCTAAGCCCCGGGGTCACAATTTCATCAAAAATCTGACTTTCGGCAATTGACTCAAAAATGGTGCCAAACGGTTGCAAATGGTCCCCTGAGATGTTTGGCGGTCGAAACAGTAGGCTTTTTAACACAGGAAAAGAAATCAGCCCTCGACAACTTAACCGGCAGAAAAAGATTTTTTTAAAAAAAATGCCTAAGCCCCGGGGTCACAATTTCATCAAAAATCTGACATTGGGCCATTCACTCAAAAATGGTGCCAAACGGTTGCAAATGCTCCCCTGAGATGTTTGGCGGTCGAAACAGAAGGCTTTTTATCACAAGAAAAGAAATCAGCCCGCGACAACTTAACCGGCAGAAAAACATTTTTTGAAAAAACCCCTAAGCCCAGGGGTCACAATTTCATCAGAAATCTGACTTTCGGCAATTCACTCAAAAATGCTGCCAAACGGTTGCAAATGCTCCCCTGAGATGTTTGGCGGTCGAAACAGAAGGCTTTTTATCACAGGAAAAGAAATCAGCCCTCGACAACTTAGCCGTCAGAAAAAGATTTTTTTGAAAAAATCCCTAAGCCCCGGGGTCACAATTTCATCAAAAATCTGACTTTTAGCAATTGACTCAAAAATGGTGCCAAACGGTTGCAAATGCTCCCCTGAGATGTTTGGCGGTCGAAACAGTAGGCTTTTTATCACAGGAAAAGAAATCAGCCCTCGTCAACTTAACCGGCAGAAAAACATTTTTTTGAAAAAATCCCTAAGCCCCGGGGTCAAAATTTCATCAGAAATCTGACTTTCGGCAATTCACTCAAAAATGGTGCCAAACGGTTGCAAATGCTCCCCTGAAACGTTTCGCGGTCAAAACAGAAGGCTTTTTATCACAGGACAGAAAATCCTTAACAGGCAGAAAAAGATTTTTTTAAAAAAAATGCCTAAGCCCCGGGGTCACAATTTCATCAAAAATCTGACATTGGGCCATTCACTCAAAAATGGTGCCAAACGGTTGCAAATGCTCCCCTGAAATCTTTGGCAGTCGAAACAGAAGGTTTTTTTATCACAGGAAAAGAAATCCTTAACCGGAAGAAAAAGATTTTTTTGAAAAAATCCCTAAGCCCCGGGGTCACAATTTCATCAGAAATCTGACTTTCGGCAATTGACTCAAAAATGGTGCCAAACGGTTGCAAATGCTCCCCTGAGATGTTTGGCGGTCGAAACAGAAGGCTTTTTATCACAGGAAAAGAAATCAGCCCGCTACAACTTAGCTGTCAGAAAAAGATTTTTTTGAAAAAATTCTTAAGCCCCGGGGTCACAATTTCATCAAAAATCTGACTTTCGGCAATTGACTCAAAAATGGTGCCAAACGGTTGCAAATGCTCCCCTGAGATGTTTGGCGGTCGAAACAGTAGGCTTTTTAACACAGGAAAAGAAATCAGCCCTCGACAACTTAACCGGCAGAAAAACATTTTTTTGAAAAAATCCCTAAGCCCCGGGGTAACAATTTCATCAAAAATCTGACTTTCGGCAATTGACTCAAAAATGGTGCCAAACGGTTGCAAATGCTCCCCTGAGATGTTTGGCGGTCGAAACAGAAGGCTTTTTATCACAGGAAAAGAAATCAGCCCGCTACAACTTAGCTGTCAGAAAAAGATTTTTTTGAAAAAATTCTTAAGCCCCGGGGTCACAATTTCAGCAAAAATCTGACTTTCGGCAATTGACTCAAAAATGGTGCCAAACGGTTGCAAATGCTCCCCTGAGATGTTTGGCGGTCGAAACAGTAGGCTTTTTAACACAGGAAAAGAAATCAGCCCTCGACAACTTAACCGGCAGAAAAACATTTTTTTGAAAAAATCCCTAAGCCCCGGGGTAACAATTTCATCAAAAATCTGACTTTTGGCAATTGACTCAAAAATGGTGCCAAACGGTTGCACATGCTCCCCTGAGATGTTTGGCGGTCGAAACAGAAGGCTTTTTATCACAGGAAAAGAAATCAGACCGCGACAACTTAGCTGTCAGAAAAAGATTTTTTTGAAAAAATTCTTAAGCCCCGGGGTCACAATTTCATCAAAAATCTGACTTTCGGCAATTCACTCAAAAATGGTGCCAAATGGTGCCAAATGCTCCCCTGAGATGTTTGGCGGTCGAAACAGAAGGCTTTTTATCACAGGAAAAGAAATATGCCCTCGACAACTTAGCTGTCAGAAAAAGATTTTTTTGAAAAAATTCTTAAGCCCCGGGGTCACAATTTCATCAAAAATCTGACTTTCGGCAATTGACTCAAAAATGGTGCCAAACGGTTGCAAATGCTCCCCTGAGATGTTTGGCGGTCGAAACAGTAGGCTTTTTATCACAGGAAAAGAAATCAGCCCTCGACAACTTAGCCATCAGAAAAAGATTTTTTTGAAAAAATTCTTAAGCCCCGGGGTCACAATTTCATCAAAAATCTGACTTTCGGCAATTCACTCAAAAATGGTGCCAAACGGTTGCAAATGCTCCCGTGGGATGTTTGGCGGTCGAAACAGATGGCTTTTTATCACAGGAAAAGAAATCAGCCCTCGACAACTTCACCGGACAAAAAACATTTTTTTGAAAAAATCCCTAAGCCCCGGGGTCAAAATTTCATCAAAAATTTGACTTTCGGCAATTGACTCAAAAATGGTGCCAAACGGTTGCAAATGCTCCCCTGAGATGTTTGGCGGTCGAAACAGATGGCTTTTTATCACAGGAAAAGAAATCAGCCCTCGACAACTTAGCCGTCAGAAAAAGATTTTTTTGAAAAAAATCTTAAGCCCCGGGGTCACAATTTCATCAAAAATCTGACTTTCGGCAATTCACTCAAAAATCGTGCCAAACGGTTGCAAATGCTCCCCTGAGATGTTTGGCGGTCGAAACAGAAGGCTTTTTATCACAGGAAAAGAAATCAGCCCGCGACAACTTAGCTGTCAGAAAAAGATTTTTTTGAAAAAATCCCTAAGCCCCGGGGTCACAATTTCATCAAAAATCTGACTTTCGGCAGTTCACTCAAAAATGGTGCCAAACGGTTGCAAATGCTCCCCTGAAATCTTTGGCAGTCGAAACAGAAGGTTTTTTTATCACAGCAAAAGAAATCCTTAACCGGAAGAAAAAGATTTTTTTGAAAAAATCCCTAAGCCCCGGGGTCACAATTTCATCAAAAATCTGACTTTCGGCAGTTGACTCAAAAATGGTGCCAAACGGTTGCAAATGCTCCCCTGGGATGTTTGGCGGTCGAAACAGATGGCTTTTTATCACAGGAAAAGAAATCAGCCCTCGACAACTTAACCGGCAGAAAAAGATTTTTTTGAAAAAATCCCTAAGCCCCGGGGTCAAAATTTCATCAGAAATCTGACTTTCGGCAATTCACTCAAAAATGGTGCCAAATGGTTGCAAATGCTCCCCTGAAACGTTTCGCGGTCAAAACAGAAGGCTTTTTATCACAGGACAGAAAATCCTTAACCGGCAGAAAAAGATTTTTTTAAAAAAAATTCTTAAGCCCCGGGGTCACAATTTCATCAAAAATCTGACTTTCGGCAATTGATTCAAAAATGGTGCCAAACGGTTGCAAATGCTGCCCTGAGATGTTTGGCGGTCGAAACAGTAGGCTTTTTATCACAGGAAAAGAAATCAGCCCTCGACAACTTAGCCGTCAGAAAAAGATTTTTTTGAAAAAATCCCTAAGCCCCGGGGTCACAATTTCATCAAAAATCTGACTTTCGGCAATTGACTCAAAAATGGTGCCAAACCGTTGCAAATGCTCCCCTGAGATGTTTGGCGGTCAAAACAGAAGGCTTTTTATCACAAGAAAAGAAATCAGCCCTCGACAACTTAACTGTCAGAAAAAGATTTTTTTTAAAAAAATCCCTAAGCCCCGGGGTCACAATTTCATCAAAAATCTGACTTTTGGCAATTGACTCAAAAATGGTGCCAAACGGTTGCAAATGCTCCCCTGAGATGTTTGGCGGTCGAAACAGTAGGCTTTTTAACACAGGAAAAGAAATCAGCCCTCGACAACTTAACCGGCAGAAAAAGATTTTTTTTAAAAAAATCCCTAAGCCCCGGGGTCACAATTTCATCAAAAATCTGACATTGGGCCATTCACTCAAAAATGGTGCCAAACGGTTGCAAATGCTCCCCTGAAATCTTTGGCAGTCGAAACAGAAGGTTTTTTATCACAGGAAAAGAAATCCTTAACCGGAAGAAAAAGATTTTTTTGGAAAAATCCCTAAGCCCCGGGGTCACAATTTCAGCAAAAATGTGACTTTCGGCAATTCACTCAAAAATGGCGCCAAACAGTTGCAAATGCTCCCCTGAGATGTTTGGCGGTCGAAACAGAAGGCTTTTTATCACAGGAAAAGAAATATGCTCTCGACAACTTAGCTGTCAGAAAAAGATTTTTTTGAAAAAATTCTTAAGCCCCGGGGTCACAATTTCATCAAAAATCTGACTTTCGGCAATTGACTCAAAAATGGTGCCAAACGGTTGCAAATGCTCCCCTGAGATGTTTGGCGGTCGAAACAGTAGGCTTTTTATCACAGGAAAAGAAATCAGCCCTCGACAACTTAGCCATCAGAAAAAGATTTTTTTGAAAAAATTCTTAAGCCCCGGGGTCACAATTTCATCAAAAATCTGACTTTCGGCAATTCACTCAAAAATGGTGCCAAACGGTTGCAAATGCTCCCGTGGGATGTTTGGCGGTCGAAACAGATGGCTTTTTATCACAGGAAAAGAAATCAGCCCTCGACAACTTCACCGGACAAAAAACATTTTTTTGAAAAAATCGCTAAGCCCCGGGGTCAAAATTTCATCAGAAATCTGACTTTCGGCAATTCACTCAAAAATGGTGCCAAATGGTTGCAAATGCTCCCCTGAAACGTTTCGCGGTCAAAACAGAAGGCTTTTCATCACAGGACAGAAAATCCTTAACCGGCAGAAAAAGATTTTTTTAAAAAAAATCCCTAAGCCCCGGGCTCACAATTTCATCAAAAATCTGACTTTCGGCAATTCACTCAAAAATGGTTCCAAACGGTTGCAAATGCTCCCCTGAGATGTTTGGCGGTCGAAACAGAAGGCTTTTTATCACAGGAAAAGAAATATGCCCTCGACAACTTAGCTGTCAGAAAAATATTTTTTTGAAAAAATTCTTAAGCCCCGGGGTCACAATTTCATCAAAAATCTGACTTTCGGCAGTTCACTCAAAAATGGTGCCAAACGGTTGCAAATGCTCCCCTGAGATGTTTGGCGGTCGAAACAGAAGGCTTTTTATCACAAGAAAAGAAATCAGCCCGCGACAACTTAACCGGCAGAAAAACATTTTTTTGAAAAAATCCCTAAGCCCCGGGGTCAAAATTTCATCAGAAATCTGACTTTCGGCAGTTCACTCAAAAATGGTGCCAAATGGTTGCAAATGCTCCCCTGAAACGTTTCGCGGTCAAAACAGAAGGCTTTTTATCACAGGACAGAAAATCCTTAACCGGCAGAAAAAGATTTTTTTAAAAAAAATCCCTAAGCCCCGGGCTCACAATTTCATCAAAAATCTGACTTTCGGCAATTCACTCAAAAATGGTGCCAAACGGTTGCAAATGCTCCCCTGAGATGTTTGGCGCTCGAAACAGAAGGCTTTTTATCACAGGAAAAGAAATCAGCCCGCGACAACTTAGCTGTCAGAAAAAGATTTTTTTGAAAAAATCCCTAAGCCCCGGGGTCACAATTTCATCAAAAATCTGACTTTCGGCAATTCACTCAAAAATGGTGCCAAACGGTTGCAAATGCTCCCCTGAGATGTTTGGCGGTCAAAACAGAAGGCTTTTTATCACAAGAAAAGAAATCAGCCCTCGACAACTTAACTGTCAGAAAAAGATTTTTTTAAAAAAAATCCCTAAGCCCCGGGCTCACAATTTCATCAAAAATCTGACTTTTGGCAATTGACTCAAAAATGGTGCCAAACGGTTGCAAATGCTCCCCTGAGATGTTTGGCGGTCGAAACAGTAGGCTTTTTAACACAGGAAAAGAAATCAGCCCTCGACAACTTAACCGGCAGAAAAACATTTTTTTGAAAAAATCCCTAAGCCCCGGGGTCACAATTTCATCAGAAATCTGACTTTCGGCAATTCACTCAAAAATGGTGCCAAATGGTTGCAAATGCTCCCCTGAAACGTTTCGCGTTCAAAACAGAAGGCTTTTTATCACAGGACAGAAAATCCTTAACCGGCAGAAAATGTTTTTTTTAAAAAAATGCCTAAGCCCCGAGCTCACAATTTCATCAAAAATCTGACTTTCGGCAATTCACTCAAAAATGGTGCCAAACGGTTGCAAATGCTCCCCTGAGATGTTTGGCGGTCGAAACAGAAGGCTTTTTATCACAGGAAAAGAAATCAGCCCGCTACAACTTAGCTGTCAGAAAAAGATTTTTTTGAAAAAATTCTTAAGCCCCGGGGTCACAATTTCATCAAAAATCTGACTTTCGGCAGTTGACTCAAAAATGGTGCCAAACGGTTGCAAATGCTCCCCTGGGATGTTTGGCGGTCGAAACAGATGGCTTTTTATCACAGGAAAAGAAATCAGCCCTCGACAACTTAACCGGCAGAAAAAGATTTTTTTGAAAAAATCCCTAAGCCCCGGGGTCAAAATTTCATCAGAAATCTGACTTTCGGCAATTCACTCAAAAATGGTGCCAAATGGTTGCAAATGCTCCCCTGAAACGTTTCGCGGTCAAAACAGAAGGCTTTTTATCACAGGACAGAAAATCCTTAACCGGCAGAAAAAGATTTTTTTAAAAAAAATTCTTAAGCCCCGGGGTCACAATTTCATCAAAAATCTGACTTTCGGCAATTGATTCAAAAATGGTGCCAAACGGTTGCAAATGCTGCCCTGAGATGTTTGGCGGTCGAAACAGTAGGCTTTTTATCACAGGAAAAGAAATCAGCCCTCGACAACTTAGCCGTCAGAAAAAGATTTTTTTGAAAAAATCCCTAAGCCCCGGGGTCACAATTTCATCAAAAATCTGACTTTCGGCAATTGACTCAAAAATGGTGCCAAACCATTGCAAATGCTCCCCTGAGATGTTTGGCGGTCAAAACAGAAGGCTTTTTATCACAAGAAAAGAAATCAGCCCTCGACAACTTAACTGTCAGAAAAAGATTTTTTTTAAAAAAATCCCTAAGCCCCGGGGTCACAATTTCATCAAAAATCTGACTTTTGGCAATTGACTCAAAAATGGTGCCAAACGGTTGCAAATGCTCCCCTGAGATGTTTGGCGGTCGAAACAGTAGGCTTTTTAACACAGGAAAAGAAATCAGCCCTCGACAACTTAACCGGCAGAAAAAGATTTTTTTAAAAAAAATCCCTAAGCCCCGGGGTCACAATTTCATCAAAAATCTGACATTGGGCCATTCACTCAAAAATGGTGCCAAACGGTTGCAAATGCTCCCCTGAAATCTTTGGCAGTCGAAACAGAAGGTTTTTTATCACAGGAAAAGAAATCCTTAACCGGAAGAAAAAGATTTTTTTGGAAAAATCCCTAAGCCCCGGGGTCACAATTTCAGCAAAAATGTGACTTTCGGCAATTCACTCAAAAATGGCGCCAAACAGTTGCAAATGCTCCCCTGAGATGTTTGGCGGTCGAAACAGAAGGCTTTTTATCACAGGAAAAGAAATATGCTCTCGACAACTTAGCTGTCAGAAAAAGATTTTTTTGAAAAAATTCTTAAGCCCCGGGGTCACAATTTCATCAAAAATCTGACTTTCGGCAATTGACTCAAAAATGGTGCCAAACGGTTGCAAATGCTCCCCTGAGATGTTTGGCGGTCGAAACAGTAGGCTTTTTATCACAGGAAAAGAAATCAGCCCTCGACAACTTAGCCATCAGAAAAAGATTTTTTTGAAAAAATTCTTAAGCCCCGGGGTCACAATTTCATCAAAAATCTGACTTTCGGCAATTCACTCAAAAATGGTGCCAAACGGTTGCAAATGCTCCCGTGGGATGTTTGGCGGTCGAAACAGATGGCTTTTTATCACAGGAAAAGAAATCAGCCCTCGACAACTTCACCGGACAAAAAACATTTTTTTGAAAAAATCCCTAAGCCCCGGGGTCAAAATTTCATCAGAAATCTGACTTTCGGCAATTCACTCAAAAATGGTGCCAAACGGTTGCAAATGCTCCCCTGAAACGTTTCGCGGTCAAAACAGAAGGCTTTTCATCACAGGACAGAAAATCCTTAACCGGCAGAAAAAGATTTTTTTAAAAAAAATCCCTAAGCCCCGGGCTCACAATTTCATCAAAAATCTGACTTTCGGCAATTCACTCAAAAATGGTTCCAAACGGTTGCAAATGCTCCCCTGAGATGTTTGGCGGTCGAAACAGAAGGCTTTTTATCACAGGAAAAGAAATCAGCCCGCTACAACTTAGCTGTCAGAAAAAGATTTTTTTGAAAAAATTCTTAAGCCCCGGGGTCACAATTTCATCAAAAATCTGACTTTCGGCAGTTGACTCAAAAATGGTGCCAAACGGTTGCAAATGCTCCCCTGGGATGTTTGGCGGTCGAAACAGATGGCTTTTTATCACAGGAAAAGAAATCAGCCCTCGACAACTTAACCGGCAGAAAAAGATTTTTTTGAAAAAATCCCTAAGCCCCGGGGTCAAAATTTCATCAGAAATCTGACTTTCGGCAATTCACTCAAAAATGGTGCCAAATGGTTGCAAATGCTCCCCTGAAACGTTTCGCGGTCAAAACAGAAGGCTTTTTATCACAGGACAGAAAATCCTTAACCGGCAGAAAAAGATTTTTTTAAAAAAAATTCTTAAGCCCCGGGGTCACAATTTCATCAAAAATCTGACTTTCGGCAATTGATTCAAAAATGGTGCCAAACGGTTGCAAATGCTGCCCTGAGATGTTTGGCGGTCGAAACAGTAGGCTTTTTATCACAGGAAAAGAAATCAGCCCTCGACAACTTAGCCGTCAGAAAAAGATTTTTTTGAAAAAATCCCTAAGCCCCGGGGTCACAATTTCATCAAAAATCTGACTTTCGGCAATTGACTCAAAAATGGTGCCAAACCGTTGCAAATGCTCCCCTGAGATGTTTGGCGGTCAAAACAGAAGGCTTTTTATCACAAGAAAAGAAATCAGCCCTCGACAACTTAACTGTCAGAAAAAGATTTTTTTTAAAAAAATCCCTAAGCCCCGGGGTCACAATTTCATCAAAAATCTGACTTTTGGCAATTGACTCAAAAATGGTGCCAAACGGTTGCAAATGCTCCCCTGAGATGTTTGGCGGTCGAAACAGTAGGCTTTTTAACACAGGAAAAGAAATCAGCCCTCGACAACTTAACCGGCAGAAAAAGATTTTTTTTAAAAAAATCCCTAAGCCCCGGGGTCACAATTTCATCAAAAATCTGACATTGGGCCATTCACTCAAAAATGGTGCCAAACGGTTGCAAATGCTCCCCTGAAATCTTTGGCAGTCGAAACAGAAGGTTTTTTATCACAGGAAAAGAAATCCTTAACCGGAAGAAAAAGATTTTTTTGGAAAAATCCCTAAGCCCCGGGGTCACAATTTCAGCAAAAATGTGACTTTCGGCAATTCACTCAAAAATGGCGCCAAACAGTTGCAAATGCTCCCCTGAGATGTTTGGCGGTCGAAACAGAAGGCTTTTTATCACAGGAAAAGAAATATGCTCTCGACAACTTAGCTGTCAGAAAAAGATTTTTTTGAAAAAATTCTTAAGCCCCGGGGTCACAATTTCATCAAAAATCTGACTTTCGGCAATTGACTCAAAAATGGTGCCAAACGGTTGCAAATGCTCCCCTGAGATGTTTGGCGGTCGAAACAGTAGGCTTTTTATCACAGGAAAAGAAATCAGCCCTCGACAACTTAGCCATCAGAAAAAGATTTTTTTGAAAAAATTCTTAAGCCCCGGGGTCACAATTTCATCAAAAATCTGACTTTCGGCAATTCACTCAAAAATGGTGCCAAACGGTTGCAAATGCTCCCGTGGGATGTTTGGCGGTCGAAACAGATGGCTTTTTATCACAGGAAAAGAAATCAGCCCTCGACAACTTCACCGGACAAAAAACATTTTTTTGAAAAAATCCCTAAGCCCCGGGGTCAAAATTTCATCAGAAATCTGACTTTCGGCAATTCACTCAAAAATGGTGCCAAACGGTTGCAAATGCTCCCCTGAAACGTTTCGCGGTCAAAACAGAAGGCTTTTCATCACAGGACAGAAAATCCTTAACCGGCAGAAAAAGATTTTTTTAAAAAAAATCCCTAAGCCCCGGGCTCACAATTTCATCAAAAATCTGACTTTCGGCAATTCACTCAAAAATGGTTCCAAACGGTTGCAAATGCTCCCCTGAGATGTTTGGCGGTCGAAACAGAAGGCTTTTTATCACAAGAAAAGAAATCAGCCCGCGACAACTTAACCGGCAGAAAAATATTTTTTTGAAAAAATTCTTAAGCCCCGGGGTCACAATTTCATCAAAAATCTGACTTTCGGCAGTTCACTCAAAAATGGTGCCAAACGGTTGCAAATGCTCCCCTGAGATGTTTGGCGGTCGAAACAGAAGGCTTTTTATCACAAGAAAAGAAATCAGCCCGCGACAACTTAACCGGCAGAAAAACATTTTTTTGAAAAAATCCCTAAGCCCCGGGGTCAAAATTTCATCAGAAATCTGACTTTCGGCAGTTCACTCAAAAATGGTGCCAAATGGTTGCAAATGCTCCCCTGAAACGTTTCGCGGTCAAAACAGAAGGCTTTTTATCACAGGACAGAAAATCCTTAACCGGCAGAAAAAGATTTTTTTAAAAAAAATCCCTAAGCCCCGGGCTCACAATTTCATCAAAAATCTGACTTTCGGCAATTCACTCAAAAATGGTGCCAAACGGTTGCAAATGCTCCCCTGAGATGTTTGGCGGTCGAAAGAGAAGGCTTTTTATCACAGGAAAAGAAATATGCCCTCGACAACTTAGCCGTCAGAAAAAGATTTTTTTGAAAAAAATCTTAAGCCCCGGGGTCACAATTTCATCAAAAATCTGACTTTCGGCAATTCACTCAAAAATCGTGCCAAACGGTTGCAAATGCTCCCCTGAGATGTTTGGCGCTCGAAACAGAAGGCTTTTTATCACAGGAAAAGAAATCAGCCCGCGACAACTTAGCTGTCAGAAAAAGATTTTTTTGAAAAAATCCCTAAGCCCCGGGGTCACAATTTCATCAAAAATCTGACTTTCGGCAATTCACTCAAAAATGGTGCCAAACGGTTGCAAATGCTCCCCTGAGATGTTTGGCGGTCAAAACAGAAGGCTTTGTATCACAAGAAAAGAAATCAGCCCTCGACAACTTAACTGTCAGAAAAAGATTTTTTTTAAAAAAATCCCTAAGCCCCGGGGTCACAATTTCATCAAAAATCTGACTTTTGGCAATTGACTCAAAAATGGTGCCAAACGGTTGCAAATGCTCCCCTGAGATGTTTGGCGGTCGAAACAGTAGGCTTTTTAACACAGGAAAAGAAATCAGCCCTCGACAACTTAACCGGCAGAAAAACATTTTTTTGAAAAAATCCCTAAGCCCCGGGGTCACAATTTCATCAGAAATCTGACTTTCGGCAATTCACTCAAAAATGGTGCCAAATGGTTGCAAATGCTCCCCTGAAACGTTTCGCGTTCAAAACAGAAGGCTTTTTATCACAGGACAGAAAATCCTTAAGCGGCAGAAAAAGATTTTTTTAAAAAAATGCCTAAGCCCCGAGCTCACAATTTCATCAAAAATCTGACTTTCGGCAATTCACTCAAAAATGGTGCCAAACGGTTGCAAATGCTCCCCTGAGATGTTTGGCGGTCGAAACAGAAGGCTTTTTATCACAGGAAAAGAAATCAGCCCGCTACAACTTAGCTGTCAGAAAAAGATTTTTTTGAAAAAATTCTTAAGCCCCGGGGTCACAATTTCATCAAAAATCTGACTTTCGGCAGTTGACTCAAAAATGGTGCCAAACGGTTGCAAATGCTCCCCTGGGATGTTTGGCGGTCGAAACAGATGGCTTTTTATCACAGGAAAAGAAATCAGCCCTCGACAACTTAACCGGCAGAAAAAGATTTTTTTGAAAAAATCCCTAAGCCCCGGGGTCAAAATTTCATCAGAAATCTGACTTTCGGCAATTCACTCAAAAATGGTGCCAAATGGTTGCAAATGCTCCCCTGAAACGTTTCGCGGTCAAAACAGAAGGCTTTTTATCACAGGACAGAAAATCCTTAACCGGCAGAAAAAGATTTTTTTAAAAAAAATTCTTAAGCCCCGGGGTCACAATTTCATCAAAAATCTGACTTTCGGCAATTCACTCAAAAATGGTGCCAAACGGTTGCAAATGCTGCCCTGAGATGTTTGGCGGTCGAAACAGTAGGCTTTTTATCACAGGAAAAGAAATCAGCCCTCGACAACTTAGCCGTCAGAAAAAGATTTTTTTGAAAAAATCCCTAAGCCCCGGGGTCACAATTATATCAAAAATCTGACTTTCGGCAATTGACTCAAAAATGGTGCCAAACCGTTGCAAATGCTCCCCTGAGATGTTTGGCGGTCAAAACAGAAGGCTTTTTATCACAAGAAAAGAAATCAGCCCTCGACAACTTAACTGTCAGAAAAAGATTTTTTTAAAAAAAATCCCTAAGCCCCGGGGTCACAATTTCATCAAAAATCTGACTTTTGGCAATTGACTCAAAAATGGTGCCAAACGGTTGCAAATGCTCCCCTGAGATGTTTGGCGGTCGAAACAGTAGGCTTTTTAACACAGGAAAAGAAATCAGCCCTCGACAACTTAACCGGCAGAAAAAGATTTTTTTAAAAAAAATCCCTAAGCCCCGGGGTCACAATTTCATCAAAAATCTGACATTGGGCCATTCACTCAAAAATGGTGCCAAACGGTTGCAAATGCTCCCCTGAAATCTTTGGCAGTCGAAACAGAAGGTTTTTTATCACAGGAAAAGAAATCCTTAACCGGAAGAAAAAGATTTTTTTGGAAAAATCCCTAAGCCCCGGGGTCACAATTTCAGCAAAAATGTGACTTTCGGCAATTCACTCAAAAATGGCGCCAAACAGTTGCAAATGCTCCCCTGAGATGTTTGGCGGTCGAAACAGAAGGCTTTTTATCACAGGAAAAGAAATATGCCCTCGACAACTTAGCTGTCAGAAAAAGATTTTTTTGAAAAAATTCTGAAGCCCCGGGGTCACAATTTCATCAAAAATCTGACTTTCGGCAATTGACTCAAAAATGGTGCCAAACGGTTGCAAATGCTCCCCTGAGATGTTTGGCGGTCGAAACAGTAGGCTTTTTATCACAGGAAAAGAAATCAGCCCTCGACAACTTAGCTGTCAGAAAAAGATTTTTTTGAAAAAATTCTTAAGCCCCGGGGTCACAATTTCATCAAAAATCTGACTTTCGGCAATTCACTCAAAAATGGTGCCAAACGGTTGCAAATGCTCCCGTGGGATGTTTGGCGGTCGAAACAGTAGGCTTTTTATCACAGGAAAAGAAATCAGCCCTCGACAACTTAGCTGTCAGAAAAAGATTTTTTTGAAAAAATCCCTAAGCCCCGGGGTCACAATTTCATCAAAAATCTGACTTTTGGCAATTGACTCAAAAATGGTGCCAAACGGTTGCAAATGCTCCCCTGAGATGTTTGGCGGTCGAAACAGTAGGCTTTTTAACACAGGAAAAGAAATCAGCCCTCGACAACTTAACCGGCAGAAAAACATTTTTTTGAAAAAATCCCTAAGCCCCGGGGTCACAATTTCATCAGAAATCTGACTTTCGGCAATTCACTCAAAAATGGTGCCAAATGGTTGCAAATGCTCCCCTGAAACGTTTCGCGTTCAAAACAGAAGGCTTTTTATCACAGGACAGAAAATCCTTAAGCGGCAGAAAAAGATTTTTTTAAAAAAATGCCTAAGCCCCGAGCTCACAATTTCATCAAAAATCTGACTTTCGGCAATTCACTCAAAAATGGTGCCAAACGGTTGCAAATGCTCCCCTGAGATGTTTGGCGGTCGAAACAGAAGGCTTTTTATCACAGGAAAAGAAATCAGCCCGCTACAACTTAGCTGTCAGAAAAAGATTTTTTTGAAAAAATTCTTAAGCCCCGGGGTCACAATTTCATCAAAAATCTGACTTTCGGCAGTTGACTCAAAAATGGTGCCAAACGGTTGCAAATGCTCCCCTGGATTGTTTGGCGGTCGAAACAGATGGCTTTTTATCACAGGAAAAGAAATCAGCCCTCGACAACTTAACCGGCAGAAAAAGATTTTTTTGAAAAAATCCCTAAGCCCCGGGGTCAAAATTTCATCAGAAATCTGACTTTCGGCAATTCACTCAAAAATGGTGCCAAATGGTTGCAAATGCTCCCCTGAAACGTTTCGCGGTCAAAACAGAAGGCTTTTTATCACAGGACAGAAAATCCTTAACCGGCAGAAAAAGATTTTTTTAAAAAAAATTCTTAAGCCCCGGGGTCACAATTTCATCAAAAATCTGACTTTCGGCAATTCACTCAAAAATGGTGCCAAACGGTTGCAAATGCTGCCCTGAGATGTTTGGCGGTCGAAACAGTAGGCTTTTTATCACAGGAAAAGAAATCAGCCCTCGACAACTTAGCCGTCAGAAAAAGATTTTTTTGAAAAAATCCCTAAGCCCCGGGGTCACAATTTCATCAAAAATCTGACTTTCGGCAATTGACTCAAAAATGGTGCCAAACCGTTGCAAATGCTCCCCTGAGATGTTTGGCGGTCAAAACAGAAGGCTTTTTATCACAAGAAAAGAAATCAGCCCTCGACAACTTAACTGTCAGAAAAAGATTTTTTTAAAAAAAATCCCTAAGCCCCGGGGTCACAATTTCATCAAAAATCTGACTTTTGGCAATTGACTCAAAAATGGTGCCAAACGGTTGCAAATGCTCCCCTGAGATGTTTGGCGGTCGAAACAGTAGGCTTTTTAACACAGGAAAAGAAATCAGCCCTCGACAACTTAACCGGCAGAAAAAGATTTTTTTAAAAAAAATCCCTAAGCCCCGGGGTCACAATTTCATCAAAAATCTGACATTGGGCCATTCACTCAAAAATGGTGCCAAACGGTTGCAAATGCTCCCCTGAAATCTTTGGCAGTCGAAACAGAAGGTTTTTTATCACAGGAAAAGAAATCCTTAACCGGAAGAAAAAGATTTTTTTGGAAAAATCCCTAAGCCCCGGGGTCACAATTTCAGCAAAAATGTGACTTTCGGCAATTCACTCAAAAATGGCGCCAAACAGTTGCAAATGCTCCCCTGAGATGTTTGGCGGTCGAAACAGAAGGCTTTTTATCACAGGAAAAGAAATATGCCCTCGACAACTTAGCTGTCAGAAAAAGATTTTTTTGAAAAAATTCTGAAGCCCCGGGGTCACAATTTCATCAAAAATCTGACTTTCGGCAATTGACTCAAAAATGGTGCCAAACGGTTGCAAATGCTCCCCTGAGATGTTTGGCGGTCGAAACAGTAGGCTTTTTATCACAGGAAAAGAAATCAGCCCTCGACAACTTAGCTGTCAGAAAAAGATTTTTTTGAAAAAATTCTTAAGCCCCGGGGTCACAATTTCATCAAAAATCTGACTTTCGGCAATTCACTCAAAAATGGTGCCAAACGGTTGCAAATGCTCCCGTGGGATGTTTGGCGGTCGAAACAGAAGGCTTTTTATCACAGGAAAAGAAATCAGACCGCGACAACTTAGCTGTCAGAAAAAGATTTTTTTGAAAAAATTCTTAAGCCCCGGGGTCACAATTTCATCAAAAATCTGACTTTCGGCAATTCACTCAAAAATGGTTCCAAACGGTTGCAAATGCTCCCCTGAGATGTTTGGCGGTCGAAACAGAAGGCTTTTTATCACAGGAAAAGAAATCAGCCCTCGACAACTTAGCTGTCAGAAAAATATTTTTTTGAAAAAATTCTTAAGCCCCGGGCTCACAATTTCATCAAAAATCTGACTTTCGGCAATTCACTCAAAAATGGTGCCAAATGGTTGCAAATGCTCCCCTGAAACGTTTCGCGTTCAAAACAGAAGGCTTTTTATCACAGGACAGAAAATCCTTAAGCGGCAGAAAAAGATTTTTTTAAAAAAATGCCTAAGCCCCGAGCTCACAATTTCATCAAAAATCTGACTTTCGGCAATTCACTCAAAAATGGTGCCAAACGGTTGCAAATGCTCCCCTGAGATGTTTGGCGGTCGAAACAGAAGGCTTTTTATCACAGGAAAAGAAATCAGCCCGCTACAACTTAGCTGTCAGAAAAAGATTTTTTTGAAAAAATTCTTAAGCCCCGGGGTCACAATTTCATCAAAAATCTGACTTTCGGCAGTTGACTCAAAAATGGTGCCAAACGGTTGCAAATGCTCCCCTGGGATGTTTGGCGGTCGAAACAGATGGCTTTTTATCACAGGAAAAGAAATCAGCCCTCGACAACTTAACCGGCAGAAAAAGATTTTTTTGAAAAAATCCCTAAGCCCCGGGGTCAAAATTTCATCAGAAATCTGACTTTCGGCAATTCACTCAAAAATGGTGCCAAATGGTTGCAAATGCTCCCCTGAAACGTTTCGCGGTCAAAACAGAAGGCTTTTTATCACAGGACAGAAAATCCTTAACCGGCAGAAAAAGATTTTTTTAAAAAAAATTCTTAAGCCCCGGGGTCACAATTTCATCAAAAATCTGACTTTCGGCAATTCACTCAAAAATGGTGCCAAACGGTTGCAAATGCTGCCCTGAGATGTTTGGCGGTCGAAACAGTAGGCTTTTTATCACAGGAAAAGAAATCAGCCCTCGACAACTTAGCCGTCAGAAAAAGATTTTTTTGAAAAAATCCCTAAGCCCCGGGGTCACAATTATATCAAAAATCTGACTTTCGGCAATTGACTCAAAAATGGTGCCAAACCGTTGCAAATGCTCCCCTGAGATGTTTGGCGGTCAAAACAGAAGGCTTTTTATCACAAGAAAAGAAATCAGCCCTCGACAACTTAACTGTCAGAAAAAGATTTTTTTAAAAAAAATCCCTAAGCCCCGGGGTCACAATTTCATCAAAAATCTGACTTTTGGCAATTGACTCAAAAATGGTGCCAAACGGTTGCAAATGCTCCCCTGAGATGTTTGGCGGTCGAAACAGTAGGCTTTTTAACACAGGAAAAGAAATCAGCCCTCGACAACTTAACCGGCAGAAAAAGATTTTTTTAAAAAAAATCCCTAAGCCCCGGGGTCACAATTTCATCAAAAATCTGACATTGGGCCATTCACTCAAAAATGGTGCCAAACGGTTGCAAATGCTCCCCTGAAATCTTTGGCAGTCGAAACAGAAGGTTTTTTATCACAGGAAAAGAAATCCTTAACCGGAAGAAAAAGATTTTTTTGGAAAAATCCCTAAGCCCCGGGGTCACAATTTCAGCAAAAATGTGACTTTCGGCAATTCACTCAAAAATGGCGCCAAACAGTTGCAAATGCTCCCCTGAGATGTTTGGCGGTCGAAACAGAAGGCTTTTTATCACAGGAAAAGAAATATGCCCTCGACAACTTAGCTGTCAGAAAAAGATTTTTTTGAAAAAATTCTGAAGCCCCGGGGTCACAATTTCATCAAAAATCTGACTTTCGGCAATTGACTCAAAAATGGTGCCAAACGGTTGCAAATGCTCCCCTGAGATGTTTGGCGGTCGAAACAGTAGGCTTTTTATCACAGGAAAAGAAATCAGCCCTCGACAACTTAGCTGTCAGAAAAAGATTTTTTTGAAAAAATTCTTAAGCCCCGGGGTCACAATTTCATCAAAAATCTGACTTTCGGCAATTCACTCAAAAATGGTGCCAAACGGTTGCAAATGCTCCCGTGGGATGTTTGGCGGTCGAAACAGTAGGCTTTTTATCACAGGAAAAGAAATCAGCCCTCGACAAGTTAGCTGTCAGAAAAAGATTTTTTTGAAAAAATCCCTAAGCCCCGGGGTCACAATTTCATCAAAAATCTGACTTTTGGCAATTGACTCAAAAATGGTGCCAAACGGTTGCAAATGCTCCCCTGAGATGTTTGGCGGTCGAAACAGTAGGCTTTTTAACACAGGAAAAGAAATCAGCCCTCGACAACTTAACCGGCAGAAAAACATTTTTTTGAAAAAATCCCTAAGCCCCGGGGTCACAATTTCATCAGAAATCTGACTTTCGGCAATTCACTCAAAAATGGTGCCAAATGGTTGCAAATGCTCCCCTGAAACGTTTCGCGTTCAAAACAGAAGGCTTTTTATCACAGGACAGAAAATCCTTAAGCGGCAGAAAAAGATTTTTTTAAAAAAATGCCTAAGCCCCGAGCTCACAATTTCATCAAAAATCTGACTTTCGGCAATTCACTCAAAAATGGTGCCAAACGGTTGCAAATGCTCCCCTGAGATGTTTGGCGGTCGAAACAGAAGGCTTTTTATCACAGGAAAAGAAATCAGCCCGCTACAACTTAGCTGTCAGAAAAAGATTTTTTTGAAAAAATTCTTAAGCCCCGGGGTCACAATTTCATCAAAAATCTGACTTTCGGCAGTTGACTCAAAAATGGTGCCAAACGGTTGCAAATGCTCCCCTGGATTGTTTGGCGGTCGAAACAGATGGCTTTTTATCACAGGAAAAGAAATCAGCCCTCGACAACTTAACCGGCAGAAAAAGATTTTTTTGAAAAAATCCCTAAGCCCCGGGGTCAAAATTTCATCAGAAATCTGACTTTCGGCAATTCACTCAAAAATGGTGCCAAATGGTTGCAAATGCTCCCCTGAAACGTTTCGCGGTCAAAACAGAAGGCTTTTTATCACAGGACAGAAAATCCTTAACCGGCAGAAAAAGATTTTTTTAAAAAAAATTCTTAAGCCCCGGGGTCACAATTTCATCAAAAATCTGACTTTCGGCAATTCACTCAAAAATGGTGCCAAACGGTTGCAAATGCTGCCCTGAGATGTTTGGCGGTCGAAACAGTAGGCTTTTTATCACAGGAAAAGAAATCAGCCCTCGACAACTTAGCCGTCAGAAAAAGATTTTTTTGAAAAAATCCCTAAGCCCCGGGGTCACAATTTCATCAAAAATCTGACTTTCGGCAATTGACTCAAAAATGGTGCCAAACCGTTGCAAATGCTCCCCTGAGATGTTTGGCGGTCAAAACAGAAGGCTTTTTATCACAAGAAAAGAAATCAGCCCTCGACAACTTAACTGTCAGAAAAAGATTTTTTTAAAAAAAATCCCTAAGCCCCGGGGTCACAATTTCATCAAAAATCTGACTTTTGGCAATTGACTCAAAAATGGTGCCAAACGGTTGCAAATGCTCCCCTGAGATGTTTGGCGGTCGAAACAGTAGGCTTTTTAACACAGGAAAAGAAATCAGCCCTCGACAACTTAACCGGCAGAAAAAGATTTTTTTAAAAAAAATCCCTAAGCCCCGGGGTCACAATTTCATCAAAAATCTGACATTGGGCCATTCACTCAAAAATGGTGCCAAACGGTTGCAAATGCTCCCCTGAAATCTTTGGCAGTCGAAACAGAAGGTTTTTTATCACAGGAAAAGAAATCCTTAACCGGAAGAAAAAGATTTTTTTGGAAAAATCCCTAAGCCCCGGGGTCACAATTTCAGCAAAAATGTGACTTTCGGCAATTCACTCAAAAATGGCGCCAAACAGTTGCAAATGCTCCCCTGAGATGTTTGGCGGTCGAAACAGAAGGCTTTTTATCACAGGAAAAGAAATATGCCCTCGACAACTTAGCTGTCAGAAAAAGATTTTTTTGAAAAAATTCTGAAGCCCCGGGGTCACAATTTCATCAAAAATCTGACTTTCGGCAATTGACTCAAAAATGGTGCCAAACGGTTGCAAATGCTCCCCTGAGATGTTTGGCGGTCGAAACAGTAGGCTTTTTATCACAGGAAAAGAAATCAGCCCTCGACAACTTAGCTGTCAGAAAAAGATTTTTTTGAAAAAATTCTTAAGCCCCGGGGTCACAATTTCATCAAAAATCTGACTTTCGGCAATTCACTCAAAAATGGTGCCAAACGGTTGCAAATGCTCCCGTGGGATGTTTGGCGGTCGAAACAGAAGGCTTTTTATCACAGGAAAAGAAATCAGACCGCGACAACTTAGCTGTCAGAAAAAGATTTTTTTGAAAAAATTCTTAAGCCCCGGGGTCACAATTTCATCAAAAATCTGACTTTCGGCAATTCACTCAAAAATGGTTCCAAACGGTTGCAAATGCTCCCCTGAGATGTTTGGCGGTCGAAACAGAAGGCTTTTTATCACAGGAAAAGAAATCAGCCCTCGACAACTTAGCTGTCAGAAAAATATTTTTTTGAAAAAATTCTTAAGCCCCGGGCTCACAATTTCATCAAAAATCTGACTTTCGGCAGTTCACTCAAAAATGGTGCCAAACGGTTGCAAATGCTCCCCTGAGATGTTTGGCGGTCGAAACAGAAGGCTTTTTATCACAGGAAAAGAAATCAGCCCGCGACAACTTAGCTGTCAGAAAAAGATTTTTTTGAAAAAATCCCTAAGCCCCGGGGTCACAATTTCATCAAAAATCTGACTTTCGGCAATTCACTCAAAAATGGTGCCAAACGGTTGCAAATGCTCCCCTGAGATGTTTGGCGGTCGAAACAGAAGGCTTTTTATCACAAGAAAAGAAATCAGCCCGCGACAACTTAACCGGCAGAAAAACATTTTTTGAAAAAACCCCTAAGCCCCGGGGTCACAATTTCATCAGAAATCTGACTTTCGGCAATTGACTCAAAAATGGTGCCAAACGGTTGCAAATGCTCCCCTGAGATGTTTGGCGGTCGAAACAGACGGCTTTTTATCACAAGAAAAGAAATCAGCCCGCGACAACTTAACCGGCAGAAAAACATTTTTTGAAAAAACCCCTAAGCCCCGGGGTCACAATTTCATCAGAAATCTGACTTTCGGCAGTTGACTCAAAAATGGTGCCAAACGGTTGCAAATGCTCCCCTGGGATGTTTGGCGGTCTAAACAGATGGCTTTTTATCACAGGAAAAGAAATCAGCCCTCGACAACTTAACCGGCAGAAAAACATTTTTTTGAAAAAATCCCTAAGCCCCGGGGTCAAAATTTCATCAGAAATCTGACTTTCGGCAATTCACTCAAAAATGGTGCCAAACGGTTGCAAATGCTCCCCTGAAACGTTTCGCGGTCAAAACAGAAGGCTTTTTATCACAGGACAGAAAATCCTTAACCGGCAGAAAAAGATTTTTTTTAAAAAAATCCCTAAGCCCCGGGCTCACAATTTCATCAAAAATCTGACTTTCGGCAGTTCACTCAAAAATGGTGCCAAACGGTTGCAAATGCTCCCCTGAGATGTTTGGCGGTCGAAACAGAAGGCTTTTTATCACAGGAAAAGAAATATGCCCTCGACAACTTCACCGGACAAAAAACATTTTTTTGAAAAAATCCCTAAGCCCCGGGGTCAAAATTTCATCAGAAATCTGACTTTCGGCAATTCACTCAAAAATGGTGCCAAATGGTTGCAAATGCTCCCCTGAAACGTTTCGCGGTCAAAACAGAAGGCTTTTCATCACAGGACAGAAAATCCTTAACCGGCAGAAAAAGATTTTTTTTAAAAAAATCCCTAAGCCCCGGGCTCACAATTTCATCAAAAATCTGACTTTCGGCAATTCACTCAAAAATGGTGCCAAACGGTTGCAAATGTTCCCCTGAGATGTTTGGCGGTCGAAACAGAAGGCTTTTTATCACAGGAAAAGAAATATGCCCTCGACAACTTAGCTGTCAGAAAAATATTTTTTTGAAAAAATTCTTAAGCCCCGGGGTCACAATTTCATCAAAAATCTGACTTTCGGCAATTCACTCAAAAATGGTGCCAAACGGTTGCAAATGCTCCCCTGAGATGTTTGGCGGTCGAAACAGAAGGCTTTTTATCACAGGAAAAGAAATATGCCCTCGACAACTTAGCCGTCAGAAAAAGATTTTTTTGAAAAAAATCTTAAGCCCCGGGGTCACAATTTCATCAAAAATCTGACTTTCGGCAATTCACTCAAAAATGGTGCCAAACGGTTGCAAATGCTCCCCTGAGATGTTTGGCGGTCGAAACAGAAGGCTTTTTATCACAGGAAAAGAAATCAGCCCGCGACAACTTAGCTGTCAGAAAAAGATTTTTTTGAAAAAATCCCTAAGCCCCGGGGTCACAATTTCATCAAAAATCTGACTTTCGGCAATTCACTCAAAAATGGTGCCAAACGGTTGCAAATGCTCCCCTGAGATGTTTGGCGGTCAAAACAGAAGGCTTTTTATCACAAGAAAAGAAATCAGCCCTCGACAACTTAACTGTCAGAAAAAGATTTTTTTTAAAAAAATCCCTAAGCCCCGGGGTCACAATTTCATCAAAAATCTGACTTTTGGCAATTGACTCAAAAATGGTGCCAAACGGTTGCAAATGCTCCCCTGAGATGTTTGGCGGTCGAAACAGTAGGCTTTTTAACACAGGAAAAGAAATCAGCCCTCGACAACTTAACCGGCAGAAAAGCATTTTTTTGAAAAAATCCCTAAGCCCCGGGGTCACAATTTCATCAGAAATCTGACTTTCGGCAATTCACTCAAAAATGGTGCCAAATGGTTGCAAATGCTCCCCTGAAACGTTTCGCGTTCAAAACAGAAGGCTTTTTATCACAGGACAGAAAATCCTTAACCGGCAGAAAAAGATTTTTTTTAAAAAAATCCCTAAGCCCCGGGCTCACAATTTCATCAAAAATCTGACTTTCGGCAATTGACTCCAAAATGGTGCCAAACGGTTGCAAATGCTCCCCTGAGATGTTTGGCAGTCGAAACAGAAGGCTTTTTATCACAGGAAAAGAAATATGCCCTCGACAACTTAGCTGTCAGAAAAATATTTTTTTGAAAAAATTCTTAAGCCCCGGGGTCACAATTTCATCAAAAATCTGACTTTCGGCAATTGATTCAAAAATGGTGCCAAACGGTTGCAAATGCTGCCCTGAGATGTTTGGCGGTCGAAACAGTAGGCTTTTTATCACAGGAAAAGAAATCAGCCCTCGACAACTTAGCCGTCAGAAAAAGATTTTTTTGAAAAAAATCTTAAGCCCCGGGGTCACAATTTCATCAAAAATCTGACTTTCGGCAATTCACTCAAAAATCGTGCCAAACGGTTGCAAATGCTCCCCTGAGATGTTTGGCGGTCGAAACAGAAGGCTTTTTATCACAGGAAAAGAAATCAGCCCGCGACAACTTAGCTGTCAGAAAAAGATTTTTTTGAAAAAATCCCTAAGCCCCGGGGTCACAATTTCATCAAAAATCTGACTTTCGGCAATTGACTCAAAAATGGTGCCAAACGGTTGCAAATGCTCCCCTGAGACGTTTGGCGGTCGAAACAGTAGGCTTTTTATCACAAGAAAAGAAATCAGCCCTCGACAACTTAACTGTCAGAAAAAGATTTTTTTAAAAAAAATCCCTAAGCCCCGGGGTCACAATTTCATCAAAAATCTGACTTTTGGCAATTGACTCAAAAATGGTGCCAAACGGTTGCAAATGCTCCCCTGAGATGTTTGGCGGTCGAAACAGTAGGCTTTTTAACACAGGAAAAGAAATCAGCCCTCGACAACTTAACCGGCAGAAAAGCATTTTTTTGAAAAAATCCCTAAGCCCCGGGGTCACAATTTCATCAGAAATCTGACTTTCGGCAATTCACTCAAAAATGGTGCCAAATGGTTGCAAATGCTCCCCTGAAACGTTTCGCGTTCAAAACAGAAGGCTTTTTATCACAGGACAGAAAATCCTTAACCGGCAGAAAAAGATTTTTTTAAAAAAAATCTTAAGCCCCGGGGTCACAATTTCATCAAAAATCTGACTTTCGGCAATTGACTCAAAAATGGTGCCAAACGGTTGCAAATGCTCCCCTGAGATGTTTGGCGGTCGAAACAGATGGCTTTTTATCACAGGAAAAGAAATCAGCCCTCGACAACTTAGCCGTCAGAAAAAGATTTTTTTGAAAAAAATCTTAAGCCCCCGGGTCACAATTTCATCAAAAATCTGACTTTCGGCAATTCACTCAAAAATCGTGCCAAACGGTTGCAAATGCTCCCCTGAGACGTTTGGCGGTCGAAACAGAAGGCTTTTCATCACAGGAAAAGAAATCAGCCCGCGACAACTTAGCTGTCAGAAAAAGATTTTTTTGAAAAAATCCCTAAGCCCCGGGGTCACAATTTCATCAAAAATCTGACTTTCGGCAATTGACTCAAAAATGGTGCCAAACGGTTGCAAATGCTCCCCTGAGATGTTTGGCGGTCGAAACAGTAGGCTTTTTATCACAAGAAAAGAAATCAGCCCTCGACAACTTAACTGTCAGAAAAAGATTTTTTTTAAAAAAATCCCTAAGCCCCGGGGTCACAATTTCATCAAAAATCTAACTTTTGGCAATTGACTCAAAAATGGTGCCAAACGGTTGCAAATGCTCCCCTGAGATGTTTGGCGGTCGAAACAGTAGGCTTTTTAACACAGGAAAAGAAATCAGCCCTCGACAACTTAACCGGCAGAAAAAGATTTTTTTAAAAAAAATCCCTAAGCCCCGGGGTCACAATTTCATCAAAAATCTGACATTGGGCCATTCACTCAAAAATGGTGCCAAACGGTTGCAAATGCTCCCCTGAAATCTTTGGCAGTCGAAACAGAAGGTTTTTTATCACAGGAAAAGAAATCCTTAACCGGAAGAAAAAGATTTTTTTGGAAAAATCCCTAAGCCCCGGGGTCACAATTTCAGCAAAAATTTGACTTTCGGCAATTCACTCAAAAATGGTGCCAAACGGTTGCAAATGCTCCCCTCAAACGTTTCGCATTCAAAACAGAAGGCTTTTCATCACAGGACAGAAAATCCTTAACCGGCAGAAAAAGATTTTTCTGAAAAAATCCCAAAGCCCCGGGCTCACAATTTCATCAAAAATCTGACTTTCGGCAATTGACTCAAAAATGGTGCCAAACAGTTGCAAATGCTCCCCTGAGATGTTTGGCGGTCGAAACAGATGGCTTTTTATCACAGGAAAAGAAATCAGCCCTCGACAACTTAGCCGTCAGAAAAAGATTTTTTTGAAAAAATCCCTAAGCCCCGGGGTCACAATTTCATCAAAAATCTGACTTTCGGCAATTCACTCAAAAATCGTGCCAAACGGTTGCAAATGCTCCCCTGAGATGTTTGGCGGTCGAAACAGAAGGCTTTTTATCACAGGAAAAGAAATCAGCCCGCGACAACTTAGCTGTCAGAAAAAGATTTTTTTTGAAAAAATCCCTAAGCCCCGGGGTCACAATTTCATCAAAAATCTGACTTTCGGCAATTCACTCAAAAATGGTGCCAAACGGTTGCAAATGCTCCCCTGAGATGTTTGGCGGTCAAAACAGAAGGCTTTTTATCACAGGACAGAAAATCCTTAACGGGCAGAAAAAGATTTTTTTTAAAAAAATCCCTAAGCCCCGGGGTCACAATTTCATCAAAAATCTGACTTTTACCAATTGACTCAAAAATGGTGCCAAACGGTTGCAAATGCTCCCCTGAGATGTTTGGCGGTCGAAACAGAAGGCTTTTTATCACAGGAAAAGAAATCAGCCCGCTACAACTTAGCTGTCAGAAAAAGATTTTTTTCAAAAAAATTCTTAAGCCCCGGGGTCACAATTTCATCAAAAATCTGACTTTCGGCAATTGACTCAAAAATGGTGCCAAACGGTTGCAAATGCTCCCCTGGGATGTTTGGCGGTCGAAACAGATGGCTTTTTATCACAGGAAAAGAAATATGCCCTCGACAACTTAACTGGCAGAAAAACATTTTTTTGAAAAAATCCCTAAGCCCCGGGGTCAAAATTTCATCAGAAATCTGACTTTCGGCGATTCACTCAAAAATGCTGCCAAATGGTTGCAAATGCTCCCCTGAAACGTTTTGCGGTCAAAACAGAAGGCTTTTTATCACAGGACAGAAAATCCTTAACCGGCAGAAAAATATTTTTTTAAAAAAAATCCCTAAGCCCCGGGGTCACAATTTCATCAGAAATCTGACTTTCGGCAATTCACTCAAAAATGGTGCCAAATGGTTGCAAATGCTCCCCTGAAACGTTTCGCGTTCAAAACAGAAGGCTTTTTATCACAGGACAGAAAATCCTTAACCGGCAGAAAATGTTTTTTTTAAAAAAATGCCTAAGCCCCGAGCTCACAATTTCATCAAAAATCTGACTTTCGGCAATTCACTCAAAAATGGTGCCAAACGGTTGCAAATGCTCCCCTGAGATGTTTGGCGGTCGAAACAGAAGGCTTTTTATCACAGGAAAAGAAATCAGCCCGCTACAACTTAGCTGTCAGAAAAAGATTTTTTTGAAAAAATTCTTAAGCCCCGGGGTCACAATTTCATCAAAAATCTGACTTTCGGCAGTTGACTCAAAAATGGTGCCAAACGGTTGCAAATGCTCCCCTGGGATGTTTGGCGGTCAAAACAGATGGCTTTTTATCACAGGAAAAGAAATCAGCCCTCGACAACTTAACCGGCAGAAAAAGATTTTTTTGAAAAAATCCCTAAGCCCCGGGGTCAAAATTTCATCAGAAATCTGACTTTCGGCAATTCACTCAAAAATGGTGCCAAATGGTTGCAAATGCTCCCCTGAAACGTTTCGCGGTCAAAACAGAAGGCTTTTTATCACAGGACAGAAAATCCTTAACCGGCAGAAAAAGATTTTTTTAAAAAAAATTCTTAAGCCCCGGGGTCACAATTTCATCAAAAATCTGACTTTCGGCAATTGATTCAAAAATGGTGCCAAACGGTTGCAAATGCTGCCCTGAGATGTTTGGCGGTCGAAACAGTAGGCTTTTTATCACAGGAAAAGAAATCAGCCCTCGACAACTTAGCCGTCAGAAAAAGATTTTTTTGAAAAAATCCCTAAGCCCCGGGGTCACAATTTCATCAAAAATCTGACTTTCGGCAATTGACTCAAAAATGGTGCCAAACCGTTGCAAATGCTCCCCTGAGATGTTTGGCGGTCAAAACAGAAGGCTTTTTATCACAAGAAAAGAAATCAGCCCTCGACAACTTAACTGTCAGAAAAAGATTTTTTTTTAAAAAATCCCTAAGCCCCGGGGTCACAATTTCATCAAAAATCTGACTTTTGGCAATTGACTCAAAAATGGTGCCAAACGGTTGCAAATGCTCCCCTGAGATGTTTGGCAGTCGAAACAGTAGGCTTTTTAACACAGGAAAAGAAATCAGCCCTCGACAACTTAACCGGCAGAAAAAGATTTTTTTAAAAAAAATCCCTAAGCCCCGGGGTCACAATTTCATCAAAAATCTGACATTGGGCCATTCACTCAAAAATGGTGCCAAACGGTTGCAAATGCTCCCCTGAAATCTTTGGCAGTCGAAACAGAAGGTTTTTTATCACAGGAAAAGAAATCCTTAACCGGAAGAAAAAGATTTTTTTGGAAAAATCCCTAAGCCCCGGGGTCACAATTTCAGCAAAAATGTGACTTTCGGCAATTCACTCAAAAATGGCGCCAAACAGTTGCAAATGCTCCCCTGAGATGTTTGGCGGTCGAAACAGAAGGCTTTTTATCACAGGAAAAGAAATATGCTCTCGACAACTTAGCTGTCAGAAAAAGATTTTTTTGAAAAAATTCTTAAGCCCCGGGGTCACAATTTCATCAAAAATCTGACTTTCGGCAATTCACTCAAAAATGGTTCCAAACGGTTGCAAATGCTCCCCTGAGATGTTTGGCGGTCGAAACAGAAGGCTTTTTATCACAGGAAAAGAAATATGCCCTCGACAACTTAGCTGTCAGAAAAATATTTTTTTGAAAAAATTCTTAAGCCCCGGGGTCACAATTTCATCAAAAATCTGACTTTCGGCAGTTCACTCAAAAATGGTGCCAAACGGTTGCAAATGCTCCCCTGAGATGTTTGGCGGTCGAAACAGAAGGCTTTTTATCACAAGAAAAGAAATCAGCCCGCGACAACTTAACCGGCAGAAAAACATTTTTTTGAAAAAATCCCTAAGCCCCGGGGTCAAAATTTCATCAGAAATCTGACTTTCGGCAGTTCACTCAAAAATGGTGCCAAATGGTTGCAAATGCTCCCCTGAAACGTTTCGCGGTCAAAACAGAAGGCTTTTTATCACAGGACAGAAAATCCTTAACCGGCAGAAAAAGATTTTTTTAAAAAAAATCCCTAAGCCCCGGGCTCACAATTTCATCAAAAATCTAACTTTCGGCAATTCACTCAAAAATGGTGCCAAACGGTTGCAAATGCTCCCCTGAGATGTTTGGCGGTCGAAAGAGAAGGCTTTTTATCACAGGAAAAGAAATATGCCCTCGACAACTTAGCCGTCAGAAAAAGATTTTTTTGAAAAAAATCTTAAGCCCCGGGGTCACAATTTCATCAAAAATCTGACTTTCGGCAATTCACTCAAAAATCGTGCCAAACGGTTGCAAATGCTCCCCTGAGATGTTTGGCGCTCGAAACAGAAGGCTTTTTATCACAGGAAAAGAAATCAGCCCGCGACAACTTAGCTGTCAGAAAAAGATTTTTTTGAAAAAATCCCTAAGCCCCGGGGTCACAATTTCATCAAAAATCTGACTTTCGGCAATTCACTCAAAAATGGTGCCAAACGGTTGCAAATGCTCCCCTGAGATGTTTGGCGGTCAAAACAGAAGGCTTTTTATCACAAGAAAAGAAATCAGCCCTCGACAACTTAACTGTCAGAAAAAGATTTTTTTAAAAAAAATCCCTAAGCCCCGGGGTCACAATTTCATCAAAAATCTGACTTTTGGCAATTGACTCAAAAATGGTGCCAAACGGTTGCAAATGCTCCCCTGAGATGTTTGGCGGTCGAAACAGAAGGCTTTTTATCACAGGAAAAGAAATATGCTCTCGACAACTTAGCTGTCAGAAAAAGATTTTTTTGAAAAAATTCTTAAGCCCCGGGGTCACAATTTCATCAAAAATCTGACTTTCGGCAATTCACTCAAAAATGGTTCCAAACGGTTGCAAATGCTCCCCTGAGATGTTTGGCGGTCGAAACAGAAGGCTTTTTATCACAGGAAAAGAAATATGCCCTCGACAACTTAGCTGTCAGAAAAATATTTTTTTGAAAAAATTCTTAAGCCCCGGGGTCACAATTTCATCAAAAATCTGACTTTCGGCAGTTCACTCAAAAATGGTGCCAAACGGTTGCAAATGCTCCCCTGAGATGTTTGGCGGTCGAAACAGAAGGCTTTTTATCACAAGAAAAGAAATCAGCCCGCGACAACTTAACCGGCAGAAAAACATTTTTTTGAAAAAATCCCTAAGCCCCGGGGTCAAAATTTCATCAGAAATCTGACTTTCGGCAGTTCACTCAAAAATGGTGCCAAATGGTTGCAAATGCTCCCCTGAAACGTTTCGCGGTCAAAACAGAAGGCTTTTTATCACAGGACAGAAAATCCTTAACCGGCAGAAAAAGATTTTTTTAAAAAAAATCCCTAAGCCCCGGGCTCACAATTTCATCAAAAATCTAACTTTCGGCAATTCACTCAAAAATGGTGCCAAACGGTTGCAAATGCTCCCCTGAGATGTTTGGCGGTCGAAAGAGAAGGCTTTTTATCACAGGAAAAGAAATATGCCCTCGACAACTTAGCCGTCAGAAAAAGATTTTTTTGAAAAAAATCTTAAGCCCCGGGGTCACAATTTCATCAAAAATCTGACTTTCGGCAATTCACTCAAAAATCGTGCCAAACGGTTGCAAATGCTCCCCTGAGATGTTTGGCGCTCGAAACAGAAGGCTTTTTATCACAGGAAAAGAAATCAGCCCGCGACAACTTAGCTGTCAGAAAAAGATTTTTTTGAAAAAATCCCTAAGCCCCGGGGTCACAATTTCATCAAAAATCTGACTTTCGGCAATTCACTCAAAAATGGTGCCAAACGGTTGCAAATGCTCCCCTGAGATGTTTGGCGGTCAAAACAGAAGGCTTTTTATCACAAGAAAAGAAATCAGCCCTCGACAACTTAACTGTCAGAAAAAGATTTTTTTAAAAAAAATCCCTAAGCCCCGGGGTCACAATTTCATCAAAAATCTGACTTTTGGCAATTGACTCAAAAATGGTGCCAAACGGTTGCAAATGCTCCCCTGAGATGTTTGGCGGTCGAAACAGTAGGCTTTTTAACACAGGAAAAGAAATCAGCCCTCGACAACTTAACCGGCAGAAAAACATTTTTTTGAAAAAATCCCTAAGCCCCGGGGTCACAATTTCATCAGAAATCTGACTTTCGGCAATTCACTCAAAAATGGTGCCAAATGGTTGCAAATGCTCCCCTGAAACGTTTCGCGTTCAAAACAGAAGGCTTTTTATCACAGGACAGAAAATCCTTAAGCGGCAGAAAAAGATTTTTTTAAAAAAATGCCTAAGCCCCGAGCTCACAATTTCATCAAAAATCTGACTTTCGGCAATTCACTCAAAAATGGTGCCAAACGGTTGCAAATGCTCCCCTGAGATGTTTGGCGGTCGAAACAGAAGGCTTTTTATCACAGGAAAAGAAATCAGCCCGCTACAACTTAGCTGTCAGAAAAAGATTTTTTTGAAAAAATTCTTAAGCCCCGGGGTCACAATTTCATCAAAAATCTGACTTTCGGCAGTTGACTCAAAAATGGTGCCAAACGGTTGCAAATGCTCCCCTGGGATGTTTGGCGGTCGAAACAGATGGCTTTTTATCACAGGAAAAGAAATCAGCCCTCGACAACTTAACCGGCAGAAAAAGATTTTTTTGAAAAAATCCCTAAGCCCCGGGGTCAAAATTTCATCAGAAATCTGACTTTCGGCAATTCACTCAAAAATGGTGCCAAATGGTTGCAAATGCTCCCCTGAAACGTTTCGCGGTCAAAACAGAAGGCTTTTTGTCACAGGACAGAAAATCCTTAACCGGCAGAAAAAGATTTTTTTTAAAAAAATTCTTAAGCCCCGGGGTCACAATTTCATCAAAAATCTGACTTTCAGCAATTCACTCAAAAATGGTGCCAAACGGTTGCAAATGCTGCCCTGAGATGTTTGGCGGTCGAAACAGTAGGCTTTTTATCACAGGAAAAGAAATCAGCCCTCGACAACTTAGCCGTCAGAAAAAGATTTTTTTGAAAAAATCCCTAAGCCCCGGGGTCACAATTTCATCAAAAATCTGACTTTCGGCAATTGACTCAAAAATGGTGCCAAACCGTTGCAAATGCTCCCCTGAGATGTTTGGCGGTCAAAACAGAAGGCTTTTTATCACAAGAAAAGAAATCAGCCCTCGACAACTTAACTGTCAGAAAAAGATTTTTTTAAAAAAAATCCCTAAGCCCCGGGGTCACAATTTCATCAAAAATCTGACTTTTGGCAATTGACTCAAAAATGGTGCCAAACGGTTGCAAATGCTCCCCTGAGATGTTTGGCGGTCGAAACAGTAGGCTTTTTAACACAGGAAAAGAAATCAGCCCTCGACAACTTAACCGGCAGAAAAAGATTTTTTTAAAAAAAATCCCTAAGCCCCGGGGTCACAATTTCATCAAAAATCTGACATTGGGCCATTCACTCAAAAATGGTGCCAAACGGTTGCAAATGCTCCCCTGAAATCTTTGGCAGTCGAAACAGAAGGTTTTTTATCACAGGAAAAGAAATCCTTAACCGGAAGAAAAAGATTTTTTTGGAAAAATCCCTAAGCCCCGGGGTCACAATTTCAGCAAAAATGTGACTTTCGGCAATTCACTCAAAAATGGCGCCAAACAGTTGCAAATGCTCCCCTGAGATGTTTGGCGGTCGAAACAGAAGGCTTTTTATCACAGGAAAAGAAATATGCCCTCGACAACTTAGCTGTCAGAAAAAGATTTTTTTGAAAAAATTCTTAAGCCCCGGGGTCACAATTTCATCAAAAATCTGACTTTCGGCAATTGACTCAAAAATGGTGCCAAACGGTTGCAAATGCTCCCCTGAGATGTTTGGCGGTCGAAACAGTAGGCTTTTTATCACAGGAAAAGAAATCAGCCCTCGACAACTTAGCTGTCAGAAAAAGATTTTTTTGAAAAAATTCTTAAGCCCCGGGGTCACAATTTCATCAAAAATCTGACTTTCGGCAATTCACTCAAAAATGGTGCCAAACGGTTGCAAATGCTCCCGTGGGATGTTTGGCGGTCGAAACAGATGGCTTTTTATCACAGGAAAAGAAATCAGCCCTCGACAACTTCACCGGACAAAAAACATTTTTTTGAAAAAATCCCTAAGCCCCGGGGTCAAAATTTCATCAGAAATCTGACTTTCGGCAATTCACTCAAAAATGGTGCCAAACGGTTGCAAATGCTCCCCTGAAACGTTTCGCGGTCAAAACAGAAGGCTTTTCATCACAGGACAGAAAATCCTTAACCGGCAGAAAAAGATTTTTTTAAAAAAAATCCCTAAGCCCCGGGCTCACAATTTCATCAAAAATCTGACTTTCGGCAATTCACTCAAAAATGGTTCCAAACGGTTGCAAATGCTCCCCTGAGATGTTTGGCGGTCGAAACAGAAGGCTTTTTATCACAGGAAAAGAAATCAGCCCTCGACAACTTAGCTGTCAGAAAAATATTTTTTTGAAAAAATTCTTAAGCCCCGGGGTCACAATTTCATCAAAAATCTGACTTTCGGCAGTTCACTCAAAAATGGTGCCAAACGGTTGCAAATGCTCCCCTGAGATGTTTGGCGGTCGAAACAGAAGGCTTTTTATCACAGGAAAAGAAATCAGCCCGCGACAACTTAGCTGTCAGAAAAAGATTTTTTTGAAAAAATCCCTAAGCCCCGGGGTCACAATTTCATCAAAAATCTGACTTTCGGCAATTCACTCAAAAATGGTGCCAAACGGTTGCAAATGCTCCCCTGAGATGTTTGGCGGTCGAAACAGAAGGCTTTTTATCACAAGAAAAGAAATCAGCCCGCGACAACTTAACCGGCAGAAAAACATTTTTTGAAAAAACCCCTAAGCCCCGGGGTCACAATTTCATCAGAAATCTGACTTTCGGCAATTGACTCAAAAATGGTGCCAAACGGTTGCAAATGCTCCCCTGAGATGTTTGGCGGTCGAAACAGAAGGCTTTTTATCACAAGAAAAGAAATCAGCCCGCGACAACTTAACCGGCAGAAAAACATTTTTTGAAAAAACCCCTAAGCCCCGGGGTCACAATTTCATCAGAAATCTGACTTTCGGCAGTTGACTCAAAAATGGTGCCAAACGGTTGCAAATGCTCCCCTGGGATGTTTGGCGGTCTAAACAGATGGCTTTTTATCACAGGAAAAGAAATCAGCCCTCGACAACTTAACCGGCAGAAAAACATTTTTTTGAAAAAATCCCTAAGCCCCGGGGTCAAAATTTCATCAGAAATCTGACTTTCGGCAATTCACTCAAAAATGGTGCCAAACGGTTGCAAATGCTCCCCTGAAACGTTTCGCGGTCAAAACAGAAGGCTTTTTATCACAGGACAGAAAATCCTTAACCGGCAGAAAAAGATTTTTTTTACAAAAATCCCTAAGCCCCGGGCTCACAATTTCATCAAAAATCTGACTTTCGGCAGTTCACTCAAAAATGGTGCCAAACGGTTGCAAATGCTCCCCTGAGATGTTTGGCGGTCGAAACAGAAGGCTTTTTATCACAGGAAAAGAAATATGCCCTCGACAACTTCACCGGACAAAAAACATTTTTTTGAAAAAATCCCTAAGCCCCGGGGTCAAAATTTCATCAGAAATCTGACTTTCGGCAATTCACTCAAAAATGGTGCCAAATGGTTGCAAATGCTCCCCTGAAACGTTTCGCGGTCAAAACAGAAGGCTTTTCATCACAGGACAGAAAATCCTTAACCGGCAGAAAAAGATTTTTTTTAAAAAAATCCCTAAGCCCCGGGGTCACAATTTCATCAAAAATCTGACTTTCGGCAGTTCACTCAAAAATGGTGCCAAACGGTTGCAAATGCTCCCCTGAGATGTTTGGCGGTCGAAACAGAAGGCTTTTTATCACAGGAAAAGAAATCAGCCCGCGACAACTTAGCTGTCAGAAAAAGATTTTTTTGAAAAAATCCCTAAGCCCCGGGGTCACAATTTCATCAAAAATCTGACTTTCGGCAATTCACTCAAAAATGGTGCCAAACGGTTGCAAATGCTCCCCTGAGATGTTTGGCGGTCGAAACAGAAGGCTTTTTATCACAAGAAAAGAAATCAGCCCGCGACAACTTAACCGGCAGAAAAACATTTTTTGAAAAAACCCCTAAGCCCCGGGGTCACAATTTCATCAGAAATCTGACTTTCGGCAATTGACTCAAAAATGGTGCCAAACGGTTGCAAATGCTCCCCTGAGATGTTTGGCGGTCGAAACAGAAGGCTTTTTATCACAAGAAAAGAAATCAGCCCGCGACAACTTAACCGGCAGAAAAACATTTTTTGAAAAAACCCCTAAGCCCCGGGGTCACAATTTCATCAGAAATCTGACTTTCGGCAGTTGACTCAAAAATGGTGCCAAACGGTTGCAAATGCTCCCCTGGGATGTTTGGCGGTCTAAACAGATGGCTTTTTATCACAGGAAAAGAAATCAGCCCTCGACAACTTAACCGGCAGAAAAACATTTTTTTGAAAAAATCCCTAAGCCCCGGGGTCAAAATTTCATCAGAAATCTGACTTTCGGCAATTCACTCAAAAATGGTGCCAAACGGTTGCAAATGCTCCCCTGAAACGTTTCGCGGTCAAAACAGAAGGCTTTTTATCACAGGACAGAAAATCCTTAACCGGCAGAAAAAGATTTTTTTAAAAAAAATCCCTAAGCCCCGGGCTCACAATTTCATCAAAAATCTGACTTTCGGCAGTTCACTCAAAAATGGTGCCAAACGGTTGCAAATGCTCCCCTGAGATGTTTGGCGGTCGAAACAGAAGGCTTTTTATCACAGGAAAAGAAATATGCCCTCGACAACTTCACCGGACAAAAAACATTTTTTTGAAAAAATCCCTAAGCCCCGGGGTCAAAATTTCATCAGAAATCTGACTTTCGGCAATTCACTCAAAAATGGTGCCAAATGGTTGCAAATGCTCCCCTGAAACGTTTCGCGGTCAAAACAGAAGGCTTTTCATCACAGGACAGAAAATCCTTAACCGGCAGAAAAAGATTTTTTTTAAAAAAATCCCTAAGCCCCGGGCTCACAATTTCATCAAAAATCTGACTTTCGGCAATTCACTCAAAAATGGTGCCAAACGGTTGCAAATGCTCCCCTGAGATGTTTGGCGGTCGAAACAGAAGGCTTTTTATCACAGGAAAAGAAATATGCCCTCGACAACTTAGCTGTCAGAAAAATATTTTTTTGAAAAAATTCTTAAGCCCCGGGGTCACAATTTCATCAAAAATCTGACTTTCGGCAATTCACTCAAAAATGGTGCCAAACGGTTGCAAATGCTCCCCTGAGATGTTTGGCGGTGGAAACAGAAGGCTTTTTATCACAGGAAAAGAAATATGCCCTCGACAACTTAGCCGTCAGAAAAAGATTTTTTTGAAAAAAATCTTAAGCCCCGGGGTCACAATTTCATCAAAAATCTGACTTTCGGCAATTCACTCAAAAATGGTGCCAAACGGTTGCAAATGCTCCCCTGAGATGTTTGGCGGTCGAAACAGAAGGCTTTTTATCACAGGAAAAGAAATCAGCCCGCGACAACTTAGTTGTCCGAAAAAGATTTTTTTAAAAAAAATCCCTAAGCCCCGGGGTCACAATTTCATCAAAAATCTGACTTTCGGCAATTCACTCAAAAATGGTGCCAAACGGTTGCAAATGCTCCCCTGAGATGTTTGGCGGTCGAAACAGAAGGCTTTTTATCACAGGAAAAGAAATCAGCCCTCGACAACTTAACTGTCAGAAAAAGATTTTTTTAAAAAAAATCCCTAAGCCCCGGGGTCACAATTTCATCAAAAATCTGACTTTTGGCAATTGACTCAAAAATGGTGCCAAACGGTTGCAAATGCTCCCCTGAGATGTTTGGCGGTCGAAACAGTAGGCTTTTTAACACAGGAAAAGAAATCAGCCCTCGACAACTTAACCGGCAGAAAAGCATTTTTTTGAAAAAATCCCTAAGCCCCGGGGTCACAATTTCATCAGAAATCTGACTTTCGGCAATTCACTCAAAAATGGTGCCAAATGGTTGCAAATGCTCCCCTGAAACGTTTCGCGTTCAAAACAGAAGGCTTTTTATCACAGGACAGAAAATCCTTAACCGGCAGAAAAAGATTTTTTTTAAAAAAATCCCTAAGCCCCGGGCTCACAATTTCATCAAAAATCTGACTTTCGGCAATTGACTCCAAAATGGTGCCAAACGGTTGCAAATGCTCCCCTGAGATGTTTGGCAGTCGAAACAGAAGGCTTTTTATCACAGGAAAAGAAATATGCCCTCGACAACTTAGCTGTCAGAAAAATATTTTTTTGAAAAAATTCTTAAGCCCCGGGGTCACAATTTCATCAAAAATCTGACTTTCGGCAATTGATTCAAAAATGGTGCCAAACGGTTGCAAATGCTGCCCTGAGATGTTTGGCGGTCGAAACAGTAGGCTTTTTATCACAGGAAAAGAAATCAGCCCTCGACAACTTAGCCGTCAGAAAAAGATTTTTTTGAAAAAAATCTTAAGCCCCGGGGTCACAATTTCATCAAAAATCTGACTTTCGGCAATTCACTCAAAAATCGTGCCAAACGGTTGCAAATGCTCCCCTGAGATGTTTGGCGGTCGAAACAGAAGGCTTTTTATCACAGGAAAAGAAATCAGCCCGCGACAACTTAGCTGTCAGAAAAAGATTTTTTTGAAAAAATCCCTAAGCCCCGGGGTCACAATTTCATCAAAAATCTGACTTTCGGCAATTGACTCAAAAATGGTGCCAAACGGTTGCAAATGCTCCCCTGAGACGTTTGGCGGTCGAAACAGTAGGCTTTTTATCACAAGAAAAGAAATCAGCCCTCGACAACTTAACTGTCAGAAAAAGATTTTTTTTAAAAAAATCCCTAAGCCCCGGGGTCACAATTTCATCAAAAATCTAACTTTTGGCAATTGACTCAAAAATGGTGCCAAACGGTTGCAAATGCTCCCCTGAGATGTTTGGCGGTCGAAACAGTAGGCTTTTTAACACAGGAAAAGAAATCAGCCCTCGACAACTTAACCGGCAGAAAAAGATTTTTTTTGAAAAAATCCCTAAGCCCCGGGGTCACAATTTCATCAAAAATCTGACATTGGGCCATTCAGTCAAAAATGGTGCCAAACGGTTGCAAATGCTCCCCTGAAATCTTTGGCAGTCGAAACAGAAGGTTTTTTATCACAGGAAAAGAAATCCTTAACCGGAAGAAAAAGATTTTTTTGGAAAAATCCCTAAGCCCCGGGGTCACAATTTCAGCAAAAATCTGACTTTCGGCAATTCACTCAAAAATGGTGCCAAACGGTTGCAAATGCTCCCCTGAAACGTTTCGCGTTCAAAACAGAAGGCTTTTCATCACAGGACAGAAAATCCTTAACCGGCAGAAAAAGATTTTTTTTAAAAAAATCCCTAAGCCCCGGGCTCACAATTTCATCAAAAATCTGACTTTCGGCAATTCACTCAAAAATCGTGCCAAACGGTTGCAAATGCTCCCCTGAGACGTTTGGCGGTCGAAACAGAAGGCTTTTCATCACAGGAAAAGAAATCAGCCCGCGACAACTTAGCTGTCAGAAAAAGATTTTTTTGAAAAAATCCCTAAGCCCCGGGGTCACAATTTCATCAAAAATCTGACTTTCGGCAATTGACTCAAAAATGGTGCCAAACGGTTGCAAATGCTCCCCTGAGATGTTTGGCGGTCGAAACAGTAGGCTTTTTATCACAAGAAAAGAAATCAGCCCTCGACAACTTAACTGTCAGAAAAAGATTTTTTTTAAAAAAATCCCTAAGCCCCGGGGTCACAATTTCATCAAAAATCTAACTTTTGGCAATTGACTCAAAAATGGTGCCAAACGGTTGCAAATGCTCCCCTGAGATGTTTGGCGGTCGAAACAGTAGGCTTTTTAACACAGGAAAAGAAATCAGCCCTCGACAACTTAACCGGCAGGAAAAGATTTTTTTTTAAAAAATCCCTAAGCCCCGGGGTCACAATTTCATCAAAAATCTGACATTGGGCCATTCACTCAAAAATGGTGCCAAACGGTTGCAAATGCTCCCCTGAAATCTTTGGCAGTCGAAACAGAAGGTTTTTTATCACAGGAAAAGAAATCCTTAACCGGAAGAAAAAGATTTTTTTGGAAAAATCCCTAAGCCCCGGGGTCACAATTTCAGCAAAAATTTGACTTTCGGCAATTCACTCAAAAATGGTGCCAAACGGTTGCAAATGCTCCCCTCAAACGTTTCGCGTTCAAAACAGAAGGCTTTTCATCACAGGACAGAAAATCCTTAACCGGCAGAAAAAGATTTTTCTGAAAAAATCCCAAAGCCCCGGGCTCACAATTTCATCAAAAATCTGACTTTCGGCAATTGACTCAAAAATGGTGCCAAACACTTGCAAATGCTCCCCTGAGATGTTTGGCGGTCGAAACAGAAGGCTTTTTATCACAGGAAAAGAAATCAGCCCTCGACAACTTAGCCGTCAGAAAAAGATTTTTTTGAAAAAATCCCTAAGCCCCGGGGTCACAATTTCATCAAAAATCTGACTTTCGGCAATTCACTCAAAAATCGTGCCAAACGGTTGCAAATGCTCCCCTGAGATGTTTGGCGGTCGAAACAGAAGGCTTTTTATCACAGGAAAAGAAATCAGCCCGCGACAACTTAGCTGTCAGAAAAAGATTTTTTTTGAAAAAATCCCTAAGCCCCGGGGTCACAATTTCATCAAAAATCTGACTTTCGGCAATACACTCAAAAATGGTGCCAAACGGTTGCAAATGCTCCCCTGAGATGTTTGGCGGTCAAAACAGAAGGCTTTTTATCACAGGACAGAAAATCCTTAACGGGCAGAAAAAGATTTTTTTTAAAAAAATCCCTAAGCCCCGGGCTCACAATTTCATCAGAAATCTGACTTTCGGCAATTGACTCAAAAATGGTGCCAAACGGTTGCAAATGCTCCCCTGAGATGTTTGGCGGTCGAAACAGAAGGCTTTTTATCAAAGGAAAAGAAATATGCCCTCGACAACTTAGCTGTCAGAAAAAGATTTTTTTGAAAAAACCCCTAAGCCCCGGGGTCACAATTTCATCAAAAATCTGACTTTTACCAATTGACTCAAAAATGGTGCCAAACGGTTGCAAATGCTCCCCTGAGATGTTTGGCGGTCGAAACAGAAGGCTTTTTATCACAGGAAAAGAAATCAGCCCGCTACAACTTAGCTGTCAGAAAAAGATTTTTTTCAAAAAAATTCTTAAGCCCCGGGGTCACAATTTCATCAAAAATCTGACTTTCGGCAATTGACTCAAAAATGGTGCCAAACGGTTGCAAATGCTCCCCTGGGATGTTTGGCGGTCGAAACAGATGGCTTTTTATCACAGGAAAAGAAATCAGCCCTCGACAACTTAACTGGCAGAAAAATATTTTTTTGAAAAAATCCCTAAGCCCCGGGGTCAAAATTTCATCAGAAATCTGACTTTCGGCGATTCACTCAAAAATGCTGCCAAATGGTTGCAAATGCTCCCCTGAAACGTTTTGCGGTCAAAACAGAAGGCTTTTTATCACAGGACAGAAAATCCTTAACCGGCAGAAAAATATTTTTTTAAAAAAAATCCCTAAGCCCCGGGGTCACAATTTCATCAAAAATCTGACTTTCGGCAATTGACTCAAAAATGGTGCCAAACGGTTGCAAATGCTCCCCTGAGATGTTTGGCGGTCGAAACAGAAGGCTTTTAATCACAGGAAAAGAAATCAGCCCTCGACAACTTAGCCGTCAGAAAAAGATTTTTTTGAAAAAAATCTTAAGCCCCGGGGTCACAGTTTCATCAAAAATCTGACTTTCGGCAATTCACTCAAAAATGGTGCCAAACGGTTGCAAATGCTCCCCTGAGATGTTTGGCGGTCGAAACAGAAGGCTTTTTATCACAAGAAAAGAAATCAGCCCGCGACAACTTAACCGTCAGAAAAAGATTTTTTTGAAAAAATTCTTAAGCCCCGGGGTCACAATTTCATCAAAAATCTGACTTTCGGCAATTCACTCAAAAATGGTGCCAAACGGTTGCAAATGCTCCCCTGAGATGTTTGGCGGTCGAAACAGAAGGCTTTTTATCACAGGAAAAGAAATCAGCCCGCGACAACTTAGCTGTCAGAAAAAGATTTTTTTTGAAAAAATCCCTAAGCCCCGGGGTCACAATTTCATCAAAAATCTGACTTTCGGCAATTCACTCAAAAATGGTGCCAAACGGTTGCAAATGCTCCCCTGAGATGTTTGGCGGTCAAAACAGAAGGCTTTTTATCACAGGACAGAAAATCCTTAACGGGCAGAAAAAGATTTTTTTAAAAAAAATCCCTAAGCCCCGGGCTCACAATTTCAGCAAAAATCTGACTTTCGGCAATTGACTCAAAAATGGTGCCAAACGGTTGCAAATGCTCCCCTGAGATGTTTGGCGGTCGAAACAGAAGGCTTTTTATCACAGGAAAAGAAATCAGCCCGCGACAACTTAACCGGCAGAAAAACATTTTTTGAAAAAACCCCTAAGCCCCGGGGTCACAGTTTCATCAGAAATCTGACTTTCGGCAATTGACTCAAAAATGGTGCCAAACGGTTGCAAATGCTCCCCTGAGATGTTTGGCGGTCGAAACAGAAGGCTTTTTATCACAGGAAAAGAAATCAGCCGTCGACAACTTAGCCGTCAGAAAAAGATTTTTTTGAAAAAACCCCTAAGCCCCGGGGTCACTATTTCATCAAAAATCTGACTTTTACCAATTGACTCAAAAATGGTGCCAAACGGTTGCAAATGCTCCCCTGAGATGTTTGGCGGTCGAAACAGACGGCTTTTTATCACAGGAAAAGAAATCAGCCCGCTACAACTTAGCTGTCAGAAAAAGATTTTTTTGAAAAAATTCTTAAGCCCCGGGGTCACAATTTCATCAAAAATCTGACTTTCGGCAGTTGACTCAAAAATGGTGCCAAACGGTTGCAGATGCTCCCCTGGGATGTTTGGCGGTCGAAACAGATGGCTTTTTATCACAGGAAAAGAAATCAGCCCTCGACAACTTAACCGGCAGAAAACCATTTTTTTGAAAAAATCCCTAAGCCCCGGGGTCAAAATTTCATCAGAAGTCTGACTTTCGGCAATTCACTCAAAAATGGTGCCAAATGGTTGCAAATGCTCCCCTGAAACGTTTTGCGGTCAAAACAGAAGGCTTTTTATCACAGGACAGAAAATCCTTAACCGGCAGAAAAAGATTTTTTAAAAAAAAATCCCTAAGCCCCTGGCTCACAATTTCATCAAAAATCTGACTTTCTGCAATTGACTCAAAAATGGTGCCAAACGGTTGAAAATGCTCCCCTGAGATGTTTGGCGGTCGAAACAGAAGGCTTTTTATCACAGGAAAAGAAATATGCCCTCGACAACCTAGCTGTCAGAAAAAGATTTTTTTGAAAAAATTCTTAAGCCCCGGGGTCACAATTTCATCAAAAATCTGACTTTCGGCAATTCACTCAAAAATGGTGCCAAACGGTTGCAAATGCTGCCCTGAGATGTTTGGCGGTCGAAACAGAAGGCTTTTTATCACAAGAAAAGAAATCAGCCCGCGACAACTTTACCGGCAGAAAAACATTTCTTGAAAAAACCCCTAAGCCCCGGGGTCACAGTTTCATCAGAAATCTGACTTTCGGCAATTGACTCAAAAATGGTGCCAAACGGTTGCAAATGCTCCCCTGAAACGTTTCGCGGTCAAAACAGAAGGCTTTTTATCACAGGAAAAGAAATCCTTAACCGGAAGAAAAAGATTTTTTTGAAAAAATCCCTAAGCCCCGGGTTCACAATTTGATCCAAAATCTGACTTTGGGCCATTCACTCAAAAATGGTGCCTGCTGAAGAAAGTAGGAAACACCACTGGGCCGGTAAGATATAATCTAAGTCAAATCCCTTATTTTGACTACTGGCTCCTCACACAGCTCCTGACTCACGACAGTGTGTTGCCCATCGCTCAGTTCTGACTAAAGGATCTTATGCAGCCACTGCTGGCGGGGACATTTTGGGACCCAAAATATCCAACGCCACTAAATTCTGGTGTACTTTTTAACATAATAGTGTAAACAGGGATCAACATACAAACATTGAGAAGCCATTCCCCCCACCCCACTACTTTATATGGAAACAAATGGAAAAACCTCTGTGATTGAGGCTAACAACATGGCGCCTTTTTGTACAATGAACACTTCCGAGGTCATTCTTACTACTACTTTAGCACTACTTTAGCACGACTTTACTACTACTTTACTACTACTTTACTACTCTACTACTTTACTACAACTTTACTACCACTTTACTACTACTTTACCACTACTTTACTACTGCTTTACTACTACTTTACTACTTCTTTACTACCACTTTACTACCACTTTACCACTGCTTTACTACTACTTTACTACTACTTTACTACCATTTTACTACTGCCTTACTACTGCTTTACTATCATTTTACTACTACCTTGCTATCCTTTTACTACTACTTTAAAGCTATTTTACTACTATTCCACCGCTTTAATATTGGACCATTTTACTACTACTTTACTACTATCTTACTGCTGTTTCACTACTGCCTTACTACCATTTTACTACTATTTTACTACTGCATTACTACTACTACTTTACTACTGTTTTACTACTACTTTACTGCTATTTTACTACTATTCCACCACTTTACTATTGTTTTACCATTACTTAACTGCTACTTCACTACTGGTTTACTATTGCTTTACTACCACTTTACATCCACTTTACTACTGCTACTTTATTACTTATCCTACTTTACTATTTATACCCCTATTTATACAGCAGACCTTCCTGAACAATGGCATGCCTGTCTATAGTAACAAATAGTATTGTTACTATTTTATTAATTGTATATACTGCCGTTCATCTGTAGATTTAAGGTTGGTTTACAACTTTAAAATGCAAGGTAAAAAACACCTTAACCGGCAGATTTAAAAAAGAAAAATCCCTAAGCCCCGAGGTCACAATTTGATGAAAAATCTGACTGTCGGCCATTCACTCAAAAATGGTGCCAAACGGTTCCAAATGCTCCCCTGAGATATTTGGGGGTCGAAACAGAAGGCTTTTTATCTCAGGAAAAGAAATCAGCCCTCGACCACTTAACCGGCACAAAAACATTTTTTTGAAAAAATCCCTAAGCCCCGGGGTCACAATTTCATCAAAAATCTGACTTTCGGCAATTCACTCAAAAATGGTGCCAAACGGTTGCAAATGCTCCCCTGGGATGTTTGGTGGTCGAAACAGATGGCTTTTTATCACAGGAAAAGAAATCAGCCCTCGACAACTTCACCGGACAAAAAACATTTTTTTGAAAAAATCCCTAAGCCCCGGGGTTAAAATTTCATCAGAAATCTGACTTTCGGCAATTCACTCAAAAATGGTGCCAAATGGTTGCAAATGCTCCCCTGAAACGTTTCGCGGTCAAAACAGAAGGCTTTTCATCACAGGACAGAAAATCCTTAACCGGCAGAAAAAGATTTTTTTTAAAAAAATCCCTAAGCCCCGGGCTCACAATTTCATCAAAAATCTGACTTTCGGCAGTACACTCAAAAATGGTGCCAAACGGTTGCAAATGCTCCCCTGAGATGTTTGGCGGTTGAAACAGAAGGCTTTTTATCACAAGAAAAGTAATCAGCCCTCGACAACTTAACTGTCAGAAAAAGATTTTTTTGAAAAAATCCCTAAGCCCCGGGGTAACAATTTCATCAAAAATCTGACTTTTGGCAATTGACTCAAAAATGGTGCCAAACAGTTGCAAATGCTCCCCTGAGATGTTTGGCGGTCGAAACAGATGGCTTTTTATCACAGGAAAAGAAATCAGCCCTCGTCAACTTAACCGGCAGAAAAACATTTTTTGAAAAAACCCCTAAGCCCCGGGCTCACAATTTCATCAAAAATCTGACTTTTGGCAATTCACTCAAAAATGGTGACAAATGGTTGAAAATGCTCCCCTGAAACGTTTCGCGGTCAAAACAGAAGGCTTTTTATCACAGGACAGAAAACCCTTAACTGGCAGAAATTGTTTTTTTAAAAAAAATCCCTAAGCCCCGGGCTCACAATTTCATCAGAAATCTGACTTTCGGCAATTGACTCAAAAATGGTGCCAAACGGTTGCAAATGCTCCCCTGAGATGTTTAGCGGTCGAAACAGAAGGCTTTTTATCACAGGAAAAGAAATCAGCCCTCGACAACTTAGCCGTCAGAAAAAGATTTTTTTGAAAAAATCCCTAAGCCCCGGGCTCACAATTTCATCAAAAATCTGACTTTCGGCAATTCACTCAAAAATGGTGCCAAACAGTTGCAAATGCTCCCCTGAGATGTTTGGCGGTCGAAACAGAAGGCTTTTTATCACAGGAAAAGAAATATGCCCTCGACAACTTAGCCGTCAGAAAAAGATTTTTTTGAAAAAATTCTTAAGCCCCGGGGTCACAATTTCATCAAAAATCTGACTTTCGGCAATTGACTCAAAAATGGTGCCAAACGGTTGCAAATGCTCCCCTGAGATGTTTGGCGGTCGAAACAGTAGGCTTTTTATCACAGGAAAAGAAATCAGCCCACGACAACTTAGCCATCAGAAAAAGATTTTTTGAAAAAATTCTTAAGCCCCGGGGTCACAATTTCATCAAAAATCTGATTTTCGGCAATTCACTCAAAAATGGTGCCAAACGGTTGCAAATGCTCCCCTGAGATGTTTGGCGGTCGAAACAGAAGGCTTTTTATCACAGGAAAAGAAATCTGCCCTCGTCAACTTAACCGGCAGAAAAACATTTTTTTGAAAAAATCCCTAAGCCCCGGGGTCACAATTTCATCAGAAATCTGACTTTCGGCAATTCACTCAAAAATGGTGACAAATGGTTGCAAATGCTCCCCTGAAACGTTTCGCGGTCAAAACAGAAGGCTTTTTATCACAGGACAGAAAATCCTTAACCGGCAGAAAACATTTTTTTGAAAAAATCCCTAAGCCCCGGGGTCACAATTTCATCAAAAACCTGACTTTCGGCAATTCACTCAAAAATGGTGCCAAACGGTTGCAAATGCTCCCCTGAGATGTTTGGCGGTCGAAACAGAAGGCTTTTTATCACAAGAAAAGAAATCAGCCCGCGACAACTTAACCGGCAGAAAAACATTTTTTTGAAAAAATCCCTAAGCCCCGGGGTCACAATTTCATCAAAAATCTGACTTTTAGCAATTGACTCAAAAATGGTGCCAAACGGTTGCAAATGCTCCCCTGAGATGTTTGGCCGTCGAAACAGAAGGCTTTTTGTCACAGGAAAAGAAATCCTTAACCGGAAGAAAAAGATTTTTTTGAAAAAATCCCTAAGCCCCGGGTTCACAATTTGATCCAAAATCTGACTTTGGGCCATTCACTCAAAAATGGTGCCTACTGAAGAAAGTAGGAAACACCACTGGGCCGGTAAGATATAATCTAAGTCAAATCCCTTATTTTGACTACTGGCTCCTCACACAGCTCCTGACTCACGACAGTGTGTTGCCCATCGCTCAGTTCTGACTAAAGGATCTTATGCAGCCACTGCTGGCGGGGACATTTTGGGACCCAAAATATCCAACGCCACTAAATTCTGGTGTACTTTTTAACATAATAGTGTAAACAGGGATCAACATACAAACATTGAGAAGCCATTCCCCCCACCCCACTACTTTATATGGAAACAAATGGAAAAACCTCTGTGATTTGTCACTCAAAAATGGTGACAAATGGTTGAAAATGCTCCCCTGAAATGTTTCGCGGTCAAAACAGAAGGCTTTTTATCACAGGACAGAAAACCCTTAACTGGCAGAAAATGTTTTTTTTAAAAAAATCCCTAAGCCCCGGGCTCACAATTTCATCAGAAATCTGACTTTCGGCAATTCACTCAAAAATCGTGCCAAACGGTTGCAAATGCTCCCCTGAGATGTTTGGCGGTCGAAACAGAACGCTTTTTATCACAAGAAAAGAAATCAGCCAGCGACAACTTAACCGGCAGAAAAACATTTTTTGAAAAAACCCCTAAGCCCCGGGCTCACAATTTCATCAAAAATCTGACTTTCAGCAATTCACTCCAAAATGGTGCCAAACGGTTGCAAATGCTCCCCTGAGATGTTTGGCGGTCGAAACAGAAGGCTTTTTATCACAAGAAAAGAAATCAGCCCTCGACAACTTAGCCGTCAGAAAAAGATTTTTTTGAAAAAATTCTTAAGCCCCGGGCTCACAATTTCATCAAAAATCTGACTTTCAGCAATTCACTCCAAAATGGTGCCAAACGGTTGCAAATGCTCCCCTGAGATGTTTGGCGGTCGAAACAGAAGGCTTTTTATCACAGGAAAAGAAATCAGCCCTCGACAACTTAGCCGTCAGAAAAAGATTTTTTTGAAAAAAATCTTAAGCCCCGGGGTCACAATTTCATCAAAAATCTGACTTTCGGCAATTCACTCAAAAATGGTGTCAAACGGTTGCAAATGCTCCCCTGAAACGTTTCGCGGTCAAAACAGAAGGCTTTTTATCACAGGACAGAAAATCCTTAACCGGCAGAAAAAGATTTTTCTAAAAAAAATCCCTAAGCCCCGGGCTCACAATTTCATCAAAAATCTGACTTTCGGCAATTCACTCAAAAATGGTGCCAAACGGTTGCAAATGCTCCCCTGAGATGTTTGGCGGGCGAAACAGAAGGCTTTTTATCACAGGAAAAGAAATCAGCCCTCGACAACTTAATTGTCAGAAAAAGATTTTTTTGAAAAAATCCCTAAGCCCCGGGGTCACAATTTCATCAAAAATCTGACATTGGGCCATTCACTCAAAAATGGTGCCAAACGGTTGCAAATGCTCCCCTGAAATCTTTGGCAGTCGAAACAGAAGGTTTTTTATCACAGGAAAATAAATCCTTAACCGGAAGAAAAAGATTTTTTTGAAAAAATCCCCAAGCCCCGGGGTCACAATTTCAGCAAAAATGTGACTTTCGGCAATTCACTCAAAAATGGTGCCAAACGGTTTCAAATGCTCCCCTGAAATATTTGGCGGTCGAAACAGAAGGCTTTTTATCACAGGAAAAGAAATCCTTAACCGGAAGAAAAAGATTTTTTTGAAAAAATCCCCAAGCCCCGTGGTCACAATTTGATCCAAAATCTGACTTTGGGCCATTCACTCAAAAATGGTGCCTACTGAAGAAAGTAGGAAAGACCACTGGGCCGGTAAGATATAATCTAAGTCAAATCCCTTATTTTGACTACTGGCTCCTCACACAGCTCCTGACTCACGACAGTGTGTTGCCCATCGCTCAGTTCTGACTAAAGGATCTTATGCAGCCACTGCTGGCGGGGACATTTTGGGACCCAAAATATCCAACGCCACTAAATTCTGGTGTACTTTTTAACATAATAGTGTAAACAGGGATCAACATACAAACACTGAGAAGCCATTCCCCCCACCCCACTACTTGATATGGAAACAACTGGAAAAACCTCTGTGATTGAGGCTAACAACATGGCGCCTTTTTGTACAAGGAACACTTCCGAGGTCATTCTTACTACTACTTTAGCACTACTTTACCACTACTTTACTACTACTTTACTACTCTACTACTTTACTAAAACTTTACTACCACTTTACTACTACTTTACCACTACTTTACTACTGCTTTACTACTACTTTACTACTTCTTTACTACCACTTTACTACCGCTTTACTACCACTTTACCACAACTTTACTACTGCTTTACTACTACTTTACTACTACTTTACTACCATTTTACTACTGCCTTACTACTGCTTTACTATCATTTTACTACTACCTTGCTATCCTTTTACTACTACTTTAAAGCTATTTTACTACTATTCCACCCCTTTAATATTGGACCATTTTACTACTACTTTACTACTATCTTACTGCTGTTTCACTACTGCCTTACTACCATTTTACTACTATTTTACTACTGCATTACTACTACTACATTACTACTGTTTTACTACTACTTTACTGCTATTTTACTACTATTCCACCACTTTACTATTGTTTTACCATTACTTAACTGCTACTTCACTACTGGTTTACTATTGCTTTACTACCACTTTACATCCACTTTACTACTGCTACTTTATTACTTATCCTACTTTACTATTTATACCCCTATTTATACAGTAGAACTTCCTGAACAATGGCATGCCTGTCTATAGTAACAAATAGTATGGTTACTATTTTATTAATTGTATATACTGCCGTTCATCTGTAGATTTAAGGTTGGTTTACAACTTTAAAATGCAAGGTAAAAAACACCTTGACCGGCAGATTTAAAAAAAAATAATCCCTAAGCCCCGGGGTCACAATTTGATGAAAAATCTGACTGTCGGCCATTCACTCAAAAATGGTGCCAAACGGTTCCAAATGCTCCCCTGAGATATTTGGGGGTCGAAACAGAAGGCTTTTTATCTCAGGAAAAGAAATCAGCCCTCGACAACTTAACCGGCACAAAAACATTTTTTTGAAAAAAATCCCTAAGCCCCGGGGTCACAATTTCATCAGAAATCTGACTTTCGGCAATTGACTCAAAAATGGTGCCAAACGGTTGCAAATGCTCCCCTGAAACGTTTGGCGGTCAAAACAGAAGGCTTTTTATCACAGGACAGAAAATCCTTAACCGGCAGAAAAAGATTTTTCTAAAAAAAATCCCTAAGCCCCGGGCTCACAATTTCATCAAAAATCTGACTTTCGGGAATTCACACAAAAATGGTGCCAAACGGTTGCAAATGCTCCCCTGGGATGTTTGGTGGTCGAAACAGAAGGCTTTTTATCACAGGAAAAGAAATCAGCCCTCGACAACTTAACTGTCAGAAAAAGATTTTTTTGAAAAAATTCTTAAGCCCCGGGGTAACAATTTCATCAAAAATCTGACTTTCGGCAATTCACTCAAAAATGGTGCCAAACAGTTGCAAATGCTCCCCTGAGATGTTTGGCGGTCGAAACAGAAGGCTTTTTATCACAAGAAAAGAAATCAGCCCGCGACAACTTAACCGGCAGAAAAACATTTTTTTGAAAAAATCCCTAAGCCCCGGGGTCACAATTTCATCAAAAATCTGACTTTTAGCCATTGACTCAAAAATGGTGCCAAACGGTTGCAAATGCTCCCCTGAGATGTTTGGCCGTCGAAACAGAAGGCTTTTTATCACAGGAAAAGAAATCCTTAACCGGAAGAAAAAGATTTTTTTGGAAAAATCCCTAAGCCCCGGGGTCACAATTTGATCCAAAATCTGACTTTGGGCCATTCACTCAAAAATGGTGCCTACTGAAGAAAGTAGGAAACACCACTGGGCCGGTAAGATATAATCTAAGTCAAATCCCTTATTTTGACTACTGGCTCCTCACACAGCTCCTGACTCACGACAGTGTGTTGCCCATCGCTCAGTTCTGACTAAAGGATCTTATGCTGCCACTGCTGGCGGAGACATTTTGGGACCCAAAATATCCAACGCCACTAAATTCTGGTGTACTTTTTAACATAATAGTGTAAACAGGGATCAACATACAAACACTGAGAAGCCATTCCCCCCACCCCACTACTTGATATGGAAACAACTGGAAAAACCTCTGTGATTGAGGCTAACAACATGGCGCCTTTTTGTACAAGGAACACTTCCGAGGTCATTCTTACTACTACTTTAGCACTACTTTACCACTACTTTACTACTACTTTACTACTCTACTACTTTACTAAAACTTTACTACCACTTTACTACTACTTTACCACTACTTTACTACTGCTTTACTACTACTTTACTACTTCTTTACTACCACTTTACTACCGCTTTACTACCACTTTACCACAACTTTACTACTGCTTTACTACTACTTTACTACTACTTTACTACCATTTTACTACTGCCTTACTACTGCTTTACTATCATTTTACTACTACCTTGCTATCCTTTTACTACTACTTTAAAGCTATTTTACTACTATTCCACCCCTTTAATATTGGACCATTTTACTACTACTTTACTACTATCTTACTGCTGTTTCACTACTGCCTTACTACCATTTTACTACTATTTTACTACTGCATTACTACTACTACATTACTACTGTTTTACTACTACTTTACTGCTATTTTACTACTATTCCACCACTTTACTATTGTTTTACCATTACTTAACTGCTACTTCACTACTGGTTTACTATTGCTTTACTACCACTTTACATCCACTTTACTACTGCTACTTTATTACTTATCCTACTTTACTATTTATACCCCTATTTATACAGTAGAACTTCCTGAACAATGGCATGCCTGTCTATAGTAACAAATAGTATGGTTACTATTTTATTAATTGTATATACTGCCGTTCATCTGTAGATTTAAGGTTGGTTTACAACTTTAAAATGCAAGGTAAAAAACACCTTGACCGGCAGATTTAAAAAAAAATAATCCCTAAGCCCCGGGGTCACAATTTGATGAAAAATCTGACTGTCGGCCATTCACTCAAAAATGGTGCCAAACGGTTCCAAATGCTCCCCTGAGATATTTGGGGGTCGAAACAGAAGGCTTTTTATCTCAGGAAAAGAAATCAGCCCTCGACAACTTAACCGGCACAAAAACATTTTTTTGAAAAAAATCCCTAAGCCCCGGGGTCACAATTTCATCAGAAATCTGACTTTCGGCAATTGACTCAAAAATGGTGCCAAACGGTTGCAAATGCTCCCCTGAAACGTTTGGCGGTCAAAACAGAAGGCTTTTTATCACAGGACAGAAAATCCTTAACCGGCAGAAAAAGATTTTTCTAAAAAAAATCCCTAAGCCCCGGGCTCACAATTTCATCAAAAATCTGACTTTCGGGAATTCACTCAAAAATGGTGCCAAACGGTTGCAAATGCTCCCCTGGGATGTTTGGTGGTCGAAACAGAAGGCTTTTTATCACAGGAAAAGAAATCAGCCCTCGACAACTTAACCGGCAGAAAAACATTTTTTTGAAAAAATCCCTAAGCCCCGGGGTCAAAATTTCATCAGAAATCTGACTTTCGGCAGTTCACTCAAAAATGGTGCCAAATGGTTGCAAATGCTCCCCTGAAACGTTTCGCGGTCAAAACAGAAGGCTTTTTATCACAGGACAGAAAATCCTTAACCGGCAGAAAAAGATTTTTTAAAAAAAAAATCCCTAAGCCCCGGGGTCACAATTTCATCAAAAATCTGACTTTCAGCAATTCACTCAAAAATGGTGCCAAACGGTTGCAAATGCTCCCCTGAGATGTTTGGCGGTCGAAACAGAAGGCTTTTTATCACAAGAAAAGAAATCAGCCCTCGACAACTTAGCCGTCAGAAAAAGATTTTTTTGAAAAAATTCTTAAGCCCCGGGCTCACAATTTCATCAAAAATCTGACTTTCAGCAATTCACTCCAAAATGGTGCCAAACGGTTGCAAATGCTCCCCTGAGATGTTTGGCGGTCGAAACAGAAGGCTTTTTATCACAGGAAAAGAAATCAGCCCTCGACAACTTAGCCGTCAGAAAAAGATTTTTTTGAAAAAAATCTTAAGCCCCGGGGTCACAATTTCATCAAAAATCTGACTTTCGGCAATTCACTCAAAAATGGTGTCAAACGGTTGCAAATGCTCCCCTGAAACGTTTCGCGGTCAAAACAGAAGGCTTTTTATCACAGGACAGAAAATCCTTAACCGGCAGAAAAAGATTTTTTTAAAAAAAATCCCTAAGCCCCGGGCTCACAATTTCATCAAAAATCTGACTTTCGGCAATTCACTCAAAAATGGTGCCAAACGGTTGCAAATGCTCCCCTGAGATGTTTGGCGGGCGAAACAGAAGGCTTTTTATCACAGGAAAAGCAATATGCCCTCGACAACTTAATTGTCAGAAAAAGATTTTTTTGAAAAAATCCCTAAGCCCCGGGGTCACAATTTCATCAAAAATCTGACATTGGGCCATTCACTCAAAAATGGTGCCAAACGGTTGCAAATGCTCCCCTGAAATCTTTGGCAGTCGAAACAGAAGGTTTTTTATCACAGGAAAATAAATCCTTAACCGGAAGAAAAAGATTTTTTTGAAAAAATCCCCAAGCCCCGGGGTCACAATTTCAGCAAAAATGTGACTTTCGGCAATTCACTCAAAAATGGTGCCAAACGGTTTCAAATGCTCCCCTGAAATATTTGGCGGTCGAAACAGAAGGCTTTTTATCACAGGAAAAGAAATCCTTAACCGGAAGAAAAAGATTTTTTTGAAAAAATCCCTAAGCCCCGGGGTCACAATTTGATCCAAAATCTGACTTTGGGCCATTCACTCAAAAATGGTGCCTACTGAAGAAAGTAGGAAACACCACTGGGCCGGTAAGATATAATCTAAGTCAAATCCCTTATTTTGACTACTGGCTCCTCACACAGCTCCTGACTCACGACAGTGTGTTGCCCATCGCTCAGTTCTGACTAAAGGATCTTATGCAGCCACTGCTGGCGGGGACATTTTGGGACCCAAAATATCCAACGCCACTAAATTCTGGTGTACTTTTTAACATAATAGTGTAAACAGGGATCAACATACAAACACTGAGAAGCCATTCCCCCCACCCCACTACTTGATATGGAAACAACTGGAAAAACCTCTGTGATTGAGGCTAACAACATGGCGCCTTTTTGTACAAGGAACACTTCCGAGGTCATTCTTACTACTACTTTAGCACTACTTTACCACTACTTTACTACTACTTTACTACTCTACTACTTTACTAAAACTTTACTACCACTTTACTACTACTTTACCACTACTTTACTACTGCTTTACTACTACTTTACTACTTCTTTACTACCACTTTACTACCGCTTTACTACCACTTTACCACAACTTTACTACTGCTTTACTACTACTTTACTACTACTTTACTACCATTTTACTACTGCCTTACTACTGCTTTACTATCATTTTACTACTACCTTGCTATCCTTTTACTACTACTTTAAAGCTATTTTACTACTATTCCACCCCTTTAATATTGGACCATTTTACTACTACTTTACTACTATCTTACTGCTGTTTCACTACTGCCTTACTACCATTTTACTACTATTTTACTACTGCATTACTACTACTACATTACTACTGTTTTACTACTACTTTACTGCTATTTTACTACTATTCCACCACTTTACTATTGTTTTACCATTACTTAACTGCTACTTCACTACTGGTTTACTATTGCTTTACTACCACTTTACATCCACTTTACTACTGCTACTTTATTACTTATCCTACTTTACTATTTATACCCCTATTTATACAGTAGAACTTCCTGAACAATGGCATGCCTGTCTATAGTAACAAATAGTATGGTTACTATTTTATTAATTGTATATACTGCCGTTCATCTGTAGATTTAAGGTTGGTTTACAACTTTAAAATGCAAGGTAAAAAACACCTTGACCGGCAGATTTAAAAAAAAAAAATCCCTAAGCCCCGGGGTCACAATTTGATGAAAAATCTGACTGTCGGCCATTCACTCAAAAATGGTGCCAAACGGTTCCAAATGCTCCCCTGAGATATTTGGGGGTCGAAACAGAAGGCTTTTTATCTCAGGAAAAGAAATCAGCCCTCGACAACTTAACCGGCACAAAAACATTTTTTTGAAAAAAATCCCTAAGCGCCGGGGTCACAATTTCATCAGAAATCTGACTTTCGGCAATTGACTCAAAAATGGTGCCAAACGGTTGCAAATGCTCCCCTGAAACGTTTGGCGGTCAAAACAGAAGGCTTTTTATCACAGGACAGAAAATCCTTAACCGGCAGAAAAAGATTTTTCTAAAAAAAATCCCTAAGCCCCGGGCTCACAATTTCATCAAAAATCTGACTTTCGGGAATTCACTCAAAAATGGTGCCAAACGGTTGCAAATGCTCCCCTGGGATGTTTGGTGGTCGAAACAGAAGGCTTTTTATCACAGGAAAAGAAATCAGCCCTCGACAACTTAACCGGCAGAAAAACATTTTTTTGAAAAAATCCCTAAGCCCCGGGGTCAAAATTTCATCAGAAATCTGACTTTCGGCAGTTCACTCAAAAATGGTGCCAAATGGTTGCAAATGCTCCCCTGAAACGTTTCGCGGTCAAAACAGAAGGCTTTTTATCACAGGACAGAAAATCCTTAACCGGCAGAAAAAGATTTTTTAAAAAAAAAATCCCTAAGCCCCGGGGTCACAATTTCATCAAAAATCTGACTTTCAGCAATTCACTCAAAAATGGTGCCAAACGGTTGCAAATGCTCCCCTGAGATGTTTGGCGGTCGAAACAGAAGGCTTTTTATCACAAGAAAAGAAATCAGCCCTCGACAACTTAGCCGTCAGAAAAAGATTTTTTTGAAAAAATTCTTAAGCCCCGGGCTCACAATTTCATCAAAAATCTGACTTTCAGCAATTCACTCCAAAATGGTGCCAAACGGTTGCAAATGCTCCCCTGAGATGTTTGGCGGTCGAAACAGAAGGCTTTTTATCACAGGAAAAGAAATCAGCCCTCGACAACTTAGCCGTCAGAAAAAGATTTTTTTGAAAAAAATCTTAAGCCCCGGGGTCACAATTTCATCAAAAATCTGACTTTCGGCAATTCACTCAAAAATGGTGTCAAACGGTTGCAAATGCTCCCCTGAAACGTTTCGCGGTCAAAACAGAAGGCTTTTTATCACAGGACAGAAAATCCTTAACCGGCAGAAAAAGATTTTTTTTTAAAAAATCCCTAAGCCCCGGGCTCACAATTTCATCAAAAATCTGACTTTCGGCAATTCACTCAAAAATGGTGCCAAACGGTTGCAAATGCTCCCCTGAGATGTTTGGCGGGCGAAACAGAAGGCTTTTTATCACAGGAAAAGCAATATGCCCTCGACAACTTAATTGTCAGAAAAAGATTTTTTTGAAAAAATCCCTAAGCCCCGGGGTCACAATTTCATCAAAAATCTGACATTGGGCCATTCACTCAAAAATGGTGCCAAACGGTTGCAAATGCTCCCCTGAAATCTTTGGCAGTCGAAACAGAAGGTTTTTTATCACAGGAAAATAAATCCTTAACCGGAAGAAAAAGATTTTTTTGAAAAAATCCCCAAGCCCCGGGGTCACAATTTCAGCAAAAATGTGACTTTCGGCAATTCACTCAAAAATGGTGCCAAACGGTTTCAAATGCTCCCCTGAAATATTTGGCGGTCGAAACAGAAGGCTTTTTATCACAGGAAAAGAAATCCTTAACCGGAAGAAAAAGATTTTTTTGAAAAAATCCCTAAGCCCCGGGGTCACAATTTGATCCAAAATCTGACTTTGGGCCATTCACTCAAAAATGGTGCCTACTGAAGAAAGTAGGAAACACCACTGGGCCGGTAAGATATAATCTAAGTCAAATCCCTTATTTTGACTACTGGCTCCTCACACAGCTCCTGACTCACGACAGTGTGTTGCCCATCGCTCAGTTCTGACTAAAGGATCTTATGCAGCCACTGCTGGCGGGGACATTTTGGGACCCAAAATATCCAACGCCACTAAATTCTGGTGTACTTTTTAACATAATAGTGTAAACAGGGATCAACATACAAACACTGAGAAGCCATTCCCCCCACCCCACTACTTGATATGGAAACAACTGGAAAAACCTCTGTGATTGAGGCTAACAACATGGCGCCTTTTTGTACAATGAACACTTCCGAGGTCATTCTTACTACTACTTTAGCACTACTTTACCACTACTTTACTACTACTTTACTACTACTTTACTACTCTACTACTTTACTAAAACTTTACTACCACTTTACTACTACTTTACCACTACTTTACTACTGCTTTACTACTACTTTACTACTTCTTTACTACCACTTTACTACCGCTTTACTACCACTTTACCACAACTTTACTACTGCTTTACTACTACATTACTACTACTTTACTACCATTTTACTACTGCCTTACTACTGCTTTACTATCATTTTACTACTACCTTGCTATCCTTTTACTACTACTTTAATTGTATTACTACTACTTATTAATTGTATATACTGCCGTTCATCTGTAGATTTAAGGTTGGTTTACAACTTTAAAATGCAAGGTAAAAAACACCTTAACCGGCAGATTTTTTTTAAAAAAATCCCTAAGCCCCGGGGTCACAATTTCATCAGAAATCTGACTTTCGGCACTTCACTCAAAAATGGTGCCAAACAGTTGCAAATGCTCCCCTGAGATGTTTGGCGGTCGAAACAGAAGGCTTTTTATCACAAGAAAAGAAATATGCCCTCGACAACTTAACTGTCAGAAAAAGATTTTTTTGAAAAAATTCTTAAGCCCCGGGGTAACAATTTCATCAAAAATCTGACTTTCGGCAATTGACTCAAAAATGGTGCCAAACGGTTGCAAATGCTCCCCTGAGATGTTTGGCGGTCGAAACAGAAGGCTTTTTTATCACAGGAAAAGAAATCAGCCCGCGACAACTTAGCCGTCAGAAAAAGATTTTTTTGAAAAAATTCTTAAGCCCTGGGGTCACAATTTCATCAAAAATCTGACTTTCGTCAATTGACTCAAAAATGGTGCCAAACGGTTGCAAATGCTCCCCTGAGATGTTTGGCGGTCGAAACAGAAGGCTTTTTATCACAGGAAAAGAAATCAGCCCTCGACAACTTAGCCGTCAGAAAAAATTTTTTTTGAAAAAAATCATAAGCCCCGGGGGTCACAATTTCATCAAAAATCTGACTTTCGGCAATTCACTCAAAAATGGTGTCAAACGGTTGCAAATGCTCCCCTGAAACGTTTGGCGGTCAAAACAGAAGGCTTTTTATCACAGGAAAAGAAATCAGCCCTCGACAACTTAACCGGCAGAAAAGCATTTTTTTGAAAAAATCCCTAAACCCCGGGGTCAAAATTTCATCAGAAATCTGACTTTCGGCAGTTCACTAAAAAATGGTGCCAAGTGGTTGCAAATGCTCCCCAGAAACGTTTCGCGGTCAAAACAGAAGGCTTTTTATCACAGGACAGAAAATCCTAAACCGGCAGAAAAAGATTTTTTTGAAAAAAATCCCTAAGCCCCGGGCTCACAATTTCATCAAAAATCTGACTTTTGGCAATTGACTCAAAAATGGTGCCAAACGGTTGCAAATGCTCCCCTGAGATGTTTGGCGGTCGAAACAGAAGGCTTTTTATCACAAGAAAAGAAATCAGCCCTCGACAACTTAACTGTCAGAAAAAGATTTTTTTGAAAAAATCCCTAAGCCCCGGGGTCACAATTTCATCAAAAATCTGACTTTTGGCAATTCACTCAAAAATGGTGCCAAACGGTTGCAAATGCTCCCCTGAGATGTTTGGCGGTCGAAACAGAAGGCTTTTTATCACAGGAAAAGAAATCAGCCCGCGACAACTTAGCTGTCAGAAAAAGATTTTTTTGAAAAAATTCTTAAGCCCCGGGGTCACAATTTCATCAAAAATCTGACTTTTGGCAATTGACTCAAAAATGGTGCCAAACGGTTGCAAATGCTCCCCTGAGATGTTTGGCGGTCGAAACAGAAGGCTTTTTATCACAGGAAAAGAAATCAGCCCTCGACAACTTAACCGGTAGAAAAACATTTTTTTGAAAAAATCCCTAAGCCCCGGGGTCAAAATTTCATCAGAAATCTGACTTTTGGCAATTGACTCAAAAATGGTGCCAAATGGTTGCAAATGCTCCCCTGAAACGTTTCGCGGTCAAAACAGAAGGCTTTTTATCACAGGACAGAAAATCCTAAACCGGCAGAAAAAGATTTTTTTAAAAAAAATCCCTAAGCCCCGGGCTCACAATTTCATCAAAAATCTGACTTTCGGCAATTCACTCAAAAATGGTGCCAAACGGTTGCAAATGCTCCCCTGAGATGTTTGGCGGTCGAAACAGAAGGCTTTTTATCACAGGAAAAGAAATCAGCCCTCGACAACTTAGCCGTCAGAAAAAGATTTTTTTGAAAAAAATCATAAACCCCGGGGGTCACAATTTCATCAAAAATCTGACTTTCGGCAATTCACTCAAAAATGGTGTCAAACGGTTGCAAATGCTCCCCTGAAACGTTTGGCGGTCAAAACAGAAGGCTTTTTATAACAGGAAAAGAAAATCCTAAACCGGCAGAAAAAGATTTTTTTAAAAAAAATCCCTAAGCCCCGGGCTCACAATTTCATCAAAAATCTGACTTTCGGCAATTCACTCAAAAATGGTGCCAAACGGTTGCAAATGCTCCCCTGAGATGTTTGGCGGTCGAAACAGAAGGCTTTTTATCACAGGAAAAGAAATCAGCCCTCGACAACTTAGCCGTCAGAAAAAGATTTTTTTGAAAAAAATCATAAACCCCGGGGGTCACAATTTCATCAAAAATCTGACTTTCGGCAATTCACTCAAAAATGGTGTCAAACGGTTGCAAATGCTCCCCTGAAACGTTTGGCGGTCAAAACAGAAGGCTTTTTATCACAGGAAAAGAAATCAGCCCTCGACAACTTAACCGGCAGAAAAGCATTTTTTTGAAAAAATCCCTAAGCCCCGGGGTCAAAATTTCATCAGAAATCTGACTTTCGGCAGTTCACTAAAAAATGGTGCCAAATGGTTGCAAATGCTCCCCTGAAACGTTTCGCGGTCAAAACAGAAGGCTTTTTATCACAGGACAGAAAATCCTAAACCGGCAGAAAAAGATTTTTTTTAAAAAAATCCCTGAGCCCCGGGCTCACAATTTCATCAAAAATCTGACTTTCGGCAATTCACTCAAAAATGGTGCCAAACGGTTGCAAATGCTCCCCTGAGATGTTTGGCGGTCGAAACAGAAGGCTTTTTATCACAGGAAAAGAAATCAGCCCACGACAACTTAGCTGTCAGAAAAAGATTTTTTTGAAAAAAATTTTAAGCCCCGGGGTCACAATTTCATCAAAAATCTGACTTTCGGCAGTTGACTCAAAAATGGTGCCAAACGGTTGCAAATGCTCCCCTGAGATGTTTGGCGGTCGAAACAGAAGGCTTTTTATCACAGGAAAAGAAATCAGCCCGCGACAACTTAGCTGTCAGAAAAAGATTTTTTTGAAAAAATTCTTAAGCCCCAGGGTCACAATTTCATCAAAAATCTGACTTTCGGCAATTCACTCAAAAATGGTGCCAAATGGTGCCAAATGCTCCCCTGAAACGTTTCGCGGTCAAAACAGAAGGCTGTTTATCACAGGACAGAAAATCCTTAACCGGCAGAAAAAGATTTTTTTTAAAAAAATCCCTAAGCCCCGGGCTCACAATTTCATCAAAAATCTGACTTTCGGCAATTCACTCAAAAATGGTGCCAAACGGTTGCAAATGCTCCCCTGAGATGTTTGGCGGTCGAAACAGAAGGTTTTTTATCACAGGAAAATAAATCCTTAACCGGAAGAAAAAGATTTTTTTGAAAAAATCCCTAAGCCCCGGGGTCACAATTTCAGCAAAAATGTGACTTTCGGCAATTCACTCAAAAATGGCGCCAAACAGTTGCAAATCCTCCACTGAGATCTTTGGCGGTCGAAACAGGAGGCTTTTTATCTCAGGAAAAGAAATCAGCCCTCGACAATTTAACCGGCAGAAAAAGATTTTTTTGAAAAAATCCCCAAGCCCCGGGATCACAATTTCATCAAAAATCTGACTTTGGGCCATTCACTCAAAAATGGTGCCAAACGGTTTCAAATGCTCCCCTGAAATATTTGGCGGTCGAAACAGAAGGCTTTTTATCACAGGAAAAGAAATCCTTAACCGGAAGAAAAAGATTTTTTTGAAAAAATCCCTAAGCCCCGGGGTCACAATTTGATCCAAAATCTGACTTTGGGCCATTCACTCAAAAATGGTGCCTACTGAAGAAAGTAGGAAACACCACTGGGCCGGTAAGATATAATCTAAGTCAAATCCCTTATTTTGACTACTGGCTCCTCACACAGCTCCTGACTCACGACAGTGTGTTGCCCATCGCTCAGTTCTGACTAAAGGATCTTATGCAGCCACTGCTGGCGGGGACATTTTGGGACCCAAAATATCCAACGCCACTAAATTCTGGTGTACTTTTTAACATAATAGTGTAAACAGGGATCAACATACAAACACTGAGAAGCCATTCCCCCCACCCCACTACTTGATATGGAAACAACTGGAAAAACCTCTGTGATTGAGGCTAACAACATGGCGCCTTTTTGTACAAGGAACACTTCCGAGGTCATTCTTACTACTACTTTAGCACTACTTTACCACTACTTTACTACTACTTTACTACTACTTTACTACTCTACTACTTTACTAAAACTTTACTACCACTTTACTACTACTTTACCACTACCTTACTACTGCTTTACTACTACTTTACTACTGCTTTACTACCACTTTACTACCGCTTTACTACCACTTTACCACAACTTTACTACTGCTTTACTACTACTTTACTACTACTTTACTACCATTTTACTACTGCCTTACTACTGCTTTACTATCATTTTACTACTACCTTGCTATCCTTTTACTACTACTTTAAAGCTATTTTACTACTATTCCACCGCTTTAATATTGGACCATTTTACTACTACTTTACTACTATCTTACTGCTGTTTCACTACTGCCTTACTACCATTTTACTACTATTTTACTACTGCATTACTACTACTACATTACTACTGTTTTACTGCTAGTTTACTGCTATTTTACTACTATTCCACCACTTTACTATTGTTTTACCATTACTTAACTGCTACTTCACTCCTGGTTTACTATTGCTTGACTACCACTTTACATCCACTTTACTACTGCTACTTTATTACTTATCCTACTTTACTATTTATACCCCTATTTATACAGTAGAACTTCCTGAACAATGGCATGCCTGTCTATAGTAACAAATAGTATTGTTACTATTTTATTAATTGTATATACTGCCGTTCATCTGTAGATTTAAGGTTGGTTTACAACTTTAAAATGCAAGGTAAAAAACACCTTAACCGGCAGATTTAAAAAAAAAATATCCCTAAGCCCCGGGGTCACAATTTCATCAGAAATCTGACTTTCGGCACTTCACTCAAAAATGGTGCCAAACAGTTGCAAATGCTCCCCTGAGATGTTTGGCGGTCGAAACAGAAGGCTTTTTATCACAAGAAAAGAAATATGCCCTCGACAACTTAACTGTCAGAAAAAGATTTTTTTGAAAAAATTCTTAAGCCCCGGGGTCACAATTTCATCAAAAATCTGACTTTCGGCAATTGACTCAAAAATGGTGCCAAACGGTTGCAAATGCTCCCCTGAGATGTTTGGCGGTCGAAACAGAAGGCTTTTTTATCACAGGAAAAGAAATCAGCCCGCGACAACTTAGCCGTCAGAAAAAGATTTTTTTGAAAAAAATCATAAGCCCCGGGGGTCACAATTTCATCAAAAATCTGACTTTCGGCAATTCACTCAAAAATGGTGTCAAACGGTTGCAAATGCTCCCCTGAAACGTTTGGCGGACAAAATAGAAGGCTTTTTATCACAGGAAAAGAAATCAGCCCTCGACAACTTAGCCGTCAGAAAAGCATTTTTTTGAAAAAATCCCTAAGCCCCGGGGTCAAAATTTCATCAGAAATCTGACTTTCGGCAGTTCACTAAAAAATGGTGCCAAATGGTTGCAAATGCTCCCCTGAAACGTTTCGCGGTCAAAACAGAAGGCTTTTTATCACAGGACAGAAAATCCTAAAGCGGCAGAAAAATATTTTTTTTAAAAAAATCCCTAAGCCCCGGGCTCACAATTTCATCAAAAATCTGACTTTCGGCAATTCACTCAAAAATGGTGCCAAACGGTTGCAAATGCTCCCCTGAGATGTTTGGCGGTCGAAACAGAAGGCTTTTTATCACAATAAAAGAAATCAGCCCCCGACAACTTAACTGTCAGAAAAAGATTTTTTTGAAAAAATCCCTAAGCCCCGGGGTCACAATTTCATCAAAAATCTGACTTTTGGCAATTGACTCAAAAATGGTGCCAAACGGTTGCAAATGCTCCCCTCAGATGTTTGGCGGTCGAAACAGAAGGCTTTTTATCACAAGAAAAGAAATATGCCCTCGACAACTTAACTGTCAGAAAAAGATTTTTTTGAAAAAATTCTTAAGCCCCGGGGTCACAATTTCATAAAAAATCTGACTTTCGGCAATTGACTCAAAAATGGTGCCAAACGGTTGCAAATGCTCCCCTGAGATGTTTGGCGGTCGAAACAGAAGGCTTTTTTATCACAGGAAAAGAAATCAGCCCACGACAACTTAGCCGTCAGAAAAAGATTTTTTTGAAAAAAATCATAAGCCCCGGGGGTCACAATTTCATCAAAAATCTGACTTTCGGCAATTCACTCAAAAATGGTGTCAAACGGTTGCAAATGCTCCCCTGAAACGTTTGGCGGTCAAAACAGAAGGCTTTTTATCACAGGAAAAGAAATCAGCCCTCGACAACTTAGCCGTCAGAAAAGCATTTTTTTGAAAAAATCCCTAAGCCCCGGGGTCAAAATTTCATCAGAAATCTGACTTTCGGCAGTTCACTAAAAAATGGTGCCAAATGGTTGCAAATGCTCCCCTGAAACGTTTCGCGGTCAAAACAGAAGGCTTTTTATCACAGGACAGAAAATCCTAAACCGGCAGAAAAAGATTTTTTTAAAAAAAATCCCTAAGCCCCGGGCTCACAATTTCATCAAAAATCTGACTTTCGGCAATTCACTCAAAAATGGTGCCAAACGGTTGCAAATGCTCCCCTGAGATGTTTGGCGGTCGAAACAGAAGGCTTTTTATCACAATAAAAGAAATCAGCCCTCGACAACTTAACTGTCAGAAAAAGATTTTTTTGAAAAAATCCCTAAGCCCCGGGGTCAAATTTCATCAAAAATCTGACTTTTGGCAATTGACTCAAAAATGGTGCCAAACGGTTGCAAATGCTCCCCTCAGATGTTTGGCGGTCGAAACAGAAGGCTTTTTATCACAGGAAAAGAAATCAGCCCTCGACAACTTAGCCGTCAGAAAAAGATTTTTTTGAAAAGAATCTTAAGCCCCGGGGTCACAATTTCATCAAAAATCTGACTTTCGGCAATTGACTCAAAAATGGTGCCAAACGGTTGCAAATGCTCCCCTGAGATGTTTGGCGGTCGAAACAGTAGGCTTTTTATCACAGGAAAAGAAATCAGCCCTCGACAACTTAGCCGTCAGAAAAAGATTTTTTTGAAAAAATCCCTAAGCCCCGGGGTCACAATTTCATCAAAAATCTGACTTCGAAACAGTAGGCTTTTTATCACAGGAAAAGAAATCAGCCCTCGACAACTTAGCCGTCAGAAAAAGATTTTTTTGAAAAAAATCATAAGCCCCGGGGGTCACAATTTCATCAAAAATCTGACTTTCGGCAATTCACTCAAAAATGGTGTCAAACGGTTGCAAATGCTCCCCTGAAACGTTTGGCGGTCAAAACAGAAGGCTTTTTATCACAGGAAAAGAAATCAGCCCTCGACAACTTAACCGGCAGAAAAGCATTTTTTTGAAAAAATCCCTAAGCCCCGGGGTCAAAATTTCATCAGAAATCTGACTTTCGGCAGTTCACTAAAAAATGGTGCCAAATGGTTGCAAATGCTCCCCTGAAACGTTTCGCGGTCAAAACAGAAAGCTTTTTATCACAGGACAGAAAATCCTAAACCGGCAGAAAAAGATTTTTTTTAAAAAAATCCCTAAGCCCCGGGCTCACAATTTCATCAAAAATCTGACTTTCGGCAATTCACTCAAAAATGGTGCCAAACGGTTGCAAATGCTCCCCTGAGATGTTTGGCGGTCGAAACAGAAGGCTTTTTATCACAAGAAAAGAAATCAGCCCTCGACAACTTAGCTGTCAGAAAAAGATTTTTTTGAAAAAATTCTTAAGCCCCGGGGTCACAATTTCATCAAAAATCTGACTTTCGGCAGTTGACTCAAAAATGGTGCCAAACGGTTGCAAATGCTCCCCTGAGATGTTTGGCGGTCGAAACAGTAGGCTTTTTATCACAGGAAAAGAAATCAGCCCTCGACAACTTAGCCGTCAGAAAAAGATTTTTTTGAAAAAAATCTTAAGCCCCGGGGTCACAATTTCATCAAAAATCTGACTTTCGGCAATTGACTCAAAAATGGTGCCAAACGGTTGCAAATGCTCCCCTGAGATGTTTGGCGGTCGAAACAGTAGGCTTTTTATCACAGGAAAAGAAATCAGCCCTCGACAACTTAGCCGTCAGAAAAAGATTTTTTTGAAAAAATCCCTAAGCCCCGGGGTCACAATTTCATCAAAAATCTGACTTTTGGCAATTGACTCAAAAATGGTGCCAAACGGTTGCAAATGCTCCCCTGAGATGTTTGGCGGTCGAAACAGAAGGCTTTTTATCACAGGAAAAGAAATCAGCCCGCGACAACTTAGCTGTCAGAAAAAGATTTTTTTGAAAAAATTCTTAAGCCCCGGGGTCACAATTTCATCAAAAATCTGACTTTCGGCAGTTGACTCAAAAATGGTGCCAAACGGTTGCAAATGCTCCGCTGAGATGTTTGGCGGTCGAAACAGTAGGCTTTTTATCACACGAAAAGAAATCAGCCCTCGACAACTTAGCCGTCAGAAAAAGATTTTTTTGAAAAAAATCTTAAGCCCCGGGGTCACAATTTCATCAAAAATCTGACTTTCGGCAATTGACTCAAAAATGGTGCCAAACGGTTGCAAATGCTCCCCTGAGATGTTTGGCGGTCGAAACAGTAGGCTTTTTATCACAGGAAAAGAAATCAGCCCTCGACAACTTAGCCGTCAGAAAAAGATTTTTTTGAAAAAATTCTTAAGCCCCGGGGTCACAATTTCATCAAAAATCTGACTTTCGGCAATTGACTCAAAAATGGTGCCAAACGGTTGCAAATGCTCCCCTGGGATGTTTGGCGGTCGAAACAGATGGCTTTTTAACACAGGAAAAGAAATCAGCCCTCGACAACTTAACCGGCAGAAAAACATTTTTTTGAAAAAATCCCTAAGCCCCGGGGTCACAATTTCATCAAAAATCTGACTTTCGGCAATTCACTCAAAAATGGTGCCAAACGGTTGCAAATGCTCCCCTGGGATGTTTGGCGGTCGAAACAGAAGGCTTTTTATCACAGGAAAAGAAATCAGCCCTCGACAACTTAACCGGCAGAAAAACATTTTTTTGAAAAAATCCCTAAGCCCCGGGCTCACAATTTCATCAAAAATCGGACTTTCGGCAATTGACTCAAAAATGGTGCCAAACAGTTGCAAATGCTACCCTGAGATGTTTGGTGGTCGAAACAGATGCCTTTTTATCACAGGAAAAGAAATCAGCCCTCGACAACTTAACCGGCAGAAAAGCATTTTTTTGAAAAAATCCCTAACCCCGGGGTCACAATTTCATCAAAAATCTGACTTTCGGCAATTCACTCAAAAATGGTGCCAAACGGTTGCAAATGCTCCCCTGAAACGTTTCGCGGTCAAAACAGAAGGCTTTTTATAACAGGACAGAAAATCCTTAACCGGCAGAAAAATATTTTTTTGAAAAAATTCTTAAGCCCCGGGGTCACAATTTCATCAAAAATCTGACTTTCGGCAATTGACTCAAAAATGGTGCCAAACGGTTGCAAATGCTCCCCTGAGATGTTTGGCGGTCGAAACAGATGGCTTTTTATCACAGGAAAAGAAATCAGCCCTCGACAACTTAACCGGCAGAAAAACATTTTTTTTGAAAAAACCCCTAAGCCCCGGGGTCACAATTTCATCAAAAATCTGACTTTCGGCAATTGACTCAAAAATGGTGCCAAACAGTTTCAAATTCTCCCCTGAGATGTTTGGTGGTCGAAACAGATGGCTTTTTATCACAGGAAAAGAAATCAGCCCTCGACAACTTAACCGGCAGAAAAGCATTTTTTTGAAAAAATCCCTAACCCCGGGGTCACAATTTCATCAAAAATCTGACTTTCGGCAATTGACTCAAAAATGGTGCCAAACGGTTGCAAATGCTCCCCTGAGATGTTTGGCGGTCGAAACAGAAGGCTTTTTATCACAGGAAAAGAAATCAGCCCTCAACAACTTAGCCGTCAGAAAAAGATTTTTTTGAAAAAAATCTTAAGCCCCGGGGTCACAATTTCATCAAAAATCTGACTTTCGGCAATTGACTCAAAAATGGTGCCAAACGGTTGCAAATCCTCCACTGAGATGTTTGGCGGTCGAAACAGTAGGCTTTTTATCACAGGAAAAGAAATCAGCCCTCGACAACTTAACCGGCAGAAAAAGATTTTTTTGAAAAAATTCTTAAGCCCCAGGGTCACAATTTCATCAAAAATCTGACTTTCGGCAATTCACTCAAAAATGGTGCCAAATGGTGCCAAATGCTCCCCTGAAACGTTTCGCGGTCAAAACAGAAGGCTTTTTATCACAGGACAGAAAATCCTTAACCGGCAGAAAAAGATTTTTTTTAAAAAAATCCCTAAGCCCCGGGGTCACAATTTCATCAAAAATCTGACTTTCGGCAATTCACTCAAAAATGGTGTCAAACGGTTGCAAATGCTCCCCTGAAACGTTTGGCGGTCAAAACAGAAGGCTTTTTATCACAGGAAAAGAAATCAGCCCTCGACAACTTAACTGTCAGAAAAAGATTTTTTTGAAAACATCCCTAAGCCCCGGGGTCACAATTTCATCAAAAATCTGACTTTTGGCAATTGACTCAAAAATGGTGCCAAACGGTTGCAAATGCTCCCCTGAGATGTTTGGCGGTCGAAACAGATGGCTTTTTAACACAGGAAAAGAAATAAGCCCGCGACAACTTAGCTGTCAGAAAAAGATTTTTTTGAAAACATCCCTAAGCCCCGGGGTCACAATTTCATCAAAAATCTGACTTTCGGCAGTTGACTCAAAAATGGTGCCAAACGGTTGCAAATGCTCCCCTGAGATGTTTGGCGGTCGAAACAGTAGGCTTTTTATCACAGGAAAAGAAATCAGCCCTCGACAACTTAGCCGTCAGAAAAAGATTTTTTTGAAAAAAATCTTAAGCCCCGGGGTCACAATTTCATCAAAAATCTGACTTTCGGCAGTTGACTCAAAAATGGTGCCAAACGGTTGCAAATGCTCCCCTGGGATGTTTGGCCGTCGAAACAGAAGCCTTTTTATCACAGGAAAAGAAATCAGCCCTCGACAACTTAACCAGCAGAAAAACATTTTTTTGAAAAAATCCCTAAGCCCCGGGGTCACAATTTCATCAAAAATCGGACTTTCGGCAATTGACTCAAAAATGGTGCCAAACAGTTGCAAATGCTACCCTGAGATGTTTGGTGGTCGAAACAGATGGCTTTTTATCACAGGAAAAGAAATCAGCCCTCGACAACTTAACCGGCAGAAAAGCATTTTTTTGAAAAAATCCCTAACCCCGGGGTCACAATTTCATCAAAAATCTGACTTTCGGCAATTCACTCAAAAATGGTGCCAAATGGTTGCAAATGCTCCCCTGAAACGTTTCGCGGTCAAAACAGAAGGCTTTTTATCACAGGACAGAAAATCCTAAACCGGCAGAAAAAGATTTTTTTAAAAAAAATCCCTAAGCCCCGGGCTCACAATTTCATCAAAAATCTGACTTTCGGCAATTGACTCAAAAATGGTGCCAAACAGTTGCAAATGCTCCCCTGAGATGTTTGGTGGTCGAAACAGTAGGCTTTTTATCACAGGAAAAGAAATCAGCCCTCGACAACTTAGCCGTCAGAAAAAGATTTTTTTGAAAAAATCCCTAAGCCCCGGGGTCACAATTTCATCAAAAATCTGACTTTTGGCAATTGACTCAAAAATGGTGCCAAACGGTTGCAAATGCTCCCCTGAGATGTTTGGCGGTCGAAACAGAAGGCTTTTTATCACAGGAAAAGAAATCAGCCCGCGACAACTTAGCTGTCAGAAAAAGATTTTTTTGAAAAAATTCTTAAGCCCCGGGGTCACAATTTCATCAAAAATCTGACTTTCGGCAGTTGACTCAAAAATGGTGCCAAACGGTTGCAAATGCTCCCCTGAGATGTTTGGCGGTCAAAACAGTAGGCTTTTTATCACAGGAAAAGAAATCAGCCCTCAACAACTTAGCCGTCAGAAAAAGATTTTTTTGAAAAAAATCTTAAGCCCCGGGGTCACAATTTCATCAAAAATCTGACTTTCGGCAATTGACTCAGAAATGGTGCCAAACGGTTGCAAATGCTCCCCTGAGATGTTTGGTGGTCGAAACAGTAGGCTTTTTATCACAGGAAAAGAAATCAGCCCTCGACAACTTAGCCGTCAGAAAAAGATTTTTTTGAAAAAATTCTTAAGCCCCGGGGTCACAATTTCATCAAAAATCTGACTTTCGGCAATTCACTCAAAAATGGTGCCAAACGGTTGCAAATGCTCCCCTGGGATGTTTGGCGGTCGAAACAGATGGCTTTTTAACACAGGAAAAGAAATCAGCCCTCGACAACTTAACCGGCAGAAAAACATTTTTTTGAAAAAATCCCTAAGCCCCGGGGTCACAATTTCATCAAAAATCTGACTTTCGGCAGTTGACTCAAAAATGGTGCCAAACGGTTGCAAATGCTCCCCTGAGATGTTTGGCGGTCGAAACAGTAGGCTTTTTATCACAGGAAAAGAAATCAGCCCTCGACAACTTAGCCGTCAGAAAAAGATTTTTTTGAAAAAAATCTTAAGCCCCGGGGTCACAATTTCATCAAAAATCTGACTTTCGGCAGTTGACTCAAAAATGGTGCCAAACGGTTGCAAATGCTCCCCTGGGATGTTTGGCCGTCGAAACAGAAGCCTTTTTATCACAGGAAAAGAAATCAGCCCTCGACAACTTAACCAGCAGAAAAACATTTTTTTGAAAAAATCCCTAAGCCCCGGGGTCACAATTTCATCAAAAATCGGACTTTCGGCAATTGACTCAAAAATGGTGCCAAACAGTTGCAAATGCTACCCTGAGATGTTTGGTGGTCGAAACAGATGGCTTTTTATCACAGGAAAAGAAATCAGCCCTCGACAACTTAACCGGCAGAAAAGCATTTTTTTGAAAAAATCCCTAACCCCGGGGTCACAATTTCATCAAAAATCTGACTTTCGGCAATTCACTCAAAAATGGTGCCAAATGGTTGCAAATGCTCCCCTGAAACGTTTCGCGGTCAAAACAGAAGGCTTTTTATCACAGGACAGAAAATCCTAAACCGGCAGAAAAAGATTTTTTTAAAAAAAATCCCTAAGCCCCGGGCTCACAATTTCATCAAAAATCTGACTTTCGGCAATTGACTCAAAAATGGTGCCAAACAGTTGCAAATGCTCCCCTGAGATGTTTGGTGGTCGAAACAGTAGGCTTTTTATCACAGGAAAAGAAATCAGCCCTCGACAACTTAGCCGTCAGAAAAAGATTTTTTTGAAAAAATCCCTAAGCCCCGGGGTCACAATTTCATCAAAAATCTGACTTTTGGCAATTGACTCAAAAATGGTGCCAAACGGTTGCAAATGCTCCCCTGAGATGTTTGGCGGTCGAAACAGAAGGCTTTTTATCACAGGAAAAGAAATCAGCCCGCGACAACTTAGCTGTCAGAAAAAGATTTTTTTGAAAAAATTCTTAAGCCCCGGGGTCACAATTTCATCAAAAATCTGACTTTCGGCAGTTGACTCAAAAATGGTGCCAAACGGTTGCAAATGCTCCCCTGAGATGTTTGGCGGTCAAAACAGTAGGCTTTTTATCACAGGAAAAGAAATCAGCCCTCAACAACTTAGCCGTCAGAAAAAGATTTTTTTGAAAAAAATCTTAAGCCCCGGGGTCACAATTTCATCAAAAATCTGACTTTCGGCAATTGACTCAGAAATGGTGCCAAACGGTTGCAAATGCTCCCCTGAGATGTTTGGTGGTCGAAACAGTAGGCTTTTTATCACAGGAAAAGAAATCAGCCCTCGACAACTTAGCCGTCAGAAAAAGATTTTTTTGAAAAAATTCTTAAGCCCCGGGGTCACAATTTCATCAAAAATCTGACTTTCGGCAATTCACTCAAAAATGGTGCCAAACGGTTGCAAATGCTCCCCTGGGATGTTTGGCGGTCGAAACAGATGGCTTTTTAACACAGGAAAAGAAATCAGCCCTCGACAACTTAACCGGCAGAAAAACATTTTTTTGAAAAAATCCCTAAGCCCCGGGGTAACAATTTCATCAAAAATCTGACTTTCGGCAATTCACTCAAAAATGGTGCCAAACGGTTGCAAATGCTCCCCTGGGATGTTTGGCGGTCGAAACAGAAGGCTTTTTATCAGAGGAAAAGAAATCAGCCCTCGACAACTTAACCGGCAGAAAAACATTTTTTTGAAAAAATCCCTAAGCCCCGGGCTCACAATTTCATCAAAAATCTGACTTTCGGCAATTGACTCAAAAATGGTGCCAAACAGTTGCAAATGCTCCCCTGAGATGTTTGGTGGTCGAAACAGATGGCTTTTTATCACAGGAAAAGAAATCAGCCCTCGACAACTTAACCGGCAGAAAAGCATTTTTTTGAAAAAATCCCTAACCCCGGGGTCACAATTTCATCAAAAATCTGACTTTCGGCAATTGACTCAAAAATGGTGCCAAACGGTTGCAAATGCTCCCCTGAGATGTTTGGCGGTCGAAACAGAAGGCTTTTTATCACAGGAAAAGAAATCAGCCCGCGACAACTTAGCTGGCAGAAAAAGATTTTTTTGAAAAAATTCTTAAGCCCCAGGGTCACAATTTCATCAAAAATCTGACTTTCGGCAATTCACTCAAAAATGGTGCCAAATGGTGCCAAATGCTCCCCTGAAACGTTTGGCGGTCAAAACAGAAGGCTTTTTATCACAGGACAGAAAATCCTTAACCGGCAGAAAAAGATTTTTTTAAAAAAAATCCCTAAGCCCCGGGCTCACAATTTCATCAAAAATCTGACTTTCGGCAATTCACTCAAAAATGGTGCCAAACGGTTGCAAATGCTCCCCTGGGATGTTTGGCGGTCGAAACAGAAGGCTTTTTATCACAGGAAAAGAAATCAGCCCTCGACAACTTAACGGGCAGAAAAACATTTTTTTGAAAAAATCCCTAAGCCCCGGGCTCACAATTTCATCAAAAATCTGACTTTCGGCAATTGACTCAAAAATGGTGCCAAACGGTTGCAAATGCTCCCCTGGGATGTTTGGCGGTCGAAACAGATGGCTTTTTATCACAGGAAAAGAAATCAGCCCGCGACAACTTAGCTGTCAGAAAAAGATTTTTTTGAAAAAATCCCTAAGCCCCGGGGTCACAATTTCATCAGAAATCTGACTTTCGGCAATTCACTCAAAAATGGTGCCAAATGGTTGCAAATGCTCCCCTGAAACGTTTCGCGGTCAAAACAGAAGGCTTTTTATCACAGGACAGAAAATCCTTAACCGGTAGAAAAAGATTTTTTTAAAAAAAATCCCTAAGCCCCGGGCTCACAATTTCATCAAAAATCTGACTTTTGGCAATTGACTCAAAAATGGTGCCAAACAGTTGCAAATGCTACCCTGAGATGTTTGGTGGTCGAAACAGATGGCTTGTTATCACAGGAAAAGAAATCAGCCCTCGACAACTTAACCGGCAGAAAAGCATTTTTTTGAAAAAATCCCTAACCCCGGGGTCACAATTTCATCAAAAATCTGACTTTCGGCAATTCACTCAAAAATGGTGCCAAATGGTTGCAAATGCTCCCCTGAAACGTTTCGCGGTCAAAACAGAAGGCTTTTTATCACAGGACAGAAAATCCTAAACCGGCAGAAAAAGATTTTTTTTAAAAAAATCCCTAAGCCCCGGGCTCACAATTTCATCAAAAATCTGACTTTTGGCAATTGACTCAAAAATGGTGCCAAACGGTTGCAAATGCTCCCCTGAGATGTTTGGCGGTCGAAACAGAAGGCTTTTTATCACAAGAAAAGAAATCAGCCCTCGACAACTTAACTGTCAGAAAAAGATTTTTTTGAAAAAATCCCTAAGCCCCGGGGTCACAATTTCATCAAAAATCTGACTTTTGGCAATTGACTCAAAAATGGTGCCAAACGGTTGCAAATGCTCCCCTGAGATGTTTGGCGGTCGAAACAGAAGGCTTTTTATCACAGGAAAAGAAATCAGCCCGCGACAACTTAGCTGTCAGAAAAAGATTTTTTTGAAAAAATTCTTAAGCCCCGGGGTCACAATTTCATCAAAAATCTGACTTTCGGCAGTTGACTCAAAAATGGTGCCAAACGGTTGCAAATGCTCCCCTGAGATGTTTGGCGGTCAAAACAGTAGGCTTTTTATCACAGGAAAAGAAATCAGCCCTCAACAACTTAGCCGTCAGAAAAAGATTTTTTTGAAAAAAATCTTAAGCCCCGGGGTCACAATTTCATCAAAAATCTGACTTTCGGCAATTGACTCAGAAATGGTGCCAAACGGTTGCAAATGCTCCCCTGAGATGTTTGGTGGTCGAAACAGTAGGCTTTTTATCACAGGAAAAGAAATCAGCCCTCGACAACTTAGCCGTCAGAAAAAGATTTTTTTGAAAAAATTCTTAAGCCCCGGGGTCACAATTTCATCAAAAATCTGACTTTCGGCAATTGACTCAAAAATGGTGCCAAACGGTTGCAAATGCTCCCCTGGGATGTTTGGCGGTCGAAACAGATGGCTTTTTAACACAGGAAAAGAAATCAGCCCTCGACAACTTAACCGGCAGAAAAACATTTTTTTGAAAAAATCCCTAAGCCCCGGGGTAACAATTTCATCAAAAATCTGACTTTCGGCAATTCACTCAAAAATGGTGCCAAACGGTTGCAAATGCTCCCCTGGGATGTTTGGCGGTCGAAACAGAAGGCTTTTTATCACAGGAAAAGAAATCAGCCCTCGACAACTTAACCGGCAGAAAAACATTTTTTTGAAAAAATCCCTAAGCCCCGGGCTCACAATTTCATCAAAAATCTGACTTTCGGCAATTGACTCAAAAATGGTGCCAAACAGTTGCAAATGCTCCCCTGAGATGTTTGGTGGTCGAAACAGATGGCTTTTTATCACAGGAAAAGAAATCAGCCCTCGACAACTTAACCGGCAGAAAAGCATTTTTTTGAAAAAATCCCTAACCCCGGGGTCACAATTTCATCAAAAATCTGACTTTCGGCAATTGACTCAAAAATGGTGCCAAACGGTTGCAAATGCTCCCCTGAGATGTTTGGCGGTCGAAACAGAAGGCTTTTTATCACAGGAAAAGAAATCAGCCCGCGACAACTTAGCTGGCAGAAAAAGATTTTTTTGAAAAAATTCTTAAGCCCCAGGGTCACAATTTCATCAAAAATCTGACTTTCGGCAATTCACTCAAAAATGGTGCCAAATGGTGCCAAATGCTCCCCTGAAACGTTTGGCGGTCAAAACAGAAGGCTTTTTATCACAGGACAGAAAATCCTTAACCGGCAGAAAAAGATTTTTTTAAAAAAAATCCCTAAGCCCCGGGCTCACAATTTCATCAAAAATCTGACTTTCGGCAATTCACTCAAAAATGGTGCCAAACGGTTGCAAATGCTCCCCTGGGATGTTTGGCGGTCGAAACAGAAGGCTTTTTATCACAGGAAAAGAAATCAGCCCTCGACAACTTAACGGGCAGAAAAACATTTTTTTGAAAAAATCCCTAAGCCCCGGGCTCACAATTTCATCAAAAATCTGACTTTCGGCAATTGACTCAAAAATGGTGCCAAACGGTTGCAAATGCTCCCCTGGGATGTTTGGCGGTCGAAACAGATGGCTTTTTATCACAGGAAAAGAAATCAGCCCGCGACAACTTAGCTGTCAGAAAAAGATTTTTTTGAAAAAATCCCTAAGCCCCGGGGTCACAATTTCATCAGAAATCTGACTTTCGGCAATTCACTCAAAAATGGTGCCAAATGGTTGCAAATGCTCCCCTGAAACGTTTCGCGGTCAAAACAGAAGGCTTTTTATCACAGGACAGAAAATCCTTAACCGGTAGAAAAAGATTTTTTTTAAAAAAATCCCTAAGCCCCGGGCTCACAATTTCATCAAAAATCTGACTTTCGGCAATTCACTCAAAAATGGTGCCAAACGGTTGCAAATGCTCACCTGAGATGTTTGGCGGTCGAAACAGAAGGCTTTTTATCACAAGAAAAGACATCAGCCCGCGACAACTTAACTGTCAGAAAAAGATTATTTTGAAAAAATCCCTAAGCCCCAGGGTCACAATTTCATCAAAAATCTGACTTTCGGCAATTCACTCAAAAATGGTGCCAAACGGTTGCAAATGCTCCCCTGAGATGTTTGGCGGTCGAAACAGAAGGCTTTTTATCACAGGAAAAGAAATCAGCTCTCGACAACTTAACTATCAGAAAAAGATTTTTTTGAAAAAATCCCTAAGCCCCGGGGTCACAATTTCATCAAAAATCGGACTTTCGGCAATTGACTCAAAAATGGTGCCAAACAGTTGCAAATGCTACCCTGAGATGTTTGGTGGTCGAAACAGATGGCTTGTTATCACAGGAAAAGAAATCAGCCCTCGACAACTTAACCGGCAGAAAAGCATTTTTTTGAAAAAATCCCTAACCCCGGGGTCACAATTTCATCAAAAATCTGACTTTCGGCAATTCACTCAAAAATGGTGCCAAATGGTTGCAAATGCTCCCCTGAAACGTTTCGCGGTCAAAACAGAAGGCTTTTTATCACAGGACAGAAAATCCTAAACCGGCAGAAAAAGATTTTTTTAAAAAAAATCCCTAAGCCCCGGGCTCACGATTTCATCAAAAATCTGACTTTTGGCAATTGACTCAAAAATGGTGCCAAACGGTTGCAAATGCTCCCCTGAGATGTTTGGCGGTCGAAACAGAAGGCTTTTTATCACAAGAAAAGAAATCAGCCCTCGACAACTTAACTGTCAGAAAAAGATTTTTTTGAAAAAATCCCTAAGCCCCGGGGTCACAATTTCATCAAAAATCTGACTTTTGGCAATTGACTCAAAAATGGTGCCAAACGGTTGCAAATGCTCCCCTGAGATGTTTGGCGGTCGAAACAGAAGGCTTTTTATCACAGGAAAAGAAATCAGCCCGCGACAACTTAGCTGTCAGAAAAAGATTTTTTTGAAAATATTCTTAAGCCCCGGGGTCACAATTTCATCAAAAATCTGACTTTCGGCAGTTGACTCAAAAATGGTGCCAAACGGTTGCAAATGCTCCCCTGAGATGTTTGGCGGTCGAAACAGTAGGCTTTTTATCACAGGAAAAGAAATCAGCCCTCGACAACTTAGCCGTCAGAAAAAGATTTTTTTGAAAAAAATCTTAAGCCCCGGGGTCACAATTTCATCAAAAATCTGACTTTCGGCAATTGACTCAAAAATGGTGCCAAACGGTTGCAAATGCTCCCCTGAGATGTTTGGCGGTCGAAACAGTAGGCTTTTTATCACAGGAAAAGAAATCAGCCCTCGACAACTTAGCCGTCAGAAAAAGATTTTTTTGAAAAAATCCCTAAGCCCCGGGGTCACAATTTCATCAAAAATCTGACTTTTGGCAATTGACTCAAAAATGGTGCCAAACGGTTGCAAATGCTCCCCTGAGATGTTTGGCGGTCGAAACAGAAGGCTTTTTATCACAGGAAAAGAAATCAGCCCGCGACAACTTAGCTGTCAGAAAAAGATTTTTTTGAAAAAATTCTTAAGCCCCGGGGTCACAATTTCATCAAAAATCTGACTTTCGGCAGTTGACTCAAAAATGGTGCCAAACGGTTGCAAATGCTCCCCTGAGATGTTTGGCGGTCAAAACAGTAGGCTTTTTATCACAGGAAAAGAAATCAGCCCTCGACAACTTAGCCGTCAGAAAAAGATTTTTTTGAAAAAAATCTTAAGCCCCGGGGTCACAATTTCATCAAAAATCTGACTTTCGGCAATTGACTCAAAAATGGTGCCAAACGGTTGCAAATGCTCCACTGAGATGTTTGGTGGTCGAAACAGTAGGCTTTTTATCACAGGAAAAGAAATCAGCCCTCGACAACTTAGCCGTCAGAAAAAGATTTTTTTGAAAAAATTCTTAAGCCCCGGGGTCACAATTTCATCAAAAATCTGACTTTCGGCAATTGACTCAAAAATGGTGCCAAACGGTTGCAAATGCTCCCCTGGGATGTTTGGCGGTCGAAACAGATGGCTTTTTAACACAGGAAAAGAAATCAGCCCTCGACAACTTAACCGGCAGAAAAACATTTTTTTGAAAAAATCCCTAAGCCCCGGGGTAACAATTTCATCAAAAATCTGACTTTCGGCAATTCACTCAAAAATGGTGCCAAACGGTTGCAAATGCTCCCCTGGGATGTTTGGCGGTCGAAACAGAAGGCTTTTTATCACAGGAAAAGAAATCAGCCCTCGACAACTTAACCGGCAGAAAAGCATTTTTTTGAAAAAATCCCTAACCCCGGGGTCACAATTTCATCAAAAATCTGACTTTCGGCAATTGACTCAAAAATGGTGCCAAACGGTTGCAAATGCTCCCCTGAGATGTTTGGCGGTCGAAACAGAAGGCTTTTTATCACAGGAAAAGAAATCAGCCCGCGACAACTTAGCTGGCAGAAAAAGATTTTTTTGAAAAAATTCTTAAGCCCCAGGGTCACAATTTCATCAAAAATCTGACTTTCGGCAATTCACTCAAAAATGGTGCCAAATGGTGCCAAATGCTCCCCTGAAACGTTTGGCGGTCAAAACAGAAGGCTTTTTATCACAGGACAGAAAATCCTTAACCGGCAGAAAAAGATTTTTTTAAAAAAAATCCCTAAGCCCCGGGCTCACAATTTCATCAAAAATCTGACTTTCGGCAATTCACTCAAAAATGGTGCCAAATGGTTGCAAATGCTCCCCTGGGATGTTTGGCGGTCGAAACAGAAGGCTTTTTATCACAGGAAAAGAAATCAGCCCTCGACAACTTAACGGGCAGAAAAACATTTTTTTGAAAAAATCCCTAAGCCCCGGGCTCACAATTTCATCAAAAATCTGACTTTCGGCAATTGACTCAAAAATGGTGCCAAACAGTTGCAAATGCTCCCCTGAGATGTTTGGTGGTCGAAACAGATGGCTTTTTAACACAGGAAAAGAAATCAGCCCTCGACAACTTAACCGGCAGAAAAACATTTTTTTGAAAAAATCCCTAAGCCCCGGGGTAACAATTTCATCAAAAATCTGACTTTCGGCAATTCACTCAAAAATGGTGCCAAACGGTTGCAAATGCTCCCCTGGGATGTTTGGCGGTCGAAACAGAAGGCTTTTTATCACAGGAAAAGAAATCAGCCCTCGACAACTTAACCGGCAGAAAAGCATTTTTTTGAAAATGCTCACAATTTCATCAAAAATCTGACTTTCGGCAATTGACTCAAAAATGGTGCCAAACGGTTGCAAATGCTCCCCTGGGATGTTTGGCGGTCGAAACAGATGGCTTTTTATCACAGGAAAAGAAATCAGCCCGCGACAACTTAGCTGTCAGAAAAAGATTTTTTTGAAAAAATCCCTAAGCCCCAGGGTCACAATTTCATCAAAAATCTGACTTTCGGCAATTCACTCAAAAATGGTGCCAAATGGTTGCAAATGCTCCCCTGAAACGTTTCGCGGTCAAAACAGAAGGCTTTTTATCACAGGACAGAAAATCCTTAACCGGTAGAAAAAGATTTTTTTTAAAAAAATCCCTAAGCCCCGGGCTCACAATTTCATCAAAAATCTGACTTTCGGCAATTCACTCAAAAATGGTGCCAAACGGTTGCAAATGCTCACCTGAGATGTTTGGCGGTCGAAACAGAAGGCTTTTTATCACAAGAAAAGACATCAGCCCGCGACAACTTAACTGTCAGAAAAAGATTTTTTTGAAAAAATCCCTAAGCCCCAGGGTCACAATTTCATCAAAAATCTGACTTTCGGCAATTCACTCAAAAATGGTGCCAAACGGTTGCAAATGCTCCCCTGAGATGTTTGGCGGTCGAAACAGAAGGCTTTTTATCACAGGAAAAGAAATCAGCTCTCGACAACTTAACTATCAGAAAAAGATTTTTTTGAAAAAAATCCCTATGCCCCGGGGTAACAATTTCATCAAAAATCTGACTTTTGGCAATTGACTCAAAAATGGTGCCAAACGGTTGCAAATGCTTCCCTGGGATGTTTGGCCGTCGAAACAGAAGCCTTTTTATCACAGGAAAAGAAATCAGCCCTCGACAACTTAACCAGCAGAAAAACATTTTTTTGAAAAAATCCCTAAGCCCCGGGGTCACAATTTCATCAAAAATCGGACTTTCGGCAATTGACTCAAAAATGGTGCCAAACAGTTGCAAATGCTACCCTGAGATGTTTGGTGGTCGAAACAGATGGCTTTTTATCACAGGAAAAGAAATCAGCCCTCGACAACTTAACCGGCAGAAAAGCATTTTTTTGAAAAAATCCCTAACCCCGGGGTCACAATTTCATCAAAAATCTGACTTTCGGCAATTCACTCAAAAATGGTGCCAAATGGTTGCAAATGCTCCCCTGAAACGTTTCGCGGTCAAAACAGAAGGCTTTTTATCACAGGACAGAAAATCCTAAACCGGCAGAAAAAGATTTTTTTTAAAAAAATCCCTAAGCCCCGGGCTCACAATTTCATCAAAAATCTGACTTTTGGCAATTGACTCAAAAATGGTGCCAAACGGTTGCAAATGCTCCCCTGAGATGTTTGGCGGTCGAAACAGAAGGCTTTTTATCACAATAAAAGAAATCAGCCCTCGACAACTTAACTGTCAGAAAAAGATTTTTTTGAAAAAATCCCTAAGCCCCGGGGTCACAATTTCATCAAAAATCTGACTTTCGGCAATTGACTCAAAAATGGTGCCAAACAGTTGCAAATGCTCCCCTGAGATGTTTGGTGGTCGAAACAGATGGCTTTTTAACACAGGAAAAGAAATCAGCCCTCGACAACTTAACCGGCAGAAAAACATTTTTTTGAAAAAATCCCTAAGCCCCGGGGTAACAATTTCATCAAAAATCTGACTTTCGGCAATTCACTCAAAAATGGTGCCAAACGGTTGCAAATGCTCCCCTGGGATGTTTGGCGGTCGAAACAGAAGGCTTTTTATCACAGGAAAAGAAATCAGCCCTCGACAACTTAACCGGCAGAAAAGCATTTTTTTGAAAATGCTCACAATTTCATCAAAAATCTGACTTTCGGCAATTGACTCAAAAATGGTGCCAAACGGTTGCAAATGCTCCCCTGGGATGTTTGGCGGTCGAAACAGATGGCTTTTTATCACAGGAAAAGAAATCAGCCCGCGACAACTTAGCTGTCAGAAAAAGATTTTTTTGAAAAAATCCCTAAGCCCCGGGGTCACAATTTCATCAGAAATCTGACTTTCGGCAATTCACTCAAAAATGGTGCCAAATGGTTGCAAATGCTCCCCTGAAACGTTTCGCGGTCAAAACAGAAGGCTTTTTATCACAGGACAGAAAATCCTTAACCGGTAGAAAAAGATTTTTTTTAAAAAAATCCCTAAGCCCCGGGCTCACAATTTCATCAAAAATCTGACTTTCGGCAATTCACTCAAAAATGGTGCCAAACGGTTGCAAATGCTCACCTGAGATGTTTGGCGGTCGAAACAGAAGGCTTTTTATCACAAGAAAAGACATCAGCCCGCGACAACTTAACTGTCAGAAAAAGATTTTTTTGAAAAAATCCCTAAGCCCCAGGGTCACAATTTCATCAAAAATCTGACTTTCGGCAATTCACTCAAAAATGGTGCCAAACGGTTGCAAATGCTCCCCTGAGATGTTTGGCGGTCGAAACAGAAGGCTTTTTATCACAGGAAAAGAAATCAGCTCTCGACAACTTAACTATCAGAAAAAGATTTTTTTGAAAAAAATCCCTATGCCCCGGGGTAACAATTTCATCAAAAATCTGACTTTTGGCAATTGACTCAAAAATGGTGCCAAACGGTTGCAAATGCTTCCCTGGGATGTTTGGCCGTCGAAACAGAAGCCTTTTTATCACAGGAAAAGAAATCAGCCCTCGACAACTTAACCAGCAGAAAAACATTTTTTTGAAAAAATCCCTAAGCCCCGGGGTCACAATTTCATCAAAAATCGGACTTTCGGCAATTGACTCAAAAATGGTGCCAAACAGTTGCAAATGCTACCCTGAGATGTTTGGTGGTCGAAACAGATGGCTTTTTATCACAGGAAAAGAAATCAGCCCTCGACAACTTAACCGGCAGAAAAGCATTTTTTTGAAAAAATCCCTAACCCCGGGGTCACAATTTCATCAAAAATCTGACTTTCGGCAATTCACTCAAAAATGGTGCCAAATGGTTGCAAATGCTCCCCTGAAACGTTTCGCGGTCAAAACAGAAGGCTTTTTATCACAGGACAGAAAATCCTAAACCGGCAGAAAAAGATTTTTTTTAAAAAAATCCCTAAGCCCCGGGCTCACAATTTCATCAAAAATCTGACTTTTGGCAATTGACTCAAAAATGGTGCCAAACGGTTGCAAATGCTCCCCTGAGATGTTTGGCGGTCGAAACAGAAGGCTTTTTATCACAATAAAAGAAATCAGCCCTCGACAACTTAACTGTCAGAAAAAGATTTTTTTGAAAAAATCCCTAAGCCCCGGGGTCACAATTTCATCAAAAATCTGACTTTTGGCAATTGACTCAAAAATGGTGCCAAACGGTTGCAAATGCTCCCCTGAGATGTTTGGCGGTCGAAACAGAAGGCTTTTTATCACAGGAAAAGAAATCAGCCCGCGACAACTTAGCTGTCAGAAAAAGATTTTTTTGAAAAAATTCTTAAGCCCCGGGGTCACAATTTCATCAAAAATCTGACTTTCAGCAGTTGACTCAAAAATGGTGCCAAACGGTTGCAAATGCTCCCCTGAGATGTTTGGCGGTCGAAACAGTAGGCTTTTTATCACAGGAAAAGAAATCAGCCCTCGACAACTTAGCCGTCAGAAAAAGATTTTTTTGAAAAAAATCTTAAGCCCCGGGGTCACAATTTCATCAAAAATCTGACTTTCGGCAATTGACTCAAAAATGGTGCCAAACGGTTGCAAATGCTCCCCTGAGATGTTTGGCGGTCGAAACAGTAGGCTTTTTATCACAGGAAAAGAAATCAGCCCTCGACAACTTAGCCGTCAGAAAAAGATTTTTTTGAAAAAATCCCTAAGCCCCGGGGTCACAATTTCATCAAAAATCTGACTTTTGGCAATTGACTCAAAAATGGTGCCAAACGGTTGCAAATGCTCCCCTGAGATGTTTGGCGGTCGAAACAGAAGGCTTTTTATCACAGGAAAAGAAATCAGCCCGCGACAACTTAGCTGTCAGAAAAAGATTTTTTTGAAAAAATTCTTAAGCCCCGGGGTCACAATTTCATCAAAAATCTGACTTTCGGCAGTTGACTCAAAAATGGTGCCAAACGGTTGCAAATGCTCCCCTGAGATGTTTGGCGGTCAAAACAGTAGGCTTTTTATCACAGGAAAAGAAATCAGCCCTCGACAACTTAGCCGTCAGAAAAAGATTTTTTTGAAAAAAATCTTAAGCCCCGGGGTCACAATTTCATCAAAAATCTGACTTTCGGCAATTGACTCAAAAATGGTGCCAAACGGTTGCAAATGCTCCCCTGAGATGTTTGGTGGTCGAAACAGTAGGCTTTTTATCACAGGAAAAGAAATCAGCCCTCGACAACTTAGCCGTCAGAAAAAGATTTTTTTGAAAAAATTCTTAAGCCCCGGGGTCACAATTTCATCAAAAATCTGACTTTCGGCAATTGACTCAAAAATGGTGCCAAACGGTTGCAAATGCTCCCCTGAGATGTTTGGCGGTCGAAACAGAAGGCTTTTTATCACAGGAAAAGAAATCAGCCCGCGACAACTTAGCTGGCAGAAAAAGATTTTTTTGAAAAAATTCTTAAGCCCCAGGGTCACAATTTCATCAAAAATCTGACTTTCGGCAATTCACTCAAAAATGGTGCCAAATGGTGCCAAATGCTCCCCTGAAACGTTTGGCGGTCAAAACAGAAGGCTTTTTATCACAGGACAGAAAATCCTTAACCGGCAGAAAAAGATTTTTTTAAAAAAAATCCCTAAGCCCCGGGCTCACAATTTCATCAAAAATCTGACTTTCGGCAATTCACTCAAAAATGGTGCCAAACGGTTGCAAATGCTCCCCTGGGATGTTTGGCGGTCGAAACAGAAGGCTTTTTATCACAGGAAAAGAAATCAGCCCTCAACAACTTAACGGGCAGAAAAACATTTTTTTGAAAAAATCCCTAAGCCCCGGGCTCACAATTTCATCAAAAATCTGACTTTCGGCAATTGACTCAAAAATGGTGCCAAACAGTTGCAAATGCTCCCCTGAGATGTTTGGTGGTCGAAACAGATGGCTTTTTATCACAGGAAAAGAAATCAGCCCTCGACAACTTAACCGGCAGAAAAGCATTTTTTTGAAAAAATCCCTAACCCCGGGGTCAAAATTTCATCAAAAATCTGACTTTCGGCAATTCACTCAAAAATGGTGCCAAATGGTTGCAAATGCTCCCCTGAAACGTTTCGCGGTCAAAACAGAAGGCTTTTTATCACAGGACAGAAAATCCTTAACCGGCAGAAAAAGATTTTTTTGAAAAAAATCTTAAGCCCCGGGGTCACAATTTCATCAAAAATCTGACTTTCGGCAATTGACTCAAAAATGGTGCCAAACGGTTGCAAATGCTCCCCTGAGATGTTTGGTGGTCGAAACAGTAGGCTTTTTATCACAGGAAAAGAAATCAGCCCTCGACAACTTAGCCGTCAGAAAAAGATTTTTTTGAAAAAATTCTTAAGCCCCGGGGTCACAATTTCATCAAAAATCTGACTTTCGGCAATTGACTCAAAAATGGTGCCAAACGGTTGCAAATGCTCCCCTGGGATGTTTGGCGGTCGAAACAGATGGCTTTTTAACACAGGAAAAGAAATCAGCCCTCGACAACTTAACCGGCAGAAAAACATTTTTTTGAAAAAATCCCTAAGCCCCGGGGTAACAATTTCATCAAAAATCTGACTTTCGGCAATTCACTCAAAAATGGTGCCAAACGGTTGCAAATGCTCCCCTGGGATGTTTGGCGGTCGAAACAGAAGGCTTTTTATCACAGGAAAAGAAATCAGCCCTCGACAACTTAACCGGCAGAAAAACATTTTTTTGAAAAAATCCCTAAGCCCCGGGCTCACAATTTCATCAAAAATCTGACTTTCGGCAATTGACTCAAAAATGGTGCCAAACAGTTGCAAATGCTCCCCTGAGATGTTTGGTGGTCGAAACAGATGGCTTTTTATCACAGGAAAAGAAATCAGCCCTCGACAACTTAACCGGCAGAAAAGCATTTTTTTGAAAAAATCCCTAACCCCGGGGTCACAATTTCATCAAAAATCTGACTTTCGGCAATTGACTCAAAAATGGTGCCAAACGGTTGCAAATGCTCCCCTGAGATGTTTGGCGGTCGAAACAGAAGGCTTTTTATCACAGGAAAAGAAATCAGCCCGCGACAACTTAGCTGGCAGAAAAAGATTTTTTTGAAAAAATTCTTAAGCCCCAGGGTCACAATTTCATCAAAAATCTGACTTTCGGCAATTCACTCAAAAATGGTGCCAAATGGTGCCAAATGCTCCCCTGAAACGTTTGGCGGTCAAAACAGAAGGCTTTTTATCACAGGACAGAAAATCCTTAACCGGCAGAAAAAGATTTTTTTAAAAAAAATCCCTAAGCCCCGGGCTCACAATTTCATCAAAAATCTGACTTTCGGCAATTCACTCAAAAATGGTGCCAAACGGTTGCAAATGCTCCCCTGAGATGTTTGGTGGTCGAAACAGAAGGCTTTTTATCACAGGAAAAGAAATCAGCCCTCGACAACTTAACCGGCAGAAAAGCATTTTTTTGAAAAAATCCCTAACCCCGGGGTCACAATTTCATCAAAAATCTGACTTTCGGCAATTGACTCAAAAATGGTGCCAAACGGTTGCAAATGCTCCCCTGAGATGTTTGGCGGTCGAAACAGAAGGCTTTTTATCACAGGAAAAGAAATCAGCCCGCGACAACTTAGCTGGCAGAAAAAGATTTTTTTGAAAAAATTCTTAAGCCCCAGGGTCACAATTTCATCAAAAATCTGACTTTCGGCAATTCACTAAAAAATGGTGCCAAATGGTGCCAAATGCTCCCCTGAAACGTTTGGCGGTCAAAACAGAAGGCTTTTTATCACAGGACAGAAAATCCTTAACCGGCAGAAAAAGATTTTTTTAAAAAAAATCCCTAAGCCCCGGGCTCACAATTTCATCAAAAATCTGACTTTCGGCAATTCACTCAAAAATGGTGCCAAACGGTTGCAAATGCTCCCCTGGGATGTTTGGCGGTCGAAACAGAAGGCTTTTTATCACAGGAAAAGAAATCAGCCCTCGACAACTTAACGGGCAGAAAAACATTTTTTTGAAAAAATCCCTAAGCCCCGGGCTCACAATTTCATCAAAAATCTGACTTTCGGCAATTGACTCAAAAATGGTGCCAAACAGTTGCAAATGCTCCCCTGAGATGTTTGGTGGTCGAAACAGATGGCTTTTTATCACAGGAAAAGAAATCAGCCCTCGACAACTTAACCGGCAGAAAAGCATTTTTTTGAAAAAATCCCTAACCCCGGGGTCAAAATTTCATCAAAAATCTGACTTTCGGCAATTCACTCAAAAATGGTGCCAAATGGTTGCAAATGCTCCCCTGAAACGTTTCGCGGTCAAAACAGAAGGCTTTTTATCACAGGACAGAAAATCCTTAACCGGCAGAAAAATATTTTTTTGAAAAAATTCTTAAGCCCCGGGGTCACAATTTCATCAAAAATCTGACTTTCGGCAATTGACTCAAAAATGGTGCCAAACGGTTGCAAATGCTCCCCTGGGATGTTTGGCGGTCGAAACAGATGGCTTTTTATCACAGGAAAAGAAATCAGCCCGCGACAACTTAGCTGTCAGAAAAAGATTTTTTTGAAAAAATCCCTAAGCCCCGGGGTCACAATTTCATCAGAAATCTGACTTTCGGCAATTCACTCAAAAATGGTGCCAAATGGTTGCAAATGCTCCCCTGAAACGTTTCGCGGTCAAAACAGAAGGCTTTTTATCACAGGACAGAAAATCCTTAACCGGCAGAAAAAGATTTTTTTTACAAAAATCCCTAAGCCCCGGGCTCACAATTTCATCAAAAATCTGACTTTCGGCAATTCACTCAAAAATGGTGCCAAACGGTTGCAAATGCTCACCTGAGATGTTTGGCGGTCGAAACAGAAGGCTTTTTATCACAAGAAAAGACATCAGCCCGCGACAACTTAACTGTCAGAAAAAGATTTTTTTGATAAAATCCCTAAGCCCCAGGGTCACAATTTCATCAAAAATCTGACTTTCGGCAATTCACTCAAAAATGGTGCCAAACGGTTGCAAATGCTCCCCTGAGATGTTTGGCGGTCGAAACAGAAGGCTTTTTATCACAGGAAAAGAAATCAGCTCTCGACAACTTAACTATCAGAAAAAGATTTTTTTGAAGAAAATCCCTATGCCCCGGGGTAACAATTTCATCAAAAATCTGACTTTTGGCAATTGACTCAAAAATGGTGCCAAACGGTTGCAAATGCTCCCCTGAGATGTTTGGCGGTCGAAACAGAAGGCTTTTTATCACAGGAAAAGAAGTCAGCCCGCGACAACTTAGCTGTCAGAAAAAGATTTTTTTGAAAAAATCCCCAAGCCCCGGGATCACAATTTCATCAAAAATCTGACTTTGGGCCATTCACTCAAAAATTGTGCCAAACGGTTTCAAATGCTCCCCTGAAATATTTGGCGGTCGAAACAGAAGGCTTTTTATCACAGGAAAAGAAATCCTTAACCGGAAGAAAAAGATTTTTTTGAAAAAATCCCTAAGCCCCGGGGTCACAATTTGATCAAAAATCTGACATTGGGCCATTCACTCAAAAATGGTGCCAAACGGTTGCAAATGCTCCCCTGAAATCTTTGGCAGTCGAAACAGAAGGTTTTTTATCACAGGAAAATAAATCCTTAACCGGAAGAAAAAGATTTTTTTGAAAAAATCCCAAAGCCCCGGGGTCACAATTTCAGCAAAAATGTGACTTTCGGCAATTCACTCAAAAATGGTGCCAAACGGTTGCAAATGCTCCCCTGAGAGTTTTGGCGGTCGAAACAGAAGGCTTTTTATCACAAGAAATGAAATCAGCCCTCGACAATTTAACCGGCAGAAAAAGATTTTTTTGAAAAAATCCCCAAGCCCTGGGATCACAATTTCATCAAAAATCTGACTTTGGGCCATTCACTCAAAAATGGTTCCAAACGGTTTCAAATGCTCCCCTGAAATATTTGGCGGTCGAAACAGAAGGCTTTTTATCACAGGAAAAGAAATCCTTAACCGGAAGAAAAAGATTTTTTTGAAAAAATCCCTAAGCCCCGGGGTCACAATTTGATCCAAAATCTGACTTTGGGCCATTCACTCAAAAATGGTGCCTACTGAAGAAAGTAGGAAAGACCACTGGGCCGGTAAGATATAATCTAAGTCAAATCCCTTATTTTGACTACTGGCTCCTCACACAGCTCCTGACTCACGACAGTGTGTTGCCCATCGCTCAGTTCTGACTAAAGGATCTTATGCAGCCACTGCTGGCGGGGACATTTTGGGACCCAAAATATCCAACGCCACTAAATTCTGGTGTACTTTTTAACATAATAGTGTAAACAGGGATCAACATACAAACACTGAGAAGCCATTCCCCCCACCCCACTACTTGATATGGAAACAAATGGAAAAACCTCTGTGATTGAGGCTAACAACATGGCGCCTTTTTGTACAAGGAACACTTCCGAGGTCATTCTTACTACTACTTTAGCACTACTTTACCACTACTTTACTACTACTTTACTACTACTTTACTACTCTACTACTTTACTAAAACTTTACTACCACTTTACTACTACTTTACCACTACCTTACTACTGCTTTACTACTACTTTACTACTGCTTTACTACCACTTTACTACCGCTTTACTACCACTTTACCACAACTTTACTACTGCTTTACTACTACTTTACTACTACTTTACTACCATTTTACTGCTGCCTTACTACTGCTTTACTATCATTTTACTACTACCTTGCTATCCTTTTACTACTACTTTAAAGCTATTTTACTACTATTCCACCCCTTTAATATTGGACCATTTTACTACTACTTTACTACTATCTTACTGCTGTTTCACTACTGCCTTACTACCATTTTACTACTATTTTACTACTGCATTACTACTACTACATTACTACTGTTTTACTACTACTTTACTGCTATTTTACTACTATTCCACCACTTTACTATTGTTTTACCATTACTTAACTGCTACTTCACTACTGGTTTACTATTGCTTTACTACCACTTTACATCCACTTTACTACTGCTACTTTATTACTTATCCTACTTTACTATTTATACCCCTATTTATACAGTAGAACTTCCTGAACAATGGCATGCCTGTCTATAGTAACAAATAGTATTGTTACTATTTTATTAATTGTATATACTGCCGTTCATCTGTAGATTTAAGGTTGGTTTACAACTTTAAAATGCAAGGTAAAAAACACCTTAACCGGCAGATTTAAAAAAAAAAAAATCCCTAAGCCCCGGGGTCACAATTTGATGAAAAATCTGACTGTCGGCCATTCACTCAAAAATGGTGCCAAACGGTTCCAAATGCTCCCCTGAGATATTTGGGGGTCGAAACAGAAGGCTTTTTATCTCAGGAAAAGAAATCAGCCCTCGACAACTTAACCGGCACAAAAACATTTTTTTGAAAAAACCCCTAAGCCAACGGGGTCACAATTTCATCACAAATCTGACTTTCGGCAATTCACTCAAAAATGGTGCCAAACAGTTGCAAATGCTCCCCTGAGATGTTTGGCGGTCGAAACAGAAGGCTTTTTATCACAGGAAAAGAAATATGCCCTCGACAACTTAACTGTCAGAAAAAGATTTTTTGGAAAAAATCCCTAAGCCCCGGGGTCACAATTTTATCAAAAATCTGACTTTTGGCAATTGACTCAAAAATGGTGCCAAACAGTTGCAAATGCTCCCCTGAGAAGTTTGGCAGTCGAAACAGAAGGCTTTTTATCACAGGAAAAGAAATATGCCCTCGACAACTTAACTGTCAGAAAAAGATTTTTTTGAAAAAATCCCTAAGCCCCGGGGTCACAATTTCATCAAAAATCTGACTTTTGGCAATTGACTCAAAAATGGTGCCAAACGGTTGCAAATGCTCCCCTGAGATGTTTGGCGGTCGAAACAGAAGGCTTTTTATCACAGGAAAAGAAATATGCCCTCGACAACTTAACTGTCAGAAAAAGATTTTTTTGAAAAAATCCCTAAGCCCCGGGGTCACAATTTCATCAAAAATCTGACTTTTGGCAATTGACTCAAAAATGGTGCCAAACGGTTGCAAATGCTCCCCTGAGATGTTTGGCGGTCCAAACAGTAGGCTTTTTATCACAGGAAAAGATATCAGCCCTCGACAACTTAGCCGGCAGAAAAAGTTTTTTTTGAAAAAATTCTTAAGCCCCGGGGTCACAATTTCATCAAAAATCTGACTTTCGGCAATTCACTCAAAAATGGTGTCAAACGGTTGCAAATGCTCCCCTGAAACGTTTGGCGGTCAAAACAGAAGGCTTTTTATCACAGGACAGAAAATCCTTAACCGGCAGAAAAAGATTTTTCTAAAAAAAATCCCTAAGACCCGGGCTCACAATTTCATTAAAAATCTGACTTTCGGCAATTCACTCAAAAATGGTGCCAAACGGTTGCAAATGCTCCCCTGAGATGTTTGGAGGTCGAAACAGAAGGCTTTTTATCACAAGAAAAGAAATCAGCCCGCGACAACTTAACTGTCAGAAAAAGATTTTTTTGAAAAAATCCCTAAGCCCCGGGGTCACAATTTCATCAAAAATCTGACTTTTGGCAATTGACTCAAAAATGGTGCCAAACGGTTGCAAATGCTCCCCTGAGATGTTTGGCGGTCGAAACAGAAGGCTTTTTATCACAAGAAAAGAAATCAGCCCGCGACAACTTAACTGTCAGAAAAAGATTTTTTTGAAAAAATCCCTAAGCCCCGGGGTCACAATTTCATCAAAAATCTGACTTTTGGCAATTGACTCAAAAATGGTGTCAAACGGTTGCAAATGCTCCCCTGAAACGTTTGGCGGTCAAAACAGAAGGCTTTTTATCACAGGACAGAAAATCCTTAACCGGCAGAAAAAGATTTTTCTAAAAAAAATCCCTAAGCCCCGGGCTCACAATTTCATTAAAAATCTGACTTTCGGCAATTCACTCAAAAATGGTGCCAAATGGTTGCAAATGCTCCCCTGAAACGTTTCGCGGTCAAAACAGAAGGCTTTTTATCACAGGACAGAAAATCCTTAACCGGCAGAAAAATATTTTTTTAAAAAAAATCCCTAAGCCCCGGGCTCACAATTTCATCAAAAATCTGACTTTCGGCAATTCACTCAAAAATGGTGCCAAACGGTTGCAAATGCTCCCCTGAGATGTTTGGCGGTCGAAACAGAAGGCTTTTTATCACAAGAAAAGAAATCAGCCCGCGACAACTTAACTGTCAGAAAAAGATTTTTTTGAAAAAATCCCTAAGCCCCGGGGTCACAATTTCATCAAAAATCTGACTTTTGGCAATTGACTCAAAAATGGTGCCAAACGGTTGCAAATGCTCCCCTGAAATGTTTGGCGGTCAAAACAGTAGGCTTTTTATCACAGGAAAATAAATCAGCCCTCGACAACAGCCATCAGAAAAAGATTTTTTTGAAAAAAATCTTAAGCCCCGGGCTCACAATTTCATCAAAAATCTGACTTTCGGCAATTCACTCAAAAATGGTGTCAAACGGTTTCAAATGCTCCCCTGAAACGTTTGGCGGTCAAAACAGAAGGCTTTTTATCACAGGACAGAAAATCCTTAACCGGCAGAAAAAGATTTTTCTAAAAAAAATCCCTAAGCCCCGGGCTCACAATTTCATTAAAAATCTGACTTTCGGCAATTCACTCAAAAATGGTGCCAAACTGTTGCAAATGCTCCCCTGAGATGTTTGGCGGTCGAAACAGAAGGCTTTTTATCACAGGAAAAGAAATCAGCCCTCGACAACTTAACCGGCAGAAAAACATTTTTTTGAAAAAATCCCTAAGCCCCGGGGTCACAATTTCATCAGAAATCTGACTTTCGGCAATTCACTCAAAAATGGTGCCAAATGGTTGCAAATGCTCCCCTGCTATTTTTTACTGCTATTTTACTACTATTCCACCACTTTACTATTGTTTTACCATTACTTAACTGCTACTTCACTACTGGTTTACTATTGCTTTACTACCACTTTACATCCACTTTACTACTGCTACTTTATTACTTATCCTACTTTACTATTTATACCCCTATTTATACAGTAGAACTTCCTGAACAATGGCATGCCTGTCTATAGTAACAAATAGTATTGTTACTATTTTATTAATTGTATATACTGCCGTTCATCTGTAGATTTAAGGTTGGTTTACAACTTTAAAATGCAAGGTAAAAAACACCTTAACCGGCAGATTTAAAAAAAAAAAAATCCCTAAGCCCCGGGGTCACAATTTGATGAAAAATCTGACTGTCGGCCATTCACTCAAAAATGGTGCCAAACGGTTCCAAATGCTCCCCTGAGATATTTGGGGGTCGAAACAGAAGGCTTTTTATCTCAGGAAAAGAAATCAGCCCTCGACAACTTAACCGGCACAAAAACATTTTTTTGAAAAAACCCCTAAGCCAACGGGGTCACAATTTCATCACAAATCTGACTTTCGGCAATTCACTCAAAAATGGTGCCAAACAGTTGCAAATGCTCCCCTGAGATGTTTGGCGGTCGAAACAGAAGGCTTTTTATCACAGGAAAAGAAATATGCCCTCGACAACTTAACTGTCAGAAAAAGATTTTTTGGAAAAAATCCCTAAGCCCCGGGGTCACAATTTCATCAAAAATCTGACTTTTGGCAATTGACTCAAAAATGGTGCCAAACGGTTGCAAATGCTCCCCTGAGATGTTTGGCGGTCGAAACAGAAGGCTTTTTATCACAGGAAAAGAAATATGCCCTCGACAACTTAACTGTCAGAAAAAGATTTTTTTGAAAAAATCCCTAAGCCCCGGGGTCACAATTTCATCAAAAATCTGACTTTTGGCAATTGACTCAAAAATGGTGCCAAACGGTTGCAAATGCTCCCCTGAGATGTTTGGCGGTCCAAACAGTAGGCTTTTTATCACAGGAAAAGATATCAGCCCTCGACAACTTAGCCGGCAGAAAAAGTTTTTTTTGAAAAAATTCTTAAGCCCCGGGGTCACAATTTCATCAAAAATCTGACTTTCGGCAATTCACTCAAAAATGGTGTCAAACGGTTGCAAATGCTCCCCTGAAACGTTTGGCGGTCAAAACAGAAGGCTTTTTATCACAAGAAAAGAAATCAGCCCGCGACAACTTAACTGTCAGAAAAAGATTTTTTTGAAAAAATCCCTAAGCCCCGGGGTCACAATTTCATCAAAAATCTGACTTTTGGCAATTGACTCAAAAATGGTGCCAAACGGTTGCAAATGCTCCCCTGAGATGTTTGGCGGTCGAAACAGAAGGCTTTTTATCACAGGAAAAGAAATCAGCCCGCGACAACTTAGCTGTCAGAAAAAGATTTTTTTGAAAAAATTCTTAAGCCCCGGGGTCACAATTTCATCAAAAATCTGACTTTCGGCAGTTGACTCAAAAATGGTGCCAAACGGTTGCAAATGCTCCCCTGAAATGTTTGGCGGTCAAAACAGTAGGCTTTTTATCACAGGAAAAGAAATCAGCCCTCGACAACAGCCGTCAGAAAAAGATTTTTTTGAAAAAAATCTTAAGCCCCGGGGTCACAATTTCATCAAAAATCTGACTTTCGGCAATTCACTCAAAAATGGTGTCAAACGGTTGCAAATGCTCCCCTGAAACGTTTGGCGGTCAAAACAGAAGGCTTTTTATCACAGGACAGAAAATCCTTAACCGGCAGAAAAAGATTTTTCTAAAAAAAATCCCTAAGCCCCGGGCTCACAATTTCATTAAAAATCTGACTTTCGGCAATTCACTCAAAAATGGTGCCAAACGGTTGCAAATGCTCCCTGAGATGTTTGGCGGTCGAAACAGAAGGCTTTTTATCACAAGAAAAGAAATCAGACCTCGACAACTTAACTGTCAGAAAAAGATTTTTTGGAAAAAATCCCTAAGCCCCGGGCTCACAATTTCATCAAAAATCTGACTTTTGGTAATTGACTCAAAAATGGTGCCAAACGGTTGCAAATGCTCCCCTGGGATGTTTGGCGGTCGAAACAGAAGGCTTTTTATCACAGGAAAAGAAATCAGCCCTCGACAACTTAACCGGCAGAAAAGCATTTTTTTGAAAAAATCCCTAAGCCCCGGGGTCAAAATTTCATCAGAAATCTGACTTTCGGCAATTCACTCAAAAATGGTGCCAAATGGTTGCAAATGCTCCCCTGAAACGTTTCGCGGTCAAAACAGAAGGCTTTTTATCACAGGACAGAAAATCCTTAACCGGCAGAAAAATATTTTTTTAAAAAAAATCCCTAAGCCCCGGGCTCACAATTTCATCAAAAATCTGACTTTCGGCAATTCACTCAAAAATGGTGCCAAACGGTTGCAAATGCTCCCCTGAGATGTTTGGCGGTCGAAACAGAAGCCTTTTATCACAAGAAAAGAAATCAGCCCGCGACAACTTAACTGTCAGAAAAAGATTTTTTTGAAAAAATCCCTAAGCCCCGGGGTCACAATTTCATCAAAAATCTGACTTTTGGCAATTGACTCAAAAATGGTGCCAAACGGTTGCAAATGCTCCCCTGAAATGTTTGGCGGTCAAAACAGTAGGCTTTTTATCACAGGAAAATAAATCAGCCCTCGACAACAGCCATCAGAAAAAGATTTTTTTGAAAAAAATCTTAAGCCCCGGGCTCACAATTTCATTAAAAATCTGACTTTCGGCAATTCACTCAAAAATGGTGCCAAACTGTTGCAAATGCTCCCCTGAGATGTTTGGCGGTCGAAACAGAAGGCTTTTTATCACAGGAAAAGAAATCAGCCCTCGACAACTTAACCGGCAGAAAAACATTTTTTTGAAAAAATCCCTAAGCCCCGGGGTCACAATTTCATCAAAAATCTGACTTTCGGCAATTGACTCAAAAAAGGTGCCAAACGGTTGCAAATGCTCCCCTGAGATGTTTGGCGGTCGAAACAGATGGCTTTTTATCACAGGAAAAGAAATCAGCCCTGGTTTCACCTCAGATCGTATAAATCTTTCGCCTTTTACAGAAAAAGATTTTTCTAAAAAAAATCCCTAAGCCCCGGGCTCACAATTTCATTAAAAATCTGACTTTCGGCAATTCACTCAAAAATGGTGCCAAACGGTTGCAAATGCTCCCTGAGATGTTTGGCGGTCGAAACAGAAGGCTTTTTATCACAAGAAAAGAAATCAGACCTCGACAACTTAACTGTCAGAAAAAGATTTTTTGGAAAAAATCCCTAAGCCCCGGGCTCACAATTTCATCAAAAATCTGACTTTCGGCAATTCACTCAAAAATGGTGCCAAACGGTTGCAAATGCTCCCCTGGGCTGTTTGGCGGTCGAAACAGAAGGCTTTTTATCACAGGAAAAGAAATCAGCCCTCGACAACTTAACCGGCAGAAAAACATTTTTTTGAAAAAATCCCTAAGCCCCGGGGGTCACAATTTCATCAAAAATCTGACTTTCGGCAATTGACTCAAAGAAGGTGCCAAACGGTTGCAAATGCTCCCCTGAGATGTTTGGCGGTCAAAACAGAAGGCTTTTTATCACAATAAAAGAAATCAGCCCTCGACAACTTAACCGGCAGAAAAACATTTTTTTAAAAACCCATAAGCCAACGGGGTCACAATTTCATCAGAAATCTGACTTTCGGCAGTTCACTCAAAAATGGTGCCAAACGGTTGCAAATGCTCCCCGGAAAAGTTTCACGGTCGAAACAGAAGGATTTTTATCACAGGACAGAAAAACCTTAACCGGCAGAAAAAGATTTTTTTAAAAAAAATCCCTAAGACCCGGGGTCACAATTTCATCAAAAATCTGACTTTCGGCAATTCACTCAAAAATGGTGCCAAACGGTTGCAAATGCTCCCCTGAGATGTTTGGCGGTCGAAACAGAAGGCTTTTTATCTCAGGAAAAGAAATCAGCCCTCGACAACTTAACTATCAGAAAAAGATTTTTTTGAAAAAAATCCCTAAGCCCCGGGCTCACAATTTCATCAAAAATCTGACTTTCGGCAATTCACTCAAAAATGGTGCCAAACGGTTGCAAATGCTCCCCTGGGCTGTTTGGCGGTCGAAACAGAAGGCTTTTTATCACAGGAAAAGAAATCAGCCCTCGACAACTTAACCGGCAGAAAAACATTTTTTTGAAAAAATCCCTAAGCCCCGGGGTCACAATTTCATCAAAAATCTGACTTTCGGCAATTGACTCAAAAAAGGTGCCAAACGGTTGCAAATGCTCCCCTGAGATGTTTGGCGGTCAAAACAGAAGGCTTTTTATCACAATAAAAGAAATCAGCCCTCGACAACTTAACCGGCAGAAAAACATTTTTTTAAAAACCCATAAGCCAACGGGGTCACAATTTCATCAGAAATCTGACTTTCGGCAGTTCACTCAAAAATGGTGCCAAACGGTTGCAAATGCTCCCCGGAAAAGTTTCGCGGTCGAAACAGAAGGATTTTTATCACAGGACAGAAAAACCTTAACCGGCAGAAAAAGATTTTTTTAAAAAAAATCCCTAAGCCCCGGGGTCACAATTTCATCAAAAATCTGACTTTCGGCAATTCACTCAAAAATGGTGCCAAACGGTTGCAAATGCTCCCCTGAGATGTTTGGCGGTCGAAACAGAAGGCTTTTTATCACAGGAAAAGAAATCAGCCCTCGACAACTTAACTATCAGAAAAAGATTTTTTTGAAAAAAATCCCTATGCCCCGGGGTAACAATTTCATCAAAAATCTGACTTTTGGCAATTGACTCAAAAATGGTGCCAAACGGTTGCAAATGCTCCCTGAGATGTTTGGCGGTCGAAACAGAAGGCTTTTTATCACAAGAAAAGAAATCAGACCTCGACAACTTAACTGTCAGAAAAAGATTTTTTGGAAAAAATCCCTAAGCCCCGGGCTCACAATTTCATCAAAAATCTGACTTTTGGTAATTGACTCAAAAATGGTGCCAAACGGTTGCAAATGCTCCCCTGGGATGTTTGGCGGTCGAAACAGAAGGCTTTTTATCACAGGAAAAGAAATCAGCCCTCGACAACTTAACCGGCAGAAAAACATTTTTTTGAAAAAATCCCTAAGCCCCGGGGTCACAATTTCATCAAAAATCTGACTTTCGGCAATTGACTCAAAAATGGTGCCAAACACGTGCAAATGGTCCCCTGAGATGTTTGGCGGTCGAAACAGATGGCTTTTTATCACAGGAAAAGAAATCAGCCCTCGACAACTTAACCGGCAGAAAAGCATTTTTTTGAAAAAATCCCTAAGCCCCGGGGTCAAAATTTCATCAGAAATCTGACTTTCGGCAATTCACTCAAAAATGGTGCCAAATGGTTGCAAATGCTCCCCTGAAACGTTTCGCGGTCAAAACAGAAGGCTTTTTATCACAGGACAGAAAATCCTTAACCGGCAGAAAAATATTTTTTTAAAAAAAATCCCTAAGCCCCGGGCTCACAATTTCATCAAAAATCTGACTTTCGGCAATTCACTCAAAAATGGTGCCAAACGGTTGCAAATGCTCCCCTGAGATGTTTGGCGGTCGAAACAGAAGGCTTTTTATCACAAGAAAAGAAATCAGCCCGCGACAACTTAACTGTCAGAAAAAGATTTTTTTGAAAAAATCCCTAAGCCCCGGGGTCACAATTTCATCAAAAATCTGACTTTCGGCAATTCACTCAAAAATGGTGTCAAACGGTTGGAAATGCTCCCCTGAAACGTTTGGCGGTCAAAACAGAAGGCTTTTTATCACAAGAAAAGAAATCAGCCCGCGACAACTTAACTGTCAGAAAAAGATTTTTTTGAAAAAATCCCTAAGCCCCGGGGTCACAATTTCATCAAAAATCTGACTTTTGGCAATTGACTCAAAAATGGTGCCAAACGGTTGCAAATGCTCCCCTGAGATGTTTGGCGGTCGAAACAGAAGGCTTTTTATCACAGGAAAAGAAATCAGCCCGCGACAACTTAGCTGTCAGAAAAAGATTTTTTTGAAAAAATTCTTAAGCCCCGGGGTCACAATTTCATCAAAAATCTGACTTTCGGCAGTTGACTCAAAAATGGTGCCAAACGGTTGCAAATGCTCCCCTGAAATGTTTGGCGGTCAAAACAGTAGGCTTTTTATCACAGGAAAAGAAATCAGCCCTCGACAACAGCCGTCAGAAAAAGATTTTTTTGAAAAAAATCTTAAGCCCCGGGGTCACAATTTCATCAAAAATCTGACTTTCGGCAATTCACTCAAAAATGGTGTCAAACGGTTGCAAATGCTCCCCTGAAACGTTTGGCGGTCAAAACAGAAGGCTTTTTATCACAGGACAGAAAATCCTTAACCGGCAGAAAAAGATTTTTCTAAAAAAAATCCCTAAGCCCCGGGCTCACAATTTCATTAAAAATCTGACTTTCGGCAATTCACTCAAAAATGGTGCCAAACGGTTGCAAATGCTCCCTGAGATGTTTGGCGGTCGAAACAGAAGGCTTTTTATCACAAGAAAAGAAATCAGACCTCGACAACTTAACTGTCAGAAAAAGATTTTTTGGAAAAAATCCCTAAGCCCCGGGCTCACAATTTCATCAAAAATCTGACTTTTGGTAATTGACTCAAAAATGGTGCCAAACGGTTGCAAATGCTCCCCTGGGATGTTTGGCGGTCGAAACAGAAGGCTTTTTATCACAGGAAAAGAAATCAGCCCTCGACAACTTAACCGGCAGAAAAACATTTTTTTGAAAAAATCCCTAAGCCCCGGGGTCACAATTTCATCAAAAATCTGACTTTCGGCAATTGACTCAAAAATGGTGCCAAACACGTGCAAATGGTCCCCTGAGATGTTTGGCGGTCGAAACAGATGGCTTTTTATCACAGGAAAAGAAATCAGCCCTCGACAACTTAACCGGCAGAAAAGCATTTTTTTGAAAAAATCCCTAAGCCCCGGGGTCAAAATTTCATCAGAAATCTGACTTTCGGCAATTCACTCAAAAATGGTGCCAAATGGTTGCAAATGCTCCCCTGAAACGTTTCGCGGTCAAAACAGAAGGCTTTTTATCACAGGACAGAAAATCCTTAACCGGCAGAAAAATATTTTTTTAAAAAAAATCCCTAAGCCCCGGGCTCACAATTTCATCAAAAATCTGACTTTCGGCAATTCACTCAAAAATGGTGCCAAACGGTTGCAAATGCTCCCCTGAGATGTTTGGCGGTCGAAACAGAAGGCTTTTTATCACAAGAAAAGAAATCAGCCCGCGACAACTTAACTGTCAGAAAAAGATTTTTTTGAAAAAATCCCTAAGCCCCGGGGTCACAATTTCATCAAAAATCTGACTTTTGGCAATTGACTCAAAAATGGTGCCAAACGGTTGCAAATGCTCCCCTGAAATATTTGGCGGTCAAAACAGTAGGCTTTTTATCACAGGAAAATAAATCAGCCCTCGACAACAGCCATCAGAAAAAGATTTTTTTGAAAAAAATCTTAAGCCCCGGGCTCACAATTTCATTAAAAATCTGACTTTCGGCAATTCACTCAAAAATGGTGCCAAACGGTTGCAAATGCTCCCCTGAGATGTTTGGCGGTCGAAACAGAAGGCTTTTTATCACAGGAAAAGAAATCAGCCCGCGACAACTTAGCTGTCAGAAAAAGATTTTTTTGAAAAAATTCTTAAGCCCCGGGGTCACAATTTCATCAAAAATCTGACTTTCGGCAGTTGACTCAAAAATGGTGCCAAACGGTTGCAAATGCTCCCCTGAAATGTTTGGCGGTCAAAACAGTAGGCTTTTTATCACAGGAAAAGAAATCAGCCCTCGACAACAGCCGTCAGAAAAAGATTTTTTTGAAAAAAATCTTAAGCCCCGGGGTCACAATTTCATCAAAAATCTGACTTTCGGCAATTCACTCAAAAATGGTGTCAAACGGTTGCAAATGCTCCCCTGAAACGTTTGGCGGTCAAAACAGAAGGCTTTTTATCACAGGACAGAAAATCCTTAACCGGCAGAAAAAGATTTTTCTAAAAAAAATCCCTAAGCCCCGGGCTCACAATTTCATTAAAAATCTGACTTTCGGCAATTCACTCAAAAATGGTGCCAAACGGTTGCAAATGCTCCCTGAGATGTTTGGCGGTCGAAACAGAAGGCTTTTTATCACAAGAAAAGAAATCAGACCTCGACAACTTAACTGTCAGAAAAAGATTTTTTGGAAAAAATCCCTAAGCCCCGGGCTCACAATTTCATCAAAAATCTGACTTTTGGTAATTGACTCAAAAATGGTGCCAAACGGTTGCAAATGCTCCCCTGGGATGTTTGGCGGTCGAAACAGAAGGCTTTTTATCACAGGAAAAGAAATCAGCCCTCGACAACTTAACCGGCAGAAAAACATTTTTTTGAAAAAATCCCTAAGCCCCGGGGTCACAATTTCATCAAAAATCTGACTTTCGGCAATTGACTCAAAAATGGTGCCAAACACGTGCAAATGGTCCCCTGAGATGTTTGGCGGTCGAAACAGATGGCTTTTTATCACAGGAAAAGAAATCAGCCCTCGACAACTTAACCGGCAGAAAAGCATTTTTTTGAAAAAATCCCTAAGCCCCGGGGTCAAAATTTCATCAGAAATCTGACTTTCGGCAATTCACTCAAAAATGGTGCCAAATGGTTGCAAATGCTCCCCTGAAACGTTTCGCGGTCAAAACAGAAGGCTTTTTATCACAGGACAGAAAATCCTTAACCGGCAGAAAAATATTTTTTTTAAAAAAATCCCTAAGCCCCGGGCTCACAATTTCATCAAAAATCTGACTTTCGGCAATTCACTCAAAAATGGTGCCAAACGGTTGCAAATGCTCTCCTGAGATGTTTGGCGGTCGAAACAGAAGGCTTTTTATCACAAGAAAAGAAATCAGCCCGCGACAACTTAACTGTCAGAAAAAGATTTTTTTGAAAAAATCCCTAAGCCCCGGGGTCACAATTTCATCAAAAATCTGACTTTTGGCAATTGACTCAAAAATGGTGCCAAACGGTTGCAAATGCTCCCCTGAAATGTTTGGCGGTCAAAACAGTAGGCTTTTTATCACAGGAAAAGAAATCAGCCCTCGACAACTTAACCGGCAGAAAAACATTTTTTTGAAAAAATCCCTAAGCCCCGGGGTCACAATTTCATCAAAAATCTGACTTTCGGCAATTGACTCAAAAAAGGTGCCAAACGGTTGCAAATGCTCCCCTGAGATGTTTGGCGGTCGAAACAGATGGCTTTTTATCACAGGAAAAGAAATCAGCCCTGGTTTCACCTCAGATCGTATAAATCTTTCGCCTTTTACAGAAAAAGATTTTTCTAAAAAAAATCCCTAAGCCCCGGGCTCACAATTTCATTAAAAATCTGACTTTCGGCAATTCACTCAAAAATGGTGCCAAACAGTTGCAAATGCTCCCTGAGATGTTTGGCGGTCGAAACAGAAGGCTTTTTATCACAAGAAAAGAAATCAGACCTCGACAACTTAACTGTCAGAAAAAGATTTTTTGGAAAAAATCCCTAAGCCCCGGGCTCACAATTTCATCAAAAATCTGACTTTCGGCAATTCACTCAAAAATGGTGCCAAACGGTTGCAAATGCTCCCCTGGGCTGTTTGGCGGTCGAAACAGAAGGCTTTTTATCACAGGAAAAGAAATCAGCCCTCGACAACTTAACCGGCAGAAAAACATTTTTTTGAAAAAATCCCTAAGCCCCGGGGTCACAATTTCATCAAAAATCTGACTTTCGGCAATTGACTCAAAAAAGGTGCCAAACGGTTGCAAATGCTCCCCTGAGATGTTTGGCGGTCAAAACAGAAGGCTTTTTATCACAATAAAAGAAATCAGCCCTCGACAACTTAACCGGCAGAAAAACATTTTTTTAAAAACCCATAAGCCAACGGGGTCACAATTTCATCAGAAATCTGACTTTCGGCAGTTCACTCAAAAATGGTGCCAAACGGTTGCAAATGCTCCCCGGAAAAGTTTCACGGTCGAAACAGAAGGATTTTTATCACAGGACAGAAAAACCTTAACCGGCAGAAAAAGATTTTTTAAAAAAAAATCCCTAAGCCCCGGGGTCACAATTTCATCAAAAATCTGACTTTCGGCAATTCACTCAAAAATGGTGCCAAACAGTTGCAAATGCTCCCCTGAGATGTTTGGCGGTCGAAACAGAAGGCTTTTTATCACAGGAAAAGAAATCAGCCCTCGACAACTTAACTATCAGAAAAAGATTTTTTTGAAAAAAATCCCTATGCCCCGGGGTAACAATTTCATCAAAAATCTGACTTTTGGCAATTCACTCAAAAATGGTGCCAAACGGTTGCAAATGCTCCCTGAGATGTTTGGCGGTCGAAACAGAAGGCTTTTTATCACAAGAAAAGAAATCAGACCTCGACAACTTAACTGTCAGAAAAAGATTTTTTGGAAAAAATCCCTAAGCCCCGGGCTCACAATTTCATCAAAAATCTGACTTTCGGCAATTCACTCAAAAATGGTGCCAAACGGTTGCAAATGCTCCCCTGGGCTGTTTGGCGGTCGAAACAGAAGGCTTTTTATCACAGGAAAAGAAATCAGCCCTCGACAACTTAACCGGCAGAAAAACATTTTTTTGAAAAAATCCCTAAGCCCCGGGGTCACAATTTCATCAAAAATCTGACTTTCGGCAATTGACTCAAAAAAGGTGCCAAACGGTTGCAAATGCTCCCCTGAGATGTTTGGCGGTCAAAACAGAAGGCTTTTTATCACAATAAAAGAAATCAGCCCTCGACAACTTAACCGGCAGAAAAACATTTTTTTAAAAACCCATAAGCCAACGGGGTCACAATTTCATCAGAAATCTGACTTTCGGCAGTTCACTCAAAAATGGTGCCAAACGGTTGCAAATGCTCCCCGGAAAAGTTTCGCGGTCGAAACAGAAGGATTTTTATCACAGGACAGAAAAACCTTAACCGGCAGAAAAAGATTTTTTTAAAAAAAATCCCTAAGCCCCGGGGTCACAATTTCATCAAAAATCTGACTTTCGGCAATTCACTCAAAAATGGTGCCAAACGGTTGCAAATGCTCCCCTGAGATGTTTGGCGGTCGAAACAGAAGGCTTTTTATCACAGGAAAAGAAATCAGCCCTCGACAACTTAACTATCAGAAAAAGATTTTTTTGAAAAAAATCCCTATGCCCCGGGGTAACAATTTCATCAAAAATCTGACTTTTGGCAATTGACTCAAAAATGGTGCCAAACGGTTGCAAATGCTCCCTGAGATGTTTGGCGGTCGAAACAGAAGGCTTTTTATCACAAGAAAAGAAATCAGACCTCGACAACTTAACTGTCAGAAAAAGATTTTTTGGAAAAAATCCCTAAGCCCCGGGCTCACAATTTCATCAAAAATCTGACTTTTGGTAATTGACTCAAAAATGGTGCCAAACGGTTGCAAATGCTCCCCTGGGATGTTTGGCCGTCGAAACAGAAGGCTTTTTATCACAGGAAAAGAAATCAGCCCTCGACAACTTAACCGGCAGAAAAACATTTTTTTGAAAAAATCCCTAAGCCCCGGGGTCACAATTTCATCAAAAATCTGACTTTCGGCAATTGACTCAAAAATGGTGCCAAACACGTGCAAATGGTCCCCTGAGATGTTTGGCGGTCGAAACAGATGGCTTTTTATCACAGGAAAAGAAATCAGCCCTCGACAACTTAACCGGCAGAAAAGCATTTTTTTGAAAAAATCCCTAAGCCCCGGGGTCAAAATTTCATCAGAAATCTGACTTTCGGCAATTCACTCAAAAATGGTGCCAAATGGTTGCAAATGCTCCCCTGAAACGTTTCGCGGTCAAAACAGAAGGCTTTTTATCACAGGACAGAAAATCCTTAACCGGCAGAAAAATATTTTTTTAAAAAAAATCCCTAAGCCCCGGGGTCACAATTTCATCAAAAATCTGACTTTTGGCAATTGACTCAAAAATGGTGCCAAACGGTTGCAAATGCTCCCCTGAAATGTTTGGCGGTCAAAACAGTAGGCTTTTTATCACAGGAAAATAAATCAGCCCTCGACAACAGCCATCAGAAAAAGATTTTTTTGAAAAAAATCTTAAGCCCCGGGCTCACAATTTCATTAAAAATCTGACTTTCGGCAATTGACTCAAAAAAGGTGCCAAACGGTTGCAAATGCTCCCCTGAGATGTTTGGCGGTCGAAACAGATGGCTTTTTATCACAGGAAAAGAAATCAGCCCTGGTTTCACCTCAGATCGTATAAATCTTTCGCCTTTTACAGAAAAAGATTTTTCTAAAAAAAATCCCTAAGCCCCGGGCTCACAATTTCATTAAAAATCTGACTTTCGGCAATTCACTCAAAAATGGTGCCAAACAGTTGCAAATGCTCCCTGAGATGTTTGGCGGTCGAAACAGAAGGCTTTTTATCACAAGAAAAGAAATCAGACCTCGACAACTTAACTGTCAGAAAAAGATTTTTTGGAAAAAATCCCTAAGCCCCGGGCTCACAATTTCATCAAAAATCTGACTTTCGGCAATTCACTCAAAAATGGTGCCAAACGGTTGCAAATGCTCCCCTGGGCTGTTTGGCGGTCGAAACAGAAGGCTTTTTATCACAGGAAAAGAAATCAGCCCTCGACAACTTAACCGGCAGAAAAACATTTTTTTGAAAAAATCCCTAAGCCCCGGGGTCACAATTTCATCAAAAATCTGACTTTCGGCAATTGACTCAAAAAAGGTGCCAAACGGTTGCAAATGCTCCCCTGAGATGTTTGGCGGTCGAAACAGAAGGCTTTTTATCACAGGAAAAGAAATCAGCCCTCGACAACTTAACCGGCAGAAAAACATTTTTTTGAAAAAATCCCTAAGCCCCGGGGTCACAATTTCATCAAAAATCTGACTTTCGGCAATTGACTCAAAAAAGGTGCCAAACGGTTGCAAATGCTCCCCTGAGATGTTTGGCGGTCAAAACAGAAGGCTTTTTATCACAATAAAAGAAATCAGCCCTCGACAACTTAACCGGCAGAAAAACATTTTTTTAAAAACCCATAAGCCAACGGGGTCACAATTTCATCAGAAATCTGACTTTCGGCAGTTCACTCAAAAATGGTGCCAAACGGTTGCAAATGCTCCCCGGAAAAGTTTCGCGGTCGAAACAGAAGGATTTTTATCACAGGACAGAAAAACCTTAACCGGCAGAAAAAGATTTTTTTAAAAAAAATCCCTAAGCCCCGGGGTCACAATTTCATCAAAAATCTGACTTTCGGCAATTCACTCAAAAATGGTGCCAAACGGTTGCAAATGCTCCCCTGAGATGTTTGGCGGTCGAAACAGAAGGCTTTTTATCACAGGAAAAGAAATCAGCCCTCGACAACTTAACTATCAGAAAAAGATTTTTTTGAAAAAAATCCCTATGCCCCGGGGTAACAATTTCATCAAAAATCTGACTTTTGGCAATTGACTCAAAAATGGTGCCAAACGGTTGCAAATGCTCCCTGAGATGTTTGGCGGTCGAAACAGAAGGCTTTTTATCACAAGAAAAGAAATCAGACCTCGACAACTTAACTGTCAGAAAAAGATTTTTTGGAAAAAATCCCTAAGCCCCGGGCTCACAATTTCATCAAAAATCTGACTTTTGGTAATTGACTCAAAAATGGTGCCAAACGGTTGCAAATGCTCCCCTGGGATGTTTGGCGGTCGAAACAGAAGGCTTTTTATCACAGGAAAAGAAATCAGCCCTCGACAACTTAACCGGCAGAAAAACATTTTTTTGAAAAAATCCCTAAGCCCCGGGGTCACAATTTCATCAAAAATCTGACTTTCGGCAATTGACTCAAAAATGGTGCCAAACACGTGCAAATGGTCCCCTGAGATGTTTGGCGGTCGAAACAGATGGCTTTTTATCACAGGAAAAGAAATCAGCCCTCGACAACTTAACCGGCAGAAAAGCATTTTTTTGAAAAAATCCCTAAGCCCCGGGGTCAAAATTTCATCAGAAATCTGACTTTCGGCAATTCACTCAAAAATGGTGCCAAATGGTTGCAAATGCTCCCCTGAAACGTTTCGCGGTCAAAACAGAAGGCTTTTTATCACAGGACAGAAAATCCTTAACCGGCAGAAAAATATTTTTTTAAAAAAAATCCCTAAGCCCCGGGCTCACAATTTCATCAAAAATCTGACTTTCGGCAATTCACTCAAAAATGGTGCCAAACGGTTGCAAATGCTCCCCTGAGATGTTTGGCGGTCGAAACAGAAGGCTTTTTATCACAAGAAAAGAAATCAGCCCGCGACAACTTAACTGTCAGAAAAAGATTTTTTTGAAAAAATCCCTAAGCCCCGGGGTCACAATTTCATCAAAAATCTGACTTTTGGCAATTGACTCAAAAATGGTGCCAAACGGTTGCAAATGCTCCCCTGAAATGTTTGGCGGTCAAAACAGTAGGCTTTTTATCACAGGAAAATAAATCAGCCCTCGACAACAGCCATCAGAAAAAGATTTTTTTGAAAAAAATCTTAAGCCCCGGGCTCACAATTTCATTAAAAATCTGACTTTCGGCAATTCACTCAAAAATGGTGCCAAACTGTTGCAAATGCTCCCCTGAGATGTTTGGCGGTCGAAACAGAAGGCTTTTTATCACAGGAAAAGAAATCAGCCCTCGACAACTTAACCGGCAGAAAAACATTTTTTTGAAAAAATCCCTAAGCCCCGGGGTCACAATTTCATCAAAAATCTGACTTTCGGCAATTGACTCAAAAAAGGTGCCAAACGGTTGCAAATGCTCCCCTGAGATGTTTGGCGGTCGAAACAGATGGCTTTTTATCACAGGAAAAGAAATCAGCCCTGGTTTCACCTCAGATCGTATAAATCTTTCGCCTTTTACAGAAAAAGATTTTTCTAAAAAAAATCCCTAAGCCCCGGGCTCACAATTTCATTAAAAATCTGACTTTCGGCAATTCACTCAAAAATGGTGCCAAACGGTTGCAAATGCTCCCTGAGATGTTTGGCGGTCGAAACAGAAGGCTTTTTATCACAAGAAAAGAAATCAGACCTCGACAACTTAACTGTCAGAAAAAGATTTTTTGGAAAAAATCCCTAAGCCCCGGGCTCACAATTTCATCAAAAATCTGACTTTCGGCAATTCACTCAAAAATGGTGCCAAACGGTTGCAAATGCTCCCCTGGGCTGTTTGGCGGTCGAAACAGAAGGCTTTTTATCACAGGAAAAGAAATCAGCCCTCGACAACTTAACCGGCAGAAAAACATTTTTTTGAAAAAATCCCTAAGCCCCGGGGTCACAATTTCATCAAAAATCTGACTTTCGGCAATTGACTCAAAAAAGGTGCCAAACGGTTGCAAATGCTCCCCTGAGATGTTTGGCGGTCAAAACAGAAGGCTTTTTATCACAATAAAAGAAATCAGCCCTCGACAACTTAACCGGCAGAAAAACATTTTTTTAAAAACCCATAAGCCAACGGGGTCACAATTTCATCAGAAATCTGACTTTCGGCAGTTCACTCAAAAATGGTGCCAAACGGTTGCAAATGCTCCCCGGAAAAGTTTCACGGTCGAAACAGAAGGATTTTTATCACAGGACAGAAAAACCTTAACCGGCAGAAAAAGATTTTTTTAAAAAAAATCCCTAAGCCCCGGGGTCACAATTTCATCAAAAATCTGACTTTCGGCAATTCACTCAAAAATGGTGCCAAACGGTTGCAAATGCTCCCCTGAGATGTTTGGCGGTCGAAACAGAAGGCTTTTTATCACAGGAAAAGAAATCAGCCCTCGACAACTTAACTATCAGAAAAAGATTTTTTTGAAAAAAATCCCTATGCCCCGGGGTAACAATTTCATCAAAAATCTGACTTTTGGCAATTCACTCAAAAATGGTGCCAAACGGTTGCAAATGCTCCCTGAGATGTTTGGCGGTCGAAACAGAAGGCTTTTTATCACAAGAAAAGAAATCAGACCTCGACAACTTAACTGTCAGAAAAAGATTTTTTGGAAAAAATCCCTAAGCCCCGGGCTCACAATTTCATCAAAAATCTGACTTTCGGCAATTCACTCAAAAATGGTGCCAAACGGTTGCAAATGCTCCCCTGGGCTGTTTGGCGGTCGAAACAGAAGGCTTTTTATCACAGGAAAAGAAATCAGCCCTCGACAACTTAACCGGCAGAAAAACATTTTTTTGAAAAAATCCCTAAGCCCCGGGGTCACAATTTCATCAAAAATCTGACTTTCGGCAATTGACTCAAAAAAGGTGCCAAACGGTTGCAAATGCTCCCCTGAGATGTTTGGCGGTCAAAACAGAAGGCTTTTTATCACAATAAAAGAAATCAGCCCTCGACAACTTAACCGGCAGAAAAACATTTTTTTAAAAACCCATAAGCCAACGGGGTCACAATTTCATCAGAAATCTGACTTTCGGCAGTTCACTCAAAAATGGTGCCAAACGGTTGCAAATGCTCCCCGGAAAAGTTTCGCGGTCGAAACAGAAGGATTTTTATCACAGGACAGAAAAACCTTAACCGGCAGAAAAAGATTTTTTTAAAAAAAATCCCTAAGCCCCGGGGTCACAATTTCATCAAAAATCTGACTTTTGGCAATTGACTCAAAAATGGTGCCAAACGGTTGCAAATGCTCCCCTGAGATGTTTGGCGGTCGAAACAGAAGGCTTTTTATCACAGGAAAAGAAATCAGCCCGCGACAACTTAGCTGTCAGAAAAAGATTTTTTTGAAAAAATCCCCAAGCCCCGGGATCACAATTTCATCAAAAATCTGACTTTGGGCCATTCACTCAAAAATGGTGCCAAACGGTTTCAAATGCTCCCCTGAAATATTTGGCGGTCGAAACAGAAGGCTTTTTATCACAGGAAAAGAAATCCTTAACCGGAAGAAAAAGATTTTTTTGAAAAAATCCCTAAGCCCCGGGGTCACAATTTGATCAAAAATCTGACATTGGGCCATTCACTCAAAAATGGTGCCAAACGGTTGCAAATGCTCCCCTGAAATCTTTGGCAGTCGAAACAGAAGGTTTTTTATCACAGGAAAATAAATCCTTAACCGGAAGAAAAAGATTTTTTTGAAAAAATCCCAAAGCCCCGGGGTCACAATTTCAGCAAAAATGTGACTTTCGGCAATTCACTCAAAAATGGTGCCAAACGGTTGCAAATGCTCCCCTGAGAGTTTTGGCGGTCGAAACAGAAGGCTTTTTATCACAAGAAATGAAATCAGCCCTCGACAATTTAACCGGCAGAAAAAGATTTTTTTGAAAAAATCCCCAAGCCCTGGGATCACAATTTCATCAAAAATCTGACTTTGGGCCATTCACTCAAAAATGGTTCCAAACGGTTTCAAATGCTCCCCTGAAATATTTGGCAGTCGAAACAGAAGGCTTTTTATCACAGGAAAAGAAATCCTTAACCGGAAGAAAAAGATTTTTTTGAAAAAATCCCTAAGCCCCGGGGTCACAATTTGATCCAAAATCTGACTTTGGGCCATTCACTCAAAAATGGTGCCTACTGAAGAAAGTAGGAAACACCACTGGGCCGGTAAGATATAATCTAAGTCAAATCCCTTATTTTGACTACTGGCTCCTCACACAGCTCCTGACTCACGACAGTGTGTTGCCCATCGCTCAGTTCTGACTAAAGGATCTTATGCAGCCACTGCTGGCGGGGACATTTTGGGACCCAAAATATCCAACGCCACTAAATTCTGGTGTACTTTTTAACATAATAGTGTAAACAGGGATCAACATACAAACACTGAGAAGCCATTCCCCCCACCCCACTACTTGATATGGAAACAACTGGAAAAACCTCTGTGATTGAGGCTAACAACATGGCGCCTTTTTGTACAAGGAACACTTCCGAGGTCATTCTTACTACTACTTTAGCACTACTTTACCACTACTTTACTACTACTTTACTACTACTTTACTACTCTACTACTTTACTAAAACTTTACTACCACTTTACTACTACTTTACCACTACCTTACTACTACTTTACTACTGCTTTACTACCACTTTACTACCGCTTTACTACCACTTTACCACAACTTTACTACTGCTTTACTACTACTTTACTACCATTTTACTACTGCCTTACTACTGCTTTACTATCATTTTACTACTACCTTGCTATCCTTTTACTACTACTTTAAAGCTATTTTACTACTATTCCACCCCTTTAATATTGGACCATTTTACTACTACTTTACTACTATCTTACTGCTGTTTCACTACTGCCTTACTACCATTTTACTACTATTTTACTACTGCATTACTACTACTACATTACTACTGTTTTACTACTACTTTACTGCTATTTTACTACTATTCCACCACTTTACTATTGTTTTACCATTACTTAACTGCTACTTCACTACTGGTTTACTATTGCTTTACTACCACTTTACATCCACTTTACTACTGCTACTTTATTACTTATCCTACTTTACTATTTATACCCCTATTTATACAGTAGAACTTCCTGAACAATGGCATGCCTGTCTATAGTAACAAATAGTATTGTTACTATTTTATTAATTGTATATACTGCCGTTCATCTGTAGATTTAAGGTTGGTTTACAACTTTAAAATGCAAGGTAAAAAACACCTTAACCGGCAGATTTTTTAAAAAAAAAATCCCTAAGCCCCGGGGTCACAATTTGATGAAAAATCTGACTGTCGGCCATTCACTCAAAAATGGTGCCAAACGGTTCCAAATGCTCCCCTGAGATATTTGGGGGTCGAAACAGAAGGCTTTTTATCTCAGGAAAAGAAATCAGCCCTCGACAACTTAACCGGCACAAAAACATTTTTTTGAAAAAATCCCTAAGCCCCGGGGTCACAATTTCATCACAAATCTGACTTTCGGCAATTCACTCAAAAATGGTGCCAAACAGTTGCAAATGCTCCCCTGAGATGTTTGGCGGTCGAAACAGAAGGCTTTTTATCACAGGAAAAGAAATATGCCCTCGACAACTTAACTGTCAGAAAAAGATTTTTTGGAAAAAATCCGTAAGCCCCGGGGTCACAATTTCATCAAAAATCTGACTTTTGGCAATTGACTCAAAAATGGTGCCAAACGGTTGCAAATGCTCCCCTGAGATGTTTGGCGGTCCAAACAGTAGGCTTTTTATCACAGGAAAAGATATCAGCCCTCGACAACTTAGCCGGCAGAAAAAGTTTTTTTTGAAAAAATTCTTAAGCCCCGGGGTCACAATTTCATCAAAAATCTGACTTTCGGCAATTCACTCAAAAATGGTGTCAAACGGTTGCAAATGCTCCCCTGAAACGTTTGGCCGTCAAAACAGAAGGCTTTTTATCACAGGACAGAAAATCCTTAACCGGCAGAAAAAGATTTTTCTAAAAAAAATCCCTAAGCCCCGGGCTCACAATTTCATTAAAAATCTGACTTTCGGCAATTCACTCAAAAATGGTGCCAAACGGTTGCAAATGCTCCCCTGAGATGTTTGGCGGTCGAAACAGAAGGCTTTTTATCACAAGAAAAGAAATCAACCCGCGACAACTTAACTGTCAGAAAAAGATTTTTTTGAAAAAATCCCTAAGCCCCGGGGTCACAATTTCATCAAAAATCTGACTTTCGGCAATTCACTCAAAAATGGTGCCAAACGGTTGCAAATGCTCCCCTTAGATGTTTGGCGGTCGAAACAGAAGGCTTTTTATCACAGGAAAAGAAATCAGCCCGCGACAACTTAGCTGTCAGAAAAAGATTTTTTTGAAAAAATTCTTAAGCCCCGGGGTCACAATTTCATCAAAAATCTGACTTTCGGCAATTCACTCAAAAATGGTGCCAAACGGTTGCAAATGCTCCCCTGAGATGTTTGGCGGTCGAAACAGATGGATTTTTATCACAGGAAAAGAAATCAGCCCTCGACAACTTAACCGGCAGAAAAGCATTTTTTTGAAAAAATCCCTAAGCCCCGGGGTCAAAATTTCATCAGAAATCTGACTTTCGGCAATTCACTCAAAAATGGTGCCAAATGGTTGCAAATGCTCCCCTGAAACGTTTCGCGGTCAAAACAGAAGGCTTTTTATCACAGGACAGAAAATCCTTAACCGGCAGAAAAAGATTTTTCTAAAAAAAATCCCTAAGCCCCGGGCTCACAATTTCATTAAAAATCTGACTTTCGGCAATTCACTCAAAAATGGTGCCAAACTGTTGCAAATGCTCCCCTGAGATGTTTGGCGGTCGAAACAGAAGGCTTTTTATCACAGGAAAAGAAATCAGCCCTCGACAACTTAACCGGCAGAAAAACATTTTTTTGAAAAAATCCCTAAGCCCCGGGGTCACAATTTCATCAAAAATCTGACTTTCGGCAATTGACTAATAAATGGTGCCAAACACTTGCAAATGCTCCCCTGAGATGTTTGGCGGTCGAAACAGATGGCTTTTTATCACAGGAAAAGAAATCAGCCCTGGTTTCACCTCAGATCGTATAAATCTTTCGCCTTTTACAGAAAAAGATTTTTCTAAAAAAAATCCCTAAGCCCCGGGCTCACAATTTCATTAAAAATCTGACTTTCGGCAATTCACTCAAAAATGGTGCCAAACGGTTGCAAATGCTCCCGGAGATGTTTGGCGGTCGAAACAGAAGGCTTTTTATCACAAGAAAAGAAATCAGACCTCGACAACTTAACTGTCAGAAAAAGATTTTTTGGAAAAAATCCCTAAGCCCCGGGCTCACAATTTCATCAAAAATCTGACTTTCGGCAATTCACTCAAAAATGGTGCCAAACGGTTGCAAATGCTCCCCTGGGCTGTTTGGCGGTCGAAACAGAAGGCTTTTTATCACAGGAAAAGAAATCAGCCCTCGACAACTTAACCGGCAGAAAAACATTTTTTTGAAAAAATCCCTAAGCCCCGGGGTCACAATTTCATCAAAAATCTGACTTTCGGCAATTGACTCAAAAATGGTGCCAAACACTTGCAAATGCTCCCCTGAGATGTTTGGCGGTCGAAACAGATGGCTTTTTATCACAGGAAAAGAAATCAGCCCTCGACAACTTAACCGGCAGAAAAGCATTTTTTTGAAAAAATCCCTAAGCCCCGGGGTCAAAATTTCATCAGAAATCTGACTTTCGGCAATTCACTCAAAAATGGTGCCAAATGGTTGCAAATGCTCCCCTGAAACGTTTCGCGATCAAAACAGAAGGCTTTTTATCACAGGACAGAAAATCCTTAACCGGCAGAAAAATATTTTTTTTAAAAAAATCCCTAAGCCCCGGGCTCACAATTTCATCAAAAATCTGACTTTCGGCAATTCACTCAAAAATGGTGCCAAACGGTTGCAAATGCTCCCCTGAGATGTTTGGCGGTCGAAACAGAAGGCTTTTTATCACAAGAAAAGAAATCAGCCCGCGACAACTTAACTGTCAGAAAAAGATTTTTTGGAAAAAATCCCTAAGCCCCGGGCTCACAATTTCATCAAAAATCTGACTTTCGGCAATTCACTCAAAAATGGTGCCAAACGGTTGCAAATGCTCCCCTGGGCTGTTTGGCGGTCGAAACAGAAGGCTTTTTATCACAGGAAAAGAAATCAGCCCTCGACAACTTAACCGGCAGAAAAACATTTTTTTGAAAAAATCCCTAAGCCCCGGGGTCACAATTTCATCAAAAATCTGACTTTCGGCAATTGACTCAAAAATGGTGCCAAACACGTGCAAATGGTCCCCTGAGATGTTTGGCGGTCGAAACAGATGGCTTTTTATCACAGGAAAAGAAATCAGCCCTCGACAACTTAACCGGCAGAAAAGCATTTTTTTGAAAAAATCCCTAAGCCCCGGGGTCAAAATTTCATCAGAAATCTGACTTTCGGCAATTCACTCAAAAATGGTGCCAAATGGTTGCAAATGCTCCCCTGAAACGTTTCGCGATCAAAACAGAAGGCTTTTTATCACAGGACAGAAAATCCTTAACCGGCAGAAAAATATTTTTTTAAAAAAAATCCCTAAGCCCCGGGCTCACAATTTCATCAAAAATCTGACTTTCGGCAATTCACTCAAAAATGGTGCCAAACGGTTGCAAATGCTCCCCTGAGATGTTTGGCGGTCGAAACAGAAGGCTTTTTATCACAAGAAAAGAAATCAGCCCGCGACAACTTAACTGTCAGAAAAAGATTTTTTTGAAAAAATCCCTAAGCCCCGGGGTCACAATTTCATCAAAAATCTGACTTTTGGCAATTGACTCAAAAATGGTGCCAAACGGTTGCAAATGCTCCCCTGAAATGTTTGGCGGTCAAAACAGAAGGCTTTTTATCACAGCAAAATAAATCAGCCCTCGACAACAGCCATCAGAAAAAGATTTTTTTGAAAAAAATCTTAAGCCCCGGGCTCACAATTTCATCAAAAATCTGACTTTCGGCAATTCACTCAAAAATGGTGTCAAACGGTTTCAAATGCTCCCCTGAAACGTTTGGCGGTCAAAACAGAAGGCTTTTTATCACAGGACAGAAAATCCTTAACCGGCAGAAAAAGATTTTTCTTAAAAAAATCCCTAAGCCCCGGGCTCACAATTTCATTAAAAATCTGACTTTCGGCAATTCACTCAAAAATGGTGCCAAACTGTTGCAAATGCTCCCCTGAGATGTTTGGCGGTCGAAACAGAAGGCTTTTTATCACAGGAAAAGAAATCAGCCCTCGACAACTTAACCGGCAGAAAAACATTTTTTTGAAAAAATCCCTAAGCCCCGGGGTCACAATTTCATCAAAAATCTGACTTTCGGCAATTGACTCAAAAATGGTGCCAAACACTTGCAAATGCTCCCCTGAGATGTTTGGCGGTCGAAACAGATGGCTTTTTATCACAGGAAAAGAAATCAGCCCTGGTTTCACCTCAGATCGTATAAATCTTTCGCCTTTTACAGAAAAAGATTTTTCTAAAAAAAATCCCTAAGCCCCGGGCTCACAATTTCATTAAAAATCTGACTTTCGGCAATTCACTCAAAAATGGTGCCAAACGGTTGCAAATGCTCCCTGAGATGTTTGGCGGTCGAAACAGAAGGCTTTTTATCACAAGAAAAGAAATCAGACCTCGACAACTTAACTGTCAGAAAAAGATTTTTTGGAAAAAATCCCTAAGCCCCGGGCTCACAATTTCATCAAAAATCTGACTTTCGGCAATTCACTCAAAAATGGTGCCAAACGGTTGCAAATGCTCCCCTGGGCTGTTTGGCGGTCGAAACAGAAGGCTTTTTATCACAGGAAAAGAAATCAGCCCTCGACAACTTAACCGGCAGAAAAACATTTTTTTGAAAAAATCCCTAAGCCCCGGGGTCACAATTTCATCAAAAATCTGACTTTCGGCAATTGACTCAAAAATGGTGCCAAACACGTGCAAATGGTCCCCTGAGATGTTTGGCGGTCGAAACAGATGGCTTTTTATCACAGGAAAAGAAATCAGCCCTCGACAACTTAACCGGCAGAAAAGCATTTTTTTGAAAAAATCCCTAAGCCCCGGGGTCAAAATTTCATCAGAAATCTGACTTTCGGCAATTCACTCAAAAATGGTGCCAAATGGTTGCAAATGCTCCCCTGAAACGTTTCGCGGTCAAAACAGAAGGCTTTTTATCACAGGACAGAAAATCCTTAACCGGCAGAAAAATATTTTTTTAAAAAAAATCCCTTAGCCCCGGGCTCACAATTTCATCAAAAATCTGACTTTCGGCAATTCACTCAAAAATGGTGCCAAACGGTTGCAAATGCTCCCCTGAGATGTTTGGCGGTCGAAACAGAAGGCCTTTTATCACAAGAAAAGAAATCAGCCCGCGACAACTTAGCTGTCAGAAAAAGATTTTTTTGAAAAAATTCTTAAGCCCCGGGGTCACAATTTCATCAAAAATCTGACTTTCAGCAGTTGACTCAAAAATGGTGCCAAACGGTTGCAAATGCTCCCCTGAGATGTTTGGCGGTCGAAACAGTAGGCTTTTTATCACAGGAAAAGAAATCAGCCCTCGACAACTTAGCCGTCAGAAAAAGATTTTTTTGAAAAAAATCTTAAGCCCCGGGGTCACAATTTCATCAAAAATCTGACTTTCGGCAGTTGACTCAAAAATGGTGCCAAACGGTTGCAAATGCTCCCCTGAGATGTTTGGCGGTCGAAACAGTAGGCTTTTTATCACAGGAAAAGAAATCAGCCCTCGACAACAGCCGTCAGCAAAAGATTTTTTTGAAAAAAATCTTAAGCCCCGGGGTAACAATTTCATCACAAATCTGACTTTCGGCAATTCACTCAAATATGCTGTCAAACGGTTGCAAATGCTCCCCTGAAACGTTTCGCGGTCAAAACAGAAGGCTTTTTATCACAGGACAGAAAATCCTTAACCGGCAGAAAAAGATTTTTCTTAAAAAAATCCCTAAGCCCCGGGGTCACAATTTCATCAAAAATCTGACTTTCGGCAATTCACTCAAAAATGGTGTCAAACGGTTGCAAATGCTCCCCTGAAACGTTTCGCGGTCAAAACAGAAGGCTTTTTATCACAGGACAGAAAATCCTTAACCGGCAGAAAAAGATTTTTCTAAAAAAAATCCCTAAGCCCCGGGGTCACAATTTCATCAAAAATCTGACTTTCGGCAGTTGACTCAAAAATGGGGCCAAACGGTTGCAAATGCTCCCCTGGGATGTTTGGCGGTCGAAACAGATGGCTTTTTAACACAGGAAAAGAAATCAGCCCTCGACAACTTAACCGGCAGAAAAAAAAATTTTTGGAAAAAATCCCTAAGCCCCGGTGTCAAAATTTCATCAGAAATCTGACTTTCGGGAATTCACTCAAAAATGGTGCCAAACGGTTGCAAATGCTCCCCTGAGATGTTTGGCGGTCGAAACAGAAGGCTTTTTATCACAAGAAAAGAAATCAGCCCTCGACAACTTAACAGTCAGAAAAAGATTTTTTGGAAAAAATCCCTAAGCCCCGGGGTCACAATTTCATCAAAAATCTGACTTTCGGCAATTGACTCAAAAATGGTGCCAAACACTTGCAAATGCTCCCCTGAGATGTTTGGCGGTCGAAACAGATGGCTTTTTATCACAGGAAAAGAAATCAGCCCTCGACAACTTAACCGGCAGAAAAGCATTTTTTTGAAAACATCCCTAAGCCCCGGGGTCAAAATTTCATCAGAAATCTGACTTTCGGCAATTCACTCAAAAATGGTGCCAAATGGTTGCAAATGCTCCCCTGAAACGTTTCGCGGTCAAAACAGAAGGCTTTTTATCACAGGACAGAAAATCCTTAACCGGCAGAAAAAGATTTTTCTAAAAAAAATCCCTAAGCCCCGGGGTCACAATTTCATCAAAAATCTGACTTTCGGCAATTCACTCAAAAATGGTGTGAAACGGTTGCAAATGCTCCCTGAAACGTTTCGCGGTCAAAACAGAAGGCTTTTTATCACAGGACAGAAAATCCTTAACCGGCAGAAAAAGATTTTTCTAAAAAAAATCCCTAAGCCCCGGGGTCACAATTTCATCAAAAATCTGACTTTCGGCAGTTGACTCAAAAATGGGGCCAAACGGTTGCAAATGCTCCCCTGGGATGTTTGGCGGTCGAAACAGATGGCTTTTTAACACAGGAAAAGAAATCAGCCCTCGACAACTTAACCGGCAGAAAAACATTTTTTTGAAAAAATCCCTAAGCCCCGGTGTCAAAATTTCATCAGAAATCTGACTTTCGGGAATTCACTCAAAAATGGTGCCAAACGGTTGCAAATGCTCCCCTGAGATGTTTGGCGGTCGAAACAGAAGGCTTTTTATCACAAGAAAAGAAATCAGCCCTCGACAACTTAATTGTCAGAAAAAGATTTTTTTGAAAAAATCCCTAAGCCCCGGGGTCACAATTTCATCAAAAATCTGACTTTCGGCAATTCACTCAAAAATGGTGCCAAACGGTTGCAAATGCTCCCCTGAAACGTTTCGCAGTCAAAACAGAAGGCTTTTTATCACAGGACAGAAAATCCTTAACCGGCAGAAAAAGATTTTTTTAAAAAAAATCCCTAAGCCCCGGGCTCACAATTTCATCAAAAATCTGACTTTTGGCAATTCACTCAAAAATGGTGCCAAACGGTTGCAAATGCTCCCCTGAGATGTTTGGCGGTCGAAACAGAAGGCCTTTTATCACAAGAAAAGAAATCAGCCCGCGACAACTTAACTGTCAGAAAAAGATTTTTTTTAAAAAAATCCCTAAGCCCCGGGCTCACAATTTCATCAAAAATCTGGCTTTTGGCAATTGACTCAAAAATGGTGCCAAACGGTTGCAAATGCTCCCCTGAGATGTTTGGCGGTCGAAACAGAAGGCCTTTTATCACAAGAAAAGAAATCAGCCCGCGACAACTTAACTGTCAGAAAAAGATTTTTTTAAAAAAAATCCCTAAGCCCCGGGCTCACAATTTCATCAAAAATCTGACTTTTGGCAATTGACTCAAAAATAGTGCCAAACGGTTGCAAATGCTCCCCTGGGATGTTTGGCGGTCGAAACAGATGGCTTTTTAACACAGGAAAAGAAATCAGCCCTCGACAACTTAACCGGCAGAAAAACATTTTTTTGAAAAAATCCCTAAGCCCCGGGGTCACAATTTCATCAAAAATCTGACTTTCGGCAATTGACTCAAAAATGGTGCCAAACACTTGCAAATGCTCCCCTGAGATGTTTGGCGGTCGAAACAGATGGCTTTTTAACACAGGAAAAGAAATCAGCCCTCGACAACTTAACCGGCAGAAAAACATTTTTTTGAAAAAATCCCTAAGCCCCGGGGTCAAAATTTCATCAGAAATCTGACTTTCGGCAATTCACTCAAAAATGGTGCCAAACGATTGCAAATGCTCCCCTGAGATGTTTGGCGGTCGAAACAGATGGATTTTTATCACAGGAAAAGAAATCAGCCCTCGACAACTTAACCGGCAGAAAAGCATTTTTTTGAAAAAATCCCTAAGCCCCGGGGTCAAAATTTCATCAGAAATCTGACTTTCGGCAATTCACTCAAAAATGGTGCCAAATGGTTGCAAATGCTCCCCTGAAACGTTTCGCGGTCAAAACAGAAGGCTTTTTATCACAGGACAGAAAATCCTTAACCGGCAGAAAAAGATTTTTTTAAAAAAAATCCCTAAGCCCCGGGCTCACAATTTCATCAAAAATCTGACTTTCGGCAATTCACTCAAAAATGGTGCCAAACGGTTGCAAATGCTCCCCTGAGATGTTTGGCGGTCGAAACAGAAGGCTTTTTATCACAGGAAAAGAAATCAGCCCACGACAACTTAGCTGTCAGAAAAAGATTTTTTTAAAAAAATTCTTAAGCCCCGGGGTCACAATTTCATCAAAAATCTGACTTTCGGCAGTTGACTCAAAAATGGTGCCAAACGGTTGCAAATGCTCCCCTGAGATGTTTGGCGGTCGAAACAGTAGGCTTTTTATCACAGGAAAAGAAATCAGCCCTCGACAACTTAGCCGTCAGAAAAAGATTTTTTTGAAAAAAATCTTAAGCCCCGGGGTAACAATTTCATCAAAAATCTGACTTTCGGCAATTGACTCAAAAATGGTGTCACACGGTTGCAAATGCTCCTCTGAAACGTTTCGCGGTCAAAACAGAAGGCTTTTTATCAAAGGACAGAAAATCCTTAACCGGCAGAAAAAGATTTTTCTAAAAAAAATCCCTAAGCCCCGGGGTCACAATTTCATCAAAAATCTGACTTTCGGCAATTGACTCAAAAATGGTGCCAAACGGTTGCAAATGCTCCCCTGAGATGTTTGGCGGTCCAAACAGTAGGCTTTTTATCACAGGAAAAGAAATCAGCCCTCGACAACTTAGCCGTCAGAAAAAGATTTTTTTGAAAAAATTCTTAAGCCCCGGGGTCACAATTTCATCAAAAATCTGACTTTCGGCAATTCACTCAAAAATGGTGTCAAACGGCTGCAAATGCTCCCCTAAAACGTTTCGCGGTCAAAACAGAAGGCTTTTTATCACAGGACAGAAAATCCTTAACCGGCAGAAAAAGATTTTTCTAAAAAAAATCCCTAAGCCCCGGGGTCACAATTTCATCAAAAATCTGACTTTCGGCAATTCACTCAAAAATGGTGTCAAACGGTTGCAAATGCTCCCCTGAAACGTTTCGCGGTCAAAACAGAAGGCTTTTTATCACAGGACAGAAAATCCTTAACCGGCAGAAAAAGATTTTTCTAAAAAAAATCCCTAAGCCCCGGGGTCACAATTTCATCAAAAATCTGACTTTCGGCCATTGACTCAAAAATGGTGCCAAACGGTTGCAAATGCTCCCCTGAGATGTTTGGCGGTCGAAACAGATGGCTTTTTATCACATGAAAAGAAATCAGCCCTCGACAACTTAACCGGCAGAAAAGCATTTTTTTGAAAAAATCCCTAAGCCCCGGGGTCAAAATTTCATCAGAAATCTGACTTTTGGCAATTGACTCAAAAATGGTGCCAAACGGTTGCAAATGCTCACCTGAGATGTTTGGCGGTCGAAACAGTAGGCTTTTAATCACGGGAAAAGAAATCAGCCCTCGACAACTTAGCCGTCAGAAAAAGATTTTTTTGAAAAAAATCTTAAGCCCCGGGGTCACAATTTCATCAAAAATCTGACTTTCGGCAGTTGACTCAAAAATGGTGCCAAACGGTTGCAAATGCTCCCCTGAGATGTTTGGCGGTCGAAACAGATGGATTTTTATCACAGGAAAAGAAATCAGCCCTCGACAACTTAACCGGCAGAAAAGCATTTTTTTGAAAAAATCCCTAAGCCCCGGGGTCAAAATTTCATCAGAAATCTGACTTTCGGCAATTCACTCAAAAATGGTGCCAAATGGTTGCAAATGCTCCCCTGAAACGTTTCGCGGTCAAAACAGAAGGCTTTTTATCACAGGACAGAAAATCCTTAACCGGCAGAAAAAGATTTTTTTTAAAAAAATCCCTAAGCCCCGGGCTCACAATTTCATCAAAAATCTGACTTTCGGCAATTCACTCAAAAATGGTGCCAAACGGTTGCAAATGCTCCCCTGAGATGTTTGGCGGTCGAAACAGAAGGCTTTTTATCACAGGAAAAGAAATCAGCCCACGACAACTTAGCTGTCAGAAAAAGATTTTTTTAAAAAAATTCTTAAGCCCCGGGGTCACAATTTCATCAAAAATCTGACTTTCGGCAGTTGACTCAAAAATGGTGCCAAACGGTTGCAAATGCTCCCCTGAGATGTTTGGCGGTCGAAACAGTAGGCTTTTTATCACAGGAAAAGAAATCAGCCCTCGACAACTTAGCCGTCAGAAAAAGATTTTTTTGAAAAAATTCTTAAGCCCCGGGGTCACAATTTCATCAAAAATCTGACTTTCGGCAATTCACTCAAAAATGGTGTCAAACGGCTGCAAATGCTCCCCTAAAACGTTTCGCGGTCAAAACAGAAGGCTTTTTATCACAGGACAGAAAATCCTTAACCGGCAGAAAAAGATTTTTCTAAAAAAAATCCCTAAGCCCCGGGGTCACAATTTCATCAAAAATCTGACTTTCGGCAATTCACTCAAAAATGGTGTCAAACGGTTGCAAATGCTCCCCTGAAACGTTTCGCGGTCAAAACAGAAGGCTTTTTATCACAGGACAGAAAATCCTTAACCGGCAGAAAAAGATTTTTCTAAAAAGAATCCCTAAGCCCCGGGGTCACAATTTCATCAAAAATCTGACTTTCGGCCATTGACTCAAAAATGGTGCCAAACGGTTGCAAATGCTCCCCTGAGATGTTTGGCGGTCGAAACAGATGGCTTTTTATCACAGGAAAAGAAATCAGCCCTCAACAACTTAACCGGCAGAAAAGCATTTTTTTGAAAAAATCCCTAAGCCCCGGGGTCAAAATTTCATCAGAAATCTGACTTTTGGCAATTGACTCAAAAATGGTGCCAAACGGTTGCAAATGCTCACCTGAGATGTTTGGCGGTCGAAACAGTAGGCTTTTAATCACGGGAAAAGAAATCAGCCCTCGACAACTTAGCCGTCAGAAAAAGATTTTTTTGAAAAAAATCTTAAGCCCCGGGGTCACAATTTCATCAAAAATCTGACTTTCGGCAGTTGACTCAAAAATGGTGCCAAACGGTTGCAAATGCTCCCCTGAGATGTTTGGCGGTCGAAACAGTAGGCTTTTTATCACAGGAAAAGAAATCAGCCCTCGACAACTTAGCCGTCAGAAAAAGATTTTTTTGAAAAAATCTTAAGCCCCGGGGTAACAATTTCATCAAAAATCTAACTTTCGGCAATTCACTCAAAAATGGTGTCAAACGGTTGCCAATGCTCCTCTGAAACGTTTCGCGGTCAAAACAGAAGGCTTTTTATCACAGGACAGAAAATCCTTAACCGGCAGAAAAAGATTTTTCTAAAAAAAATCCCTAAGCCCCGGGGTCACAATTTCATCAAAAATCTGACTTTCGGCAATTGAATCAAAAATGGTGCCAAACGGTTGCAAATGCTCCCCTGGGATGTTTGGCGGTCGAAACAGAAGGCATTTTATCTCAGGAAAAGAAATCAGCCCTCGACAACTTAACTGTCAGAAAAAGATTTTTTTGAAAAAATCCCTAAGCCCGGGGTCACAATTTCATCAAAAATCTGACTTTCGGCAATTCACTCAAAAATGGTGCCAAACGGTTGCAAATGCTCCCCTGAAACGTTTCGCGGTCAAAACAGAAGGCTTTTTATCACAGGACAGAAAATCCTTAACCGGCAGAAAAAGATTTTTTTAAAAAAAATCCCTAAGCCCCGGGCTCACAATTTCATCAAAAATCTGACTTTCGGCAATTCACTCAAAAATGGTGCCAAACGGTTGCAAATGCTCCCCTGAGATGTTTGGCGGTCGAAACAGAAGGCCTTTTATCACAAGAAAAGAAATCAGCCCGCGACAACTTAACTGTCAGAAAAAGATTTTTTTTAAAAAAATCCCTAAGCCCCGGGCTCACAATTTTATCAAAAATCTGGCTTTTGGCAATTGACTCAAAAATGGTGCCAAACGGTTGCAAATGCTCCCCTGAGATGTTTGGCGGTCGAAACAGAAGGCCTTTTATCACAAGAAAAGAAATCAGCCCGCGACAACTTAACTGTCAGAAAAAGATTTTTTTTAAAAAAATCCCTAAGCCCCGGGCTCACAATTTCATCAAAAATCTGACTTTTGGCAATTGACTCAAAAATGGTGCCAAACGGTTGAAAATGCTCACATGAGATGCTTGGCGGTCGAAACAGTAGGCTTTTTATCACAGGAAAAGAAATCAGCCCTCGACAACTTAGCCGTCAGAAAAAGATTTTTTTGAAAAAAATCTTAAGCCCCGGGGTCACAATTTCATCAAAAATCTGACTTTCGGCAGTTGACTCAAAAATGGGGCCAAACGGTTGCAAATGCTCCCCTGGGATGTTTGGCGGTCGAAACAGATGGCTTTTTAACACAGGAAAAGAAATCAGCCCTCGACAACTTAACCGGCAGAAAAGCATTTTTTTGAAAAAATCCCTAAGCCCCGGTGTCAAAATTTCATCAGAAATCTGACTTTCGGGAATTCACTCAAAAATGGTGCCAAACGGTTGCAAATGCTCCCCTGAGATGTTTGGCGGTCGAAACAGAAGGCTTTTTATCACAAGAAAAGAAATCAGCCCTCGACAACTTAACTGTCAGAAAAAGATTTTTTGGAAAAAATCCCTAAGCCCCGGGGTCACAATTTCATCAAAAATCTGACTTTCGGCAATTGACTCAAAAATGGTGCCAAACACTTGCAAATGCTCCCCTGAGATGTTTGGCGGTCGAAACAGATGGCTTTTTATCACAGGAAAAGAAATCAGCCCTCGACAACTTAACCGGCAGAAAAGCATTTTTTTGAAAAAATCCCTAAGCCCCGGGGTCAAAATTTCATCAGAAATCTGACTTTCGGCAATTCACTCAAAAATGGTGCCAAATGGTTGCAAATGCTCCCCTGAAACGTTTCACGGTCAAAACAGAAGGCTTTTTATCACAGGACAGAAAATCCTTAACCGGCAGAAAAAGATTTTTTAAAAAAAAATCCCTAAGCCCCGGGCTCACAATTTCATCAAAAATCTGACTTTCGGCAATTCACTCAAAAATGGTGCCAAACGGTTGCAAATGCTCCCCTGGGATGTTTGGCGGTCGAAACAGAAGGCTTTTTATCTCAGGAAAAGAAATCAGCCCTCGACAACTTAATTGTCAGAAAAAGATTTTTTTGAAAAAATCCCTAAGCCCCGGGGTCACAATTTCATCAAAAATCTGACTTTCGGCAATTCACTCAAAAATGGTGCCAAACGGTTGCAAATGCTCCCCTGAAACGTTTCGCAGTCAAAACAGAAGGCTTTTTATCACAGGACAGAAAATCCTTAACCGGCAGAAAAAGATTTTTTTAAAAAAAATCCCTAAGCCCCGGGCTCACAATTTCATCAAAAATCTGACTTTTGGCAATTCACTCAAAAATGGTGCCAAACGGTTGCAAATGCTCCCCTGAGATGTTTGGCGGTCGAAACAGAAGGCCTTTTATCACAAGAAAAGAAATCAGCCCGCGACAACTTAACTGTCAGAAAAAGATTTTTTTTAAAAAAATCCCTAAGCCCCGGGCTCACAATTTCATCAAAAATCTGGCTTTTGGCAATTGACTCAAAAATGGTGCCAAACGGTTGCAAATGCTCCCCTGAGATGTTTGGCGGTCGAAACAGAAGGCCTTTTATCACAAGAAAAGAAATCAGCCCGCGACAACTTAACTGTCAGAAAAAGATTTTTTTAAAAAAAATCCCTAAGCCCCGGGCTCACAATTTCATCAAAAATCTGACTTTTGGCAATTGACTCAAAAATAGTGCCAAACGGTTGCAAATGCTCCCCTGGGATGTTTGGCGGTCGAAACAGATGGCTTTTTAACACAGGAAAAGAAATCAGCCCTCGACAACTTAACCGGCAGAAAAACATTTTTTTGAAAAAATCCCTAAGCCCCGGGGTCACAATTTCATCAAAAATCTGACTTTCGGCAATTGACTCAAAAATGGTGCCAAACACTTGCAAATGCTCCCCTGAGATGTTTGGCGGTCGAAACAGATGGCTTTTTAACACAGGAAAAGAAATCAGCCCTCGACAACTTAACCGGCAGAAAAACATTTTTTTGAAAAAATCCCTAAGCCCCGGGGTCAAAATTTCATCAGAAATCTGACTTTCGGCAATTCACTCAAAAATGGTGCCAAACGATTGCAAATGCTCCCCTGAGATGTTTGGCGGTCGAAACAGATGGATTTTTATCACAGGAAAAGAAATCAGCCCTCGACAACTTAACCGGCAGAAAAGCATTTTTTTGAAAAAATCCCTAAGCCCCGGGGTCAAAATTTCATCAGAAATCTGACTTTCGGCAATTCACTCAAAAATGGTGCCAAATGGTTGCAAATGCTCCCCTGAAACGTTTCGCGGTCAAAACAGAAGGCTTTTTATCACAGGACAGAAAATCCTTAACCGGCAGAAAAAGATTTTTTTAAAAAAAATCCCTAAGCCCCGGGCTCACAATTTCATCAAAAATCTGACTTTCGGCAATTCACTCAAAAATGGTGCCAAACGGTTGCAAATGCTCCCCTGAGATGTTTGGCGGTCGAAACAGAAGGCTTTTTATCACAGGAAAAGAAATCAGCCCACGACAACTTAGCTGTCAGAAAAAGATTTTTTTAAAAAAATTCTTAAGCCCCGGGGTCACAATTTCATCAAAAATCTGACTGTCGGCAGTTGACTCAAAAATGGTGCCAAACGGTTGCAAATGCTCCCCTGAGATGTTTGGCGGTCGAAACAGTAGGCTTTTTATCACAGGAAAAGAAATCAGCCCTCGACAACTTAGCCGTCAGAAAAAGATTTTTTTGAAAAAAATCTTAAGCCCCGGGGTAACAATTTCATCAAAAATCTGACTTTCGGCAATTCACTCAAAAATGGTGTCACACGGTTGCAAATGCTCCTCTGAAACGTTTCGCGGTCAAAACAGAAGGCTTTTTATCAAAGGACAGAAAATCCTTAACCGGCAGAAAAAGATTTTTCTAAAAAAAATCCCTAAGCCCCGGGGTCACAATTTCATCAAAAATCTGACTTTCGGCAATTGACTCAAAAATGGTGCCAAACGGTTGCAAATGCTCCCCTGAGATGTTTGGCGGTCGAAACAGTAGGCTTTTTATCACAGGAAAAGAAATCAGCCCTCGACAACTTAGCCGTCAGAAAAAGATTTTTTTGAAAAAATTCTTAAGCCCCGGGGTCACAATTTCATCAAAAATCTGACTTTCGGCAATTCACTCAAAAATGGTGTCAAACGGCTGCAAATGCTCCCCTAAAACGTTTCGCGGTCAAAACAGAAGGCTTTTTATCACAGGACAGAAAATCCTTAACCGGCAGAAAAAGATTTTTCTAAAAAAAATCCCTAAGCCCCGGGGTCACAATTTCATCAAAAATCTGACTTTCGGCAATTCACTCAAAAATGGTGTCAAACGGTTGCAAATGCTCCCCTGAAACGTTTCGCGGTCAAAACAGAAGGCTTTTTATCACAGGACAGAAAATCCTTAACCGGCAGAAAAAGATTTTTCTAAAAAAAATCCCTAAGCCCCGGGGTCACAATTTCATCAAAAATCTGACTTTCGGCCATTGACTCAAAAATGGTGCCAAACGGTTGCAAATGCTCCCCTGAGATGTTTGGCGGTCGAAACAGATGGCTTTTTATCACATGAAAAGAAATCAGCCCTCGACAACTTAACCGGCAGAAAAGCATTTTTTTGAAAAAATCCCTAAGCCCCGGGGTCAAAATTTCATCAGAAATCTGACTTTTGGCAATTGACTCAAAAATGGTGCCAAACGGTTGCAAATGCTCACCTGAGATGTTTGGCGGTCGAAACAGTAGGCTTTTAATCACGGGAAAAGAAATCAGCCCTCGACAACTTAGCCGTCAGAAAAAGATTTTTTTGAAAAAAATCTTAAGCCCCGGGGTCACAATTTCATCAAAAATCTGACTTTCGGCAGTTGACTCAAAAATGGTGCCAAACGGTTGCAAATGCTCCCCTGAGATGTTTGGCGGTCGAAACAGATGGATTTTTATCACAGGAAAAGAAATCAGCCCTCGACAACTTAACCGGCAGAAAAGCATTTTTTTGAAAAAATCCCTAAGCCCCGGGGTCAAAATTTCATCAGAAATCTGACTTTCGGCAATTCACTCAAAAATGGTGCCAAATGGTTGCAAATGCTCCCCTGAAACGTTTCGCGGTCAAAACAGAAGGCTTTTTATCACAGGACAGAAAATCCTTAACCGGCAGAAAAAGATTTTTTTTAAAAAAATCCCTAAGCCCCGGGCTCACAATTTCATCAAAAATCTGACTTTCGGCAATTCACTCAAAAATGGTGCCAAACGGTTGCAAATGCTCCCCTGAGATGTTTGGCGGTCGAAACAGAAGGCTTTTTATCACAGGAAAAGAAATCAGCCCACGACAACTTAGCTGTCAGAAAAAGATTTTTTTAAAAAAATTCTTAAGCCCCGGGGTCACAATTTCATCAAAAATCTGACTTTCGGCAGTTGACTCAAAAATGGTGCCAAACGGTTGCAAATGCTCCCCTGAGATGTTTGGCGGTCGAAACAGTAGGCTTTTTATCACAGGAAAAGAAATCAGCCCTCGACAACTTAGCCGTCAGAAAAAGATTTTTTTGAAAAAATTCTTAAGCCCCGGGGTCACAATTTCATCAAAAATCTGACTTTCGGCAATTCACTCAAAAATGGTGTCAAACGGCTGCAAATGCTCCCCTAAAACGTTTCGCGGTCAAAACAGAAGGCTTTTTATCACAGGACAGAAAATCCTTAACCGGCAGAAAAAGATTTTTCTAAAAAAAATCCCTAAGCCCCGGGGTCACAATTTCATCAAAAATCTGACTTTCGGCAATTCACTCAAAAATGGTGTCAAACGGTTGCAAATGCTCCCCTGAAACGTTTCGCGGTCAAAACAGAAGGCTTTTTATCACAGGACAGAAAATCCTTAACCGGCAGAAAAAGATTTTTCTAAAAAAAATCCCTAAGCCCCGGGGTCACAATTTCATCAAAAATCTGACTTTCGGCCATTGACTCAAAAATGGTGCCAAACGGTTGCAAATGCTCCCCTGAGATGTTTGGCGGTCGAAACAGATGGCTTTTTATCACAGGAAAAGAAATCAGCCCTCGACAACTTAACCGGCAGAAAAGCATTTTTTTGAAAAAATCCCTAAGCCCCGGGGTCAAAATTTCATCAGAAATCTGACTTTTGGCAATTGACTCAAAAATGGTGCCAAACGGTTGCAAATGCTCACCTGAGATGTTTGGCGGTCGAAACAGTAGGCTTTTAATCACGGGAAAAGAAATCAGCCCTCGACAACTTAGCCGTCAGAAAAAGATTTTTTTGAAAAAAATCTTAAGCCCCGGGGTCACAATTTCATCAAAAATCTGACTTTCGGCAGTTGACTCAAAAATGGTGCCAAACGGTTGCAAATGCTCCCCTGAGATGTTTGGCGGTCGAAACAGTAGGCTTTTTATCACAGGAAAAGAAATCAGCCCTCGACAACTTAGCCGTCAGAAAAAGATTTTTTTGAAAAAATCTTAAGCCCCGGGGTAACAATTTCATCAAAAATCTAACTTTCGGCAATTCACTCAAAAATGGTGTCAAACGGTTGCCAATGCTCCTCTGAAACGTTTCGCGGTCAAAACAGAAGGCTTTTTATCACAGGACAGAAAATCCTTAACCGGCAGAAAAAGATTTTTCTAAAAAAAATCCCTAAGCCCCGGGGTCACAATTTCATCAAAAATCTGACTTTCGGCAATTGAATCAAAAATGGTGCCAAACGGTTGCAAATGCTCCCCTGGGATGTTTGGCGGTCGAAACAGAAGGCATTTTATCTCAGGAAAAGAAATCAGCCCTCGACAACTTAACTGTCAGAAAAAGATTTTTTTGAAAAAATCCCTAAGCCCGGGGTCACAATTTCATCAAAAATCTGACTTTCGGCAATTCACTCAAAAATGGTGCCAAACGGTTGCAAATGCTCCCCTGAAACGTTTCGCGGTCAAAACAGAAGGCTTTTTATCACAGGACAGAAAATCCTTAACCGGCAGAAAAAGATTTTTTTTAAAAAAATCCCTAAGCCCCGGGCTCACAATTTCATCAAAAATCTGACTTTCGGCAATTCACTCAAAAATGGTGCCAAACGGTTGCAAATGCTCCCCTGAGATGTTTGGCGGTCGAAACAGAAGGCCTTTTATCACAAGAAAAGAAATCAGCCCGCGACAACTTAACTGTCAGAAAAAGATTTTTTTTAAAAAAATCCCTAAGCCCCGGGCTCACAATTTTATCAAAAATCTGGCTTTTGGCAATTGACTCAAAAATGGTGCCAAACGGTTGCAAATGCTCCCCTGAGATGTTTGGCGGTCGAAACAGAAGGCCTTTTATCACAAGAAAAGAAATCAGCCCGCGACAACTTAACTGTCAGAAAAAGATTTTTTTTAAAAAATTCCCTAAGCCCCGGGCTCACAATTTCATCAAAAATCTGACTTTTGGCAATTGACTCAAAAATGGTGCCAAACGGTTGAAAATGCTCACATGAGATGCTTGGCGGTCGAAACAGTAGGCTTTTTATCACAGGAAAAGAAATCAGCCCTCGACAACTTAGCCGTCAGAAAAAGATTTTTTTGAAAAAAATCTTAAGCCCCGGGGTCACAATTTCATCAAAAATCTGACTTTCGGCAGTTGACTCAAAAATGGTGCCAAACGGTTGCAAATGCTCCTCTGAAACGTTTCGCGGTCAAAACAGAAGGCTTTTTATCACAGGACAGAAAATCCTTAACCGGCAGAAAAAGATTTTTCTAAAAAAAATCCCTAAGCCCCGGGGTCACAATTTCATCAAAAATCTGACTTTCGGCAATTGACTCAAAAATGGTGCCAAACACTTGCAAATGCTCCCCTGAGATGTTTGGCGGTCGAAACAGATGGCTTTTTATCACAGGAAAAGAAATCAGCCCTCGACAACTTAACCGGCAGAAAAGCATTTTTTTGAAAAAATCCCTAAGCCCCGGGGTCAAAATTTCATCAGAAATCTGACTTTCGGCAATTCACTCAAAAATGGTGCCAAACGGTTGCAAATGCTCCCCTGAGATGTTTGGCGGTCGAAACAGTAGGCTTTTTATCACAGGAAAAGAAATCAGCCCTCGACAACTTAGCCGTCAGAAATAGATTTTTTTGAAAAAAATCTTAAGCCCCGGGGTAACAATTTCATCAAAAATCTGACTTTCGGCAATTCACTCAAAAATGGTGTCACACGGTTGCAAATGCTCCTCTGAAACGTTTCGCGGTCAAAACAGAAGGCTTTTTATCAAAGGACAGAAAATCCTTAACCGGCAGAAAAAGATTTTTCTAAAAAAAATCCCTAAGCCCCGGGTTCACAATTTCATCAAAAATCTGACTTTCGGCAATTGACTCAAAAATGGTGCCAAACGGTTGCAAATGCTCCCCTGAGATGTTTGGCGGTCGAAACAGTAGGCTTTTAATCACGGGAAAAGAAATCAGCCCTCGACAACTTAGCCGTCAGAAAAAGATTTTTTTGAAAAAAATCTTAAGCCCCGGGGTCACAATTTGATCAAAAATCTGACTTTCGGCAGTTGACTCAAAAATGGTGCCAAACGGTTGCAAATGCTCCCCTGAGATGTTTGGCGGTCGAAACAGTAGGCTTTTTATCACAGGAAAAGAAATCAGCCCTCGACAACTTAGCCGTCAGAAAAAGATTTTTTTGAAAAAAATCTTAAGCCCCGGGGTAACAATTTCATCAAAAATCTAACTTTCGGCAATTCACTCAAAAATGGTGTCAAACGGTTGCCAATGCTCCTCTGAAACGTTTCGCGGTCAAAACAGAAGGCTTTTTATCACAGGACAGAAAATCCTTAACCGGCAGAAAAAGATTTTTCTAAAAAAAATCCCTAAGCCCCGGGGTCACAATTTCATCAAAAATCTGACTTTCGGCAATTGAATCAAAAATGGTGCCAAACGGTTGCAAATGCTCCCCTGGGATGTTTGGCGGTCGAAACAGAAGGCATTTTATCTCAGGAAAAGAAATCAGCCCTCGACAACTTAACTGTCAGAAAAAGATTTTTTTGAAAAAATCCCTAAGCCCGGGGTCACAATTTCATCAAAAATCTGACTTTCGGCAATTCACTCAAAAATGGTGCCAAACGGTTGCAAATGCTCCCCTGAAACGTTTCGCGGTCAAAACAGAAGGCTTTTTATCACAGGACAGAAAATCCTTAACCGGCAGAAAAAGATTTTTTTTAAAAAAATCCCTAAGCCCCGGGCTCACAATTTCATCAAAAATCTGACTTTCGGCAATTCACTCAAAAATGGTGCCAAACGGTTGCAAATGCTCCCCTGAGATGTTTGGCGGTCGAAACAGAAGGCCTTTTATCACAAGAAAAGAAATCAGCCCGCGACAACTTAACTGTCAGAAAAAGATTTTTTTTAAAAAAATCCCTAAGCCCCGGGCTCACAATTTTATCAAAAATCTGGCTTTTGGCAATTGACTCAAAAATGGTGCCAAACGGTTGCAAATGCTCCCCTGAGATGTTTGGCGGTCGAAACAGAAGGCCTTTTATCACAAGAAAAGAAATCAGCCCGCGACAACTTAACTGTCAGAAAAAGATTTTTTTAAAAAAAATCCCTAAGCCCCGGGCTCACAATTTCATCAAAAATCTGACTTTTGGCAATTGACTCAAAAATGGTGCCAAACGGTTGCAAATGCTCCCCTGAGATGTTTGGCGGTCGAAACAGAAGGCCTTTTATCACAGGAAAAGAAATCAGCCCTCGACAACTTAGCCGTCAGAAAAAGATTTTTTTGAAAAAAATCTTAAGCCCCGGGGTCACAATTTCATCAAAAATCTGACTTTCGGCAGTTGACTCAAAAATGGTGCCAAACGGTTGCAAATGCTCCTCTGAAACGTTTCGCGGTCAAAACAGAAGGCTTTTTATCACAGGACAGAAAATCCTTAACCGGCAGAAAAAGATTTTTCTAAAAAAAATCCCTAAGCCCCGGGGTCACAATTTCATCAAAAATCTGACTTTCGGCAATTGACTCAAAAATGGTGCCAAACACTTGCAAATGCTCCCCTGAGATGTTTGGCGGTCGAAACAGATGGCTTTTTATCACAGGAAAAGAAATCAGCCCTCGACAACTTAACCGGCAGAAAAGCATTTTTTTGAAAAAATCCCTAAGCCCCGGGGTCAAAATTTCATCAGAAATCTGACTTTCGGCAATTCACTCAAAAATGGTGCCAAATGGTTGCAAATGCTCCCCTGAAACGTTTCGCGGTCAAAACAGAAGGCTTTTTATCACAGGACAGAAAATCCTTAACCGGCAGAAAAAGATTTTTTTAAAAAAAATCCCTAAGCCCCAGGCTCACAATTTCATCAAAAATCTGACTTTCGGCAATTGACTCAAAAATGGTGCCAAACGGTTGCAAATGCTCCCCTGAGATGTTTGGCGGTCGAAACAGAAGGCTTTTTATCACAGGAAAAGAAATCAGCCCACGACAACTTAGCTGTCAGAAAAAGATTTTTTTAAAAAAATTCTTAAGCCCCGGGGTCACAATTTCATCAAAAATCTGACTTTCGGCAGTTGACTCAAAAATGGTGCCAAACGGTTGCAAATGCTCCCCTGAGATGTTTGGCGGTCGAAACAGTAGGCTTTTTATCACAGGAAAAGAAATCAGCCCTCGACAACTTAGCCGTCAGAAAAAGATTTTTTTGAAAAAAATCTTAAGCCCCGGGGTAACAATTTCATCAAAAATCTGACTTTCGGCAATTCACTCAAAAATGGTGTCACACGGTTGCAAATGCTCCTCTGAAACGTTTCGCGGTCAAAACAGAAGGCTTTTTATCAAAGGACAGAAAATCCTTAACCGGCAGAAAAAGATTTTTCTAAAAAAAATCCCTAAGCCCCGGGTTCACAATTTCATCAAAAATCTGACTTTCGGCAATTGACTCAAAAATGGTGCCAAACGGTTGCAAATGCTCCCCTGAGATGTTTGGCGGTCGAAACAGTAGGCTTTTAATCACGGGAAAAGAAATCAGCCCTCGACAACTTAGCCGTCAGAAAAAGATTTTTTTGAAAAAAATCTTAAGCCCCGGGGTCACAATTTCATCAAAAATCTGACTTTCGGCAGTTGACTCAAAAATGGTGCCAAACGGTTGCAAATGCTCCCCTGAGATGTTTGGCGGTCGAAACAGTAGGCTTTTTATCACAGGAAAAGAAATCAGCCCTCGACAACTTAGCCGTCAGAAAAAGATTTTTTTGAAAAAAATCTTAAGCCCCGGGGTAACAATTTCATCAAAAATCTAACTTTCGGCAATTCACTCAAAAATGGTGTCAAACGGTTGCCAATGCTCCTCTGAAACGTTTCGCGGTCAAAACAGAAGGCTTTTTATCACAGGACAGAAAATCCTTAACCGGCAGAAAAAGATTTTTCTAAAAAAAATCCCTAAGCCCCGGGGTCACAATTTCATCAAAAATCTGACTTTCGGCAATTGAATCAAAAATGGTGCCAAACGGTTGCAAATGCTCCCCTGGGATGTTTGGCGGTCGAAACAGAAGGCATTTTATCTCAGGAAAAGAAATCAGCCCTCGACAACTTAACTGTCAGAAAAAGATTTTTTTGAAAAAATCCCTAAGCCCGGGGTCACAATTTCATCAAAAATCTGACTTTCGGCAATTCACTCAAAAATGGTGCCAAACGGTTGCAAATGCTCCCCTGAAACGTTTCGCGGTCAAAACAGAAGGCTTTTTATCACAGGACAGAAAATCCTTAACCGGCAGAAAAAGATTTTTTTTAAAAAAATCCCTAAGCCCCGGGCTCACAATTTCATCAAAAATCTGACTTTCGGCAATTCACTCAAAAATGGTGCCAAACGGTTGCAAATGCTCCCCTGAGATGTTTGGCGGTCGAAACAGAAGGCCTTTTATCACAAGAAAAGAAATCAGCCCGCGACAACTTAACTGTCAGAAAAAGATTTTTTTTAAAAAAATCCCTAAGCCCCGGGCTCACAATTTCATCAAAAATCTGGCTTTTGGCAATTGACTCAAAAATGGTGCCAAACGGTTGCAAATGCTCCCCTGAGATGTTTGGCGGTCGAAACAGAAGGCCTTTTATCACAAGAAAAGAAATCAGCCCGCGACAACTTAACTGTCAGAAAAAGATTTTTTTTAAAAAAATCCCTAAGCCCCGGGCTCACAATTTTATCAAAAATCTGGCTTTTGGCAATTGACTCAAAAATGGTGCCAAACGGTTGCAAATGCTCCCCTGAGATGTTTGGCGGTCGAAACAGAAGGCCTTTTATCACAAGAAAAGAAATCAGCCCGCGACAACTTAACTGTCAGAAAAAGATTTTTTTTAAAAAAATCCCTAAGCCCCGGGCTCACAATTTCATCAAAAATCTGACTTTTGGCAATTGACTCAAAAATGGTGCCAAACGGTTGAAAATGCTCACATGAGATGCTTGGCGGTCGAAACAGTAGGCTTTTTATCACAGGAAAAGAAATCAGCCCTCGACAACTTAGCCGTCAGAAAAAGATTTTTTTGAAAAAAATCTTAAGCCCCGGGGTCACAATTTCATCAAAAATCTGACTTTCGGCAGTTGACTCAAAAATGGTGCCAAACGGTTGCAAATGCTCCTCTGAAACGTTTCGCGGTCAAAACAGAAGGCTTTTTATCACAGGACAGAAAATCCTTAACCGGCAGAAAAAGATTTTTCTAAAAAAAATCCCTAAGCCCCGGGGTCACAATTTCATCAAAAATCTGACTTTCGGCAATTGACTCAAAAATGGTGCCAAACACTTGCAAATGCTCCCCTGAGATGTTTGGCGGTCGAAACAGAAGGCCTTTTATCACAAGAAAAGAAATCAGCCCGCGACAACTTAACTGTCAGAAAAAGATTTTTTTAAAAAAAATCCCTAAGCCCCGGGCTCACAATTTCATCAAAAATCTGACTTTTGGCAATTGACTCAAAAATGGTGCCAAACGGTTGCAAATGCTCCCCTGAGATGTTTGGCGGTCGAAACAGAAGGCCTTTTATCACAGGAAAAGAAATCAGCCCTCGACAACTTAGCCGTCAGAAAAAGATTTTTTTGAAAAAAATCTTAAGCCCCGGGGTCACAATTTCATCAAAAATCTGACTTTCGGCAGTTGACTCAAAAATGGTGCCAAACGGTTGCAAATGCTCCTCTGAAACGTTTCGCGGTCAAAACAGAAGGCTTTTTATCACAGGACAGAAAATCCTTAACCGGCAGAAAAAGATTTTTCTAAAAAAAATCCCTAAGCCCCGGGGTCACAATTTCATCAAAAATCTGACTTTCGGCAATTGACTCAAAAATGGTGCCAAACACTTGCAAATGCTCCCCTGAGATGTTTGGCGGTCGAAACAGATGGCTTTTTATCACAGGAAAAGAAATCAGCCCTCGACAACTTAACCGGCAGAAAAGCATTTTTTTGAAAAAATCCCTAAGCCCCGGGGTCAAAATTTCATCAGAAATCTGACTTTCGGCAATTCACTCAAAAATGGTGCCAAATGGTTGCAAATGCTCCCCTGAAACGTTTCGCGGTCAAAACAGAAGGCTTTTTATCACAGGACAGAAAATCCTTAACCGGCAGAAAAAGATTTTTTTAAAAAAAATCCCTAAGCCCCAGGCTCACAATTTCATCAAAAATCTGACTTTCGGCAATTGACTCAAAAATGGTGCCAAACGGTTGCAAATGCTCCCCTGAGATGTTTGGCGGTCGAAACAGAAGGCTTTTTATCACAGGAAAAGAAATCAGCCCACGACAACTTAGCTGTCAGAAAAAGATTTTTTTAAAAAAATTCTTAAGCCCCGGGGTCACAATTTCATCAAAAATCTGACTTTCGGCAGTTGACTCAAAAATGGTGCCAAACGGTTGCAAATGCTCCCCTGAGATGTTTGGCGGTCGAAACAGTAGGCTTTTTATCACAGGAAAAGAAATCAGCCCTCGACAACTTAGCCGTCAGAAAAAGATTTTTTTGAAAAAAATCTTAAGCCCCGGGGTAACAATTTCATCAAAAATCTGACTTTCGGCAATTCACTCAAAAATGGTGTCACACGGTTGCAAATGCTCCTCTGAAACGTTTCGCGGTCAAAACAGAAGGCTTTTTATCAAAGGACAGAAAATCCTTAACCGGCAGAAAAAGATTTTTCTAAAAAAAATCCCTAAGCCCCGGGTTCACAATTTCATCAAAAATCTGACTTTCGGCAATTGACTCAAAAATGGTGCCAAACGGTTGCAAATGCTCCCCTGAGATGTTTGGCGGTCGAAACAGTAGGCTTTTAATCACGGGAAAAGAAATCAGCCCTCGACAACTTAGCCGTCAGAAAAAGATTTTTTTGAAAAAAATCTTAAGCCCCGGGGTCACAATTTCATCAAAAATCTGACTTTCGGCAGTTGACTCAAAAATGGTGCCAAACGGTTGCAAATGCTCCCCTGAGATGTTTGGCGGTCGAAACAGTAGGCTTTTTATCACAGGAAAAGAAATCAGCCCTCGACAACTTAGCCGTCAGAAAAAGATTTTTTTGAAAAAAATCTTAAGCCCCGGGGTAACAATTTCATCAAAAATCTAACTTTCGGCAATTCACTCAAAAATGGTGTCAAACGGTTGCCAATGCTCCTCTGAAACGTTTCGCGGTCAAAACAGAAGGCTTTTTATCACAGGACAGAAAATCCTTAACCGGCAGAAAAAGATTTTTCTAAAAAAAATCCCTAAGCCCCGGGGTCACAATTTCATCAAAAATCTGACTTTCGGCAATTGAATCAAAAATGGTGCCAAACGGTTGCAAATGCTCCCCTGGGATGTTTGGCGGTCGAAACAGAAGGCATTTTATCTCAGGAAAAGAAATCAGCCCTCGACAACTTAACTGTCAGAAAAAGATTTTTTTGAAAAAATCCCTAAGCCCGGGGTCACAATTTCATCAAAAATCTGACTTTCGGCAATTCACTCAAAAATGGTGCCAAACGGTTGCAAATGCTCCCCTGAAACGTTTCGCGGTCAAAACAGAAGGCTTTTTATCACAGGACAGAAAATCCTTAACCGGCAGAAAAAGATTTTTTTTAAAAAAATCCCTAAGCCCCGGGCTCACAATTTCATCAAAAATCTGACTTTCGGCAATTCACTCAAAAATGGTGCCAAACGGTTGCAAATGCTCCCCTGAGATGTTTGGCGGTCGAAACAGAAGGCCTTTTATCACAAGAAAAGAAATCAGCCCGCGACAACTTAACTGTCAGAAAAAGATTTTTTTTAAAAAAATCCCTAAGCCCCGGGCTCACAATTTCATCAAAAATCTGGCTTTTGGCAATTGACTCAAAAATGGTGCCAAACGGTTGCAAATGCTCCCCTGAGATGTTTGGCGGTCGAAACAGAAGGCCTTTTATCACAAGAAAAGAAATCAGCCCGCGACAACTTAACTGTCAGAAAAAGATTTTTTTTAAAAAAATCCCTAAGCCCCGGGCTCACAATTTTATCAAAAATCTGGCTTTTGGCAATTGACTCAAAAATGGTGCCAAACGGTTGCAAATGCTCCCCTGAGATGTTTGGCGGTCGAAACAGAAGGCCTTTTATCACAAGAAAAGAAATCAGCCCGCGACAACTTAACTGTCAGAAAAAGATTTTTTTTAAAAAAATCCCTAAGCCCCGGGCTCACAATTTCATCAAAAATCTGACTTTTGGCAATTGACTCAAAAATGGTGCCAAACGGTTGAAAATGCTCACATGAGATGCTTGGCGGTCGAAACAGTAGGCTTTTTATCACAGGAAAAGAAATCAGCCCTCGACAACTTAGCCGTCAGAAAAAGATTTTTTTGAAAAAAATCTTAAGCCCCGGGGTCACAATTTCATCAAAAATCTGACTTTCGGCAGTTGACTCAAAAATGGTGCCAAACGGTTGCAAATGCTCCTCTGAAACGTTTCGCGGTCAAAACAGAAGGCTTTTTATCACAGGACAGAAAATCCTTAACCGGCAGAAAAAGATTTTTCTAAAAAAAATCCCTAAGCCCCGGGGTCACAATTTCATCAAAAATCTGACTTTCGGCAATTGACTCAAAAATGGTGCCAAACACTTGCAAATGCTCCCCTGAGATGTTTGGCGGTCGAAACAGATGGCTTTTTATCACAGGAAAAGAAATCAGCCCTCGACAACTTAACCGGCAGAAAAGCATTTTTTTGAAAAAATCCCTAAGCCCCGGGGTCAAAATTTCATCAGAAATCTGACTTTCGGCAATTCACTCAAAAATGGTGCCAAATGGTTGCAAATGCTCCCCTGAAACGTTTCGCGGTCAAAACAGAAGGCTTTTTATCACAGGACAGAAAATCCTTAACCGGCAGAAAAAGATTTTTTTAAAAAAAATCCCTAAGCCCCAGGCTCACAATTTCATCAAAAATCTGACTTTCGGCAATTGACTCAAAAATGGTGCCAAACGGTTGCAAATGCTCCCCTGAGATGTTTGGCGGTCGAAACAGTAGGCTTTTAATCACGGGAAAAGAAATCAGCCCTCGACAACTTAGCCGTCAGAAAAAGATTTTTTTGAAAAAAATCTTAAGCCCCGGGGTCACAATTTCATCAAAAATCTGACTTTCGGCAGTTGACTCAAAAATGGTGCCAAACGGTTGCAAATGCTCCCCTGAGATGTTTGGCGGTCGAAACAGTAGGCTTTTTATCACAGGAAAAGAAATCAGCCCTCGACAACTTAGCCGTCAGAAAAAGATTTTTTTGAAAAGAAGCTTAAGCCCCGGGGTAACAATTTCATCAAAAATCTAACTTTCGGCAATTCACTCAAAAATGGTGTCAAACGGTTGCCAATGCTCCTCTGAAACGTTTCGCGGTCAAAACAGAAGGCTTTTTATCACAGGACAGAAAATCCTTAACCGGCAGAAAAAGATTTTTCTAAAAAAAATCCCTAAGCCCCGGGGTCACAATTTCATCAAAAATCTGACTTTCGGCAATTGAATCAAAAATGGTGCCAAACGGTTGCAAATGCTCCCCTGGGATGTTTGGCGGTCGAAACAGAAGGCATTTTATCTCAGGAAAAGAAATCAGCCCTCGACAACTTAACTGTCAGAAAAAGATTTTTTTGAAAAAATCCCTAAGCCCGGGGTCACAATTTCATCAAAAATCTGACTTTCGGCAATTCACTCAAAAATGGTGCCAAACGGTTGCAAATGCTCCCCTGAAACGTTTCGCGGTCAAAACAGAAGGCTTTTTATCACAGGACAGAAAATCCTTAACCGGCAGAAAAAGATTTTTTTTAAAAAAATCCCTAAGCCCCGGGCTCACAATTTCATCAAAAATCTGACTTTCGGCAATTCACTCAAAAATGGTGCCAAACGGTTGCAAATGCTCCCCTGAGATGTTTGGCGGTCGAAACAGAAGGCCTTTTATCACAAGAAAAGAAATCAGCCCGCGACAACTTAACTGTCAGAAAAAGATTTTTTTTAAAAAAATCCCTAAGCCCCGGGCTCACAATTTCATCAAAAATCTGGCTTTTGGCAATTGACTCAAAAATGGTGCCAAACGGTTGCAAATGCTCCCCTGAGATGTTTGGCGGTCGAAACAGAAGGCCTTTTATCACAAGAAAAGAAATCAGCCCGCGACAACTTAACTGTCAGAAAAAGATTTTTTTTAAAAAAATCCCTAAGCCCCGGGCTCACAATTTCATCAAAAATCTGACTTTTGGCAATTGACTCAAAAATGGTGCCAAACGGTTGCAAATGCTCACATGAGATGTTTGGCGGTCGAAACAGAAGGCCTTTTATCACAAGAAAAGAAATCAGCCCGCGAAAACTTAACTGTCAGAAAAAGATTTTTTTAAAAAAAATCCCTAAGCCCCGGGCTGACAATTTCATCAAAAATCTGACTTTTGGCAATTGACTCAAAAATGGTGCCAAACGGTTGCAAATGCTCACCTGAGATGTTTGGCGGTCGAAACAGTAGGCTTTTTATCACAGGAAAAGAAATCAGCCCTCGACAACTTAGCCGTCAGAAAAAGATTTTTTTGAAAAAAATCTTAAGCCCCGGGGTCACAATTTCATCAAAAATCTGACTTTCGGCAGTTGACTCAAAAATGGTGCCAAACGGTTGCAAATGCTCCCCTGAGATGTTTGGCGGTCGAAACAGTAGGCTTTTTATCACAGGAAAAGAAATCAGCCCTCGACAACTTAGCCGTCAGAAAAAGATTTTTTTGAAAAAAATCTTAAGCCCCGGGGTAACAATTTCATCAAAAATCTGACTTTCGGCAATTCACTCAAAAATGGTGTCACACGGTTGCCAATGCTCCTCTGAAACGTTTCGCGGTCAAAACAGAAGGCTTTTTATCACAGGACAGAAAATCCTTAACCGGCAGAAAAAGATTTTTCTAAAAAAAATCCCTAAGCCCCGGGGTCACAATTTCATCAAAAATCTGACTTTCGGCAATTGACTCAAAAATGGTGCCAAACGGTTGCAAATGCTCCCCTGGGATGTTTGGCGGTCGAAACAGATGGCTTTTTAACACAGGAAAAGAAATCAGCCCTCGACAACTTAACCGGCAGAAAAACATTTTTTTGAAAAAATCCCTAAGCCCCGGGGTCAAAATTTCATCAGAAATCTGACTTTCGGCAATTCACTCAAAAATGGTGCCAAACGGTTGCAAATGCTCCCCTGAGATGTTTGGCGGTCGAAACAGAAGGCTTTTTATCACAAGAAAAGAAATCAGCCCTCGACAACTTAACTGTCAGAAAAAGATTTTTTGGAAAAAATCCCTAAGCTCACAATTTCATCAAAAAACTGACTTTCGGCAATTCACTCAAAATTGGTGCCAAACGGTTGCAAATGCTCCCCTGGGATGTTTGGCGGTCGAAACAGAAGGCTTTTTATCACAGGAAAAGAAATCAGCCCTCGACAACTTAGCCGTCAGAAAAAGATTTTTTTGAAAAAATTCTTAAGCCCCGGGGTCACAATTTCATCAAAAATCTGACTTTCGGCAATTCACTCAAAAATGGTGTCAAACGGTTGCAAATGCTACCCTGAGATGTTTGGTGGTCGAAACAGATGGCTTTTTATCACAGGAAAAGAAATCAGCCCTCGACAACTTAACCGGCAGAAAAGCATTTTTTTGAAAAAATCCCTAACCCCGGGGTCACAATTTCATCAGAAATCTGACTTTCGGCAATTCACTCAAAAATGGCGTCAAACGGTTGCAAATGCTCCCCTGAAACGTTTCGCGGTCAAAACAGAAGGCTTTTTATCACAGGACAGAAAATCCTTAACCGGCAGAAAAAGATTTTTCGAAAAAAAATCCCTAAGCCCCGGGGTCACAATTTCATCAAAAATCTGACTTTCGGCAATTGACTCAAAAATGGTGCCAAACGGTTGCAAATGCTCCCCTGAGATGTTTGGCGGTCGAAACAGATGGCTTTTTATCACAGGAAAAGAAATCAGCCCTCGACAACTTAGCCGTCAGAAAAAGATTTTTTTGAAAAAAATCTTAAGCCCCGGGGTCACAATTTCATCAAAAATCTGACTTTCGGCAGTTGACTCAAAAATGGTGCCAAACGGTTGCAAATGCTCCCCTGAGATGTTTGGCGGTCGAAACAGAAGGCTTTTTATCACAGGAAAAGAAATCAGCCCTCGACAACTTAACCGGCAGAAAAGCATTTTTTTGAAAAAATCCCTAAGCTCCGGGGTCAAAATTTCATCAGAAATCTGACTTTCGGCAATTCACTCAAAAATGGTGCCAAATGGTTGCAAATGCTCCCCTGAAACGTTTCGCGGTCAAAACAGAAGGCTTTTTATCACAGGACAGAAAATCCTTAACCGGCAGAAAAAGATTTTTTTAAAAAAAATCCCTAAGCCCCGGGCTCACAATTTCATCAAAAATCTGACTTTCGGCAATTCACTCAAAAATGGTGCCAAACGGTTGCAAATGCTCCCCTGAGATGTTTGGCGGTCGAAACAGAAGGCTTTTTATCACAGGAAAAGAAATCAGCCCACGACAACTTAGCTGTCAGAAAAAGATTTTTTTTAAAAAATTCTTAAGCCCCGGGGTCACAATTTCATCAAAAATCTGACTTTCGGCAGTTGACTCAAAAATGGTGCCAAACGGTTGCAAATGCTCCCCTGAGATGTTTGGCGGTCGAAACAGTAGGCTTTTTATCACAGGAAAAGAAATCAGCCCTCGACAACTTAGCCGTCAGAAAAAGATTTTTTTGAAAAAAATCTTAAGCCCCGGGGTAACAATTTCATCAAAAATCTGACTTTCGGCAATTCACTCAAAAATGGTGTCACACGGTTGCAAATGCTCCTCTGAAACGTTTCGCGGTCAAAACAGAAGGCTTTTTATCAAAGGACAGAAAATCCTTAACCGGCAGAAAAAGATTTTTCTAAAAAAAATCCCTAAGCCCCGGGGTCACAATTTCATCAAAAATCTGACTTTCGGCAATTGACTCAAAAATGGTGCCAAACGGTTGCAAATGCTCCCCTGAGATGTTTGGCGGTCGAAACAGTAGGCTTTTTATCACAGGAAAAGAAATCAGCCCTCGACAACTTAGCCGTCAGAAAAAGATTTTTTTGAAAAAATTCTTAAGCCCCGGGGTCACAATTTCATCAAAAATCTGACTTTCGGCAATTCACTCAAAAATGGTGTCAAACGGTTGCAAATGCTCCCCTAAAACCTTTCGCGGTCAAAACAGAAGGCTTTTTATCACAGGACAGAAAATCCTTAACCGGCAGAAAAAGATTTTTCTAAAAAAAATCCCTAAGCCCCGGGGTCACAATTTCATCAAAAATCTGACTTTGGGCAATTCACTCAAAAATGGCGTCAAACAGTTGCAAATGCTCCCCTGAAACGTTTCGCGGTCAAAACAGAAGGCTTTTTATCACAGGACAGAAAATCCTTAACCGGCAGAAAAAGATTTTTCGAAAAAAAATCCCTAAGCCCCGGGGTCACAATTTCATCAAAAATCTGACTTTCGGCAATTGACTCAAAAATGGTGCCAAACGGTTGCAAATGCTCCCCTGAGATGTTTGGCGGTCGAAACAGATGGCTTTTTATCACAGGAAAAGAAATCAGCCCTCGACAACTTAGCCGTCAGAAAAAGATTTTTTTGAAAAAAATCTTAAGCCCCGGGGTCACAATTTCATCAAAAATCTGACTTTCGGCAGTTGACTCAAAAATGGTGCCAAACGGTTGCAAATGCTCCCCTGAGATGTTTGGCGGTCGAAACAGTAGGCTTTTTATCACAGGAAAAGAAATCAGCCCTCGACAACTTAGCCGTCAGAAAAAGATTTTTTTGAAAAAAATCTTAAGCCCCGGGGTAACAATTTCATCAAAAATCTAACTTTCGGCAATTCACTCAAAAATGGTGTCAAACGGTTGCCAATGCTCCTCTGAAACGTTTCGCGGTCAAAACAGAAGGCTTTTTATCACAGTACAGAAAATCCTTAACCGGCAGAAAAAGATTTTTCTAAAAAAAATCCCTAAGCCCCGGGGTCACAATTTCATCAAAAATCTGACTTTCGGCAATTGACTCAAAAATGGTGCCAAACGGTTGCAAATGCTCCCCTGGGATGTTTGGCGGTCGAAACAGAAGGCTTTTTATCTCAGGAAAAGAAATCAGCCCTCGACAACTTAACTGTCAGAAAAAGATTTTTTTGAAAAAATCCCTAAGCCCCGGGGTCACAATTTCATCAAAAATCTGACTTTCGGCAATTCACTCAAAAATGGTGCCAAACGGTTGCAAATGCTCCCCTGAAACGTTTCGCAGTCAAAACAGAAGGCTTTTTATCACAGGACAGAAAATCCTTAACCGGCAGAAAAAGATTTTTTTAAAAAAAATCCCTAAGCCCCGGGCTCACAATTTCATCAAAAATCTGACTTTTGGCAATTCACTCAAAAATGGTGCCAAACGGTTGCAAATGCTCCCCTGAGATGTTTGGCGTTCGAAACAGAAGGCCTTTTATCACAAGAAAAGAAATCAGCCCGCGACAACTTAACTGTCAGAAAAAGATTTTTTTTAAAAAAATCCCTAAGCCCCGGGCTCACAATTTCATCAAAAATCTGGCTTTTGGCAATTGACTCAAAAATGGTGCCAAACGGTTGCAAATGCTCCCCTGAGATGTTTGGCGGTCGAAACAGAAGGCCTTTTATCACAGGAAAAGAAATCAGCCCGCGACAACTTAGCCGTCAGAAAAAGATTTTTTTGAAAAAAATCTTAAGCCCCGGGGTAACAATTTCATCAAAAATCTGACTTTCGGCAATTCACTCAAAAATGGTGTCACACGGTTGCAAATGCTCCTCTGAAACGTTTCGCGGTCAAAACAGAAGGCTTTTTATCACAGGACAGAAAATCCTTAACCGGCAGAAAAAGATTTTTCTAAAAAAAATCCCTAAGCCCCGGGGTCACAATTTCATCAAAAATCTGACTTTCGGCAATTGACTCAAAAATGGTGCCAAACGGTTGCAAATGCTCCCCTGAGATGTTTGGCGGTCGAAACAGATGGCTTTTTATCACAGGAAAAGAAATCAGCCCTCGACAACTTAACCGGCAGAAAAGCATTTTTTTGAGAAAATCCCTAAGCCCCGGGGTCACAATTTCATCAGAAATCTGACTTTTGGCAATTGACTCAAAAATGGTGCCAAACGGTTGCAAATGCTCCCCTGAGATGTTTGGCGGTCGAAACAGTAGGCTTTTTATCACAGGAAAAGAAATCAGCCCTCGACAACTTAGCCGTCAGAAAAAGATTTTTTTGAAAAAAATCTTAAGCCCCGGGGTAACAATTTCATCAAAAATCTAACTTTCGGCAATTCACTCAAAAATGGTGTCAAACGGTTGCCAAAGCTCCTCTGAAACGTTTCGCGGTCAAAACAGAAGGCTTTTTATCACAGGACAGAAAATCCTTAACCGGCAGAAAAAGATTTTTCTAAAAAAAATCCCTAAGCCCCGGGGTCACAATTTCATCAAAAATCTGACTTTCGGCAATTGACTCAAAAATGGTGCCAAACGGTTGCAAATGCTCCCCTGGGATGTTTGGCGGTCGAAACAGAAGGCTTTTTATCTCAGGAAAAGAAATCAGCCCTCGACAACTTAACTGTCAGAAAAAGATTTTTTTGAAAAAATCCCTAAGCCCCGGGGTCACAATTTCATCAAAAATCTGACTTTCGGCAATTCACTCAAAAATGGTGCCAAACGGTTGCAAATGCTCCCCTGAAACGTTTCGCAGTCAAAACAGAAGGCTTTTTATCACAGGACAGAAAATCCTTAACCGGCAGAAAAAGATTTTTTTAAAAAAAATCCCTAAGCCCCGGGCTCACAATTTCATCAAAAATCTGACTTTTGGCAATTCACTCAAAAATGGTGCCAAACGGTTGCAAATGCTCCCCTGAGATGTTTGGCGGTCGAAACAGAAGGCCTTTTATCACAAGAAAAGAAATCAGCCCGCGACAACTTAACTGTCAGAAAAAGATTTTTTTTAAAAAAATCCCTAAGCCCCGGGCTCACAATTTCATCAAAAATCTGGCTTTTGGCAATTGACTCAAAAATGGTGCCAAACGCTTGCAAATGCTCCCCTGAGATGTTTGGCGGTCGAAACAGAAGGCCTTTTATCACAAGAAAAGAAATCAGCCCGCGACAACTTAACTGTCAGAAAAAGATTTTTTTTAAAAAAATCCCTAAGCCCCGGGCTCTCAATTTCATCAAAAATCTGACTTTTGGCAATTGACTCAAAAATGGTGCCAAACGGTTGCAAATGCTCACCTGAGATGTTTGGCGGTCGAAACAGTAGGCTTTTTATCACAGGAAAAGAAATCAGCCCTCGACAACTTAGCCGTCAGAAAAAGATTTTTTTGAAAAAAATCTTAAGCCCCGGGGTCACAATTTCATCAAAAATCTGACTTTCGGCAGTTGACTCAAAAATGGTGCCAAACGGTTGCAAATGCTCCTCTGAAACGTTTCGCGGTCAAAACAGAAGGCTTTTTATCACAGGACAGAAAATCCTTAACCGGCAGAAAAAGATTTTTCTAAAAAAAATCCCTAAGCCCCGGGGTCACAATTTCATCAAAAATCTGACTTTCGGCAATTGACTCAAAAATGGTGCCAAACGGTTGCAAATGCTCCCCTGAGATGTTTGGCGGTCGAAACAGAAGGCTTTTTATCTCAGGAAAAGAAATCAGCCCTCGACAACTTAACTGTCAGAAAAAGATTTTTTTGAAAAAATCCCTAAGCCCCGGGGTCACAATTTCATCAAAAATCTGACTTTCGGCAATTCACTCAAAAATGGTGCCAAACGGTTGCAAATGCTCCCCTGAAACGTTTCGCGGTCAAAACAGAAGGCTTTTTATCACAGGACAGAAAATCCTTAACCGGCAGAAAAAGATTTTTTTTAAAAAAATCCCTAAGCCCCGGGCTGACAATTTCATCAAAAATCTGACTTTTGGCAATTGACTCAAAAATGGTGCCAAACGGTTGCAAATGCTCACCTGAGATGTTTGGCGGTCGAAACAGTAGGCTTTTTATCACAGGAAAAGAAATCAGCCCTCGACAACTTAGCCGTCAGAAAAAGATTTTTTTGAAAAAAATCTTAAGCCCCGGGGTCACAATTTCATCAAAAATCTGACTTTCGGCAGTTGACTCAAAAATGGTGCCAAACGGTTGCAAATGCTCCCCTGAGATGTTTGGCGGTCGAAACAGTAGGCTTTTTATCACAGGAAAAGAAATCAGCCCTCGACAACTTAGCCGTCAGAAAAAGATTTTTTTGAAAAAAATCTTAAGCCCCGGGGTAACAATTTCATCAAAAATCTGACTTTCGGCAATTCACTCAAAAATGGTGTCAAACGGTTGCCAATGCTCCTCTGAAACGTTTCGCGGTCAAAACAGAAGGCTTTTTATCACAGGACAGAAAATCCTTAACCGGCAGAAAAAGATTTTTCTAAAAAAAATCCCTAAGCCCCGGGGTCACAATTTCATCAAAAATCTGACTTTCGGCAATTGACTCAAAAATGGTGCCAAACGGTTGCAAATGCTCCCCTGGGATGTTTGGCGGTCGAAACAGATGGCTTTTTAACACAGGAAAAGAAATCAGCCCTCGACAACTTAACCGGCAGAAAAACATTTTTTTGAAAAAATCCCTAAGCCCCGGGGTCACAATTTCATCAAAAATCTGACTTTCGGCAGTTGACTCAAAAATGGTGCCAAACGGTTGCAAATGCTCCCCTGAGATGTTTGGCGGTCGAAACAGTAGGCTTTTTATCACAGGAAAAGAAATCAGCCCTCGACAACTTAGCCGTCAGAAAAAGATTTTTTTGAAAAAAATCTTAAGCCCCGGGGTAACAATTTCATCAAAAATCTGACTTTCGGCAATTCACTCAAAAATGGTGTCACACGGTTGCAAATGCTCCTCTGAAACGTTTCGCGGTCAAAACAGAAGGCTTTTTATCAAAGGACAGAAAATCCTTAACCGGCAGAAAAAGATTTTTCTAAAAAAAATCCCTAAGCCCCGGGGTCACAATTTCATCAAAAATCTGACTTTCGGCAATTGACTCAAAAATGGTGCCAAACGGTTGCAAATGCTCCCCTGAGATGTTTGGCGGTCGAAACAGTAGGCTTTTTATCACAGGAAAAGAAATCAGCCCTCGACAACTTAGCCGTCAGAAAAAGATTTTTTTGAAAAAATTCTTAAGCCCCGGGGTCACAATTTCATCAAAAATCTGACTTTCGGCAATTCACTCAAAAATGGTGTCAAACAGTTGCAAATGCTCCCCTAAAACCTTTCGCGGTCAAAACAGAAGGCTTTTTATCACAGGACAGAAAATCCTTAACCGGCAGAAAAAGATTTTTCTAAAAAAAATCCCTAAGCCCCGGGGTCACAATTTCATCAAAAATCTGACTTTGGGCAATTCACTCAAAAATGGCGTCAAACGGTTGCAAATGCTCCCCTGAAACGTTTCGCGGTCAAAACAGAAGGCTTTTTATCACAGGACAGAAAATCCTTAACCGGCAGAAAAAGATTTTTCGAAAAAAAATCCCTAAGCCCCGGGGTCACAATTTCATCAAAAATCTGACTTTCGGCAATTGACTCAAAAATGGTGCCAAACGGTTGCAAATGCTCCCCTGAGATGTTTGGCGGTCGAAACAGATGGCTTTTTATCACAGGAAAAGAAATCAGCCCTCGACAACTTAGCCGTCAGAAAAAGATTTTTTTGAAAAAAATCTTAAGCCCCGGGGTCACAATTTCATCAAAAATCTGACTTTCGGCAGTTGACTCAAAAATGGTGCCAAACGGTTGCAAATGCTCCCCTGAGATGTTTGGCGGTCGAAACAGTAGGCTTTTTATCACAGGAAAAGAAATCAGCCCTCGACAACTTAGCCGTCAGAAAAAGATTTTTTTGAAAAAAATCTTAAGCCCCGGGGTAACAATTTCATCAAAAATCTAACTTTCGGCAATTCACTCAAAAATGGTGTCAAACGGTTGCCAATGCTCCTCTGAAACGTTTCGCGGTCAAAACAGAAGGCTTTTTATCACAGTACAGAAAATCCTTAACCGGCAGAAAAAGATTTTTCTAAAAAAAATCCCTAAGCCCCGGGGTCACAATTTCATCAAAAATCTGACTTTCGGCAATTGACTCAAAAATGGTGCCAAACGGTTGCAAATGCTCCAATGGGATGTTTGGCGGTCGAAACAGAAGGCTTTTTATCTCAGGAAAAGAAATCAGCCCTCGACAACTTAACTGTCAGAAAAAGATTTTTTTGAAAAAATCCCTAAGCCCCGGGGTCACAATTTCATCAAAAATCTGACTTTCGGCAATTCACTCAAAAATGGTGCCAAACGGTTGCAAATGCTCCCCTGAAACGTTTCGCAGTCAAAACAGAAGGCTTTTTATCACAGGACAGAAAATCCTTAACCGGCAGAAAAAGATTTTTTTAAAAAAAATCCCTAAGCCCCGGGCTCACAATTTCATCAAAAATCTGACTTTTGGCAATTCACTCAAAAATGGTGCCAAACGGTTGCAAATGCTCCCCTGAGATGTTTGGCGGTCGAAACAGTAGGCCTTTTATCACAAGAAAAGAAATCAGCCCGCGACAACTTAACTGTCAGAAAAAGATTTTTTAAAAAAAAATCCCTAAGCCCCGGGCTCACAATTTCATCAAAAATCTGACTTTTGGCAATTGACTCAAAAATGGTGCCAAACGGTTGCAAATGCTCACCTGAGATGTTTGGCGGTCGAAACAGTAGGCTTTTTATCACAGGAAAAGAAATCAGCCCTCGACAACTTAGCCGTCAGAAAAAGATTTTTTTGAAAAAAATCTTAAGCCCCGGGGTCACAATTTCATCAAAAATCTGACTTTCGGCAGTTGACTCAAAAATGGTGCCAAACGGTTGCAAATGCTCCCCTGAGATGTTTGGCGGTCGAAACAGTAGGCTTTTTATCACAGGAAAAGAAATCAGCCCTCGACAACTTAGCCGTCAGAAAAAGATTTTTTTGAAAAAAATCTTAAGCCCCGGGGTAACAATTTCATCAAAAATCTGACTTTCGGCAATTCACTCAAAAATGGTGTCAAACGGTTGCCAATGCTCCTCTGAAACGTTTCGCGGTCAAAACAGAAGGCTTTTTATCACAGGACAGAAAATCCTTAACCGGCAGAAAAAGATTTTTCTAAAAAAAATCCCTAAGCCCCGGGGTAACAATTTCATCAAAAATCTGACTTTCGGCAATTCACTCAAAAATGGTGTCAAACGGTTGCCAATGCTCCTCTGAAACGTTTCGCGGTCAAAACAGAAGGCTTTTTATCACAGGACAGAAAATCCTTAACCGGCAGAAAAAGATTTTTCTAAAAAAAATCCCTAAGCCCCGGGGTCACAATTTCATCAAAAATCTGACTTTCGGCAATTGACTCAAAAATGGTGCCAAACGGTTGCAAATGCTCCCCTGGGATGTTTGGCGGTCGAAACAGATGGCTTTTTAACACAGGAAAAGAAATCAGCCCTCGACAACTTAACCGGCAGAAAAACATTTTTTTGAAAAAATCCCTAAGCCCCGGGGTCACAATTTCATCAAAAATCTGACTTTCGGCAGTTGACTCAAAAATGGTGCCAAACGGTTGCAAATGCTCCCCTGAGATGTTTGGCGGTCGAAACAGTAGGCTTTTTATCACAGGAAAAGAAATCAGCCCTCGACAACTTAGCCGTCAGAAAAAGATTTTTTTGAAAAAAATCTTAAGCCCCGGGGTAACAATTTCATCAAAAATCTGACTTTCGGCAATTCACTCAAAAATGGTGTCACACGGTTGCAAATGCTCCTCTGAAACGTTTCGCGGTCAAAACAGAAGGCTTTTTATCAAAGGACAGAAAATCCTTAACCGGCAGAAAAAGATTTTTCTAAAAAAAATCCCTAAGCCCCGGGGTCACAATTTCATCAAAAATCTGACTTTCGGCAATTGACTCAAAAATGGTGCCAAACGGTTGCAAATGCTCCCCTGAGATGTTTGGCGGTCGAAACAGTAGGCTTTTTATCACAGGAAAAGAAATCAGCCCTCGACAACTTAGCCGTCAGAAAAAGATTTTTTTGAAAAAATTCTTAAGCCCCGGGGTCACAATTTCATCAAAAATCTGACTTTCGGCAATTCACTCAAAAATGGTGTCAAACGGTTGCAAATGCTCCCCTAAAACCTTTCGCGGTCAAAACAGAAGGCTTTTTATCACAGGACAGAAAATCCTTAACCGGCAGAAAAAGATTTTTCTAAAAAAAATCCCTAAGCCCCGGGGTCACAATTTCATCAAAAATCTGACTTTGGGCAATTCACTCAAAAATGGCGTCAAACGGTTGCAAATGCTCCCCTGAAACGTTTCGCGGTCAAAACAGAAGGCTTTTTATCACAGGACAGAAAATCCTTAACCGGCAGAAAAAGATTTTTCGAAAAAAAATCCCTAAGCCCCGGGGTCACAATTTCATCAAAAATCTGACTTTCGGCAATTGACTCAAAAATGGTGCCAAACGGTTGCAAATGCTCCCCTGAGATGTTTGGCGGTCGAAACAGATGGCTTTTTATCACAGGAAAAGAAATCAGCCCTCGACAACTTAGCCGTCAGAAAAAGATTTTTTTGAAAAAAATCTTAAGCCCCGTGGTCACAATTTCATCAAAAATCTGACTTTCGGCAGTTGACTCAAAAATGGTGCCAAACGGTTGCAAATGCTCCCCTGAGATGTTTGGCGGTCGAAACAGTAGGCTTTTTATCACAGGAAAAGAAATCAGCCCTCGACAACTTAGCCGTCAGAAAAAGATTTTTTTGAAAAAAATCTTAAGCCCCGGGGTAACAATTTCATCAAAAATCTAACTTTCGGCAATTCACTCAAAAATGGTGTCAAACGGTTGCCAATGCTCCTCTGAAACGTTTCGCGGTCAAAACAGAAGGCTTTTTATCACAGTACAGAAAATCCTTAACCGGCAGAAAAAGATTTTTCTAAAAAAAATCCCTAAGCCCCGGGGTCACAATTTCATCAAAAATCTGACTTTCGGCAATTGACTCAAAAATGGTGCCAAACGGTTGCAAATGCTCCCCTGGGATGTTTGGCGGTCGAAACAGAAGGCTTTTTATCTCAGGAAAAGAAATCAGCCCTCGACAACTTAACTGTCAGAAAAAGATTTTTTTGAAAAAATCCCTAAGCCCCGGGGTCACAATTTCATCAAAAATCTGACTTTCGGCAATTCACTCAAAAATGGTGCCAAACGGTTGCAAATGCTCCCCTGAAACGTTTCGCAGTCAAAACAGAAGGCTTTTTATCACAGGACAGAAAATCCTTAACCGGCAGAAAAAGATTTTTTTAAAAAAAATCCCTAAGCCCCGGGCTCACAATTTCATCAAAAATCTGACTTTTGGCAATTCACTCAAAAATGGTGCCAAACGGTTGCAAATGCTCCCCTGAGATGTTTGGCGTTCGAAACAGAAGGCCTTTTATCACAAGAAAAGAAATCAGCCCGCGACAACTTAACTGTCAGAAAAAGATTTTTTTGAAAAAATTCTTAAGCCCCGGGGTCACAATTTCATCAAAAATCTGACTTTCGGCAATTCACTCAAAAATGGTGTCAAACGGTTGCAAATGCTCCCCTAAAACCTTTCGCGGTCAAAACAGAAGGCTTTTTATCACAGGACAGAAAATCCTTAACCGGCAGAAAAAGATTTTTCTAAAAAAAATCCCTAAGCCCCGGGGTCACAATTTCATCAAAAATCTGACTTTGGGCAATTCACTCAAAAATGGCGTCAAACGGTTGCAAATGCTCCCCTGAAACGTTTCGTGGTCAAAACAGAAGGCTTTTTATCACAGGACAGAAAATCCTTAACCGGCAGAAAAAGATTTTTCGAAAAAAAATCCCTAAGCCCCGGGGTCACAATTTCATCAAAAATCTGACTTTCGGCAATTGACTCAAAAATGGTGCCAAACGGTTGCAAATGCTCCCCTGAGATGTTTGGCGGTCGAAACAGATGGCTTTTTATCACAGGAAAAGAAATCAGCCCTCGACAACTTAGCCGTCAGAAAAAGATTTTTTTGAAAAAAATCTTAAGCCCCGGGGTCACAATTTCATCAAAAATCTAACTTTCGGCAATTCACTCAAAAATGGTGTCAAACGGTTGCCAATGCTCCTCTGAAACGTTTCGCGGTCAAAACAGAAGGCTTTTTATCACAGTACAGAAAATCCTTAACCGGCAGAAAAAGATTTTTCTAAAAAAAATCCCTAAGCCCCGGGGTCACAATTTCATCAAAAATCTGACTTTCGGCAATTGACTCAAAAATGGTGCCAAACGGTTGCAAATGCTCCCCTGGGATGTTTGGCGGTCGAAACAGAAGGCTTTTTATCACAGGAAAAGAAATCAGCCCTCGACAACTTAGCCGTCAGAAAAAGATTTTTTTGAAAAAAATCTTAAGCCCCGGGGTAACAATTTCATCAAAAATCTAACTTTCGGCAATTCACTCAAAAATGGTGTCAAACGGTTGCCAATGCTCCTCTGAAACGTTTCGCGGTCAAAACAGAAGGCTTTTTATCACAGGACAGAAAATCCTTAACCGGCAGAAAAAGATTTTTCTAAAAAAAATCCCTAAGCCCCGGGGTCACAATTTCATCAAAAATCTGACTTTCGGCAATTGACTCAAAAATGGTGCCAAACGGTTGCAAATGCTCCCCTGGGATGTTTGGCGGTCGAAACAGAAGGCTTTTTATCTCAGGAAAATAAATCAGCCCTCGACAACTTAACTGTCAGAAAAAGATTTTTTTGAAAAAATCCCTAAGCCCCGGTGTCACAATTTCATCAAAAATCTGACTTTCGGCAATTCACTCAAAAATGGTGCCAAACGGTTGCAAATGCTCCCCTGAAACGTTTCGCAGTCAAAACAGAAGGCTTTTTATCACAGGACAGAAAATCCTTAACCGGCAGAAAAAGATTTTTTTAAAAAAAATCCCTAAGCCCCGGGCTCACAATTTCATCAAAAATCTGACTTTCGGCAATTGACTCAAAAATGGTGCCAAACGGTTGCAAATGCTCCCCTGGGATGTTTGGCGGTCGAAACAGAAGGCTTTTTATCTCAGGAAAAGAAATCAGCCCTCGACAACTTAACTGTCAGAAAAAGATTTTTTTGAAAAAATCCCTAAGCCCCGGGGTCACAATTTCATCAAAAATCTGACTTTCGGCAATTCACTCAAAAATGGTGCCAAACGGTTGCAAATGCTCCCCTGAAACGTTTCGCAGTCAAAACAGAAGGCTTTTTATCACAGGACAGAAAATCCTTAACCGGCAGAAAAAGATTTTTTTAAAAAAAATCCCTAAGCCCCGGGCTCACAATTTCATCAAAAATCTGACTTTTGGCAATTCACTCAAAAATGGTGCCAAACGGTTGCAAATGCTCCCCTGAGATGTTTGGCGTTCGAAACAGAAGGCCTTTTATCACAAGAAAAGAAATCAGCCCGCGACAACTTAACTGTCAGAAAAAGATTTTTTTGAAAAAATTCTTAAGCCCCGGGGTCACAATTTCATCAAAAATCTGACTTTCGGCAATTCACTCAAAAATGGTGTCAAACGGTTGCAAATGCTCCCCTAAAACCTTTCGCGGTCAAAACAGAAGGCTTTTTATCACAGGACAGAAAATCCTTAACCGGCAGAAAAAGATTTTTCTAAAAAAAATCCCTAAGCCCCGGGGTCACAATTTCATCAAAAATCTGACTTTGGGCAATTCACTCAAAAATGGCGTCAAACGGTTGCAAATGCTCCCCTGAAACGTTTCTCGGTCAAAACAGAAGGCTTTTTATCACAGGACAGAAAATCCTTAACCGGCAGAAAAAGATTTTTCGAAAAAAAATCCCTAAGCCCCGGGGTCACAATTTCATCAAAAATCTGACTTTCGGCAATTGACTCAAAAATGGTGCCAAACGGTTGCAAATGCTCCCCTGAGATGTTTGGCGGTCGAAACAGATGGCTTTTTATCACAGGAAAAGAAATCAGCCCTCGACAACTTAGCCGTCAGAAAAAGATTTTTTTGAAAAAAATCTTAAGCCCCGGGGTCACAATTTCATCAAAAATCTGACTTTCGGCAGTTGACTCAAAAATGGTGCCAAACGGTTGCAAATGCTCCCCTGAGATGTTTGGCGGTCGAAACAGTAGGCTTTTTATCACAGGAAAAGAAATCAGCCCTCGACAACTTAGCCGTCAGAAAAAGATTTTTTTGAAAAAAATCTTAAGCCCCGGGGTAACAATTTCATCAAAAATCTAACTTTCGGCAATTCACTCAAAAATGGTGTCAAACGGTTGCCAATGCTCCTCTGAAACGTTTCGCGGTCAAAACAGAAGGCTTTTTATCACAGTACAGAAAATCCTTAACCGGCAGAAAAAGATTTTTCTAAAAAAAATCCCTAAGCCCCGGGGTCACAATTTCATCAAAAATCTGACTTTCGGCAATTGACTCAAAAATGGTGCCAAACGGTTGCAAATGCTCCCCTGGGATGTTTGGCGGTCGAAACAGAAGGCTTTTTATCTCAGGAAAAGAAATCAGCCCTCGACAACTTAACTGTCAGAAAAAGATTTTTTTGAAAAAATCCCTAAGCCCCGGGGTCACAATTTCATCAAAAATCTGACTTTCGGCAATTCACTCAAAAATGGTGCCAAACGGTTGCAAATGCTCCCCTGAAACGTTTCGCAGTCAAAACAGAAGGCTTTTTATCACAGGACAGAAAATCCTTAACCGGCAGAAAAAGATTTTTTTAAAAAAAATCCCTAAGCCCCGGGCTCACAATTTCATCAAAAATCTGACTTTTGGCAATTCACTCAAAAATGGTGCCAAACGGTTGCAAATGCTCCCCTGAGATGTTTGGCGTTCGAAACAGAAGGCCTTTTATCACAAGAAAAGAAATCAGCCCGCGACAACTTAACTGTCAGAAAAAGATTTTTTTTAAAAAAATCCCTAAGCCCCGGGCTCACAATTTCATCAAAAATCTGGCTTTTGGCAATTGACTCAAAAATGGTGCCAAACGGTTGCAAATGCTCACCTGAGATGTTTGGCGGTCGAAACAGAAGGCCTTTTATCACAGGAAAAGAAATCAGCCCGCGACAACTTAGCCGTCAGAAAAAGATTTTTTTGAAAAAAATCTTAAGCCCCGGGGTAACAATTTCATCAAAAATCTGACTTTCGGCAATTCACTCAAAAATGGTGTCACACGGTTGCAAATGCTCCTCTGAAACGTTTCGCGGTCAAAACAGAAGGCTTTTTATCAAAGGACAGAAAATCCTTAACCGGCAGAAAAAGATTTTTCTAAAAAAAATCCCTAAGCCCCGGGGTCACAATTTCATCAAAAATCTGACTTTCGGCAATTCACTCAAAAATGGCGTCAAACGGTTGCAAATGCTCCCCTGAAACGTTTCGCGGTCAAAACAGAAGGCTTTTTATCACAGGACAGAAAATCCTTAACCGGCAGAAAAAGATTTTTCTAAAAAAAATCCCTAAGCACCGGGGTCACAATTTCATCAAAAATCTGACTTTCGGCAATTGACTCAAAAATGGTGCCAAACGGTTGCAAATGCTCCCCTGAGATGTTTGGCGGTCGAAACAGATGGCTTTTTATCACAGGAAAAGAAATCAGCCCTCGACAACTTAACCGGCAGAAAAGCATTTTTTTGAGAAAATCCCTAAGCCCCGGGGTCACAATTTCATCAGAAATCTGACTTTTGGCAATTGACTCAAAAATGGTGCCAAACGGTTGCAAATGCTCCCCTGAGATGTTTGGCGGTCGAAACAGATGGCTTTTTATCACAGGAAAAGAAATCAGCCCTCGACAACTTAACCGGCAGAAAAGCATTTTTTTGAGAAAATCCCTAAGCCCCGGGGTCACAATTTCATCAGAAATCTGACTTTTGGCAATTGACTCAAAAATGGTGCCAAACGGTTGCAAATGCTCCCCTGAGATGTTTGGCGGTCGAAACAGTAGGCTTTTTATCACAGGAAAAGAAATCAGCCCTCGACAACTTAGCCGTCAGAAAAAGATTTTTTTGAAAAAAATCTTAAGCCCCGGGGTAACAATTTCATCAAAAATCTAACTTTCGGCAATTCACTCAAAAATGGTGTCAAACGGTTGCCAATGCTCCTCTGAAACGTTTCGCGGTCAAAACAGAAGGCTTTTTATCACAGGACAGAAAATCCTTAACCGGCAGAAAAAGATTTTTCTAAAAAAAATCCCTAAGCCCCGGGGTCACAATTTCATCAAAAATCTGACTTTCGGCAATTGACTCAAAAATGGTGCCAAACGGTTGCAAATGCTCCCCTGGGATGTTTGGCGGTCGAAACAGAAGGCTTTTTATCTCAGGAAAAGAAATCAGCCCTCGACAACTTAACTGTCAGAAAAAGATTTTTTTGAAAAAATCCCTAAGCCCCGGGGTCACAATTTCATCAAAAATCTGACTTTCGGCAATTCACTCAAAAATGGTGCCAAACGGTTGCCAATGCTCCCCTGAAACGTTTCGCAGTCAAAACAGAAGGCTTTTTATCACAGGACAGAAAATCCTTAACCGGCAGAAAAAGATTTTTTTTAAAAAAATCCCTAAGCCCCGGGGTCACAATTTCATCAAAAATCTGACTTTCGGCAATTGACTCAAAAATGGTGCCAAACGGTTGCAAATGCTCCCCTGGGATGTTTGGCGGTCGAAACAGAAGGCTTTTTATCTCAGGAAAAGAAATCAGCCCTCGACAACTTAACTGTCAGAAAAAGATTTTTTTGAAAAAATCCCTAAGCCCCGGGGTCACAATTTCATCAAAAATCTGACTTTTGGCAATTCACTCAAAAATGGTGCCAAACGGTTGCAAATGCTCCCCTGAGATGTTTGGCGGTCGAAACAGAAGGCCTTTTATCACAAGAAAAGAAATCAGCCCGCGACAACTTAACTGTCAGAAAAAGATTTTTTTAAAAAAAATCCCTAAGCCCCGGGCTCACAATTTCATCAAAAATCTGGCTTTTGGCAATTGACTCAAAAATGGTGCCAAACGGTTGCAAATGCTCCCCTGAGATGTTTGGCGGTCGAAACAGAAGGCCTTTTATCACAAGAAAAGAAATCAGCCCTCGACAACTTAGCCGTCAGAAAAAGATTTTTTTGAAAAAAATCTTAAGCCCCGGGGTCACAATTTCATCAAAAATCTGACTTTCGGCAGTTGACTCAAAAATGGTGCCAAACGGTTGCAAATGCTCCTCTGAAACGTTTCGCGGTCAAAACAGAAGGCTTTTTATCACAGGACAGAAAATCCTTAACCGGCAGAAAAAGATTTTTCTAAAAAAAATCCCTAAGCCCCGGGGTCACAATTTCATCAAAAATCTGACTTTCGGCAATTGACTCAAAAATGGTGCCAAACGGTTGCAAATGCTCCCCTGAGATGTTTGGCGGTCGAAACAGAAGGCTTTTTATCTCAGGAAAAGAAATCAGCCCTCGACAACTTAACTGTCAGAAAAAGATTTTTTTGAAAAAATCCCTAAGCCCCGGGGTCACAATTTCATCAAAAATCTGACTTTCGGCAATTCACTCAAAAATGGTGCCAAACGGTTGCAAATGCTCCCCTGAAACGTTTCGCGGTCAAAACAGAAGGCTTTTTATCACAGGACAGAAAATCCTTAACCGGCAGAAAAAGATTTTTTTAAAAAAAATCCCTAAGCCCCGGGCTCACAATTTCATCAAAAATCTGACTTTTGGCAATTCACTCAAAAATGGTGCCAAACGGTTGCAAATGCTCCCCTGAGATGTTTGGCGGTCGAAACAGTAGGCCTTTTATCACAAGAAAAGAAATCAGCCCGCGACAACTTAACTGTCAGAAAAAGATTTTTTTAAAAAAAATCCCTAAGCCCCGGGCTGACAATTTCATCAAAAATCTGACTTTTGGCAATTGACTCAAAAATGGTGCCAAACGGTTGCAAATGCTCACCTGAGATGTTTGGCGGTCGAAACAGTAGGCTTTTTATCACAGGAAAAGAAATCAGCCCTCGACAACTTAGCCGTCAGAAAAAGATTTTTTTGAAAAAAATCTTAAGCCCCGGGGTCACAATTTCATCAAAAATCTGACTTTCGGCAGTTGACTCAAAAATGGTGCCAAACGGTTGCAAATGCTCCCCTGAGATGTTTGGCGGTCGAAACAGTAGGCTTTTTATCACAGGAAAAGAAATCAGCCCTCGACAACTTAGCCGTCAGAAAAAGATTTTTTTGAAAAAAATCTTAAGCCCCGGGGTAACAATTTCATCAAAAATCTGACTTTCGGCAATTCACTCAAAAATGGTGTCAAACGGTTGCCAATGCTCCTCTGAAACGTTTCGCGGTCAAAACAGAAGGCTTTTTATCACAGGACAGAAAATCCTTAACCGGCAGAAAAAGATTTTTCTAAAAAAAATCCCTAAGCCCCGGGGTCACAATTTCATCAAAAATCTGACTTTCGGCAATTGACTCAAAAATGGTGCCAAACGGTTGCAAATGCTCCCCTGGGATGTTTGGCGGTCGAAACAGATGGCTTTTTAACACAGGAAAAGAAATCAGCCCTCGACAACTTAACCGGCAGAAAAACATTTTTTTGAAAAAATCCCTAAGCCCCGGGGTCAAAATTTCATCAGAAATCTGACTTTCGGCAATTCACTCAAAAATGGTGCCAAACGGTTGCAAATGCTCCCCTGAGATGTTTGGCGGTCGAAACAGAAGGCTTTTTATCACAAGAAAAGAAATCAGCCCTCGACAACTTAACTGTCAGAAAAAGATTTTTTGGAAAAAATCCCTAAGCTCACAATTTCATCAAAAAACTGACTTTCGGCAATTCACTCAAAATTGGTGCCAAACGGTTGCAAATGCTCCCCTGGGATGTTTGGCGGTCGAAACAGAAGGCTTTTTATCACAGGAAAAGAAATCAGCCCTCGACAACTTAACCGCACAAAAACATTTTTTTGAAAAAATCCCTAAGCCCCGGGGTCACAATTTCATCAAAAATCTGACTTTCGGCGATGGACTCAAAAATGGTGCCAAACACTTGCAAATGCTCCCCTGAGATGTTTGGCGGTCGAAACAGATGGCTTTTTATCACAGGAAAAGAAATCAGCCCTCGACAACTTAACCGGCAGAAAAGCATTTTTTTGAAAAAATCCCTAAGCTCCGGGGTCAAAATTTCATCAGAAATCAGACTTTCGGCAATTCACTCAAAAATGGTGCCAAATGGTTGCAAATGCTCCCCTGAAACGTTTCGCGGTCAAAACAGAAGGCTTTTTATCACAGGACAGAAAATCCTTAACCGGCAGAAAAAGATTTTTTTAAAAAAAATCCCTAAGCCCCGGGCTCACAATTTCATCAAAAATCTGACTTTCGGCAATTCACTCAAAAATGGTGTCAAACGGTTGCAAATGCTCCCCTAAAACCTTTCGCGGTCAAAACAGAAGGCTTTTTATCACAGGACAGAAAATCCTTAACCGGCAGAAAAAGATTTTTCTAAAAAAAATCCCTAAGCCCCGGGGTCACAATTTCATCAAAAATCTGACTTTGGGCAATTCACTCAAAAATGGCGTCAAACGGTTGCAAATGCTCCCCTGAAACGTTTCGCGGTCAAAACAGAAGGCTTTTTATCACAGGACAGAAAATCCTTAACCGGCAGAAAAAGATTTTTCGAAAAAAAATCCCTAAGCCCCGGGGTCACAATTTCATCAAAAATCTGACTTTCGGCAATTGACTCAAAAATGGTGCCAAACGGTTGCAAATGCTCCCCTGAGATGTTTGGCGGTCGAAACAGTAGGCTTTTTATCACAGGAAAAGAAATCAGCCCTCGACAACTTAGCCGTCAGAAAAAGATTTTTTTGAAAAAAATCTTAAGCCCCGGGGTAACAATTTCATCAAAAATCTGACTTTCGGCAATTCACTCAAAAATGGTGTCAAACGGTTGCCAATGCTCCTCTGAAACGTTTCGCGGTCAAAACAGAAGGCTTTTTATCACAGGACAGAAAATCCTTAACCGGCAGAAAAAGATTTTTCTAAAAAAAATCCCTAAGCCCCGGGGTCACAATTTCATCAAAAATCTGACTTTCGGCAATTGACTCAAAAATGGTGCCACACGGTTGCAAATGCTCCCCTGAGATGTTTGGCGGTCGAAACAGTAGGCTTTTTATCACAGGAAAAGAAATCAGCCCTCGACAACTTAGCCGTCAGAAAAAGATTTTTTTGAAAAAATTCTTAAGCCCCGGGGTCACAATTTCATCAAAAATCTGACTTTCGGCAATTCACTCAAAAATGGTGTCAAACGGTTGCAAATGCTCCCCTAAAACCTTTCGCGGTCAAAACAGAAGGCTTTTTATCACAGGACAGAAAATCCTTAACCGGCAGAAAAAGATTTTTCTAAAAAAAATCCCTAAGCCCCGGGGTCACAATTTCATCAAAAATCTGACTTTGGGCAATTCACTCAAAAATGGCGTCAAACGGTTGCAAATGCTCCCCTGAAACGTTTCGCGGTCAAAACAGAAGGCTTTTTATCACAGGACAGAAAATCCTTAACCGGCAGAAAAAGATTTTTCGAAAAAAAATCCCTAAGCCCCGGGGTCACAATTTCATCAAAAATCTGACTTTCGGCAATTGACTCAAAAATGGTGCCAAACGGTTGCAAATGCTCCCCTGAGATGTTTGGCGGTCGAAACAGTAGGCTTTTTATCACAGGAAAAGAAATCAGCCCTCGACAACTTAGCCGTCAGAAAAAGATTTTTTTGAAAAAAATCTTAAGCCCCGGGGTAACAATTTCATCAAAAATCTGACTTTCGGCAATTCACTCAAAAATGGTGTCAAACGGTTGCCAATGCTCCTCTGAAACGTTTCGCGGTCAAAACAGAAGGCTTTTTATCACAGGACAGAAAATCCTTAACCGGCAGAAAAAGATTTTTCTAAAAAAAATCCCTAAGCCCCGGGGTCACAATTTCATCAAAAATCTGACTTTCGGCAATTGACTCAAAAATGGTGCCACACGGTTGCAAATGCTCCCCTGAGATGTTTGGCGGTCGAAACAGTAGGCTTTTTATCACAGGAAAAGAAATCAGCCCTCGACAACTTAGCCGTCAGAAAAAGATTTTTTTGAAAAAATTCTTAAGCCCCGGGGTCACAATTTCATCAAAAATCTGACTTTCGGCAATTCACTCAAAAATGGTGTCAAACGGTTGCAAATGCTCCCCTAAAACCTTTCGCGGTCAAAACAGAAGGCTTTTTATCACAGGACAGAAAATCCTTAACCGGCAGAAAAAGATTTTTCTAAAAAAAATCCCTAAGCCCCGGGGTCACAATTTCATCAAAAATCTGACTTTGGGCAATTCACTCAAAAATGGCGTCAAACGGTTGCAAATGCTCCCCTGAAACGTTTCGCGGTCAAAACAGAAGGCTTTTTATCACAGGACAGAAAATCCTTAACCGGCAGAAAAAGATTTTTCGAAAAAAAATCCCTAAGCCCCGGGGTCACAATTTCATCAAAAATCTGACTTTCGGCAATTGACTCAAAAATGGTGCCAAACGGTTGCAAATGCTCCCCTGAGATGTTTGGCGGTCGAAACAGATGGCTTTTTATCACAGGAAAAGAAATCAGCCCTCGACAACTTAGCCGTCAGAAAAAGATTTTTTTGAAAAAAATCTTAAGCCCCGGGGTCACAATTTCATCAAAAATCTGACTTTCGGCAGTTGACTCAAAAATGGTGCCAAACGGTTGCAAATGCTCCCCTGAGATGTTTGGCGGTCGAAACAGAAGGCTTTTTATCACAGGAAAAGAAATCAGCCCTCGACAACTTAGCCGTCAGAAAAAGATTTTTTTGAAAAAAATCTTAAGGCCCGGGGTAACAATTTCATCAAAAATCTGACTTTCGGCAATTCACTCAAAAATGGTGTCACACGGTTGCAAATGCTCCTCTGAAACGTTTCGCGGTCAAAACAGAAGGCTTTTTATCAAAGGACAGAAAATCCTTAACCGGCAGAAAAAGATTTTTCTAAAAAAAATCCCTAAGCCCCGGGGTCACAATTTCATCAAAAATCTGACTTTCGGCAATTGACTCAAAAATGGTGCCAAACGGTTGCAAATGCTCCCCTGAGATGTTTGGCGGTCGAAACAGTAGGCTTTTTATCACAGGAAAAGAAATCAGCCCTCGACAACTTAGCCGTCAGAAAAAGATTTTTTTGAAAAAATTCTTAAGCCCCGGGGTCACAATTTCATCAAAAATCTGACTTTCGGCAATTCACTCAAAAATGGTGTCAAACGGTTGCAAATGCTCCCCTAAAACCTTTCGCGGTCAAAACAGAAGGCTTTTTATCACAGGACAGAAAATCCTTAACCGGCAGAAAAAGATTTTTCTAAAAAAAATCCCTAAGCCCCGGGGTCACAATTTCATCAAAAATCTGACTTTGGGCAATTCACTCAAAAATGGCGTCAAACGGTTGCAAATGCTCCCCTGAAACGTTTCGCGGTCAAAACAGAAGGCTTTTTATCACAGGACAGAAAATCCTTAACCGGCAGAAAAAGATTTTTCGAAAAAAAAATCCCTAAGCCCCGGGGTCACAATTTCATCAAAAATCTGACTTTCGGCAATTGACTCAAAAATGGTGCCAAACGGTTGCAAATGCTCCCCTGAGATGTTTGGCGGTCGAAACAGATGGCTTTTTATCACAGGAAAAGAAATCAGCCCTCGACAACTTAGCCGTCAGAAAAAGATTTTTTTGAAAAAAATCTTAAGCCCCGGGGTCACAATTTCATCAAAAATCTGACTTTCGGCAGTTGACTCAAAAATGGTGCCAAACGGTTGCAAATGCTCCCCTGAGATGTTTGGCGGTCGAAACAGTAGGCTTTTTATCACAGGAAAAGAAATCAGCCCTCGACAACTTAGCCGTCAGAAAAAGATTTTTTTGAAAAAAATCTTAAGCCCCGGGGTAACAATTTCATCAAAAATCTAACTTTCGGCAATTCACTCAAAAATGGTGTCAAACGGTTGCCAATGCTCCTCTGAAACGTTTCGCGGTCAAAACAGAAGGCTTTTTATCACAGTACAGAAAATCCTTAACCGGCAGAAAAAGATTTTTCTAAAAAAAATCCCTAAGCCCCGGGGTCACAATTTCATCAAAAATCTGACTTTCGGCAATTGACTCAAAAATGGTGCCAAACGGTTGCAAATGCTCCCCTGGGATGTTTGGCGGTCGAAACAGAAGGCTTTTTATCTCAGGAAAAGAAATCAGCCCTCGACAACTTAACTGTCAGAAAAAGATTTTTTTGAAAAAATCCCTAAGCCCCGGGGTCACAATTTCATCAAAAATCTGACTTTCGGCAATTCACTCAAAAATGGTGCCAAACGGTTGCAAATGCTCCCCTGAAACGTTTCGCAGTCAAAACAGAAGGCTTTTTATCACAGGACAGAAAATCCTTAACCGGCAGAAAAAGATTTTTTTTAAAAAAATCCCTAAGCCCCGGGCTCACAATTTCATCAAAAATCTGACTTTTGGCAATTCACTCAAAAATGGTGCCAAACGGTTGCAAATGCTCCCCTGAGATGTTTGGCGTTCGAAACAGAAGGCCTTTTATCACAGGAAAAGAAATCAGCCCGCGACAACTTAGCCGTCAGAAAAAGATTTTTTTGAAAAAAATCTTAAGCCCCGGGGTAACAATTTCATCAAAAATCTGACTTTCGGCAATTCACTCAAAAATGGTGTCACACGGTTGCAAATGCTCCTCTGAAACATTTCGCGGTCAAAACAGAAGGCTTTTTATCAAAGGACAGAAAATCCTTAACCGGCAGAAAAAGATTTTTCTAAAAAAAATCCCTAAGCCCCGGGGTCACAATTTCATCAAAAATCTGACTTTCGGCAATTCACTCAAAAATGGCGTCAAACGGTTGCAAATGCTCCCCTGAAACGTTTCGCGGTCAAAACAGAAGGCTTTTTATCACAGGACAGAAAATCCTTAACCGGCAGAAAAAGATTTTTCTAAAAAAAATCCCTAAGCCCCGGGGTCACAATTTCATCAAAAATCTGACTTTCGGCAATTGACTCAAAAATGGTGCCAAACGGTTGCAAATGCTCCCCTGAGATGTTTGGCGGTCGAAACAGATGGCTTTTTATCACAGGAAAAGAAATCAGCCCTCGACAACTTAACCGGCAGAAAAGCATTTTTTTGAGAAAATCCCTAAGCCCCGGGGTCAAAATTTCATCAGAAATCTGACTTTTGGCAATTGACTCAAAAATGGTGCCAAACGGTTGCAAATGCTCCCCTGAGATGTTTGGCGGTCGAAACAGTAGGCTTTTTATCACAGGAAAAGAAATCAGCCCTCGACAACTTAGCCGTCAGAAAAAGATTTTTTTGAAAAAAATCTTAAGCCCCGGGGTAACAATTTCATCAAAAATCTAACTTTCGGCAATTCACTCAAAAATGGTGTCAAACGGTTGCCAATGCTCCTCTGAAACGTTTCGCGGTCAAAACAGAAGGCTTTTTATCACAGGACAGAAAATCCTTTACCGGCAGAAAAAGATTTTTCTAAAAAAAATCCCTAAGCCCCGGGGTCACAATTTCATCAAAAATCAGACTTTCGGCAATTCACTCAAAAATGGTGCCAAACGGTTGCAAATGCTCCCCTGAGATGTTTGGCGGTCGAAACAGAAGGCCTTTTATCACAAGAAAAGAAATCAGCCCGCGACAACTTAACTGTCAGAAAAAGATTTTTTTAAAAAAAATCCCTAAGCCCCGGGCTCACAATTTCATCAAAAATGTGGCTTTTGGCAATTGACTCAAAAATGGTGCCAAACGGTTGCAAATGCTCCCCTGAGATGTTTGGCGGTCGAAACAGAAGGCCTTTTATCACAAGAAAAGAAATCAGCCCGCGACAACTTAACTGTCAGAAAAAGATTTTTTTAAAAAAAATCCCTAAGCCCCGGGCTCACAATTTCATCAAAAATCTGACTTTTGGCAATTGACTCAAAAATGGTGCCAAACGGTTGCAAATGCTCACCTGAGATGTTTGGCAGTCGAAACAGTAGGCTTTTTATCACAGGAAAAGAAATCAGCCCTCGACAACTTAGCCGTCAGAAAAAGATTTTTTTGAAAAAAATCTTAAGCCCCGGGGTCACAATTTCATCAAAAATCTGACTTTCGGCAGTTGACTCAAAAATGGTGCCAAACGGTTGCCAATGCTCCTCTGAAACGTTTCGCGGTCAAAACAGAAGGCTTTTTATCACAGGACAGAAAATCCTTAACCAGCAGAAAAAGATTTTTTTTAAAAAAATCCCTAAGCCCCGGGGTCACAATTTCATCAAAAATCTGACTTTTGGCAATTCACTCAAAAATGGTGCCAAATGGTTGCAAATGCTCCCCTGAGATGTTTGGCGGTCGAAACAGTAGGCCTTTTATCACAAGAAAAGAAATCAGCCCGCGACAACTTAACTGTCAGAAAAAGATTTTTTTAAAAAAAATCCCTAAGCCCCGGGCTCACAATTTCATCAAAAATCTGGCTTTTGGCAATTGACTCAAAAATGGTGCCAAACGGTTGCAAATGCTCCCCTGAGATGTTTGGCGGTCGAAACAGAAGGCCTTTTATCACAAGAAAAGAAATCAGCCCGCGACAACTTAACTGTCAGAAAAAGATTTTTTTTAAAAAAATCCCTAAGCCCCGGGCTCACAATTTCATCAAAAATCTGACTTTTGGCAATTGACTCAAAAATGGTGCCAAACGGTTGCAAATGCTCACCTGAGATGTTTGGCGGTCGAAACAGTAGGCTTTTTATCACAGGAAAAGAAATCAGCCCTCGACAACTTAGCCGTCAGAAAAAGATTTTTTTGAAAAAAATCTTAAGCCCCGGGGTCACAATTTCATCAAAAATCTGACTTTCGGCAGTTGACTCAAAAATGGTGCCAAACGGTTGCAAATGCTCCCCTGAGATGTTTGGCGGTCGAAACAGTAGGCTTTTTATCACAGGAAAAGAAATCAGCCCTCGACAACTTAGCCGTCAGAAAAAGATTTTTTTGAAAAAAATCTTAAGCCCCGGGGTAACAATTTCATCAAAAATCTGACTTTCGGCAATTCACTCAAAAATGGTGTCAAACGGTTGCCAATGCTCCTCTGAAACGTTTCGCGGTCAAAACAGAAGGCTTTTTATCACAGGACAGAAAATCCTTAACCGGCAGAAAAAGATTTTTCTAAAAAAAATCCCTAAGCCCCGGGGTCACAATTTCATCAAAAATCTGACTTTCGGCAATTGACTCAAAAATGGTGCCAAACGGTTGCAAATGCTCCCCTGAGATGTTTGGCGGTCGAAACAGAAGGCTTTTTATCTCAGGAAAAGAAATCAGCCCTCGACAACTTAACTGTCAGAAAAAGATTTTTTTGAAAAAATCCCTAAGCCCCGGGGTCACAATTTCATCAAAAATCTGACTTTCGGCAATTCACTCAAAAATGGTGCCAAACGGTTGCAAATGCTCCCCTGGGATGTTTGGCGGTCGAAACAGATGGCTTTTTAACACAGGAAAAGAAATCAGCCCTCGACAACTTAACCGGCAGAAAAACATTTTTTTGAAAAAATCCCTAAGCCCCGGGGTCAAAATTTCATCAGAAATCTGACTTTCGGCAATTCACTCAAAAATGGTGCCAAACGGTTGCAAATGCTCCCCTGAGATGTTTGGCGGTCGAAACAGAAGGCTTTTTATCACAAGAAAAGAAATCAGCCCTCGACAACTTAACTGTCAGAAAAAGATTTTTTGGAAAAAATCCCTAAGCTCACAATTTCATCAAAAAACTGACTTTCGGCAATTCACTCAAAATTGGTGCCAAACGGTTGCAAATGCTCCCCTGGGATCTTTGGCGGTCGAAACAGAAGGCTTTTTATCACAGGAAAAGAAATCAGCCCTCGACAACTTAACCGCACAAAAACATTTTTTTGAAAAAATCCCTAAGCCCCGGGGTCACAATTTCATCAAAAATCTGACTTTCGGCAATTGACTCAAAAATGGTGCCAAACACTTGCAAATGCTCCCCTGAGATGTTTGGCGGTCGAAACAGATGGCTTTTTATCACAGGAAAAGAAATCAGCCCTCGACAACTTAACCGGCAGAAAAGCATTTTTTTGAAAAAATCCCTAAGCCCCGGGGTCAAAATTTCATCAGAAATCTGACTTTTGGCAATTGATTCAAAAATGGTGCCAAACGGTTGCAAATGCTCACCTGAGATGTTTGGCGGTCGAAACAGTAGGCTTTTTATCACGGGAAAAGAAATCAGCCCTCGACAACTTAGCCGTCAGAAAAAGATTTTTTTGAAAAAAATCTTAAGCCCCGGGGTCATAATTTCATCAAAAATCTGACTTTCGGCAGTTGACTCAAAAATGGTGCCAAACGGTTGCAAATGCTCCCCTGAGATGTTTGGCGGTCGAAACAGTAGGCTTTTTATCACAGGAAAAGAAATCAGCCCTCGACAACTTAGCCGTCAGAAAAAGATTTTTTTGAAAAGAATCTTAAGCCCCGGGGTAACAATTTCATCAAAAATCTAACTTTCGGCAATTCACTCAAAAATGGTGTCAAACGGTTGCCAATGCTCCTCTGAAACGTTTCGCGGTCAAAACAGAAGGCTTTTTATCACAGGACAGAAAATCCTTAACCGGCAGAAAAAGATTTTTCTAAAAAAAATCCCTAAGCCCCGGGGTCACAATTTCATCAAAAATCTGACTTTCGGCAATTGACTCAAAAATGGTGCCAAACGGTTGCAAATGCTCCCCTGAAACGTTTCGCAGTCAAAACAGAAGGCTTTTTATCACAGGACAGAAAATCCTTAACCGGCAGAAAAAGATTTTTTTAAAAAAAATCCCTGAGCCCCGGGCTCACAATTTCATCAAAAATCTGACTTTTGGCAATTCACTCAAAAATGGTGCCAAACGGTTGCAAATGCTCCCCTGAGATGTTTGGCGGTCGAAACAGAAGGCCTTTTATCACAAGAAAAGAAATCAGCCCGCGACAACTTAACTGTCAGAAAAAGATTTTTTTAAAAAAAATCCCTAAGCCCCGGGCTCACAATTTCATCAAAAATCTGGCTTTTGGCAATTGACTCAAAAATGGTGCCAAACGGTTGCAAATGCTCCCCTGAGATGTTTGGCGGTCGAAACAGAAGGCCTTTTATCACAAGAAAAGAAATCAGCCCGCGACAACTTAACTGTCAGAAAAAGATTTTTTTAAAAAAAATCCCTAAGCCCCGGGCTCACAATTTCATCAAAAATCTGGCTTTTGGCAATTGACTCAAAAATGGTGCCAAACGGTTGCAAATGCTCCCCTGAGATGTTTGGCGGTCGAAACAGAAGGCCTTTTATCACAAGAAAAGAAATCAGCCCGCGACAACTTAACTGTCAGAAAAAGATTTTTTTAAAAAAAATCCCTAAGCCCCGGGCTCACAATTTCATCAAAAATCTGACTTTTGGCAATTGACTCAAAAATGGTGCCAAACGGTTGCAAATGCTCACCTGAGATGTTTGGCGGTCGAAACAGTAGGCTTTTTATCACAGGAAAAGAAATCAGCCCTCGACAACTTAGCCGTCAGAAAAAGATTTTTTTGAAAAAAATCTTAAGCCCCGGGGTCACAATTTCATCAAAAATCTGACTTTCGGCAGTTGACTCAAAAATGGTGCCAAACGGTTGCAAATGCTCCTCTGAAACGTTTCGCGGTCAAAACAGAAGGCTTTTTATCACAGGACAGAAAATCCTTAACCGGCAGAAAAAGATTTTTCTAAAAAAAATCCCTAAGCCCCGGGGTCACAATTTCATCAAAAATCTGACTTTCGGCAATTGACTCAAAAATGGTGCCAAACGGTTGCAAATGCTCCCCTGAGATGTTTGGCGGTCGAAACAGAAGGCTTTTTATCTCAGGAAAAGAAATCAGCCCTCGACAACTTAACTGTCAGAAAAAGATTTTTTTGAAAAAATCCCTAAGCCCCGGGGTCACAATTTCATCAAAAATCTGACTTTCGGCAATTCACTCAAAAATGGTGCCAAACGGTTGCAAATGCTCCCCTGAAACGTTTCGCGGTCAAAACAGAAGGCTTTTTATCACAGGACAGAAAATTCTTAACCGGCAGAAAAAGATTTTTTTTAAAAAAATCCCTAAGCCCCGGGCTCACAATTTCATCAAAAATCTGACTTTTGGCAATTCACTCAAAAATGGTGCCAAACGGTTGCAAATGCTCCCCTGAGATGTTTGGCGGTCGAAACAGTAGGCCTTTTATCACAAGAAAAGAAATCAGCCCGCGACAACTTAACTGTCAGAAAAAGATTTTTTTAAAAAAAATCCCTAAGCCCCGGGCTCACAATTTCATCAAAAATCTGGCTTTTGGCAATTGACTCAAAAATGGTGCCAAACGGTTGCAAATGCTCCCCTGAGATGTTTGGCGGTCGAAACAGAAGGCCTTTTATCACAAGAAAAGAAATCAGCCCGCGACAACTTAACTGTCAGAAAAAGATTTTTTTTAAAAAAATCCCTAAGCCCCGGGCTCACAATTTCATCAAAAATCTGACTTTTGGCAATTGACTCAAAAATGGTGCCAAACGGTTGCAAATGCTCACCTGAGATGTTTGGCGGTCGAAACAGTAGGCTTTTTATCACAGGAAAAGAAATCAGCCCTCGACAACTTAGCCGTCAGAAAAAGATTTCTTTGAAAAAAATCTTAAGCCCCGGGGTCACAATTTCATCAAAAATCTGACTTTCGGCAGTTGACTCAAAAATGGTGCCAAACGGTTGCAAATGCTCCCCTGAGATGTTTGGCGGTCGAAACAGTAGGCTTTTTATCACAGGAAAAGAAATCAGCCCTCGACAACTTAGCCGTCAGAAAAAGATTTTTTTGAAAAAAATCTTAAGCCCCGGGGTAACAATTTCATCAAAAATCTGACTTTCGGCAATTCACTCAAAAATGGTGTCAAACGGTTGCCAATGCTCCTCTGAAACGTTTCGCGGTCAAAACAGAAGGCTTTTTATCACAGGACAGAAAATCCTTAACCGGCAGAAAAAGATTTTTCTAAAAAAAATCCCTAAGCCCCGGGGTCACAATTTCATCAAAAATCTGACTTTCGGCAATTGACTCAAAAATGGTGCCAAACGGTTGCAAATGCTCCCCTGAGATGTTTGGCGGTCGAAACAGAAGGCTTTTTATCTCAGGAAAAGAAATCAGCCCTCGACAACTTAACTGTCAGAAAAAGATTTTTTTGAAAAAATCCCTAAGCCCCGGGGTCACAATTTCATCAAAAATCTGACTTTCGGCAATTCACTCAAAAATGGTGCCAAACACGTGCAAATGGTCCCCTGAGATGTTTGGCGGTCGAAACAGATGGCTTTTTATCACAGGAAAAGAAATCAGCCCTCGACAACTTAACCGGCAGAAAAGCATTTTTTTGAAAAAATCCCTAAGCCCCGGGCTCACAATTTCATCAAAAATCTGACTTTTGGCAATTGACTCAAAAATGGTGCCAAACGGTTGCAAATGCTCACCTGAGATGTTTGGCGGTCGAAACAGTAGGCTTTTTATCACAGGAAAAGAAATCAGCCCTCGACAACTTAGCCGTCAGAAAAAGATTTTTTTGAAAAAAATCTTAAGCCCCGGGGTCACAATTTCATCAAAAATCTGACTTTCGGCAGTTGACTCAAAAATGGTGCCAAACGGTTGCAAATGCTCCCCTGAGATGTTTGGCGGTCGAAACAGTAGGCTTTTTATCACAGGAAAAGAAATCAGCCCTCGACCACTTAGCCGTCAGAAAAAGATTTTTTTGAAAAAAATCTTAAGCCCCGGGGTAACAATTTCATCAAAAATCTGACTTTCGGCAATTCACTCAAAAATGGTGTCACACGGTTGCCAATGCTCCTCTGAAACGTTTCGCGGTCAAAACAGAAGGCTTTTTATCACAGGACAGAAAATCCTTAACCGGCAGAAAAAGATTTTTCTGAAAAAAAATCCCTAAGCCCCGGGGTCACAATTTCATCAAAAATCTGACTTTCGGCAATTGACTCAAAAATGGTGCCAAACGGTTGCAAATGCTCCCCTGAGATGTTTGGCGGTCGAAACAGAAGGCTTTTTATCTCAGGAAAAGAAATCAGCCCTCGACAACTTAACTGTCAGAAAAAGATTTTTTTGAAAAAATCCCTAAGCCCCGGGGTCACAATTTCATCAAAAATCTGACTTTCGGCAATTCACTCAAAAATGGTGTCAAACGGTTGCAAATGCTCCCCTGAAACGTTTCGCGGTCAAAACAGAAGTCTTTTTATCACAGGACAGAAAATCCTTAACCGGCAGAAAAAGATTTTTCTAAAAAAAATCCCTAAGCCCCGGGGTCACAATTTCATCAAAAATCTGACTTTCGGCAATTGACTCAAAAATGGTGCCAAACGGTTGCAAATGCTCCCCTGGGATGTTTGGCGGTCGAAACAGATGGCTTTTTAACACAGGAAAAGAAATCAGCCCTCGACAACTTAACCGGCAGAAAAACATTTTTTTGAAAAAATCCCTAAGCCCCGGGGTCAAAATTTCATCAGAAATCTGACTTTCGGCAATTCACTCAAAAATGGTGCCAAACGGTTGCAAATGCTCCCCTGAGATGTTTGGCGGTCGAAACAGAAGGCATTTTATCACAAGAAAAGAAATCAGCCCTCGACAACTTAACTGTCAGAAAAAGATTTTTTGGAAAAAATCCCTAAGCTCACAATTTCATCAAAAAACTGACTTTCGGCAATTCACTCAAAATTGGTGCCAAACACTTGCAAATGCTCCCCTGAGATGTTTGGCGGTCGAAACAGATGGCTTTTTATCACAGGAAAAGAAATCAGCCCTCGACAACTTAACCGGCAGAAAAGCATTTTTTTGAAAAAAACCCTAAGCCCCGGGGTCAAAATTTCATCAGAAATCTGACTTTCGGCAATTCACTCAAAAATGGTGCCAAATGGTTGCAAATGCTCCCCTGAAACGTTTCGCGGTCAAAACAGAAGGCTTTTTATCACAGGACAGAAAATCCTTAACCGGCAGAAAAAGATTTTTCTAAAAAAAATCCCTAAGCCCCGGGGTCACAATTTCATCAAAAATCTGACTTTCGGCAATTGACTCAAAAATGGTGCCAAACGGTTGCAAATGCTCCCCTGAGATATTTGGCGGTCGAAACAGAAGGCTTTTTATCTCAGGAAAAGAAATCAGCCCTCGACAACTTAACTGTCAGAAAAAGATTTTTTTGAAAAAATCCCTAAGCCCCGGGCTCACAATTTCATCAAAAATCTGACTTTCGGCAATTCACTCAATAATGGTGTCAAACGGTTGCAAATGCTCCCCTGAAACGTTTCACGGTCAAAACAGAAGGCTTTTTATCACAGGACAGAAAATCCTTAACCGGCAGAAAAAGATTTTTTTAAAAAAAATCCCTAAGCCCCGGGCTCACAATTTCATCAAAAATCTGACTTTTGGCAATTCACTCAAAAATGGTGCCAAACGGTTGCAAATGCTCCCCTGAGATGTTTGGCGGTCGAAACAGAAGGCCTTTTATCACAAGAAAAGAAATCAGCCCGCGACAACTTAACTGTCAGAAAAAGATTTTTTTAAAAAAAATCCCTAAGCCCCGGGCTCACAATTTCATCAAAAATCTGGCTTTTGGCAATTGACTCAAAAATGGTGCCAAATGGTTGCAAATGCTCCCCTGAGATGTTTGGCGGTCAAAACAGAAGGCCTTTTATCACAAGAAAAGAAATCAGCCCGCGACAACTTAACTGTCAGAAAAAGATTTTTAAAAAAAAAATCCCTAAGCCCCGGGCTCACAATTTCATCAAAAATCTGACTTTTGGCAATTGACTCAAAAATGGTGCCAAACGGTTGCAAATGCTCACCTGAGATGTTTGGCGGTCGAAACAGTAGGCTTTTTATCACAGGAAAAGAAATCAGCCCTCGACAACTTAGCCGTCAGAAAAAGATTTTTTTGAAAAAAATCTTAAGCCCCGGGGTCACAATTTCATCAAAAATCTGACTTTCGGCAGTTGACTCAAAAATGGTGCCAAACGGTTGCAAATGCTCCCCTGAGATGTTTGGCGGTCGAAACAGTAGGCTTTTTATCACAGGAAAAGAAATCAGCCCTCGACCACTTAGCCGTCAGAAAAAGATTTTTTTGAAAAAAATCTTAAGCCCCGGGGTAACAATTTCATCAAAAATCTGACTTTCGGCAATTCACTCAAAAATGGTGTCACACGGTTGCCAATGCTCCTCTGAAACGTTTCGCGGTCAAAACAGAAGGCTTTTTATCACAGGACAGAAAATCCTTAACCGGCAGAAAAAGATTTTTCTGAAAAAAAATCCCTAAGCCCCGGGGTCACAATTTCATCAAAAATCTGACTTTCGGCAATTGACTCAAAAATGGTGCCAAACGGTTGCAAATGCTCCCCTGAGATGTTTGGCGGTCGAAACAGAAGGCTTTTTATCTCAGGAAAAGAAATCAGCCCTCGACAACTTAACTGTCAGAAAAAGATTTTTTTGAAAAAATCCCTAAGCCCCGGGGTCACAATTTCATCAAAAATCTGACTTTCGGCAATTCACTCAAAAATGGTGTCAAACGGTTGCAAATGCTCCCCTGAAACGTTTCGCGGTCAAAACAGAAGTCTTTTTATCACAGGACAGAAAATCCTTAACCGGCAGAAAAAGATTTTTCTAAAAAAAATCCCTAAGCCCCGGGGTCACAATTTCATCAAAAATCTGACTTTCGGCAATTGACTCAAAAATGGTGCCAAACGGTTGCAAATGCTCCCCTGGGATGTTTGGCGGTCGAAACAGATGGCTTTTTAACACAGGAAAAGAAATCAGCCCTCGACAACTTAACCGGCAGAAAAACATTTTTTTGAAAAAATCCCTACCTAAGCCCCGGGGTCAAAATTTCATCAGAAATCTGACTTTCGGCAATTCACTCAAAAATGGTGCCAAACGGTTGCAAATGCTCCCCTGAGATGTTTGGCGGTCGAAACAGAAGGCTTTTTATCACAAGAAAAGAAATCAGCCCTCGACAACTTAACTGTCAGAAAAAGATTTTTTGGAAAAAATCCCTAAGCTCACAATTTCATCAAAAAACTGACTTTCGGCAATTCACTCAAAATTGGTGCCAAACTGTTGCAAATGCTCCCCTGGGATGTTTGGCGGTCGAAACAGAAGGCTTTTTATCACAGGAAAAGAAATCAGCCCTCGACAACTTAACCGCACAAAAACATTTTTTTGAAAAAATCCCTAAGCCCCGGGGTCACAATTTCATCAAAAATCTGACTTTCGGCAATTGACTCAAAAATGGTGCCAAACACTTGCAAATGCTCCCCTGAGATGTTTGGCGGTCGAAACAGATGGCTTTTTATCACAGGAAAAGAAATCAGCCCTCGACAACTTAACCGGCAGAAAAGCATTTTTTTGAAAAAATCCCTAAGCCCCGGGGTCAAAATTTCATCAGAAATCTGACTTTCGGCAATTCACTCAAAAATGGTGCCAAATGGTTGCAAATGCTCCCCTGAAACGTTTCGCGGTCAAAACAGAAGGCTTTTTATCACAGGACAGAAAATCCTTAACCGGCAGAAAAAGATTTTTCTAAAAAAAATCCCTAAGCCCCGGGGTCACAATTTCATCAAAAATCTGACTTTCGGCAATTGACTCAAAAATGGTGCCAAACGGTTGCAAATGCTCCCCTGAGATATTTGGCGGTCGAAACAGAAGGCTTTTTATCTCAGGAAAAGAAATCAGCCCTCGACAACTTAACTGTCAGAAAAAGATTTTTTTGAAAAAATCCCTAAGCCCCGGGGTCACAATTTCATCAAAAATCTGACTTTCGGCAATTCACTCAAAAATGGTGTCAAACGGTTGCAAATGCTCCCCTGAAACGTTTCGCGGTCAAAACAGAAGGCTTTTTATCACAGGACAGAAAATCCTTAACCGGCAGAAAAAGATTTTTTTAAAAAAAATCCCTAAGCCCCGGGCTCACAATTTCATCAAAAATCTGACTTTTGGCAATTCACTCAAAAATGGTGCCAAACGGTTGCAAATGCTCCCCTGAGATGTTTGGCGGTCGAAACAGAAGGCCTTTTATCACAAGAAAAGAAATCAGCCCGCGACAACTTAACTGTCAGAAAAAGATTTTTTTAAAAAAAATCCCTAAGCCCCGGGCTCACAATTTCATCAAAAATCTGGCTTTTGGCAATTGACTCAAAAATGGTGCCAAATGGTTGCAAATGCTCCCCTGAGATGTTTGGCGGTCGAAACAGAAGGCCTTTTATCACAAGAAAAGAAATCAGCCCGCGACAACTTAACTGTCAGAAAAAGATTTTTTTAAAAAAAATCCCTAAGCCCCGGGCTCACAATTTCATCAAAAATCTGACTTTTGGCAATTGACTCAAAAATGGTGCCAAACGGTTGCAAATGCTCACCTGAGATGTTTGGCGGTCGAAACAGTAGGCTTTTTATCACAGGAAAAGAAATCAGCCCTCGACAACTTAGCCGTCAGAAAAAGATTTTTTTGAAAAAAATCTTAAGCCCCGGGGTCACAATTTCATCAAAAATCTGACTTTCGGCAGTTGACTCAAAAATGGTGCCAAACGGTTGCAAATGCTCCCCTGAGATGTTTGGCGGTCGAAACAGTAGGCTTTTTATCACAGGAAAAGAAATCAGCCCTCGACAACTTAGCCGTCAGAAAAAGATTTTTTTGAAAAAAATCTTAAGCCCCGGGGTAACAATTTCATCAAAAATCTGACTTTCGGCAATTCACTCAAAAATGGTGTCAAACGGTTGCCAATGCTCCTCTGAAACGTTTCGCGGTCAAAACAGAAGGCTTTTTATCACAGGACAGAAAATCCTTAACCGGCAGAAAAAGATTTTTCTAAAAAAAATCCCTAAGCCCCGGGGTCACAATTTCATCAAAAATCTGACTTTCGGCAATTGACTCAAAAATGGTGCCAAACGGTTGCAAATGCTCCCCTGAGATGTTTGGCGGTCGAAACAGAAGGCTTTTTATCTCAGGAAAAGAAATCAGCCCTCGACAACTTAACTGTCAGAAAAAGATTTTTTTGAAAAAATCCCTAAGCCCCGGGGTCACAATTTCATCAAAAATCTGACTTTCGGCAATTCACTCAAAAATGGTGTCAAACGGTTGCAAATGCTCCCCTGAAACGTTTCGCGGTCAAAACAGAAGTCTTTTTATCACAGGACAGAAAATCCTTAACCGGCAGAAAAAGATTTTTCTAAAAAAAATCCCTAAGCCCCGGGGTCACAATTTCATCAAAAATCTGACTTTCGGCAATTGACTCAAAAATGGTGCCAAACGGTTGCAAATGCTCCCCTGGGATGTTTGGCGGTCGAAACAGATGGCTTTTTAACACAGGAAAAGAAATCAGCCCTCGACAACTTAACCGGCAGAAAAACATTTTTTTGAAAAAATCCCTAAGCCCCGGGGTCACAATTTCATCAAAAATCTGACTTTCGGCAATTCACTCAAAAATGGTGCCAAACGGTTGCAAATGCTCCCCTGAGATGTTTGGCGGTCGAAACAGAAGGCTTTTTATCACAAGAAAAGAAATCAGCCCTCGACAACTTAACTGTCAGAAAAAGATTTTTTGGAAAAAATCCCTAAGCTCACAATTTCATCAAAAAACTGACTTTCGGCAATTCACTCAAAATTGGTGCCAAACGGTTGCAAATGCTCCCCTGGGATGTTTGGCGGTCGAAACAGAAGGCTTTTTATCACAGGAAAAGAAATCAGCCCTCGACAACTTAACCGCACAAAAACATTTTTTTGAAAAAATCCCTAAGCCCCGGGGTCAAAATTTCATCAGAAATCTGACTTTCGGCAATTCACTCAAAAATGGTGCCAAACGGTTGCAAATGCTCCCCTGAGATGTTTGGCGGTCGAAACAGAAGGCTTTTTATCACAAGAAAAGAAATCAGCCCTCGACAACTTAACTGTCAGAAAAAGATTTTTTGGAAAAAATCCCTAAGCTCACAATTTCATCAAAAAACTGACTTTCGGCAATTCACTCAAAATTGGTGCCAAACGGTTGCAAATGCTCCCCTGGGATGTTTGGCGGTCGAAACAGAAGGCTTTTTATCACAGGAAAAGAAATCAGCCCTCGACAACTTAACCGCACAAAAACATTTTTTTGAAAAAATCCCTAAGCCCCGGGGTCACAATTTCATCAAAAATCTGACTTTCGGCAATTGACTCAAAAATGGTGCCAAACACTTGCAAATGCTCCCCTGAGATGTTTGGCGGTCGAAACAGATGGCTTTTTATCACAGGAAAAGAAATCAGCCCTCGACAACTTAACTGTCAGAAAAAGATTTTTTTGAAAAAATCCCTAAGCCCCGGGGTCAAAATTTCATCAGAAATCTGACTTTCGGCAATTCACTCAAAAATGGTGTCAAACGGTTGCAAATGCTCCCCTGAAACGTTTCGCGGTCAAAACAGAAGGCTTTTTATCACAGGACAGAAAATCCTTAACCGGCAGAAAAAGATTTTTTTTAAAAAAATCCCTAAGCCCCGGGCTCACAATTTCATCAAAAATCTGACTTTCGGCAATTCACTCAAAAATGGTGTCAAACGGTTGCAAATGCTCCCCTGAAACGTTTCGCGGTCAAAACAGAAGTTTTTTATCACAGGACAGAAAATCCTTAACCGGCAGAAAAAGATTTTTCTAAAAAAAATCCCTAAACCCCGGGGTCACAATTTCATCAAAAATCTGACTTTCGGCAATTGACTCAAAAATGGTGCCAAACGGTTGCAAATGCTCCCCTGGGATGTTTGGCGGTCGAAACAGATGGCTTTTTAACACAGGAAAAGAAATCAGCCCTCGACAACTTAACCGGCAGAAAAACATTTTTTTGAAAAAATCCCTAAGCCCCGGGGTCAAAATTTCATCAGAAATCTGACTTTCGGCAATTCACTCAAAAATGGTGCCAAACGGTTGCAAATGCTCCCCTGAGATGTTTGGCGGTCGAAACAGAAGGCTTTTTATCACAAGAAAAGAAATCAGCCCTCGACAACTTAACTGTCAGAAAAAGATTTTTTGGAAAAAATCCCTAAGCTCACAATTTCATCAAAAAACTGACTTTCGGCAATTCACTCAAAATTGGTGCCAAACGGTTGCAAATGCTCCCCTGGGATGTTTGGCGGTCGAAACAGAAGGCTTTTTATCACAGGAAAAGAAATCAGCCCTCGACAACTTAACCGCACAAAAACATTTTTTTGAAAAAATCCCTAAGCCCCGGGGTCACAATTTCATCAAAAATCTGACTTTCGGCAATTGACTCAAAAATGGTGCCAAACACTTGCAAATGCTCCCCTGAGATGTTTGGCGGTCGAAACAGATGGCTTTTTATCACAGGAAAAGAAATCAGCCCTCGACAACTTAACCGGCAGAAAAGCATTTTTTTGAAAAAATCCCTAAGCCCCGGGGTCAAAATTTCATCAGAAATCTGACTTTCGGCAATTCACTCAAAAATGGTGCCAAATGGTTGCAAATGCTCCCCTGAAACGTTTCGCGGTCAAAACAGAAGGCTTTTTATCACAGGACAGAAAATCCTTAACCGGCAGAAAAAGATTTTTCTAAAAAAAATCCCTAAGCCCCGGGGTCACAATTTCATCAAAAATCTGACTTTCGGCAATTGACTCAAAAATGGTGCCAAACGGTTGCAAATGCTCCCCTGAGATATTTGGCGGTCGAAACAGAAGGCTTTTTATCTCAGGAAAAGAAATCAGCCCTCGACAACTTAACTGTCAGAAAAAGATTTTTTTGAAAAAATCCCTAAGCCCCGGGGTCACAATTTCATCAAAAATCTGACTTTCGGCAATTCACTCAAAAATGGTGTCAAACGGTTGCAAATGCTCCCCTGAAACGTTTCGCGGTCAAAACAGAAGGCTTTTTATCACAGGACAGAAAATCCTTAACCGGCAGAAAAAGATTTTTTTAAAAAAAATCCCTAAGCCCCGGGCTCACAATTTCATCAAAAATCTGACTTTTGGCAATTCACTCAAAAATGGTGCCAAACGGTTGCAAATGCTCCCCTGAGATGTTTGGCGGTCGAAACAGAAGGCCTTTTATCACAAGAAAAGAAATCAGCCCGCGACAACTTAACTGTCAGAAAAAGATTTTTTTTAAAAAAATCCCTAAGCCCCGGGCTCACAATTTCATCAAAAATCTGGCTTTTGGCAATTGACTCAAAAATGGTGCCAAATGGTTGCAAATGCTCCCCTGAGATGTTTGGCGGTCGAAACAGAAGGCCTTTTATCACAAGAAAAGAAATCAGCCCGCGACAACTTAACTGTCAGAAAAAGATTTTTTTAAAAAAAATCCCTAAGCCCCGGGCTCACAATTTCATCAAAAATCTGACTTTTGGCAATTGACTCAAAAATGGTGCCAAACGGTTGCAAATGCTCACCTGAGATGTTTGGCGGTCGAAACAGTAGGCTTTTTATCACAGGAAAAGAAATCAGCCCTCGACAACTTAGCCGTCAGAAAAAGATTTTTTTGAAAAAAATCTTAAGCCCCGGGGTCACAATTTCATCAAAAATCTGACTTTCGGCAGTTGACTCAAAAATGGTGCCAAACGGTTGCAAATGCTCCCCTGAGATGTTTGGCGGTCGAAACAGTAGGCTTTTTATCACAGGAAAAGAAATCAGCCCTCGACAACTTAGCCGTCAGAAAAAGATTTTTTTGAAAAAAATCTTAAGCCCCGGGGTAACAATTTCATCAAAAATCTGACTTTCGGCAATTCACTCAAAAATGGTGTCAAACGGTTGCCAATGCTCCTCTGAAACGTTTCGCGGTCAAAACAGAAGGCTTTTTATCACAGGACAGAAAATCCTTAACCGGCAGAAAAAGATTTTTCTAAAAAAAATCCCTAAGCCCCGGGGTCACAATTTCATCAAAAATCTGACTTTCGGCAATTGACTCAAAAATGGTGCCAAACGGTTGCAAATGCTCCCCTGAGATGTTTGGCGGTCGAAACAGAAGGCTTTTTATCTCAGGAAAAGAAATCAGCCCTCGACAACTTAACTGTCAGAAAAAGATTTTTTTGAAAAAATCCCTAAGCCCCGGGGTCACAATTTCATCAAAAATCTGACTTTCGGCAATTCACTCAAAAATGGTGTCAAACGGTTGCAAATGCTCCCCTGAAACGTTTCGCGGTCAAAACAGAAGTCTTTTTATCACAGGACAGAAAATCCTTAACCGGCAGAAAAAGATTTTTCTAAAAAAAATCCCTAAGCCCCGGGGTCACAATTTCATCAAAAATCTGACTTTCGGCAATTGACTCAAAAATGGTGCCAAACGGTTGCAAATGCTCCCCTGGGATGTTTGGCGGTCGAAACAGATGGCTTTTTAACACAGGAAAAGAAATCAGCCCTCGACAACTTAACCGGCAGAAAAACATTTTTTTGAAAAAATCCCTAAGCCCCGGGGTCAAAATTTCATCAGAAATCTGACTTTCGGCAATTGACTCAAAAATGGTGCCAAACGGTTGCAAATGCTCCCCTGAGATGTTTGGCGGTCGAAACAGAAGGCTTTTTATCACAAGAAAAGAAATCAGCCCTCGACAACTTAACTGTCAGAAAAAGATTTTTTGGAAAAAATCCCTAAGCTCACAATTTCATCAAAAAACTGACTTTCGGCAATTCACTCAAAATTGGTGCCAAACGGTTGCAAATGCTCCCCTGGGATGTTTGGCGGTCGAAACAGAAGGCTTTTTATCACAGGAAAAGAAATCAGCCCTCGACAACTTAACCGCACAAAAACATTTTTTTGAAAAAATCCCTAAGCCCCGGGCTCACAATTTCATCAAAAATCTGACTTTCGGCAATTGACTCAAAAATGGTGCCAAACACGTGCAAATGGTCCCCTGAGATGTTTGGCGGTCGAAACAGATGGCTTTTTATCACAGGAAAAGAAATCAGCCCTCGACAACTTAACCGGCAGAAAAGCATTTTTTTGAAAAAATCCCTAAGCCCCGGGGTCAAAATTTCATCAGAAATCTGACTTTTGGCAATTCACTCAAAAATGGTGCCAAACACGTGCAAATGGTCCCCTGAGATGTTTGGCGGTCGAAACAGATGGCTTTTTATCACAGGAAAAGAAATCAGCCCTCGACAACTTAACCAGCAGAAAAGCATTTTTTTGAAAAAATCCCTAAGCCCCGGGGTCAAAATTTCATCAGAAATCTGACTTTCGGCAATTCACTCAAAAATGGTGCCAAATGGTTGCAAATGCTCCCCTGAAACGTTTCGCGGTCAAAACAGAAGGCTTTTTATCACAGGACAGAAAATCCTTAACCGGCAGAAAAATATTTTTTTAAAAAAAATCCCTAAGCCCCGGGCTCACAATTTCATCAAAAATCTGACTTTCGGCAATTCACTCAAAAATGGTGCCAAACGGTTGCAAATGCTCCCCTGAGATGTTTGGCGGTCGAAACAGAAGGCCTTTTATCACAAGAAAAGAAATCAGCCCGCGACAACTTAGCTGTCAGAAAAAGATTTTTTTGAAAAAATTCTTAAGCCCCGGGGTCACAATTTCATCAAAAATCTGACTTTCGGCAGTTGACTCAAAAATGGTGCCAAACGGTTGCAAATGCTCCCCTGAGATGTTTGGCGGTCGAAACAGTAGGCTTTTTATCACAGGAAAAGAAATCAGCCCTCGACAACTTAGCCGTCAGAAAAAGATTTTTTTGAAAAAAATCTTAAGCCCCGGGGTCACAATTTCATCAAAAATCTGACTTTCGGCAGTTGACTCAAAAATGGTGCCAAACGGTTGCAAATGCTCCCCTGAGATGTTTAGCGGTCGAAACAGTAGGCTTTTTATCACAGGAAAAGAAATCAGCCCTCGACAACAGCCGTCAGCAAAAGATTTTTTTGAAAAAAATCTTAAGCCCCGGGGTAACAATTTCATCACAAATCTGACTTTCGGCAATTCACTCAAATATGCTGTCAAACGGTTGCAAATGCTCCCCTGAAACGTTTCGCGGTCAAAACAGAAGGCTTTTTATCACAGGACAGAAAATCCTTAACCGGCAGAAAAAGATTTTTCTTAAAAAAATCCCTAAGCCCCGGGGTCACAATTTCATCAAAAATCTGACTTTCGGCAATTCACTCAAAAATGGTGTCAAACGGTTGCAAATGCTCCCCTGAAACGTTTCGCGGTCAAAACAGAAGGCTTTTTATCACAGGACAGAAAATCCTTAACCGGCAGAAAAAGATTTTTCTAAAAAAAATCCCTAAGCCCCGGGGTCACAATTTCATCAAAAATCTGACTTTCGGCAGTTGACTCAAAAATGGGGCCAAACGGTTGCAAATGCTCCCCTGGGATGTTTGGCGGTCGAAACAGATGGCTTTTTAACACAGGAAAAGAAATCAGCCCTCGACAACTTAACCGGCAGAAAAACATTTTTTTGAAAAAATCCCTAAGCCCCGGGGTCAAAATTTCATCAGAAATCTGACTTTCGGGAATTCACTCAAAAATGGTGCCAAACGGTTGCAAATGCTCCCCTGAGATGTTTGGCGGTCGAAACAGAAGGCTTTTTATCACAAGAAAAGAAATCAGCCCTCGACAACTTAACTGTCAGAAAAAGATTTTTTGGAAAAAATCCCTAAGCTCACAATTTCATCAAAAAACTGACTTTCGGCAATTCACTCAAAATTGGTGCCAAACGGTTGCAAATGCTCCCCTGGGATGTTTGGCGGTCGAAACAGAAGGCTTTTTATCACTGGAAAAGAAATCAGCCCTCGACAACTTAACCGCACAAAAACATTTTTTTGAAAAAATCCCTAAGCCCCGGGGTCACAATTTCATCAAAAATCTGACTTTCGGCAATTGACTCAAAAATGGTGCCAAACACTTGCAAATGCTCCCCTGAGATGTTTGGCGGTCGAAACAGATGGCTTTTTATCACAGGAAAAGAAATCAGCCCTCGACAACTTAACCGGCAGAAAAGCATTTTTTTGAAAAAATCCCTAAGCCCCGGGGTCAAAATTTCATCAGAAATCTGACTTTTGGCAATTGACTCAAAAATGGTGCCAAACGGTTGCAAATGCTCACCTGAGATGTTTGGCGGTCGAAACAGTAGGCTTTTTATCACGGGAAAAGAAATCAGCCCTCGACAACTTAGCCGTCAGAAAAAGATTTTTTTGAAAAAAATCTTAAGCCCCTGGGTCACAATTTCATCAAAAATCTGACTTTCGGCAATTGACTCAAAAATGGTGCCAAACGGTTGCAAATGCTCCCCTGAGATGTTTGGCGGTCGAAACAGTAGGCTTTTTATCACAGGAAAAGAAATCAGCCCTCGACAACTTAGCCGTCAGAAAAAGATTTTTTTGAAAAAAATCTTAAGCCCCGGGGTAACAATTTCATCAAAAATCTAACTTTCGGCAATTCACTCAAAAATGGTGTCAAACGGTTGCCAATGCTCCTCTGAAACGTTTCGCGGTCAAAACAGAAGGCTTTTTATCACAGGACAGAAAATCCTTAACCGGCAGAAAAAGATTTTTCTAAAAAAAATCCCTAAGCCCCGGGGTCACAATTTCATCAAAAATCTGACTTTCGGCAATTGACTCAAAAATGGTGCCAAACGGTTGCAAATGCTCCCCTGGGATGTTTGGCGGTCGAAACAGAAGGCTTTTTATCTCAGGAAAAGAAATCAGCCCTCGACAACTTAACTGTCAGAAAAAGATTTTTTTGAAAAAATCCCTAAGCCCCGGGGTCACAATTTCATCAAAAATCTGACTTTCGGCAATTCACTCAAAAATGGTGCCAAACGGTTGCAAATGCTCCCCTGAAACGTTTCGCGGTCAAAACAGAAGGCTTTTTATCACAGGACAGAAAATCCTTAACCGGCAGAAAAAGATTTTTTTTTAAAAAATCCCTAAGCCCCGGGCTCACAATTTCATCAAAAATCTGACTTTTGGCAATTCACTCAAAAATGGTGCCAAACGGTTGCAAATGCTCCCCTGAGATGTTTGGCGGTCGAAACAGAAGGCCTTTTATCACAAGAAAAGAAATCAGCCCGCGACAACTTAACTGTCAGAAAAAGATTTTTTTAAAAAAAATCCCTAAGCCCCGGGCTCACAATTTCATCAAAAATCTGGCTTTTGGCAATTGACTCAAAAATGGTGCCAAACGGTTGCAAATGCTCCCCTGAGATGTTTGGCGGTCGAAACAGAAGGCCTTTTATCACAAGAAAAGAAATCAGCCCGCGACAACTTAACTGTCAGAAAAAGATTTTTTTAAAAAAAATCCCTAAGCCCCGGGCTCACAATTTCATCAAAAATCTGACTTTTGGCAATTGACTCAAAAATGGTGCCAAACGGTTGCAAATGCTCACCTGAGATGTTTGGCGGTCGAAACAGTAGGCTTTTTATCACAGGAAAAGAAATCAGCCCTCGACAACTTAGCCGTCAGAAAAAGATTTTTTTGAAAAAAATCTTAAGCCCCGGGGTCACAATTTCATCAAAAATCTGACTTTCGGCAGTTGACTCAAAAATGGTGCCAAACGGTTGCAAATGCTCCCCTGAGATGTTTGGCGGTCGAAACAGTAGGCTTTTTATCACAGGAAAAGAAATCAGCCCTCGACAACTTAGCCGTCAGAAAAAGATTTTTTTGAAAAAAATCTTAAGCCCCGGGGTCACAATTTCATCAAAAATCTGACTTTCGGCAGTTGACTCAAAAATGGTGCCAAACGGTTGCAAATGCTCCCCTGAGATGTTTAGCGGTCGAAACAGTAGGCTTTTTATCACAGGAAAAGAAATCAGCCCTCGACAACAGCCGTCAGCAAAAGATTTTTTTGAAAAAAATCTTAAGCCCCGGGGTAACAATTTCATCACAAATCTGACTTTCGGCAATTCACTCAAATATGCTGTCAAACGGTTGCAAATGCTCCCCTGAAACGTTTCGCGGTCAAAACAGAAGGCTTTTTATCACAGGACAGAAAATCCTTAACCGGCAGAAAAAGATTTTTCTTAAAAAAATCCCTAAGCCCCGGGGTCACAATTTCATCAAAAATCTGACTTTCGGCAATTCACTCAAAAATGGTGTCAAACGGTTGCAAATGCTCCCCTGAAACGTTTCGCGGTCAAAACAGAAGGCTTTTTATCACAGGACAGAAAATCCTTAACCGGCAGAAAAAGATTTTTCTAAAAAAAATCCCTAAGCCCCGGGGTCACAATTTCATCAAAAATCTGACTTTCGGCAGTTGACTCAAAAATGGGGCCAAACGGTTGCAAATGCTCCCCTGGGATGTTTGGCGGTCGAAACAGATGGCTTTTTAACACAGGAAAAGAAATCAGCCCTCGACAACTTAACCGGCAGAAAAACATTTTTTTGAAAAAATCCCTAAGCCCCGGGGTCAAAATTTCATCAGAAATCTGACTTTCGGGAATTCACTCAAAAATGGTGCCAAACGGTTGCAAATGCTCCCCTGAGATGTTTGGCGGTCGAAACAGAAGGCTTTTTATCACAAGAAAAGAAATCAGCCCTCGACAACTTAACTGTCAGAAAAAGATTTTTTGGAAAAAATCCCTAAGCTCACAATTTCATCAAAAAACTGACTTTCGGCAATTCACTCAAAATTGGTGCCAAACGGTTGCAAATGCTCCCCTGGGATGTTTGGCGGTCGAAACAGAAGGCTTTTTATCACAGGAAAAGAAATCAGCCCTCGACAACTTAACCGCACAAAAACATTTTTTTGAAAAAATCCCTAAGCCCCGGGGTCACAATTTCATCAAAAATCTGACTTTCGGCAATTGACTCAAAAATGGTGCCAAACACTTGCAAATGCTCCCCTGAGATGTTTGGCGGTCGAAACAGATGGCTTTTTATCACAGGAAAAGAAATCAGCCCTCGACAACTTAACCGGCAGAAAAGCATTTTTTTGAAAAAATCCCTAAGCCCCGGGGTCAAAATTTCATCAGAAATCTGACTTTTGGCAATTGACTCAAAAATGGTGCCAAACGGTTGCAAATGCTCACCTGAGATGTTTGGCGGTCGAAACAGTAGGCTTTTTATCACGGGAAAAGAAATCAGCCCTCGACAACTTAGCCGTCAGAAAAAGATTTTTTTGAAAAAAATCTTAAGCCCCGGGGTCACAATTTCATCAAAAATCTGACTTTCGGCAGTTGACTCAAAAATGGTGCCAAACGGTTGCAAATGCTCCCCTGAGATGTTTGGCGGTCGAAACAGTAGGCTTTTTATCACAGGAAAAGAAATCAGCCCTCGACAACTTAGCCGTCAGAAAAAGATTTTTTTGAAAAAAATCTTAAGCCCCGGGGTAACAATTTCATCAAAAATCTAACTTTCGGCAATTCACTCAAAAATGGTGTCAAACGGTTGCCAATGCTCCTCTGAAACGTTTCGCGGTCAAAACAGAAGGCTTTTTATCACAGGACAGAAAATCCTTAACCGGCAGAAAAAGATTTTTCTAAAAAAAATCCCTAAGCCCCGGGGTCACAATTTCATCAAAAATCTGACTTTCGGCAATTGACTCAAAAATGGTGCCAAACGGTTGCAAATGCTCCCCTGGGATGTTTGGCGGTCGAAACAGAAGGCTTTTTATCTCAGGAAAAGAAATCAGCCCTCGACAACTTAACTGTCAGAAAAAGATTTTTTTGAAAAAATCCCTAAGCCCCGGGGTCACAATTTCATCAAAAATCTGACTTTCGGCAATTCACTCAAAAATGGTGCCAAACGGTTGCAAATGCTCCCCTGAAACGTTTCGCGGTCAAAACAGAAGGCTTTTTATCACAGGACAGAAAATCCTTAACCGGCAGAAAAAGATTTTTTTTAAAAAAATCCCTAAGCCCCGGGCTCACAATTTCATCAAAAATCTGACTTTTGGCAATTCACTCAAAAATGGTGCCAAACGGTTGCAAATGCTCCCCTGAGATGTTTGGCGGTCGAAACAGAAGGCCTTTTATCACAAGAAAAGAAATCAGCCCGCGACAACTTAACTGTCAGAAAAAGATTTTTTTAAAAAAAATCCCTAAGCCCCGGGCTCACAATTTCATCAAAAATCTGGCTTTTGGCAATTGACTCAAAAATGGTGCCAAACGGTTGCAAATGCTCCCCTGAGATGTTTGGCGGTCGAAACAGAAGGCCTTTTATCACAAGAAAAGAAATCAGCCCGCGACAACTTAGCCGTCAGAAAAAGATTTTTTTGAAAAAAATCTTAAGCCCCGGGGTCACAATTTCATCAAAAATCTGACTTTCGGCAGTTGACTCAAAAATGGTGCCAAACGGTTGCAAATGCTCCCCTGAGATGTTTGGCGGTCGAAACAGTAGGCTTTTTATCACAGGAAAAGAAATCAGCCCTCGACAACTTAGCCGTCAGAAAAAGATTTTTTTGAAAAAAATCTTAAGCCCCGGGGTCACAATTTCATCAAAAATCTGACTTTCGGCAGTTGACTCAAAAATGGTGCCAAACGGTTGCAAATGCTCCCCTGAGATGTTTGGCGGTCGAAACAGTAGGCTTTTTATCACAGGAAAAGAAATCAGCCCTCGACAACTTAGCCGTCAGAAAAAGATTTTTTTGAAAAAAATCTTAAGCCCCGGGGTAACAATTTCATCAAAAATCTGACTTTCGGCAATTCACTCAAAAATGGTGTCAAACGGTTGCCAATGCTCCTCTGAAACGTTTCGCGGTCAAAACAGAAGGCTTTTTATCACAGGACAGAAAATCCTTAACCGGCAGAAAAAGATTTTTCTAAAAAAAATCCCTAAGCCCCGGGGTCACAATTTCATCAAAAATCTGACTTTCGGCAATTCACTCAAAAATGGTGCCAAACGGTTGCAAATGCTCCCCTGAGATGTTTGGCGGTCGAAACAGAAGGCTTTTTATCTCAGGAAAAGAAATCAGCCCTCGACAACTTAACTGTCAGAAAAAGATTTTTTTGAAAAAATCCCTAAGCCCCGGGGTCACAATTTCATCAAAAATCTGACTTTCGGCAATTCACTCAAAAATGGTGTCAAACGGTTGCAAATGCTCCCCTGAAACGTTTCGCGGTCAAAACAGAAGTCTTTTTATCACAGGACAGAAAATCCTTAACCGGCAGAAAAAGATTTTTCTAAAAAAAATCCCTAAGCCCCGGGGTCACAATTTCATCAAAAATCTGACTTTCGGCAATTGACTCAAAAATGGTGCCAAACGGTTGCAAATGCTCCCCTGGGATGTTTGGCGGTCGAAACAGATGGCTTTTTAACACAGGAAAAGAAATCAGCCCTCGACAACTTAACCGGCAGAAAAACATTTTTTTGAAAAAATCCCTAAGCCCCGGGGTCAAAATTTCATCAGAAATCTGACTTTCGGCAATTCACTCAAAAATGGTGCCAAACGCTTGCAAATGCTCCCCTGAGATGTTTGGCGGTCGAAACAGAAGGCTTTTTATCACAAGAAAAGAAATCAGCCCTCGACAACTTAACTGTCAGAAAAAGATTTTTTGGAAAAAATCCCTAAGCTCACAATTTCATCAAAAAACTGACTTTCGGCAATTCACTCAAAATTGGTGCCAAACGGTTGCAAATGCTCCCCTGGGATGTTTGGCGGTCGAAACAGAAGGCTTTTTATCACAGGAAAAGAAATCAGCCCTCGACAACTTAACCGCACAAAAACATTTTTTTGAAAAAATCCCTAAGCCCCGGGGTCACAATTTCATCAAAAATCTGACTTTCGGCAATTGACTCAAAAATGGTGCCAAACACTTGCAAATGCTCCCCTGAGATGTTTGGCGGTCGAAACAGATGGCTTTTTATCACAGGAAAAGAAATCAGCCCTCGACAACTTAACCGGCAGAAAAGCATTTTTTTGAAAAAATCCCTAAGCCCCGGGGTCAAAATTTCATCAGAAATCTGACTTTCGGCAATTCACTCAAAAATGGTGCCAAATGGTTGCAAATGCTCCCCTGAAACGTTTCGCGGTCAAAACAGAAGGCTTTTTATCACAGGACAGAAAATCCTTAACCGGCAGAAAAAGATTTTTCTAAAAAAAATCCCTAAGCCCCGGGGTCACAATTTCATCAAAAATCTGACTTTCGGCAATTGACTCAAAAATGGTGCCAAACGGTTGCAAATGCTCCCCTGAGATATTTGGCGGTCGAAACAGAAGGCTTTTTATCTCAGGAAAAGAAATCAGCCCTCGACAACTTAACTGTCAGAAAAAGATTTTTTTGAAAAAATCCCTAAGCCCCGGGGTCACAATTTCATCAAAAATCTGACTTTCGGCAATTCACTCAAAAATGGTGTCAAACGGTTGCAAATGCTCCCCTGAAACGTTTCGCGGTCAAAACAGAAGGCTTTTTATCACAGGACAGAAAATCCTTAACCGGCAGAAAAAGATTTTTTTAAAAAAAATCCCTAAGCCCCGGGCTCACAATTTCATCAAAAATCTGACTTTTGGCAATTCACTCAAAAATGGTGCCAAACGGTTGCAAATGCTCCCCTGAGATGTTTGGCGGTCGAAACAGAAGGCCTTTTATCACAAGAAAAGAAATCAGCCCGCGACAACTTAACTGTCAGAAAAAGATTTTTTTTAAAAAAATCCCTAAGCCCCGGGCTCACAATTTCATCAAAAATCTGGCTTTTGACAATTGACTCAAAAATGGTGCCAAATGGTTGCAAATGCTCCCCTGAGATGTTTGGCGGTCGAAACAGAAGGCCTTTTATCACAAGAAAAGAAATCAGCCCGCGACAACTTAACTGTCAGAAAAAGATTTTTTTAAAAAAAATCCCTAAGCCCCGGGCTCACAATTTCATCAAAAATCTGACTTTTGGCAATTGACTCAAAAATGGTGCCAAACGGTTGCAAATGCTCACCTGAGATGTTTGGCGGTCGAAACAGTAGGCTTTTTATCACAGGAAAAGAAATCAGCCCTCGACAACTTAGCCGTCAGAAAAAGATTTTTTTGAAAAAAATCTTAAGCCCCGGGGTCACAATTTCATCAAAAATCTGACTTTCGGCAGTTGACTCAAAAATGGTGCCAAACGGTTGCAAATGCTCCCCTGAGATGTTTGGCGGTCGAAACAGTAGGCTTTTTATCACAGGAAAAGAAATCAGCCCTCGACAACTTAGCCGTCAGAAAAAGATTTTTTTGAAAAAAATCTTAAGGCCCGGGGTAACAATTTCATCAAAAATCTGACTTTCGGCAATTCACTCAAAAATGGTGTCACACGGTTGCAAATGCTCCTCTGAAACGTTTCGCGGTCAAAACAGAAGGCTTTTTATCACAGGACAGAAAATCCTTAACCGGCAGAAAAAGATTTTTCTAAAAAAAATCCCTAAGCCCCGGGGTCACAATTTCATCAAAAATCTGACTTTCGGCAATTCACTCAAAAATGGTGTCAAACGGTTGCAAATGCTCCCCTGAAACGTTTCGCGGTCAAAACAGAAGGCTTTTTATCACAGGACAGAAAATCCTTAACCGGCAGAAAAAGATTTTTCTAAAAAAAATCCCTAAGCCCCGGGGTCACAATTTCATCAAAAATCTGACTTTCGGCAATTGACTCAAAAATGGTGCCAAACGGTTGCAAATGCTCCCCTGAGATGTTTGGCGGTCGAAACAGATGGCTTTTTATCACAGGAAAAGAAATCAGCCCTCGACAACTTAACCGGCAGAAAAGCATTTTTTTGAAAAAATCCCTAAGCCCCGGGGTCAAAATTTCATCAGAAATCTGACTTTTGGCAATTGACTCAAAAATGGTGCCAAACGGTTGCAAATGCTCACCTGAGATGTTTGGCGGTCGAAACAGTAGGCTTTTTATCACGGGAAAAGAAATCAGCCCTCGACAACTTAGCCGTCAGAAAAAGATTTTTTTGAAAAAAATCTTAAGCCCCGGGGTCACAATTTCATCAAAAATCTGACTTTCGGCAGTTGACTCAAAAATGGTGCCAAACGGTTGCAAATGCTTCCCTGAGATGTTTGGCGGTCGAAACAGTAGGCTTTTTATCACAGGAAAAGAAATCAGCCCTCGACAACTTAGCCGTCAGAAAAAGATTTTTTTGAAAAAAATCTTAAGCCCCGGGGTAACAATTTCATCAAAAATCTAACTTTCGGCAATTCACTCAAAAATGGTGTCAAACGGTTGCCAATGCTCCTCTGAAACGTTTCGCGGTCAAAACAGAAGGCTTTTTATCACAGGACAGAAAATCCTTAACCGGCAGAAAAAGATTTTTCTAAAAAAAATCCCTAAGCCCCGGGGTCACAATTTCATCAAAAATCTGACTTTCGGCAATTGACTCAAAAATGGTGCCAAACGGTTGCAAATGCTCCCCTGGGATGTTTGGCGGTCGAAACAGAAGGCTTTTTATCTCAGGAAAAGAAATCAGCCCTCGACAACTTAACTGTCAGAAAAAGATTTTTTTGAAAAAATCCCTAAGCCCCGGGGTCACAATTTCATCAAAAATCTGACTTTCGGCAATTCACTCAAAAATGGTGCCAAACGGTTGCAAATGCTCCCCTGAAACGTTTCGCAGTCAAAACAGAAGGCTTTTTATCACAGGACAGAAAATCCTTAACCGGCAGAAAAAGATTTTTTTTAAAAAAATCCCTAAGCCCCGGGCTCACAATTTCATCAAAAATCTGGCTTTTGGCAATTCACTCAAAAATGGTGCCAAACGGTTGCAAATGCTCCCCTGAGATGTTTGGCGGTCGAAACAGAAGGCCTTTTATCACAAGAAAAGAAATCAGCCCGCGACAACTTAACTGTCAGAAAAAGATTTTTTTAAAAAAAATCCCTAAGCCCCGGGCTCACAATTTCATCAAAAATCTGACTTTTGGCAATTGACTCAAAAATGGTGCCAAACGGTTGCAAATGCTCACCTGAGATGTTTGGCGGTCGAAACAGTAGGCTTTTTATCACAGGAAAAGAAATCAGCCCTCGACAACTTAGCCGTCAGAAAAAGATTTTTTTGAAAAAAATCTTAAGCCCCGTGGTCACAATTTCATCAAAAATCTGACTTTCGGCAGTTGACTCAAAAATGGTGCCAAACGGTTGCAAATGCTCCTCTGAAACGTTTCGCGGGCAAAACAGAAGGCTTTTTATCACAGGACAGAAAATCCTTAACCGGCAGAAAATGATTTTTCTAAAAAAAATCCCTAAGCCCCGGGGTCACAATTTCATCAAAAATCTGACTTTCGGCAATTGACTCAAAAATGGTGCCAAACGGTTGCAAATGCTCCCCTGAGATGTTTGGCGGTCGAAACAGAAGGCTTTTTATCTGAGGAAAAGAAATCAGCCCTCGACAACTTAACTGTCAGAAAAAGATTTTTTTGAAAAAATCCCTAAGCCCCGGGGTCACAATTTCATCAAAAATCTGACTTTCGGCAATTGACTCAAAAATGGTGCCAAACGGTTGCAAATGCTCCCCTGAGATGTTTGGCGGTCGAAACAGAAGGCTTTTTATCTCAGGAAAAGAAATCAGCCCTCGACAACTTAACTGTCAGAAAAAGATTTTTTTGAAAAAATCCCTAAGCCCCGGGGTCACAATTTCATCAAAAATCTGACTTTCGGCAATTCACTCAAAAATGGTGCCAAACGGTTGCAAATGCTCCCCTGAAACGTTTCGCGGTCAAAACAGAAGGCTTTTTATCACAGGACAGAAAATCCTTAACCGGCAGAAAAAGATTTTTTTAAAAAAAATCCCTAAGCCCCGGGCTCACAATTTCATCAAAAATCTGACTTTTGGCAATTCACTCAAAAATGGTGCCAAACGGTTGCAAATGCTCCCCTGAGATGTTTGGCGGTCGAAACAGAAGGCCTTTTATCACAAGAAAAGAAATCAGCCCGCGACAACTTAACTGTCAGAAAAAGATTTTTTTTAAAAAAAATCCCTAAGCCCCGGGCTCACAATTTCATCAAAAATCTGGCTTTTGGCAATTGACTCAAAAATGGTGCCAAACGGTTGCAAATGCTCCCCTGAGATGTTTGGCGGTCGAAACAGAAGGCCTTTTATCACAAGAAAAGAAATCAGCCCGCGACAACTTAACTGTCAGAAAAAGATTTTTTTTAAAAAAATCCCTAAGCCCCGGGCTCACAATTTCATCAAAAATCTGACTTTTGGCAATTGACTCAAAAATGGTGCCAAACGGTTGCAAATGCTCACCTGAGATGTTTGGCGGTCGAAACAGTAGGCTTTTTATCACAGGAAAAGAAATCAGCCCTCGACAACTTAGCCGTCAGAAAAAGATTTTTTTGAAAAAAATCTTAAGCCCCGGGGTCACAATTTCATCAAAAATCTGACTTTCGGCAGTTGACTCAAAAATGGTGCCAAACGGTTGCAAATGCTCCCCTGAGATGTTTGGCGGTCGAAACAGTAGGCTTTTTATCACAGGAAAAGAAATCAGCCCTCGACAACTTAGCCGTCAGAAAAAGATTTTTTTGAAAAAATCCCTAAGCCCCGGGGTCACAATTTCATCAAAAATCTGACTTTCGGCAATTCACTCAAAAATGGTGTCAAACGGTTGCAAATGCTCCCCTGAAACGTTTCGCGGTCAAAACAGAAGTCTTTTTATTACAGGACAGAAAATCCTTAACCGGCAGAAAAAGATTTTTCTAAAAAAAATCCCTAAGCCCCGGGGTCACAATTTCATCAAAAATCTGACTTTCGGCAATTGACTCAAAAATGGTGCCAAACGGTTGCAAATGCTCCCCTGGGATGTTTGGCGGTCGAAACAGATGGCTTTTTAACACAGGAAAAGAAATCAGCCCTCGACAACTTAACCGGCAGAAAAACATTTTTTTGAAAAAATCCCTAAGCCCCGGGGTCAAAATTTCATCAGAAATCTGACTTTCGGCAATTCACTCAAAAATGGTGCCAAACGGTTGCAAATGCTCCCCTGAGATGTTTGGCGGTCGAAACAGAAGGCTTTTTATCACAAGAAAAGAAATCAGCCCTCGACAACTTAACTGTCAGAAAAAGATTTTTTGGAAAAAATCCCTAAGCCCCGGGGTCACAATTTCATCAAAAAACTGACTTTCGGCAATTCACTAAAAATTGGTGCCAAACGGTTGCAAATGCTCCCCTGGGATGTTTGGCGGTCGAAACAGAAGGCTTTTTATCACAGGAAAAGAAATCAGCCCTCGACAACTTAACCGCACAAAAACATTTTTTTGAAAAAATCCCTAAGCCCCGGGGTCACAATTTCATCAAAAATCTGACTTTCGGCAATTGACTCAAAAATGGTGCCAAACACTTGCAAATGCTCCCCTGAGATGTTTGGCGGTCGAAACAGATGGCTTTTTATCACAGGAAAAGAAATCAGCCCTCGACAACTTAACCGGCAGAAAAGCATTTTTTTGAAAAAATCCCTAAGCCCCGGGGTCAAAATTTCATCAGAAATCTGACTTTCGGCAATTCACTCAAAAATGGTGCCAAATGGTTGCGAATGCTCCCCTGAAACGTTTCGCGGTCAAAACAGAAGGCTTTTTATCACAGGACAGAAAATCCTTAACCGGCAGAAAAAGATTTTTTTAAAAAAAATCCCTAAGCCCCGGGCTCACAATTTCATCAAAAATCTGACTTTCGGCAATTCACTCAAAAATGGTGCCAAACGGTTGCAAATGCTCCCCTGAGATGTTTGGCGGTCGAAACAGAAGGCTTTTTATCACAGGAAAAGAAATCAGCCCTCGACAACTTAACCGGCAGAAAAGCATTTTTTTGAAAAAATCCCTAAGCCCCGGGGTCAAAATTTCATCAGAAATCTGACTTTCGGCAATTCACTCAAAAATGGTGCCAAATGGTTGCAAATGCTCCCCTGAAACGTTTCGCGGTCAAAACAGAAGGCTTTTTATCACAGGACAGAAAATCCTTAACCGGCAGAAAAAGATTTTTCTAAAAAAAATCCCTAAGCCCCGGGGTCACAATTTCATCAAAAATCTGACTTTCGGCAATTGACTCAAAAATGGTGCCAAACGGTTGCAAATGCTCCCCTGAGATGTTTGGCGGTCGAAACAGAAGGCTTTTTATCTCAGGAAAAGAAATCAGCCCTCGACAACTTAACTGTCAGAAAAAGATTTTTTGGAAAAAATCCCTAAGCCCCGGGGTCACAATTTCATCAAAAAACTGACTTTCGGCAATTCACTAAAAATTGGTGCCAAACGGTTGCAAATGCTCCCCTGGGATGTTTGGCGGTCGAAACAGAAGGCTTTTTATCACAGGAAAAGAAATCAGCCCTCGACAACTTAACCGCACAAAAACATTTTTTTGAAAAAATCCCTAAGCCCCGGGGTCACAATTTCATCAAAAATCTGACTTTCGGCAATTGACTCAAAAATGGTGCCAAACACTTGCAAATGCTCCCCTGAGATGTTTGGCGGTCGAAACAGATGGCTTTTTATCACAGGAAAAGAAATCAGCCCTCGACAACTTAACCGGCAGAAAAGCATTTTTTTGAAAAAATCCCTAAGCCCCGGGGTCAAAATTTCATCAGAAATCTGACTTTCGGCAATTCACTCAAAAATGGTGCCAAATGGTTGCGAATGCTCCCCTGAAACGTTTCGCGGTCAAAACAGAAGGCTTTTTATCACAGGACAGAAAATCCTTAACCGGCAGAAAAAGATTTTTTTAAAAAAAATCCCTAAGCCCCGGGCTCACAATTTCATCAAAAATCTGACTTTCGGCAATTCACTCAAAAATGGTGCCAAACGGTTGCAAATGCTCCCCTGAGATGTTTGGCGGTCGAAACAGAAGGCTTTTTATCACAGGAAAAGAAATCAGCCCTCGACAACTTAACCGGCAGAAAAGCATTTTTTTGAAAAAATCCCTAAGCCCCGGGGTCAAAATTTCATCAGAAATCTGACTTTCGGCAATTCACTCAAAAATGGTGCCAAATGGTTGCAAATGCTCCCCTGAAACGTTTCGCGGTCAAAACAGAAGGCTTTTTATCACAGGACAGAAAATCCTTAACCGGCAGAAAAAGATTTTTCTAAAAAAAATCCCTAAGCCCCGGGGTCACAATTTCATCAAAAATCTGACTTTCGGCAATTGACTCAAAAATGGTGCCAAACGGTTGCAAATGCTCCCCTGAGATGTTTGGCGGTCGAAACAGAAGGCTTTTTATCTCAGGAAAAGAAATCAGCCCTCGACAACTTAACTGTCAGAAAAAGATTTTTTTGAAAAAATCCCTAAGCCGGGGTCACAATTTCATCAAAAATCTGACTTTCGGCAATTCACTCAAAAATGGTGTCAAACGGTTGCAAATGCTCCCCTGAAACGTTTCGCGGTCAAAACAGAAGTCTTTTTATCACAGGACAGAAAATCCTTAACCGGCAGAAAAAGATTTTTCTAAAAAAAATCCCTAAGCCGCGGGGTCACAATTTCATCAAAAATCTGACTTTCGGCAATTGACTCAAAAATGGTGCCAAACGGTTGCAAATGCTCCCCTGGGATGTTTGGCGGTCGAAACAGATGGCTTTTTAACACAGGAAAAGAAATCAGCCCTCGACAACTTAACCGGCAGAAAAACATTTTTTTGAAAAAATCCCTAAGCCCCGGGGTCAAAATTTCATCAGAAATCTGACTTTCGGCAATTCACTCAAAAATGGTGCCAAACGGTTGCAAATGCTCCCCTGAGATGTTTGGCGGTCGAAACAGAAGGCTTTTTATCACAAGAAAAGAAATCAGCCCTCGACAACTTAACTGTCAGAAAAAGATTTTTTGGAAAAAATCCCTAAGCTCACAATTTCATCAAAAAACTGACTTTCGGCAATTCACTCAAAACTGGTGCCAAACTGTTGCAAATGCTCCCCTGGGATGTTTGGCGGTCGAAACAGAAGGCTTTTTATCACAGGAAAAGAAATCAGCCCTCGACAACTTAACCGCACAAAAACATTTTTTTGAAAAAATCCCTAAGCCCCGGGGTCACAATTTCATCAAAAATCTGACTTTCGGCAATTGACTCAAAAATGGTGCCAAACGGTTGCAAATGCTCCCCTGAGATGTTTGGCGGTCGAAACAGAAGGCTTTTTATCTCAGGAAAAGAAATCAGCCCTCGACAACTTAACTGTCAGAAAAAGATTTTTTTGAAAAAATCCCTAAGCCCCGGGGTCACAATTTCATCAAAAATCTGACTTTCGGCAATTCACTCAAAAATGGTGTCAAACGGTTGCAAATGCTCCCCTGAAACGTTTCGCGGTCAAAACAGAAGGCTTTTTATCACAGGACAGAAAATCCTTAACCGGCAGAAAAAGATTTTTTTAAAAAAAATCCCTAAGCCCCGGGCTCACAATTTCATCAAAAATCTGACTTTCGGCAATTCACTCAAAAATGGTGCCAAACGGTTGCAAATGCTCCCCTGAGATGTTTGGCGGTCGAAACAGAAGGCTTTTTATCACAGGAAAAGAAATCAGCCCTCGACAACTTAACCGGCAGAAAAGCATTTTTTTGAAAAAATCCCTAAGCCCCGGGGTCAAAATTTCATCAGAAATCTGACTTTCGGCAATTCACTCAAAAATGGTGCCAAATGGTTGCAAATGCTCCCCTGAAACGTTTCGCGGTCAAAACAGAAGGCTTTTTATCACAGGACAGAAAATCCTTAACCGGCAGAAAAAGATTTTTCTAAAAAAAATCCCTAAGCCCCGGGGTCACAATTTCATCAAAAATCTGACTTTCGGCAATTGACTCAAAAATGGTGCCAAACGGTTGCAAATGCTCCCCTGAGATGTTTGGCGGTCGAAACAGAAGGCTTTTTATCTCAGGAAAAGAAATCAGCCCTCGACAACTTAACTGTCAGAAAAAGATTTTTTTGAAAAAATCCCTAAGCCGGGGTCACAATTTCATCAAAAATCTGACTTTCGGCAATTCACTCAAAAATGGTGTCAAACGGTTGCAAATGCTCCCCTGAAACGTTTCGCGGTCAAAACAGAAGTCTTTTTATCACAGGACAGAAAATCCTTAACCGGCAGAAAAAGATTTTTCTAAAAAAAATCCCTAAGCCGCGGGGTCACAATTTCATCAAAAATCTGACTTTCGGCAATTGACTCAAAAATGGTGCCAAACGGTTGCAAATGCTCCCCTGGGATGTTTGGCGGTCGAAACAGATGGCTTTTTAACACAGGAAAAGAAATCAGCCCTCGACAACTTAACCGGCAGAAAAACATTTTTTTGAAAAAATCCCTAAGCCCCGGGGTCAAAATTTCATCAGAAATCTGACTTTCGGCAATTCACTCAAAAATGGTGCCAAACGGTTGCAAATGCTCCCCTGAGATGTTTGGCGGTCGAAACAGAAGGCTTTTTATCACAAGAAAAGAAATCAGCCCTCGACAACTTAACTGTCAGAAAAAGATTTTTTGGAAAAAATCCCTAAGCTCACAATTTCATCAAAAAACTGACTTTGGGCAATTCACTCAAAACTGGTGCCAAACTGTTGCAAATGCTCCCCTGGGATGTTTGGCGGTCGAAACAGAAGGCTTTTTATCACAGGAAAAGAAATCAGCCCTCGACAACTTAACCGCACAAAAACATTTTTTTGAAAAAATCCCTAAGCCCCGGGGTCACAATTTCATCAAAAATCTGACTTTCGGCAATTGACTCAAAAATGGTGCCAAACACTTGCAAATGCTCCCCTGAGATGTTTGGCGGTCGAAACAGATGGCTTTTTATCACAGGAAAAGAAATCAGCCCTCGACAACTTAACCGGCAGAAAAGCATTTTTTTGAAAAAATCCCTAAGCCCTGGGGTCAAAATTTCATCAGAAATCTGACTTTCGGCAATTCACTCAAAAATGGTGTCAAACGGTTGCAAATGCTCCCCTGAAACGTTTCGCGGTCAAAACAGAAGGCTTTTTATCACAGGACAGAAAATCCTTAACCGGCAGAAAAAGATTTTTCTAAAAAAAATCCCTAAGCCCCGGGGTCACAATTTCATCAAAAATCTGACTTTCGGCAATTGACTCAAAAATGGTGCCAAACGGTTGCAAATGCTCCCCTGAGATGTTTGGCGGTCGAAACAGAAGGCTTTTTATCTCAGGAAAAGAAATCAGCCCTCGACAACTTAACTGTCAGAAAAAGATTTTTTTGAAAAAATCCCTAAGCCCCGGGGTCACAATTTCATCAAAAATCTGACTTTCGGCAATTCACTCAAAAATGGTGTCAAACGGTTGCAAATGCTCCCCTGAAACGTTTCGCGGTCAAAACAGAAGGCTTTTTATCACAGGACAGAAAATCCTTAACCGGCAGAAAAAGATTTTTTTAAAAAAAATCCCTAAGCCCCGGGCTCACAATTTCATCAAAAATCTGACTTTTGGCAATTCACTCAAAAATGGTGCCAAACGGTTGCAAATGCTCCCCTGAGATGTTTGGCGGTCGAAACAGAAGGCCTTTTATCACAAGAAAAGAAATCAGCCCGCGACAACTTAACTGTCAGAAAAAGATTTTTTTAAAAAAAATCCCTAAGCCCCGGGGTCAAAATTTCATCAGAAATCTGACTTTTGGCAATTGACTCAAAAATGGTGCCAAACGGTTGCAAATGCTCACCTGAGATGTTTGGCGGTCGAAACAGTAGGCTTTTTATCACGGGAAAAGAAATCAGCCCTCGACAACTTAGCCGTCAGAAAAAGATTTTTTTGAAAAAAATCTTAAGCCCCGGGGTCACAATTTCATCAAAAATCTGACTTTCGGCAGTTGACTCAAAAATGGTGCCAAACGGTTGCAAATGCTCCCCTGAGATGTTTGGCGGTCGAAACAGTAGGCTTTTTATCACAGGAAAAGAAATCAGCCCTCGACAACTTAGCCGTCAGAAAAAGATTTTTTTGAAAAAAATCTTAAGCCCCGGGGTAACAATTTCATCAAAAATCTAACTTTCGGCAATTCACTCAAAAATGGTGTCAAACGGTTGCCAATGCTCCTCTGAAACGTTTCGCGGTCAAAACAGAAGGCTTTTTATCACAGGACAGAAAATCCTTAACCGGCAGAAAAAGATTTTTCTAAAAAAAATCCCTAAGCCCCGGGGTCACAATTTCATCAAAAATCTGACTTTCGGCAATTGACTCAAAAATGGTGCCAAACGGTTGCAAATGCTCCCCTGGGATGTTTGGCAGTCGAAACAGAAGGCTTTTTATCTCAGGAAAAGAAATCAGCCCTCGACAACTTAACTGTCAGAAAAAGATTTTTTTGAAAAAATCCCTAAGCCCCGGGGTCACAATTTCATCAAAAATCTGACTTTCGGCAATTCACTCAAAAATGGTGCCAAACGGTTGCAAATGCTCCCCTGAAACGTTTCGCAGTCAAAACAGAAGGCTTTTTATCACAGGACAGAAAATCCTTAACCGGCAGAAAAAGATTTTTTTTAAAAAAATCCCTAAGCCCCGGGCTCACAATTTCATCAAAAATCTGACTTTTGGCAATTCACTCAAAAATGGTGCCAAACGGTTGCAAATGCTCCCCTGAGATGTTTGGCGGTCGAAACAGAAGGCCTTTTATCACAAGAAAAGAAATCAGCCCGCGACAACTTAACTGTCAGAAAAAGATTTTTTAAAAAAAAATCCCTAAGCCCCGGGCTCACAATTTCATCAAAAATCTGGCTTTTGGCAATTGACTCAAAAATGGTGCCAAACGGTTGCAAATGCTCCCCTGAGATGTTTGGCGGTCGAAACAGAAGGCCTTTTATCACAAGAAAAGAAATCAGCCCGCGACAACTTAACTGTCAGAAAAAGATTTTTTTAAAAAAAATCCCTAAGCCCCGGGCTCACAATTTCATCAAAAATCTGACTTTTGGCAATTGACTCAAAAATGGTGCCAAACGGTTGCAAATGCTCACCTGAGTTGTTTGGCGGTCGAAACAGTAGGCTTTTTATCACAGGAAAAGAAATCAGCCCTCGACAACTTAACTGTCAGAAAAAGATTTTTTTGAAAAAAATCTTAAGCCCCGTGGTCACAATTTCATCAAAAATCTGACTTTCGGCAGTTGACTCAAAAATGGTGCCAAACGGTTGCAAATGCTCCTCTGAAACGTTTCGCGGTCAAAACAGAAGGCTTTTTATCACAGGACAGAAAATCCTTAACCGGCAGAAAAAGATTTTTCTAAAAAAAATCCCTAAGCCCCGGGGTCACAATTTCATCAAAAATCTGACTTTCGGCAATTGACTCAAAAATGGTGCCAAACGGTTGCAAATGCTCCCCTGAGATGTTTGGCGGTCGAAACAGAAGGCTTTTTATCTCAGGAAAAGAAATCAGCCCTCGACAACTTAACTGTCAGAAAAAGATTTTTTTGAAAAAATCCCTAAGCCCCGGGGTCACAATTTCATCAAAAATCTGACTTTCGGCAATTCACTCAAAAATGGTGCCAAACGGTTGCAAATGCTCCCCTGAAACGTTTCGCGGTCAAAACAGAAGGCTTTTTATCACAGGACAGAAAATCCTTAACCGGCAGAAAAAGATTTTTTTAAAAAAAATCCCTAAGCCCCGGGCTCACAATTTCATCAAAAATCTGACTTTTGGCAATTGACTCAAAAATGGTGCCAAACGGTTGCAAATGCTCCCCTGAGATGTTTGGCGGTCGAAACAGAAGGCCTTTTATCACAAGAAAAGAAATCAGCCCGCGACAACTTAACTGTCAGAAAAAGATTTTTTTAAAAAAAATCCCTAAGCCCCGGGCTCACAATTTCATCAAAAATCTGGCTTTTGGCAATTGACTCAAAAATGGTGCCAAACGGTTGCAAATGCTCCCCTGAGATGTTTGGCGGTCGAAACAGAAGGCCTTTTATCACAAGAAAAGAAATCAGCCCGCGACAACTTAACTGTCAGAAAAAGATTTTTTTAAAAAAAATCCCTAAGCCCCGGGCTCACAATTTCATCAAAAATCTGACTTTTGGCAATTGACTCAAAAATGGTGCCAAACGGTTGCAAATGCTCACCTGAGATGTTTGGCGGTCGAAACAGTAGGCTTTTTATCACAGGAAAAGAAATCAGCCCTCGACAACTTAGCCGTCAGAAAAAGATTTTTTTGAAAAAAATCTTAAGCCCCGGGGTCACAATTTCATCAAAAATCTGACTTTCGGCAGTTGACTCAAAAATGGTGCCAAACGGTTGCAAATGCTCCCCTGAGATGTTTGGCGGTCGAAACAGTAGGCTTTTTATCACAGGAAAAGAAATCAGCCCTCGACAACTTAGCCGTCAGAAAAAGATTTTTTTGAAAAAAATCTTAAGCCCCGGGGTAACAATTTCATCAAAAATCTGACTTTCGGCAATTCACTCAAAAATGGTGTCAAACGGTTGCCAATGCTCCTCTGAAACGTTTCGCGGTCAAAACAGAAGGCTTTTTATCACAGGACAGAAAATCCTTAACCGGCAGAAAAAGATTTTTCTAAAAAAAATCCCTAAGCCCCGGGGTCACAATTTCATCAAAAATCTGACTTTCGGCAATTGACTCAAAAATGGTGCCAAACGGTTGCAAATGCTCCCCTGGGATGTTTGGCGGTCGAAACAGATGGCTTTTTAACACAGGAAAAGAAATCAGCCCTCGACAACTTAACCGGCAGAAAAACATTTTTTTGAAAAAATCCCTAAGCCCCGGGGTCAAAATTTCATCAGAAATCTGACTTTCGGCAATTCACTCAAAAATGGTGCCAAATGGTTGCGAATGCTCCCCTGAAACGTTTCGCGGTCAAAACAGAAGGCTTTTTATCACAGGACAGAAAATCCTTAACCGACAGAAAAAGATTTTTCTAAAAAAAATCCCTAAGCCCCGGGGTCACAATTTCATCAAAAATCTGACTTTCGGCAATTGACTCAAAAATGGTGCCAAACGGTTGCAAATGCTCCCCTGAGATGTTTGGCGGTCGAAACAGAAGGCTTTTTATCTCAGGAAAAGAAATCAGCCCTCGACAACTTAACTGTCAGAAAAAGATTTTTTTGAAAAAATCCCTAAGCCCCGGGGTCACAATTTCATCAAAAATCTGACTTTCGGCAATTCACTCAAAAATGGTGTCAAACGGTTGCAAATGCTCCCCTGAAACGTTTCGCGGTCAAAACAGAAGTCTTTTTATCACAGGACAGAAAATCCTTAACCGGCAGAAAAAGATTTTTCTAAAAAAAATCCCTAAGCCCCGGGCTCACAATTTCATCAAAAATCTGACTTTCGGCAATTGACTCAAAAATGGTGCCAAACGGTTGCAAATGCTCCCCTGGGATGTTTGGCGGTCGAAACAGATGGCTTTTTAACACAGGAAAAGAAATCAGCCCTCGACAACTTAACCGGCAGAAAAACATTTTTTTGAAAAAATCCCTAAGCCCCGGGGTCAAAATTTCATCAGAAATCTGACTTTCGGCAATTCACTCAAAAATGGTGCCAAACGGTTGCAAATGCTCCCCTGAGATGTTTGGCGGTCGAAACAGAAGGCTTTTTATCACAAGAAAAGAAATCAGCCCTCGACAACTTAACTGTCAGAAAAAGATTTTTTGGAAAAAATCCCTAAGCCCCGGGGTCACAATTTCATCAAAAAACTGACTTTCGGCAATTCACTAAAAATTGGTGCCAAACGGTTGCAAATGCTCCCCTGGGATGTTTGGCGGTCGAAACAGAAGGCTTTTTATCACAGGAAAAGAAATCAGCCCTCGAAACTTAACCGCACAAAAACATTTTTTTGAAAAAATCCCTAAGCCCCGGGGTCACAATTTCATCAAAAATCTGACTTTCGGCAATTGACTCAAAAATGGTGCCAAACACTTGCAAATGCTCCCCTGAGATGTTTGGCGGTCGAAACAGATGGCTTTTTATCACAGGAAAAGAAATCAGCCCTCGACAACTTAACCGGCAGAAAAGCATTTTTTTGAAAAAATCCCTAAGCCCCGGGGTCAAAATTTCATCAGAAATCTGACTTTCGGCAATTCACTCAAAAATGGTGCCAAATGGTAGCGAATGCTCCCCTGAAACGTTTCGCGGTCAAAACAGAAGGCTTTTTATCACAGGACAGAAAATCCTTAACCGGCAGAAAAAGATTTTTTTAAAAAAAATCCCTAAGCCCCGGGCTCACAATTTCATCAAAAATCTGACTTTCGGCAATTCACTCAAAAATGGTGCCAAACGGTTGCAAATGCTCCCCTGAGATGTTTGGCGGTCGAAACAGAAGGCTTTTTATCACAGGAAAAGAAATCAGCCCGTGACAACTTAGCTGTCAGAAAAAGATTTTTTTAAAAAAATTCTTAAGCCCCGGGGTCACAATTTCATCAAAAATCTGACTTTCGGCAGTTGACTCAAAAATGGTGCCAAACGGTTGCAAATGCTCCCCTGAGATGTTTGGCGGTCGAAACAGTAGGCTTTTTATCACAGGAAAAGAAATCAGCCCGCGACAACTTAGCCGTCAGAAAAAGATTTTTTTGAAAAAAAACTTAAGCCCCGGGGTAACAATTTCATCAAAAATCTGACTTTCGGCAATTCACTCAAAAATGGTGTCACACGGTTGCAAATGCTCCTCTGAAACGTTTCGCGGTCAAAACAGAAGGCTTTTTATCAAAGGACAGAAAATCCTTAACCGGCAGAAAAAGATTTTTCTAAAAAAAATCCCTAAGCCCCGGGGTCACAATTTCATCAAAAATCTGACTTTCGGCAATTGACTCAAAAATGGTGCCAAACGGTTACAAATGCTCCCCTGAGATGTTTGGCGGTCGAAACAGTAGGCTTTTTATCACAGGAAAAGAAATCAGCCCTCAACAACTTAGCCGTCAGAAAAAGATTTTTTTGAAAAAATTCTTAAGCCCCGGGGTCACAATTTCATCAAAAATCTGACTTTCGGCAATTCACTCAAAAATGGTGTCAAACGGTTGCAAATGCTCCCCTAAAACGTTTCGCGGTCAAAACAGAAGGCTTTTTATCACAGGACAGAAAATCCTTAACCGGCAGAAAAAGATTTTTCTAAAAAAAATCCCTAAGCCCCGGGGTCACAATTTCATCAAAAATCTGACTTTCGGCAATTCACTCAAAAATGGTGTCAAACGGTTGCAAATGCTCCCCTGAAACGTTTCGCGGTCAAAACAGAAGGCTTTTTATCACAGGACAGAAAATCCTTAACCGGCAGAAAAAGATTTTTCTAAAAAAAATCCCTAAGCCCCGGGGTCACAATTTCATCAAAAATCTGACTTTCGGCAATTGACTCAAAAATGGTGCCAAACAGTTGCAAATGCTCCCCTGAGATGTTTGGCGGTCGAAACAGATGGCTTTTTATCACAGGAAAAGAAATCAGCCCTCGACAACTTAACCGGCAGAAAAGCATTTTTTTGAAAAAATCCCTAAGCCCCGGGGTCAAAATTTCATCAGAAATCTGACTTTCGGCAATTCACTCAAAAATGGTGCCAAATGGTTGCAAATGCTCCCCTGAAACGTTTCGCGGTCAAAACAGAAGGCTATTTATCACAGGACAGAAAATCCTTAACCAGCAGAAAAAGATTTTTTTAAAAAAAATCCCTAAGCCCCGGGCTCACAATTTCATCAAAAATCTGACTTTCGGCAATTCACTCAAAAATGGTGCCAAACGGTTGCAAATGCTCCCCTGAGATGTTTGGCGGTCGAAACAGAAGGCTTTTTATCACAGGAAAAGAAATCAGCCCGCGACAACTTAGCTGTCAGAAAAAGAGTTTTTTAAAAAAATTCTTAAGCCCCGGGGTCACAATTTCATCAAAAATCTGACTTTCGGCAGTTGACTCAGAAATGGTGCCAAACGGTTGCAAATGCTCCCCTGAGATGTTTGGCGGTCGAAACAGTAGGCTTTTTATCACAGGAAAAGAAATCAGCCCTCGACAACTTAGCCGTCAGAAAAAGATTTTTTTGAAAAAAATCTTAAGCCCCGGGGTAACAATTTCATCAATAATCTGACTTTCGGCAATTCACTCAAAAATGGTGTCACACGGTTGCAAATGCTCCTCTGAAACGTTTCACGGTCAAAACAGAAGGCTTTTTATCACAGGACAGAAAATCCTTAACCGGCAGAAAAAGATTTTTCTAAAAAAAATCCCTAAGCCCCGGGGTCACAATTTCATCAAAAATCTGACTTTCGGCAATTGACTCAAAAATGGTGCCAAACGGTTGCAAATGCTCCCCTGAGATGTTTGGCGGTCGAAACAGATGGCTTTTTAACACAGGAAAAGAAATCAGCCCTCGACAACTTAACCGGCAGAAAAACATTTTTTTGAAAAAATCCCTAAGCCCCGGGGTCAAAATTTCATCAGAAATCTGACTTTCGGCAATTCACTCAAAAATGGTGCCAAACGGTTGCAAATGCTCCCCTGAGATGTTTGGCGGTCGAAACAGAAGGCTTTTTATCACAAGAAAAGAAATCAGCCCTCGACAACTTAACTGTCAGAAAAAGATTTTTTTGAAAAAATCCCTAAGCCCCGGGGTCATAATTTCATCAGAAATCTGACTTTCGGCAATTTACTCAAAAATGGTGCCAAATGGTTGCAAATGCTCCCCTGAAATGTTTCGCAGTCAAAACAGAAGGCTTTTTATCACAGGACAGAAAATCCTTAACCGGCAGAAAAATATTTTTTTAAAAAAAATTCTTAAGCCCCGGGGTCACAATTTCATCAAAAATCTGACTTTCGGCAATTGACTCAAAAATGGTGCCAAACGGTTGCAAATGCTCCCCTGGGATGTTTGGCGGTCGAAACAGATGGCTTTTTATCACAGGAAAAGAAATCAGCCCTCGACAACTTAACCGGCAGAAAAACATTTTTTTGAAAAAATCCCTAACCCCCGGGGTCAAAATTTCAGCAGAAATCTGATTTTCGGCAATTCACTCAAAAATGGTGCCAAATGGTTGCAAATGCTCCCCTGAAACGTTTCGCGGTCAAAACAGAAGGCTTTTTATCACAGGAAAAGAAATCAGCCCTCGACAACTTAGCCGTCAGAAAAAGATTTTTTTGAAAAAAATCTTAAGCCCCGGGGTAACAATTTCATCAAAAATCTGACTTTCGGCAATTCACTCAAAAATGGTGCCAAACGGTTGCAAATGCTCCCCTGAGATGTTTGGCAGTCGAAACAGAAGGCCTTTTATCACAAGAAAAGAAATCAGCCCGCAACAACTTAACTGTCAGAAAAAGATTTTTTTAAAAAAAATCCCTAAGCCCCGGGCTCACAATTTCATCAAAAATCTGACTTTTGGCAATTGACTCAAAAATGGTGACAAACGGTTGCAAATGCTCACCTGAGATGTTTGGCGGTCGAAACAGAAGGCTTTTTATCACAGGAAAAGAAATCAGCCCGCGACAACTTAGCTGTCAGAAAAAGATTTTTTTGAAAAAATTCTTAAGCCCCGGGGTCACAATTTCATCAAAAATTTGACTTTCGGCAATTCACTCAAAAATGGTGTCAAACGGTTGCAAATGCTCCCCTGAAACGTTTCGCGGTCAAAACAGAAGGCTTTTTATCACCGGACAGAAAATCCTTAACCGGTAGAAAAAGATTTTTCTAAAAAAAATCCCTAAGCCCCGGGGTCACAATTTCATCAAAAATTTGACTTTCGGCAATTCACTCAAAAATGGTGTCAAACGGTTGCAAATGCTCCCCTGAAACGTTTCGCGGTCAAAACAGAAGGCTTTTTATCACAGGACAGAAAATCCTTAACCGGTAGAAAAAGATTTTTCTAAAAAAAATCCCTAAGCCCCGGGGTCACAATTTCATCAAAAATCTGACATTCGGCAATTGACTCAAAAATGGTGCCAAACGGTTGCAAATGCTCACCTGAGATGTTTGGCGGTCGAAACAGATGGCTTTTTAACACAGGAAAAGAAATCAGCCCTCGACAACTTAACCGTCAGAAAAAGATTTTTTTGAAAAAATCCCTAAGCCCCGGGGTCAAAATTTCATCAGAAATCTGACTTTCGGCAATTCACTCAAAAATGGTGCCAAACGGTTGCAAATGCTCCCCTGAGATGTTTGGCGGTCGAAACAGAAGGCTTTTTATCACAAGAAAAGAAATCAGCCCTCGACAACTTAACTGTCAGAAAAAGATTTTTTTGAAAAAATCCCTAAGCCCCAGGGTCATAATTTCATCAGAAATCTGACTTTCGGCAATTTACTCAAAAATGGTGCCAAATGGTTGCAAATGCTCCCCTGAAACGTTTCGCAGTCAAAACAGAAAGCTTTTTATCACAGGACAGAAAATCCTTAACCGGCAGAAAAATATTTTTTTGAAAAAATTCTTAAGCCCCGGGGTCACAATTTCATCAAAAATCTGACTTTCGGCAATTGACTCAAAAATGGTGCCAAACGGTTGCAAATGCTCCCCTGGGATGTTTGGCGGTCGAAACAGATGGCTTTTTATCACAGGAAAAGAAATCAACCCTCGACAACTTAACCGGCAGAAAAACATTTTTTTGAAAAAATCCCTAAGCCCCGGGGTCAAAATTTCATCAGAAATCTGACTTTCGGCAATTCACTCAAAAATGGTGCCAAATGGTTGCAAATGCTCCCCTGAAACGTTTCGCGGTCAAAACAGAAGGCTTTTTATCACAGGACAGAAAATCCTTAACCGGCAGAAAAAGATTTTTTAAAAAAAAAATCCCTAAGCCCCGGGGTCACAATTTCATCAAAAATCTGACTGTTGGCAATTGACTCAAAAATGGTGCCAAACGGTTGCAAATGCTCCCCTGAAACGTTTGGCGGACGAAACAGAAGGCTTTTTATCACAGGAAAAGAAATCAGCCCACGACAACTTAGCTGTCAGAAAAAGATTTTTTTGGAAAAAATTCTTAAGCCCCGGGGTCACAATTTCATCAAAAATCTGAGTTTCGGCAATTCACTCAAAAATGGTGCCAAATGGTGCCAAATGCTCCCCTGAAACGTTTCGCGGTCAAAACAGAAGGCTTTTTATCACAGGACAGAAAATCCTTAACCGGCAGAAAAAGATTTTTTTTAAAAAAAATCCCTAAGCCCCGGGCTCACAATTTCATCAAAAAACTGACTTTCGGCAATTCACTCAAAAATGGTGCCAAATGGTTGCAAATGCTCCCCTGAAACGTTTCGCGGTCAAAACAGAAGGCTTTTTATCACAGGACAGAAAATCCTTAACCGGCAGAAAAAGATTTTTCTACAAAAAATCCCTAAGCCCCGGGGTCACAATTTCATCAAAAATCTGACTTTCGGCAATTGACTCAAAAATGGTGTCAAACGGTTGCAAATGCTCCTCTGAAACGTTTCGCGGTCAAAACAGAAGGCTTTTTATCACAGGACACAAAATCCTTAACCGGCAGAAAAATATTTTTTTAAAAAAAATTCTTAAGCCCCGGGGTCACAATTTCATCAAAAATCTGACTTTCGGCAATTGACTCAAAAATGGTGCCAAACGGTTGCAAATGCTCCCCTGGGATGTTTGGCGGTCGAAACAGATGGCTTTTTATCACAGGAAAAGAAATCAGCCCTCGACAACTTAACCGGCAGAAAAACATTTTTTTGAAAAAATCCCTAACCCCCGGGGTCAAAATTTCAGCAGAAATCTGATTTTCGGCAATTCACTCAAAAATGGTGCCAAATGGTTGCAAATGCTCCCCTGAAACGTTTCGCGGTCAAAACAGAAGGCTTTTTATCACAGGAAAAGAAATCAGCCCTCGACAACTTAGCCGTCAGAAAAAGATTTTTTTGAAAAAAATCTTAAGCCCCGGGGTAACAATTTCATCAAAAATCTGACTTTCGGCAATTCACTCAAAAATGGTGCCAAACGGTTGCAAATGCTCCCCTGAGATGTTTGGCAGTCGAAACAGAAGGCCTTTTATCACAAGAAAAGAAATCAGCCCGCAACAACTTAACTGTCAGAAAAAGATTTTTTTAAAAAAAATCCCTAAGCCCCGGGCTCACAATTTCATCAAAAATCTGACTTTTGGCAATTGACTCAAAAATGGTGACAAACGGTTGCAAATGCTCACCTGAGATGTTTGGCGGTCGAAACAGAAGGCTTTTTATCACAGGAAAAGAAATCAGCCCGCGACAACTTAGCTGTCAGAAAAAGATTTTTTTGAAAAAATTCTTAAGCCCCGGGGTCACAATTTCATCAAAAATTTGACTTTCGGCAATTCACTCAAAAATGGTGTCAAACGGTTGCAAATGCTCCCCTGAAACGTTTCGCGGTCAAAACAGAAGGCTTTTTATCACCGGACAGAAAATCCTTAACCGGTAGAAAAAGATTTTTCTAAAAAAAATCCCTAAGCCCCGGGGTCACAATTTCATCAAAAATTTGACTTTCGGCAATTCACTCAAAAATGGTGTCAAACGGTTGCAAATGCTCCCCTGAAACGTTTCGCGGTCAAAACAGAAGGCTTTTTATCACAGGACAGAAAATCCTTAACCGGTAGAAAAAGATTTTTCTAAAAAAAATCCCTAAGCCCCGGGGTCACAATTTCATCAAAAATCTGACATTCGGCAATTGACTCAAAAATGGTGCCAAACGGTTGCAAATGCTCACCTGAGATGTTTGGCGGTCGAAACAGATGGCTTTTTAACACAGGAAAAGAAATCAGCCCTCGACAACTTAACCGTCAGAAAAAGATTTTTTTGAAAAAATCCCTAAGCCCCGGGGTCAAAATTTCATCAGAAATCTGACTTTCGGCAATTCACTCAAAAATGGTGCCAAACGGTTGCAAATGCTCCCCTGAGATGTTTGGCGGTCGAAACAGAAGGCTTTTTATCACAAGAAAAGAAATCAGCCCTCGACAACTTAACTGTCAGAAAAAGATTTTTTTGAAAAAATCCCTAAGCCCCAGGGTCATAATTTCATCAGAAATCTGACTTTCGGCAATTTACTCAAAAATGGTGCCAAATGGTTGCAAATGCTCCCCTGAAACGTTTCGCAGTCAAAACAGAAAGCTTTTTATCACAGGACAGAAAATCCTTAACCGGCAGAAAAATATTTTTTTGAAAAAATTCTTAAGCCCCGGGGTCACAATTTCATCAAAAATCTGACTTTCGGCAATTGACTCAAAAATGGTGCCAAACGGTTGCAAATGCTCCCCTGGGATGTTTGGCGGTCGAAACAGATGGCTTTTTATCACAGGAAAAGAAATCAACCCTCGACAACTTAACCGGCAGAAAAACATTTTTTTGAAAAAATCCCTAAGCCCCGGGGTCAAAATTTCATCAGAAATCTGACTTTCGGCAATTCACTCAAAAATGGTGCCAAATGGTTGCAAATGCTCCCCTGAAACGTTTCGCGGTCAAAACAGAAGGCTTTTTATCACAGGACAGAAAATCCTTAACCGGCAGAAAAAGATTTTTTAAAAAAAAAATCCCTAAGCCCCGGGGTCACAATTTCATCAAAAATCTGACTGTTGGCAATTGACTCAAAAATGGTGCCAAACGGTTGCAAATGCTCCCCTGAAACGTTTGGCGGACGAAACAGAAGGCTTTTTATCACAGGAAAAGAAATCAGCCCACGACAACTTAGCTGTCAGAAAAAGATTTTTTTGGAAAAAATTCTTAAGCCCCGGGGTCACAATTTCATCAAAAATCTGAGTTTCGGCAATTCACTCAAAAATGGTGCCAAATGGTGCCAAATGCTCCCCTGAAACGTTTCGCGGTCAAAACAGAAGGCTTTTTATCACAGGACAGAAAATCCTTAACCGGCAGAAAAAGATTTTTTTTAAAAAAAATCCCTAAGCCCCGGGCTCACAATTTCATCAAAAAACTGACTTTCGGCAATTCACTCAAAAATGGTGCCAAATGGTTGCAAATGCTCCCCTGAAACGTTTCGCGGTCAAAACAGAAGGCTTTTTATCACAGGACAGAAAATCCTTAACCGGCAGAAAAAGATTTTTCTACAAAAAATCCCTAAGCCCCGGGGTCACAATTTCATCAAAAATCTGACTTTCGGCAATTGACTCAAAAATGGTGTCAAACGGTTGCAAATGCTCCTCTGAAACGTTTCGCGGTCAAAACAGAAGGCTTTTTATCACAGGACACAAAATCCTTAACCGGCAGAAAAAGATTTTTCTAAAAAAAATCCCTAAGCCCCGGGGTCACAATTTCATCAAAAATCTGACTTTCGGCAATTGACTCAAAAATGGTGCCAAACGGTTGCAAATGCTCCCCTGAGATGTTTGGCGGTCGAAACAGTAGGCTTTATATCACAGGAAAAGAAATCAGCCCTCGACAACTTAGCCGTCAGAAAAAGATTTTTTTGAAAAAATTCTTAAGCCCCGGGGTAACAATTTCATCAAAAATCTGACTTTCGGCAATTCACTCAAAAATGGTGTCAAACAGTTGCAAATGCTCCCCTGAAACGTTTCACGGTCAAAACAGAAGGCTTTTTATAACAGGACAGAAAATCCTTAACCGGTAGAAAAAGATTTTTCTAAAAAAAATCCCTAAGCCCCGGGGGTCACAATTTCATCAAAAATCTGACATTCGGCAATTGACTCAAAAATGGTGCCAAACGGTTGCAAATGCTCACCTGAGATGTTTGGCGGTCGAAACAGATGGCTTTTTAACACAGGAAAAGAAATCAGCCCTCGACAACTTAACCGGCAGAAAAACATTTTTTTGAAAAAATCCCTAAGCCCCGGGGTCAAAATTTCATCAGAAATCTGACTTTCGGCAATTCACTCAAAAATGGTGCCAAACGGTTGCAAATGCTCCCCTGAGATGTTTGGCGGTCGAAACAGAAGGCTTTTTATCACAAGAAAAGAAATCAGCCCTCGACAACTTAACCGTCAGAAAAAGATTTTTTTGAAAAAATCCCTAAGCCCCGGGGTCATAATTTCATCAGAAATCTGACTTTCGGCAATTTACTCAAAAACGGTGCCAAATGGTGCCAAATGCTCCCCTGAAACGTTTCGCGGTCAAAACAGAAGGCTTTTTATCACAGGACAGAAAATCCTTAACCGGCAGAAAAAGATTTTTTTAAAAAAAAATCCCTAAGCCCCGGGCTCACAATTTCATCAAAAAACTGACTTTCGGCAATTCACTCAAAAATGGTGCCAAATGGTTGCAAATGCTCCCCTGAAACGTTTCGCGGTCAAAACAGAAGGCTTTTTATCACAGGACAGAAAATCCTTAACCGGCAGAAAAAGATTTTTCTAAAAAAAATCCCTAAGCCCCGGGGTCACAATTTCATCAAAAATCTGACTTTCGGCAATTCACTCAAAATTGGTTCCAAACGGTTGCAAATGCTCCCCTGGGATGTTTGGCGGTCGAAACAGAAGGCTTTTTATCACAGGAAAAGAAATCAGCCCGCGACAACTTAGCTGTCAGAAAAAGATTTTTTTGAAAAAATTCTTAAGCCCCGGGGTCACAATTACATCAAAAATCTGACTTTCGGCAGTTGACTCAAAAATGGTGCCAAACGGTTGCAAATGCTCCCCTGAGATGTTTGGCGGTCGAAGCAGAAGGCTTTTTATCACAGGAAAAGAAATCAGCCCGCGACAACTTAGCTGTCAGAAAAAGATTTTTTTGAAAAAATTCTTAAGCCCCGGGGTCACAATTTCATCAAAAATCTGACTTTCGGCAGTTGACTCAAAAATGGTGCCAAACGGTTGCAAATGCTCCCCTGAGATGTTTGGCGGTCGAAACAGAAGGCTTTTTATCACAGGAAAAGAAATCAGCCCTCGACAACTTAGCCGTCAGAAAAAGATTTTTTTGAAAAAAATCTTAAGCCCCGGGGTAACAATTTCATCAAAAATCTGACTTTCGGCAATTCACTCAAAAATGGTGTCAAACGGTTGCAAATGCTCCTCTGAAACGTTTCGCGGTCAAAACAGAAGGCTTTTTATCACAGGACAGAAAATCCTTAACCGGCAGAAAAAGATTTTTCTAAAAAAAATCCCTAAGCCCCGGGGTCACAAATTCATCAAAAATCTGACTTTCGGCAGTTGACTCAAAAATGGTGCCAAACGGTTGCAAATGCTCCCCTGAGATGTTTGGCGGTCGAAACAGAAGGCTTTTTATCACAGGAAAAGAAATCAGCCCTCGACAACTTAGCCGTCAGAAAAAGATTTTTTTGAAAAAAATCTTAAGCCCCGGGGTAACAATTTCATCAAAAATCTGACTTTCGGCAATTCACTCAAAAATGGTGTCAAACGGTTGCAAATGCTCCTCTGAAACGTTTCGATGTCAAAACAGAAGGCTTTTTATCACAGGACAGAAAATCCTTAACCGGCAGAAAAAGATTTTTCTAAAAAAAATCCCTAAGCCCCGGGGTCACAAATTCATCAGAAATCTGACTTTCGGCAATTTACTCAAAAATGGTGCCAAATGGTTGCAAATGCTCCCCTGAAACGTTTCGCAGTCAAAACAGAAAGCTTTTTATCACAGGACAGAAAATCCTTAACCGGCAGAAAAACATTTTTTTGAAAAAATCCCTAAGCCCCGGGGTCAAAATTTCATCAGAAATCTGACTTTCGGCAATTCACTCAAAAATGGTGCCAAATGGTTGCAAATGCTCCCCTGAAACGTTTCGCGGTCAAAACAGAAGGCTTTTTATCACAGGACAGAAAATCCTTAACCGGCAGAAAAAGATTTTTTTTAAAAAAATCCCTAAGCCCCGGGGTCACAATTTCATCAAAAATCTGACTGTTGGCAATTGACTCAAAAATGGTGCCAAACGGTTGCAAATGCTCCCCTGAAACGTTTGGCGGTCGAAACAGAAGGCTTTTTATCACAGGAAAAGAAATCAGCCCACGACAACTTAGCTGTCAGAAAAAGATTTTTTTGGAAAAAATTCTTAAGCCCCGGGGTCACAATTTCATCAAAAATCTGAGTTTCGGCAATTCACTCAAAAATGGTGCCAAATGGTGCCAAATGCTCCCCTGAAACGTTTCGCGGTCAAAACAGAAGGCTTTTTATCACAGGACAGAAAATCCTTAACCGGCAGAAAAAGATTTTTTTTAAAAAAAATCCCTAAGCCCCGGGCTCACAATTTCATCAAAAAACTGACTTTCCGCAATTCACTCAAAAATGGTGCCAAATGGTTGCAAATGCTCCCCTGAAACGTTTCGCGGTCAAAACAGAAGGCTTTTTATCACAGGACAGAAAATCCTTAACCGGCAGAAAAAGATTTTTCTACAAAAAATCCCTAAGCCCCGGGGTCACAATTTCATCAAAAATCTGACATTCGGCAATTGACTCAAAAATGGTGCCAAACGGTTGCAAATGCTCACCTGAGATGTTTGGCGGTCGAAACAGATGGCTTTTTAACACAGGAAAAGAAATCAGCCCTCGACAACTTAACCGTCAGAAAAAGATTTTTTTGAAAAAATCCCTAAGCCCCGGGGTCAAAATTTCATCAGAAATCTGACTTTCGGCAATTCACTCAAAAATGGTGCCAAACGGTTGCAAATGCTCCCCTGAGATGTTTGGCGGTCGAAACAGAAGGCTTTTTATCACAAGAAAAGAAATCAGCCCTCGACAACTTAACTGTCAGAAAAAGATTTTTTTGAAAAAATCCCTAAGCCCCAGGGTCATAATTTCATCAGAAATCTGACTTTCGGCAATTTACTCAAAAATGGTGCCAAATGGTTGCAAATGCTCCCCTGAAACGTTTCGCAGTCAAAACAGAAAGCTTTTTATCACAGGACAGAAAATCCTTAACCGGCAGAAAAATATTTTTTTGAAAAAATTCTTAAGCCCCCGGGGTCACAATTTCATCAAAAATCTGACTTTCGGCAATTGACTCAAAAATGGTGCCAAACGGTTGCAAATGCTCCCCTGGGATGTTTGGCGGTCGAAACAGATGGCTTTTTATCACAGGAAAAGAAATCAGCCCTCGACAACTTAACCGGCAGAAAAACATTTTTTTGAAAAAATCCCTAAGCCCCGGGGTCAGAATTTCATCAGAAATCTGACTTTCGGCAATTCACTCAAAAATGGTGCCAAATGGTTGCAAATGCTCCCCTGAAACGTTTCGCGGTCAAAACAGAAGGCTTTTTATCACAGGACAGAAAATCCTTAACCGGCAGAAAAAGATTTTTTTTAAAAAAAATCCCTAAGCCCCGGGGTCACAATTTCATCAAAAATCTGACTGTTGGCAATTGACTCAAAAATGGTGCCAAACGGTTGCAAATGCTCCCCTGAAACGTTTGGCGGTCGAAACAGAAGGCTTTTTATCACAGGAAAAGAAATCAGCCCACGACAACTTAGCTGTCAGAAAAAGATTTTTTTGGAAAAAATTCTTAAGCCCCGGGGTCACAATTTCATCAAAAATCTGAGTTTCGGCAATTCACTCAAAAATGGTGCCAAATGGTGCCAAATGCTCCCCTGAAACGTTTCGCGGTCAAAACAGAAGGCTTTTTATCACAGGACAGAAAATCCTTAACCGGCAGAAAAAGATTTTTTTAAAAAAAAATCCCTAAGCCCCGGGCTCACAATTTCATCAAAAAACTGACTTTCGGCAATTCACTCAAAAATGGTGCCAAATGGTTGCAAATGCTCCCCTGAAACGTTTCGCGGTCAAAACAGAAGGCTTTTTATCACAGGACAGAAAATCCTTAACCGGCAGAAAAAGATTTTTCTACAAAAAATCCCTAAGCCCCGGGGTCACAATTTCATCAAAAATCTGACTTTCGGCAATTGACTCAAAAATGGTGTCAAACGGTTGCAAATGCTCCTCTGAAACGTTTCGCGGTCAAAACAGAAGGCTTTTTATCACAGGACACAAAATCCTTAACCGGCAGAAAAAAATTTTTCTAAAAAAAATCCCTAAGCCCCGGGGTCACAATTTCATCAAAAATCTGACTTTCGGCAATTGACTCAAAAATGGTGCCAAACGGTTGCAAATGCTCCCCTGAGATGTTTGGCGGTCGAAACAGTAGGCTTTATATCACAGGAAAAGAAATCAGCCCTCGACAACTTAGCCGTCAGAAAAAGATTTTTTTGAAAAAATTCTTAAGCCCCGGGGTAACAATTTCATCAAAAATCTGACTTTCGGCAATTCACTCAAAAATGGTGTCAAACAGTTGCAAATGCTCCCCTGAAACGTTTCGCGGTCAAAACAGAAGGCTTTTTATAACAGGACAGAAAATCCTTAACCGGTAGAAAAAGATTTTTCTAAAAAAAATCCCTAAGCCCCGGGGGTCACAATTTCATCAAAAATCTGACATTCGGCAATTGACTCAAAAATGGTGCCAAACGGTTGCAAATGCTCACCTGAGATGTTTGGCGGTCGAAACAGATGGCTTTTTAACACAGGAAAAGAAATCAGCCCTCGACAACTTAACCGGCAGAAAAACATTTTTTTGAAAAAATCCCTAAGCCCCGGGGTCAAAATTTCATCAGAAATCTGACTTTCGGCAATTCACTCAAAAATGGTGCCAAACGGTTGCAAATGCTCCCCTGAGATGTTTGGCGGTCGAAACAGAAGGCTTTTTATCACAAGAAAAGAAATCAGCCCTCGACAACTTAACCGTCAGAAAAAGATTTTTTTGAAAAAATCCCTAAGCCCCGGGGTCATAATTTCATCAGAAATCTGACTTTCGGCAATTTACTCAAAAACGGTGCCAAATGGTGCCAAATGCTCCCCTGAAACGTTTCGCGGTCAAAACAGAAGGCTTTTTATCACAGGACAGAAAATCCTTAACCGGCAGAAAAAGATTTTTAAAAAAAAAAATCCCTAAGCCCCGGGCTCACAATTTCATCAAAAAACTGACTTTCGGCAATTCACTCAAAAATGGTGCCAAATGGTTGCAAATGCTCCCCTGAAACGTTTCGCGGTCAAAACAGAAGGCTTTTTATCACAGGACAGAAAATCCTTAACCGGCAGAAAAAGATTTTTCTAAAAAAAATCCCTAAGCCCCGGGGTCACAATTTCATCAAAAATCTGACTTTCGGCAATTCACTCAAAATTGGTTCCAAACGGTTGCAAATGCTCCCCTGGGATGTTTGGCGGTCCAAACAGAAGGCTTTTTATCACAGGAAAAGAAATCAGCCCGCGACAACTTAGCTGTCAGAAAAAGATTTTTTTGAAAAAATTCTTAAGCCCCGGGGTCACAATTTCATCAAAAATCTGACTTTCGGCAGTTGACTCAAAAATGGTGCCAAACGGTTGCAAATGCTCCCCTGAGATGTTTGGCGGTCGAAACAGAAGGCTTTTTATCACAGGAAAAGAAATCAGCCCGCGACAACTTAGCTGTCAGAAAAAGATTTTTTTGAAAAAATTCTTAAGCCCCGGGGTCACAATTTCATCAAAAATCTGACTTTCGGCAGTTGACTCAAAAATGGTGCCAAACGGTTGCAAATGCTCCCCTGAGATGTTTGGCGGTCGAAACAGAAGGCTTTTTATCACAGGAAAAGAAATCAGCCCTCGACAACTTAGCCGTCAGAAAAAGATTTTTTTGAAAAAAATCTTAAGCCCCGGGGTAACAATTTCATCAAAAATCTGACTTTCGGCAATTCACTCAAAAATGGTGTCAAACGGTTGCAAATGCTCCTCTGAAACGTTTCGCGGTCAAAACAGAAGGCTTTTTATCACAGGACAGAAAATCCTTAACCGGCAGAAAAAGATTTTTCTAAAAAAAATCCCTAAGCCCCGGGGTCACAAATTCATCAAAAATCTGACTTTCGGCAGTTGACTCAAAAATGGTGCCAAACGGTTGCAAATGCTCCCCTGAGATGTTTGGCGGTCGAAACAGAAGGCTTTTTATCACAGGAAAAGAAATCAGCCCTCGACAACTTAGCCGTCAGAAAAAGATTTTTTTGAAAAAAATCTTAAGCCCCGGGGTAACAATTTCATCAAAAATCTGACTTTCGGCAATTCACTCAAAAATGGTGTCAAACGGTTGCAAATGCTCCTCTGAAACGTTTCGCGGTCAAAACAGAAGGCTTTTTATCACAGGACAGAAAATCCTTAACCGGCAGAAAAAGATTTTTCTAAAAAAAATCCCTAAGCCCCGGGGTCACAAATTCATCAGAAATCTGACTTTCGGCAATTTACTCAAAAATGGTGCCAAATGGTTGCAAATGCTCCCCTGAAACGTTTCGCAGTCAAAACAGAAAGCTTTTTATCACAGGACAGAAAATCCTTAACCGGCAGAAAAACATTTTTTTGAAAAAATCCCTAAGCCCCGGGGTCAAAATTTCATCAGAAATCTGACTTTCGGCAATTCACTCAAAAATGGTGCCAAATGGTTGCAAATGCTCCCCTGAAACGTTTCGCGGTCAAAACAGAAGGCTTTTTATCACAGGACAGAAAATCCTTAACCGGCAGAAAAAGATTTTTTTTAAAAAAATCCCTAAGCCCCGGGGTCACAATTTCATCAAAAATCTGACTGTTGGCAATTGACTCAAAAATGGTGCCAAACGGTTGCAAATGCTCCCCTGAAACGTTTGGCGGTCGAAACAGAAGGCTTTTTATCACAGGAAAAGAAATCAGCCCACGACAACTTAGCTGTCAGAAAAAGATTTTTTTGGAAAAAATTCTTAAGCCCCGGGGTCACAATTTCATCAAAAATCTGAGTTTCGGCAATTCACTCAAAAATGGTGCCAAATGGTTGCAAATTCTCCCCTGAAACGTTTCGCGGTCAAAACAGAAGGCTTTTTATCACAGGACAGAAAATCCTTAACCGGCAGAAAAATATTTTTTTGAAAAAATTCTTAAGCCCCGGGCTCACAATTTCATCAAAAATCTGACTTTCGGCAATTGACTCAAAAATGGTGCCAAACGGTTGCAAATGCTCCCCTGGGATGTTTGGCGGTCGAAACAGATGGCTTTTTATCACAGGAAAAGAAATCAGCCCTCGACAACTTAACCGGCAGAAAAACATTTTTTTGAAAAAATCCCTAAGCCCCGGGGTCAAAATTTCATCAGAAATCTGACTTTCGGCAATTCACTCAAAAATGGTGCCAAATGGTTGCAAATGCTCCCCTGAAACGTTTCGCGGTCAAAACAGAAGGCTTTTTATCACAGGACAGAAAATCCTTAACCGGCAGAAAAAGATTTTTTTTAAAAAAATCCCTAAGCCCCGGGGTCACAATTTCATCAAAAATCTGACTGTTGGCAATTGACTCAAAAATGGTGCCAAACGGTTGCAAATGCTCCCCTGAAACGTTTGGGGGTCGAAACAGAAGGCTTTTTATCACAGGAAAAGAAATCAGCCCACGACAACTTAGCTGTCAGAAAAAGATTTTTTTGGAAAAAATTCTTAAGCCCCGGGGTCACAATTTCATCAAAAATCTGAGTTTCGGCAATTCACTCAAAAATGGTGCCAAATGGTGCCAAATGCTCCCCTGAAACGTTTCGCGGTCAAAACAGAAGGCTTTTTATCACAGGACAGAAAATCCTTAACCGGCAGAAAAAGATTTTTTTTAAAAAAAATCCCTAAGCCCCGGGCTCACAATTTCATCAAAAAACTGACTTTCCGCAATTCACTCAAAAATGGTGCCAAATGGTTGCAAATGCTCCCCTGAAACGTTTCGCGGTCAAAACAGAAGGCTTTTTATCACAGGACAGAAAATCCTTAACCGGCAGAAAAAGATTTTTCTACAAAAAATCCCTAAGCCCCGGGGTCACAATTTCATCAAAAATCTGACTTTCGGCAATTGACTCAAAAATGGTGTCAAACGGTTGCAAATGCTCCTCTGAAACGTTTCGCGGTCAAAACAGAAGGCTTTTTATCACAGGACACAAAATCCTTAACCGGCAGAAAAAGATTTTTCTAAAAAAAATCCCTAAGCCCCGGGGTCACAATTTCATCAAAAATCTGACTTTCGGCAATTGAATCAAAAATGGTGCCAAACGGTTGCAAATGCTCCCCTGAGATGTTTGGCGGTCGAAACAGTAGGCTTTATATCACAGGAAAAGAAATCAGCCCTCGACAACTTAGCCGTCAGAAAAAGATTTTTTTGAAAAAATTCTTAAGCCCCGGGGTCACAATTTCATCAAAAATCTGACTTTCGGCAGTTGACTCAAAAATGGTGCCAAATGGTTGCAAATGCTCCCCTGAAACGTTTCGCGGTCAAAACAGAAGGCTTTTTATCACAGGACAGAAAATCCTTAACCGGCAGAAAAAGATTTTTTTTAAAAAAATCCCTAAGCCCCGGGGTCACAATTTCATCAAAAATCTGACTGTTGGCAATTGACTCAAAAATGGTGCCAAACGGTTGCAAATGCTCCCCTGAAACGTTTGGCGGTCGAAACAGAAGGCTTTTTAACACAGGAAAAGAAATCAGCCCTCGACAACTTAACCGGCAGAAAAACATTTTTTTGAAAAAATCCCTAAGCCCCGGGGTCAAAATTTCATCAGAAATCTGACTTTCGGCAATTCACTCAAAAATGGTGCCAAACGGTTGCAAATGCTCCCCTGAGATGTTTGGCGGTCGAAACAGAAGGCTTTTTATCACAAGAAAAGAAATCAGCCCTCGACAACTTAACTGTCAGAAAAAGATTTTTTGGAAAAAATCCCTAAGCCCCGGGCTCACAATTTCATCAAAAATCTGACTTTCGGCAATTCACTCAAAATTGGTGCCAAACGGTTGCAAATGCTCCCCTGGGATGTTTGGCGGTCGAAACAGAAGGCTTTTTATCACAGGAAAAGAAATCAGCCCTCGACAACTTAACCGGCACAAAAACATTTTTTTGAAAAAATCCCTAAGCCCCGGGGGTCACAATTTCATCAAAAATCTGACTTTCGGCAATTGACTCAAAAATGGTGCCAAACACTTGCAAATGCTCCCCTGAGATGTTTGGCGGTCGAAACAGATGGCTTTTTATCACAGGAAAAGAAATCAGCCCTCGACAACTTAACCGGCAGAAAAGCATTTTTTTGAAAAAATCCCCAAGCCCCGGGGTCAAAATTTCATCAGAAATCTGACTTTCGGCAATTCACTCAAAAATGGTGCCAAATGGTTGCGAATGCTCCCCTGAAACGTTTCGCGGTCGAAACAGAAGGCTTTTCATCACAGGACAGAAAATCCTTAACCGGCAGAAAAAGATTTTTTTAAAAAAAATCCCTAAGCCCCGGGCTCACAATTTGATCCAAAATCTGACTTTGGGCCATTCACTCAAAAATGGTGCCTACTGAAGAAAGTAGGAAACACCACTGGGCCGGTAAGATATAATCTAAGTCAAATCCCTTATTTTGACTACTGGCTCCTCACACAGCTCCTGACTCACGACAGTGTGTTGCCCATCGCTCAGTTCTGACTAAAGGATCTTATGCAGCCACTGCTGGCGGGGACATTTTGGGACCCAAAATATCCAACGCCACTAAATTCTGGTGTACTTTTTAACATAATAGTGTAAACAGGGATCAACATACAAACACTGAGAAGCCATTCCCCCCACCCCACTACTTGATATGGAAACAACTGGAAAAACCTCTGTGATTGAGGCTACCAACATGGCGCCTTTTTGTACAATGAACACTTCCGAGGTCATTCTTACTACTACTTTAGCACTACTTTACCACTACTTTACTACTACTTTACTACTACTTTACTACTCTACTACTTTACTACAACTTTACTATAACTTTACTACTACTTTACCACTATTTTACTACTGCTTTACTACTACTTTACTACTTCTTTACTACCGCTTTACTACCGCTTTACTACCACTTTACCACTACTTTACTACTGCTTTACTACTGCTTTACTACTACTTTACTACCATTTTACTACTGCCTTACTACTGCTTTACTATCATTTTACTACTACCTTGCTATCCTTTTACTACTACTTTAAAGCTATTTTACTACTATTCCACCGCTTTAAATTTGGACCATTTTACTACTACTTTACTACTATCTTACTGCTGTTTCACTACTGCCTTACTACCATTTTACTACTATTTTACTACTGCATTACTACTACTACTTTACTACCGTTTTACTACTACTTTACTGCTATTTTACTACTATTCCACCACTTTACTATTGTTTTACCATTACTTAACTGCTACTTCACTACTGGTTTCCTATTGCTTTACTACCACTTTACATCCACTTTACTACTGCTACTTTATTACTTATCCTACTTTACTATTTATACCCCTATTTATACAGCAGACCTTCCTGAACAATGGCTTGCCTGTCTATAGTAACAAATAGTATTGTTACTATTTTATTAATTGTATATACTGCCGTTCATCTGTAGATTTAAGGTTGGTTTACAATTTTAAAATGCAAGGTAAAAAACACCTTAACCGGCAGATTTTTTTAAAAAAAAAATCCCTAAGCCCCGGGGTCACAATTTGATGAAAAATCTGACTGTCGGCCATTCACTCAAAAATGGTGCCAAACGGTTCCAAATGCTCCCCTGAAAAGTTTGGCGGTCGAAACAGAAGGCTTTTTATCACAGGACAGAAAACCCTTAACCGGAAGAAAAAGATATTTTTTAAAAAATTCCCTAAGCCCCGGGGGGGTCACAATTTCATCAAAAATCTGACTTTCGACAATTCAATCAAAAATGGTGCCAAACGGTTGCAAATGCTCCCCTGAGATGTTTGGCGGTCGAAACAGAAGGCTTTTCATAACAGGACACGATATCAGCCCTCGACAACTTAAAGGGCAGAAAAATATTTTTTTGAAAAAATCCCTTAGCCCGGGGGTCACAATTTCATCACAAACCTGACTTTTGGCAATTGACTCAGAAATGGTGCCAAACGGTTGCAAATGCTCCCCTGAAATTTTTGGCCGTCAAAACAGAAGGCTTTTTATCACAGGAAAAGAAATCCGCCCTCAACAACTTAACCAGGAGAAAAAGAATTTTTTGAAAAAATCCCTAAGCCAGAAATTGACTCAGAAATGGTGCCAAACGGTTGCAAATGCTCCCCTGAAACGTTTGGCGGTCAAAACAGAAGCCTTTTTATCACAGGATAAGAAATCAGCCCTCGACAACTTAACGGGCAGAAAAAGATTTTTTGAAAAAATCCCTAAGCCCAGGGATCACAATTTCAGCAAAAATCTGACTTTCGGCCATTCACTCAAAAATGGTGCCAAATGGTTGCAAATGCTCCCCTGAAAAGTTTGGCGGTCGAAACAGAAGGCTTTTTATCACAGGACAGGAAATCCTTAACCGGCAGAAAAACATTCTTTTGAAAAAATCCCTAAGCCCAGGGATCACAATTTCAACAAAAATCTGACTTTCGGCAATTCACTCAAAAATGGTGCGAAACAGTTGCACATGCTCCCCTGAGATGTTTGGCGGTCGAAACAGAAGCCTTTTTATCACAGGAAAAGAAATCAGCCCACGACAACTTAACTGTCAGAAAAAGATTTTTTTGAAAAAATCCCTGAGCGACGGGGTCACAATTTCAGCAAAAATCTGACTTTCGGCAATTCACTCAAAAATGGTGCCAACGGTTGCAAACGCTCCCCTGAGATGTTTGGCGGTCGAAACAGAAGGCTTTTTATCACAGGAAAAGAAATAGGCCCGCGACAACTTAAACGGCAGAAAAAGATTTTTTTGAAAAAATCCCTAAGCCCCGGGGTTACAATTTCAGCAAAAATCTTACTTTGGGCAATTCACTCAGAAATACTTAACCGGCAGAAAAATATTTTTTTGAAAAAATCCCTTAGCCCGGGGGTCACAATTTCATCACAAACCTGACTTTTGGCAATTGACTCAGAAATGGTGCCAAACGGTTGCAAATGCTCCCCTGAAATTTTTGGCCGTCAAAACAGACGGCTTTTTATCACAGGAAAAGAAATCAGCCCTCAACAACTTAGACAAGGAGAAAAAGAATTTTTTGAAAAAATCGCTAAGCCAGAAATTGACTCAGAAATGGTGCCAAACGGTTGCAAATGCTCCCCTGAAACGTTTGGCGGTCAAAACAGAAGCCTTTTTTCACAGGATAAGAAATCAGCCCTCGACACCTTAACGGGCAGAAAAAGATTTTTTTGAAAAAATCCCTAAGCCCAGGGATCACAATTTCAGCAAAAATCTGACTTTCGGCCATTCACTCAAAAATGGTGCCAAACGGTTGCAAATGCTTCCCTGAGATGTTTGGCGGTCGAAACAGAAGGCTTTTTATCACAGGAAAAGAAATCAGCCCGCGACAACTTAACTGTCAGAAAAAGATTTTTTTGAAAAAATCCCTGAGCCACGGGGTCACAATTTCAGCAAAAATCTGACTTTCGGCAATTTATTCAAAAATGGTGCCAACGGTTGCAAACGCTCCCCGGAGATGTTTGGCGGTCGAAACAGAAGGCTTTTTATCACAGGACAGAAAACCCTTAACCGGAAGAAAAAGATATTTTTTAAAAAATCCCTAAGCCCCGGGGGGGTCACAATTTCATCAAAAATCTGACTTTCGACAATTCACTCAAAAATGGTGCCAAACGGTTGCAAATGCTCCCCTGAGATGTTTGGCGGTCGGAACAGAAGGCTTTTTATCACAGGAAAACAAATCAGCCCTCGACAACTTAACCGGCAGAAAAACATTTTTTTGAAAAAATCCCGAAGCCCCGGGGTCACAATTTCAGCAAAAATCTGACTTTCAACAAGTCACTCAAAAATGGTGCCAAACGGTTGCAAATGCTCACCGGAAAAGTTTCGCGGTCGAAACAGGAGGCTTTTTATCACAGGACAGAAAAACCTTAACTGGCAGAACAAGATATTTTTTTAAAAATCCGTAAGCCCCGGGGTCACAATTTCATCAAAAATCTGACTTTTGGCAATTGACTCAAAAATGGTGCCAAACTGTTGCAAATGCTCCCCTGAGATGTTTGGCGGTCGAAACAGAAGGCTTTTTATCAGAGGAAAAGAAATCAGCCCGCGGCAACTTAGCTGTCGGAAAAAGATTTTTTTGAAAAAATTCTTAAGCCCCGGGGTCACAATTTCATCAAAAATCTGACTTTCGGCAATTCACTCAAAATGGTGCCAAACGGTTGCAAATGCTCCCCTGGGATGTTTGGCGGTCAAAACAGATGGCTTTTTATCACAGGAAAAGAAATCAGCCCTCGACAAATTAACCGGCAGAAAAATATATTTTTTAAAAAATCCCTAAGCCCCGGGGTCACAATTTCATCAAAAATCTGACTTTCGGCAATTCACTCAAAAATGGTGCAAAATGGTTGCAAATGCTCCCCTGAAACGTTTCACGGTCAAAACAGAAGGCTTTTTATCACAGGACAGAAAATCCTTAACCGGCAGAAAAAGATTTTTTTTTGAAAAAAAACCCTAAGCCCCGGGGTCACAATTTCAGCAAAAATCTTACTTTGGGCAATTCACTCAGAAATGGTGCCAAACGGTTGCAAATGCTCCCCTGAAATTTTTGGCCGTCAAAACAGAAGGCTGTTTATCACAGGAAAAGAAATCAGCCCTCAACAACTTAACCAGGAGAAAAAGATTTTTTTGAAAAAATCCCTAAGCCAGAAATTGACTCAGAAATGGTGCCAAACGGTTGCAAATGCTCCCCTGAAACGTTTGGCGGTCAAAACAGAAGCCTTTTTATCACAGGAAAAGAAATCAGCCCTCGACAACTTAACCGGCAGAAAAAGATTTTTTTGAAAAAATCCCGAAGCCCCGGGGTCACAATTTCAGCAAAAATCTGACTTTCAGCAATTCACTCAAAAATGGTGCCAAACGGTTGCAAATGCTCCCCTGAAACGTTTCGCGGTCGAACCAGAAGGCTTTTTATCACAGGACAGAAAATCCTTAACCGGCAGAAAAAGATATTTTTTAAAAAATCCCTAAGCCCCGGGGTCACAATTTCATCAAAAATCTGACTTTCGGCAATTCACTCAAAAATGGTGCCAAATGGTTGCAAATGCTCCCCTGAAACGTTTCGCGGTCAAAACAGAAGGCTTTTTATCACAGGACAGAAAATCCTTAACAGGCAGAAAAAGATATTTTTTAAAAAATCCCTAAGCCCCGGGGTCACAATTTCATCAAAAATCTGACTTTCAGCAATTCACTCAAAAATGGTGCCAAACAGTTGCAAATACTCCCCTGAGATGTTTGGCGGTCGAAACAGAAGGCTTTTTATCACAGGGACAGAAATATGCCCTCGACAACTTAATTGTCAGAAAAAGATTTTTTTGAAAAAATCTCTAAGCCCCGGGGTCACAATTTCATCAAAAATCTGACATTGGGCCATTCACTCAAAAATGGTGCCAAACGGTTGCAAATGCTCCCCTGAGATGTTTGGCGGTCGAAACAGTAGGCTTTTTATCACAGGAAAAGAAATCCTTAACCGGAAGAAAAAGATTTTTTTGAAAAAATCCCTAAGCCCCGGGGTCACAATTTCAGCAAAAATGTGACTTTCGGCGATTCACTCAAAAATGGCGCCAAACAGTTGCAAATCCTCCACTGAGATCTTTGGCGGTCGAAACAGGAGGCTTTTTATCTCAGGAAAAGAAATCTGCCCTCGACAATTTAACCGGCAGAAAAAGATTTTTTTGAAAAAATCCCCAAGCCCCGGGATCACAATTTCATCAAAAATCTCACTTTGGGCCATTCACTCAAAAATGGTGCCAAACGGTTTCAAATGCTCCCCTGAAATATTTGGCGGTCGAAACAGAATGCTTTTCATCACAGGAAAAGAAATCCTTAACCGGAAGAAAAAGATTTTTTTGAAAAAATCCCTAAGCCCCGGGGTCACAATTTGATCCAAAATCTGACTTTGGGCCATTCACTCAAAAATGGTGCCTACTGAAGAAAGTAGGAAACACCACTGGGCCGGTAAGATATAATCTAAGTCAAATCCCTTATTTTGACTACTGGCTCCTCACACAGCTCCTGACTCACGACAGTGTGTTGCCCATCGCTCAGTTCTGACTAAAGGATCTTATGCATCCACTGCTGGCGGGGACATTTTGGGACCCAAAATATCCAACGCCACCAAATTCTGGTGTACTTTTTAACATAATAGTGTAAACAGGGATCAACATACAAACACTGAGAAGCCATTCCCCCCACCCCACTACTTGATATGGAAACAACTGGAAAAACCTCTGTGATTGAGGCTAACAACATGGCGCCTTTTTGTACAATGAACACTTCCGAGATCATTCTTACTACTACTTTAGCACTACTTTACCACTACTTTACAACTACTTTACTACTACTTTACTACTCTACTACTTTACTACTACTTTACTACTACTTTACCACTACTTTACCACTGCTTTACTACTGCTTTCCTACTACTTTCCTACTTCTTTACTACCACTTTACTACCACTTTACTACCACTTTACCACTACTTTACTACTGCTTTACTACTACTTTACTACTACTTTACTACCATTTTACTACTGCCTTACTACTGCTTTACTATCATTTTACTACTATTCCACCCCTTTAATATTGGACCATTTTACTACTACTTTACTACTATCTTTTTTACTATTTTACTATTTACTATTTTACTATTTTACTACTGCATTACTACTACTACTTTACTACTGTTTTACTACTACTTTACTGCTATTTTACTACTATTCCACCACTTTACTATTGTTTTACCATTACTTAACTGCTACTTCACTACTGGTTTACTATTGCTTTACTACCACTTTACATCCACTTTACTACTGCTACTTTATTACTTATCCTACTTTACTATTTATACCCCTATTTATACAGTAGACCTTCCTGAACAATATGCCAGTCTATAGTAACAAATAGTATTGTTACTATTTTATTAATTGTATATACTGCCGTTCATCTGTAGATTTAAGGTTGGTTTACAACTTTAAAATGCAAGGTAAAAAACACCTTAACCGGCAGATTTTTTTTTTAAAAAAATCCCTAAGCCCCGGGGTCACAATTTGATGAAAAATCTGACTGTCGGCCATTCACTCAAAAATGCTGCCATACGGTTGCAAATGCTCACCTGAGAGGTTTGGCGGTCGAAACAGAAGGCTTTTTAGCACAGGAAAAGAAATCAGCCCGCGACAACGTAACTGGCAGAAAAAGATTTTTTTGAAAAAATCCCGGAGCCACGGGGTCACAATTTCATCAAAAATCTGACTTTCGGCCATTCACTCAAAAATGGTGCCAAACGGTTCCAAATGCTCCCCTGAGATGTTTGGGGGTCGAAACAGAAGGCTTTTTATCTCAGGAAAAGAAATCAGCCCTCGACAACTTAACCGGCACAAAAACATTTTTTTGAAAAAATCGCTAAGCCCCGGGGTCACAATTTCATCAAAAATCTGACTTTCGGCAATTGACTCAAAAATGGTGCCAAACGGTTGCAAATGCTCCCCTGAGATGTTTGGAGGTCGAAACAGAAGGCTTTTCATCACACGACAGAAAACCCTTAAACGGAAGAAAAAGATTTTTTTGAAAAAATCCCTAAGCCCCGGGGTCACAATTTGATCCAAAATCTGACTTTGGGCCATTCAATCAAAAATGGTGCCTACTGAAGAAAGTAGGAAACACCACTGGGCCGGTAAGATATAATCTAAGTCAAATCCCTTATTTTGACTACTGGCTCCTCACACAGCTCCTGACTCACGACAGTGTGTTGCCCATCGCTCAGTTCTGACTAAAGGATCTTATGCAGCCACTGCTGGCGGGGACATTTTGGGACCCAAAATATCCAACGCCACTAAATTCTGGTGTACTTTTTAACATAATAGTGTAAACAGGGATCAACATACAAACACTGAGAAGCCATTCCCCCCACCCCACTACTTGATATGGAAACAACTGGAAAAACCTCTGTGATTGAGGCTAACAACATGGCGCCTTTTTGTACAATGAACACTTCCGAGGTCATTCTTACTACTACTTTAGCACTACTTTACCACTACTTTACTACTACTTTACTACTCTACTACTTTACTACTACTTTACTACTGCTTTACTACTACTTTACTACTACTTTACTACCGCTTTACTACCACTTTACCACTACTTTACTACTGCTTTACTACTGCTTTACTACTACTTTACTACCATTTTACTACTGCCTTACTACTGCTTTACTATCATTTTACTACTACCTTGCTATCCTTTTACTACTACTTTAAAGCTATTTTACTACTATTCCGCCGCTTTAATATTGGACCATTTTACTACTATTTTACTACTGCATTACTACTACTACTTTACTACTGTTTTACTACTACTTTACTGCTATTTTACTACTATTCCACCACTTTACTATTGTTTTACCATTACTTAACTGCTACTTCACTACTGGTTTACTATTGCTTTACTACCACTTTACATCCACTTTACTACTGCTACTTTATTACTTATCCTACTTTACTATTTATACCCCTATTTATACAGTAGAACTTCCTGAACAATGGCATGCCTGTCTATAGTAACAAATAGCATTGTTACTATTTTATTAATTGTATATACTGCCGTTCATCTGTAGATTTAAGGTTGGTTTACAACTTTAAAATGCAAGGTAAAAAACACCTTAACCGGCAGATTTTTTTTTAAAAAAAATCCCTAAACCCCGGGGTCACAATTTGATGAAAAATCTGACTGTCGGCCATTCACTCAAAAATGCTGCCATACGGTTGCAAATGCTCACCTGAGAGGTTTGGCGGTCGAAACAGAAGGCTTTTTAGCACAGGAAAAGAAATCAGCCCGCGACAACGTAACTGGCAGAAAAAGATTTTTTTGAAAAAATCCCGGAGCCACGGGGTCACAATTTCATCAAAAATCTTACTTTGGGCAATTCACTCAGAAATGGTGCCAAACGGTTGCAAATGCTCCCCTGAGATGTTTGGAGGTCGAAACAGAAGGCTTTTTTTCACAGGACAGAAAATCCTTAGCTGTCAGAAAAATATTTTTTTGAAAAAATCCCTAAGCCCAGGGATCACAATTTCATCAAAAATCTGACTTTCGGCAATTGACTCAAAAATGGTGCCAAACGGTTGCAAATGCTAGCCTGAGATGTTTGGCGGTCGAAACAGTAGGCTTTTTATCACAGGAAAACAAATCAGCCCTCGACAACTTAGCCGTCAGAAAAAGATTTTTTTGAAAAAATCGCTAAGCCCCGGGGTCACAATTTCATTAAAAAACTGACTTTCGGCAATTCACTCAAAAATGGTGCCAAACAGTTGCAAATGCTCCCCTGAGATGTTTGGCGGTCGAAACAGAAGGCTTTTTATCACAGAAAAAGAAATCAGCCCTCGACAACTTAACTGGCAGAAAAAGATTTTTTTGAAAAAATCCCTAAGCCCCGGGGTCACAATTTCATCAAAAATCTGACTTTTGGCAATTGACTCAAAAATGGTGCCAAACGGTTGCAAATGCTCCCCTGAGATGTTTGGCGGTCGAAACAGAAGGCTTTTTATCTCAGGAAAAGAAATCAGCCCTCGACAACTTAGCTGTCAGAAAAAGATTTTTTTGAAAAAATCCCCAAGCCCCGGGATCACAATTTCATCAAAAATCTGACTTTCGGCAATTCACTCAAAAATGGTGCCAAACAGTTGCAAATGCTCCCCTGAGAGGTTTGGCGGTCGAAACAGAAGGCTTTTTATCACAAGAAATGAAATCAGCCCTCGACAATTTAACCGGCAGAAAAAGATTTTTTTGAAAAAATCCCCAAGCCCCGGGATCACAATTTCATCAAAAATCTGACTTTGGGCCATTCACTCAAAAATGGTGCCAAACGGTTTCAAATCCTCCCCTGAAATATTTGGCGGTCGAAACAGAAGGCTTTTCATCACACGACAGAAAACCCTTAAACGGAAGAAAAAGATTTTTTTGAAAAAATCCCTAAGCCCCGGGGTCACAATTTGATCCAAAATCTGACTTTGGGCCATTCAATCAAAAATGGTGCCTACTGAAGAAAGTAGGAAACACCACTGGGCCGGTAAGATATAATCTAAGTCAAATCCCTTATTTTGACTGCTGGCTCCTCACACAGCTCCTGACTCACGAGTGTGTTGCCCATCGCTCAGTTCTGACTAAAGGATCTTATGCAGCCACTGCTGGCGGGGACATTTTGGGACCCAAAATATCCAACGCCACTAAATTCTGGTGTACTTTTTAACATAATAGTGTAAACAGGGATCAACATACAAACACTGAGAAGCCATTCCCCCCACCCCACTACTTGATATGGAAACAAATGGAAAAACCTCTGTGATTGAGGCTAACAACATGGCGCCTTTTTGTACAAGGAACACTTCCGAGGTCATTCTTACTACTACTTTAGCACTACTTTACCACTACTTTACTACTACTTTACTACTACTTTACTACTCTACTACTTTACTACTACTTTACTACTACTTTACTACTGCTTTACTACTACTTTACTACTTCTTTACTACCACTTTACTACCGCTTTACTACCACTTTACCACTACTTTACCACTACTTTACTACCATTTTACTACTGCCTTACTACTGCTTTACTATCATTTTACTACTACCTTGCTATCCTTTTACTACTACTTTAAAGCTATTTTACTACTATTCCACCGCTTTAATATTGGACCATTTTACTACTATTTTACTACTGCATTACTACTACTACTTTACTACTGTTTTACTACTACTTTACTGCTATTTTACTACTATTCCACCACTTTACTATTGTTTTACCATTACTTAACTGCTACTTCAATACTGGTTTACTATTGCTTTACTACCACTTTACATCCACTTTACTACTGCTACTTTATTACTTATCGTACTTTACTATTTATACCCCTATTTATACAGTAGACCTTCCTGAACAATGGCATTCCTGTCTATAGTAACAAATAGCATTTGTCAGAGTCACCCGTGGTCCCAGCTCACAAGAGACCAAAGTCCACTCCAGCTTATGTACAAAAGCTTTTATTGAAGAACATTATTAGCTTTATATCCGAGCTCCGTGACTCTACGTCTTTTATGCTTAGACCGCTGAAGTCCCCTCTGAGTCAGTACCGCCTCTACACCAGTTTAAGAGGCTTGTACTGGTCCACCTCTTCCTCTCTTTCCTTTTCCGCAGGGTCTTTCTGCCCCCCTGTGTTCTCTCCCTTCGGGACTCCCCAGAGGCTGAATCCTCTGCCGCCTCCTCCCCCCTCCTTCGGGCTTTGGGACCAGGCTCCTCCCCAGAACTCTCTTCATTTCCGCGCGCCTCCCATTTTGAACTTGGAGCGCGTACGTTGCTCCTGACCTTCCCTTTGACAGTTACACTGCCCTCGATACTACTTTCCTCCCCTTCCGGCAGGACGTTTTGCCCTGATCTCCTTCCCCTCTCTGCTTCCTGTTCTGCTCCTTCTGACACACTGGTCACTCCTCCCCCCACACTCCGTTCCAGCGGAGCAGCCGGTCTCGCTCTCCAACTCCCACTGGGGGTTCCCCCTTCGTTTCCCTGCTCCTGACTGCTTCCCCCTCTAGCTCCCCTTGGCTTGACCAGAGGGGCTCCCTTTTGGGAGTCCTCCGATTCACTGGACGGACTCATGGACAATCTTGGGTCATTGTCATCCTCTTCCTCGTCACTCTGGAATCCTTCCCCCTCACTCTCTGTCTCCTCCCTCATCTGCGTCTCTCTCCCTGAACCCCTGTCAGCATTGTTACTATTTTATTAATTGTATATACTGCCGTTCATCTGTAGATTTAAGGTTGGTTTCCAACTTTAAAATGCAAGGTAAAAAACACCTTAACCGGCAGATTTTTTTTTTTAAAAAATCCCTAAACCCCGGGGTCACAATTTGATGAAAAATCTGAACGGCGGCCATTCACTCAAAAATGCTGCCATACGGTTGCAAATGCTCACCTGAGAGGTTTGGCGGTCGAAACAGAAGGCTTTTTAGCACAGGAAAAGAAATCAGCCCGCGACAACGTAACTGGCAGAAAAAGATTTTTTGGGAAAAATCCCGGAGCCACGGGGTCACAATTTCATCCAAAATCTGACTTTCGGCCATTCACTCAAAAATGGTGCCAAACGGTTCCAAATGCTCCCCTGAGATATTTGGGGGTCAAAACAGAAGGCTTTTTATCTCAGGAAAAGAAATCAGCCCTCGACAACTTAACCGGCACAAAAACATTTTTTTGAAAAAATCCCTAAGCCCCGGGGTCACAATTTCAGCAAAAATCTGACTTTCGGCAATTGTCTCAAAAATGGTGCCAACGGTTGCAAACGCTCCCCTGAGATGTTTGGCAGTCGAAACAGAAGGCTTTTCATCACAGGACACGAAATCAGCCCTCGACAACTTAACCGGCAGAAAAATATTTTTTTTGAAAAAATCCCTTAGCCCGGGGGTCACAATTTCAGCAAAAATCTGACTTTCGGCAATTGTCTCAAAAATGGTGCCAACGGTTGCAAACGCTCCCCTGAGATGTTTGGCAGTCGAAACAGAAGGCTTTTTATCACAGGAAAAGAAATCAGCCCGCAACAACTTAACCGGCAGAAAACCATTTTTTTGAAAAAATCCCTAAGCCCCGGGGTCACATTTTCAGCAAAAATCTGACTTTCAGCAATTCACTCAAAAATGGTGCCAAACGGTTGCAAATGCTCCCCGGAAAAGTTTCGCGGTCGAAACAGAAGGCTTTTTATCACAGGACAGAAAAACCTTAACCGGCAGAAAAAGATATTTTTAAAAAAATCCCTAAGCCCCGGGGTCACAATTTCATCAAAAATCTGACTTTCGACAATTCACTCAAAAATGGTGGCAAACGGTTGCAAATGCTCCCCTGAGATGTTTGGCGGTCAAAACAGAAGGCTTTTTATCACAGGAAAAGAAATTAGCCCTCGACAACTTAACCGGCAGAAAAACATTTTTTTAAAAAAATCCCTAAGCCCCGGGGTCACATTTCCAGCAAAAATCTGACTTTCAGCAAGTCACTCAAAAATGGTGCCAAACGGTTGCAAATGCTCCCCGGAAAAGTTTCGCGGTCGAAACAGGAGGCTTTTTATCACAGGAAAAGAAATCAGCCCTCGACAACTTAGCCGTCAGAAAAAGATTTTTTTGAAAAAATTCTTAAGCCCCGGGGTCACAATTTCATCAAAAATCTGACTTTCGGCAATTCACTCAAAAATGGTGCCAAACAGTTGCAAATACTCCCCTGAGATGTTTGGCGGTCGAAACAGAAGGCTTTTTATCACAAGAAATGAAATCAGCCCTCGACAACTTAATTGTCAGAAAAAGATTTTTTTGAAAAAATCCCTAAGCCCCGGGGTCACAATTTCATCAAAAATCTGACTTTTGGCAATTGACTCAAAAATGGTGCCAAACGGTTACAAACGCTCCCCTGAGATGTTTGGCGGTCGAAACAGAAGCCTTTTTATCACAGGAAAATAAATCATCCTGCAACAACTTAACCGGCAGAAAAAGATTTTTTTGAAAAAAAATCCCTAAGCCCCGGGGTCACAATTTCAGCAAAAATCTGACTTTCGGCAATTCACTCAAAAATGGTGCCAAACGGTTGCAAATGCTCCCCTGAGATGTTTGGCGGTCGAAACAGAAGGCTTTTTATCACAGGAAAAGAAATATGCCCTCGACAACTTAGCTGTCAGAAAAAGATTTTTTTGAAAAAATACTTAAGACCCGGGGTCACAATTTCATCAAAAATCTGACTTTCGGCAATTGACTCAAAAATGGTGCCAAACGGTTGCAAATGCTCCCCTGAGATGTTTGGCGGTCGAAACAGTAGGCTTTTTATCTCAGGAAAAGAAGTCAGCCGTCGACAATTTAACCGGCAGAAAAAGATTTTTTTCAAAAAATCTCTAAGCCCCGGGGTCACTATTTCATCAAAAATCCGACTTTCGGCCATTCACTCAAAAATGGTGCCTACTGAAGAAAGTAGGAAACACCACTGGGCCGGTAAGATATAATCTAAGTCAAATCCCTTATTTTGACTACTGGCTCCTCACACAACTCCTGACTCACGACAGTGTGTTGCCCATCGCTCAGTTCTGACTAAAGGATTTTATGCAGCCTCTGCTGGCGGGGACATTTTGGGACCCAAAATATCCAACGCCACTAAATTCTGGTGTACTTTTTAACATAATAGTGTAAACAGGGATCAACATACAAACACTGAGAAGCCATTCCCCACGCCCCACTACTTTATATGGAAACAACTGGAAAAACCTCTGTGATTGAGGCTAACAACATGGCGCCTTTTTGTACAACGAACACTTCCGAGGTCATTCTAACTTCGACTTTACCACTACTTTACCACTACTTGACTACCACTTGTCTACTACTTTACCACTACTTTACTACTACTTTACCACTACTTTACTACTGCTTTACTACTACTTTACTACTTATTTACTACCACTTTACTACTGCTTTACTGCCACTTTACTACTAGTTTACCACTACTTTACCACCATTTTACTACTGCTTTACTACTACTTTACTACTGCTTTACTACCATTTTACTACTGCCTTACTACTGCTTTACTACTGATTTACTATCATTTTACTACTACCTTGCTATACTTTAAAGCTATTTTGCTACCTTTCCACCGCTTTACTATTGGACCATTTTACTACTACTTTACTACTATCTTACTGCTGTTTCACTACTAGCTTACTACCATTTTACTACTATTTTACTACTGCATTACTACTACTACTTTACTACTGTTTTACTACTGTTTTACTGCTATTTTACTACTATTCCACCACTTTACTATTGTTTTACCATTACTTAACTACTACATCACTACTGGTTTACTATTGCTTTACTACCACTTTACTTCCACTTTACTACTGCTACTTTATTACTTATCCTACTTTGCTATTTATACCCCTATTTATACAGTAGAGCTTCCTGAACAATGGCATGCCTGTCTATAGTAACAAATAGTATTGTTACTATTTTATTAATTGTATATAATGCCCTTCATCCGTAGATTTAAGGTTGGTTTACAACTTAAAAATGCAAGGTAAAAAACACCTTAACCGGCAGATTTTTTTTTTAAAAAAAAATCCCTAAGCCCCGGGGTCACAATTTGATGAAAAGTCTGACTCTCGGCCATTCACTCAAAAATGCTGCCATACGGTTGCAAATGCTCACCTGAGAGGTTTGGCGGTCGAAACAGAAGGGATTTACAAAAATCCCTAAGTACTTTTTAACATAATAGTGCAAACAGGGATCAACATACAAACACTGAGAAGCCATTCCCCCCGCCCCACTACTTTATATGGAAACAAATGGAAAATGCTCTGTGATTGAGGTTAACAACATGGCGCCTTTTTGTACAATGAACACTTCCGAGGTCATTCTTACTACTACTTTAGCACTACTTTAGCACTACTTGACTACTACTTTACTACTCTACGACTTTTCTAATAATTTACTACAACTTTACTATCACCACTTTACTACTACTTTACTACTACTTTACTACTTCTTTACTACCACTTTACCACTACTTTACCACTACTTTACCACTACTTTACGACTGCTTTACTACTGCTTTACTACCATTTTACTACTGCCTTAGTACTGCTTTACTATCATTTTACTACTACCTTGCTATCCTTTTACTACTACTTTAAAGCCATTTTACTACTATTCCACCGCTTTACTATTGGACCATTTTACTACTACTTTACTACTATCTTACTGCTGTTTCACTACTGCCTTACTACCATTTTACTACTATTTTACTACTGCATTACTACTACTTTACTACTGTTTTACTACTACTTTACTGCTATTTTACTACTATTACACCACTTTACTATTGTTTTACCATTACTTAACTGCTACTTCACTACTGGTTTACTATTGCTTTACTACCACTTTACTTCCACTTTACTACTGCTACTTTATTACTTATCCTACTTTGCTATTTATACCCCTATTTATACAGTAGACCTTCCTGAACAATGGCATGCCTGTCTATAGTAACAAATAGTATTGTTACTATTTTATTAATTGTATATACTGCCCTTCATCTGTAGATTTAAGATTGGTTTACAACTTAAAAATGCAAGGTAAAAAACACTTTAACCGGCAGATTATTTTTTTTTAAAAAAAATCCCTAAGCCCCGGGGTCACAATTTGATGAAAAATCTGACTGTCGGCCATTCACTCAAAAATGGTGCCAAACGGTTCCAAATGCTCCCCTGAGAGGTTTGGCGGTCGAAACAGAAGGCTTTTTATCACAGGAAAAGAAATCAGCCCTCGACAACTTAGCCGTCAGAAAAAGATTTTTTTGAAAAAAATCATAAGCCCCGGGGGTCACAATTTCATCAAAAATCTGACTTTCGGCAATTCACTCAAAAATGGTGTCAAACGGTTGCAAATGCTCCCCTGAAACGTTTGGCGGTCAAAACAGAAGGCTTTTTATCACAGGAAAAGAAATCAGCCCTCGACAACTTAACCGGCAGAAAAAGATTTTTTTGAAAAAATCCCGAAGCCCCGGGGTCACAATTTCAGCAAAAATCTGACTTTCAGCAAGTCACTCAAAAATGGTGCCAAACGGTTGCAAATGCTCCCCTGAAACGTTTCGCGGTCGAACCAGAAGGCTTTTTATCACAGGACAGAAAATCCTTAACCGGCAGAAAAAGATATTTTTAAAAAAATCCCTAAGCCCCGGGGTCACAATTTCATCAAAAATCTGACTTTCGGCAATTCACTCAAAAATGGTGCCAAATGGTTGCAAATGCTCCCCTGAAACGTTTCGCGGTCAAAACAGAAGGCTTTTTATCACAGGACAGAAAATCCTTAACCGGCAGAAAAAGATATTTTTTAAAAAATCCCTAAGCCCCGGGGTCACAATTTCATCAAAAATCTGACTTTCAGCAATTCACTCAAAAATGGTGCCAAACAGTTGCAAATACTCCCCTGAGATGTTTGGCGGTCGAAACAGAAGGCTTTTTATCACAGGGACAGAAATATGCCCTCGACAACTTAATTGTCAGAAAAAGATTTTTTTGAAAAAATCTCTAAGCCCCGGGGTCACAATTTCATCAAAAATCTGACATTGGGCCATTCACTCAAAAATGGTGCCAAACGGTTGCAAATGCTCCCCTGAGATGTTTGGCGGTCGAAACAGTAGGCTTTTTATCACAGGAAAAGAAATCCTTAACCGGAAGAAAAAGATTTTTTTGAAAAAATCCCTAAGCCCCGGGGTCACAATTTCAGCAAAAATGTGACTTTCGGCAATTCACTCAAAAATGGCGCCAAACAGTTGCAAATCCTCCACTGAGATCTTTGGCGGTCGAAACAGGAGGCTTTTTATCTCAGGAAAAGAAATCAGCCCTCGACAATTTAACCGGCAGAAAAAGATTTTTTTGAAAAAATCCCCAAGCCCCGGGATCACAATTTCATCAAAAATCTGACTTTGGGCCATTCACTCAAAAATGGTGCCAAACGGTTTCAAATGCTCCCCTGAAATATTTGGCGGTCGAAACAGAAGGCTTTTTATCACAGGAAAAGAAATCCTTAACCGGAAGAAAAAGATTTTTTTGAAAAAATCCCTAAGCCCCGGGGTCACAATTTGATCCAAAATCTGACTTTGGGCCATTCACTCAAAAATGGTGCCTACTGAAGAAAGTAGGAAACACCACTGGGCCGGTAAGATATAATCTAAGTCAAATCCCTTATTTTGACTACTGGCTCCTCACACAGCTCCTGACTCACGACAGTGTGTTGCCCATCGCTCAGTTCTGACTAAAGGATCTTATGCAGCCACTGCTGGCGGGGACATTTTGGGACCCAAAATATCCAACGCCACTAAATTCTGGTGTACTTTTTAACATAATAGTGTAAACAGGGATCAACATACAAACACTGAGAAGCCATTCCCACCCCCACTACTTGATATGGAAACAACTGGAAAAACCTCTGTGATTGAGGCTACCAACATGGCGCCTTTTTGTACAACGAACACTTCAAAGCTCATACTTACTACTACTTTACCACTACTTTACTACTACTTTACTACGTCTTTACTACTACTTTACTACTCTACTACTTTACTACCACTGTACTACCACTTTACTACTGCTTTACCACTACTTTACTACTGCTTTATTACTACTTTACTACTTCTTTACTACCACTTTACTACTGCTTTACTACTGCTTTACTACTACTTTACCACTACTTTACCACTACTTTACTACTACTTTACTACTACTTTACTACCATTTTACTACTGCCTTACTACTGCTTTACTATCATTTTACTACTACCTTGCTATCCTTTTACTACTACTTTACTGCTATTTTACTACTATTCCACCACTTTACTATTGTTTTACCATTACTTAACTGCTACTTCACTACTGGTTTACTATTGCTTTACTACCACCCTACTTCCACTTTACTACTGCTACTTTATTACTTATCCTATTTTACTATTTATACCCCTATTTATACAGTAGACCTTCCTGAAAAATAGCATGCCTGTCTATAGTAACAAATAGTATTGTTACTATTTTATTAATTGTATATACTGCCCTTCATCCGTAGATTTAATGTTGGTTTACAACTTAAAAATCCAAGGTAAAAAACACCTTAACAGGCAGAATTTTTTTTAAAAAAAAATCCCTAAGGGGTCACAATTTCATCAAAAACCTGACTTTTGAAAATCGACTCAAAAATAGTGCAAAACTGATGCTAATGCTCCCCTGAAAGGTTTGGCGGTCGAAACAGAAGCCTTTCTATCACAGGACAGAAATTCAGCCCTCAACAACTTAACCGGCAGAAAAATATTTTCTTAAAAAAATCCCTAAGCCACAATTTCATCAAAAATCTGACTTTCCGCAATTCACTCAAAAATGGTGCCAAACGGTTGCAAATGCTCCCCTGAAAGCTTTGGCAGTCGAAGCAGTAGCCTTTTTATCACAGGACAGAAAATCAGCCCTCGACAACTTAACCGGCAGAAAAATATTTTTTTTCAAAAAATCCCTAAGCACCGGGGTCATAATTTCATCAAAAACCTGACTTTTGGCAATTGACTCAGAAATGGTGCCAAACGGTTGCAAATGCTCCCCTTAAAGGTTTGGCGGTTGAAACAGAAGGTTTTTTTATCACAGGAAAAGCAATCAGCCCTCAACAACTTAACCGTCAGAAAAATATTTTTTTGAAAAAATCCCTAAGCCCCGGGTCACAATTTTATCAAAAACCTGACTTTCGGCAATTGACTCAAAAATGGAGCCACACAGTTTTAAATGCTCCCCTGAAAGGTTTGGCGGTCGAAAGAGAAGGTTTTTTATCACAGGAAAAGAAATCAGCCCTCGACAACTTAACCGGCAGAAAAATATTTTTTTGAAAAAATCCCTAAGCCCCGGGGTCACAATTTCATAAAAAAATCTGACTTTCGGAAATTCACTCAGAAATGGTGCCAAACGGTTGCAAATGCTCCCCTGAAAGGTTCGGCCCTCAAAACAGAAGGCTTTTTATCACAGAACAAGAAATCAGCCCTCGACAACTTAACCGGCAGAAAAATATTTTTTTGAAAAAATCCCTAAGCATTGTGCTCAGTCTGAGATTTCCCTTGCATTACTTCAAAAAGGCAACACTGCTTGTTTTCTTATGAGCACTGGCTTATGTGCTTTTCTCATTGCAATTGATTTCCCAAGCTGGGGTGAACTTTCCTAATGAAGTCATTATTCATGACTTCTAATGTTTATTACTTCTAATCTTCTGGTAATTCCAGAGTATTTAATGCATAGCAAAGTAGATTTTCTTCTTCTATTTCTATGTAAGGAATTGATCTAAAGTTATTCACTTAGAATAATATTAAGCCTTCAAATAGGATAAACTTCAATGAAGAGAGAGTGGAGGGTGGGGAACACTACAGGTATATTGTGCTGGTAGGTTCTAAATATTATTAGAGTATAGGGATGTCCTACTTAAAATCTGGGAGACATCCACATCTTGCCCTCTGAGCTCCCAAGGAAATGGGCTTTATTTGTGGTACCTCTTAATAGAATCATAGAATCCTAGAGTTGGAAGAGACCACAAGGGCCATCGAGTCCAACCCTCTGCCAATATAATAGAAAGGTGTTGCAGCAGATACGGTGCATTAAGGCCTAGGAGAGGGATTAATGCAGCCTCATTGACACAAATGCACTATAGTACAGTACTTAGTCAACCAGGTTTTCAGGGGATGTGAAAACCAGTGGCATCTTGGTATGTGCTCATGAGTTCTTGAAACAGCACCATCATAGATTCTGGGACTGGGAAGGAGGTTCCACTCTGGTTCCTAGCAGTCCCATTACATGTACCAGGTTCCCAGCTAGGTGAAATTCTAAATCCAAATACTGGGTGTTGGGCACATGGAACAGAATAAAGACTCCGATAGTGCGCCAATCATCCTGCTGCCTAACAGACTGTGTGATGGCCTGGGATTCGGACTCGGAGGCTGAACCTGAGGGATCCCAGCCTGCACAGGATTCCCCGCCTCCAGAACCAGCTGAGCCGGGGCTGGGACATGAGCCTGAAGGGTCCTCACCTGTGCTGGATCCTCAGGTGCAGGCACCAGCTGAGTCTGCTCTGGCTCCTGAGATGATGGAGGACCCATTGCCTGCAGGTGCTCCACTCTCAGCCCCGTCAGGGGAAGCTGAGGTTGCCTCTGGGTCCGGTAACCCTCCAGCCTCTCCTGAGCTATAGAGGCTCAGGGCAGAGAGGCGGAGGGAACTAAGTTCCCCCAGGAGGAGTGCTCGCCTCCAGGCCAGGAGAGGCGAGTCACCTGAGGACTGGGGCCGCCCTATGCCTCGGGGCAGATAAAAGCCAGCCAGCCCAGTCCCAGGTTGTGGGAGCAACATTGTTGGTAGCCTGTTCCTGCCTGCACCCTGTCCTGCCCTTCTGCCAGAGTTCCTGACCTCACCCGACTCCCTGCCTTGGACCCCGCTTCAGCTTTGACGGACAGCCTCCATACTGTACCCTCAACCTCGGACTGGACTCGGACCTCGCCGCACGGTTAGCCCTCAGGACCAGCACATTCTTTTATATATATATATATATATATATTTATTAAAGTTTTTGAATACAAATGCACAAATAATAAACAACCTTACTTATATCATAACGTGATTTCATCACTTCTTTGGACTCCCTCACGTCTCCCGCTCCCATTTACATCGTTAAAAGGTTTTTCCAAGCAAATTATCAACTTGTTTACGATCTTATATCCACTCATTTAAATATAATCTAGCAATTCTTCAAAAAATTTATGTTTTCTTTAATCTCACTTATCATCAAATTCAAATCTGATTTAGTGGTGGCCAATTTTTTATAATCTAGCATCCTTCTTAGCATTCAACCAAATTACAATGTTTTTGTAAATACGTCTTAAATTTCTTCCAGTCTTCCTCAATCCTCTCTTCTCCCAGGTCTCGGATTCTGCCAGTCATCTCGGCCAGTTGCATATAGTCCATCAGCTGCATCTGCCACTCTTCCAGTGTGGGTAGATCTTGAGTTTTCCAGTTTTTAGCGATGAGTATCCTTGCTGCCGTTGTTGCATACATAAAAAATGTTCGGTCCTTCTTTAGCACCTTCTGGCCGACAATACCCAGAAGGAAGGCCTCTGGTTTCTTAGTGAAGGTATACTTAAATACCTTTTTCAGCTCATTATATATCATTTCCCAGAAGGCCTTCACCTTAGGGCATGTCCACCAGAGGTGAAAAAATGTTCCTTCATTTTCTTTACATTTCCAACATTTATTATCAGACAAATGGTATATTTTGGCAAGTTTAACTGGGGTCATGTACCATCTATATATCATTTTCATTACATTTTCCTTCAGAGCATTACATGCGGTGAAGTTCAGCCCAATGGTCCACAACCTTTCCCAGTCCTCAAACATAATGTTATGCCCAATGTCCTGTGCCCACTTTATCATAGCCGATTTAACCATTTCGTCTTGTGTATTCCATTTTAACAGCAAGTTATACATTCTAGATAGTACCTTAGTCTTTGGTTCTAACAATTCTGTTTCTAACTTCGATTTCTCCACCTGGAACCCTAACTTTTTGTCATTTTTAAAAACTTCTTTAATCTGAGCGTAATGTAACCAGTCTCGCACTTTATCCTTCATTTTCTCCAAACTCTGCAATTTCCAATTGTCTCCATCTTTTTCTAATATTTCCCAATATTTTGGCCATTTGGCCTCCATATTGGGTCTTTTTCGGGCCTTAGCTTCCAGAGGCGAAAGCCACCTCGGAGTCTTGTTTTCCAATAAGTCTTTGTATTTTGTCCAGACATTAAATACTGCTTTCCTAACAATATGGTTCTTAAAGGCCTTATTGATCTTAACCTTGTCGTACCATAAGTATGCATGCCAACCAAAAGCATTGTTGAAACCTTCCAAATCCAGTACGTCAGTGTCTTCGAGAAGTAGCCAGTCTTTTAGCCAGCAGAAAGCTGCGGCTTCATAATACAACTTTAAGTCTGGCAGGGCAAAGCCCCCTCTTTCTTTCGCGTCAGTTAATATCTTAAACTTAATTCTGGGCTTTTTGCCCTGCCAGACAAATTTAGAAATATCTTTCTGCCACTTCCGGAAGCACTCCGTCTTGTCCACAATCTGTAATGTTTGAAACAAAAACAACATTTTTGGCAATACATTCATCTTAATAACAGCAATTCGGCCTAACAAAGAAAGCTTCAATTTTGTCCAACTGTCCAAGTCTCTCTTAATTTCAGACCAACATTTTTAATAGTTATCCTTAAATAGACTCAGATTTTTTGCTGTTATATTTACCCCTAGGTACTTTACTTTTTTAACCACAGTTAGTTCTGTTTCTCTCTGAAACCGTTCTGACTCTGTATCTGTCAAATTTTTTCCCAACACCTTAGTTTTCTGTTTATTTAGTTTAAATCCCGCCACCCGACCAAAGTCTTGTATCAATTGCAATACTCTTTTTGTACTAGATTCTGGCTTCTGCAAAGTCAAAACTAGGTCATCTGCAAAGGCTTTAAGTTTATATTGTTTCGCTCCGACCTGAATCCCTTCCACCAACCGGTCCCCTCTGATCATATTCAAGAGCACCTCCAGAACCGAAATAAATAATAGAGGGGAAATCGGGCAGCCTTGTCGTGTTCCTTTTTCAATTTTGAACTCTTCTGTAACCACATTGTTGACTATCAATTTGGCCTTTTGTTCTGAGTATATTGCGTCAATCCCATTCTCAAACCCCCGTCCCACTCCCATTTCTTTTAAATTTCCCTTCATAAATTTCCAAGAGATATTATCAAAGGCCTTCTCCGCATCTATAAAGATTAGCACTGCTTTTGTGTTTATGTCTGTTTGCAAAAGTTCCAAAATGTCAATAATGTTCCTTGTATTAGCAAACATGTGTCTACCAGGGAGAAAGCCTGCTTGGTCTTTATGGATTACCTCATTTAAAACTCTTTTAAATCTGCTTGCCAAGACGTCTGCAAATATTTTGTAATCCATATTTAACAGGGAAATGGGACGATAGTTCTTGAGTTGTGTCTTTTCAGTTTCCAATTTTGGTATCAATGTGATGAAAGCTTCCTTCCACGATTCCGGCGCCCTCTTCCCCTCCATAATTTCGTTGCAGACCTCCATCATTGGTTGGATCAAGTAGTCTTTTAATGTCTTATAATACTTGGAGGTCAGGCCGTCTGGCCCTGGAGATTTGCCCAGTTGCATGTTCTGAATGGCTTGTTCAATCTCTTGTCGTGTTATTTTGTTATTCAGGATTGATCTGTTATTTTGTGACAACTTTGTTAGTCCATTTCTTTCCAAAAATTGTTTAATCTCAACCTCGTCTTGCGGCCCTTGAGTATATAATTTTTTGAAGTATCTCTGGAAACACTTTCTGATTTCCATGGGGTTCTGAATATTTCTTCCTTCAATTTCTAGATTTGTAACTGTATTTAATTTTTGTCTCTTCTTCAACTGCCACGCAAGCAGTTTCCCACATTTATTCGTCGATTCAAAAGTTTTTTGTTTCATTAATTTAATCTTCCACTCTATTTCCTGGTTTATCAGTTTAGAATATTGTGCTTGGTAAAGTTTAATTTCTCTCAGAATCAGCTGTGACTTCGGGTTTGATCTTAACTTCTTCTCCAGTTCTTTGATTTTCTGCAGAATCTTGTCTTTCCTTTCATTTTGTGTCCTTTTCTTTACAGCGTTCTGTTGTATCAAGAACCCCCTCATCACAGCTTTGCTTGCGTCCCAGATAGTTCTTTTTTCCACCGTAGTGTTCATATTTATCTCAAAGTAATCCTTCAAAGCTTTTTGGGCCTTCTTAATAATCTCTAAACAAGTTGTCATTCATCTTCCATCTAAAGGAACCGGTTGGCAGTAGTGTCATGTCCATCTTCAGTGCATTATGGTCGGAGCAGGTCTTTGGGCAGATTTCCACTTTTCTGACCTTGGGTGCCAGACCTCTAGTTATCCATATTTGGTCGATTCTTGTCCAAGTCAGCTGGGCTTCAGAGAAGAATGTTCCCTCTCTTCCCAGGGGGTTCTTGGTTCTCCAAATGTCAATCCAGTCCATATTGTCTGTCATTTCAAAAAAAGTCTTTGGTAGTCTGCCGTCTTTTGTAACATTTTGGTTTTGTGACTTATCCATGTTAGTCGATACGACCCCATTCATATCTCCCATCATAATGATGTTGTTGTAGTCCAGATAATCCAGCATAATCTCATGCAACTTCTTGTAAAATTCCGATTTCCCGTCATTTGGTGCATAAATTCCTAGTATCAAAATCTTTTCTCCTTGATGTTGTATCTCAATTGCTAGAATTCTTCCATGTTCATCTTTAAATAAAAATTTAGGTGACAGGCTCTCTTTTGCATATATCACCACCCCTCTCTTTACTCTGTCCGAAGATATAAATTCTTGACCAAGTCTTTTATTTATTAACACCTTTCTATGGAGCCTAGTCACATGTGTTTCTTGTAAGCAAATAATGTCCAATTGTTCTTTTTTTAATATATGAAAAATTTTCCTCCTTTTTTCCGGGATGTTACAACCATTAATGTTCCAACTCAAAAGTTGCAGAGACATCCTGAATAAATCTGGTTATTTTTCAGGGGGTGGTACCTTATTCACTGGATCTTCGGAATCCAAGGGTGCAGGTACCTCTGGTGTTTCAGGCCCTGGAAGTAGATCAAACAAACAAACAATATTTATTACGGCCATAGGCCCATACAGGTAAAAACAACACATAAATAACAGCTTGTGCACGTGGGGGGGGGGGGAACAGCCGCTAAAGCACCACAATAACAATAAAATACTATAAAATAGAATGGCATACTACGCCTTAGTTAGCTTGTAGTGCTCCTTGGCGTCGCTTTTGGGTAAGGACAGCGACCAGGAACCTTGCCACATTCAGGGTCGTATGAGTATCCTTATCCTGCAAGATTTGGGCAAGGTGGAATTTGGTGGGGTACCCTCTAGTTTCTGTATGATTGATCCCAACAAATTTGCCCGTGGCACATTGAACAGGGGGCAAGTGAACATGATGTGCTGGAGCGACTCCGGCGTCTCCTTATCACATTCGCACGTGGCGGGGGCTTGGCCCTTTGAGAATCTATGTCTCAGGACATTGGAGGGAAAAACGTTGAACCTCGCTTTGGTGAAGGCCAGTCTATGGGCAACAGTCGAAAGGGAGGAGAGGTATGATGGAACGCAGTAAGTTAAAGTGATACCAATGTTCTGGGGCGAACAAACACCTCCCCCCAGCATATAATTTCGCTGTAGATCGATGTCATCCAGTCTTTGGCGGATCAGTCTTTGAGCAGTAATTTGGTCTAGTTTTAGGGAATCTGAAGGAGAGATTCCATAACTCAGGAGTTTGGCATGAATTCTACTAGACCAAAGGCTAGAGAATTCATCTCGCCATAAGCATTGGACAAGGTAGTGGTTTGGTAATCTATGCCACAATGATAACCAATAATTGAAGACTTGCTTCCACAGGCAAGTTTCTAAGGATGCGATCTTCAGTTCTAGTCGCATGGCTGCGTTGCTTACGCACAGGGGGAGCATTAGGAGCCGACGCAGGAATTGATTTTGCAGTGTCTCAAGAGGAGCAAGATCTGTCATCACGGCCCAAAGCGGGGCAGCATAAGCAAGCGCGGCCACCACTTTTGCCTTGAACACCTTTAGGGCCGAGGGAACATGCAAAGCTCCATCCGAAAAAAAGAATCGGAGGAGCGCATATGACAGAGTTTTGGCCTTGTTAAGTAGGTGTTGAATTTGAGCTTTCCACCCCAAATTGTGTTGAAAAATAACTCCTAGGTATTGAAATTTTAGGACTTGCTCTATTTTTGCTCCACCAAGCTTCCATTCGTATAATCTCCGGCTTCTGGAGAAAATCAGAATCTTGGATTTAGCATGGTTGATGGTTAATTGGTTGAGTTGACAATACGTGGCAAAGATCTTCAAAGCTCTGGTTAGTCCAACACGTGTATAAGATAGAATTACCGCGTCGTCCGCATATAAAAGGAGTGGGCAGCGGTAGTCCGCAAGTCTAGGCGCGTGTGTACTTGGAGATGATTTAACTAGGGATGCTCGCATGTCGCTGATGAATAGGTTGAATAGACAGGGAGCCAATATACATCCTTGGCTCACTCCCTTGTTTATTGGTATCGAATTTGTGAGGTCGCCCGCAGGAGTAAGTCTCACTCTAGCAAGGGTACCTTCATGGAGCTGACTTATAAGCCATAGGAGTCTTCTATCAATGCTCTGTTTCGCAAGTTTCTCCCATAGAATATTTCTAGGGACGCTGTCAAAGGCTGCCTTTAGGTCTAAGAAGGCAGCACAGAGGTAGCCCCGGGGGGGAGAGGAGTACTTTCGTGCCAGATGGTAAAGAACTATCGCATGATCGGTTGTAGAGCGTTTAATTCTGAACCCTGCTTGTTCGTGGCCAATCTGATTAGTCTCATCTACCCATCGCAGTAGTTTAGTCAGCAAAAAGCTGGCATAAATTTTCCCTATGATCGAAAGGAGGCTGATGTTACGGTAGTTTTCCGGCTCCATTGGAGAACCTTTTTTATGAATTGGTACTATAATGGCCTCCTTCCATATTTTGGGGATGAGGCCAGAAGCGTTGATTGCATCGAAGGTTTTGGCCAAGATGCCAGCCCACCATTTTGGGTGTAGTTTAATGGCTTCAGCAGGGATCAGATCGGGCCCTGGGGCTTTACCCGGTTTCAGCTGAGCTATTAGCTTGGCTATTTCGTCAGGATCGGTGGAAGGCCAAATAGGTAGGTGGGTAAACAGATGCGTCAGGTGGTCGGAGGGAGCATCTGCCTGTGAGAAGCATTTCTTCAGGAACAATTCCCATGTCGGTGCAGGGATGACTGCCCTTGGGTATTTCCTCACCCTTCTATTGATCAAAGACCAGAATTCCCTGGATCTGTGTGATTTTGAAGCAATAATCAAAGCCTGCCAGCGATTGTGTTGCCATTCACGTTTGGCAATTTTCTGCGTGCGTTTGTAAACTAGCTTGGCTTGTGCATAACTAGCTGGCAGAGTAGCTGCATCGGAGGTCTTATATACATTATATATAGCACGGAGGCGCTGTCTTGCTTGTTTACACTGAGAATTATACCAGGGGGCACCGTAAGTATATTCATTTCGATTTAATATTTTGGGTGGTAACCTGAAGAAGGACGTAAGATCAGTCGTATGATGGTGGAAGCATTTCAGCACTATGCTATGCTCGTCTGAGGCAGAGCCTATGTTGGGATGGGGCCCGAGGATTACTTTTTGAAAGAATTCCTGGTACCGTTGAGCCTGGGTCTCCGACCATTTGATTCCTCTTACTTGGAGAGATTCGTTGGTTACCATCTGGGTCGCATGTCTATGAGCCTCCGACTGCCAGTTCAGGGAGAGCTTGGCTACAAGGGGAAGATGATCACTAGATTGTATATTCTCGATCTTAAAGGTGGAAATGCACTTAAGTAGATCCCTGGAGACCAACAGGTAATCGAGGACGCTGTTTGATTTAACGCTCAGGTGGGTAAAATCCCCAGGAATGTCAGGGAGACATGTGCCATTTAAGGGGACCAGATTTAAGCGGATGGCCATTTGATAGAGGAGTACTCCAGCCTCATTTGCTCTGTGGTCTTTAGAAGTTCTCCTCATGATATGTTCCAGATCATAATTATCAAGGTTTGGAGTAACCCACCATTTGGCTTTGGTCAGCGAGTCCCAGTTTGCTGCTGTGCGGGCGTTAAAATCGCCACCTATTATTGCCGGGGTATTAGGAAACTTAACATGGCATGAGAGCAGATGCTCTTCTAGCGAGCCCCATTTAGAGCCAAGTTCGGGGGAAGAACCCCCAGGTGGCAAGTAGACATTTGTAACTAGAAGTGAGATCTTTTCCCCCGCAATCAGCCCGGTAAGGGCGTAAGGAGGCAAGGCCTGTACTAGGGTAAGTTTAGAATGTAGGTTGAGGGAGATGCCTATTATTAGGCCCCCTTTAGGGCGGCCTCCTTTCAGGGAGGGGCAGGCAGGGAGTTCTAGAAGCTCAAAGCCATTTAGGACAATTTTCTCTACTTCCCACGATTCTTGGAACAAGATGATATGAAACAGGTTAATATACTCCAAGAATTCTGGATCAAGTTTTTTTCCCCTCCAGCCCGCAATGTTCCAGCTGAGGACTGATAGGGGGGAGTTCCTGTTGTGTCCAATTCGCTGTCATTTCAGGGAGAGATGTGTGTCCTTAGGGGGCAGGGCAGACCCCACAAAAAAGTCAGTTATTTTACTTTGCATGGCTGGCACCTGCTGAGGGTACCTAGTCTTGAAGTTGGTAGTGAGGTGTTCTGACTGGTGTAACAGGACGGGTCTCCTGCTGGCTGACCCAAGGGCGGACACTTCAGTGGGAAACTCCACAGAATTTGCTGAGACTGCCCCACCGCGAGGTCTAAAGATCGCCGATGAAACCATTTGATTTATATGTCCGGCCGGGTCTTCAATCAAATCCGGGCCATTTTTTGATGTAGGTGGAGCACTCCCCTGGCCTGATGCTAGCGAAGATACTGGGGATGCTTGGCGTACTGGTACCGTTTGTATGTCGGGTCTATGCCGCTCAGGGGAATATGAGGACTCCAGTTCCGGCATTGATGGATTAGTTGGTAAGGAATTGTTTTGGTGGAAGGAACTCTGGGCTACACTCTTCAGCGGGGAACTCTTGGAGGGCGAGTCAAAATTTATCAAGAGTAGAGATGAGGGGCCTACTTGTGAGACAAAACCTGGGTCTGCCAAGCATCGGTGGGCTTTGCCCTCAAGTGGGAGAGGCATGGGTTTAGGAACTGGACTAAGGTAAGGAAGACTTCCTGCTTCCTTAAAACACGGCTCCGAAGAGCTGGCAGGATTATCCTGAGAAGTGAGCAGGACTTTTCCGTTCTTCTGGACATGTATGAGCTGATGATTAAGTACTTCTAGTCTATCAATTATTTCTTGTTGTTCCCTCGGTGGGAGGTCGCCAAAGGTGGCTAAAAGCTCTCTTTCCTCCGGCGGGGTTAGAAGATTACTTGCGCCAGTGGGTTTCTTTAGAGCTCGTGGGGGCGTAGAGTAAGTCCAGTTTCGGTGCGGATGGATATCCTCCGGGAGAGGAGGCTCGATGTCCCGAGGTGCTCTCGACCTCTCCGACAGAGTCCGCTCCTTGCCGTGGCCGGCGAGTAGAAGGGGGTGGATCTTACTATCCATAAAAACTCTTGTTGGGGTGATATCGTACCTAGCCAAGAGTGATTTCTGCCTGATGATAGCTGAAGGGATCCTTGGAGAGTAAAACGCAAGCATCACTTTCTGTGGCCTGAAGTGCTGGTTCAAAGGTAATACTGCAATGAGATCACATTGTGTGGTTTCTATGTTTAGGAGATTGCTTAGATGCTTTTTGACCCCATCCAGAGTGAGCCACCTTGCTGACCCTGCCCCAATGTTTAGGCAGATTTTCTTAGGTTGCAGGGACAATGCTTGATGTTTCAGTGCAGGATTTGGTCTATATTTAGGAATCACACTTCCTTTTTTGGTTGAGGGTAAGGTTCTCCGGAACTTCAATTCCCCCGTATCTACAGATGGCTTAGGCTTTAACCAGAGGTTATCAATTTTCTGTTCGAGGTTACATAGCTGGGAGGATAGCACATCAATCTTCTTGAATATGCAATTAAGGGTTCTGACCACAAGATGGAGATGTTCATGTTGTTCTTGTCTTGCGCAGTCCTCAGTTCCGGTGTCCTGTACCACCTTCAGAGGGCCACTCCTTCCTCCTCCAAGCTTGCCGTTTGCAGTTTTAATCTGAAGTGAAAATAATTCCTCTGGTGTTGACGTTGTTTCTGGGGACATTAGAGGGTAGAAACGGTTCTGGGTTTTCACCCTATAGCAGTGTTCTGTGGGGTCACTCCATTTGCCAGACACGGGGGGGTCGGTTTTTGATTGTTTGGCTCTTGGGGAGGGCAAAGCCTCGTCGCAGTCTCTTAGGCGTTTGCCTTGACCCATCGTTATGAGTCGTTTAAAATGGGTCGTTTAAAATAGCAATGGTTAAAAGGTAATAAAAAGTAATAGAAATAGCAATACAGCTGAGTGTGAGCTGGCAGGCAACCAGTGAGTCGAAGGCTGCTTCCAAGGCTGCCGGAGAATACAATTATCTGCTCATTAAAGCTGATTTACGATGCAGGCTTCACAGTTATCGGCAATGTGAACTCCTAGCATGGACTCCAACACCCTGGTACTATCTTCAGCAAGAACTTGAAAGGCTGGGAGCCTCAACACAAATTTAAGGAGGATTCAAGATGAGCTCCGGCAAATGCGTCTTACCTCATCGCCATCTTGGAAACTCTCCGGAGTAGATTTTATTTTGTTGTTCTCACCTCTTGTTTTCCTCCGTCCCCAACTGTTCTTCTCCTGCCTGTCCTCTCTGGCCACATCTGCACTATCGGAAGTAGATCAATTCCTTTGTGAAGGTCCTCTCCGTATGCGTTCAGAAATTTATCTCTATCTTCCAATGTTCTGATTTTAATCTTCTTCCCTCTAAAGGTGAAAGATAATCCTTGGGGGAATTCCCACCTAAAGATGATTGAGTTGTTCCTTAACAATCTTGTCAGCTCCAAATAGTTAGATCTGAGGTCCAACAGTTGTTTAGGAATGTCCTTGTAAATTTCAATTCTTTTGTCCGAAATGTCCAGTGACTTTCCGTAGTGTAGGCCCAGAATCTTGTCCCTTTCCTCCTTTGACCTCAATATTATCAAACAGTCTCTGGGCTTCTCTTTCTTTATAAGTCTTCCAAGCCTGAAAGCTGATACAATTTTAAAGTCCTTTTCCTCTAAGTTCCAAAATTTGGAAAATTCTTTAGTCAAAAACTCAGCTAGGTTGCCTTCCACTTCTGGTATCGCCCTTCTCCTTAAGTTACTCTCCCGGTTCCGCAGTTCTATCATAGAAAGATAGGTCTGGTGTTCACCTACTTGTTTGCAGAGTGGTCTTACCTCTTGTTCTAAATTTTCAAGTTTTTGGCTGGTATCCTCAGCCAATTTCCGATTTTCCCCTGTAGCCTCCTTCAATTCTCCAATTGCTTGTGCATTCTGTGCTACTTGTCCAGTTAGTCTATTTAGACATTCTGTGTTTTGGTCAATTTTGTATGTTTGCTCATCAGCCTTTTTGTCCAAAGATTCCACTCTCTTGTCCAACGATTCCAATTTTTCAAAGATTTTCTCTAAAATAGAGGTATTTGCCCCTGAGGCCATATCTTCCAATTGTAATTCCTCAGTTTCTCCCTCCCCTGCCCGTGGCAGAGAAGCAGCTTCTTCCTCAGAAGGCAAGGTAGGCACAGATGATCTACGTGTCTGTGAGGCTGCGGTTAAAGTTGTTAAAGTTGTTTGTCTAGCTCTTCCTCTTCTTCTTGCGCCACTCATTCCAAGTTATCTGAAAGTCAAGGTCAAGCTGAGTTGTTCCCATGAGAAAGCAACGGCCCAGATGGTAACAGTCAGACAGAGGGCCGGGAAAAGGAAAGTGAAATAAAAGTCACTGCTGTAAATCCCAAATCCTCTAGGGGGAGTTTAAAATGTTTTTAGGGAAGAGATCAATTCCAATAAGATTAATAAAGTCAAATTTCAAAGTCCAGGAACCTTCAGTAAAAAGTTTCAGCAGAGTTAGAATTTAGTATTTAACAGCAACAATGTTTCAAATAGTGCGTACTGGTAATCCAAATGCTTCAAAGTAACAAGTTCAGACTCTCTCAGATTGTTTCAAAGTTCAGATTCAAAGTATCCAAGTCTGCAAACTGCAAACTGACAGCTCAGTTACTCAGGCAGCTCCAGCCCCTGGGTTTCTTACTTAAAATGTAGCTCCAATAGAAGAAAGGTATCACCATACAGCTAAAAAGCATAAAGTCCAGCACTTAAAGTCCTTATTCCACTTAAAATAAAGTTCAATGGGTGCTCAGATCAGTTAGGTTAAAAGATCTCTCTTTACCTCCACTCCTCCAGCTCTTTGCTTTGATGTTCAATGAGAGCGGAAGACGGACTTCCTGTTTTTCGTCGCTCCGCTTTCAGCCAAATTTCAGCCAAATTCAATGCTTTAAAGTCCCAAAATTATACAGGGTCCGTTATTACTCACGGGTTGTTACTTTCCAAATCCAAAATTTTCTCAGGAAGAAAGGTCAGCGCTCACCGGCAGCAGCAGCGCGGCTTCACTCCGATGGTTGCGAAACGACCCACAGCGCCGCTACCCCCTCCCCGTTCCGGAGCCCCTTACGGGGTTCCTTCAGCGATTCGGGGGTTGCTCCTGGCGCCCGCCGGGTCCCAAGGCCACAGGCTTTCGCTGCCTGTGGATTTCCAGTCTGGGTCTCCGCTTCGCCGTAGCGGACGACCCGTTCTCACCGGAGCTCCCTCTCCGCTGTTAGCAGAGGGCAGCCATTGCCGTTCGCGCCGCCTCCGGAAGTCCAGGACCAGCACATTCTGCCTGTACTGGCTACAGTGGCCCCCGACACAGGTTTTCAACCTTTTAGGGTCCACGGCTCTCTTGACCAACTATGTTTTTTTCTGTGGCACCCCTGTGGGGCTCAGTTATGTCACCCCTTGCCTGCAGAGCCAGCAGTCCCTCACCCCTTTTCAAACACCCTCCCTTGTGGAGTGTTCCCTTGGCCTCCTCTCCTCTCTCTTCTCCTTCGGAGTCCTCTGGGCAGCCACTGCTGCTGCTCTTGGTCTCTGAGCTGCCCCCCTGCCCCAAAGAGAGGTCCCTCCTCACACTGCCCCACAGGGGCCTGGGAAGCAACCCCTGGCCAGCCCCAGTGTGATGGCCTGGGAATCCGATTCAGAGGCTGAACCGGAGGAATCCCAGCCTGCACAGGAGTCCCCGCCTCCAGGGCCGGCTGAACTGGGGCAGGATCCTCAGGAGCAGGAACCAGGTGAATCCACTCTGGCTCCAGAGGTGGTTGAGGACTCAGTGCCTACAGGTGAGTCTCCCCCTGGGCCCAGTAACCCTTCAGCCTCTCCTGAACTGCAGAGGCTCAGGGCAGAGAGGCGAAGGGAACTGGTTTCTCCCAGGAGGAGAGCTCGCCTTAAGGCCAGGAGAGGCGGGTTTCCTGGGGGCCGGGACCGCCCCTGGCCTCAGAGAAGATAAAGGCCAGTCAGCCTGGTCCCAGGTTGCGGGAGCAACGTCGTTGAAGAGCTGTTTCGGCCAGCATCCAGTCCTGTTCCCCCAGAGTTCCTGTCCTTGCCCGGCTTCCCTCTGTGGACCCCGCTTCGCCCGAGGAGGACTGTCTGCCGACCCTCAACTCAGGTCCTGGACCTCGCCCCACGGTAACCTCCCCCCTGGACCAGCACACCCAGAGGCACCATATGCCTGCGGAGCTTGTAGCCAGGGCTGCTGCAACAAACAAATAAGCACAAATAAACCCAAATAGGCTTCAAGTAAAAAAACCGAACAAAGTATATAACTATATATACTAAACACCCCCAAAGCCAAATGATTAGGGTGGACTTTTCATAGCAAAATTAAGGCAAAATAAAGAAGGTACCAGTCAGATCTCTTATGCGAGGGAGTTTCAGAGAATAGAACATAAACTGGATTTTCTTATATAAACTCAATATATTCTGTTCCAATATTAACAGACAAGCATCATGATGTATAGCAGGTGTCAGCAAACTTTTTCAGCAGGGGGCCGGTCCACTGTCTCTCAGACCTTGTAGGGGGCCGGACTATATTTTGAATAAAAATAAATGAACGAATTCCTATGCCCCACAAATAACCCAGAGATGCATTTTAAATAAAAGCACACATTCTACTCATGTAAAAACACACTGGTTCCTGGACCGTCCGTAGGCTGGATTTAGAAGGCGATTGGGCCGGATCCGGCCCCCAGGCCTTAGTTTGCCTACCCATGACGTATAGATTCTGCATTAAAAATATTGCACACATGAAACACTAGATGTCACTCTAAAGTAAGACATATTCGTAGACACAATGAAGAGGGAGGAAACGTGTTAGCAGTAGCTTTTATATATATTTTTAAGCAAGATAATATATTTAACTACCTTTTCCAAATTAATTCTTTTGCAGCTAAAACACATTCTATTCTCTCTCTCTCTCTCTCTCTCTCTCTCTCTCTCTCTCACACACACACACACACACACTATATATATATATATATAGTTTGTAAATATCAACTATAAAAGCACTCATAGTTCAAACTAGAGTCTGATATATCCTGGTTTAATTTTTGAGGGCAAACATATTTGTGCTTGCTTGCTGAAGTGACCTAATTGCAGCACATTGTACAGTACAGGGATTGTTCCCTGCAAAATAAAATCTTGCATTACTGCTTCCCAAACATTCCACAAGAAGTACTTAAACAAGCATCTTTATACAAATCATTGGCTTAAGTGTTGTAAAGTCATGTTTCTCTTCCAGCGCTTGGACAACTCACTTCATCAACAATCTGAAATATGTCACAGATAGATTTAGTCACAGTTTATGGCCTCTAATTGTGAAGCAAATTGTGAAACGAAGACAAGAGTTTCTTTGTGGAGGAAGCCTTATAAAATATGTGATAATGACAGAAGCAAAGTGTCCCACTTTTCAGAAATTAGAGGACGCCGCTTATACAACAATGTTTGCACATTTAAGCAGTCATTAGCCATGTTTCCAGCTGAAAAAGAATCCCAAACTGTTACGTGCAGGTGGATTTATTGCAATCAGATGTCTTTAAGGAGCAGATTCATGACTTGGGCTAAAAGTGCATTGTAAAGAAATAATCCAGAACTTTACATGCATCATGTACTTTGCTCTTTTCAGGAAACCAAAGCAGGAAAAATAGTGGATGATTGTAAATGACAATGTAGGTATTTTTTGCAGGTGATTTCCTCCTAGCTCATATTTTATGCTGCTAAATTTAGATCACTTTGTGACCAAAGTCTTACATTGCTCCCAGGTTTGGCAATCACATGCATACTATACCCTGGCTTTTGACACCTGAGATGTGTGTTTTCAGGGACCACGCTAATCCTGTGGCTGTAATCTGTTTCAACTGTTTTTCATTCGGAAATTTAAATTGCTCTAACTCGCCCTAGGACCTGATGGGAAAGAATGGGACGCGGGTGGCGCTGTGGGTTAAACCAGAGAGCCTAGGATTTGCCAGTCAGAAGGTTGGCAGTTCGAATCCCCGCGACGGGGTGAGCTCCCGTTGCTCGGTGCCTGCTCCTGCCAACCTAGCAGTTCGAAAGCACATCGAAGTCAAGTAGATAAATAGGTACCGCTCCGGCGGGAAGGTAAACACAGCGTTTCCGTGCGCTGCTCTGGTTTGCCAGAAGCGGCTTAGTCATGCTGGCCACATCACCCGGAAGCTGTACGCCGGCTCCCTTGGCCAATAAAGCGAGATGAGTGCCACAACCCCAGAGTCAGCCACGACTGGACCTAATGGTCAGGGGTCCCTTTACCTTTACCCTAGGTTACGAACTTAATTCGTTCCGGAGGTCCGTTCTTAACCCGAAACCGTTCTTAATGTGAGGCGCACTTTCGCTAACGGGGCCTCCCGCTGCCGCTATGCCGCCGCCGCACGATTTCCATTCTCACCCTGGGGCAAAGTTTGCAACCTGAGGTACTACTTCCGGGTTAGCGGAGTTTGTAACCTGAGGTGTTTGTAACCCAAGGTACCACTGTAATACATAAAATGACACAATCCTCCATAAAATGGTCTTTTATAAGAACCATAGAAGTAAATGAGAGCCACACAAGAGTGCATTTACAGACCCTCCAAGTGTCCCTACTTTCTAGGGACAGTCCTGGATTTACAGAAGCCATCCTGGTTTCTGATTTGATTCTGGAATGTCCCGCTTTTCCTTAGGATGTCCCAATTTTCATTGGAGAATGCTGGAGTATATGGAGTTATGCAACCTCAGAGCCAATGAGATAAGTAACTATACAACCTTCAGAGGACATCTGAAGGCAGCCATGTACAGTGGTACCTTGGGTTACAAACACCTTGGGTTACAGACTCCGTTAACCTGGAAGTAGTACCTCGGGTTAAGAACTTTGCCCCAGGATGAGAACAGAAATTGCACGCCAGCGGGAGACCCCATTAGCTAAAGTGGTACCTCAGGTTAGGAACGGTTTCAGGTTTAGAACAGATCTCCAGAACGAATTAAGTTTGTAACCACTGTATAGGGTGGTTTGTTTACACTGTATAGTACCACTGTATAGGGAAGTTTGTTTAATATTTAGTGACGTTTTTATATATGTTGAAAACCACCCAGAGTGACTGAGGCAACCTAGTGAGATGGGCGGGGTATAAATAATGAAATTATTATTGTAATTATGGAATAGGATGTCTCTATTTTCATTGGAGATATGTTGGGGAGTATGCATTTGTATTCTTGCACAGCTTCTATTACTTGCACAGGACAACTTTCCAGACAACTGTGCCTTTACTTGGAAGTAAGTCCTATTGAACTTAGTGGGCACCTGCTTCTGAGTAAGGAGTAGCAAAATAATAATGTCATTGCAATTTTCTTGCGGGCAAGTATCCCAGCTTAATGTTTAGGACCTTTGAGGCAATTATATAACATTAACAAACAGAGCTTTCATATTAAGAATTCCCCAATAGATTGGTCTTAAGATCAAAGTCAATAATATACAGACTCTTTGTTAAAAAACAAGCGAACCATTCTATGTAATATCTAGTCTATGGAGGAATATATTACAGAATATTAGCAGGCAAGCTCGTTCACATAAGAAAAACACAACAATAAGCCAACAATTTTTCTGTTCCCAAGTATAATCTCTTCCTCTTGATCATCAGATTCCTTGACTCCTGGACCATCTGACCACTTGAACTGCTGTTGTCCGATCCTAGGACTGGACCTGACACTGGATATAGACTCTGCCTACAGCAAGTGCACCTCTGACACTCTGTTGGTTGGCTGGTTTCCCACTCCCCTTAGCTTGCTCGTTGTTTCTTCAGCACGAAATTGTGACACATTACACTTTACCCAACCCGCAATAGCTCCTTCAAATCCCCAACACTGTTGCCAATCCTCATTCCCTACAATTTGCCAAAATGTCCCCACACTTCATCCATAAGTTCTCCCTCCTCTACGTAGATTGCCCCAGGCCCAGGATCTCACGGCCACTTGTGGAGGAGAGGATGATGAAGGGCAGAAAGTATTGGATGGATTTGCAGCTAGCTGACTGACCGAACCCAAAGAACGCTCACTAATGGTTCCTCGTCAACTTGGGGAAAATGGACCCGTTGTTGTTCAATGTCTTTATAAACGACTTGGATGAAGGCATTGAGGGGATGCTCATCAAATCTGCAGAGGACACCAAGATGGGAGGGTTAGCCAATGCCGTTGAAGACAGATGTCTCAACAGACATATACAAGAATGCACACCTGCACACACACACACTGATTCACGTGTGTTTTGAACTTTCCCACAAATAAGGTATTGGGAACTAGTAACCAACTTCAGCATTGTACTGATGATGATGATGATGATGATATTTGTATACCCCACCCTTCATCCAAAAGATCACAGGCTGGTTCACAGCATAAAAATACAAAATGAGAATATAAAATAAATGTTTACTTGTAGGTAAGTTCCACTGTGTTCAATGGAGTTTACTACCAGGTAAGTATGCATAAATGATTTCAACTTAAAGATCTGAAATCATAACTTTGAACATGAACAAGGCTTTGTCAGCAGCCTAGATGCCACGTTCTAAACCAGCTGAAACTTCCAAAGGCTTTTCAAAAGTCGCCCCATGTATAATTAGTAGGTTCACCAACCCCTGGGAACAGGAGACTAGAGTTATGTGCTGAAATACATTGTAACTGTTAGAAGGCCCCGGAGAAAGGTATACTGCATTTAAATATTATCCTACGATTCTGGAAAAGCAGAGAAGCTCAGTAACATCTACATAATGTGTCCCTTGTCTTCTTTCCTGAATGCACCCGTTGTCCAGCATAACTTGACTTCTCATAATTACATATAATTAAATAAAGTAAAATTAAGTGTGACTGGCAAGATAGAAGACTAGGGTAGTAGCAGGAAAATACATGGCCTCTGTATGTGCAAATGTGATATTCACTTCAGAGCGCAGGATAACATGTACATTTGAATGGTCGCACAGGGGCGTAGGAAGGGGGCACGGGTTGCCCCAGGTGCCATCATTGGGGTGTGTGTGTGTGTGACAATTTATCAAGGAACAATTACTGCCCCGCTAGGGTGGTTCATAAAGAAACCTTTTTTTTTTTAAATGCCTGCTCCGAAGGTCTTATCTTACTACAGTAGGGATTATATAGCTATATGTGAAATTTCATGCGTATCAGTTAATATATTGACCCTCCTCCACAAAAATAGCTGTTTACTTGGCCGTTTTCCTATGTCGTTGTAATGGTTCTAGGGGTTGCTCGTGCGTAAATCGGCGCCACACCTGGCTGGGTTGCCTGAGTGAACCTTTTCTGTCCAGACAGCCACTCGCCCATGGCTGTCTCAATCGCTGGCAGAATCCGTCAGTGGGCGTTTCTTGAACTTCTTCCAGCAAAGAAGCTCTTTGACGCCTAGTCTCCGCCTACTCTCCCTGTGCGGAAGCCTTCTGCGCAAGGAGGGCGTGGGCAGCGGAGGACCCCTACTCTCCCTGCTGGTCCCCAGCAAGGGGTCATGGGACCGCCTCGCCGATTCCCCCATCTGCCCCCCTTCTCCATTGGTGCTACGCTGATTTTCTTCCCCAGAAGATGGGCTGCCTCTCCCCATCCCGGGACGCTCTCTGGAATCCCTCTGGAGCCCGCTCTCTCCCTCCGGCCCTGATGGCAGTTCCCTGACAGTCGTGAAGGCTGAAATTTCAATTCAGTGGAGAGGGGTCGAGATATTAACTGATGTGCATGAAATTTCAGATAGAGACTTTGAGAGTATGTTGTCCCTTACTCATGAAAAAGAACAGAAACTAAATCTCAAACACCTTATCCCCTTTTGACATGTCCCTGATAGCCATACATAGATAATCCAGGTCTCCCTTAGTGGCTCTTATTTGCCTTTCCAGGGACGAGCAATGGCCAGTTGTGCTGCTGTCAATGAAAATAACATTTCCCCATAATTTTTGCACTATATTGCAGGCCCACTGTGCATGGAAAGAGGAACCACAATTCCCACAGCCTTTTCAACACAATGGGGACATTGATGAATCACTGTACTTTAATATTCTGCTGGAAACCGCCCAGAGTGGCTTGGGAAACCCAGTCAGATGGGTGGGGTATGTATAAATAAATAAATAAATAAATAAATAAATATTAAGACCACTACCTGAAGGAGGGAGGGGAGGGGAGCAGGACCACATCCCCTCCCATTTGTTTTCAACAATTCCTTTTTTTTTTTTAAAGGACAAGGGGATACACAGATTTGCCGAAAATGTGCATACATTTGCTAACATACATACATATATGCACATTTAGAAAGAAATGCTATACCGTATTTTTTGCCCTATAGGACGCACTTTTTCCCCTCCAAAAATGAAGGGGAAATGTGTGTGTGTCCTATGGGGCGAATGCAGGCTTTCGCTGAAGCCTGGAGAGCGAGGGGGGTCGGTGCACACCGACCCCTCTAACTCTCCAGGCTTCAGGAAGCTGTCCGCTAGCCGTGGGAGATGCAGCTCTCCCACGGCTAGCGGAGAGCTTGCCAGCACTCAGAAGCTTGGGGCGCGCTGAGATCAGCACGCCCCAGGCTTCCGGCTTTGCACAGCTCTCCCACGGCTTGCGGATAGCAGCCCCACACCTGGGGGGGGGGGAAATAACATTTTTTTTCTTTATTTTCCCCCCAAAAAACTAGGTGTCTCCTATGGGCTGGTGTGTCCTATGGGGCGAAAAATACGGTGATTTAAATAGTCAAGTACACATCTTGCATTTCTATCTGCTGTCTGGGTTTTGTTTGATTGGCAACTTCAAGACCTCTGTTCTCTTTTTGGTCCTAAGCTGGGACTGGAAAGGCCTTTAAACCGAGAACATCTTTAAAAAGAGGGTTGTCCTCTGTACAGTAGGACATCTGGCCACTCTAAAGCAGTTGTGTGTACAAATTTTATACTAAAATTTGCAGATAGTAGCGAAGAGGAGGTGATGTCATTCTGTACATGGGTGGGGAATAGCTGAACAAGCTATGGGTTTACAAGGATTGCTATGAGTCACATTTTACTGTGTCATGAGCCCTCTGATATATTTACCAGAAAACTCCTGGTATCTGCTACTGCTGGATGTTTAATGTGAAGTATTTGTTCTACTGATATGCCGACCTTAGAGCAAGCAGAAAAAAGAAATCATGAGATGCGTAGACACTGTCCACTGAAGACTGAACTCAGTCCCTTTTATGGGGTAGTTCTTGCATAATGACATCAGAAAATGAACTCTCTCTCGTGGAATGATATGTAATCTGATATCAAAGTGCAAAATAAATATTTATCCATCTAACACTCAGGATAGATGCATGTCAGACCCTTCAAGTCCCCCTATTTTTCAGGGACAGTCCTGGATTTACAGAAGCCGCCCCAGTTTCTGATTTGATCCTGTAATGTTCCACTTTTCCTTAGGATGTCCCTCTTTTCACGGGAGAAATGTTGGAGGGTATGGAGTTATCTGACCCCTGCAGCCAGCTGAAGGCAGCCCTGTATATGGTTTCTTTTAAAAAAAACAAATGTTTTATTATGTTTTTACATATGTTGGAAGCTGCCCAAAGTGGCTGGGCTAAGTCAGTTAGATGCATGGGGTATAAATAGTAAAATGATAATTATGGAAATCCCTATTTTCACCGGAGAAATGTTGGAAGATATGGTAGGGCCTTCTGGCAGTTCCCTGTGCGAGAAGCAAAGTTACAGGGAACTAGGGAGAGGGCCTTCTCGGTGGTGGCACCCGCCCTGTGGAATGCTCTCCCATCAGATGTCAAGGAAATAAACAACTATCTGATTTTTAGAAGACATCTGAAGGCAACAATGTTTAGGGGAGTTTTTAATGTCTAATGTTTTACAATTTTTTAGGTGCTGTATGCTGCCCAGAGTGGCTTGGGAAAGCCAGCCAGATGGGCAGGGTATAAATAAATTATTATTATTATTATTATTATTATTATTATTATTAGTGTTGAACTGGCCATGTCCTCCTTTATACTACCATCCAAAAACCCCACTTCCCTCAGCTTCATTCCTGTCAAGTTTTGGCAACAGCCTGCGATCATTTTAAGCTGGGCTTCCCAATGGTCGTCTTCCTCTGAGATAAGAGGCACTTGCTGACAATTTGGCACAAAATGGAAAGAAGACCCAGCAAAGGAAGGCTGGATATAAAAACTTCTGGAATATACAGAAATGGCGAAACTTACTGGAAAAGTAAAAAATCAAGATAACCAATTTTTTATAAAAGAATGGAAACGGTTTATTGAATATTTACAGATAAATTGCAAACCGATAAAAAACACTGGCAGGACTATCGTAACAACCTGCAGTTTCATTAAGAGCGTATATGTAAAGCAGATAATGAAATGAGCAAATTAAATGAATTTGGATATGCAGAAGGTATTTAAAAAAAAAACAAATTTAAGGAACTGCAGAAAGAGGGGGAAGGAAGTCAAGCTTTGAAATGTTAGAATGATTGTAAAATGAATGAAATGTATAAATCTGAAAAGTGTATATAGAGAGAGAGAGAGAAAGAGAGAGAGAGAGAGAATTTGGCGCAAAAGACAACAGCCTTTTGGAGGAAAGGAAATTAATAATAATAGTAATATTATTACTATGACCGAGGATATTTTCCCCTCAGCTCGCCTTCGTCAACTCATTACCACGCTAATGATAACTTAAGTTGGAAATGTAAAGAGAAGGAAGGCACTTTTTATCATATGTGGTGGAAGTGTCCCAAGGTGAAAGTCTTCTGGGAAAAGATTTAAAATGAATTAAAAAAATGTAGAAAAATACATTTATTAAGAAACCAGAAGCCTTTCTACTTGGAATAACAGGACCGGAACTGCCCAAGAAGGATGTTAGACTGTTTTTGTATGCCACTGCAGCAGCAAGACTTTTTATTAGCCAAAAATTGGAAATTGGAAGAAATACCAACAATAAAAGAATGGCAGATGAAGATGGATTTTTTAGAGCTGGCTGACCTAACTGGAAGAATCTGCGACCAGAAAGAGGAGGGAACACAAGAAGACTGGAAGAAATTTAAATAATATTTAGTGAGATATTGTAATATAAGAGAATTAAGAAATTCCTAGAAATAACAAAGATTAGGCTAAGGGATAGAAAAAGATTAATAATAAAGATTATTATGGATGACAGTTGGAAGTAAGGTTAAGAAGTTTGTAATGAAAGAAGATACTGATGTTATAAAAATGAAATTGAGAACTGCTAGATATGTAATGAGGGTGAAAGAGGAGAGCGCAAAATATGGTCTGAAGCTCAACATCAAAAAAACGAAGATCATGGCCACTGGGCCCATCACCTCCTGGCAAATAGAAGGGAAAGAAATGGAGGCAGTGAGAGATTTTACTTTCTTGGGCTCCATGATCACGGCAGATGGGGACAGCAGTCACGAAATTAAAAGACGCCTGCTCCTTGGGAGAAAGGCGATGGCAAACCTAGACAGCGTCTTAAAAAGCAGAGACATCACCTTGCCAACAAAAGTTCGTATAGTTAAAGCCATGGTTTTCCCAGTAGTGATGTATGGAAGTGAGAGCTGGACCATCAAGAAGGCTGATCGCCGAAGAATTGATGCTTTTGAATTATGGTGCTGGAGGAGACTCTTGAGAGTCCCATGGACTGCAAGAAAATCAAACTTATCCATCCTTAAGGAAATCAGCCCTGAGTGCTCACTGGAAGGACAGATCCTGAAGCTGAGGCCACCTCATGAGAAGAGAAGACTGCCTGGAAAAGACCCTGATGTTGGGAAAGATGGAGGGCACAAGGAGAAGGGGACGACAGAGGATGAGATGGTTGGGCAGTGTTCTCGAAGCTACCAACATGAGTCTGACCAAACTGCGGGAGGCAGTGGAAGACAGGAGGGCCTGGCGTGCTCTGGTCCAGGGGGTCACAAAGAGTCGGACACGACTAAACGACTAAACAACAACAACAACATGTGAATGAGTTAAGAACCACTGAGTTTTCCTAGTAGTGATGTATGGAAGTGAGAGCTGGACCATAAAGAAGGCTGATCGCAGAAGAATTGATGCTTCTGAATTACGGTGCTGGAGGAGACTCTGGAGAGTCCCATGGACTGCAAGAAGATCAAACCTCTCCATTGTGAAGGAAATCAGCCCTGAGTGCTCACTGGAAGGACAGATCGTGAAGCTGAGGCTCCAATACTTTGGAGAAGACTCCCTGGGAAAGACCCTGATGTTGGGAAAGATGGAGGGCACAAGGAGAAGGGGACGACAGAGGACGAGATGGTTGGACAGTGTTCTTGAAGCAACGAACATGAGCTTGACCAAACTGTGGGAGACAGTGGAAGACAGGAGTGCCTGGCGTGCTCTGGTCCATGGGGTCACAAAGAGTCAGACACGACTAAACGACTAAACAACAACAACAGATATGCAATATGATGAAATCCAGATTGGAGGGTGTCGAGGAAGCCTTTTAACAATGTATATACACCAGGGAATAAGAAAAAAAATCTTTATTTTGTGTGTTTTTATTGTTGGTAAGTTTTTATCTTGTGTCAAATGTAATGTTTTTCTTTTGTGTTATAAGAGAAAACTAATATTTTTTGGGGGGAAACAAAACTCTGAGGCGGTTGGGCGCCTCGAAACCGCCTTTTTCCCTCCCGCCTTCACACAACCACCAAGGCGCCACCGCCGCCTTCTCGAGGACGCCATGAGGTGCCCTCAGGAGAGCCGCTTTTTGGCGCGGGCGAGGGGCACTTCGCCGCCGCCGCCGCCATCCCCTCACCCCGAGTTGCCCAGCCATCTCCCTCCGTAAAAATCCCCTTTCCCCGCTCCCTCGGTTTCGTTTTCGGCGCCTGCGGCTCCTCCCGCTTCCCTCCCTCGGGAAAGCCAAGCCGCCAGGCGGGCCGAGCTGATTTCCCGCCTCTTTTTTTTCCTCCCCGGCGGGGCAAACGGCCGCAACGAAAGCGCCATCTACGGGCATGGGGCGCGCACTGCCGGCTCCCTTCGCCGCCGCCGCCACCCCTCCTCCTCCTCCTCCTCCGTCGCGGCCGAGCGGGCCGGAGGGAGCCTGCCGTGGGGCTGCGGGGTTTGTGAGGGGGGGAATCCCTCGGAGCTGCTCTCGCTGAGGGAAAGTTTGTGGCTGCTGAGGGAGACATGAGCAGCGACCGGAGGGGGAGCAGCAGGAGCTGCCGGGGCGACGAGGAGGAGGAGAGGGAAGCGGCTCTCCAGAAGCTCATCGTCCGCTTGAAGAATGTCCAGGAAGGGAAGCAGATCGAGACCCTCGTCCAGATCCTGAGGGATCTCCTCGCCTTCGCCTCGTCGCCCAGCGGTAATCTCCGCCTCCGCGTTTCGGGGTTTTATTCTTGCTTGGCTTTCCGAGCTGTTGAGTAACGTGGCAATAACTTTTTCCCTCTCTCTCTCTCTCTCTCTCTCTCTCCCCCCCACCCGCATTTTCCTATTTCGCTTTTCTTTTTTATTTATTTTCTCTCCCTTTTCGGTCTGGCTCAGGTCCTCCCTTGCTCGTCGGGAAGAACGTCCACGTGCCTCTCTTGTTGGTGCTGGCCTCGTACATGAGGGTGGCGAGCGTGCAGCAGGTAAATGAATAACAGCACGTTTAAAAGAAGAACGGAAAATGCTTGCATGGGTGAGAAAAATGTGCGCGTTTCAAAAAAGCCGCACTGAGATCAGTGGCGTAGCGTGGGGGGTGCAGGGGGGTGCGGCCGCACCGGGCGCAACATCTAGGGGTTAGGGTTAGGGGGCGCAAATCCATGGGTTAGGGGGCGCAAATCCATGGGTTAGGGGGCACAAATCCATGGGTTAGGGGCGCAAATTACTTGCCTTGCCCCGGGTGCTGACAACCCACGCTACGCCACTGACTGAGATGATAAATTCAGCGGTGTAGATCAGTTTTGAGGGATGCAACACTGAATGGTTTCGTGTTAGGTAAAATAGGCAGGGATTTGTGGTACAGTGGTGCCTCGCAAGACGAAAATAATCCGTTCCGCGAGTCTCTTCGTCTAGCGGTTTTTTTGTCTTGCGAAGCACGGCCGTTAGCAGATTAGCGCTATTAGCGGCTTAGCGACTTAGAAAAAAGGGGGGGGAGTCGGAAAAACTCGCAAGACGTTTTTGTCTTACGAAGCAAGCCCATAGGGAAATTCGTCTTGCGAAGCACCTCCAAAACGGAAAACCCTTTCGTCTAGCGAGTTTTTCGTCTTGCGAGGCGTTCGTCTTGCGGGGCACCACTGTATGCTTGCATGAGTGAAAAAATGTGTGCGTTTTTTAAGAAAACCGCTGGCAGCACTGAGATGATAAATTTAGCGGTGTAGATGAGTTTTGAGGGATGCAACACTGAATGGTTTCGCGTTATGTAAAATAGGCAGGGATTTGTGGTATGTAAAATGAGAAAGAGAAGAAGGGAAGCCATTGGTTTAAGGTGGTTTAAAAGAATACAGTGGTACCTCGGGTTACATACGCTTCAGGTTACACACTCTGTTAACCCAGAAACATTGCTTCAGGTTAAGAACTTTGCTTCAGGATAAGAACAGAAATCGGGCTCCAGCGGCAGCAGTGGTGCTTCAGGTTAAGAACAGTTTCAGGTTAAGAACGGGCCTCCGGAACGAATTAAGTACTTAACCCAAGATACCACTGTATTCTAAAATGTAAAATAGAAAAACTTAATAAAAATCCTACAAAATAAAAAATAAAAAACTGTTTGTTAGGTCGTAGAATTGAGCACTTGGAAGGGACACCCCCTCCCCAGGTCATCTTGTCCAAGGCAGGAAGAAACAGGTGGCCCAAATGGCAATTTGGCTTTATCAGCGACATGCTCTAACCCAGTTACAGATAGGTAGCCGTGTTGGTCTGCCATGGTCAAAACAAAATAAAAAAATTCCTTCCAGTAGCACCTTAAAGACCAACTGAGTTAGTTCTAGGTATGAGCTTTCGTGTGCTTTCGTATCTGAAGAAGTGTGCATGCACACGAAAGCTCATACCTAGAACTAACTCAGTTGGTCTTTAAGGTGCTACTGGAAGGAATTTTTTTATTTTGTTTATGCTCTAACCCACTGAGCTATCGGCTCCTCTTTTTTTTTTTTTTTACTTCTCCCACCCCTTCTCCCCACTTTTTAGCCCAGCGCATAGAGAATTGTGGAGTCGGAACCACAAGGGTTGTCTAGTCCAACCCCCTGAGATGCAGGAATCTTTTGCTCGAACCCAGAACCCTGAGATTAAGAGAGTCATGATCTACTCACTGAGCTATCCCAGCAGATGAAGAACAATTTGACTTTGTTTTCTCCAACCTAACTTTATTCCAGGGTGATGTCTATTGCAAAGTTTTATATGATAAAGGGATATGGAAGGGGATGCCCAAACGGAAATCCTAGGTCCGAAGATGCTCTTTGTGGTGGTTGGGGATGTCTCAACTCAATTTGTACCCATTTCTAAAGCAAATTCGGGTTCAGTTCATATCTCTCTGAAAGGCTCATGTGTGAGTTACTTGAAAATGGGGAAGCAAGAAAAAACGTGCCATCCTGAAGAGAAACTATTAGGCTCATGACATATGCATTCATCCTTAAGGTGCCCTAAAACTTGATGTTTCTGCTGCTAGTGCATGAGGCTATTACGCCTTCCCTTTGAAAATGAGAGTACTGCAAAAATAAGTGACTTGAATGTTCAAGTTCAGCCATCATTCCAGTTCCGTAAATCCAATTTTTACCTTTTGTAAACCACCCTTTGATCCTTGAATGAAGGGCAATATAGAAATTTAATAAATAAAAATAATACATTTTAACAATTTGATGATGGGCAATGGTGTAACCCATGAAATTCTTGCCATTATTTTCATGTAAAATATTTTCACTGTAAAATATGTGCTGCAGGTATAGACTTCAGCATGGTGGTCTTATATCACAACTGCTGTCTCATTTTGGTTAAGTTTAAAAGCAGCGCAAGTTGAAAGGCAATGAACCCATCTATTATATGTCTTAAGATTTGCCCTGGGTGTTCTAACAGGCTAGCCCGCTTTAAAACAACAATGTGAAAAGTATTATTTAAAGGAGTTGTACAACTTTGCTTGATTTGCATGTATAATTTTAATTGAGATATGTAACTATAAGTATTTTCAAACAACGTTCTTAGAAAACATGAATACAAAATAGTTAGAGACTAAATGTCAATAAATTTACATATCTGTTTCATCCGGCTGATATAAATGGTTTCTGCTTTAAGTGCACGACATATTGTATAATGAGCAGAGAATATCACACCTCAAGCAGTAATTTTAAATAAAGGAAACTGTTGGAATGCGAAGCATACATTTTAAAAAGGAAATTATGTGGGTGTGTTTAGTTATCATAATAATATGAGTGTTTTTCAGGCAGAAATGAACAAGAAGGCAGCTGGCAGCCTCTACGTCCTATCAAGTCTGGTTCTGCTTTTGGGGGGGGTACCTGTGAAGATCTCTCCATGATTAAGTTATCACACACTCAAATTAAATAAGAAGTGATTTTCTCCCCCTGTTCTGTTCAGGATTTGATGCTTCTGCATAGTCAAAGAAATGGATGCTTTGGACAAAGTTGATGATTATGGACTCTTTGCACTGCTGTAGCCTTTTTTCATCAGGGCAAATCAGCATGCTAGTTTATTATTGGCTTCATGACTGCAATACAAGCAGTGGCTTGTGCCGTAAAGCCAAATGTGCATCCTACAGAATGCATTTCTGGAAATAAGCGATTTGCTATGGTTTTATAAAATCTACCAAATCAAGTGGTTAAAGCTTTTCCTTCAAAGTGTGAGGGGAGGAGTTTAAGGAATGTGGACGAGGAAATATTTGATCTCTGCACTCTTGAGGGGAAAAGTAGAATACAGTGGACGCTCAGGTTGCAAATGTGATCTGTGCGGGATGCACTTTCGCAACCCGGAGCGTTGGCAATCTGCCTGAAATGGTAGATTCCATGATAATTCCTCCCATTTTGATTCTGCTGATTATTTGAAGTGGCTTTTAGTTATGTTGTCACTTGAGGAACAGGGCTGCCCTGAGGGCCCTTATAAATGAGCGCAAGGCATTTCTGGCAGCTCTTGTCTTTTCACTTTCATGCCACTCTCCAAAAGCGCTTGAAGCAACACTCCTAAGAGTGACTTCCCTCCTACTTGCTAGTAGTTCCATGTTCAAAGCTTGGGACTGTTGCTGGGTAGCAAAGCACCGGATGCTGCCGTCACTGCAAAGGATTGAATCAGGAGAGAAATAACAAGAAAAACTTGGGCCAATCTCATAATATTTTGCACCTTGTTAACTTGTATGCTGCGTCCTATTAATTTGTTGGACTAGATGACCCTTGGGATCCCTTCCCACTCTAAAATTCTGTGATTCTAGGAAGTGAAAACCAATTTCAGATCCTCATGACAGTGTGTTTTATCTCTTGAAATTGACAGAAGGAGAAGTACCGTATTTTTTCGCTCCATAAGACACACTTTTTTCCTCCTAAAAAGTAAGGGGGAATGTGTGTGCATCTTACCAAGCGAATGGCGCTGCACAGAGAGAGAGAGCTGTGAGAGAGAGCCCCTTCCATTCCTCCTGCTTCACTGGAGAGGTACTGTGCAGAGATGGAGAGCTGCGCAGCGCCCCTTCAGCGAAGCAGGAGGAAAAATGGAAGGGGCTCTGTTCCTCCTCCTGCTTCGCTGGAGAGGTGCTGCGCAGAGATGGGGAGATTTTTTTTCTTGTTTTCCTCCTCTAAAAACTAGGTACGTCTTCTAGAGCGAAAAATATGGTAATGTCCTTAGGTGATTTGCCTTTATACTATCTTAATGCCTTTAGGGTAAACTAGAGGTTTATATTTCAGACCTCAGTTTCTGAATTTGACTAAATAAGTAATACACTTAAAATGCAAATATGTACTTGTGTTGCGAATTGGTCACATGGCATGCATAAATTGGCAGGACGCCTCTGGAATCCTTTCAGATTACCACTTCGATGTTTATTCTGCAGAGATCTGACCTTTTAAGTGTGTATTATTCACAGTTGAAAGTATATTCTATGTAGTATACCATTTAAATGGATATTCTTTGAACTGGAGTGATGTGGGCATTGCTTCCACATTGTCTGGACATGCAGTGCGTTGATAACACATTAATAGACTGCGTCCACAATGCCTATCTCACTATGTATGATGCATACATTATCAGTGAATTACCAAGCTGAAGTCTCTCTTATGGAAGCTTGAGTAGTGTTGGGAAATCCCTAAGCATGTGAATGAGGCTCCAAAGGTGTCTTGTGACAATAGCAGTAGCTGTCAACTTTTTTGGACTGGCAGTTGGAATCAAATGCAGAATGAAAATACCCAAATTGCACCATAGGAGGAAGTTTATGTCTATGTGTATTTAAATAGCAATTGTGCATGTATATATGTGTGTGAGAGAGAGATATATTTTTGAAGCAAAAATCAATTAAAAATCCCCTCAAACCACTACAAGTTAAAAACTTGTAAACTAGTACAGTGGTACCTCAGGTTACATATGCATCAGGTTACAGACTCTGCTAACCCAGAAATAGTACCTCAGCTTAAGAACTTTGCTTCAGGATGAGAACAGAAATCATGCTCCGGCGGCGCGGCAGCAGCAGGAGGCCCCATTAGCTAAAGTGGTGCTTCAGGTTAAGAACAGTTTCAGGTTAAGAACAGACCTACAGAACGATTTAAGTACTTAACCCGAGGTACCACTGTATCTCAATCTGAATAGTGTAATAGCATGTTTTGAAAGTTGGGCTAAATCTGCCATTGTAACAGTCTATCCTAAGAACTTTGTAGTTGTAAAGCCTTGTGATGGTGCAAAAAAGAGCTCGATGTGTGCTTTAAAAACTAGTTGTGTTTTTTGCTTTTAAGGTGGGATGGTCGCTTCTTTGCAAACTTATCGAAGTTTGCCCAGACACGCTTCATAACTTAGCAGCTCCTCAAGGTGTTGGGAAGGATTGGGAAGTGCTTGGTGTTCACCAGTAAGTACATTCATGTTTAAAAAATAGTGTAATGTGTACAATTCAGTGTTTCCACAAAATGGAAATACATAGAAATTACTGTTATTACTGGAGAAATATAATATTCTTCTCTAAACCTTTGTTAACTATTTCAGTTTCTGGGCAAAATCAAGCAAGCCTTACTTTTATCACAGTTTTGGGGCAAGAGTTGTGGGGGTTGTTGTTTTTTTGACCTAATAATTTCCCATTTGAGATTGTGGGGCTGTTCGCTAGGTTTGGAAAGAAACTAAATATGGAAAGAAATTCCTAGAGTGGTGTGCCATTTTAGCTTTTCTAATGTATAAATGGATTGTTGTGTTTGGTTTGGTTTTATTATTTTGTGGCAGGGTGACTTTAGTGTAAATGTTTACTGTTATGTTTAAAAGCTGTTTATCACCTAGTGCATTTGTATTGTTTTAAAATATGTGTTTTGACAGAGTTCCCTGCAAGAATATTGATAACTTAAACTAAAAACAAGTGAATAATAAATTGTCACTAACTGTTGGCAGAAGATTTGCTTCTTCTCCTTTGACTTAATAACCAAATGTATGAATCGTTCTAAGAAGAGAAGAAAGAACAGTTGTAAATATAATAAGTTGGTGTTTAATTTTGCATGTTGTTACTGTGGACCAGAATATAATATCTGATGTCAGGAATACCTGATTGTCTCAGCCTCACTATGTGAAAAACAGGTTTAGACATCTGTGTTTTTTAATTTTCCACTGCCACCAATTCTTTCAGAATGTTAACAAAACCTGCTGGTAGCTAGTGTATTAAGCTTAGATGTGAAGTGGATGCCAGCACTAGACAAAGGACGATATTTTACCTAAGATTGTTTTATTGAGTGGAAACTATGTACATAAGGAAGCAGCATTACAGTATTTACATTAAGGTCTTAAAAGTGCTTGACAAGAGTTTCTGTAGCCTCAAGACAATGTTGCTGACCCCAGCCTTTTAGTGGCTTTTACCTCAGGCCAAATTCCATTAACTTCCACCTGAGCCAATTACTCCCACAACCCAGTCCAGCTGCTGAAGACAGCCTCCCTCCTAAATCTGCTTGTACAGCGGTACCTCTAGTGGCAGACTTAATCCATTTTGGGGTGCTGTTTGCACCCCGAAAAGTCTGCAACTAGAGCGCCTCTTCTGCACATGTGTGCGGCACGATCCAGTGGTTCTGCTCATGTGCATAGCGCGCAGATCGCTCATGTGAGCATGCTGCGTTTGTAAGCTGAAAGTCCATAACGAGTGGAATGCAACTTGAGGTACCAGTGTGCTGGATGCTTGGAGAGGTTAGGCCACTTGTGTAATCTCAGAAGAACTTCTCAGCCCAACTCAATCACCAGGTCCCTTCCAATCTTGACCACACAAGTATTAACAACACACAAAGTACCGTATTTTTCGCTCTATAACACGCACCTGACCATAACACGCACATAGTTTTTAGAGGAGGAAAACAGGAAAAAAAATATTCTGAATCAAATGTTGTACTAAACTATTTAATAAACAACCGGTATATCAGAATCATATTACAACCATGTAAAGTGAACAGCAGTCAACAGTGGCATTAAGAACCATCATCACTGTCATTAACAAATGAAGAGAGAATTTTAGGTTCGAGTACTCTTCTAGTCTTCTGTGAACCCCAAGAACTCATCAGTGCTAGAGTCAGAATCTATGAAGTTCAGCTGCTCACAATCACTGGCATCACTTTCTTCGCCATCTTCATATAAAATCTCATCTTCTTTTGCATCCAAACCATTGCTAATGCCACATTTTTTGAATGACTGTGCAACGATTTCCTCCTTCACCAAGTGCCATTATGTTTTCACCCCATTAAATATTTGAGGGAGTCATCCCCCACCCCCCATTGTGGTATGTGAGGTGGGGCTTACCTGGCTGCCCCCCAATATTGTTTTAAGTTGGAAGAGGAAGGGAGGGAGGGAAGGAAGAGAGAGGGGGAACTCACATTTGTGCAGCTGCCTTGCCTCGAACGGGAGCAAAAAGAGGAGGAGGAGACACAGGGACACGAGCCTTGTAAGCCGCTTTGTTTGAATTTACCGGTGAGGTGCTGGGGGATGGACGGAAGGGGATGCCCTCTTTGTCCCTCCTTCCAGCTCATTGTAAAGAAAGCAGAGCCGCTTACATGTGTGTAAGGGAGAACCATAGAGCAGGCAGACACTGAGAATCTGAATGCGCTCAGCTGTTGCCGGCTTCCCTCCCAGCGACGGAGGAGGAGAGGAGAGGCTGCCGAAAAGCCATAGAGTAGACAAGCCAGCAAGCAGGCAGACAGGCTGTGCTCAGCTGTGCCGGCTTCCCTCCCAGCGACGGAGGAGGAGAGGAGAGGCTGCCGAAAAGCCATAGAGTAGACAAGCCAGCAAGCAGGCAGACAGGCTGTGCTCAGCTGTGCCGGCTTCCCTCCCAGCGACGGAGGAGGAGAGGAGAGGCTGCCGAAAAGCCATAGAGTAGACAAGCCAGCAAGCAGGCAGACAGGCTGTGCTCAGCTGTGCCGGCTTCCCTCCCAGCGACGGAGGAGGAGAGGAGAGGCTGCCGAAAAGCCATAGAGTAGACAAGCCAGCAAGCAGGCAGACAGGCTGTGCTCAGCTGTGCCGGCTTCCCTCCCAGCGACGGAGGAGGAGAGGAGAGGCTGCCGAAAAGCCATAGAGTAGACAAGCCAGCAAGCAGGCAGACAGGCTGTGCTCAGCTGTGCCGGCTTCCCTCCCAGCGACGGAGGAGGAGAGGAGAGGCTGCCGAAAAGGCAGCAAGAGCGGCTCCTCCCGCCTGCATTCGCTCCATAACACGCACACACATTTCCCTTTATCTTTTAGGGAGGGAAAACTGCGTGTTATGGTCCGAAAAGTACGGTATTAATATCCAGGCCTTAGCTATTCTCCTCAGCTTTTCCCTCTGGTCCTTTGCTCATTCCTTCCTTTTTTATTACAATTTTATTTATGATTTTCAATTTTATACATTTCAATAATTTTATAATCATTTTAACATTTCAAAACTTGACTTCCCCCTCTTTCTGCAGTTCCTTAAATTTATTTTTAATATTTTCTGCATATCCAAATTAACTTAGTTTACTCATTTGTTCATCTACTTTAATATATACTTTTATAAAACTGCAGGTTATTACAATAATCCTGCCAATGTTCTTATCTGTTTACAATTTATTTGTAGATATTCAATAAACCATTTCCATTCTTTTATAAAAAGTTGGTTATCTTGATTTCTTACTCTTCCGGTAAGTTTCGCCATTTCTGCATATTCCATAAATTTTTGAATTCATTCTTCCTTTTCTGGGACTTCTTTTTTCCATATCTGGGCCAGTAATATTCTTGCTGCTGTAGTAGCGTACATAAATAAATTTCTATACAGTTTGGGCAGTTCTGTCCCTATAATCCCAAAAGGGAATTGCTCACTCCTTCCTCATCAACTCCTTTCTCTTCCACCTCCTCAACTGCTTTTCCTTAACTGACAGTTGACTTCCCTGTGACATATAACTCCCACCTGACTGGACCTTCAGCCAATCAGATTCTGCTCTTAACCACACCAGCCAGACTAAGAAGGTAAAGGACCCCTGCATGGTTAGGTCCAGTCAAAGGTGACTGTGGCGTTCTTCAGGCCTGAGGGAGCCTAAATTAAGCTGATTCAGGACCTACTTAATAAAATCTGAGATTGTCTCCCACTCACCTCTGTTAGAACCAATCACCAAAAACTCCTGCTACACAAGGCTGTGGCATTGTAACACAAGGGGTTCTGCCCAGATGGAACCACTGTTCAGATTATATTCCCCTCCAGTTTACATCATTTTCCTTCCAACAAGACATTGTACTGCTTATAGGATCTGTGCATAAGCTTCAAAGAAGCAAATGGGTGGGGTATAAATATTATTACTATTATTATTATTAAGTTTCTTGCAGAGGAAATTGATTACAAATGCGTGAGGTTGTTGTCGTTTAGTCGTGTCCGACTCTTCGTGACCCCATGGACCAGAGCACGCCAGGCCCTCCTGTCTTCCACTGCCTCCCGCAGTTTGGTCAAACTCATGTTCGTAGTTTCGAGAACATTGTCCAACCATCTTGTCCTCTGTCGTCCCCTTCTTCTTGTGCCGTCCATCTTTCCCAACATCAGGGTCTTTTCCAGGGAGTCTTCTCTTCTCATGAGGTGGCCAAAGTATTGGAGCCTCAGCTTCACGATCTATCCTTCCAGTGAGGTAGGGTAGAGCTAATTTGGGAAACAACTTCTATAGCACAAAAGGGGCCTAGGTGGAAGGTTTGGAGAAGATAGGCTTTTTCTCATTACATTCTTAGTTTTACCTAAGTGTATCTAGCTTTTAATGAGTTTTTAGGGTGGTAATAAGTCCATCTCTCTTTCTTATGAGCTGAGTAAAAAATCACGGAAAAGTGATATTAATGCTTATTTTGGCTATTGTGTATATTTGTATATTAGTATCAAGCGGATGACCTGGATATGCTAAAGGAAATCTTAAAAATGTACACACAACAGCAGTGCTGTAAGATGATTAAAACTTTCAGAAAAATATCTGCCCCTTTTTAGAGAACAGAAACTTCTGTAACTGATGAATTTTTCATGAAAGCTTTTCCCGTAATGAATGTGTTAGTCTTTAACATGCCACAGGACTCTTGGATGTTTCTGTTGTAGAACTAGGCTAAATCTGCCCAGGCAGCCTACCTTTTCCCTTGGGTCTGATGACTAATGTTGTGGTAAATAGTAACCATTTTCAAGGAGGAAAAAAAGTAAAGTTACTTTCTGAATATTTCAACATCTGTTTTGTCACAGAGCTTTCAGGAAGTAGGGGATGTGAAAACATTTCACTTCTGTCTTTAAACAGCTTTTGAGGTTGTGAATACTGGGAGAGAGGTTTCCGCAATATGTTTTACAGTTGATCTGAGTAGTGAACTAATAATTTTCTGCGTGTTTTTTTACCCTACCTTCATATTGGTAGCTGCTTCTTACTATATTAGTTCATAGGCTTACACAGCTCATATTTCCTACTCCTAATTTTCATGACGTTTGTCCCTTGATAAACACAGAGTTGGAGTTACATGTGTGGAGTTCTGCCTATTAAATGGGGTGCTGCAGCATCTCAATTCTGCCTTCTTCCTGTACCCTTAAACAATCTGCCTTAGGTAGGTGGGTAACCATAGCAGCAAGTGAAATTATACTTGGGTATGAGGGGGGTTTGGCGAAAATCCCCCCCCCCCTCTGTTCACAGGGCTCAAGCCCTTTCATTGGCAGGAGGACACTTTTGGATCCAGCCAAAATGTTTTGTAAGATCACATAAACGTATACTTTTTCAGAAATCGAGAAGAAAATCCATCATTTGATAGACCTGCCAAACTGTAGCAGGTTAACTCCTGTCCCCTCCTGCTGTTTCCAGCAAATGGTATTCACACGCATACTAGCTCCGGCCATGGAGGCAAAGCATAACCATTGCGGCTGGTAGCCACTGATACACTTATCTTCCACAAATTTCCCTAATCCTTCTTAAAAATAATCAAACACTACTACTTTTGGGAGTGAAATCCACAGTTTAACTCTGAATCTTCCAACACTCAGTTTCACTGGATAGCCCTGAGTTCAAGTGTTAATGAGAGGGAGAGAAACTTTTCTTAATCCATTTTCTCCACACCATGCTTCATTTCATACAACTCTTTCTCCCCTTACCTTTTCTCTAAACTAAAAAACCGCAACCTTTCCTTATAAGGGAGTTGCTCCATTCTCTTGATCATTTTGGTTTCCTTTTCCCAAACCTTTTCCTGCTCTACAATACCCTTTTTGAGGTGGGGCGATGAAAACTGTGCACAGTATTCAAAATATGTTTACACCGTATAATTGTATAATGGCTTTATGATACTGATGTTTTTATTTTCAGTTTCTTTCTTAATGATTCCTACCATGACACTTGTGTTCTTCACAGCTGCCACACACTGGCTCAATGCCTTCATGGAGCTATACACTACAATTCCAAGGTTTCACTAGTTTAGACCCCATGAGTGTTGGTGTGAAATTACAATTTTTTTTCTCCCAGTGTGCCAACCACATTGAATTGCATTTGCCATTGAAGTGCATTGTCCATAAACCCAGTTTGGAGATATCCTTTTGGAACCCTTCACAATCTCTCTTCATTTTAACCACCCTGCATGATTTAGTATCATTGGCAAACTTGCCTATCTCAATGCTCACCATTGACTCTAAATAATATACAGTTCTAAGCTGCACATGTGGCATTAGCATTTAAGTTAAATTGCAGTACTTGAACACAGCATGTGCAACTGGGAAGGTAAAAAATTCTGAAGATCTGTTGTTCTTGAGGAATAACAATACAATATATAATATAAAAGCAGATGTGCCACATTAAGAAAGTTGGAAACCCACCTGACACATTAAGGGAAGAATAAGATTGACAGCAAAGCCAGATGTTCTCTGTGTGTTTGTGTTTATACACACATGTATAAACTGACACCAGGCAATTGCCTTGCTGCCTGCTAAAAACATTTTTGTTCAGTTCTATTTGATCCCCAAAATGACCACTGAGCATATGCAGAGCAACTTTCATCACTAAGAATAGGTTGCCGTTGTCATACTCTTAAAATTAATTATCCCCAGGGCAGACCGCAAGGATGCCACATAGATTTGAGCTGTCTTTCTTGTTAAAGATTAAGCACTGCTTGCCCTCCCTGGATTATATTCTGAGAGCAATCCATTTTTTCTCTTATGAAACTGACAGTGCTCCTACTTTCACTACTGCCAAATGACATGAAAGAACTTCATATCTGACTATATCTTCTTATTCTTTTATCGCTGTACACAGTTGAATGTGGGATGAGTTGAAGGTATACAGCACTGCTACCTAAGACGTTGTATTCCATAGCCTGTGGAGCCATTCTAAAAGTTTGGAGGAAATTTGCCCTATCCCTTCACTTCTGCATATCTTTGACACTTATTTACATGCACTGAATGCAAAGCTAATAATTAGACCCTTTGGGGAAATATCACCCTGGCATGTGACAAGGTTTTAAGCTGATTTGAATCTTTCCTTGGAGTCTGTCAGTGCAGTTTAATGATACAAGGCGGTTGCACAGGAGACAGTTGTGCCTTGGAGTACCCTGTGCAGCATAATAAATATTGACAATGCACCATGGCAGCTTAACAAGTATCATGCTTAATTAGTGTGTTAAGCTGAATCTTCCTTTCTAAATGTCTCAAACCTCTTCAACAACAGCTAAATCACTCTTCCTATAGTTAGTGCAAAAAGCTGAGGATGCTCTGTCTTATTGGCAGAAGTCCAACAGTGATTTGAAGTCATTGCAGGACCATGTATGAATCATGTAGAAGCTTTCATTTGCATTGCATTTCACCAGTATCTTACAAATACTTTGCTATATGAGCACCTCCATGCATTTGTATGCAAAGGGGTAGTGGTCAAGGTCATTTGGTCGTTGTTTGCCTATGAGCCCTGCTATATCCTCAGCAACAATGCCAGTCCCTTCAGCCAGAACTCATTTTGGTTCAAGTATATGCACGGAGTGGGGAGAATGCATAGCATCTTCCTCTGATAATCCAGGAGATCCTTATTTATTTTATTACACTTGTATCCCATTCACATCCTCACCACCACCAAGGACCTTAGAGCAGTTCTATCCCCTTTTCATTCCTGGAACACTTTGAGGTAGGTTAGGCTGATTTGATAGTGACTGGCCTAGGGCTTTTGAAATTCATGGCTGAGTATTTGAATTTTAGTCTCCCCAATCTAACACTCTAACCCAGGGCAGTCCAACACGCAGTCCTCAAGCCCTTTTTTAGCAGCTCTTGGCAACATTTCATGCCCCTTACCCTCCTGTGAAGTGCTGGACTTTGGCAAGGAGGTGTGAGGGCTCTGACAGGGTCCTAGAGTCCTCCAGCCTCTTTCCCCAAGCCTAGTTCGTGCTTTCTCAGCTTTGGGAAGGAGGTGGGAGGGTTCTAGGACCCTGTTAGAGCCTTACGCCTCCTTCTCAAAGCCTGGCTCCTCACTTATCCAGCTTTGGAAAGGCAGTATGAGGGGGCGGGGTGTGTCAAATTTTGACTGTGCTCCCCCCACCTCTGCACAACAAGGCAGTGTGTGGCCTGTGGGTTATGTGTCGAAGTACTTTTGGACCCCATTTGGTCTGAAAAGTTGGGCTGCCCTGCTCTAATCAATTTGGCTCCCTTTGATTATTTGGGTGGTGTGAGAGGGTCCCTAGAGGTCTGAATGCTCAGTATACCGGCAGATATTTGATGACAACCACCTGATATAGATAGTGAGATATACATCTGGATATTCACCCATGTTGTGATATTCATTCAGATTCCATTAGCTAGTTGTGTCTTTTGAAGCATATGTCCATCTCAGTTGGTAGTTATTCATTGTTGCACTCAACTAGAGCAACTAGAAACATCTATGTATGTCATGTTGTGATTTTTATTAACTCTGATGTGGAAGGAAAATACTAGCTTTCTTGAAACCTAATTTGAGTGTTTTGTTCTGGTATCAAGTTCATTTTTTCTGTTTGCACTTCAGGCACATTCTTAAGATGCTTAAAAACCACAATGTGAACATACACCTTTCAACAGTTGGCCTCAAAGCATTAAATATGCTTCTCTCTTCAGGTACTTCCTTTTCCAAGTGTTATAATTACTTAGGGTTAGAATACTGTACAGAACGCTGCCAGTCTTGCACCCCTAAGTGCAAGTAGATAAATAGGTACCGCTTTATAGCGGGAAGGTAAACGGCGTTTCCGTGTGCGGCACTGGTGCTGGCTCACCAGTTGCAGCTTCGTCACGCTGGCCACGTGACCCAGAAGTGGACGGCGCCGGCTCCCGGCCTCTTGAGCGAGATAAGGTCACGACTGGCCCGTACGGGCAGGGGTACCTTTACCTTTAACACAGTTATGTTTTTTGCTTGAATACTGCATTGCCTATTATCAAATTATATAGATGCAGAAAATGTGTAAAATGGCTACTAACACTTTTACTTTTGAGGACATTGCCATTTTTTATGATAACGGTAATGGATTGACAGTAGGATTAAGGATTCTGTTCTAGTACAATATTTATTTGGTAGTAAGTAGGGATGGGGAAGAAATTCAATTCAGTTTGTGTGTAAAGGTGAATTTATGTAATCCATATACAGTGCTGTAAAATAATTCACACTTTTCAGAATTTTCCAATGCCAAGCATTATGTACAAAAGTGTGTATACTAGGTTAAAGTGTGTGTGTAATTGCATATGTTAGTGAAAATTACATACAAAATGCATTACAGTGTGGGAAATTGCTTTACAAAAATATGTGCACAGGCAAAATTGCACACAAAAATGTGTTTATCAGGAGAAATGTGCACTAAAATGGTGATAAATTATCCTGGTTTTTGTTTTTAATCACAAACTGATGTGGAAATGTGGAGGTCTGAAATTAAGATTGGAAGAATCTGACAAATTGCCCATTCCTAGTAGGAAGTCCCATCAAATGCAGTGGGTTGTACTTCCATTCTACATAAACATGCATCAGATTGTTGTGTAATTTTGGCGTGCAATCTACATGCATACCTGGGAGTAAATCCCACTGAATCTTTGTGGCTTATTTTTGACAATCCAATTCTGAGATAATGTATTTTTAAAGTGGTTTGTGACTGCAGAAAAAAAGAAATACTTTGGTAAACCTGCAACTCCCCCCCCCCCCATTTTTAGATGTAATAACACTTCTTCTCTTGGAGGAAGGAACAGACGTATTTTTACTGATATTTGATGCCATGGACACATTTTCTGATAATGAGGAGATCCAGAAATATGGATGTAAAGCTTTGCACGTGCTTCTTGAAAAAGGTAAATCGTGAGAACAGCTATTTGTGCTCTTCAAGTTCTTGGTGTTGCCTGATGAAACACAAAATATGTTTGTGAAATAAGGTGTTCTGGAAGAAAATACTTTGTAGTTAAATTCTCAACTGAATCATTTAAATTACTCATTTTTCAAGCACTATTTTGGAAAATAAAGTGACAGCAGTAGTTCTGGGTGACAGCAGTAGTTCTGGGTGGGTAGCAATGATAACCTGCAATTGTAAGCTGCTGCTTACAAGAAGAGTTGATTAGCCAAGGTGATATTGATTAAAGAAACCACCTTTTCCTAAGATTGACAGCCGCAGGAGTGTGTGGATATCTGCATCATCACTGGTGCAGGGAGCTACAGACTGTCCAGGAAATAAGGACACTATCCCAGATCACTTGATGTTGAATTGGTACCTTTATAGTCTTTAATTAGCCTGTCTGTCTACTGATTGGTGTCAAAGCAAATCCCACCCTTCATTCCTTTCAATACATTCCTTGCCCTGCCAAGCACTGGAAAACCCAAGGCATAAAAGAGGTGCTATGCAGTTGCCTTTAGTGCTCCTTTGCTTGCGTCTGGAAATTTTGTGACTGCTGTGGCCAGCTGCAAATCTTCTGTGACACAGCAGCAGGAGTGGTAATGGCATACGGTCAATACACAAATGTTGTATCTGGATCACGGGCATCTCTTGGATCTTGTGGTAGAGCTTGGCCTATTAAACATCCACCCACAGTTTTTGTGAATTTAACATTTAGTTAATAGCACCAAAAACTGGTCAGTTCATGCCAAAAAATCTATTTTAACCTTGGAAATCCTCTTCTGAAAATGGTACAGTTTTGCTTTTTAAAAAAATCATTTTCTGTAAGCAGATCGAACTCAATAAACTTGTTTGATGCTGAAAAGGTGTTACACATTATTCTTCCCACAATTTGCCATGTACAGTAGGGATTTCAGAACTTCCTAGTAGACTTTTATTTTTAAAATCTAATTTTATTTGGAGATTGTCTATCTACTATCCTTTAATTATACGACAGTCCAGAGACCTTTGTTCTGACTTGTGTTTTGTTTGGAAGATGATAATAAAAAGAAAATTGTATAAAGTTGGTTCATCAGTAAGGACTGCAACTCAGCGATAGAGTGCGTGCTTAGCACACACAAGGCCCCAGGTACAATATCCAGAATCTTCAGGTAGGTCTGGGAGGGACCTTGGTCTGAAAACATGGAAAACCGCTTCTAATCAGCATGGACAATACTGAGTTAGATGGACCAGTGGTCTCACTCAGTATATGGCAGTTTCCTGTGTTCTGTGTTCAAAATCCTCCTGCATGCTGCTATAAGGAAAGTAAGTAAAATAAAAAGTCACTTTTGTAGTTAATGGTCTTGTTTTTGTTCACCAGAGCTCATACCCAACAACTGTTGTTAGTATCAAGGCAATAGCTAGAGCTAGAAAGAATTCCCTAGAGAGGGGAGTTGGAATACAGTGGAGTAAATACATTTGGTCTGTACAGGAAGAATCAGGCATTCATGAAAACTATATTTTGGACCAGACAGGAAATGGAAATGTGTCACTCTTCCTATTCCTTTTCCTCTCTATCCTGTACAAAATTCCTATTGTGCAGACAACCAACACACATTCTAAACAAGGGGGAATAATTCTCTCCCTGCTGATCCACCCCCCCAACCCCCCCCCCCAAAAAAACCTGTGGCTTCCACTGCCTATGAGATGTGCAGACTGCCCTCCTGTCTGGAGTTGGCACATCTCTCAGGTGGATGAGATGTAGAAGTATTTTTTGCTAAAACAGAACCAGTGAAGAAGCTAGCAACAACCAGCAGACACACTCCCACCTTAGGATAAAGAGTGGGTAAGTAATCAAATAAAAATAAGCGCTCACACAAGTGGTTTGCTCACGTTAGTTGTGTAACATTGGAAGATTGAAATGACACAGGTGAATGGAGAAATCCATTCATAAAAGATATCTTTACCAGTTCAGATGTGGAGGATTGGGATGGATGAAATTCCAAGTTGCAACAGAGAAGACACCAAGAAGGGAAGTGGGTGAAGATGAAAGAGAGGAAGGTTGGATGCTAAAGCAGGTTGGATGCTAAAGCAGGTACAGTGGAACCTTGGTTCCCAAACGGCTTAGTTTTTCGAACAAATTGGCTCCTGAATGCCGCAAACTCAGAAGTAAGTGTTCTGGTTTGTGAACGTTTTTCGGAAGCCAAACATCCAATGGGGCTTCTGCTGCTTCTGATTGGGTGCAGGAAGCTCCTGTAGCCAGTTGAAAGCCGTGCCTTGGTTTTTGAATGGTTTCGGGAATCAAACGGACTCCTGGAATGGATTAAGTTCGAGAACCAAGGTACCACTGTACTTCCTCTGGGCTTGGGAGTCTGTTTTATTTTATTTTTTAACAGGTTCATGTCTCCCTAGCTTCACTCTTAATTTTTCTTCCCTATTGTTAACTCATCTGAATCATAATTCCTTCTTTATACTTTAGAACAGTCAAGTTTGCTTTAGAAAGAAGAAGAAAGCATGGATAGTGGTCTGGTTGCTGGTAGACTGCTCTTGTGTTGTCCCAGGTGTATCCCTAGTTTGCCTTCAGTGAGTGAAAATTTACACATGTATCAAAGCGCTTATGTCTTTACATCTTTATTTTTAAAATTCAGTTCCAGAGGAGCAGCTGATTGAATTTGTTGAGGACAGAGATCACATGATCATACTGAATGTGCTCAAAAAATTCCCCAAAAAAGAAAACTTAGTGCTCCTTGCCCTGTTGTCTTTACATTCATTGGCAGGACCACGTAAGTATTGTAGTTTTTAATATTTAGAGTGTGCATGGGGTGAGGGTGTGCCCTTAAGAATTAATCAGCAGTTCCTGTCTGGACTTGCAAATGAAGGGCAGTTCTTAAAAGAGAGTTCATTGGTGTTCTCTGGTCTGTATTTGATGTCTGAAAATTATTTCTGAACTGAAAGATGGGTGCTACCTTTGTTTTGGCTCAGTTCCTCACTATAAGAGCTGTACTGAAATTCACATCCCCTTTGTGAAACCATTTGTACTGCATGAAAACAGGAGTTAGTAGGGATTGACTCTCTGCAAATTTCATAAAACTTCCATAAAAATTTTTGGGAGTGACTTGCCTTACTTTATATGAGGTTTATAGGAGGTTTCTTCTCATTCATCTTTTCACTTTCTTAAAAATAATTTTAAAAGGTTAGCTGCTGCTTGTAGCAGTGGCAGGGCTCCCCACAGCCTCCTGGCCATGCTTCCTGTACCATAATGCTCATGAGTGTAATACTTAAAAGGTTTAATCATGCTAGCTATATGACCTGGAAAGTTGTTTGCGGACAAATGCTGGTTCTCCATAGTTAAATTCGACTGGACTTAGCTGTCCAGGGATCCTTTACCTTTTACCTATGTTCCTAATGTAAAGATTAAGCAGGCAAAGCTTTTCCTGGCCTGGAGATGTGGAGTGAAAAATTGGAAGTAAAGTAAAGCAGTGCATGAAAGGGAGCTAAGCACAACTGGAAGGTTCAACACAACACACTGGGATTCTTTTTTGGGTGGGTGTCAGCCTTTGAAATAGTGGCTGCTGGCACTCTTCTCTGCTCAGCCTACAGCTGGCATGCCAAAGCTAAAGTGGAAAACATTTGAAAATAAAGGTTTCTCAGAATTCTGTTTTGAACATTGTGACAGTACATTGAAACTGTGTGTTCGCCTAAGATAGTGTGAATGTTCTGTTCAGAATGCAGGGAAAAAAGAGACTTCCGGGTTAGCGCGATCGGCTAATGGCGGATTCCCTCCGAGCTCCGGAGGGAATCGGCTCTGCTGGGGACGTGTCCTACCGCGACGGCGACGCGGGGACCCTCAGAAACCGCAGGCGCGGAAGCCTGCGGACTTGGTGACTCGGTGGGCACCTTAAGCGCCCCCCCGACCCACGGAGAGCCTTTTTAAAGGCTACGGAGAGGGTACGGAGAGTGGCGTGGTGCTGTGAGTAGACCGCTACTGCAGTGGAGCGAAGCCGCGAGCCATGGCCGGAGAGCGCTGACTTTTTCCCCTGAAATTCGGACTTGAATTAACCCGTGAGTAGAATGGAATTTGGACTTTAAAACTTTTATCCTTGAATTCGGTACGACCGGGGGATGTGCTAAAGGGAAGTCCGCACCCCCCTTACCTACAAAAGATTTAAAGCAAGGATCGGAGAGCTAAGGTGGAGAGATCTTTTCTTTTTGGTGTTGTTTAAAAGATAATATTTCCATGAATTTGACAGAAGAAGATTTGTGCTGGAGAATAAGAGTGGAATTTTAGAAGTTTTTGTCTAACCCCCCCCCCCCCAGACCCGGGAGCGTCCTGTGTGTGAGCTGGAGGAAAAGGAACAAGGAGTTTGACAGCTGTCAAAAGAGCTGTCAAACGGGCAGTTGAAGTTAAAAATTCTATTATTTAACACCTCTCTGGACTAAATTTGTTACATTTGAATCAAAGTGGTTGGGAACAAAGTAGTTATAAATAACAAAGTAACAGACTGTTGGGAAAGGACTATTAAGTAACCAGAATCCCCCTAGGGGGAACTCTGAAACATTACAATGGCTGCAGATGGAAAACTACAGGCAGAGATAGAAAGAATGTTTTTTCTCGTGGGAATACTGCAAGAGCAGAGCATGGCTATGAACAAACAACTTATAACCTTGAACTCTAAAACAAGCAACTCTGCTGAATGCACAAAGGATCTGACTGGGAAAAAATCTGCAGCCGAATCAGAAGAGACATCTTTGGAACTGGAGGAGAGGGAAGAAGGAGCGGAGAAAGTACAGGTGGAGAGTACCAACCAGAAGCCTACATTGCTAGAACATAAAGAAGAAAATCTTTGGATTACAAATCTGCGAAAGATGCGAAAGAGGAAGGAGGAAGCCCCTGGAACACTTGGAACACTGGAATTTAAAAGAAATAAGAAATATGATTGGGGCTTTCTCTTTGAATATGGGAGATCAGTTGACCTTTTGCAGCAGCTGTTATCAAGTATTTCGGATGGAAGAGAATCTGATGAGACTGTGCCAGAGCTCCTTCGAGACCTGATGACCAACAAAGAGGATTACCAACAAAACCGGCAGAGAGAGACTGACAGAGACTTGAAGGCCTCAGATGTGAGGAATCCAGGCTAAAAACTGTTTTTGTGGACACTTATTTGGGAAGGGACAGAAACCGGGGTAGGGAGGGAGGGAAGAACAGAATTTCAAAATTTTTATGACCTTTGTGTTTGGCTATTATGACCTATATTTAATATAAAAAGGGGGAAATTCGTGGAAGGGAATTTGGGTCGACCTTAGAAAAGGATTTAATATATATAAGAAAATTGGATAAGTAAAATTTGGCCAAGTAATAAGAACTAATTTTTTTTTTTAAAAAAAAAACAACAATAATATGTAAAGGATGAGAGATAAGAACTTGCTGAGCTAACTATTTGAACTAGGATGTATGAAGGGGGGGTGGGGGGAAGTCAGGAAGTGGGGTTAAGAAAGTAAGGATATGAAATTATACATGTTTTGTTTTTGTTTTTTGTTTTCTGTGTGTTTGTGTTTATAAAATGTGAAAATCCAATAAAAAAATTTATAAAAAAAAAGAATGCAGGGGAAAAAACCATGCTTAGTCTAGTATTAGAAATACGCAAGGTGATTTTGTTGTGCACACTTCAGTCTTACAATGAATTAATATTCCCATCAGTCAATTTTAAAAGAACACTTGTGCATGAATTTTTCTTCTCTCAAATAAGTTTATTCCTTCTGTTGTCTTCAGCTAGCAATGCAGAAATTCTTATGTCTGGAAATGTGAGGTGTTACAATGTCATCGTTGAAATGATGAAAGATTTCCCCGACAATGAACCAATTCAGGAAGTGAGCTGCTGCTTGTTGCACAAACTTGCACTGGGTGAGAACATGATCCCCTTTATTTAACATGGGTGATATTTCTAGAGTAAACTGAATTTATCTGTAGAGAAAATAGTAAAGAGCTCCATAAATATAGAGGAGCTTCTGAAGCCCTTCTTTCTATCCTGCCTGACAATATTTCCTGAAGCTCAGGGGACTTTGGGGGAGCAGTCTCCAGTGCAGCAAGAGAAGCTGCACTTGAAAAATAAAGCTGTGAAACCCCAGTGAATGCACAGAAGCACTCACTAAAGATCCAAGGAGTTCTTTGGATCTTGGGCACTTACATAATCTGAAAAGGTCTCATTTGTTCAGGCCTTTTCTCTTCTGGGTGTAGCTGCCTTAATCGTAGGAACAACCCCCTTTTGTGTGAGAAGAAATTGAGGAGAGACCTGCTCACAGTTGTGTGTTTAGATTTGCTGCCCCACCAGAAAAAACAAAACAAAATGCCACATTACTTAATGTGTCATATTGGTACTGCTTGGGAGGGATTTTCCCAGTAGAACCATAGCTTTTGGTTTCAAGATTTGAATTTGACTCCTTGGGACTGTTTCCATTTTAAAGCAGGGATATGGAACCTGTGGCCCTCCAGATGTTGGAGTCCAGCTCCTCTTCGTCCCAGCCAACATGATCAATGGTCAGGGTGTTCAGAAAAATAGTCCAGTCACATCTGGAGGGCTACAGAGCCACACTTGCAAAACCAAAACCAATCTTAAATGCCTTTGAATAGTTGTGATTCCTCAGAAGGAACAGAAAGCAGGCAAGGGATTGGACCTTCCATAAAGCAACAAGGTTTTCCCACTGCAGCCACTATCACCCCAGTTCATGTACCCCCACTTTTGCAACTATGTACAGATACCCATAGTTGTTTCGAGAGGAGAATTTTGGGGCCATTGATTGAAAAATTGTATTTACTTTTCATGAATATCTATTTTCTTCTTCATATGATGGCCATTGCTGCGCAATATGTATGTAAAATGCATGCATCCAGTGTTTGCTTGCGACTCAGTTAGCTTTTTTAAATCTCTTGTATACAGAAAACTTTTTCAATATCCTGGTATTGAATGATGTACATCAATTCATTGTAACAGCTGTTGGAAAATACCCTGCTAGTGCAAAGCTGCAGGCTGCAGGCCTCAGTTGCTTGGCTCTTCTCAGTAAGTAGCTGTATAAGTTAAAAAAATTATGTTTCTCAACGCTCCTACAACTTGCTGATAGAATATTTTTGTCATATGTGACTGCAAAATTGAATGAACAATAGCCTTGCCAGTAAGGGAAAAGGTAGACCAGTCTTCCCCAATATGCTGCCCTTTAGATTTTGTTGGACTAAAACTCCCATAATCCCTGACATTTGGCCAAGCAAATAGGAGTTGGAATCCAAAGTATTTGGACAGCAGCAGGTTGGGGAAGACTGCTCCAAAGGACTCTATAAACACTTCGCTATAACCCCTCTGCCCCAAATCGCTATTGTGTTTTCCACTTTTCTGAACCGATAGTCATTTTCTTTGTATCCCCTTAGCAGCCCATTCATTACTTCTTGTTAGAGCTGATCAGCACGAGGTTCCTGCTTGCTGCTGAAAGCAGCCACATCCTATTGAATCATCCATGTTCTTCCTAAAGGATGGAGGCGCTCCTGACCCTGTTCCTCACAAAATATTGTTGAGGTCCCCATGTTTGAATCTAATGGAGACTTCCAACATGATAGCTGTAATTCATGTAATTAACCCACAAGTTATGGATGGAGTAGGTATTGACCATGAGGATGCTTTGGGCAATGTTGCTTTGGCACCTCATAACAGATACTCCAGTTCTTTGTTTCTCTTCTTCTCTATCTAGACTCCTGATAGCTTCCTCATCTCCAGTCAGGTTACCAGGCAGGCCACCAAACATCCCCTGACTTCTTATGCAATCCTGTCAGCAGCACAGGGGCTTTTCTTTCTCCCTGAAATTTCCCTCAACCTTCGCATCTTACAGCCTTTCTATGTACACCCATCCTATGAGGTGGATCATGTGCCATAGAGTTTCTGTTCTTGTATTTATTTATTTTTCTATCGCTCTGTGTGTGCTCTCTTGCTGGTGAGACACAGGGAAGCCACACTGTGTATGGGACTTTTAAAAAGAGAGAGGAGAATGGCCGTCTTCTGCTTACCCTGTCAAGAGGGCAACCATTCCCATTCTGGCCTAAAGCAACGCATGTAGCTGAAAACCTGTAGCAGAACACCTGAGAAGGCTTAGTAAATGGTAAATCTCCAGAATTCTTTAAAAAAAAAAACTTTTTTAAAAAACGAGGAAGGCAGAAGTAGGAGATGAATAAGCAGAGTGCTGGATAAAAATATATATGCAAAGCATCATTTTGTTTGCCTGGAGGAGCAGGTTGTGAGCATTTCATATGCTTGTGGTTGCAGAGTTTGGCTTCTCGTGGTCAGATAGGTAGATGTCTTTGCAGATGAGTGTCATCTCCTTTTAAAACTACATATTAGCTGTATTAAATAACCTCAAATCATCTTTGTTTGAGTGTAATAAGACTAAGACAGTCAAGCAGCTAAAAACTTGGAATAGAAGTCAGACCTAACACATAGTCTTAGCAGTCATAAGCTTGCTTTTAATTTTAAAGCATCTTATTCTGGCTGAAAGAAAAGCAAATTGTAGATAATAGGAACACACCATGGGGGTGGCAGCTGCCTCACCTAGATCAAGTAAATCAATAAAAACACTTAATTAACTGAGATTCTGCTCTCACCCTAACATGAAGTCTGCCCCTCCTAACAAGGAGCGTGCCCCCACCCCAAATCCTGGCTATGCACTTGGAGTTCACAGTCTAAAGTTTTAATGAACACCATTCTGTATCAAAATGTCCATTGGTACCAGTGATGGGGTTTCAGCTTTAACAGAATTCAGTTGCTGTCTTAAATTCTTGAGTCAAATGGTAGCTTGCTGAAGCTTCTGTTAAAATGCTTCTGCTATAAATATGTCATTGTGCTTTTGGTTTTCCTAATGATAAGCAGTGTTTTGATCATTGTGTTTCATCACCTTCAGTAGTCTGTTCTAGAGTGTGAAAACAAAGGAATAGTCATACTTTCAAAATGCGAATAAATAACTTTTTCCCCAAGCGGAAACAATATTTTTAAGCAGAGACTTGGAAGAGGAGGAGGTGGAGGAGGAAGAAAAAGAATTGTGTTGGCTGGAAGCCTGTTATAAAGCATTAAAATCGCATCGGAAGAATATAGATGTACAGGTAAGAAACTGCAGGTAAAGAATTGGGAAACATGAAAAGAGTCCTAAATGATGTGCTGTATATAAATTGCAACCAGAAGAAACAGCAATAAAATTGGGTAGAAATATTTTTCTTAAGCATTTATTTGCTGCCAATAATGTATTGCATTTTTTTAATGTATTGCATTCTTAAGTTTCAAATCATACCTTACAATCTTCAGTTCTCAGAAGTGGTTGGTTTTGTTCTCAGAAGTGGTTGGTTTTTTTCACCGTTTCTCTGTTTTATTTCTTAGTTCTCTGTTCTCATTTCTCTGTTCTCATTTTACTGGAGAGGAACTGAAGCTCAGGGATAGTAGTTAGCATAGTTGGACTTGACTTTACTGTGGTTCAGAGAGCAGGGTCCAAGGGCTTGAAGTCTTGGGCTTGGGATGGAGGAGCTTAAATGCTATTGCTTCCTTGATCCCTAACCTCTTGCTGCTTGACAATCTTGTTTGGTCCAGATTTTTAAGCAAGCATATACATTTTGTACTTCCCAGACTAAACCAGGATAATACAAAAGGCCGTTATATCAATTGTATCTGCTTATCTTATTCTAATATATGATGTCATTCCTTCTAATTTAGCCACAAGCCATATTTTATTAAACTTCTCTGTTCATGTGAAGTATTGTATGCTGAGATCCACATGACATCAAAACTGACTTGGAAAAATTTTTACATTACAGATTAAGCTCACATCATTTATTACCCTGTTTTCTCGAAAGTAAGACATCCCCCGAAAATAAGACCTACTTCCAGTTTTGCCTCTCGCTGTAATATAAGGCATCCCCCGAAAATAAGACCTCCCTGATAATAAGGCCTCTCTGGAATATAAGGTCCCCGAAGCTACCGTAAGGCGCCTGACTCCTCTGGACCGTAGTGGCAGGCACCGCCACGCAGCTCACTGATTGGCCACAGCACAGCCGGAGCTGTTAGGCAGTGCAAGGTCTCTTTAAATCAGAGAGCCCAGGGGGCTGCCAGGACAAGCTGCTCCCTGCTGCTCGCTTTGCCCTGATGGAGTCTGGCTGACTCCCAATTAGACAATAAATGTGTACCATATTCTTCTTCATGGAAAAATAAGACATCCCCTGAAAATAAGACCTAGCGCATCTTTGGGAGCAAAAATTAATATAAGACACTGTCTTATTTTCGGGGAAACGGGGTAACAACAGTACAGTAATCTCCCTTGCGTCTCAGTTACATCAGCCACTAGGGAGAAACTGTCTTAGCACTTTAGACTGAAGTACATGCTGTGGCCATGAATTATATTGATGATTCTTCTTGGAATAGTTTGGAAAGGTTTAACTGAATTTCTTGACCAAATAGTCTCTTTTGTTGTTCCTCCCTTCACTAGGAGGCTGCATGTTGGGCTTTGAACAATCTGCTTATGTACCAGCGTAATCTTCATGAGAAGATTGGAGATGGAGACAAAAAGTTAGTAGCCTGAATTGAATGCTTGGAAATGTGAACCACTAGATTTATAGCCCAAGATCTGTTTTTTTCCTCTTCAATATCATTTGTCTTAAGAATCTAAATTGGGAGAAGGAGACTGCCTTCTGGTGACACTGGTATTGTTGCTTCCTGTGTATCTGTCTTACATGGCAAAGAGGACAGCCTGCACCTAGCCGCTCCATTAAATACACCAGGGCCGGACTGGGTGCAGCTGTCATGCCCCCGTCCCCAATTGATCTTGTGGGTGAGGCCCACCTCACCTGTAAGGTCCAGTGCGGCCAGAGGTAGCCCTTCCCCCGGCCATGCAGGAAGACAACAGCCTCCCAGAATGAGCTGTGGCCAGTATTAGTGGTAAAACACGAAAAAACATACAGTGGTGTCTCGCAAGACGAAATTAATCCGTTCCGTGAGGCTCTTCGTATAGCGGTTTTTTCGTCTTGCGAAGCAAGCCCATTGACAGCTTAGCGGTTTAGCGGCTTTTAGCGGATCAGCTGATAAGCGGCTTAGCGGCTTAGGAAAAGGGGGGAAAAGGGGGGAAACCCGAAGGAACTCGCAAGACATTTCGTCTTGCGAAGCAAGCCCATAGGGAAATTCGTTTTGCGAAGTGCCTCCAAAACGGAAAACCCTTTCGTCTAGCGGGTTTTCCGTCTTGCTAGGCATTCGTCTTGCGGGGCACCACTGTAAGGGGAACCCCTTGGACTAGGATTTGTGTGTAGAACTCTCTGTTTGGAGTGCTCTCGCCAGGGAGGTTTGTTTGGTGCCTTCATTATATATTTTTAGGTGCCAGGTGAAAACATTCCTCTTCAACCAGGCCTTTGGCTAATATTTTACAGTCCTTTTAATGTGTCTGTGGGAAGGGAGAGGGTATTGTTTTGCTGTTTTGTTTTACTTATTTACTTGTTTTTATCTTGTATTTTATTCTGTGAATCACCCTGAGATCTTATGATGAAGGGCAGTATATAAATCGAATTAACAACAACAACAACTTAAATCTTACAGTTTCTATGTTTTCTGGCACAGTTTGTTCATTGTTAACCTTTGGAGCAGGGGTAGAACTGGTGATAACACTGGCAAGTTAGATGAAAATCTGACTGTTAAATTATAAATAAAAATTACCCTTATGTTGCTTTTAGTTCCTGACTGCTTTGGAATGGCACTTTGGCCCAAGATGCATGGTGACAACTTGATGCTAGAACAGAATAATAACATTTATTGTCACCTCTTTTTGCAGTAACAATGTTTGATTGTTATCATATCCTTTTCTGTTTGCATTAGATTCCCAGTCCACAGAGAAATGATGCTATCCATGTTGATGCATAATTCTTCAAAAGAACTGTTTCAAGCTGCTGCAAATGCTTTGGCAACTCTATTGGAGCAAAGTGGTAAGGGATTGTGTAACACTAAACCTGAGGATGGAGTGGAGCACAAAACCTGTCCTTGACACTGAATTTGTCAGATATAAATTCCAGTGATAATTTAAGATTTCACTAGAATGACAAACAATTAACAATTTGGGGCTGTGAATATAATAGTTGGTTTGATTTTTTTTCACAAATTCTTTTAGATATTCAGTTCCCCAATATCCTCTGCTGTCAACCAGACACATTGCTCCCTCCAATTATAAATAAACACCAATAACAAAAAAGTAAGGAGAAAAAAGGGAAAGTAAAAAGAACAAAAAAGTGTTTCAGAATGTTCCACGGCATGATATGTCATCAGTTTTGTTGGTCTCCAGGTGTTAGTCTGCAAACAGCTCTACAAACCCATTCCAAATCTCAGGCAATTGTGGGCTGGATCTGCACTAAGGCTGCAATCCAAATCACATCTACTCTGGAGTAAATCCCATTGAATTCAACAGGGATTAATCCCAGGTAAGTGATGTTGGGATTGCAGCCTAAATTAGTTGCACGTTATGCCATTTATATCAATGCCACCAAAGTCATGTTGATTTCAGTAGTGCACCTAACTTAGACTGCACATCCCTTACATACTTAACAGAGAGTCAGTTGGATTGAATTCAATAGAACACACATCTGAGTAGACTTAAATCAGACTGCTCCTTTAGTCTGCATCCAACCTGAAGTACTGTAGATTGTTACACGTGTCTACTACCTTTTGGGTAAAAATGAAAAAGTTAGGTAGGTGCTTGCAGCCAACATTCATGCTCTCTTTCATATAGTACCCTATTCTTATTGTAGTAACTATTAGAACAATTCTGCTGGCAAAAGGAATACACATGAATGTGCTGGAGATTATGAAGAAACACTCGAACTCCCCGGAAGTTGCAGAAAGTGCTTGCAAGCTGCTGAACCGTGCTTTCGAGGGAAGGTAACGAAATGAATTTCTGTGATAGGTACACCCAAAATCAGAACCATGATTTTGCAAATGTATCAGTATATCCTAGAGCAAGTTTAAATTTTGCATTTCATTCATTGGATTTGTATGCCACTTTTCCAGGAAAAGAAATCACGCTCAAGGCAGCTTACAACAAAGAAACAGGGATGCATTTCAAACATGCTAAAAATCAATTTCACATTAATACAGCAAAACAATAGCAAATATAATAATACACCAAAGACACATTTTATACAATAAATATAAGAAGCTCACTTAAACATTAAGCATCCCATAGAAAACATAACAAGGGAGCTTCACAGTTTCACCTTAGTCCTAGAAACATTCCTCCCATGATGTTGCTTAGTGTCCCTCTCCTTCTGCAGCTTCTTATAAGGCTTCCAAGGGCAAGGTGTGTGGTAACTGGAAACACTCAAACCCTTGATGTTACTCACAGACACTCTCCTTGCTTTTAACCCACCCTCCATTGACAAACAATCACAGAAAGAGGTGCAACAAAACAAAATAGTTGTGCATAATACAAAAACAGGAGCAAATACCAAATCAACACAACAACTAGTACAGCAAAACCATAGCACATAACCAGATCCTAGTACTAATTGTGGTGATCACACAGGGTCCCCGGACATTTAACGGTCTATTGATCCCTGTGCCACCACTGTGATCGCTTCCCTGCTGCCACCAACCAGTTACTCTCTGGTAAAACACTGAGTCCAGTCAGTTGTTAAAAGTGAACCAAAAAAAAACCCAAACAAGTTTATTTTACACACATTAATATTCCTGTCAGTATCTTAACTTTAGTCTCTTTACCGGCCTATACCTTCCTAATACCTTCTGACTATCTCAACTGTTTGACTGACTCCTCTTAACAAATTCTCTCCCTCTCTCACACCAGACTAGCCCAACCCACAGATGTATCTTCCCTCTCTCGTCTAACACCAGACTGTCTTCTCAACCACTCTAACTCCTCTTAACAAATTCTCTCTGTGCTTAAACCTTATACACAGTTAACTCTACCCCTTGGGTTCCCATTGGTTAGTCATTTTACAATTAGTTAACCCTTTCCCTATGAACCCAGTATGATGATGTCACACACCTAGGAGGGCAAACGCTACACTAATGCTCTACAAATGTCTGTGGAAAAACATTTATTTCAAACATGTGGCAGATACTACTACATATCTCATGGGGAATGGCATTCCATTAGCAGGTGCCACCACTGAGAAGGCATCTCTCATGTTGCATCATAACAGATCTCTTATGCCTGAAACACAGGCAAGAGGGCTTCCATTGCTGATCTAAGTCAAGGAGCTTCCCACCACCCACCCAGGTTGATGCTGGATTTTATCATATTTAGTAGCTACCCGTGTGTCTTGGGTACTGTTCCCCACATTACTACACAATCTCACCATGTGACAGCCACTGCTATGTAATGATTATAAAGTGGCTTTTCCACATAGCTGCATGTAAGTAGTGAAATCAAGACGATGATGATGATGTTGAAGAATATGTGGTTTGTGGATTTCTTAGTCCAAGCAGGTTTCAAAGCACTATGTTAGGTGTGCCCAAAGCATGCCCAGTAGGATATTTGATTCCCTTTCATTGAGGACCAGATTGCCACATGAATGGCAATCTGCTTTGGAGTAGAGAGGGGCTGGTGTTCAAGAAAGACAGGATCACAGCCCTTTTCAGTATAAGGAAATAGGTGTGTATTATATTGGATCCTTGCCAGGATACATAGATAATATACAAAAATGTAGAACAGATTATGCAATTTTTCATAATGTGAAAATGAATGGATATTTAATAAACAGATGTGTATTTGAGGATGTGGTTCGTTGATCCTGCAGTTTCCCCCCTCTGGATATAATGACAGAAGTGGCATCGAGAGTTGTAAAGGCTATGAGAAAGCATAAATCATCCCCATCTGTACAGCTGGAGGCACTAAGAGTTATTTTACATTTTATGACTTCAGGTAAGAAAATGCATGAAGAATATTTGCTTACATCATAATCTAAATGAGCAACTAGAAATAAGGAGTTAATGAGCCTGCTGCCTAGTCATTTTGCTGTATGGCTTCTCACGAAAGAGTGATGGAAATGAAAACTTAATCAGTTTCTGCTAATAGGAAGCCAAGTGATTTTATGTGGGGGAGGGGGACTTGTTGTAGGAAATATACAAAGTTTTATATGTTTAGGTCCCATTGGTTTATGTGAGAAAGGTTTAAGTATGTACCGTACTTAACTTTCCCATTGAAATTAACATAAGTTACAGGTGTTTTGACTTTAGATGGATTCTGGTTGTAATATATACTTATTCAAAGTGAAAACATCAAACCAATACATATTAATTCACAAATGCAAATTAATCCATAATGTGTCACATACCTGTTTTAGTTCAAGTTGCAAAGACATACACTAAAAATACACACACCAAGACACAGGGAATTCTGGGTCTGTGGTTCTATATATATTTAGTGTAAGTGTCATTTCCACTTTTTCACCTGAAAGGGAAATACAAGTGTTTGTGTTTTGTGGCTTGCTTGTATGCCAATATTTGTCCAGGTTTGTGTGGGGTTTATGAGGTAGACATGTGAAAGTTGTTGACTGAGGATGTAAGACTGAATTATGAGAGTGTTTGCAGAGCATGGAGAGTGATTTGAGATTGGTTTAGACTAGAGTACTGATGTGTTTGACACACTTGCAACAATCAGTCAAGTAATGGTGTGCTTGAGTGAGATTGAATGGAAACCGGGAATTTAATTGGATTGATTTGCTTAATAGTATGAGTGATTAGTGTATGGTGGTTTGGAAAAGTGAGTTGATTTTCTTTTGCCTAACAGTCAATCATATATGTCATTTAAAAGGATGGAACTTAGAGCTCCTGGTTCATTTCTCATTTGTAGTATTTTACATCCTGACATTTAGAGGATAATTTGTTTAGCTGTTTACTGTGATGCACTATATTTCTGTAGCCAATATTTATGTGCAATGTTTATTTTGATACTAAAGAAGATACTTTGTTAAGTTGCTAATTGTGTTTGAATAGAATAGAAAGATTATGCTGTAATCTCTCAGCATGTTTTTTGGAACACAGTGGGTTATTTATGAGTAAACATGTTTAGGATCAGGTTGTTTGGGTTAAAAAAAATCCAAAATGAACTTGGTAACTATCTGGTATAGAAACCTGCAGCTTTTTCCATTTTGAAAATGGGAAATATTCAGTGGTAATTTATCCCTTGCAGTAGCTTATTTAGCCTGCATCTTTTCTCATGACTGAGTCATGAGAATGCTCTAAATAAAGTAATTTAATTTAACAGTCATTGATTTTGGCACATTACAGCCAGTGATGGGGTTTGCTTTCCTTTCCTTTATTCATTCAGTGTATGACTTGCTAGCTGAAGATCTGCTTTTTTAAAATGCTAACATTTTGTAGGGTATAGAATGTGTGAAATTGAACACTAATGATCTGATCCTGTGGGTGTTTATAGAGAATAAGATGCCACTGGTTTGAATGGGACTTGGGTCTGCAAAAGCATGTTTAGAACTAGGCGCACCTAAATCAGAAGTGAGGCTATCGTAATTTACGTTCCAGGAAATAATAATAAATTTGTAATAAGTTGCCGAACTCCCTCCTCACAGAGTTGCATCTGGCACCTTCATTATATAGTTGACTTGCAACTTGTGCAAGTGTTAGGTTCTGGGGATTGTGTGTAAAGCTGAAATTGTGTATAGCAAGAAGAACCACAGAACTGCCACTATGTGGTCATCCCTGCCTTTCTGAAGCTGTTTAGAGACCAACTAAGTATGTTCTGGGTTTAAGCTTTCGTGTGCATGCACGCTTTTTCAGATACGTTTAACACTTCAGATACATTTAACACTGGTATCTGAAGAAGTGTGCATGCACCTGAAAGCTTATACCCAGAACAAACATAGTTGGTCTCTAAGATGCTACTGGACAATTTTTTTATATATTTTGTCTGCATCAGACCAACACGGCTACCTACCTGAATTTCTGAAGCTGGCACGCCGAACAGGCCTTGTCCCCCACATAAGACAAAGAGCCTTTAAGTTCTCTGTCTTGCTTTCTGGGCTCTGCAAGGTCTCATGCAAGCTCTCAAAAAAGACCTTCCCAGAGTCCAGAAAGTTAGCCATAGAGCTTTTAAGCTCTCCACCTTGTGTGTGTTTAATTTGTGCAGTTGCATGCTGGCCAGCCACCATGCATGTAAAGTATTAAACACAAGTTAAATGCAAGTTGCAAGTCGACGGTGCAGCTTTTGGTACGTGCTGAAAATGTACCTCTTTATTCTGGCTTTTGACACTTGAGGTCTATGTTTTAGGACCTTTCTTATTTCTGTGATTTAAGTTACTTTGAATTGTTTTTAATACTGTGTTTCAGTAGTTGTAAACCACCCTGGGACCTTAGGATGAAGGGCAGGTTATTAGAATTCTAATAATCATTAATAATAATACTGTGTATTGTCTTCCCCAGCATACCATAAGGCACTGATAGATTGACCTTTTTTACTTTTGAAGATATCAGCAAAATAACAAATTGCAAAAATTGTTATATAAAAAGAGGGAGGGAGAAACAAACAGCTGATTACTTGGTCTGTAGTCATACTCAGAGAAATTTAAAGTGAAACTATTGGGCTTTAGATTCATTCAGATAGATAGATAGATAGATAGATAGATAGATATCATTGACTCATTTTAACTAAGTATTTTTTTTACAAGGAAAATATTTTGGGGTTTTTTATGTTACAGGCGTGCTGAAAAAGCAACCAAATAATTCTGACTTGGGAGATACAGAGTTGGTGCTAATGCTGAAAGTGATAAAAAACCAATGTTTGTTGCAAGGTGCTCACTCCTTAGTCCTTGATGCTCTCAACACGGTATGACTCGATTTTTTCCTCCCATGGCAAATTCCCTCTAAATAATTTCAGTCTCGTTTTCCTTTCAAATCAAGATTTCTTCTGTTTCTCTCTACTCAAGTTGGAATGTTCCATCCATATTTAAAGTGTAAAACATAAATTGTAGCCTTGTGTATTGAAATGTAGATTTATTCAACTACACGGCATAATTGTCATTTAATCATATCACTCACTTATTTACCCTGGTTATTTGAAGTCCGTAATTCTCATCAGTCACTTGGAGCTCTCTGAGGACATGATCCAGAGCTTTAATGTACTGATGCACACATTTCTGCCCGTGCAAGCAGCATATCACCAACACACCCCAACCTCTGCAAGGAGACTGGATGCTGCCGGGCAGTTGTGCCAAGTAGTATTCCATCTCTTAGGCATGTCTAGATTTTGCCAGTGCTTGCCTTCCTGTGCTGGTGCTGAAGGGCATTAGTGCAGTGATGCAGTGGTTATGAATCTCAGTGAGCACTGGAGAAGTCTTCCAGAATAATAGATGTTTTAAAATGTAACATCTGATCCTGCATTAATTACAAAACTTAGTAGAAATAGCTTAACTGTTTGTTTTTGCTTTTTCCATATAAGATAACCATACTTTACGTGCCTGTTTTTGTTTCTAGTTTATTGGAAATCCTGGTATTCAGAAATGTGGATTTCAGGTACTTTCTTCTGTTGTGGAATGTTCAGGTGCGCTAGAAATGTTGACACAGCAAGGAATGACAGATACCGTACTCCATACGCTACAGATGTATCCTGATGATCAAGGTACAAAGCAAGATGGGACTAATTGCACTTAATTGCATCTTGCATAACTTAACTGCATCTAACCCAGTCCTCCTGCCCTAATGCAGGACACCCAGTGGCTGTAGCATCTCTGATATTTGCTTGTTCATCCTTGCTTGAAGGGCAATTTAAGGCCCATTTTATCAGCTGCAATGAGACAAATGAAACAAAAGCCACCCAAAACATCAGTCTAGAAGCATTTTTTTAACAACAGAAAACAGAGTTTCAGTTTACTTTGTTGTGTTAAGGGCTTTCCATGTTCCATCAAGCTCCCAAATGCTGGGAAATTGCAGCTGTTAAGGACCATGCCCTGAACAGCTGTGTTGTTTAGGCAATATTTATATGGCATGGTACCTTATTACGTAGTTAGCTCCCGCTTTACCACTACCTTGGAGCTGGATTGCTCTTAATGCCAAAGTGATGAACCCCAATCCCAAATATGTCTGTTTACTGGGAAGGAAACATGAATTCTATGTGAAACTGAAAGTACTATTCCACATTAGAAGTGGCCCTTAACAGCTGTGATTTCCTGGCACTTTGGAGCTTAATATGCTTAATCAAAAGGTTTTTTTACTGACCAGATTTTATTCTTTTTTTAACAAAAGGGGGGGGGGAATGGAGCAAGAGAGGAAGAAATATATTTATTAATAAGAAATCACACCCCATTTAGAAGAAAATAATTCACATTCAGCAGATGAGACACACACAGAGCCACATGGTTTGCCCAAAAATCTCCCTCCCACTTTCTTCTGAAAGGAGCTCCTGTGTTTTCAAAGCTGCACCTCTACCCTGCAGCCACCTGCACATCCTCTGGAGCAGATATGGGAAGAATGTGGGACGAGAGGAAGGGGAACTCCCTTGTGTGTGCAGAGTTCCACTTGTAGAATGCTGTGTGCCGCCCTCTGTGCAATAGGAGCAAACAGGAAAGACACTATTCTGTGTTCAATACCATGCATCTATTTCAATATTCCTCACCTTCCTTTCCCTTTTCTCTTTCCAGAAATACAGTGCTTAGGCTTAAGTCTTCTGGGATCCTTGATTACAAGAAAGATATTGTGCATTGCAATTATACAAGTTCTGGCGGCAATCTTGGTTTCTACTTTACGGCGCTTTAAGGAGGTTGTTGAAATACAGGCACATGTATGTAATGTGTCTGGTATAAAAATCCAGCACTTTTCTGTTTGGCTGGAAGGCTTCTTTGGGGAAGGTTGTTTTCTGAAATGTATTTTTATATTAGGTTTTGAATGTAACCACTTTTAGTGGGCTGTAATTCTGCGTCTCGCTGCTGGTTTACTCATGACACTAGGTCATATCAACTCGAAGCTTATTTTGTTTTAGATCTTACAGCTACATCTCAAATCCCTGTTGTAGCCCTTCTCATTATACCATGCTCTATAGTTGTTTCATGCACAAGTTGAACCCACCTCTTTTTGTGATCACCACCCATTGCCCCTTTCCCTCAAAACTCTTTTTTGGCCATATTCTTCTGTCTTTGAGAATATCGTTTCTCCTGAAATACTTTCACTTGTGACTGTGAAACAGCTACGACAGTTTCATATTTTACATGCCACACAAATGATTGCTGCTTCAAATGTTGGTTTAAATTTACAGTAATCTTGGTGATCTGCAATTTCCCATTACTATCTCTGTACCATAGAGACGCTTGTTTTCATGGCTCTCTTCCTGGGGTACATAGCCTCTCATTCACTGATACGTATGGCATTTCCAAGAGCATGAAAACTGCATCATGAGAATTTTGTGCAAATGCAGAAAATTCATTAACCAAACTAAGTTACTTTTGTGGAAGTGGAGGTATACCACAAGCATGTTTGCTTGAGAACAGGTTCCATACCTTCTACATTCATTTCCAAGTAAGTATGCTTAGGATTGCCACTGTGTAGTTGCTGTCCAGCTGCAGTATACCAGTGCATAGATTCCAAGTGTTGTCCATGCATGTATGTACCAGAATTTAGGTCTTCTCCATGAGGGATTACTTTAAAATTGCCTTCTGGTGGATGGCAAGTGGTACTAGAAAGTGAAATGGAGGAGTGGTCGTATGTCTTGTCTTATTAAGACCATATTTTTTTAGAGCTGAGCCGAAATATCTCAGAAAACATGTTGTTAACATTTCTTATTCCCCGCCCCCCACCGAAAAAGCCATTGTTGTTTGGTTGTGGTTGTGGTTTCTCTTATGAATGTTAATCTGCTATCATTGTGGGTGTTGAATGACACCTGGTGGTTGAAGGCAAAATTGCTGTTCATAAGAAAGCTTCCAACCTCTCGTGAGCTCTTAGTTTTGATTTTGTCTTCACCATTATCATTGATTTTCAATAGTTATCAGTATCTCCACTTCTTACATGCTTGTTTCCCTAGTTTGTTAGCCCTGTTTTGTCTTCTGTTGTTCCTTAATAAAAAAAGAGGCCCTTCTTCCTCTGCTCTTTGCTCAGCATTGCCGCTTCAAACTGCTAATACTTACCATCATTCCACTCCACGAGCTGGGAATCTCCCTCCTATTAAAAAACAAAAAGCCTCAGCCATGAGGAAGGTAACACAAGATTCCTCCATTTCCCACAGGTCCCAAGAGTTATTGTCTCCCTTGCCAACATCACAAGCTTTCATTGCAAGTAAAAAGTTGGGGAAATTGCAAGAGCAACTACTGAAATGCAGCCTTAGTGTCAGGATAGGACCTCAACGTCAGCTGCAGGAGGTGCTGGAAATGGAGGCACTTCAAGGGACCCCTCTAGCCCTTCTATTCAGTCCGTCGCTTCTTTTGGGCTCAGGTACCAAAAGTGTGCCAGGCTCCTTATGCTTCAGCTTCCCTGAAATGCAGGTAGGAAGAAGAGATGAGAAAGGGGGCTCCAGCCCCACCTCACAAGACAAGGAATCCTCTCAGTGTCTAGCACACATATCTCAGATGGCTCAAGAAGGACAAAGGGGGATAGCTCCTAAAAGGACTCTTTTTACTGCCCAGACCTTTTCTGAGAATTTTTCAGGCTTCCAGGGGGCTCAGAGCATTTCAGATTCCTAACCCGGCTTTATCAGTTATTACTACCCTGACCACTGCCTCCTAGCTTCCAATGCAGGACCTGCCCTTTACTCACCAGCTCCTAACCCTTCCCTTGCTGCAGCAGCTTAAGGCAGTGGTTTTCAACCAGTGTGCTGCGGCCCCCTTGGGTGCCTTGAATGGTGAGCAAGGATGCCACGGGCAACGCTGGCCTCTGTCCCCCTTCCCTTCCCTCCCTCCTCTGATGCCCTCTTGCGTCTCGCCTCCCAAAGGCTTGCACAGCTACTTGTTGCAGCAGCCCTGGCTACAAGCGCAGCAGGTGAATGGTTCCTCTGGGGCTGGCCCGAGGGTGCTGGTTGCCAGGAGCTGAGGTGGCCTTGGAGCAAGCAAGCAAGTGGGTGAGGGAACGCAGCCAGCCAGTCCGCCAGCCCTTGCTGTTGGGAATGGACAGAAAAGTCCCAGGCCCCTGTGGGGCAGTGTGAGGAGGCACCTCTCTTTGGGGCAGGGGGGGGTGCTGCTCAGAGACCAGGGCAGCAGCAGTGGCTACCTGGTCTCCCAAGGGAGAGGAGAGGAGGCTGAGGGAATGCTCCACAAGGGAGGGTGTTTGAGAAAGGGTGAGAGGCTGCCAGCTCTGCAGACAAGTGGGGACCTAACTGGGCTCCTGAGCCCCACAAGGCTGCCTCAGAAAGAATGTAGTTGGTCAAGGGAGCCATGGACTCATAAAGGTTGAAAACTTCTGGCTTAAGGAGGTTTTGCCGTCAGATTTCGCCACGGAGCTGGCTTCTCATCTTTCTCTGATTCCTGCACTGGCTGTTTGCTACTTACAACCCTGCTCTTCCTTCTTCTATGCCTCAGCAGCAGCCCACTTTGAACTCTGGTGAAATAGTCCCTCCACTTTCTCTGCCCATAAAAAAGGTATAGGATTTTGAGAGGCCATTTTACCCAGCTTTTAATTTTTCCTCCTATGCTGCCTGTTTACTGTTCAGTGTAGAGAAGCTACCTAGCTGGAAAATATTTATTCTGTAGTAAGAGTAATCATACACAATATTTTTTTTTAATGTGTAAAAACTTATATACCCCACCTCCCCCGTTGTTTATGGAAGCTGCAGTTTCACTTCTAATTCGCTAGAATTCTGATGTGAAAGATAACAACATCTTTGACATGCCATGGTTCTGTCTCGTCAGTGCAGGAATCTTCTGCTCATGTGCACCAAGGCTTACTGTTCAGTTCTGCCCTGTGGCAAAATTGAACAATATGATTAAGGGCTCATCTAACATTTCCCTTTGCACTGCGCTTTCAAGCAAAGGTCTGGGATTTCCTGATCTGTGTCCAAGTGGTTATTGTCATTTGCTCCAATTCAGCAGTAAAGCACTCTTGACACGGACTTGGAAACTGCAGACCTGTGGCTAGAAATGTGACACAAAAGGAACTGTGGATGAGTACCAAAATATTTTTGGTTCTATTTGTCATTTGGTCTGAAGGTTTGTTGTTTTCTTGAATGTGTCTAGCAATATATTATTGACTGTTGTCCTAACCATTTTGATTTCATTTTATCTGTAGGGATTTAATGTGATTATAAAAATACTTGACCTGTCACCTTGTTTTGCAAAGCTGTTAATACAGGAGTCATTTGATACAGCCATTTTTTATCAGATGTCCATGTGTTTCACTGAGCAAAGAGACCAGCAGGTATCTCATCTTTCATTCTTCTCTTTTCCTCTGACCTTCTCCCTGCTCCTTCCCCAGGACATTTAATACGACATGCTCTGGAAGATGTTCACCCAGTTTCAATTGCATGTTTTCTCAATTTAGTTTCAGAGTCTTTGTTGTAAATGCTTTGCTAAAATAGCTGACAACGATGATTTAAAAAACCTGATGTTGGAGAAAGCCTGTGCTGAATATAACAGTATTATGGTTGAATGCTTACTCTTGCTGGGAGCTGATGTGAATAAGGAGACGAAGAAAAACTCTTTAATCTATCAAGTACGTATGTTAAAATATAATTTTTTGCATCGGTTTGAAATATGTATGCCTGGCCTTTTTAAGAAAAACATCCTGCAGAAAAAGCTGAAACACAGATGCATCTAACACCATACTGAATACACAAGAGAAAAGTGTGACCATTGACTAGAACACAGAATGGTGCTACACAGGCAGCAACAAGCTTGAAAAATCTAGAGAAACACTAGAGACAATGAACAAGCATAGCTCCCAACTCCATAATGTTCTGGTTTACTTTCCAGTTCATTCTCCTATTTGAGTGACTGCCTTTCATTTTTATAGAGGAGCACCATTGCATTACTCTTAAATGCACGATGGCTGGCTCAGCCATGGCCAGAAGGGTTTCCCAGAGGCTCTTGAACAGTAAAAACCTTACTACTGCATAGTCATGTGGGTTTTCTGGAAAATTACAGTAATTTTGCATAGTGAAGAAACTGAAAACTTCAAAACAGGCATGTTTGCCTAATACTAATTTGCATTTGGCATGCATGGTTACTTATGAAATTAAAAATGTTGATGGAAAAATAAAACACTAAAAGCAGGGGTGCCAACTTGCTTCCCACATTGAGGAGGCGTGGTCATGTGACGTGTCACATGATGCTGCCCGGTGGGGGCAGGCTGCATGGAGGACGATCTCTGCACTTGCTCATCCCAGCCTCAGCCCAGGAGCCAGGCAGCGGCTGGGACGAGCAAGCGCAAAGGTCGCCCTCCGCGCTTGTCCCAGCCACCGCTGGGCTGCTGGGTGGAGGCTGGGGCTGAGGTACGTGGAGGGCACCTGGCGGTGGCAGAGGATAGCAGCCCCCTCAATATTGGGGGGCAGTGCCCCCTGCCAAAATATATTGGGGGAATTGAAGCCCCCTTTGCCCCATATACCTGGTGCTGCTGCTAGAGAGTGAGTGAGTGAGAGAGAGAGAAAGAGAGAGAGGGAGGGAGGGAGGGAGAGAGAGAGAGAGAGAGAGAGAGAAAGAAAGAGAAAGAAAGAAAGAAAGAAAGAAAGAAAGAAAGAAAGAAAGAAAGAAAGAAAGAAAGAAAGAATTGTAGGAACAGGAGACACTTTGACTAACTTGCCGAAGTCACGTGCCATTTGCATTAATCATCTATTTCTCTTTCATAGATTTGTGAGAAAGGGAGCAATCCTAAGTTGGTAGAACTGCTATTAAACGGTGGTGCTCGAGAGCAGGATGTTCGGAGTGCTCTCACAATCAGCATCAAGAAGGGAGATAGCCAGGTCATTAGCTTGCTCTTAAAAAAGCTTAGTCTGGATTTGGCCAACAGCAGCATATGTCTTGGTGGTTTCTGCATTGGTAGAATTGAACCTTCCTGGCTGAGCCCCTTGTTTCCAAGTAAACAAGGATCCTTCAAGAAACAAAGTAAGTGGCTGTAGATGTTCATGTTAAAGTATGTATTGTGCTGTTGATACCTGCATGGCCCAACTACATGCAATTTCAGCTTGTTTAAAGCTAATTCCTTCAATAAGCAGTGTAGGTCCCTGATTTTTCTTTGCCATTGATTTCATCTGTACATATTGCTGGAACTCAAACATGATTTGTAACAGGCCATGTTTTACCTCCAAAGTTCTGCCCAACCGAAGTTTCCTGGCTTTTTATGTAGGAGGTTAATAGTTCCAGGTGTGTTCTTTATTCACTGTATTGTAGCAACACTGGTGCATTCTTTCACATTGCGCCGGTTCAGACTATTGTAACTTGACTTAGTAAGCCAATAGATGAACAAGCCTTTTGTCCATAAGACTGGGAGACAGTGGTTATCAAGTCTGGAACAAACCAGAATATTGACTCAAGTTCAGATTGTGATTTGGGAAAGGGAAAGGGTCAGAGTGGCAGAACATTTGCTTTGTAAAAGGCCCCAGGTTCAGTTCTCGGCATCTCTGGGAAGGACTGGGAGAGACACTTGCCTGAAACCCTGGAGAGTCTCTGCCAAGTGATGTAGACAACACAGAACTGATGGTCTGAGTCAGTTTGAACCAGCTTCTATATTCCTATTCTGGAGTAGGGTGGGGCTTCAGGGAATCCGATCCCTCTCACAGTGAGAAGCCAAGAATTAGATAAACAAGAGTTCTTACCAAGTCTTTTATTCAATATTCACGGAGAGAGGCTTTGAAAAGTGCCTCTCTTGCAGTAATGGCATTGCTCCGAGTAAAGTCCCACTCCCTCTGTCTCTCCTACGTATTGAACATCATCCCTATGTTGGCTGATCTGTGCTTTCTGCCTATGAGCTTTCTGTTCTCCTACTATCCATGCCTGCTAGGTTCTGGGAGAAGGGGGGTGGGTCTGGAATGCTTTCTAAAGACACTGAGTTTGTCAGATGTCTCTCCCCTGGTGCTTTTTCTTCTTCTTCTAACTCCTCTCCTAATATTTCCCAGCTTCTCCCCTCTGCAGCCTCTGAACTATGACCTTCTGCAAACCACTGTTGTAAATCTATGCTGCCTTCCTCTTCTCTGGGAAGTGCAGGTCCACCATTCTTCCTCAGACCAGTCCCTGACAAGTAGTAACCATAATTTCTTGTTTGGGATTAAATGGTTAATTAGAGACTTCTTGGTTTAATCACAGTTCACATAGTGGGCAAAAGACCTGTGCATATCTCTGCTTATTAAGCTGAGATACAATTGTCCAAATGCAACTATTGTATATATACTCTGTCCAATGTTTCTAAAATATGCGAGTTTTGATGTTTTTGTTTTTGTTTTGTTTTGTTTTGTTTCTTTCCTGCCCATCAGATGCAGGCTCTGCACTGGCCAGAATGGTGCTTAGATACCAAAAGAAAAGCAGCTATGAGGACCAGTCAAGTTCTAGTTTTGAAGAAAATACTGATGAAAATATAAAGGAGCAGCTTGATGACTGGGAACTTCTTCCTGACCATTTAGTCGACAGTGTTTTCTGCTTGAGTGATGGTCTAGATAGTGAAGGTATATTTCCTAGATTAAATGAAGGATTTGCTACTCCATTGCTTCTTTTATCCAAATAATTTTTATTGGTTTTCATGTGAATACAAGAACAACATATAACTACAGTAACTTGTCCAGTGGTACATTCTTAGTAAGTTTCATATGCAGTACCCAAGCAATACCTTTATTTAGGCATTGTTTGTTCAAGTATCCTCTCCACAGAGATTCTTGTGTTGTGAGTGGAATAAAAGTATATTCTGTCTCATTTATAAAACAAAAAAATGGAAGCCAAGTCTCACACAAAATGTCTATCTTTGAAGTGCCTTTAATTACCCTTCTATGGCAAGTAAGGCATTCTGATAGAGGCACATTCCAAATATTATTTACCCAGGTTTCAATGGGGATTTCTATAGGTTGTTTCCAGTATCCGGCTATTGTTAATCGGGCTGCTGATAATAGAAAACAATACTAAGTCCCTGCATTTAAGGTTATTATTTAAATTTGAGTCTAAGGATAACAAGGCAAGAGCTGAATTAGATGGAAGGACTTGGTGTGTAATTTTGGAAATAATGTGGAACACCTTTTTTCCAAAAGGAGTATACCAACATGCAGCTCCACCATGCATGAAAATATGAGCCTATCTCTCTGCAGCCTTTCCAGCATAGGGGAGAGATGGTAGTGATTATTTTGGCTAGACATGATGGAGTCCAGTGCCAGTGAAATATAATTTTAAGAGAAGCCTCCTGCAAACTCCATTACAATCTTAGCCTTCAATTTGTAGTCTTAAACCTGATCTGTTTGACTGTTTGGCACAAGTGTACCTAGCTACCCTGTATACAGGTGTCTTGCATAGGGCTAAGGCTCCTAGTAAGGGACGTGGGTGGCGCTGTGGTCTAAACCACTGAACCTCTTGGTCAGCAGTTCGAATCCCTGCGACGTGTGAGCTCCCATTGCTCGGTCCCAGCTCCTGCCAACCTAGCAGTTCGAAAGCACACCAAAAAGTACAAGAAGATGAATAGGTCCCGCTCTGGCCGGAAGGTAAACGGCGTTTCCATGCTGCTCTGGTTTCGGTTTTCCATTACGCCAGAAGCAGCTTAGTTATGCCGGCCACATGACCCGGAAAAACTGCGGACAAACACCATCTCCCTTGGCTTGTAAAGCGAGATGAGCGCCGCAACCCCAGAGTCGTATGCGACTGGACTTAACTGTCAGGGGTCCTTTACCTTTATCTTTAAGGCTCCTAGTACTACACCCTCCCTTCTTTGACCATGTTCTATGAACACAGTCCCTTGTATTCGCTTTTAGTTTTTATTTGTTGAAATAAAAATGAATTTAAAAGCACAAATGATTTCTGTGTATGCACACATATTCACACATGTACACCTGAGTTGAATGTGCAATGTACAGGAATGGGGGGGGGGGGCGGAAGGTAGGTGAGAATTATGCTTCTGTAGAAAATAAAAAAGGAATGACTGTTTGGATGGGGAGATAAATAAACTGGACTTGTCCCTTGTGTTTTCTTGGACTTTGAATGGGAAACAATGGTGAAAAGGTGGAGTGTACCTTTTTATTTTGTTTGTCCTTAAAATGCTGCTGCTGGCAGAACTGAATCCCACCAGAGAAAAGTTTGCTAAAATATAAAGTCACATCCAAAGTTTAGTATTTGAAATGGTGACCACAAGTCAAATTGCCCTGCATGAGATGGGATGGAAAGGGTGGTAGGAAAGGGTATCTAGAAAGTGACAGCAGCAGCGTGGAAAATCATGAAGTTAAAGACTGTGTTAAAAGGAAGCTTTTGGAGAGACACTGATAGATAGTAGATTCTATCCAATAAGAAAAAAACAGCAAGAGAAACCACTCTAATCAGCAGGATGGAGTCAAAGAAAGGGCATGGGAAAAGAAGAAAAGGAAAACAGTACAGTTGTACCTTGGTTCTCGAACGTAATCTGTTCCAGGAGTCTGCTCAACTTCTGAAACATTTGAAAACCAAGGCGCGGCTTCCGATTGGCTGCAGGAGCTTCCTGCACTCAAGCGGAAGCTGCGTTGGACATTCGGCTTCCAAAAAACGTTCAAAAACCAGAACACTTAGGGGTTTTCGGCGTTCGGGAGCCAAAATGTACAAGTACCAAGGCGTTCGAGAACCAAGGTATGACTGTACAGAGAAATAGTATTTGCTGTATGTGTAAATTAGTCTTCATAAATGTTAACATTTATTATTATTTATTATTTATTATTTATTATTTTATATCCTGCCCTTCCTCCCAAAGGAGTCCAGGGTGGCAAGTATCAGTTCCTGCTCCTGGTGTTGTGCTGGTGACATTTCTGGCCTGTAGGCTTCTATTTGTTTGGATTCTTGGCTTCAGTTTATGTAGACATTCTTGCAATCTCATTTAACCCCCCCTTTTGCCTCAGGGAGTGAAAACTCAATTATCGTGAAGAAGAAATCCAACTCCGTGGCTGTTGCAGACATCCACAAAGACAGGGCCTTGCAGATGTGTTCTCAGACCCTGAAAAGGAATTCCAAGTCTGTGGTAAGAAAAATAATCAAATGGGTGTAAAGTCACATTAGATGGTTTATGTTGTAAACCGCCCTGCAGTTTTTTGATGAAGGGCAGTATGTAAACTGAATGAATGAATGAATGAATAAAAGGTGTATCTGTAAGTGGTAAAGGGACTTTAGCTTTTTGTCTCTTGACTCCTTGTCTGGGGAAAGGGCAGGATATAAACAAATATCATCTACATACATAGCAGAAAGAAATGCAATAACTATAGCATAACAGTGCATTGCAGCTGAGAAATTTGTATAAGAAATAGCTCCTGGACCACATATTCTTCTTAAAGCACCTTTGTACATAGTGCTAATCACATCAAACAATCTGCACTGATTTCTCATATGCTCATTAAGTGCACACGGGGCAACTAAAATACAGTGGTACCTCGCAAGACGAATGCCTCGCAAGACGAAAAACGCGCAAGATGAAAGAGTTTTCCGTTTTTTGAGTCGTTCCGCAAGACGAATTTCCCTATGGGCTTGCTTGGCAAGACGAAACGTCTTGCGAGTTCTTGCGAGTTTGTTTCCTTTTTCTTAAAGCCGCTAAGCCGTTAATAGCCGCTAAGCCACTAATAGCCGCTAAAAGCCGTGCTCCGCAAGACGAAAAAACTGCAAGACGAAGAGACTCGCGGAACGGATTAATCTCGTCTTGCGAGGCACCACTGTAATTGTGGGAACACAAGGAACACCACAGGTGCAACAGGACTAACCTCTCTGTTCACCCACGTCCACCCCATGCCATTCCCAAATCTGCTCTACAGGGTTGGAGGTGGTCAGTTAATGGGTTAATTCTCCACCAGTCAGCAGAGATTACTCATTTCCCCGCAGTACACCTGCAGGTATCTTGTGATTCTCTTATCTGGCAAGTAACTTTGTATATAAAAGGGCTCAGGTTACAGCATACTGTGTGTTTCTGAAACGTAGGTTGCTTTGTTAATGCTGATACCGCAAGCAAAACATAATAATTTGATCATCCACTCTTTTTAAATGCATCTAAATGTTCATAACTGCAACATTTAAGCTTTTGGTATTTTCCAGGGACCTGGGTCACATCACGAACCATTTAAGAACCCAAGAAGAGGGCAAATGTCTTCTGAAGAATCGCACAGTAAGTGTATATCCACAGTAGGTTTTTAATTAAAGAAGTTCACATCATTCTGTATTCACTTAAATTCTACATACAGTTACCATTCTTCATAAGAATATGTGTGTAATTTAAACATCTAAGAAGTAGACTACATAGTACAAACTGGTATAGAATTGTGCAATTGGAGAAATAAAATGCCCACCTACCATATTTTTCGCCCCATAGGACGCACCGCTCTATAGGACGCACCTAGTTTTTTTTTGGGGGGGGGGAATAAAGAAAAAAAAATATTTTCCCCCCAGGCACTGGGTTGGCGCGGGGGAAGCCTGAGCTTCCCCCGACCCCAGCCCCCAGAACAGCCTGCTATCCGCAAGCCTAGGGAGCCACGCCGGTCTCCCCAGGCTTGTGGACAGCTGTGCGAAGCCCGGGCACGCTCTTCAGCACGCCCGAGGCTTCGAAATGCAGGCAGCTCTGCGCAACCCTCCGGAGCCCGGTGCAACTTGGCACCGGGCTCTGGAGGGTCGCGCAGAGCTGCGTGGACCCCGGGAGGGCAGGCGGCTCTGCGCGACCTTCTGGAGGCCGGCGCGGCTTGGCGCTGGGCTCCGGAGGGTCGCGCAGAGCTGCGTGGACCCCGGGAGCGCAGGCAGCTCTGTGCGACCCTCCAAAGGCTGGCGCGGCTTGGCCTCTCGCTCTCGCTCTCCAGGCTTCAGCGAAAGCCTGTATTCGCCCCATAGGACGCACCCACATTTCCCCTTCATTTTTGGAGGGGAAAAAGGGCGTATTATAGGGCGGAAAATACAGTAATTAAATTTCTTGCTACATCAACCAAGGTACTATCTATAATGTATAACTTGCTGCTAAAATGGAATACACAAGACGAAATGGTTAAATCGGCTATGATAAAATGGGCACAGGACATTGGGCATAACATTATGTTTGAGGACTGGGAAAGGTTGTGGACCACTGGGCTGAACTTCACCGCATGTAATGCTCTGAAGGAAAATGTTATGAAAATGATATATAGATGGTACATGACCCCAGTTAAACTTGCCAAAATATACCATTCGTCTGATAATAAATGTTGGAAATGTAAAGAAAATGAAGGAACATTCTTTCACCTCTGGTGGACATGCCCTAAGGTGAAGGTCTTCTGGGAAATGATATATAATGAGCTGAAAAAGGTATTTAAGTATACCTTCACAAAGAAACCAGAGGCCTTCCTTCTGGGTATTGTCGGCCAGAAGGTGTTAAAGAAGGATCGAACATTTTTCTTGTATGCAACAACGGCAGCAAGGATTCTCATCGCAAAAAACTGGAAAACTCAAGATCTACCCACACTGGAAGAGTGGCAGATGCAGCTGATGGACTATATGCAACTGGCCGAGATGACCGGCAGAATCCGTGATCTGGGAGAAGAGAAGATGGAGGAAGACTGGGAGAAATTCAAGATATATCTACAAAAACATTGTAATTTGGTTGAATGTTAAGAAGGATGCTAGATTATAAAAAACTGGTCACCACTAAACTAGATTTAAATTTGATGATAAGTGAGACTAAAGAAAATATAAAATTTTTTGGAAGAAGTGCTAGATTATATTTGAATGAGTGGACATGAGATTGTAAACAAGTTGATAATTTGTTTGGAAAAAAATTTTAACGATGTAAATGGGAGCGGGAGACGTGAGGGAGTCCAAAGAAGTGATGAAATTGTTGTGATAGAAGTAAGATTGTTTATTATGTGTGCATTTATATTTAAAAAACCTTAATAAATATTTATTTAAAAAAAAAAAAAAATTTCTTGCTACATCAGTGGTTCCAGTCCCATCAACACATTCTATGCCCAAGTCTTCTACATGCCTAGAGAAAGTAGTTGGAAAGAACTATGCTTGTAAAGAACCGGATCTCTGGCCTGAAGCAAAATTCCTTCTTCATGCAAAATAAAGTAATACAGCCAAGATCTTGATCATATGTAAAAACATTTGTGCATTTCCTCATACCTTGAACAACAACATCATAGTATAGCTTGTCCCTATTAAAGCTGCAAGAAAGGGAATAAGCATTGAATACATGGAAGCTGTCAAGTTGTTTTTGGTCCGGCTAGCCTAGTGTTGTCTGCTCTGGCTGGCAGAAACTGAGGTTTCTGGAGGTGATATTTCTAACTCTGCTTCCTGAGATCCTTTAGGTGAAGATAGGAGAATTTGAACCTGGGACTGTCTAGCTGTAAAGCATGTACCTGGTTTATCTATAAAATATTTGTACAGTGGTGCCTCGCAAGACGAAATTAATCCGTTCCGTGAGGCTCTTCATATAGCGGTTTTTTCGTCTTGCGAAGCAAGCCCATTGACCGCTTAGCGGATTAGCGCTATTAGCGGCTTAGTGGCTTTTAGCGGATCAGCTGATAAGCGGCTTAGCGGCTTAGGAAAAGGGGGGGAGGGGGGAAAACCCGCAGGAACTCGCAAGACATTTCGTCTTGCAAAGCAAGCCCATAGGGAAATTCGTTTTGCGAAGCGCCTCCAAAACGGAAAACCCTTTCGTCTAGCGGGTTTTCCGTCTTGCGAGGCGTTCGTCTTGCGGGGCACCACTGTATACCAATTTGTCATTAAAAAAATCAATTGGGGTTTTGCAGCAGTAGAAACATAACATCATACAAGAAAAACTATAAGAAAATTAAAATCAGACATCAATTAACCATTCTTGATTGCCTGTCTATGCTTGGTGCAATAGAAAAATTTTCAGCAAGCATTTAAAAGTTGGCACAGAAGGCCGCTTATCACTGAGCTGTTATATTTCTCTGCACCCCCTGAAGATGGAGGGGAAAGTTTCCTTATTTGTTTAAATTATTTATTTATCTGTTTGTTTATTTGTTTTCCAAAAATGTCAGTTGCACAAAAAATACAGTGAAGCAAAAATTATATACACCTGGCTATCCTGAAGCTTAACATTCCAGAGCCTCCCAAGTAAAAACCATATTTCTATAAATTTATTTGACTGTTGTTCCTTACTCGTTCTTCTGTAAAGGTATTCTGCTAAAGCTGTTTGGTAACACTGGGACTGTACTCTTTTTTCCAATTAGCTGCTATACAAACCCTAGTAGTGATAAGAAGATTAATAACCATTTCCAAGTTAACGTAAATAATTAAGTCTTTCAAATATACCAGTAATTATACCTTTGGATCTAGTGGTAATAAGTAACCAGTCATTTTCCTAATTAGACTTTGAATTGTAATCCAGAAAGTCTGAATTATAGGGCATTTCCAGAAAATATACAAAAGAATGTCCGTTCTGCTTTACACATCCAAAAACGACTCTACTGACAAATAAATCTTGCTTACTCTGTATGGTATTAAATGCCATTGATACTGAATTTTAAGAATTTTTTCTCTGATATCAAGCTGTGTAGTATCTTGTTTCACATCTGTTGAAATTCTCTGATATTTCTGCCGTAGGTTTCTTACCCTTTTCATCATAAAGGTACCTAATTTCCCCCCAAGTAGAATTCAGCATCATACTATTACAAATGTTCCAGCTGCGCAGTCATTGCAGTTTGCCAGTTGGAGCAATTGGCCATCTCCCCCTGAATACTGTAATGGGGGTTCCCCTCCCCCAGAGCCAGGGGGTTCAGGGCACAAGGGGAGGAGAGGGGGGAAAGCCCCATTGCATGAAGGAATCCTTGCTCAGGCTTTTGCTTGATGAGCCATGTTAGGTGAATCCCGCTCAAAATATGTATTTTGCCTATGCTCACTATATTAACATTTTGGTGACACTATGGCAGAGAAATGTATCTCTGCAAATACATTTCCATGTAAATCTATTTGTTTTCCTCTTTACTTCCATCCAAAATGGTAGATCCCGATGGTTAGAATTTTGAGGTAGTTTCTTAACCATATGGCAAACCAATCAGGAAGTTCTTAAGTGTTCATAACTGCTGGTCAAAAAGAAATGTCATTTATACTGTAGCAAGCATTTCCTGATAAATCTAATGTTTATGCATTCATTCATTCATTTATAAAATAGACACCCCAAATCGATTGGACAGTTCCTCTTCGTCAATCCCTGACAGGGAATTTATTAAGTCACTTGATCTTTCATCAAATGAGCTGGAGAATATAGATAGCATCAGTCAAAGCTCTTGCTTAACTACTCATTTGGAACATCTTGAGAAATTAGAGCTTCATCAAAATGCCCTTCCAAGCATTTCTGAACAATTGTGTGAGGTGAGTCTAACACAGTGCTGGAATATATATTTATGTCATACTATCAATGTATTTACTGTATCATAAAATAGTTTAAAGTGCCTACTAAAAAGATCCAATTCATCCTTCTTTCTTCCAGAGCTTGAAGTGTTTAACTTATCTGGATCTGCACAGTAACCGTTTTAAATCATTTCCTCCATACCTGTGGAAAATGCCTCATATAGCACATCTTGATATCTCCCGCAATGAAATTGGTCCTTCCTTAATTTTGGATTCAAAGATTGTCTGTCCATCTCTAAAGCTACTGAATTTATCATACAACCAATTGTCCTGCATTCCTGAATTTATCTCCAATGTTGCACAAAACCTGGAGCACCTTATATTAGAAGGGTAAGAACAGGTCTTGGTGATTTTGATATATGGTTCTCAAGGGTTGTTGGCAGCAGTGAATTGAAAGATTAGGAAAGGACCAGTAGGTCCCTCCGTATGATGTTGGATTACAACTCCCAGCATCTCTGACCATTGGAGACCAACATTTACAGGGTCACTCCTGCCCTACACGAAAGTTCTGTAGCTGTGTATGTCCCAGTTCATCATTTTATGAAACCTTATTAACCCCTCCACCACCACCACCATCCATACAGAAGGAGGAGTGGGAGCGTGGGAGCCTGAGGTTTCCTTACCTCATTCCTCCACATGATGTTAAACTGATTTAGCATGACATGCTAATGTGGCCAATGCACTGCAGCCCAAAGTGTGGGCTGCAGACCTCTAGCGTATTTCCATATGCATCTTTTTTGTATATGCTACTTATAACTCTATTTAGTTTTATTTTTTTCCTAGTAACAAGCTTTCAAGTGTATGCTCACCGTTATGTTTGAAGGAACTGAAAGTGTTAAACATTAGTAAGAATGCTGTATCCTTCTTGGCTGAGAATTTTCTAAAAGACTGTTTGAAGCTGGAGACACTCAATGCTGGGATGAATTCACTTGGTGAGTGTATGAAGTGGCGCAATATTATGGCTGTGAGGCATGGGAGCAAGTGAAGTGCGGTGTGTAGGAGGAGAAGGAAAATTATGTAGTTAATATTTGTGCTATTGTTTGCTGTCTACTGCAGTGTATTTATAAGACTAGTACTGTCATGAGTCACTTTTAGTGTATATAAGTCCTTGGTTTTTGTATTGTATGTTTTTTTTAAAGGTGTACGTCACCTTGGATGCCTTTAGGCAGAGAGGGAAATACTATAAATTAAATATAAAACCAACCTGAAAAATAGAAAGCTTTAGTAATTGCTATGCAACTGTAAAAGGCCTTACTTTCAAGTATTGCTCTTAAAAGGAGAAAGCCATGATTTTCACAAATGTGTGAACAATAAATGGGGGTTTTGTGCTCATACATCTGCACCCAAAAGAGAAATGTCTTGTTGGAAGTGGCCCCAATGTTGACATATTACAAGATGGGAAATTGAGGTTGAGAGATGACCTGCACAAAGCCACTTGTCAAATTCATGCCTTAGATGTGATTTTTAGTCCCATGCCATCTTTACATGTCTTTTCTAGGCTGATTAATTTTATAGCGCAAAACATCCATAGCTGCTGCTAATTTGTGCATTAGGATCCAGACATCTTCCAAATTTCATGTCCAGTCCTGATGAGGCAGAACCCGTAGACGGATCAGGGAAATGGAGATCAGACAAATAGCCTGAGGCAGAGGCTGTTGAAACGCGAAGTGTTAGGAAAGCAAAACAGTAGAAGTCTCTTATTTCAATGGTTGGCATCTCTCTGTCTCAGGAGACAATGGAAGAGTGTGCCTTCGGGGGTGAAGTCAAACCGTTGGAGAGTTATAGTTTCTGTGGCTGTAGAAACCGATACAGGAGTCTTCTTTAGTAGTAGTAAATTTAGGCCTTCCCTCTGTCAGTTGTCTGAACAGAAAACAATGCCTTGCTTGCTGCGTTTCAGTCTGCAATAGAGGAAGAGAGCAGGCAGAGTTCAGTCCTGGATCAGGGTTCCAAAAACAAGGGCACACAGAGGCAGGTCTTTGAGAACCCCAGGCAGGGACCAGGAAGCATCCTTTTCCAGGAGGACCTTCTGCTATGTAGTTATTTACTTTCCCCATGCACCCAAGGCTGTTTAAAAAGGTGCTAGAAATGTTTAGTTCTTTCTGTAGGAAATAGTTCATTTGGTATAAGGTGTTACAGGTATCTTTTGAGATTGCGTGTCACATCATTTCCTGCCTATGCTGTGTGTGTGTGTGTGTGTGTGTGTGTGTGTGTGTGTGTCAGAGAGAGAAGGGGAAAGAGAACTTTTTAAAAAATCTGCTCTCCCCCTTTTGTGCCTCTACAACGCTGGAGCACTTGGCCAACAATACTTTAGATTATTCCTCCCTTTATCATCTAGAAAAATCCTGTGCTACAAATAGTTAGATTATATGATAACTGCCTTCCTATATTGTGCGTATTAGCAATTTTTACTAACTGGTACAGTAACGTAATTGCTTTTCTTTTTGCTGTTTTTAGAGGCCACACCTGATTTGCCGCCTAACATAACTACATTGAAATTATCTCAGAATAATTTTTCTAGTATTCCAGAAGCAATTCTTCTTCTCCCACAGTAAGTTTCTACAGTATTTCCCTTTCTGAACAATTGCATGCTCGTGTAGCCAGTGCAGAGATTTAAGGATCAGCAACATGTGTTGCTGCCCCACTAAAACAGCCTGTCAGTGGTTTTCTGCACCAGCTGCAGAAACCAAACAGTCTTTGAAGTTAGCCCCACATAGAGCACATTGCAATGCTCCAATTGTGAAGTTGCTACAGCATGGGCTGCTGAAACCACACCATCCTGCTCAAGCAGTGGCTGTAGCTGGTGAAGCAGCCATGCTGGGCATAGGCTGAATCCACCTGGCACTCAAGTAACAGGGTGGAACTGAGGAGTGTCCCCAAGCTACACTCCTCTTCCTTCAGCAAAAGCGCAATTCCATCCAGAACAGGCAGTTTCCCTAAATTCTAGATCTCAGAACCATGCACCCACAGCATCTCCCATCTTTTCAGGATTCAGGCTCACTTTATTGTCCCCATCACTGCCTCCAGACAGCACCTGCACAGTCTCGATCCTGATTCAGATGTAATGGAGAGGCAGAGCTGGGGGGTCATCAGCATATTGGTTACACTGTGCTCCAAATCCCGACATAAAGTCTTTCAGAGGTTTCATATAGCTATTAATTAGCATTGCTTCCTTAGGGGCAAAGCCCTTTGGGGAGAATGTAAGGTGGTCTGCCAGGTCAAACTCTGTCCCACGATCATCCAGGTTCTGCCTGAAATCCAGCTGTCTGTATTCGAAAGACTTAACATGTATGTTGCTTCAAAACTGCATTTTCTGTCTCTTTCTTGAAGCTGAATGTCCAGCAACTCCGTCATAGTTCGGCTATATTAAGTCTTTCATAGACTCTCCTATGACTTTCTTAGTTTAAGAATGTCTGAGGATCAAAGCAGTCCTAGTCCATCTATCTGATCAAGACCACAATGAGTGTTCTAACGGATACCACTTAGGCCTTATTAGTATAGAAACAGAGATAAACAGGCATCCATTGGCTTAATCTTCAACACGGTGGGTAAAATAAATATGCCTGTTCCAGGACAATTTTTTTTTTTAATGTATAGTTCTTTGAAATAATCTTCTCATAACAAGTTTGCATATTCCTCATTTTCTTTTTAGTCTGAGATCAGTGGATTTAAGCAATAATAAAATCGTAACTCTGCCTGGGCCAGTTCATTGGAAAACGTCTAATTTAAGGGAGTTGCTGTTTAATCATAATCAAATAAGCATCCTGGATCTGAATACAAAAGCTTTCTTGTGGTCTCGGCTCGAAAAGCTTCACCTCTCCCACAACAACTTAAAAGAGGTAAGCTGTGAGCTTCACTATTAATAGGGTGGTTGCTCTTAAGAATGATATTCTTACTTCAGCACAGCAGAGTTCTAAAAAAACAACAACAAAAAAACACACTTTGATAGGGACAAGGTTTTTCCTATGATTTCTTCTTCTTGTTTCTTTATTTTAAAAATTATTCTTTCAACACCAATTTATTTGGATGCCTGAGCACCAAGGTGGCCTTATCACTAAACAACTGCGTAGGGTAGCACTTCTGCCACAGAAGCCAATGGGAAAAATTGTGCTGTGGAGGAACCACAAGAAGACAAAGGAAGAGCCACAAACTTCATTATGCCAACATCTGTGTGTGATGGATGGACAGTGACACACTAATAAGACCCAGTGAAGTAGTTGTCCTGGAAGGGGTCAGTTTACTGGCCTAGTTATGAGAAAAGAGTTATAGAAAGCTCTGCTTAAGATCAGTTAAGAGCGCAGGTGAGACTCTTAAGAGGAGGGAAGGAGAGGGACATCTGCTCAAAGATCCTCAAATGGTGAGGAGTGCAACTTTGATTAATCATTTGCTCCTTTTCAGAACCCTGGGGTGTGTGTGTGTGTAGGTAGGTAGGTAGGTAGGTAGGTAGGTGTAGATTCATATTTCTTTGGTCCATAAATGTTTTCAGAGGGATCACTAAGAATGAGTCACTAGGTCCAGGATCTGTAGGGTGATGTCTGAGCTGAAACAGAACACCATTTTTAAATAGCTCTCCAAGGGTATTAGCATGCCTAAAATCAGTTTTGCAAAGGAGTAATATAGCATTTGTATAGGAGGATGCATTGCTACTGGAGAAAAATGATTTATTCTAAATTAATCATTTGTTCCAAATTGCAAGCTATCCACTGTAGATAAAATATGTTGTCTGTGTTGCAGATATTGTAGAATAGTAAATGAAACAAGGGAATTGCTATATTAATTATTATTTGTTCATTTTAGCTGTTGACATGCTTGATCTTGCACAGATAAATTACTCTGGCCCTCCCCCCAAGAAAGATTTTTGTTAATATGCTTCCTCCCTCTCTCTAGATTCCTCCTCAAATTGGGTTCCTTGAAAACTTAACATCTTTCGATGTAAGTTACAATCCAGAATTAAGAAGCTTTCCTGATGAAATGGGAAAGTTATCCAGAATATGGGACCTTCCTTTGGAAGGGTTAAATCTTAACTTTGACTTCAAATATGTGGGATGGAAAGCCAGGGACATTATAAGGTTAGTTATCTCAACATTCTTATGAGTGGGTGTGTATTGACTGTTTAAAAGCAAATCAAAACAATACCAACAGTATATCTATCAATTCAATTTAATTTATATGTTTTAAAAATGGACAAATTGTTGAAAACAGGAGGCTGAAGTGGCAAATCTGTAAGAATAAATTTGGCTGCTTTTTTGTTAATGTTTTAGAATTTTCTGGTATCAACAGGATCTGCCTTAACAGGTAAAACTGCCAAGCTGCAAAACAAATCTGTTTGCAATTGGACCTTGAAAAAAATAAGGACAATTTTTTACATAAGTAAAACTTTGTGGGATCATGGGCTTTCTGATGCTCTCCCCACCCCCATGATGGTCATTGGCTTTAAACAAATAACTGAACTGAAATGTAATGTAATGTAATTAGTCTTAACTAATGGTTAATTGAAACAAGCCATAGAATCACAGAATTGTAGAGTTGGGACCCTGAGTGTCATCTACTCCAACCCTCCGGAGCAATGCAGGAATCTCAACTAGATCATACATGACAGATGGCCATCCAACCTCTGCTTAAAAACCTCCAAGGAAGGAGAGTCCACAATTTCCAGAGGGAGACCGTTCCACTATCAAGCAGTTTTTACTGTCAGAAAGTCATTCCTGATGTTTAGTCAGAATCTCTTTTCTTGTAACTTGAATCCATTAGTTTGAAGTTGGCTTTTTTCAACTAACTATAGGTAAGATTAGCCACAGGTTGTCCACGTTCAAACAAAACACTACGCTGTAGTTGGTCTGAAATGAAAACTTTTGGTCACAACCTCCTGCTGTTCTGATGGGGAGCGCAGGAGTATACAAGCCTTTGACTTCTCTACCTCCTTCTCATAGCAATAAACTATACATAATGCTAATATTAATGTTTTTCAATATCTAACTTGATCTGCATGGTTCATATGTCTTTATATATGAAGGAGTTTTTTTTTAATTACAATTTTCTTACAAAGGTTCCCTCCCTTACTCAAGGTTTCTTCAACAGCGTTTAAAGAAAGCTGTCCCTTATAACCGGATGAAGCTCATGATAGTTGGAAATACAGGCAGCGGTAAAACTACACTGTTACAACAATTAATGAAATGCAAGCGACAAGACATGGAAATTCCGAATGCGACAGTTGGCATTGATGTGATTGACTGGAGGGTTACAGTGAAGAGTAAAACAAAGAAAGAGCTTGAATTAAGTGTCTGGGATTTTGGAGGTATCTTGTCATATTTGCATTTAACATCAAGCTTGGCTTATGCACAGTGGGGAGATGGAATCACAGCTACTTCCTTATCAGTTGTGCCCCCATTACATGTTTTTTTAAGGTCCAGTTGTGTAGACCCAAATGGCATAGTTGTTGTTTCCTATATTTTATGTAGATTAATAACTGCATGGCCTTAGTCTGCTTGGTTCAGACCTATGCACAAGGCAGCCTATGAGACTGAACAGACCTGGCCAGTAGCTGCTGTAAGTCTCAGCATAAATGTATGTTATGAACTTACAGCCATGTCCAAATCCAGCTTGCAATGATTCATCAAAACAATATTAGGTTACATAGTAAATATTGGGTGGCTCGTAACATTTTAGCAGTTTGAAAATGCAAGTGGTCATTGAATGTTTGTAATGAAAGTGTGTTGTTAGCCTTGATAGGTAAGGTGTTCGGTCTGGTTTAGTAGTCATAGAAGTAGAGACAATTGCTAGGTTTCAAAGACTTAAGCATGCAGATGCAAGAGAACTCTGTGCACAACCTGAAGCCTGCTTATTTATTTATTCACTTTATATACCACCCTTCATTCAAGGATCACAGGGTGGTTTACAGTATAAAAACACAAAAACATAGCACAATAAAAAACAAAAAATACCTCCCCCACCCCTGGACACACACACATAGTTTAAAAGGCCTTAGATTGTTTAAAAATCTGAGAGAAAAGGAATGTTTTCACCTAACACCTAATGAAGGCACCAGGCAAACCTCCCTGGGGAGAGCACTCTCTGGACCTTTCCCTTTGGTTAATTTTGTTGCAAAACGTCTAATATCCTTCCAATATTAACAGCAGTGGAAATTGTTGCAGAGAAGAAAGAAACTGGAACTCTTCTCTGGATCCTGTCAAATCTGAGCATAAGAATATCAATACTGCTTCCAAATTTCAGGATTCTTGGGAGTGTGGTTACCTAATTCGGACTCTCCTGGTGTGTTTGTGGAGAGCTTTTCAGAACAAGGTGCCTCTCAAGCTGTGCAATGTTGTTGTTTTTTCTTAGCCTAAAAAGATTTGAACTCTGGGGTTTTTCTGTAAGAACTGGGGGTTGTGCAGATTACAGCATAGGAATGTTATTGTGGTTTTCTGTGACCTAGAGGAGAGAGAAAAAGCAAGCGCATAACACAAAAAATGATGTTGTTATTTAGGCCAGGAGGAATTCTACAGTGCTCACCCCCACTTTATGACCCAGAGAGCTCTGTACCTTACTGTTTATGACCTTAGCAAAGGAGAGGCTGAAGTGGATGCTATGAAGCCATGGCTGTTTAATATCAAGGTAACTTTATCATACTGGAGGTACCCCCAGTAAGGTGGGTCCACAGTTTGTTGAAAACACATTTGTTTGCTCAGGCTTTTCCTGACAGTGTTATTGGCCTGTCTTAGATACTGTTGTTTTTTCTTCATATTTTCTTTAGAGTTTTATTAAATTATAAATTTAATAGATATAGTAACAATAACATGTTTTGTACTACGCTCATAAAATGTTGCGTAAGATCATAGGTGGACAAATTTTCTATATTCGTTTTCCAAGTCTGCACATAGCATTATGTGGTGTCCCAGTTTGCACATAATGCTAAGCCAAACCATGATTTAGCTCAAACAATCAAGATTCCAGACCAAAGTTCATGGCTGTGCAGTGCTCTTCTCCTAATCTACCTGAGGCTAAGTCTTGGTTTGGTTTAGCATTATGTCCAATCCTGGGCTCATAGTTTGTCTCAGTGCAGAGAAATCATAAACCATAAACCTAGAACAAACCTTGAAGTGGTGCATTGACTGTTGAATATCCAAACTATATGTGATGCACTTTATGGGAAATATACTCCAAAGTGTAGGGGCAATGACTGACTCAGCAAAACCATTTTAAAAGCTGTATATTATGTACTGGATGAGAATCTTAATCAAGCACTGTGATTATATGTTCTTTGCAGGCCCGAGCTTCATCTTCACCTGTGATTCTCATTGGTACTCATTTAGACATCTCTAATGACAAACAGCGTAGAGCTTGTGTCAACAAAATTACCAAGGAACTGATGAATCAGAGGGGATTTCCAGCAATCCGAGATTACCATTTTGTGAATGCTACTGAAGAGTCTGATGCTATGATCAAACTTAGAAAAACTATAATAAAGGAGAGTCTGAATTTCAAAGTAAGCCATGCCATTCATATAGATACATGTTCACATGCAGGAACGTTTACTGTAGCACTTTGTTCTTTAAGGCTTGCACAGTTGAATCAAAGCTTATGGTGCCATTAATTGAAACTACTACACAATCTGCAGTATGGTATCTCCTTAATGAGCTAGTGTGGTGTAGTGGTTAAGAGCGGTAGACTCGTAATCTGGTGAACCAGGTTCGCTTCCCGGCTCCTCCACATGCAGCTGTTGTGGGGGAGGAAGGGAAATGAGATTGTTAGCTGCTTTGAGACTCCTTAGGGTAGCGATAAAGCGGATATCAGATCCAAACTCTTCTAATGTGCAAAAAACATTTTACCAATCCTTATATCATAACCTTACAACAAAAAGTAGTTCATAAGTTATTCTCATTGCATAGACAGTGACTATAAAGGCTTCAGAGAAATTGTAAATAATGCAAAGAATCCCAGTAAAACCACCGTTGGGCTCCTTTGTAGGAAGGTGTGGGGTATAAATCTAATCATCAGGAGAAGGGAGAAGAGATTTGGAACTAGAAGTCAAGTATTATGCACAGTGTCATGTGAATTGTCAGTCGAGAGCAATAGAAATAAGTCAGATGGATTTATACTTTTCTATGTCTTAAAACTCCCTGTCTTGTTTTCTCTTAAGATTTGTTGTGGCTGCTTTTGCTTGCCTTTTTCCCAGGGTGAGACTCAAGGTGGCTTGCACAAATTAACATGAAAAAAGACAAAAAGATAAAAAAGACAATAGTTTTAAAGTAATCAAATTCTAATAGAATTAAAACAATATAAAAACAAATCTATTAAAATACTGGTAATAAAAATAGCATGGCACTTTTAAAAGCTCTCTCCTTAAAAACTGTCGGTTCCAAATGGCCTGTTGGAATAAAACTGTCTTCACCTGCTAACAAAAGGACAAGGCGTTTTGGCAGTAGAGTAATAGAAGGAGGTCTCCTTCCTCCACTGTCTTAGCACACTGCTTTGACTGAGCCAGCACTGCTGAGGTAGGTAGCATTGGGAAAACCACCCCCTGCTCTGACCCATCTTCTTCCACCACAGCAGCTGCCCAAGCTACTGAATGGGCAGAGTGGAGGCCGGGTGACCAGGATTTGGAGTTCCATTTCCCATGACATCATAGTTGTGATGGGGTCCAGTTTGGCCTAGAAATGGGCTCAGACTTGACCAAACTGTCCCCCAACTTTTGGGATAAATCATTTAGTTTTCCAAACCTGAGTAGGGAGGTTTGACCCATCACTAAAGAATTCATAAAAAAGTCTATAAACAAAGCATGTTCGTTCTACAGATCGGAGACCAGCCCGTTGTTGGACAGCTAATCCCAGACAGCTACTTGGAACTTCAGAAGAGAATTTTAGAGGAATGCAAAAATGTTCCAGCTGAATTTCCTGTGATTGACCACAAGCGGTTGTTAGAATTGGTGCAAGAAAACCAGTTGCAGTTGGATGAAAATGAGCTCCCACATGCTGTTCACTTTCTGAATGAATCAGGTAACATGCATCATCAAAATATGTTGTTCTTAGCCTTTCCACTCTCCCTCTCCCTCCATTTTTTCTTACAGCTAGATTCTTATAGACTCATACCCTTAACTAGGGGAGAGATGACCCTGAGGAATGTATTTGTAGGGAGAATAGATAGGCAAGAAAAAAGGTAAAGATGCCACCCATCACTGCTCCTCTGCAAATGCTTCTCCTTGCATTTTAGCAAGTAGAAATGTGTTTAAGAAATGTGTTTGCTGCAACAATGTATTTTTCTTCCTTTGCTCTAGCATAGTTTGGGTGCGTGAGACTATTTTCAAGGGAATTTTTAAATGATTGGAAGCCCCTTGCTTACCTGCAGTACTGCCCCAAGATTTTAAACCATCTATCCATGTCTGAAAATGTACTACAGTGGAACCTCAGGTTACGAACGCTTTGGGTAATGAGCTCCCCTAACCTGGAAGTAGATGCTCCTTGTAGTGAACTTTGACCCAGGATGCGAGCGGAAGTCGTGCACGGTGGCAGCAGAAGGCCCCATTAGCAAAAGTGCGCCTCAGATTAAGAACAGTTTCAGGTTAAGAACGGACCTCCGGAACGAATTAAGTTCGTAACTGGAGGTACCACTGTATGTACCTTTCTGTTTGTTTATTTCTGCTAAGAATAGCACACCCCACGTATAAAAGTTTTGATATTGATCTGAAGTAGAATATCTAAAATAGAGGAGATTCGTATTGTTGCATTAGTGAAAATTGCTTTGCAAAAATGGGTATATTGGGAGAAATTTGCACTAAAATGCTGGTAAATCTTATTGAAGATCTTTTGAAGAAAATAAAATCACAAGCTGATGTGGAAACGTGAAGAAGTGAACATAAGATTGGAAAAAATAGAAAATGAAACTGACAGATTTCCCCATCCCTAATCCAAACGCACTGTTCCATCAAAATTGTCTTCTTTCTTTAAGATTCAGTGGAGTTTTGTTCTTGGCCATTTTGGGTCCAACCTACCATAAGAACCAAGCAGTGCTAATATCTCCAATATCTAATCAATATGTGTTGATTAAAATATTAATTTGTGCTTCTCTTCACCCAGGTGTTCTGCTCCATTTTCAAGATCCGGCACTTCAGCTAAGTGACCTGTATTTTGTGGACCCTAAATGGCTATGTAAAATCATGGCACAGGTGAGTTTTCAGATGTTTTCTTTTTTTGTGACCAACTGAGTACACATCAACCTCTTGCCTTCCTGCTTTAGGTCCCACTTTTTTCCCCAAGAACTCTGAGTTTTGTTTCTTTTCCCTAGATCTTGACAGTGAAGGTCGAAGGCTTTCCTAAGTACCCAAAGGGAATCATAAAGCGTACCGATGTAGAGAACTTCCTGCTAAAGAAAAGCAAATTTCCTAAGGTTTACATGTGTAAATACTTCAGGCTTCTGGAGAAGTTTCAGATAGCACTGCCACTAGGAGAAGATCAGCTCCTTGTTCCAAGCAGGTAAACAAAAGGCTTGAAAGCAGGTGCTGTGTTAAGGAAATGTAGTGTTAGAACTTCATGACTTGTTTTATCTTTGGTCTTTTTAGACTTGCCCACTAATCAGAAATATGAAGAACACCTGAGAAAGAGACTCATTGCACATTCTGGCTACTTCTAACCCCTGCTTTCAGTCTGTAGAAAAAAATAAAATCAGAAATGTTAAAAACAACTTTACTTTTTCTTCCAGCTTGTCAGATAATAGGCCTGTGATAGAGTTACCACACTGTGAAAACTCTGAAATTATCATAAGGCTGTATGAAATGCCCTATTTTCCCATGGGATTCTGGTCCAGGCTAATCAACAGGTTGCTTGAAGTGTCACCGTTTATTCTTTCAGGAAGAGGTACATTAATTTTCACATGGCTCCATTATTGTTCTCCTTGGCTAAAAGGTGATTAAACATAGGGAGTCTTGGGTGGGAGAGGGGACAGTATCCCAATGCAATGTTGAAAGTAACTCAGAACTCTTAATACTGAAATTGCTGGCTTCTTTTTGTTTCCTTAAAAAAAAATCTGTTGGGGTTTTTATATTTTCTGTTCTGTTTATATTTTCTAATATTTTTACATGACATTACATGACCATAGCCTATACAGATGGCCCCAGATTCAATCCCTAGGATCTTTATTTAACAGAAATGCCTCTGCTGCTGGAAAATTGATGCCAAGTCAGGAATAAACAATAAGGAATTAAATGGTAGTCAGATCCAGTATAAATCAGTATTCTGAACTGGTATAAATCAGATTCCTGATACAGTAGTATGTTATTTACAAAATTACAAATTGGGGTGGGCACAGGGGAGGAAAGGTTGAAATAAATAATGGAGCTACTTCTTTTGCTTACTAATTTTTATTGTGTTATAGTTGAACCCTAGCCTTTTCTGAATCAATATTTCATTATTTCAGTTTATCTTTCTCAACTGATTCATGACATGTTATACCGTATATGCTCTGAGGCCATACTAACATGCAAATATGCAGTTACTTACGTGTTTATGCTTTGCACTTTCACGCAGTGATATAAAATCATGGCAATATATAGCTAAGAGGTGGTGTGCTTTGTCAGATAACCTGTGTAGACTTACAGCAGGAAAATAGTCTTTGCAAAGCTATTTTTTTCTTTCTCTGCAGAACGAGCTCTTCGTCCTAACAGGATGTACTGGAGGCAAGGCATATATCTGAACTGGTCACCTGAAGCCTATTGCCTGGTGGAATCAGCAGTTTTTGAAAACAACCCAAACAGTTTCCTCAAAATTACTGTGCCTTCTTGCAGAAAAGGTTAAACTTACATCAGAGTGAATATTTGGGGGAGGAGAATGCTGTTGGGTTTGCACTTTGTAGCTGTAGCACACCACGGTCCGAATAACATTTTCTTGACTCTCATTCAGGTTGCATCCTCTTGGGGCAAGTTGTTGATCACATTGATTCTCTTATGGAAGAATGGTTTCCGGGCTTGCTAGAAGTGGATGTTTGTGGTGAAGGAGAAACACTCTTGAAAAAATGGGCTTTGTATAGCTTTGAGGATGGTGAGGAGCACCAGCAAATATTACTTGATGACCTTCTGAAAAAAGCAGAAGAAGGTATCTAGTGCTTTAACAAAGCTATCCTAAAATACCTTTTCAGTATGCAAATAAATGTATATCTGTTCTCATCAATATACTCGTATTTTTATAACAGATAGCCTAATTCACAGGTAGGGGACCTTCAGCCTGGGAGGCGTGATTTAGGACCACCAAGGAGACTGTTTTCCCCAAGTCCCACCAAGATGCCCCACACCTGACTTCGTTTGATATCAGGCATGGAGTTTATGCAGCCATGACTGCAAAAGAACTATTGTGAGCATAACAGGGCACTCCCAATTGTTTCTCTGCAAGCAAAGCTTGCATTTGGTGCCAAATACAAGGCCCACTGCGATTGGTTCCACTCAGGAGCCTCCCAAATGCAGCCAATCCGTCAGTGGCACAACTTGGTTTTTGTACTGAATTTAAATTCAGCACTGAATGCAAACACCGCTGAGATCAGCTGCACTCAGGAACTCCTAGGATCAACTTCATCCTGGATGGTAAACTCCAAACAGCTTCTGTTAACTGTCAGTACAAATATAATACGGACTGCAGCTCTGGATATTATTATATTTATCACTTCTGTGGTTTCTGTGTGCTTCTATCCAGCTCCCAGTACAATTATGTACACAAAATATGTACAATATTTTGTACAAATATGTACAAAAATGTACACAAATACATATATCTACAGCTGTAAGCCAAGATTTTGCACCTTGCAAAATAACAGAAGTTTCACAGTGGTAATAAGCTGTTTGATTTGATCTTTCAAGTTACAGAAACCCTCAGTCCAGAGGACCTTTAACAACAGATCAGTGTTTTCATTTTATGCTTCACAACAAATGATGCCATTTAACCTCTTTAAATACATGGCATTTATTATTCAAAGGTACATAGAATTTTATATGTATCCTAATACATATATGCATGGAATAATGGATACCATGAGTATTTGCAGGGGCCAGGTCCTGAGTGCAGTGAGGAGTTGCAGAACCAGGCCTTTGCTGTGTTTGTTTTGGGGGAGTCGGGTGCAGCCTGGCAGGTGTGGCCAGATCAGGAGATGCATTTTCCCCTGGCTCTTTGCCACAACAACATGGTTTATTCCCGGCTGTTGCCAGTTCCTACTTTTGCTCCTGATCCAGTTCCTGATCCTAAGTCAGCATTCCTAGCCTTGCTCCAGTTCCTTCTCCTTCTCCAGTTTCTGTCCTCCATTGAACTTCTTAGCATTGTTACCATCTATAGCCTGGTCCCGGTGTGTCGGGTCTGGACTGCTGCTGCCAATGACCCGGACCATGACAATCTCTTTGTTCAATCTTTTGTATTTTTGTTTCTCTTTATCCATATAGGTGACCTCTTGGTGAATCCAGATCAGCCAAAATGTACTATTGCAATTGCCCGAATTGCTCCAGACCTGATACTGGCAGATTTACCTAGAAATATAATGTTGAAAAATGAGGAACTAGTATTTTGCCAAACACCAGAATATCTCCTAGGTAACTATTATTGTTGCTATAGCTGTGAGACTGCCAGCTTGTATAATTTTCCAAATTGGTATACATTCCTTGAATCAAGAGAGGCATACTTATATGAGAGAGGGGCTATTGGCACTGAACACCCGGATTACCCTAGTACATAACATTTTAACATTTATCCATTTTATTCTGAGTTGAATAAAATAGATTAACTGTGCAAATTGATTGATAAATTATATGAGGCCTAATTTAACTTGTTCATTGACCAGTTCTTGAGAAGTATAGGGAGCACCTATATTGTAGAACATACAATATATTTTAAAGAACGGGCCCTGGCAAATTTGGGATGGATTACAATCTATATATTTTTAACATTGTGTTCTGTTTTCTTCCATGAAAGGTGATGGTGGATTTGGATCTGTATACCGTGCTTCTTACAGTGGAAATGAGGCAGCTGTAAAGATTTTTAATAAGCACACATCTCTTAGACTTCTAAGACAAGTAAGTCTTTGAAGAGCTTGTTTGAGAGAAGCACCCATTCTGAAGGTTTCAGCAGCTTAAAAGAAGAAAAACTCACTTTCTAAATATTGTGAACCACTTTTTGAATGCCTTGAGGGACTGGGTGAACAATTTAAATCCAGATAAGACAGTGATACTGCTAGTTGGGGAAACTGGTTATCCCTAGGTTTTTGTATCCCAGGGTTATTTTTGTGTTTTTGTATTTTTTATGCTTATATTTTAATGGCTTGTGGATTTCCTCTGTAAAAGAAATGGGGGCTATTAATATTTGAATTACCTTAACTTTTAAGAAATTGTGTTTCTGGCTTGTAGGGAAGTTATTACAAGTTAACACAATAACTTGTTGTATAATACTGGCAAGGTAGAAATTTAGAAGCCCTTCCCAAATTGTTTTCTGACACTTTGTGCATACAAGATAGAGTTGGCTCCAATAATCTATTTGACCTCACACCCATCTGAGCACAGAACTGCCACTGAAAAACCAGTGCTTGTGCTTCTGTTGTTTCATTTTCATTTTACTGTTTCCAGGAACTTGCAGTTCTTTGCCATCTTCATCACCCTAGTTTAGTGCTCTTGCTGGCTGCAGCAGTGCGTCCACGAATGCTTGTCATGGAATTAGCACCAAAAGGGTCTCTAGATCGATTGCTACAACAAGACAATGCCAGTCTAACTAGAACACTCCAGCACAGGATAGCTCTACATGTAGCCGATGGCTTAAGGTAATGCTATCTTTAAATGTTTGTTTCAGCACAAAAAAATAAAAATGGTTTTTTCCCCCATTGCAGTACATGTTTCTGAATATTCTATTTCTGCTAAGTGATTTTCACTTATACTAATGGATTTCCTAGTGTTGTGCACTCTGTTCGCATATGACTAGATGTTTTGAAGCTGCCTTGTGGACTGGCACTACTTCTCATTTTCAATATTTCCAATACATATATTTTTTTCACAGGTATCTGCATTCAGCAATGATCATCTACCGTGATCTAAAACCCCACAATGTGCTTCTCTTTACACTGTATCCCAATTCAGCGGTCATTGCAAAGATTGCTGATTATGGTATTGCCCAGTATTGCTGTAGAATGGGGATAAAAACATCTGAGGGCACACCAGGTATGAAGGACTTCATATTTAATCAAATCAAGGTATCACGTGAGTCTCTTGTAGTGTAACAAGGTTAACATTGTGACACATTTGAGAAATGCAATTTAGAAGAACTACCGTATTTTTCGCCCTATAGGACACACTTTTTCCACTCCAAAAATGAAGGGGAAATGTGTGTGTGTCCAATGGGGCGAATGCAGGCTTTCGCTGAAGCCGACCCCTCTCGTTCTCCAGGCTTCAGGAAGCTCTCTGCAAGCCGTGGAAGGGCTGCGCGAAGTCGCCCAGCTCTCCCACGGCTTGGGGAGAGGTGCCTGCACCCGAAGCCTGGGGGCGCGCTGAGCTCAGCGCCCCCCAGGCTTCGGTCTTAGCACAGCTCTCGGCAAGCCGTGGGAGGGGTGCGCGAAGTCGCCCAGCTCTCCCACGGCTTGGGGAGAGGTGCCTGCACCCGAAGCCTGGGGGCGCCGCTGAGCTCAGCACCCCCCCAGGCTTCGGGCTTAGCGCAGCTCTCTGCAAGCCGTGGGAAATTTGCACCCAGAAGCTTGGGGCGCGCTGAGCGACTTCGCACAGCTCTCCCACGGCTAGTGGAGAGCAGCCTGTTCTGGGGGCTGGGGTCGGGGGAAGCTCGGGCTTCCCCTGCCCCAGCCCCGCACCTGGGGGGGGGGGATTTTTTTCCCCTTTATTTCCCCCCCAAAAAACTAGGTGCGCCCTATGGGGCGAAAAATACGGTAAATTTTCCAAAGCCAGTGACCAGCCTGACTCTCCCCATCCTAAGGGGAAATTGTTTTAAAGTAAATGATTACTCTTTTCCATTTGGGAACACAGGGTTAACTCCTGCTTCCTAGAACCCTGTCAGGGTCCTGCAGGTAGTGATGGCAATTTTTCATCTTCATAAGCCTTTCCTTGAGCATACATGATTGCTTCTTTTTCTATGTCTCTGTAAAACCACTGAGCAGGACTGTTTAGGGATACAGAATAAGATGTTTCAACATGTGTTATTTTAATAAGCTGGCTTGCAGTCCAATCCTAGTCATGTCTACTCAAAAATAAGTTCCATTGGGTTAAATGGTGCTTACTTAATGTATTTTTAATCTTTGTTGGAAGCTGCCCAGAGTGGCTGGGGAGACCCAGCCAGATGGACGGGGTACAAATAATAAATTATTATTATATTATTATATTACTCTCCGGTAAGTAGTGGTGGGGTTGCATCTTAAAACAGGCACAGAATCTTTATTGAATTTGAAAAACAAAATCTGCTTTGCATGCAGACGGTCCCATGTTTAATCCTGAGCATATCCAGATTTGGCTGGAGAATCCCCTGACTTGAGAGCCATTCAGTGTAATCTACTGAGCTAGATAGACTAATGGTCTGACTCAGTATAAGTCAGATCTCCATATTGCATTAGTATGGGACAGTCTCTCATGGCCAAAAGTTTCAAATTACCTTTGGGTTGTTGCTTGTTGGCTCCATAGCCAGCTTGGACTTTGAGTAGATGTATGAGAGCCTGTGTATAAAGTCTTTCAGTGACTTTCTTATTCTCCTTTGCATATTACGCTTCTGTGGAAAGAGAGACAGAGACTGAGTGTAAGAGATGGCTTTTCTTATTAACGTTCATGATTGCTTTCTGGAAGCTCTCGGCTCTTTTTAGGCCCTAAATAGTTGGTGTTCGTGTGAAGTTTCTTATGTCGCTTAACATAACTTGAGATTCCTAAATTAAAACAACAAATTCAGCAGCAGAATGGCAAGAAGCACAACAATTAATGACTTGGGTATTATTTTTAGGCTTCAGAGCACCAGAAGTTGCAAGAGGAAATGTTATTTACAACCAGCAAGCTGATGTTTATTCATTTGGCTTGCTCCTGTATGACATTTTAACAGCTGGTGGGAGAATATTAGAAGGCATGAAATTTCCTAATGAATTTGATGACTTAGCTATCCATGGAAAATTGCCAGGTATGTTTACTTCTGCTAGTGTTCAATACAGTGGTTGTTGCATGAGCAGTAGACAGTAGTGAAAGCCAAAAAGGCGGAAGAGGAAAGGTTTGAAATAAAGATATCAAGTGGCCTGGAAACTGAAGGCACTGCAAACATACTGTGCACAGTGTTCCATTAAAACCAACAGAAATTCAGGGCAGCTAATACTGTCTGGCTCAACCCTTGCTGTGTAGGTTTACAGAATATATTGTGCCTCCTTAGTTATGTTGATATACTCAGGTTGTTCACTGGTGGTTTATTTTTCATTATTTAATGTCCTTCTCATATAAGATGGTATGTAGGACATTATGTGTATTATGTGTGCACACAATTCTGCATGGGTGGGGGTGGTTCATTCTAACATTAAAGCAAGATTAATGAAATATTTGTGTAAGAGAACAAGGTTACATAACAGTATTAAATAACAGTGTACCATCCACTGCTTGGAGTTCATGAGTCAGGACCAATATTTTAAAATCTGTAATTTGTTTAATTCTCTGTGTCTTGATGCTGAGAGTAAATTTTGGGCTCTTCTGTGAAAGGACCAAGACTTAGCAAAAAACCACGTCTTATACACAGAAAAATAAGGTACTTATGGGAGGGATGTACATTCTTTTCAAACCCATTTTGACTGAAGGAATTCTTGCAGTAAGCAAGAATTTAAAAGCAATTGATTTTACTATAAAAAGGTAAAGGACCCTTGGACAGTTGAGTCCAGTCAAAGGTGACTATGGGGTTGCGGCACTCATCTCACTTTCAGGCCGAGAGAGCTGGTGTTTGTCCACAGAAAGCTTTCCAGGTCATGTGACTAAACTGCTTCTGGTGCACAGAGGACTGTATACTTAACACTGGTCTGTGTAGTTCTTTTTCTTCATCTGAAATTCAAAAACTTAAATTCTAGATCCTGTCAAAGAATATAGCTGCACCCCCTGGCCAGAAGTTGAAGATTTAATTAAGAAGTGTTTGAAAGAAAATCCTCAGGAAAGACCTACATCTGCTCAGGTAGGCATTTACTGTGGGTTATGTGTTTATGACTGGAAAAGACCATCTGATCTGCTGTATAAATGAATGTGTCATTAAATGCCTTTCTAAACAATACAGTATATGCAGTATTGGCAGTGCATTTTATTACTGTGGTGTAAGGAACATAATGTATAAGGAGCCATTACTCACTGTTGCTACTAATGTGGTATTTCTGCAGGTTTATGATATTTTGAACTCCGCAGAACTGGTCTGCTTGATGAGATACATCTCAGTACCCTCTCCTTTTGGAGCAGATTGCATGGTTGCTACAAATCCAAGTTGTAAGAAGACAGGAATCTGGATAGGTAGCGGAAACTTAGAAGCAGCACAGATCTCCTTTATTGATTTAAATTCAGATGGACACAGGTGTCAGGTAGGTGTAAAAGCTGGTGCTTAATACAAATGCTTCAGTCCTGGTAGATGCAGAACTTATATAATAAACTTCATGCCTTAGCAGAATCTCAAAGGACAGTTAATTCAGCATGTATATATATTTGCATGCCATAGGAAGGTTTGTTTTGTTTTGCATTTTGTAATGGAGATTTCTTTTACATCTCAGATCTATCAGTCTCATAATAGCATTCAATTACATACAGTGGTGCCCCGCAAGACGAATGCCTCGCAAGAAGAAAAACTCGCTAGATGAAAGGGTTTTCCGTTTTTCGAGGTGCTTCGCAAGACGAATTTCCCTATGGGTTTGCTTCCTTTTTCTTAAAGCCGTTAATACCCGGGGAATCCGTGCTCCGCAAGACAAAAAAATCGCAAGACGAAGCAACTCGCGGAACGAATTAATTTCGTCTTGCGAGGCACCACTGTACTCAATTGGTAAAGGAACAATAATTGTTACCATAGCAGTTACAGTTTTCAATGTTAGCCTAGCAACAGTGAGTCCTATCTTTTAAACCTCTTTATGTGTCAATAAGTGCTATAATCTTACAGGCATATAAAACATTCAATGAAAATGTATGGAAGGTACCCTGACTTAGAAAAAAAAAAGAATAATAATAAAATGCAACTTCGAGAGGTTTGGTTGTTTTTTTAAATTGTTGAGAGAGAAAAAGAGGACAGCCCAAATGAGATAATAGGAGGCAGGCTCAATGTGGCTTTTCGCTGGAAAGAAGTCAGAGCCCTGAACTGGAACAAGGGTTCTGGTTCAAAATAAAAGAACATGTGTTTCAGGACCACAGTCAGCAACCATGCAGTAGAGCCTAGCATTCAGAGGTAGGCTTTTCGAGCTACTGGGACTTGGCCAATGGAAGCTATGCAGGGCTTTCTTGGTCCTCAGAGGAGATGGCAGTCTATCAGCCTTCATAGATAAAGGTACTTCCTCTGAAGGCTGCGTGTAGAATCTGGTGCTTTGTAGGCTTACTCAGGATGGGCCTAGTGAGTGGATTCATTTCCTCCTTTGAGCTGCTACTCCTTGGACCTTCAAGAATCCAGGTTCATTACTACTATGAGCAGAGGAAGGGCAGCAGGGAACTGGTCACTTACGGTAATCTTTGCTCCTTAATGTACTGCTGCTTACAAAAACGTTCAGAGAAAGGGAAAGTGGACCCGACCAGCTGTCCTTAGAGAAAAAAAAGCATTTACATGTTCCATAGCCCCATGGTAGCTACTAATTTTGGAAATATAAAGTAGTCAGTCGGATGGCTCTTTTTCTAGAATTCAAGGGAATTGGTAAAATAAAAAGATAATAATAAGACTAATCTGCATTTATGTAATTGTGTCCAGATGTTTACTATATATATTGTTCCCCACCAGGAAATTGCAGATAACAGAGTATTGTGTATGGCCTTGGTAACTCTTTCTGCAGAGAAGGAGAACTGGATTGTAGCAGGAACTCATTCTGGTTGTTTGTGGGTCTTTCACGCAGAAGAGGAGAAGCCCAGGCACCAACTTCAGAAGATGTCGGATTCTGTCACATGTCTTTACTGCTACTCTTATGCAAAGCAAAAGTACGGTTGTATCTAAGTGTAGATGAAATTTCATAATAGATTTATAGTTAGAAAAGTACAAAAAAGTCCACCCAGAAATAATTTTACATACCTGTGCATCTCATACCTACATATTCAAATAGCTTAAACGGGTGTTGTGAGAATTATTATCACCTTTGTGCAGGTGTCTAATTGCAATATTACTTGAAGGGTAGACTTTTAAAAAAGGAAGTTGAGTGCATTTGATTTGTGCTTCCAGTCATAATATTGCACACATGTATGGTGCATCTCACTAAAAATTATGCTTGTGTAATGGTTCATTTAGTATGCAGTGAACGGTTATTTCTATAAGAATCATGCAGTGGTTTAGTAAGATATATATAATCAGTTTATTTCAATGATATACTTGCAAAATTCCCTGTTTACTTTCAGCAAACAGAACTATTTTTGTGCTGGTACAGCTGATGGACAGCTAGCGGTTTTTAAAGACACAGCAGTAAAGGTACATCTGCAACACTATCTTCCAGTAATTCTGAAGCAATGAAACACATACATAGTTTTTGATGAACTTCCCCCTTTTCATTTGTGTTGAAAGGTTAGAGGTCTTTCTAAAACACAGTGGTGCCCCACAAGACGAACGCCTCGCAAGACGGAAAACCCGCTAGACGAAAGGGTTTTCCGTTTTGGAGGCGCTTCGCAAAACGAATTTCCCTATGGGCTTGCTTCGCAAGACGAAAACGTCTTGCGAGTTCCTGCGGGGTTTTTTCCCCTTTTCCCCCCTTTTCCTAAGCCCTAAGCCGCTTAACAGCTGATTGCTAAAAGCCGCTAAACCGCTAATAGCGCTAATCCGCTAAGCTGTCAATGGGCTTGCTTCGCAAGACGAAAAAAACGCTATACGAAGAGCCTCACGGAACGGATTAATTTTGTCTTGCGAGGCACCACTGCACTTTGACAGCAGATGTTATTGAAATATCACTGAATAGGGAAGCCACATAAAGGCCCCTTTCACACATTATGGTAAGCCATAGCCTGAAACAAATTATGGGTTACCACAAATGAGCAGTGGGCTTTTGCACAATGATCAAATCATGGCTAACCTGCTCCTCTCTTTGCTTATAAATATAGTAAACTGTACAAACGGCTCAGGAATTTTAATCAAAATCCATTTTATAAACAATGTTAAATTCATTTATAGCATTACAGAAGAATTGTGGATCATACGCAGTGAGTTTCATTCCTTCACTAGTCATGTTTACCTCTTCAACAATTGCGTCTCCTCATATTTTCTCATTTTCCATAATGCTTATGAATGCATCTTGGTTTATATTTAAGTTGTTTATGCTTAGATCTTTTAGATTCTGCATATCATATAAATGGTATCCCAGTATTTTTTTTAATGTCATTATTTTAAGGTTTCAGACAGATTTTACATATGTATATAGTTTTAATTTTATCAGTGTTTAATTGTTTTAAATGATTGTTCCCCCTATATTTTTAGCAGTTCTTAATTTTATTTGTAAACTGCTTTGAGTACCGCCAGGGAAAAAGGCAGGGTATTTTATTGTTGTTGTTGTTGTTAGTGTTGAATGACCATGCAACAACAATAACATTTAAAGTTATGTATATCAGCAGGGACTGGTGTTTTATTCATGCCTGGAGATTTTTCTCTCCGATATTTTTTTGCTATATTTCCAGTGCAAAGATGCTGCACCTTTGAAGATTTTACAACTTGGAAACCGCAGCACCCCACTTATGTGCTTAAGAGAATCTGTTTATTCATGTGAAAAAAATACAATCTGGGGAGGTTGTGGAACAAAGATTATATCATTTTCTAATGACTTCTGCGTCCAAAAAATCATTGAGACGAAAACAAGCCAAATGTAAGTTCATTTGTTTTAATTTTCACTACATGCCTTTGTCTCTTTTGGTTGTGTTCTTTAAAATACATCATTTTAAAAGTATCTTGCTTTTCTTTTTGCCTGGTACTTCTCTTTACAGTTACCCTATCTGCATCTTTTTGGTGGAATGAGGAGAATAAGATTCTCCTCGCCCAACCATGAGAAACCTTATTTGGCCTTATCACTTGTAAAATATAAATTGTGTGATAAGGTGAGAACCAAACAGTTTACAGTTTCCAAACAAATGCTGAGTGTCTTGCATTCATATGGCTGAGGGTCAGGGAGTCCCAAGTACTTTCACGCTTGCATAAACGCTGCACACCTTTGTCAGATGAATTTTCCATTTATTTCTATTATGCTGATCCATGTGTATTTCTTATAAACATCCTGGAATACACTTTTTTTGCAAACTCCCACTGATTTTTTCTTGTGAACTTTGGATGCCCAGAAGCTGATCTGAACAAATCCATGGATGTAGTCTTAAGTGACATCAATCGGCAATAAATCAAGCCCTCATTGAGCATACAGTGGTGCCCCGCAAGACGAACGCCTCGCAAGACGGAAAACCCGCTAGACGAAAGGGTTTTCCGTTTTGGAGGTGCTTCGCAAAACGAATTTCCCTATGGGCTTGCTTCGCAAGACGAAAATGTCTTGCGAGTTCCTGCGGGTTTTTTTTCCTCCCCCCCCCCTTTTTCTAAGCCGCTTATCAGCTGATCCGCTAAGCCGCTAATAGCGCTAATCCGCTAAGCCGTCAATGGGCTTGCTTCGCAAGACGAAAAAACCACTAGATGAAGAGAATCGCGGAACGGATTCTTTTCGTCTTGCTAGGCACCACTGTATATAAACGTTTGCACATTATCTGCACGTATCTACATCAGAGGTGGTCATGTGATGCCCTCCAGATGTTGTTGAACTCGTAACTCTCATTGGCCCCAGCCAGCATTTTCAATGTGCAAGGATTATAGGAGTTGCAGACCCTTCAACTTACAGATACTAGGCTGGGTATAGAACCGTGGTTCCCAACGTGGGGCACACACCCCGCAGGGGGGCAATTTGATTTTTAAGTGGGGCAATTTAAGAATGCGTTATGAACAGTTAATGTCCTTCTATGCTTCCTCCACGTGAATAGGAGTTCACTTTTTGAATAATAATAATAATTATACGTCACAGGGGAACATCAGGGTTTTAGAGATGCTTAGGCCAATAAAAGGTTGAGAACCACTGGTATAGAACATGAAATACACCACAACAGAACAATGAAATTCAGAGCAAGGGCAGCTGAAAAAGCAGAGGAAGCCAACCAACCATCAGCTAAACCAACAACTATTGGGGGGGGGGAAATAATTTGGCACTAGAGTGATGGCAGTATTGATGCCAGTCAGACTTAGTTTGGACACACATTAAATTCAAACATGTAGCCACTGAGGATAACTCTGAATATTGGCCAGTACCCAGAGATTTCTGTGTAAAAGCAGAAAGTACTTACCTGTGTGAGCTGGTGCTGCGGAAGGGAAGTATCCTCTCCCACTGTGGCACACATTTTTCTGAAGGGTACCTTAACCCCTAGGAGCGGATTTTCAGGGGAGGAGAACAGCTCTGGATGTGGAAATTCTGCAGGAAGTTTTTTCAGAGGTGTCTATTGTAAACTTTCCATCTTTGCAAACATATGTTATATGTTCTGTATTATCGTATATCAATCTGATTTTTTCTTTTCTGCCCCTCAGATTATGCCACAGGGCTCACAGTGATGCCAATATCATTTCAATAGCAGTAGACAAATCCATCTACTTGGCGAAGAAAAATAGCTATTTTGTGGAAGTTTGGGATAAAAAGACAGAGAAGCTTTGTGAACTAATCGACTGCATGCATTTTCTAAAGTGAGTGTTTGATATTTTGTGTACAGCTGTCACAGAGAAGTCAGGGATATCAGGGGTTGTTAAGCTGATTTTAAAAATGTGTTCCACAAGCGAAGCTTTAATAGTAAAAAATAAATAAAAAGTCTTCCAGATGACCTGTTTGTCCTGATTGCACAGAGGTTATACAGTGTGGTAGTTATCTGATACATTCCTGTGCTTTTCCCCATCATTTTTCTTACTGTAATATATTTGCCCATTTAAAGTGGATTTGTAGCTCAAGAGTGTGGTAGAGATTTTGCTATGTATTACAATGCACAAACTTTTCTTGTAGGTTTATTATGAAGGCACACTTTATTGCAAGAAGCACTCAAACTGGGCAGTTGTTCTCACAGGCAGGAAGTGACCAGAGTTTGCTAGGCGTCTGCTTTTAGTATTCTAAATGATAGTGCAAAGAGAGACTAGGAAGTCGGTGTAGCTTAAAGCATTTCTGTCCTTCTTTCAGTTAAACAAATGGCCGCTTAATGAGATGCTTATGTGAAAATATACGGGAAACGAAAGGAAAGGCATGACCCATTGCAGCTTTTAATATACAATGGTATCATACTGTTTTAGGGAGGAGGTGCCAAACCTGAATAAAGAATCAAAACAAGAAGTTGCTATTTTGGGAAGAGTGAAGAGCATCTGCCTGCAGAAGAATACAGCCCTTTGGATTGGCACAGGGGGAGGACATATCTTGCTGCTTGACCTCTCAACTCGTCGGCCCATAAGAATAATAAGGGATTTCTGTGATTCTGTTAGATTCATGATGACAGCCCAGTTAGGTAAGTGAAGGCTTCACAGAAAATCATCATAGTCCCAGGAATGAAATGTATTTATGTATGGCTTATCCTTTGCTTCCTTCAAGGAACCGAGCACACATGTTTACCATTTTCATTTTTACTTTACACGCATATGTGTTCAGTTTTTAACATTTGATCCATGGCCATATTGAACCATTTTGAAAGTACAGTGGTACCTCGGGTTAAGTACTTAATTCGTTCTGGAGGTCCGTACTTAACCTGAAACTGTTCTTAACCTGAAGCACCACTTTAGCTAATGGGGCCTCCTGCTTCCGCCGCGCCGCCGGAGCACGATTGCTGTTCTCATCCTGAAGCAAAGTTCTTAACCTGAAGCACTGTTTCTGGGTTAGCGGAGTCTGTAACCTGAAGCGTATGTAACCCAAGGTACCACTGTACTGCAGCAAATCTACCCTCATATACCTTTTTCACTAACCTCCATTATTAAAATTAATGTGTGTTAGTTGAGCAAGACCACTTTGCTTGTGGGAAACGCATCTGCAGTCTCCAGTTCCCAAGTTAGATATTAATAAAGATATTTTTCATTGCTCTACCCACATGATTCTTACAGTGTCATCCTACTCATGTCTATTAGAAAGTAAGTATTGTTTTCAGTGGTAAGTGTTTCGACTCAAAACAAAAAGTCTGAACATTAACTGCAGTTGGTAAGGCTTACTGTGGCTTGCTGCATGAGCTAAAAGTCGAGCTCTGAAGTCTCCTCCTCTTGATTGTAAAAACCTGAGTATGGAATTTAGAGCAATAGTACTATTTGTCATAATTCTACAATACGTGCTGTCAGGGAACTGACATCAGAACGAGAGGTGGAGGCAAGGCTCCACAGTGATGCAGGAGAGGGGACCAGCAGGGGGGAAGGAATTCAGCGTAACACTGGTAGGGAAGGGAGGGAAATGGTGGATTCGGAGAGAGGTCTCCAAGACCCTTCACCCGAGACTAGTGGGGAGAGCGCGGACACACCTCTGCCTTCCCCTTACTTGCGCAGACGAGTTCCGCGCAGGGAGAGTAGGAGGAGACTTGGCGTCAAACAGCTCTTATGCTGGAAGAGGTTCAAGAAACGCCCACTGACGGATTCTGCAAGTGACTGACCGGCCACGGAGTGTGAGCTGTCAGCCGAAGCATGGTTGGCCAGGCAATCTAACCAAAACTGAAGGCAACTTACGCACAAGTAACCCCTTACAACCATTACACGTGCTGTAGTTTATTTTTGCCCTCCGCACTTTCTTGATTGTTTATTTTCTTGGCAGCCTTCCTCAAGTGCAGCCTTAAATTATAATACTTTGTCAAAGTACAGGGCCTGAATCTAAAGAAGCCTCAGTTTGCTTCTACTTACACGAAGAAACTTTCCTGCTTTCCTCCAAAAGGCCCTGTCAAAGGTTTGGGGGTGGCATTAGAGACTACAGTCAAAGGGATAGGACAATCCCTGCCGCTGCTGCCAATGCACGCATTGAGATACTTTCCATTTGCACACAGAGGGTGGGGCTGGATCCAAGCCGATGTACTTTTAATACTGAAACTGTTTCGTTACTAATTAAAGTTTAACTTTGGATACTGGATTATATCTTACTTTTGTTTGTTTGGTAAAAGGGAGCCTGAAGAACGTAGTTCTGGTGTTGGGCTACTGCCATAAAGGTGAAAGCAAAGACAACGAATACGCCACAGGTAAGGATTAGTGCCTTCTGTATTAAACATTTTAAAGGGAATCTGTACAGCTTTTGTGAGATCATGCCATGATAATATTTTCACCGCTGTTTATTCACTCTTCTGCTCCTGCTGACTCTTGGCAAGTTTATGTTACACGGCGTCAATCATACACAACAGAATGCGATAATACACAATAGAAAGCCCACATAGTCTTTCCGGGGACCATTTCTGTCTACCCAAAGTTTTAATATGCCACATAGCATGCTGATTAACTAGGAGTGCAGACCTTTGCAGACTTATTTCCAGGTAAGTGTGTAGGATTGCAGTTTACTGCTTAACTTGTTGACTAAAGCATTCTGATGGATAGCTATTGTTAGGTCCACCAGTCAAAGACCAAGGTCCAGTTCAGATGTAATGGGAAACCTTGGTTTTCTGTTGTGAAGCACAATTGTGCAGGGCTCTTCATACATGTTTCACTGCTCTTCAGTGAATCAAAAAAGGGGATCTAAAGCTCTCACTTCTGCTTTGAAACTTATCTCTGTTCTTGATTATGTCCAAATTCAGGCTTTGTTTATAAAAGGTACAGAACAGGAGACTGTGGTTTTCCATTATGTTTGAATCAGGCGTAAATAACCACATACAGTATAAAGTGCCCTTGTGAGGCTGTAGGTCCATCCAGCCCAGAACTCGGCAAATTCCTTCACAGAATAACCTGATACGCACCTCTTGGACTAGCACAGATCAGAACTTGGCTTTGCCCTTGTCTGAATATTGTGATGCAGTTCATGTAAGCATGCAAGATGCTCATTTAAATAATTGCTTTGAGAAGATTTTAATTTAAATGTTCACAAATTAATGCAAAAAATCAAATGGAATTGTGGGTAAAAGCACGCAAAAGTGATTCAGGCCATAAATGCAGAGTTGCCCATCACTGCTCTCAGGCCTCAGGAGGCAGAGGTCTTTCCTACCTTCTGCATGCAACCACGTAAAAGGTTGGATCTGCCTGGTTAAAAGTCAGGACTTTTCTCATGTGAGGCAACCATGATTAGTATTTCACTTACAGATACCATAGAACTCTGAGATCAGGAATCCCACTCACGTGTGGGTCTCATATATGCAAGATTTTCCTTTCTTAACCAGACTGATGAAAAATAAGCTTGGAGATAAATTTTGCCCACATGAGTCTGCTGCCATTATGGCTAGCTTGTCCCTTTCTCACACTTGGGCTACATGGGAACTGTGGTTTACCTATCACAGAGCTACATTTCCCAGCACCCTTTGCAAACGGCTGTATCCAGGAATTTTTGCAGAACTGAGGCTGGGTACACACCGTACATTTAAAGCACATATTGCTTGCCATTAACAATGCAATCCTATGCCTGTCTACTCAGAAGTAATCTTATTGAGTTCGATGGCACTTTTCCCCCAGTTGTGTGCATAGGATTTCTGCCCAAGTGACTGTTTCAGCTCCTGTTTCTAAAGTTTCTAAAGTCCAATTTCTAAGTTGCCCAACAGCTGGAAAAATGCTTGAGATATATTTCCTGATTAATATCTTCAACCATATTTGCCTCCATTTGTTCACAGGAATACAGTCATGTTTGACTATATGGGACATTAATCTGCCACATGAAGTGCAAAACCTGAGAAAACATATTGAGCTGAGACAAGAGTTAGCAGAAAAAATGAAGAGCATTTCTTTGGATTAACTGGCTATGAAAACACGTATCTCACTGGGCTCATACAGGAGTTTTCTGTTCTAGCTCCATTGAAATATGCAATGTAAATATTTCTCAGGATGCATCAGCATCAGTTTTGTTGAAAATATAGAGAATATTATTGACTGGGCAGTGCCTTAATTTTCCAGTGGTGAAAGGTACGTAGGAAACCCAGCTGTAACATGTAACCTGAACTTCTTTCATCTGGTTTTCAATGTCTTTTATACCACTCCACGTTTAGAGTAATTCCACTATCCCATGCTGTATTTATGTATGTATATTTAATCAAGCAATATTTTTATACTTTGTAACTTTTTGAAGCATTATGATATAAATAAAGGCATGTTATAGAGCAGGGGTCGGCAACCTAAGGCCCTTGGGCCAAAAGTGGCCCATGGGGTCATTTTACCGGCCCACGAGCCACCCCCGAGCCAAGCTACCTGCTTGGCGAGTCCTTGCACGCTGCACTAAACTGGCGCAGCGCGGAGACTCACTTCGGCGACGCCGGAAATCACATCTGCACAGATGCCAGTGCCGGAAATTGCTGTCGGAATAACTTCATTGGACACAACCACATGCCAGGTCAGCACTAAGTCCAACTGAATTAAATGGAATTTACTCTATGGTAAATGGGGGCTAGATTACAGCCCAGCTTTGGTCCCGTTGAGATCAATTCAACTTACATAATCCTGTTTGCATCCAACCTGTTTAAAGCACTTTAGATTGCTATTGTTGTGAATGTAATTGTGATTTCATGGTGTCATTTCAGTTTGTGGGGCATTGTATCCAATGGAATGGGTGTTCACTCTGTCGCGAGACACTAGACAAGAGCAGACTTCCGAGAAGTTGGCTGGACTCCCTCGGTTTTTCCTCTTGTCTAGACACACACAGTACGTTCTCCTGACTCAGCTAAGTTTTTTACTAGATTATGAACCACCTTTTTTTCTTTAACGTTGTTTTTGTTCTACAGTTTTTGTTCTACAGTTCTTTGTCCGCACGTTGTGCTTTTTCCACGAAAAAAGAAAATCCTTTCCATTGCTCTTTAGGCTTGGTCATCCCACTTATTTGCTTATTTAAAAACGGTTTGGCCACATACTCCCAGTTTGCTGTTTTGACACTGGCAATGGAGTGAGCGTTCCTATTACATCCCTGCCGGTTCGCTTTGGCAGAGACATAGTGCCTTCCCCTTGTCCTTATCTTCCTGGTCGGTGGTTGTCACAAGGAGAGTGTGTGTAGCTTCTGTTTTCCCCCATTCCAGGTCCACAGCGTGGCAAGTGGAGTGTGTGGTGTGAAGCTTTTGTCTGCCTTTTTTCCTGGTCCACGGTGTGGCAAATGGAGTTGAGTATTTATTTGGTGAAAATTTGAGTCTGTCTCTGTGTGTGCGCACGTGCGCACACACACGCCTCTTTGCTGTCTTAATGGCTGCTATGGAGGACACTTGTGGCTTAAGCCACCCACCTCTGAAAAAAGCAAAGCAAAAACTGAAGCACTTAATGTCCTATAAAGCCGGAGGATGTGCTAAGACTGCTCCCCTAGCTCTTCCAATGAAGCGTCTTTCTTCCATAATTTTACCCCAGTCCCAGGCTCACAATACAGAGCAGGCCTCAGCTCCTAAAAGTGCTTCCACTCAGTTGAATTCTCAGACTACACCTCCTGCTGATTTTATTACAGAAATTTCCGGGGAAGGGGGAAGTAGGCAGGGGGTTTTTTCTCTTTAGGGACCCCATCAGTACTTTCTGCTTGGTGAATCCAGAACACTGAGGGAGTCCAGCCGACTTCCCACAAGTCTTTGCTCCTATCTAGTGTCTCCATTGGATGCAACGCCCCCTCTCAAAACCACACTTCAGATGAGATCAATTGTTCTTTCTTCTTTTGTTCTTTTGAATGCCAGTAGCATATTCCTGTCAGGATGCTCCTTCCCCTTTCCCACGTTCTCCCTTGGCAAATTTGTATTTAATTCTGATATTCCAGGAGATGTTCTGTTTGTCCTTTCACACCATTCACCTTTCCTTTCTAACAAGCTGGAAATATAGTGGGAATGTAAAGCAAGGTGATTTAAGGCGGTTGCTGATGACCCGAAGGGGTTTGGTTAGGATCCTCTTCACATGACAGAGGCAGGAGAGAAAAAACTCCATCAACAGAGTGATGGCTCCTTACAGGATGAGTAAGTTACCACTCCAATGTGTCCAGAATTTTAACTTTACTACTATGTTCCACAACGTCATGTCTACTTTAGGTTTGGTTCGCAGAAAGACAAATCTGCTGAGACCTCAACTACTAGTGATATTTCTTTACTGACTGATAGCTGATAACAGGCCATTTATATTAAAGAGGGTGGCTAAGACTGAGCTGGATGTTCCTTTGCAGTTTCGAAAGGGCACCAATTTGGCAGATAAGATTTATTTTCTGGAGACAGATTTCATGGCTTATATTAAGACTCTTTCTGTGGACTGTTCGGATGCCATTTTTTCTTCTTGCAATTTATTGCCTAGAAAGTTGATGTGCAACTGAAGGATATGACGGATAGGCATTTGGATTTTGCCTTGCGTAAGGTGCATGAGGCCACAGCATTGTCTATGCAGGCGGCTTGCCCAGCTGCCTTTTGTGCAAGGGCATGCATGGTTTGGTTGGAGGACTTGCTGCAAAATCCACCGCAGGATATTGTGAGGCTGAGGCAGACCTTAAATAAATCACTGAAGGCGCAAGCCTGTATGGGGTGTGACTCAGTTTTCTGCCAGGGCAATGTTCGCTCAAGTCATGGCACACCACACTTTGTGGTTAAAAAATTGGTGGGTGGATGCGGCATCAGAAGTCAGTTTGGCCACTGTCCCATTTGTGAGGGGAGTCACTGGTTTGGGGATGGGTCCCTGAAGGATGTGCTTATTACATCTAAAGATAAAAGAAAGGTGCTGATGACAGCGGCGGAGCAAGCCGATCAGGTGACTGGGGCAGCACACGTGCCCTGCTCCCGGGGGCATGGGCACCCACTCACACGGGCACCGTGGGGCCACCTAGGAGTCTGCCTGCCTCCTCCTACTCAGCGTGGAGCCTGTGGGCATCCAAGCCACCACGTTGCTCCCAAGAGGGACGCGTGGCTCAGGCGCACTGCAGGCCCTGCGGTGAGTGCCACCCACCATTTTGTCACCCCCCTCAGTGGGGACACCCGGGGCGGGCCGCACCTACTGCACCCGCCTTGCTACACCCCTGGCTGATGAGTCAGAAGGAGCATAGGAGGTATGCCAGGCGTTACACCCCTGTCCTTTTCCACCTTTCGTAATCAATACAGGCAAAGGGACTTTAGGATTAGACCACAGGGGTTTAAGCCTAGATTCTGTTTTTTTATTATTATCAAGTTCTTTTTTGCATACATCCATATACGTTTTCCAGCCTTCATTTGAACTATACGTAGCAGTAAACAGTTACGTAAGAAAAGAAATACAGAAAAAATTACGTAGCCACTAGATTCTAAGCTAGACAGGGTTCCCAGTGTTTCCCAAGCGCTGCTGGTTCAAAAAAAAAGTCCGCCAAGAACCATAACCAATGGTGGGACAGCCAGCCAAGTTGGGGCTTGACTGCAAAAAATTATTTCTGCTTGGGTGGAGGAGGCAAAAAGGCCACTTGAGGTGGCTGGGTGGAACAGGACAGAAGATAGTTTAATAAAAATGCTAGTTTTGAGGCCTGGCGATGAGGGGTTTTGGCCTTCTCTTTTGATGTCCTAGGATGATGAGTTCTCATTTCTGACTTACAAGACCATTGCTTTAGGTTATTTAAGCTATTGGGCTGGTTATCATTTAAGGAGAGCGTTTTTTATTATAGCGGCTATAGGTATGAGGAGAAGAAAGATTGTGAAGTAGAATGTTGAAGCTAATTGGCCAATAATAATGGGTGTTCTACAGGTTGGCCCCCAATTCATGTTAAAATGGTGATGTCTGAGATTAAAAGTCAGAATAGTATCTGGGATAGTGGAGGCTAGCAGTAGATGTGTTGTTTTGATAGATGAGGTATTGGCATAATGAGTAGGCTGAGGATTGAAAATAAAAGGACTAGGACGCTACCCAGTTTGTTAGGGACTGAGCGAAGAATGGCATGGGTGCTAAAGACTAATTTACTATGGTGGATGTTGAAGCCACTGGATTGGATAATTTCTCACCATGTGACTGAGGCAGGAGCAAAGAATTGTGGGGGGCAGGCTGAATCTCCTCAGGTTTTTTCCTCCTGCCCTGATGGAGCAGTTCGTCGTCCCCCTCCCCCCCCCGGCATAAAACTTAATGCAAGTCCCCCATCCAGCTTCATTCCATCTCCAATTCCAAAGCACCCAGAGAGTTGAGCAATACTTGAGGTTTGCATGCCTCACCTACTAAACATGGGGGCCATTGGTACCCTCCCAGCAGAGCAGTGATTTCAAGGACTTTACTCAATCTTTGTGGTTCCAAACAAAAGGCCACAAGAAGTGGAGGCCAGTGTTGGATCTCAAATTCCCCAATCGCTGGATAGTTTACAAGAAGTTCAGGATGCGCTCCATTCGACTCATCAGCAACCTATTAAAGCGCCACTTCGGGTAAGACCAATTGTCCTTTCTCATATAATGTCTTATACTTTTAAACTTCTTTTCTCTTTAAATAAAACAATGTGCTACCATTTTCTGTTTTTTGTCTATTTGTAATGTTATGGCTACATGCAGATTCAGGATTGTGAAGTTCTCTGCTTTAACACATTCTTGTTGATATACCACAAATTTTCTGTGTATATACAAATGTATAATTTGCAGACTGTACATGACCTTTATGTAATAAAAATAAACATTTTTTTAACTTTCACACAAATTTCATTTTATAAGTCTTGACAGATGCTACACATAACTGTAAGCTGAGTGAAGTTTTCTGTTGAAATCAAATTGTTCTTAGTAATTAATCAGTTACATTAATGAGATAATGTATGTGTATATCACTTGAAATACGTGTAAAATTTTATTCATTACTTATGATGTATCTGAAACGAGGTGAATTGGAGCAATCAAATTACAATGCCAGTAATTCCCTCCCCCACATAAGATCAGGACCTCCACAAAGCCACACATACAGCTGCTTCCTTTGGGGAACTCTGATGATGGAAGCACAGACAGGAAGCCTTGCTTCTTCCCTAAACTGCTCTCATCACAGATTCTTTTACACACTTATAATCTGTCTTACAGCTAGAAGCTGCTGGCATGGTGTATAGGAAGATAAAATACAAAAGATTAAACTCCAGTCAAGTAATGTGTACAAAATGTATATGTTAGGGTAAAGTGTGCCTAAAAGACATAAATAAGTGAAAATAGCATACGCAAAATGGCCTACTGACTGTATTCTAATTATCTTGACAAATGTGCACAAGTCCCTTTGAAACTTTCAAGAGCTCCTATGAAAGGGCTTCAGGAATTTGGAAGGGACTACAGGGGTAGCCAATATGGTTCTCTCCAGATATAGCCCCTCATTGGCCGTGCTGGCCGGGCTAATGGGGGTTGGAGTCAAAATATCTGGAGGGCGCTGTGTTGACTACATATATTGGATACAGAGGGTCTTTGCTTTAATTCTCAACATCTCCCGCTAAAATTTTTGTTGTAGGTCAAGCAACGATTACATCAAACATTTAAAGAAGTTGCTGGACCGTATTGATCTAACTAACCACAAGGAAGCTTCATGTGGTCACACAAAGGTTCAGTACTTTGAAAAGGGCTTTAAAACGTGATCTGGCAAGGAGAAGTTCTGGAAAGTGACAGACCCATGTTCTGATTGGCATTTTTATTCTGTACTTGTTTATTGGACTTCCTAGATTGCCGATGCTCAAATAATGACAGGAGCAAAGGGACACTGGCAATAGCATTTTGCCAACTTGTGACAGAACAGTGATGAATCAGAAGCAGCTGTATACTCATTGAGATTGTCCCAAGAAGTAACAGCACCAACCTTACAGATTCTAGTTGAACTTTGTGGGGGAGATCCCAGTTTTTCCTTTAGGCAAATTAGCTGTTTATTCAGCTATCACTGTTGTGGATATCAGCATATCAAGGAAATAAGACAGAAAAACAAGAGCAAGTAGTAGATTATAAAAAGCCAGATGATGATGGAAATATTAGTCTTCAGTGGCAACCACAAGTCACCATTATGAAATGGACAGTGCTGTACCAAATTCTGATGATCAGCATTTATGTCAAAGGTAAGGGAATTTCATTAAGACATTTTGGGAGGGTGCTTCGTTTTCCTTTTCCACCCTTCAGATGTTGATGCTTACAAAGCATAAGGGAATCATGAGTCTTACCTGTTCTCACAAATGAGAGATTCCACGTGTTCAGGTTTCATATGCTCATACAAAAGTTCAGCACCACGAAAAGAGGTTTAGAATGTGCTCCACTGAGGATGAATTCCTGAACTTGCTTGAAATCTTACAAGAATAGCTCAGGATACAGCTGTCGCCATTAAGTGCAACAGTCATTTTTGACACATCATGGACTGGAGCAACTGACTTTAGCTGATTGACTACTAGCTTGTAAAATAAGGATTTTTGCTTGTAACAAACTAGCCATATGATTGAGTACCATCTTGTTTTAAGATGAGAGCCAAACCATATAAATAATTGTACATGGGAGTGGTGTAGGGGAGAGGCGCTAATGCAGCGAAGGCTAAGCATGCTCAGTGATTATTAAATAGTGACTGTTGTGGTAGCAGAGACAGAAAATCAGGTGGGAGTACAGGCAGAATGGAATATCCTGGAGTGGGGAGTGACTGACTTACTGGAACACTGAACATCATCAGAAGTCCACACTGCAATATTTTGTTGCAACTCAGTCATTTGCATGCAGGTATCAGTATCAATGGGGTCACGAAGAGTCGGACACGACTTAAACAACTAAACAACAACAAATCAGTATCAAGAGCCATCGTGTGTGTTTTTCTCTTTTTAAATACAATTTCAGAATGGTACCCTTGTTCTAGAAGATGGAAAGTACATGTTTATTAAAGATCCTGGAAGCTCTCAGTGTGAAACTGACAAGCAACCATACACAGTGTACACGGTTGGGCTGTACTTGATAATCAAATACATACATGGAATAACATTGATCTGGGACACAAATACCAAAGTTTCTATTATAATGGAGCCAAACTGGAAGGTAAGCACAATGTCGTTAATTTAAACACTTAACTATTTTTACGTAATATTTTTGTTTAACAGTAAATTGTGCTTGATCATATCCCTGGCCATAATAATGCAAGCAGAACCCTGCTTCTTATATCGTTACATCAACTTCTTACATCATCTTCATTAGTATTATTACCCCAACAACATATGTAACCTATAGTCAGGCTTCCTCAACCTTGGCCCTCCAGATGTTTTGAGACTACAATTCCCATCATCCCTGAGCACTGGTCCTGCTAGCTAGGGATCATGGGAGTTGTAGGCCAAAAACATCTGGAGGGCCAAGGTTGAGGAAACCTGCTATAGATTCTTATTTATACCTTAGAGCTGGAGTGCATCAGCATCTAGAGGGCCGCAAGTTTCCCATCCCTGCGCTAGATAATCTCTGCTTCTCTTAAAACATGATGGGCCTTTAAGTGCACTCCCAGAGGTCAAGGGGAGGGTGGATTCAGCTGTAGCACCCATCAGTCGGTGGCTGGGGAAAGCAAAGCCATCGGTCAGAGTCCCCTTGGCTGGCAAGAAGCAGTCCCCCAGAGGAGGCTGAGACAAAATCATAAACCTGTAGCACAGGCTGGGGAAACACGAGACGTGTATCTGCTTAATACGGCCCTTTGGGAAGCACCAAAAACAAAAGGTGGAGATAAAGGGGAACAGGGGCTTTTAAAAACACTGAAATGGGTTTGGAAGTTACTAGAGTGTACAGATTCTGAGGCCTCATTCACAGCATGCATTTAAAGCTCCAGGATACCACTTTACAACAGTCACAGCTCCACAAAAATAATTCTAGGACCTGTAGTTTGTTAAGGGTGCTGAGAGTTGTTAGGAGACCCCTATACTCCCCCCCCCGAGCTACAATTCCCTGGGAGGAGGGATTGATGATTAAACCACTCTGGGACCAGTTGCCTGAATTTCCTTTATACCTTCTCCCTCCCGATTATTATCTTTATCACAGAAATTCTACCCAGCAAAGACAGTTTTAGTTTTTCCCATCTTAACATATCCTTTTTTATTTGCACCGTCATAACAAAATTATTTTGAAACAACATACAATTCATATTTGTCATAGTAATACCTAAATACTCTATTTTTTACACTTTAAATCCAGAGTCTTTTGCTCTGCTATATTCATTTTGGTTTTCTGATGGTTAACCTTAAAACCTGCTAGCATGCCAGATCCATTTATCCAAAAATCTTCCTGTCCAATCTTCTTTTTTTTCCAGACCATGTGTCATCTCTCATCGCTTATAAACTATTGTCATGTCCATAGTCTGGTGTCAACACAGTTCACAATGTTGGAAATTTATGTCCAGTCCTCTTGTAGTCTGTAATCCCATTTTAGAAAAGGAATTTCAAGCATTACACAAACATTCAGGTTTCCTTTAATAGACCTCACTTGTGATCCTTTTATTTCTTTAAACCAGATGGGGTAAGTGTTAAGTCCTTGCAGACTTTAAATAATAAAAATAAAATTAAGAAGTTCCCCTCCCCTCTTCTCTCCATTTTTAATCACGGCAGGACATTCAAATTTCATCCCTCCATCTCAATAGTTTCATTCAGATTGCAGCTGACTGTCCACATTTCCTCTGGAGGCGCCTTTAATTTTGATCCAATATCTCAAGAGGTGAAGGAGCTTTGCCTCTTGCAATGGCAGCCGTGGAGCCTGCCTCAGCGGCGCAGGGCTTGAGACCAGCAGGAGCAGGCACAAAGACGTCCACAGGTGCCTTGTCCCCCGACTGCCTCCAGGGGTTTTTAGAGGGTTTTACAACCTCAGGTAACCCCCTCCCCTCTGTCTGAGTCTGGTCCCAAAAGGGAGAGACGTCGCCATGGCAGAGACCAGAACCGGAAGCCCTACAGATCTTCAATAATGATGTCCTCTGGAAGAGAACAGAAATGAGAGGCTGAATTAACAGCCTCTCTCAAGAAAGCCCTCTAAACATTGCCCAAATCCAAGGGTTCAGCCACCTCAGCTTTTGTAGCTGGAGTCAGTCAGGGCCCTACCTACTGAGGCGAAGTGAAAAAGGCCTGCTAGGCACAGCAAATAGGCCTGGGAGGTCTTTCTTGGGCGTGAACCATAAGGCTACTAAGTGAAAAGTCCCCAAGGTGTGGAGATTCGTTTACCTTCCTCAGGTGCTGGCCGAACACGGGACCGGTGTCGTTGGGCTATTGCCTTCTGCAGAGGAAAGAGAAAGCTGGATCAGACGCCATACACGTCCCGGTCCAGGGGTCCAGGGGCATGACTAGCTGCTGCAGGAGGAACAACGCTAATTACAGTCCTGTTATCTGCGGAGTTCCGAAGCCTGCTTGCTAAGCCATCGCCGTCTTGGAACCACTAAAAATGCTTCCTCTCCTCTCTCAGTCAGTAGCGTCTTCATCAACCCCACTAGGGTGGGTTTCCAGATGCTGGACCAGATGAGCCTTGGGTCAGATCCAGCAGTCTGGCTCTTTCGACTTTTTTTCTTACTAGCTTCCCTCCCCCAAATCCTATACCCTGAGCTGCCCCCCTAGCCTATTCCTGCCTTGCCCTTCCCAAAATGGTCTCTGTGGGGGGGTACTTCCTCACCTGGTGTCACAGGAGGCTCCTTGTTCTGCAGCGGGGCCACTTTATTGCTCTTTTTGAGCTGCATGAAGCTTCTCATTCGCCTGAGCCTGGAAGAGGTGACGCAGAACAGAAATACATTTAACCTAATAGAGAATTGCCAGCACATTCTTCCCTCTTTCTGCAGTTGAATGAACTGTAGGACTTCATAACAGCTGCAAAGAGGCAGCCAAGAGCATTCAGGGCTTGGAGAGAAAGGAGGGACCAGCTCCTGCCATTCCAGGACCGAGAGAGCCTGGCTACCCTAGTTCAGGCCCTGATTGCTTCAAGACTGGATTACTGCCATGCACTGTATGTGGGGTTTCCCTTGTGCTTGGAAGCTGCAGTTAGTGCAGGATGCTGCAGCGTGAGTGCTGACAGGAGCAAGGCCTTGTCAACATACATTGTTCACCCTTCAAAAGCAAGTCTTCAATTTGGTACCTCATCGAAGGTGCACACCTCATTCCTGGCATCTATCTGCCCTGTGCACACTACAAACACATTTGTACTACAAACAACAACAACAAACAAACAAACAGCAAACCACCATACTGCATTGAACATATATAATAGTCATTACATTTTCTGTTTTGCAATTTAGAATATTCATTTAAACAACCTTAAAATAGCAATGACTTCCCTTCTTTTCTTTCCATGGTTCATTTTACATAACATAAATCCTTGCATATTTTACATAAACTAAACCATTCAGTGAGTCTTCCACAGCCTTGGATCTAACTGCAAGGTCTTTTACTTTGCCTGACAATTCCCCCCCCCCCCAGCTGCTTCTATTTTCTTATCTAATGTTTCCTGTACCTCCAATAATTTTTTCTCCATATATTGTTCATTCCGTTTAAATTCTTTCCTTATTTCCACCATTAAACTTTCCTGGTCTCTGATCTCCTTCCCCTCCTTCCCATTCTCCTGCCTAGAGGGATGTCTTTCCCCTGGGGTGCCTATTCCCTTTTTCCCATTTTTCCCAGACATGATGTTTATTTTGCCCCAAAATACTGTTTGGGTCTCAAATTGTCCTGTGTAATTTTTTGACAACCTCCAGGGGTCGTAAGTCCAATCTTTCTATTTTTAGGTCAAATTCCCTCCCGTCCCACACGATGGCAGCAAACAAAAAAATGACCTTTCTTTCAGTACAGTTACTTTTGTTTTCTTTGTCTATCGCACCATCGCGTCCAAAGAAAGCCCACAGGAAACAAAGAGCAGAAAAACCAAACTACTGTATATGAGGAATAATAATAATAATAACAATAATAATAAATAATAATAAATTTTATTTATACCCCACCCTCCCCAGTCAAGGCCGGGCTCAGGGCGGTGAACAGCTAATAATAAAAACAAGTTAAATGAATACAACTGAAAAAACAAGATATAAATACATTAAAACATTAAAAGGAAGATATTTGTAATCCAATTTGCATTCTTCCTTTTCCGCCGCTTGTCGGCTTAATCCACTGGTGACCTCTGAAAAGCGCCACAAACTCCAGCAACAATGGCAAACAGGGTTTCCAATGTCTTCCTCCTCATGAAACGATGCTGGCAAGGGGGTGAATTTTATAAGTCCCAGCGCCAAAATCTCCTTCTCCAACACTGTCTTAAAATCCCTCAACAAAGTCCACTGATCGGCTTAGTCCACTGGAAGCCTCAAGAAAACGCCACATACTCCAAAAGCAATAAGGAACAGGGTTTCCGGTGTCTTCCTCATGAAGTAATTCCTTGCTCCTCCTGCAACCTTCCGCTATATGCCATCTTCTCCCAGCTGCCCGGACGGACTCCCTTCCTGCGCCCCGAAGAGCAGGAGAGCACGACCGGGCACCGCCAGGTGCCAAATCCCCCAAGATAACCTCTTGAGGTTCCAAGGTCCGCGTAGCCTTTGCTGAACCTCTAAAAATCCCCCGCGTTGCTTGAGATTCCATGGAGGGCTATCTCGCGCTTCTTTCAATGGCCACGGCTCCGCAAGAAGTTCCCGTAAGCTTATTCTTAATCTTCTACAATGATGTCCTCTGGAAGAGAATGAAAAAGAGAGACTGAATTAACAGCCTCTCTCAACTAATCCTGCCAAACAATACCCAAACCCAAGGGTCCAACCACCTCAGCTTTTGTAGCTGGAGTCAGTCAGGGCCCTGCCTATGAGGTGAAGTGAAAAAGGCCAGCAAGGCACAGCAAGAAGGCCTGGGAGATCTTTCTCAGGAATGAACCATAACGCCATAAGTGAAAAGTCCCCAGGATGTGGAGATTCGTTTACCTTCTTCAGGAGCTGGCTGAATATGGGACCGGTGTCGTTGGGCCATTGCCTTCTACAGAGGAAAGAGAAAGCTGGATGAGACGCCTTTTGTGACACTACAAAACCCACCATTGACGGGTGCAAGGGAGCCCACAAGCAGGCCCAAGACAGGAAAGAGTGGCCTCCCTCAGGCCTGGGCCCAATCCCTTGCCCCAGAGGACCTCCATGGGCCCTGCAGCCTCCTGGGCAGAGGTGGAAGGACAGCACCAGGGAAGAGGGCAGGACATGCCTCTGGCATCATCCTGACACCCCAAGAACCCATGCCACTGCAGAATTGGGGGCAAAGACCACAGTCAGCAGGCAGAGGGTCTGGGGATCCACTCCCTCCTCTTTTGTTTCCCCCAGTACTAACCAAGTTCTAGGAAGATCTGAGATAACTTTGTCACAACTGCAACAAGAGAAGGACATGGGAACAGGTTAGTTCATCCCTTTGCAGCTTCCACGATTGTTGCAATAATCTTCTGATTCCCCTGTTTCTACACTCCCACTACAGGGGTGGCAAACCCCAGGCCTTGGGGGCCAAACTTGGCCTGCAGGCCCCCGAATGAGGCTCACAAGAGAATGTGGCCCTCTAGCTGACCGCTGTCCCCCTGCCCTGTCCTACCAGCTGCCTCGGCCTCCTGCCAGATCCAGCAGTCTGGCTTTTTCGACTTTTTTTCTTACTAGCTTCCCCCCTCCCCAAATCCTATACCCTGAGCTGCCCCCCTAGCCTATTCCTGCCCTGAACTTCCCAAAATGGTGTCTGTGGGGGGGGGGGTACTTCCTCACCTGGTGTCACAGGAGGCTCCTTGTTCTGCAGCGGGGCCACTTTATTGCTCTTTTTGAGCTGCATGAAGCTTCTCATTTGCCTGAGCCTAGAAGAGGTGACACAGAACAGAAATATGTTTAGCCTAATAGAGAATTGCCAATAGGGGTCACCCCTATTCATGGAGGAAGAGGGGAGTATCTACGGTTATGATCTGAAATAGCTAGAATGAAACGAGCATTAGACAAAGGGAGGGTCAGGTGGGTGAAGCTCTGGAGCCAATCACATGGTTGCTGCCAGCTCCGCGTCCTATTTAAGCAGTCTGGCCCCGCCTCCCTGCAGGGCTGATTGGCTAACTGAGGTTTGGCGGGAACCTCCAAAGACTAGCACAGGGAGGCAGGCCAGCCCAACCAGCTGATGGGTCCCAAGTGGGCCGAGGTGCTGTGCGCGGTCCCTCTAAGGAAGGTGTGAGCGCTCACTGAGTGCCCAGGCGGAGACCCACCAGAAGGAATGATGACTCATGACAACGTGTTCTGGAATACAAAATTGGCCACAACTTTATTTAACCTTTCAGACCTTGGCTTAGGCATTGGGTGTGTCTCCCTCCCAGCCCCCCAGCCGGGGGGCACAGGGGCTCCTCAGGGTGAATGGGATATGGGAGGATGCACAGCAAGGTTTTTGTGTACGTTGGCAGCCCACCCCCATATCCCGGCAACGCAGCGGAGTTCACTGACAACCTTTCAGTGTATGGCCAGTAACTCCCATATACAAACCCCTTTAAGAGGGGACCCTGGAATCGCCACCTTGGGGGGGTGTCACCACTTCAGCCCCCTCCCCCATTTAGGGAAAATAGACTAAAGGATTCTGCAGGCAGAGCAGCTGTCCCATGCAGGGACCAAGCCTGCAACCTTGGCATTATCAGCACCACGTGATAATGAACCTACGGGAATCGTTCTGGGGAGAAGGGGCAAAGAATTGTCCCGCGAAGGACAAGTCCGCTGATCCTGCCTTCCTCCTGAGTCTCTAGAATTGACCGCAATGTTGCTGCTGCCTCCGCCTTCTATGAAAACAGTTCCTGCCTCCCTCAAAAACCAAAAACCAAAGCCTCTCCGAAATCTCCTTCTGCACTCCCACATCTCTCTCTATCTCTCCTCACAAACCCACAATGGACACCTGTAGTTGGTGGCTTTTAAAGGGGAAGCAAGACATGTCACAAAGGAGGGCAGGTCATTGTTCCCATGGCAACCCCCCACCTGGGCCAAAATTGCCCCCCCCCCCAATGTTTCTTCAGAACTTGGAAGCTGCTGTTCCGTCCTGCTGTTCCGTCTGCAGGTGAATCTTCTCTTTTGGAGTTCATGTTTTTATATCAGATCATTCTTCGTTCAGCCCCATTTCCAAAGGGAGACAATCCCAACGTCCCTTGAAATGCAGGAGAAGACGCCCAAGTCTAGGGGTGTCCATAGCACAGGATTAGACAATCTGCTTTGCATTATCCCCATCCTCACAGATAATCCTGGATGACAGATCCAGGTGGGGCAGAGAATATTCCCTGTCTGAAATGCGGGAGAGATGCTGCCGGTCGGTGTAGACGACACTGAGGTGGATGGGTGGATTCTGGCCTCTGTAATGAAGCAATAGGCAAAGGGTCCTGAAGCAGAGCAGGTTGGGGGGGGCATCTGTCAGGGACTCCAGCTGTGATTCCTGCATTGCAGGGGGTTGGGCTAGATGACCTTTGGTGTGGCCCCCAGCTCCACGATGCTGTAATTTTAAGTTTCTACTCTGTACTGGGTCCTGTTAGATTTATGCAGCATCACTTTTCTATAGGCCTGCTTCAGTCCTTGGAGACCTAGTTCGTTCACCCTTCAAAAGCATATATTTAATGTACAGTGGTGCCTCGCAAGACGAAAAGAATCCGTTCTGCGAGTCTCTTCGTCTTGCGGTATTTTCGTCTTGCGAAGCAAGCCCATTAGCGGATTAGCGCTATTCGCGGATTAGCGGATCAGCTGATTAGCGGCTTAGCGGATCAGCTGATAAGCGGTTTAGCAGCTTAGAAAAAGGGGGGAAGGGGGGAAAACCCGCAGGAACTCGCAAGACATTTTCGTCTTACGAAGCAAGCCCATAGGAAATTTGTTTTGTGAAGCACCTCCAAAACGGAAAACCCTTTCGTCTAGCGGGTTTTCTGTCTTGCGAGGCATTCGTCTTGCGGGGCACCACTGTACCTCCTCGAAGGTACACACCTCATTCCTGGCATCTATCTACCCTGTGAACACAACAAGCACATTTGTACTACAAACAACAACAACAACAAACCACCAATCCTTCATTGAACACACACACACACAAAATTTTCATTAAATTATCACATGCATCAAAACTTATTTACATTGTTGAACTTATCTTAATCATGCAAAAGTTTTCAAGTATACACAATTCCCCCCCCCCATATATTCAATAAACATTGTCCAATCTTCTTTAAACATATGTTCTTCTTGTTCTCTTATTCTATATGTTAGGTCTGCAAACTGTGCATATTCCATCTGTTGAAGTTGCCATTCTTTAGTTAGATGTTAGCCCTGCCCTATAAATCTATTGATTGGAATTCCGTTCCTCAGTTTTAAAAAAAACCCTGTTTATTTCCTCCCAGTGTGTTCCCTGGGTGTAACCAGTGTGTGGTGATCTTGTGGGAGTGGCCCAAAGGGCCACAATAAATGTGATAATGTGTACCCCTGTAAATCCTTGAGTGTGCTTCTAATAAAGAAGTTATGGTAGCCTGTTACTTTATGAAACTGATGATTTTTCAACATGTGTGTCAGGGGTTCAGGGAGAGAGGCGCAGATGAGGGAGGAGACAGAGAGTGAGGGGGAAGGATTCCAGAGTGACGAGGAAGAGGATGACAATGACCCAAGATTGTCCATGAGTCCGTCCAGTGAATCGGAGGACTCCCAAAAGGGAGCCCCTCTGGTCAAGCCAAGGGAAGCTAGAGGGGGAAGCAGTCAGGAGCAGGGAAACGAAGGGGGAACCCCCAGTGGGAGTTGGAGAGCGAGACCGGCTGCTCCGCTGGAACGGAGTGAGGGGGGAGGAGTGACCAGTGTGTCAGAAGGAGCAGAACAGGAAGCAGAGAGGGGAAGGAGATCAGGGCAAAACGTCCTGCCGGAAGGGGAGGAAAGTAGTATCGAGGGCAGTGTAACTGTCGAAGGCAAGGTCAGGAGCAACGTACGCGCGCCAAGTTCAAAATGGGAGGCGCGCGGAAATGAAGAGAGTCCTGGGGAGGAGCCTGGTCCCAAAGCCCGAAGGAGGGGGGGGGAGGAGGCAGAGGACTCAGCCTCTGGAGAGTCCCGAAGGGAGAGAACACAGGGGGGCAGAAAGACCCTGCGGAAAAGGAAAGAGAGAAAGAGGTGGACCAGTACAAGCCTCTTAAACTGGTGTAGAGGGGGGACCGACTCAGAGGGTACTTCAGCGGTCTAAGCGTAACAGACGTAGAGTCACGGACCTCGGATGTAAAGCTAATAATGTTCTTCAATAAAAGCTTTTGTACATAAGCTGGAGTGGACTTTGGTCTCTTGTGAGCTGGGACCACGGGTGACTCTGACAGTAAGTACCCTCCCACAGAACGCAAATTTTTTTTTTGCAAAGCTCACGAACGGTAGCGGCCATGAGTGCGGAGGAGCAACTAGCAACGCTGCGCAACGCAGTTACAGAACTCACCGCTGCAGTCATTGCATCTCAGAGGAAGAGTGATGAAGCGGAGTAGCGCTGCCAGGACCTGCAAACAAGGTGGGAGCGTGCAAGCAAGGAAGGGTTCCCAGGGTCCAGATCGGAGGGAATTGGACTTGGAAGGCGGGGGGGGCAGTCTAGTCACCCACTTCGATGGGAACCTAAAGCACTACCCAAGTTTCAGAGCAGACGTCTTGTATGCACTGCATTTGCTTCGTAATGACTTTAAAGATGAAGAGGAGAAAGTGGGGTTTATTGTGTCTCATTTGCATGGGGAGGCAAGAGCTTGGTTGCGCAATTTGTGGCGCGAAGACGGCCCTGCCCGCCGCGATTCTGATGAATTTATTAAAGCGATGGACGCTTGTTTCCAGTCAACCGTGGATCTTGATCTTGCACGCAGGGAAATGCACGGGTTGCGGCAAGGCAGAGCCACTGTGCGTCAGTATCATTCGCGATTTTTCGCCTTACTGACTGTATTAGGCTGGGAGAAGGACTGCAAACCAGTGAGAGATTTGTTCTGGGAGGGTCTCAGCGGCCCCATAAAAGATGAACTTGCCAGGGGAGACAGACCTCAGACCCTGGAGGACGTCGTGCAGAGGGCTCTTGCAATAGGGGTACGGCACGAAGAACGTCCTTGGCACAATGAGGAGGGACGCCAGGCGCGTGCACCGGCAAGGACGCCTCCTTTTCTCCCCAGAGACTTCAGCCAGGCACATCCCTCGCCTCTGGCGCGGCAGGGGGAGGAACCGATGGAAATTGGTGGTGCTAAGGCTCAAGCAACAGCCAGAGTCCCAGCATCCGGGGCAGTAAAGGCGAAGCCTCCTAGAGGGAACAGGAAATGTTACATCTGTGACAGTGCACAGCACATGGCGAAAGAGTGCCCCCAGAGGCCCCAGAAGCACACTGCAGCCTTAGCAACAGTGGCAGCAGAAGTGATGCAAGAGGAGCAGCCTCAGGGAAACGACAGTGCCTGGCTGGAAGCAGAGCTGCTGGGGCTCAGCCAGGCGAATCTGTAGAGCAGTCCCCAGTGCCTTTGCAACGTACAGACCCTTTACCACCCAAGCCAACGGTGCAGCTCACTGCAACACTCCAGTTGCCGAACGGAAACACCTTGGAAGTCCCCATCACGATCGATTCTGGGAGCAACGCAGACTTTGTGGGGGTGCATTTCGTCAAGCAGCATCGCATAGCGCTTCTGCCCGCGACAACGCCTCTCAACGTAGTCACGGTTGATGGCAGGAAATTGCTGGGAGGACAAGTTGTGCAACAGACGCCTCCCATGGAGATGCGGATTGGACATCATAGAGAAGTCATCAGCTTCAATGTCACCCGCCTGTCGGACACGCCTATAGTACTAGGCATGAGTTGGCTGGAGAGACACAGTCCTGCGATAGCGTGGTACCAACGGCAGATCACCTTTTGCTCATCGTACTGTGCTCAACATTGTATCCAGTCCAGCCAGGAGGAGGGGGCGGAGCAGCAGCTGCAACTTGGCATGGCGCAGGCAGTTCCTCGCAAGTACGAGAGTTTCCTGGAGGTTTTCTGCGAGAAGGAAGCTGACCAGCTGCCGCCCCACAGACCTTACGATTGCGCGATCGACCTGTTGCCGGGGGCGCAGCTGCCGACTGCGAAGCTGTATTCCATGTCTGAGGACGAGATGCAAGAACTCAGGGAGTTCATAGAGCATAATTTGAAGCGTGGATTCATCCGGGAGTCCAAAGCAGTGGGGGGCAGTCCTGTGTTTTTTGTAAAGAAGAAGGACACGCCCCAGAAAAGACTCATTGTGGATTACAGGGCCGTAAATTCCATGACCAAGCCCAAGGCCTTCCCCATGCCCAAGATTGATGACCTCCTAGCGACCGTGCGGAAGGGCAAGATCTTCACCAAGTTGGATCTGCGTGGAGCGTATAACCTCATCCGTATCCGGGAGGGCGATGAGTGGAAGACGGCCATGTTCACGCCTCTGGGCACGTATGAATACAGAGTTATGCCGTTTGGTCTCCAAAATGGATCTCACGTCTTCCAAGCCTTTATGCATCACGTGCTGGCGGGGCTCCTCTACAAGAAGTGTGTGTGTTTCCTCGACGACATCCTGATCTTTTCGGAATTGCAGGAGGCTCATGAAAGGGACGTGAGGGAGGTCCTGCAGAGACTGCGAGAACACAGGCTCTACGCCAAGTTGGAGAAATGCCAGTTTGATGTGACGGAGGTGGATTTCCTCGGCTACAAGCTGTCTGACAAGGGGCTGGCCATGGACAGCGTCAAGGTCCGCGCCGTGTTAGACTGGAAGAGCCCACGCAATCGGAAGGAGGTCCAGAGATTTGTCGGGTTCGCCAATTTCTACCGCAAATTCATCAGGGGTTTTGCAAAGGAGACGGCAGCAATCACGGACACCCTCAGTTCCAAGAAGAAGAAGTTCGCTTGGACGGAACAGGCGGAGCGCTCTTTTAGGAAGCTTAAGAGCCTCTTCGCTTCCGAGGAGCAGCTGATGCACGTGAATCCGGGCAGACCCATGCGAGTAGAGACCGACGCCTCAGACAGAGCGGTGGGAGCCGTACTCCTGCAAGAAGATTCCCAAGGAAATTGGAGACCCTGTGCCTTTTACTCCCGAAAGCTCAGCAAGGCGGAGCAAAACTACACCATATGGGACAGAGAGCTGTTGGCCATCCACGCTGCCTTCAAAGCGTGGCGACACTTCCTCATAGGTGCCAAGCACACAGTGCAGGTCCGCACAGATCACAAGAACTTAGAGTATTGGCGCACGGCGAAGCTCCAGAGCCAAAGACACATGCGCTGGGCTGAATTCTTCGCGGATTTCGACTTCAGGATAGAATACATCCCGGGAGATTCCAACGTTATAGCCGACGCGTTCTCCAGGAAACTGCAATATCTCGAGGAAGCAGCGCCAGTGGCAGCCAAGCACATTTTCGCACCGCAGGCGTGGACGTGCGCTACCATCGCAGTCGACCTGGACGCGGTGCGACGTGCGTTGCAAGTAGATCGATTTGCACAATCCAAGATGGAGGCGCTGCGCAGGGGTTCGCAGAGAGACGATGAGTTCCAATTACGCGACGGGCTGTTAACTCACAAAGGTGCCCTCTACGTACCGGGCGAAGAGCTCCGCGCGAGGGTTCTGCAGCAGTTGCACGACGCCCCCAGTGCGGGCCACTTCGGCAAGGAGAAGACAATAGAACTGGTGGCCAGGGACTTTTGGTGGCCCCAGATGCGGGGAGAGATAGCGGATTACGTCGCCAGGTGTGACACTTGTCAGAGGTCCAAGCCAGTGCACCAGAAGCCAGCGGGGTTACTGGAACCGCTGGAGACGCCACAGCAACCGTGGGAGAGGGTGGCGCTGGACTTCGTCACTGACCTGCCCAGCTCCAGAGGCAAGACGGCGGTGCTGGTGGTGGTGGACCTGTTCACCAAGATGGCGCACTTCATTCCTTGCGCGAAGGTGGCGACGGCGGAACAGACCGCCAAACTCTTCATCGATCACGTGTTCAAGGTGCATGGGCTGCCACAATCCATCCTGTCCGACAGGGGGCGCCAATTTGTTTCTACTTTTTGGCGGAAGCTTCTAGGTATCCTGCATGTCAAGATCAACCTAACGTCGGCAAGGCATCCGCAGACCAACGGCCAAGCAGAGAGAGTCAACGCGATCATGCAGCAGTACCTGAGATGTTACGCCAATCAGCGCCCGGCGGCGTGGGTGGACTACCTGCCGATGGCGGAGTTTGCCTACAACAACACGAAGCACGCGTCGACGGGGGTGACGCCGTTCTTCGCGAACAATGGTCGTCATCCCAGAACCTTCCCGGGGTTCGTAACACCGGGAGAGGGGGTGACGCAAGAAGCCGACCAGTTCGCAGCAGAACTGCAAGAGGTGCACGAGGAGCTGCGGAGACATTTGGAGCTAGCCAAACAAGCATATAAGGTGCAGGCAGACAAAAACAGGAGAGTGGGAGAGGACATCCAGGTGGGGGACTGGGTATGGTTAGCGGCCCAAGCGATGCCAGCCAGGTCGTTGGCTAAGAAGAAGCTGGGACACAGGCAGCTAGGGCCATACCAGGTGGAGGCTAGGATCAACCCTGTAGCTTTTCGACTGGCCCTCCCCGAAGGTTCCAGAGTGCACCCGGTCTTTCATAGGTCGGTGCTCACTCCCTACAAGACCCCGCACAGGTTTCAGGAGTCTGAAACAGTACCGCACGCACGCACTCAGTCACCCGAGAGGGAGGGGGCGCCCAGGGCCGAACCGCTCAACGAGGTCACTGAGATCCTGGACTCGAGATGGGGGGTAGAGGGAGTAGAATACCTTCTAGCCAGAGAGGGTACCCCGGCCAGTGCCAATATTTGGGTGCCGGACTACGCTTTAGACGAACCTCTTCTGAAAGACGAGTTCCATGCACTTTTCCCGCATAGACCCATGCCAGCCGAGTATTTTGATGACTGGCTCTTTACGCCCACACTTTCAGACAGTACTTTCAGGGGCTTTTCTTCCGCCGAGGAGAGAACGCCAGACTCAAGCCCACCCAGGGGATCGTGTTCGGGGGTAGACACAGAACCCTCTTACTGGTGGGACGAGCAACCAGAGGACGACTGGCGCAAGAAATGGCTGACGGGGCCTTGGCAGGCAGCACCAGACGAAGTAGCAATGGAAGAGGGAGCCGAGAACACCTTGGGTGAAGAACCCGCATTCGAACACACATACACCGAGCTGCTAGCAGAGGACATTGAAGCAAACGAACTGTATCCTGCATCTACCTCCGAGGAGCTGCGGCTCCCACGACCTGCCTCCGAGGGCCGGGAGGGGGGAAGGGGGGGCTTCGAGGGGGGGATGGATGTCAGGGGTTCAGGGAGAGAGGCGCAGATGAGGGAGGAGACAGAGAGTGAGGGGGAAGGATTCCAGAGTGACGAGGAAGAGGATGACAATGACCCAAGATTGTCCATGAGTCCGTCCAGTGAATCGGAGGACTCCCAAAAGGGAGCCCCTCTGGTCAAGCCAAGGGAAGCTAGAGGGGGAAGCAGTCAGGAGCAGGGAAACGAAGGGGGAACCCCCAGTGGGAGTTGGAGAGTGAGACCGGCTGCTCCGCTGGAACGGAGTGAGGGGGGAGGAGTGACCAGTGTGTCAGAAGGAGCAGAACAGGAAGCAGAGAGGGGAAGGAGATCAGGGCAAAACGTCCTGCCGGAAGGGGAGGAAAGTAGTATCGAGGGCAGTGTAACTGTCGAAGGCAAGGTCAGGAGCAACGTACGCGCGCCAAGTTCAAAATGGGAGGCGCGCGGAAATGAAGAGAGTCCTGGGGAGGAGCCTGGTCCCAAAGCCCGAAGGAGGGGGGAGGAGGTGGCAGAGGACTCAGCCTCTGGAGAGTCCCGAAGGGAGAGAACACAGGGGGGCAGAAAGACCCTGCGGAAAAGGAAAGAGAGAAAGAGGTGGACCAGTACAAGCCTCTTAAACTGGTGTAGAGGGGGGACCGACTCAGAGGGTACTTCAGCGGTCTAAGCGTAACAGACGTAGAGTCACGGACCTCGGATGTAAAGCTAATAATGTTCTTCAATAAAAGCTTTTGTACATAAGCTGGAGTGGACTTTGGTCTCTTGTGAGCTGGGACCACGGGTGACTCTGACAATGTGCAACCCCCTTTGGGGGCAGAAATACAGCTAATATGTAAATCACAAAGATACAGCGCAAAGCTAGAACATAAGTTGCTCCATGATGCAAATGGCTACACGTGACACAAGTTCCCAACATGCACACTAACACAATGTATTCCTGCAAGGTCATCGCAGAACACGGTGGGAATCCAAGCTTAGTCAGCAAAAACAGCCAATGCTTATGCATATGATTGGTCTATCAACTTAAATGAGGTAATGATGTATGATTGGTGGAAACTGAAATGCTTTGTTTGAAACTTTATAAATACCACTGCCCGATCCACTGGGCGGGGTTGCAACTTTTGTGGAGCTATCCCATTGTAACCTATTGCTTTGCAATAAACAATGTTGGACTTCTACCCTCCAGTCTCCTGAGTTTTCTTTACTAGCATGAGACAGGAGATAAGGCATTTTTTGCTTACAACAGTGTGTGTGTGTGTGTGTGTGTGTGTGTGTGTGTTTATCTGGACCTGTTCCCTAAAAGAGGCACCCCAAGATCAGGATTTTAAGACTCAAGAGCTTTTCCACAAGGAAGTTTTGATGTCATAGTAGGGTTATCCCCACGTACCTCTTTGGGCAGATCTTGATGTGGTTGGTGGGGAGTCCTAAGACAGCTTTGATTTTGTGCAGATGGTTATGCTTTCAGCCCCATGGTGGAGACATGTGGCGCATCTGCTCTCATGCATCTTAGTAATGTGAAGTGCTTTTTTCTAGAGGAGCAGAACAAGAAAAAAAATGTTCTCTCCCTCTCTGCACAGTGCCCCTTCAGCGAAGCGGCAGGAGAAGCGGAGCCCCTTCCATTTATCCTCCCACTTTGCTGGAGAGGCGCTGCGCAGAGAGAGAGAGCTGTGCAGCACCCCTTTAACGAAGCGGCAGGAGAAATGGTGCTCCGTTTCTCCTGCCACTTCGCTGAAGGGGCGCTGCTCAGAGAGGGAAAGCTGTGCAGCGGCTCTCCACCAAAGCGAAGCCAGGGATCGATCCCTCTTGCTCTTCTGGCTTCAGCGAAAGCAGCGCGAAGCCTCCTGAGCAAAGCGGGAGCGCTCCCGCTGCGCTCAGGAGGCTTCGGGCGGCTATCCCTGAAGCCAGAAGAGCAAGAGGGATCGGTGCGCACCAATCCCTCTTGCTCTCCTGGTTTCAGTGAAAGGTGCACAGCCTGCATTCGCTCCATAAGACGCACACACATTTCCCCTTACTTTTTAGGAGGGGGAAAGTGTGTCTTATAGAGCGAAAAATACAGTAATTCGAGCCATTTTATTATGTGTCGTGATTTACTAATATTTTTTTGTTAAATTGCTTTGGTTTTGTAAAGAAAAGCAGGATATAATGTTTTAAATTAATAAGATAAGTCTTCTCTCTGCAGTCACCACCCCACTTAATTTCAGATTGTTGGGGAGTGGGGGGGGGAAGGGGGACCCAGAGGAGAAGCTCAGAGGGTAGATGCAAGGGTACTTTTTCGGGCATGTTCATGCAGTAAAATGAAGCCTTTTAGGAATCCAGGTCCCAAAATATAGAATCATAGAGCTGGAAAGGGCAGGAATCTTGACTAGATCATATATGACAGATGGCCATCCAACCTCTGCTTAAACGCTTTCAAGGAAGGAGAGACCATCACCTTCTAAGAGACTCTGTTGAACAGCTCTTACTGTCGGAAAGTTCAGTCGGAATGTAGCAGAGATGGAGGACTCTCATCGTTGGGCCGTGCTGTTTGGGGCTTCTGGGAGTTGGAGTCCAGCAACATCTGGAAGGCCACAGGGTCCCTACCCCTTGTATGCAAGCACCATTTGAAATGTGCCTGAAAATAGACCAGTAGAAAAATCTTCAGAGACAACAAAAAAATAGACTAGTAGCCAGTAGCTCCCTGCAACAATTTAGAGGTTGCCAGTGCTTGGGCAGCAGTGGCCAGAGTTTCTCTATTCAAGAAGGTACTGCTATTATCTCAGTTATAACTTACTGTTTCTTGATCACCGTTCAGTTTCCCCTCTCAAAGTATAAAGGTAAAGGGACCCCTGACCATTAGGTCCAGTTGTGACCGACTCTGGGGTTGCAGCACTCATCTCGCTTTACAGCGTACAGCTTCCGGTTCATGTGGCCAGCATGACTAAACCACTTCTGGCACACCAGAGCAGCTCACAGAAACACCGTTTACCTTCCTGCTGGAGCAGTACCTATTTATCTACTTGCACTTTGATGTGCTTTCGAACAGCTAGGTTGGCAGGAGCAGGGACTGAGCAACGGGAGCTCACCCCATCGCAGGATTAGAACCGCCGACCTTCTGATTGGCAAGCCCTAGGATCTGTGGTTTAGACCACAGCGCCACCCACGTATAGCTCATAACTAATTTGCTTTTGCTTTTCCCTTTTTGAACAGAATGCCCTACAGTTCCAGGTATGTTTTCTTCTTCTTTGTTCCATATGTGACAAGAAGTAAGAGTTTTAAAGGAAGATCAATTAGAAACAGCAATGCAGAAAACTGAATGCAGAGCTGGAGCTATGGGGGGGGGGTGAAGTCTCCAGAGGGGCACCATTGAGGCTCGCAGCTTGTGAGTGTGTGTATGCAAATGTGGGGTGGGTAGGTGCCAATCTGGGTCTTTGAACCGGGTGAAATAAAGGCAGAATTCACCCCTGCTTAATGAGAGATCTTCAGATGGAGGCTGGCTGTAGCATCTCCTTAGAGGAGTGGATTATTAATTCTTGGTGATGCAAATTTATAGTATACAGAGGTGCCTCGCAAGACGAAATTAATTCATTCTGCGAGTTGTTTCGTCTTGCGATCTTTTTGTCTTGCGGAGCGCGGATTCCCTGAGTATTAACAGTTGTAAGAAAAAGGAAACAAACTCGCAAGACGTTTCCCATAGGGAAAATCGTCTTGTGAAGCAACTCAAAAAATGAAAAACCCTTTCGTCTTGCGCGTTTTTCATCTTACGAGGCATTCGTCTTGCGAGGTACCACTGTACTGGTAGATTATACAGAGGAGACTCATAGGCGTGGCCTAGGGGAGGGGTAAGCCCCCTCAATCAAATAAGTAAAAAAAATTAAATGCTTCAGTAACTGAGGTCCTGCCCCACCTAATTTAAAGCCTGCCCCAACCCAATATATGCATGTATAAATTTATATGTATGTATAAATATATCTGCATTTATTACATTGCAAATAAGATTTTACCAACCCATTTAAGAGGTAAGAATTGCAATCTCTCACACACTTACCTGGGAATCATCCCAGGGGCTAACTTCAGAGCAAACCTAGAGAGAATTGGATAGCAAATAGCCTGAAGTGGATTGGGCAGGGCCCAAGGCTCATTTTGTAGGAAGAACAAGCCTCCCAGTTTATCAGCAATGCCCATTACTATTGGAGAAATGTACAGAATGTGCTTGCAGCAGCAAAATAATGAGATCTCTATATATTTGTTTTTTCAGTACCAACCTCATGTCGGTTTCAAAATAAATACTACCAGGTGAGCTGAATTTTCTCTCTCACAGCGAGAGTTCTGAATAAAAGCTTTCATTCCTGACCCTGTCGCTTGGACACACAGCAAGCACTTAATACAAGGCAATGTTCTTTTTTGTTAGCATTCAGTGTTGAAGGCCATTTTCTAGAATCATGAGGCAAACAAATTGCCTGTAGCTGGGGATGGGAGATAAATTTGATCACCATTAAAAGCTGCTCCTGCGGTATAAGCATAATGAAGCTGTGATCCGAATTGTGATTCGAAACTGCAGTTGTAAGAATCACAATTTTGAGAGAACAGGATCAGCTGAATCAGGCTTTGGGGCCCACAGTTTTGCTTGGAGGCAACTCCAACATTGCTACCTTTCGTTATTTGGATTTTCCAGACTGGGAAAACGTTTACTTCCCCCTTTTCTTCTTCTTAAAACCTAGCCTATTCAAGAAATACCAAGAAACTGCTGTTCCTTGAGGCTCATAGGCCTTTTTTTCTTGTGCAAGTTTAAAATACTCTTTGGGCATTTTCTAGAAGCAGGAGAGAAAACCCTTCTGTGATAAATCAGATAAAATCACAGTACAAGAGCAACAGTTATTTTATTTTAGTGTTTTGTTGGAAGCCGCCCAGAGTGGCTGGAGAAACCCAACCAGATGGGGGGGGTATAAATATTAAATTATTATTATTATTATTATTATTATTATTATTATTATTATTATTATTAAAACTTAGCTCTTTACTGATGCTCTTTCACGTTGTCCAATGCTTCAGCCGTGTTTACTATCCTTGCTAGGTGTAAACGAATGTAACCCGGTTCCTGTGAAAGGAACAGTTAATGCAGACGGCTGCAAAGGCCAAATCCTGATGGCAAAGTGTGTTGGAGAATGTAAAAATAAATTGATTTTGATGCTTCTTCATAGACATCTAGAATAAGCTGCTTACATTGTATTGAACAGGGGAGGTGAAGGTACCGTAGATTGTGGGGAACAATTCTGCTAGACAATCACACAGTAGAATGTAGTGATTTTTCCAGCCATTTCCGCAGCACATGGTCTTCTCGATTCAGCATGCTGCAGTGGCATTTGGACCATGGTTTTCACAGGGGACCCACTGAACAATTTGGCTGCTTCCACTGATAGGGATCGGGATCCCCAGTACATACAGCTAGAGCTGGAAAGGGACCAGTCTTTTTAATCTTTGCAGCTGTGGCTTTAAGGAATCTCCCCAAACACACTTGCTAGAAAGTGCTTTAAAAACACAGGTTCGAACCCTTAAGCACTGTTCAATTTTAAAAAGAGTATTTTTATTATCAGCTCATCACATTTTTCTCTCCTGTTTTATTCTTGTTTCAGGTATGGGGACGTTGACCGTAAATTGCTGCACAGGTATCCTTGCTGCAAGGTGAAGAAACGTATAAACAATACGTGCCCCACAGGAAAAATGGCACAGTATAAATGTCGGCACACAAATGTTGCCAGCAGCTGCCAGATTTGCGGTGGTCACTAAAGTAATCATATTTTAAATGGTTTCTAGTCCGCCCTTGCTCCGTACTCTCAAACATTAATAAAATGGGGTTTTGAGATTTCCTATGTAACCACAGCCAGTGGTTTCAAGAATTGATGCAATTAAGACAATGCCTCGATCTTCAGAAAATTCCAGAATATATGATTATCTTCCAAAATCTCAAATCGAAATGGAAAAATAAATTGTATTTTGAAATAGCTGTTCCCAGTTTTGTTGGTTTGGCAACTATTTGCACCACTAAACAGATGTGCTGTACAAACTTTCCATTGTTGTGACCTATGACATGACTGAAATAAGTTGCATCGTCAGTCTGAGTTAACTTACGGATGGGTCAGGGTTTCCCAAACTTGGGTCCCCAGCTGATTTTGGACTACAGTTACCACCATCCCTGACCCGCTAGCTAGGGATGATGGAAGTTGTAGTACAAAAACAACTGCAGACCCAAGTTTGGGAAACCTTGGGCTGGATGAAAGCATGATCCTGAAATATATTAACCAACTACTCACCTGAAAAGGAGTCCTGTTCAAAGTGAAATATGTTTACAGGAGGAAGTGTGATACAGTAAGCAGGAGGTTTCTCAAAGAAAGCTGGAAGACCACCTTGATAAATAAGCACACCTTGCAGACCTCAAAATGAAGCCATCTGAGACCCACGTACTTACGGGACCGCCTCTCCTGGTTATGCCCTGCAGAGGATATTTTGGAGGTCCCAGGTTGCAAAGTGGTTAGATTGGTCTCAACTAGGGCCAGGGCCTTTTCAGTACTGGCCCCGACTTGGTGGAACGTTCTATCACAAGAGACTAGGGCCCTGCGGAATTTGACATCTTTCTGCAGGGCCTACAAGACAGAGCTGTTCCGCCTGGCCTTTGGTTTGGATTCAGTCTGACCCTTATGTCTTCCCTCCCCTTTACGGCTTTGATCTATGGGCTACTTTTAAAATGAGGCTGCATTAATTGCATTTTAACCTGTATTTTAAATTGCCCCCCCCCCCCAATTACGTTTCTATTGTAATTTACTGGTGTTAGCCACCCAGAGCCCAGGGGAGGGTGGGGTATAAATAAAATTTATTATTATTATTATTATTATTATTATTATTATTATTATTCTGAAAGTTCATACGTAGACCATTTTCAGAAGCTTGTATCCCTAAATCTGGCCCTGTTTGTAAAGAACCAACGGCTGTTAGTTTGCATTCAATTTGCAAGTAAATGAAAGTAGTTCATTTCCTGCAGATGAATCTCAAACCGGAGAGCAGTCAATGAACAAAATAAGATCCTCGGGCAAAAATTAAGTCTGGAATCTTAAGAATCCTGTTTCTGCAGGATTGCTTTCTTGCTGGAAAACAATTCCGTTAGAAAACTCCCCTCCTGCGCAGACAGCATGCAATGCAGGAGCTTCTGATGGCATTTCCTATCATTTTGGGTCCTTGATGAATACACAGGCTACTTTCCACATAGAGAAAGCCTTAGGAGCTTAACTGGTTTAAATTATTTTTCTAAAATACGAAAGCAGGAGAACATTTCGCACGCTTGTTCCTTGCAGCCATCAAGAAAACACTTTAACTATGTTGAAGGGCAGTGGAGTAAGTCACCCTATATAACCTGTAATTGCTCCATAGCACTTCTGTAATTCTGACCATTACCGGTGTTATTAGAGTATTTGGGGGGAGGGGGGAGATTAAGGCTGCAAAGGAAAATGCAAGATAAAATGGTGATGGGCAACTTCCAATTTAAGTCATACTCAGAGGAGAAATACAGGCTGTATCTAACTAACTCGTTCCATCAGTACAGGGATTTACATAAACAAAAATCTGCTTTCTCGGGGTGGGGAGGGAAAACCCCATAACAAATTAAGGGGGTTGTTTCAAGGGGGTAGGGCTCCACTGCACAAGCAGAAATCCTTACACTGACCAGATTGGTTGGATATTGTCCACTGAAACTGACCACAGTCCAAAGATGTCTACGGTTCTACACTTGCGTATGAGATCACCTTATGACTTGCTCTGTGACACCTGCTCCAGATGATGCCTTTCTCCTTTTGACTGCCAATATAGAGCCTAGGACTTGCTGATCAGAAGGTCGGTGGTTCAAATCCCCATGATGGGGTGAGCTCCTGTTGCTCGGTCCCTGCTCCTGCCAACCTAGCAGTTTGAAAACACGTCAAAGTGCAAGTAGATAAATAGGTACCGCTCCGGCGGGAAGGTAAACGGCGTTTCCGTGCGCTGCACTGGTTTGCCAGAAGCGGCTTAGTCATGCTGACCACATGACCCGGAAGCTGTACACCAGCTCCCTCGGCCAGTAAAGCAAGATGAGCACCGCAACTCCAGAGTCGGTCACGACTGGACCTAATGGTCAGGGGTCCCTTTACCTGTATATAAAATACATTATACTGCTGCCAACACAGCTGGTCTGCTCTCTTCTGCTTATAACCAGAGTGTCTCTTACATGCATTTATGTAAGAATGGGTTAAGAAGCTCTGAACCTGTGTGTGCTACCTGCGGCCCCCCAGGTGTAGCTGGTCTCCCAGCTGGCATCATCCCTGTACACTGGCTTTACTGGCTGGGGCCGAAGGAAGCCAAAGTCCAACAGCAACCCCCGGAGGACCACAGGTTCAGCATCCATGAACTCACTATAGGCAACCTTCAGGAAGTTGTTCAACATGACAATACCTTATTCCCACGGACAAGAGCAGGTATAATGACATAGCAAAGCTGCCAAAAACAGGCTTCTCAATGGCCTCAACGGTGTTGTTCTTCCTATGGATCAGAGTGTTCCTGCCAATCTCTACACCAGGGTTTCCCAAATGTCGGTCTCCAGCTGTTTTTGGACTACAGTTCCCATCATTCCTGACCACTGGTCCTGCTTAGCAAGGAATGATGGAAGTTGTAGTCCAAAAACAGCTGGAGACTCAGGTTTGGGAAAGCCTGCTCTACACCATGGCTTCGCAAAACAGATAAAAAGACTCAGAAGACAGCCATAATTCCAAGCAAGGAGGAATCGATTGCAACCAGGAGGCTATTTCAGGCAGTCATTTCTCAGGCAAACATAGTGCATGTTCCATCCTTTGTTAATAAAATGTCATTCTGAGAATGTGGTTATTATTTTATAATACTTTCAACACACTATTAAATCCTTATCACCTTCATCTTCATGAGGAGCCTGCAGTTTTATTCCCATTTTACAGATGGGCAAACTTGGAAAGACAGACCAATTTTAGCGAAGTTATGGTTGGGGGTGGCGTCAACCCAACTTTCCCAGCTCAAAGACCATCTTAGCCACATTGTTAAGCAACATCTACTTCAATGAACACTAGACACTTTTCCATCACTCAGGATTTCTTCACGTTTTTTCACCTTGGCATCAAACCCATTGAAAATGGTGTCTGCAAGGCAGCATTCTACCCAGCAGCTGTCTGAATGCAATTTCCCATGTGGTTTGACAATCAGGATGAGAAACACACACATACCGCATGTACCCATGTCTTTGGCTATCTGCTTGGAGTTCCAGAGAGTATTACTGTCGTGGAGAGAGGCTTTCAATAGCTACCATCATATTCAGTGCTATCTGATTTTCCTTATCCTTGAGCATCTAACTCTTATAAGAATTTTAAGGTCTCAAATATAGAAAAAATATTCATAAATACACACATATCTAAATATGTATAAACCATGTGTCTGAAATAGTACAGGAGAGGAATCCTGAAGCCATTTCGACTCTCCCAATGACCTCAAATATTCCTCTGCAGCAAGGGAGGGAAATGGGGAAAGGTTTCCCATTGTCTTTTCGCTTACAAATCCTGTCTTTGTGTATGAATAGGGTGAGCCTGGGACCTGGATTCAGGAACTAAAGTTTTAACCATCACAAAAGAATGGCCAGGCTGCCAGGTAATGCAACCAGAGACCATTATCAGGTATCCTGGCAGACAGGATATCTGCTGCAGACCACCTCCTATGGTTTATGTATGATGATTTTGGGGTGGTCTTTGGCTAATGTCAAAAGTCTTTAAAGGTTCCAGCACACTTTAAGTTCAGGGTCTCTCCCTCCTTGGAAGGAGCGGAGGGAACTCTGTTGCAAGAGAAAAATTAATATCTGCCTTGCTTTCCACTGGATCCTGCTTCCACCCATTCTTCTCTGACCAATCATGGACTAAGGGGACACAAGAGTCCCATTGGAGAGTTCGGCAGCAAAAGCCAAACCCCAATTTTTACATCAAAACTCTGACTGATCTTTCCACTTTGGCCTGTCCATCTAATATGGAATATATTAGATGGTCCCATTGATATTCAAGTAGCACCAAGCATTGCACATTAAATTTACATCCTAATTTCTGCAAGGCAAGGGACGCTTTTGAGACCTTTCCTTTCTTTTCTTTTCTCTTCATCAATTTCTTCAAATAAGTCTTTGGGAAATAGATATTAGCCAGCTGAAGTTTGCTATATATGTCCGAGGGCCCTGAACGAGAACCTGTCATATCCATATCTTAAGTTCAATGCAGGTATATGCACCGATCTCAGGTCACAGGACCACAACCTAGCAACATTTGTGCTGGGAATAAGCAGCACTGACTTCACTGGGACTGCAACTGTCAAGCATTCGGTATGCCTAAATGCATCTGTTTTTCCGTGTAGGCTCCATTCTAATTTTTTCTGTAATTATGTTAAGCACTTACAAACGTCCGTACATTCAGAAGAATTTGCATCCAGCGTGCCGGCATGTGAAATGCTTTAAACATGCCCCAAATCTCCAGAAATTTCCCAGATTTTAATAACCCCCATCAGCTCCTGTTGCATTCGCCCCTCCACGGGCCCCAGCAAAATGAAGCCCCCGTTCTTCGAGACAACCTATGTTTTCCCTCTAGAAGCAAGGGGGTTGTTTTCCCAACACCGTTTGTTTCAAGCGAGAACCGCACCATTTAAAAAACTGCACCCACTCTCGGTAGTGTGTTTCAATTTGCTTCCTTTCATGTGTTTGATTTCCATATTCCAAATATAGCACTTAAAATACATCTTATGTTACCTGCTGCTGCTGCTGTTTTCTTTTTTAAAAAACCAACCCATAATGAAACTTCAATTCTGAAGCAAGTTCTGTTAATTATCCTGCTACACTGTATATTGAAAAATACACATTTCACACGTCTGCGCATAGTTTTGGTCAGAAATAGGCAAAACCTGGAATCTAGAGTGCTGTACGTTGATATTTCAAGGCTCAAATTCTGTTTATGTGGAAGAGTCGAGTCCTGCTGTGAACTACAGACACATCCACAGTCTTGCTCATTCCGGAAGATTCCATGGCCTCTTTCTGAATTCTTAAGAGGACAGACAAGTCACACAGATATGGTTGGTTGGTTGCTTTTTCCTTTTTTTTCCTTTTCAAAGGCTTGATTATTTCTGCTGCCCATTAGCACGGTCTTAACATATTGCACAATGTTTAGTTATAAAAATGTCTTCTGCATCAGGCAGAAAGAAAGGGAGAGAGTTTCTGAAGCAGGTGCTACTGCATAGCATCTTCTGTCACCAGAGGTACGTGGTTGTTTAGGTGGCCATCTTGAACTGGGACCTACAAAGGAGAAAGCGAAGAAGAAGAAAAAAGTCACTTTATTCGTTCTATCTGTTTTTCATTTACTGCCGCCCGCTTCCTCGCATCTGCCTAATATTTTTCCACAAATAAACCCCATAATTGCAGCAGGGAACTCGTTTGGCCGCAGTGTTGCATCAATCCCTCAATCTCAGCAGCAGGCAGTGAACTGAGGCATAGGGGATTTTCTGTATTTATTTCACAAGATAAATCCACCCGGTTGTAATAAAACTTCAAAACAGTTCACAAAAGAATAATAATAATAATAATAATAATAATAATAATAATAATAATAATGGTCTCGGGGGGGGGGGAGTTCTCTGATGCTTTTTTAAAAAGAAATTCTAGGTGCCAAAATTCTAACAGATCAGAAAAGACTATTTATGTACACAGCTACTGCCGCTCAGATGTTATTGACCCAGAGATGGAAAGAAGACAGAGTCCCGACCAGAGAAAGAATGGTAGATAAAGTTGATGGACTATGCCGAAATGGCAAAAATGACCGAAAGAATCAGAAATCAGGAAGACCAAAATTTTAATCAGGAATGGGGAAAATATATAATTCACCTTAAAAACCACTGTAAACAATTAAAATTGTTAGTAGGATTGGAATAACACTTGCAGCTTTATGTTGAATTTGGGGTATAATGGAGTTTTAATAGATTTGGATTAATAGACAAGATGCAGGAGGAAAAGGTTAATATAAGGACCCTCAAAGGGGAGGAGGGAAGCTGAGGAGATTCTTCGGAATTCCCTTTCTATGTTGGTTGTTTGATAATTGTTTGTAAATTTTTAAAATCTGAAAAATAAATTCTTATTATTTTTAGAAGTTCTCTGAATAGCCAAGTTTCCGGAGTAAACTTCATATTTTGATGCCAGGATTTTTCTCTCAGTGGACTAAAATTCAACTGTGCCTCAAGTTTTTAGCCAATAATTAAATATTTGCTGGAAAATCTTTATGGACCAGACAAAAGACTCCCTTTCCAGCTGCAAATACCAGATCTTTGTAAATCTGGAATTCCTCACTCCAGCTCTTGGAATTCTGTTCCGGATGCAATCTAGCTTATCTGAGATTCTAAAACCCTAGATCAGATCCAAAGAACATTTTGCCCAATTTTTCATTTCACTGGGTTCAGCATAGGGATAATCTGCCTTCCCTAGAGCCCATGGGTCATGAACCAACGAAAATATATATGGGAGTGTTTCCCCTCCCCCCCAGTTGGTACCAACGATTGTTAAAAAGAAAGAGTATTGGGTAGAAGATCTGGAAACATCAAAACCAGATTGCACGAGTTTCACAACTCGAAGAGCAAGTGTATCCCTGGACCTTCCTTTCTGGTAGAGAGGAGTTATTATTCTCTCTATTGGTTCCTTTTGCCAGATCTAGAGGATGTTGTTGTTGTTGTTGTTTAGTCGTTTAGTCGTGTCCGACTCTTCATGACCCCATGGACCAGAGCACACCAGGCACTCCTGTCTTCCACTGCCTCCCGCAGTTTGGTCAAACTCATGCAGGTAGCTTCGAGAACACTGTCCAACCATCTCGTCTTCTGTCGTCCCCTTCTCCTTGTGCCCTCCATCTTTCCCAACATCAGGGTCTTTTCCAGGGAGTCTTCTCTTCTCATGAGGTGGCCAAAGTCTTGGAGCCTCAGCTTCAGGGTCTGTCCTTCCAGTGAGCACTCAGGGCTGATTTCCTTCAGAATGGATAGGTTTGATCTTCTTGCAGTCCATGGGACTCTCAAGAGTCTCCTCCAGCACCAGAATTCAAAAGCATCATAGCGGCAATTAAAATTCCCTGTTTAGGGAAGTTTTTAATGTTTAGTGCTGCATTGTGTTTTTAATATTTGATTGGGAGCCGCCCAGAGTGGCTGGCGAAACCCAGCCAGATGCACGGGGTATAAATAAATAAATAAATTTATTATTATTATTATTATTATTATTATTATTATTATTATTATTATTATTAACCAAGGGGGGAGTATGATGAGAAGAACTGAGCAGAATACATCTTCATGGGAGATTTTTGGAGATTAGCCTCTTTTGACAGAGCTGGCTGGACAATATTTCAAATAATGAGGGGTGTTATTGCTCTGCAGAATTGCCAATCTCCATCCCAGGGCTACTATTATTTCCAGCTCTAAAATCTTCCTTTAGAAGTAATCTCAGTTTTTCTGACTCCTTGGTCTAGGCTAGCATTCTCAGTGGCTTTATAAAATGAAATATTGGAAGCGGAAGTACACTCAATAAGCATACACAAACAGCTGCATAATCTGGCTTCCTTGAGGCACTTTGTAGCCTGTCTGAGTTGAAAGTACTTTATAATGGTCTGGATCACGTCCCCATTTTAATTCCACTGGGCTGCCAGTAATGGCAAGTGTGTGTTCTATTATTCTCAGCCCTAAGGACGCCATCTATTATTATTATTATTTTTTAATTCTTTGGCATGCAAAACACGTATTTAAGCACTGAGAGCCGTTCCTCAGAATACACTTACAGATGTAGATTTATGAGAGCCCAGTCTGAAACGGCAGCAGATGATTTCCACTATGAATCCCCCAATGCCGTGTAAAATTCCTGCAAAAGGGAGAACAATTTGGACGTGTGGAAATGCTGCTCTTTCGTTATTCACGTAGCTTTGCAATCAGTCATAAAATGGGCAGGATATAAATAAAATTTATTATTATTATTATTACTGGCCGGGGTGTGTATCGTCCCTGAAAAATTTTCTCGTTCTCCTAAGGCAACGATCCCTTGCGATGTCATCTAGCGGGCTCAGGGAACAGCCCATGATATCATGTGCTGTGTTCACCACCCTCTGTAAAGACTTTCTGTCCATGGCTTTCAAGCCGACTTACCACACTGTGATACAATAGGAGAGGACACTTTTCTATTGTGGACCAGTAGAAGGAGGTCATCAATTGTTGTTTAACATTGTTCTTTCACAAGACCCTGAGGAAATGGGGTCTCTGTTGGGCCTTCCTAACCACCTGAGTGATAATGTTTTTCCAAGTGAAGTCTTCACTAAGGTAAACTCCCAGGAATTTAAAGGAAGAGACTCTCTCCTCATTCACACTCTATGACTGGGACCATTCAGATGTTGCTAAACTACAACTCCCATCATCCTGGGTCACTGGATAAACCTAAGCTGATTTAGGTTTAGGCTGATGGAGTTGGGAATCTGATGATATCTGGAGGGCCACAGCTGCATTTCAGGTACACATTTAAAACAAGAACACCTGGAAATGCAGCATGTGAGAGTTCTGAAATTCTCCTGTGGTTAAGAAGTGTGTGGCTGTTCTCCCATGTGACAACAACAACAACAACAACTTTATTTGTACCCCGCCCCTCTGGCTGGGTTTCCCCAGCCACTCTGGGCGGCTTCCAACAGAATATTAAAATACAATAGTCTGTTGTTGTTGTTTAGTCGTTTAGTCGTGTCCGACTCTTCGCGAACCCATGGACCAGAGCACGCCAGGCACTCCTGTCTTCCACATGGAAATGCTGCTCTTTCATTATTCACGTAGCTTTGCAATCAGTCAGTAGTCTATTAAACATTAAAAGCTTTCCTAAACAGGGCTGCCTTCAGACGTCTTCTAAAAGTCTTGTAGTTGTTTTTCTCTTTGACATCTGGTGGGAGGGTGTTCCACAGGGCGGGCACCACCACCGAGAAGGCCCTCTGCCTAGTTCCCTGTAACCTCACTTCTCGCAGTGAGGGAACCGCCAGAAGGCCCTCGGAGCTGGACCTCAGTGTCCGGGCAGAACGATGGGGGTGGAGACGCTCCAATACCACTGATTTAAAAGCAGTGACACTGTCGTCAGCAGGGTGGGAGTTAGGGAACAAATTACAAAAAGGGGGGAAGAGAGGGAGAACCTACTCTTGTTTATGCCGTGGAGGGAGGGAAAAGTTTGAATAGCAAAAGGAGGATACAGGACCTTGATAGACTTAATGAAACCCTTGAAACATAATCTGAGTTCATACCTGTCGTCGAAAAGATTCCTCCAATGATGCCACAAAGCCTCACTAAAAACTGCCAAAAGGGCATGTGTTCTTCTGTCACCGTCACCATAAGGGAACTGATGTCGTATTTCATGAAAATCCCGGACACTCCATGACTGCCAGCCGCGTGGTTTATCACTCTTTCCTAGCAACAGGGGGGAAAGCCGGACACAATTTAGGAACTTTAGATCGTGCGCAAGCAAAGACAGAGTATCTCGCTTGTACAAGACAGGAAAACAGAGCTTGTGAGCATCTTCTTGGCAACAGTGAGGTGGCACTGAATGAAATGTTATTTAGTGAGGGTGGCAAAACTCGCACCTTGTTGGCGCCAATCAAGCAAGCAATCGCTCATTTTATTTGCACACCTCCTTTCCAGAGTTAAAACTGTGCTCAAGGCAGCTTACAACACACACAAAAATTACATAATTTAAGCGTAACAAATGTAGCTTTTGTCAATGATAATTTGTTTGCTGTTTTAATAAATAAAACAGAGAAAAACACACAGCAAAATTGAACAATTTCTACATCAAACGTAAGATCTAGAATAAAGATACAAAAAAATTAGTATCAGTAAATAACACCCCAGCCCAAGAGTCTGTTCGGCAGCCTCAGCTTTTGTAGTTGGAGTCAGTCCAGGCCAGGAGGAAAAGGCCTGCAAAGCAGGGAACAGGTCTTCCAGGACTAACAGCCAAGATGGTCTCTTGCCTCAGTTTTGTTCAGAGAAGACTTGCCAAAATTAACAAACATGACTGAGTTGGCTCCATTAATTTCAGTGGGTATTGACTACCACCTTTCAATGGCATTTAAAGCTTTAGGGAGAGCTTGAATTTGTGAATTTTTGGAAAAAGAAAATCAGGTCACAATATAACGAGAGAGAGATTTTATTGATACATATTTTTTGAACAAGATTTGTATACAACTTACACCGGCATTCCCCAAGTTATCGTCCCACACAGACTTACCCTTTCTGTTACTGAAAACTGATGGGTTTCCGCTGCAATTTTATACGTATGAAGTTTCGTTGGCACAACAGTGATAAAGTACTGGAACATCTGGTTGTCTAAAAGGCAAAAAAAAAGGGTACCTATTGAAACAAGACTCCCTATTTGGGAAAGAAACAGTCGGCACAGACTTGCAGGCACCAATGTGATTCGAGGTGGGTCGCAGCGTTTTAAAAACAAGCAAAAACTTTCATAAAGGCAACCAGCTGAACCATAGCCCAATACTGTGGTTTGCAACATACAGGCACGGCCCCGCACAGGTCTGCATTCTCAGAAGATCTGAAGAATCATAGAGTAGGAAGGAAGCAGCCCTGCTAGATTAGACCCAAAGCCAATGTAGCCTGGATGCCTCTGGGTGCCAGCTTCTGGAAATCTCAAGTTGGGTGGTGCCTGTGGGCTGGTTGGCCACTGTGAGAACAGGATTGTGGGAAATCATGGGCCTTTGGCTGGATCCAGGAGAGCTCTTCTTGCGTAGCATCTTATTCTCACAATGGTAAACCAGAGGCCTATTGGAAGCCCTACTGAGTCCACCTTAACCCGTGGTTCCCAATGTGGGGCACACGCCCCAAAGGGGAGCAATTTAATTTTTAAGGAGGGCAATTCGAGAACGTTTAGACCAGCCTTTCTCAACCTGTGGGTCCCCAGATGTTGTTGAACTACAACTCTCATCACCCCTACCTAGCAAGGCCAGAGCTCAGGGATGATGGGAGTTGTAGTCCAACAACATCTGGGGACCCACAGGTTGAGAACCGCTGGTTTAGACCAAGTTAATAGCCTTTTAGGCTTCCTCCACGTGAATAGGCATTCACTTTTTGAATAATAAGAATTATATGCCATGGGGAGGGGGCATCAGGATTTGCCGATCAGAAGGTCGGTGGTTCGAATCCCCGCAACGGGGTGAGCTCCTGTTGTTCAGTCCCTGCTCCTGCCAACCTAGCAGTTCGAAAGCACGTCAAAGTGCAAGTAAATAAATAGGTAACGCTCCAGCGGGAAGGTAAACGGCGTTTCCGTGCGCTGCTCTGGTTCGCCAGAAGTGGCTTAGTCATGCTGGCCACATGACCCGGAAGCTGTATGCTGGCTCCCTCGGCCAATAAAGCGAGATGAGCGCCTAAACCCCAGAGTCGTCTGCGACTGGACCTAATGGTCAGGGGTCCCTTTACCTTTCGTTTAGGTGGGACATGGCCAAAAAAAGGTTAGGAACCACTGGCCTAAACCCATCGTGATTAAAAGTATTGGGTTATTTGCTAAATAAATTTATATGTGTGGTTTTTTTGTATCTCTTTCACACACGCACACACAAAATATACTTCTGAATCAGTAAAAGGCTCAACCAGAATTTAAATACACTTTAGTCTTTATAATATTTGAATTTTATGGCTGCCCAGAGCCTCTTCTTTGAATGGGATAAAAAAACAACAACCTCATAAATAATACCAACAACTATTAGGATTATTTTGAGCTGGGGTTTGATGGTGGGGTGGGCTTTCATGTCAAAAGTGCACTGTTAAAAGTTAAGTGAAGGTGGATTTTTAATGACTGAAAGAAAGACAAGAAAATCAAGCATGCAGTAGGAAATAAAAACTGTAAAGTAAGGCTGAACGGAACGTTTTATTTTACTTTTTAAAACTGCCTTTCGATATTGCTTCGACTCAGGGCAGTTTACAGCCGATACAATTGAGAAAAATACCCCCCCCCATCACATTCTACTAAGAATTCGGGGAACATAAATAATGTAAGAAGACATTGCTAAAAATCGAAAAATATGAAAGATACTTTTCCGTGAGGTGAGTGACACTTACGATCTGATGCAATCTTTTCAGTGCCATCTAAAGGATTGATAACCCCCGTGATGAGCTCCCCAAAAGACAAGTGATCTATCCGGTGGGAGAAGTTGTACGCTGAAAAACGGAACAGAACAAAAGTCGCAGAGTTAGCAGCGCTGCTTAGCTTCCCCCAATAGCGGCTGAAGGAAAGTATTTCTTTCTGCACATGTTTTTGCACAAACCGCTCCAAGCTGAAATATTCCTAGGATGTTCAGTTCATAGTTAGTTCATACAAAGAATTCTGACCTGTTCTTAATACATGGCTGACCACATGTACGGAACAAGTGTTGCTAGAGCAATCATTGGTAATAGTTTAACAAGGAGGTTTTCACGCCGGTCCAATTCTGTGTTCCCTTTCCCAGCCTTTGGTCTGGGATTAATGCCTATATGTAACCTTTGCTTTGTACTTGTGTTAACCAATCAGCAACAAGCACATATGTGGCAATGCTGTAATATTCAATAAAAGAGACTCCTCGAGACATGCTCGACACATGCCTCCCAGATGACACCTGCTACTCGTCTGTCGTTTATTTCAACCCAACAAGCGGCCGTTCTGTTTCAAGTTATGCAGTCCCTGAGAATTTCACTCTAAGCTAAACAACTTCTAACAGATAACTTCAAGCAAGTGAGGCTTCTAACTTCCTTTTAAAAGCGTATTTTAAAAAGGTTTCTTTAAACCCCCACAGCCCCGCACAAAGCGATGACCCAAAGTCAAAACACAGAGCTCATATATACATATATATGTATGTTTATGTATGGTATAACAGCCGCTAGAACCCTTATAGAAAGGAACTGGAAGAATGAAACACTCCCAGAGATTGCAGATTGGCAGATACTCATTTTCGAATATCTACAATTAGCAAAACTGTCGCGATCAGTTAGAGGAATATCGAAACAAAAAACAACTAGAGAATGGATGTTATTTAAGAATTATGTAAAACTCTATTGTATAAATAACTTCATATCAGCAGAAATTGAGTGATATTTGTAAAGAAAAAGATCAAAGGAGTGTATACAAAGCAAAAAGGAATGATATTATACAGTGTAAACCTGTGTAAAAAAGAATGTTATCTCAAACAGTATAATGAGAAGGATGGGAAAGATTATGCTGATGAGTACTTTTACTATGTAAATAACTTTGTCTCTCTTTTTTAAAATTCGATTTGTTTCTTATCTTTGTTACTTCTTTATTATTTTCTTTATAATTTTTTTTACTTGTTAAGAGATAGTACATAATGTTTGTATAGACATGCAAATCTTTTAAATCAATAAAGAATTGTTCGTTCAAAAAAGAAACAAACACAGAGCTCAAGTGTCTACAGTCTTCCAGAATGCAAAAATGGATGCAAATATTTACGCTAACGTCAAACTGCTTATAAGGAAAGAGAGGATTTGGCACAGCCTTACCGTGAGCAGGATGGTCAAATAAAGAACGACTAAACAACACGGCAGTCATTGTGTTTCAGAATATTAGATGGCTCAGTTCAGTCTGAAACCGTGGATGAGAGCCAACAAACTGAAGCTCAGTCCAGATAGAAGAGGTGCTGTTAGGGGGTGGTTTCCTAGATCGGATGGGTCAGAGATCGCCTGCTCTTGATGGGGTTACACTTCCTCTGAAGGAGAAGGTTCATAGCTTGGGGGTGCTCCTGGATCCCTTGCTATCGCTCGAGGCTCAGGTGGCCTCAGTGGCCCAGAGTGCCTTCCATCAGCTTTGGCTGGTGACCCAGTGTAATGGTTCTAAGGGGGTTACTTGTGCGTAAGTTGCCTTCAGTTTTAGTTATATTGCCTGCCCAACCATGCCTTGGCTGACAGCTCACACTCCGTGGCCGGTCAGTCACTTGCAGAATCTGCCAGTGGGCGTTTCTTGAACCTCTTCCAGCATAAGAGCTGTTTGACGCCTAGTCTCCTCCTACTTTCCCTGCGCGGAACCCGTCTGCGCAAGTACGGGGAAGGCAGGGGCGTGTCAGCGCTCTCTCCACTAGTCTCTGGTGAAGGGTCTTGGACACCTGTCTCCAATTCCTCCATCTCCCTCTCTTCTCTACTGGTGTTACGCTGAATTCCTTCCCCCCCTGCTGGTCCCCTCTCCGGCATCGCTCTGGAGCCCTGCCTCCGCCTCTCACTCTGATGTCAAATCAAAATCAAATTTATTTATTTACAGCTATTAGCCCATAAAATCACTCTGATGTCAGTTCCCTGACACCCAGCAATGCCCCTATCTGGACAGGGATAGCCTAACTACGGTTGCCTATGCTCTGGGAACCTTAGGGTTAGATTACTGCAATGCGTTATACTTAGGGTTGCCTCTGGAGACGGTTCAGAAACTTCAGCTAGTGCTGGAAACAGGAAGAAATCCCAACGAAAGAAGAATGGAGAATGAAGTTGATGGAATACGCAGAATTAGACAAGCTAACGGGCAGAATTCGGAACCGGCGAGACCAGAGATTTACCGAGGACTGGGATAAATTTACAGAGTATATTAAGAAGATATGTGAAGGTCAATTAACGTTTGTAGGTTTTCAAGAAGCTCTGGGATAATAATGGAAAGAAACGTTGTTTTATAATAATTGTTAAGATTGATTTGGTTAAGAAAACAAAACAATATAGATGCAAGAAATGTGAATAATTGTGAAAACATGAAAATTTCCAGATAGACTGAAGGAAGTCTGAAAGTGGAAAGATTAGATGTGGATGTATAATTCAAATGGAATGTTTTTTTTTCTTTATTATTTATTGTTAAATTTGAAAAATTTATAAATAATTTTTTTTTTTTAAAAAAAAAGAAACTTCAGCTAGTGCAGAATTCAGCGGCCAGGTTGCTCACCGGAGTAAGATGGTTTGAGAATGTTACACTGATCCTGGTCCAACTGCACTGGCTACCAATTAGTTTCCAGGCCCAATTCAAAGTTCTGGTTTATACCTATAAAGCCTTAAACGGCTCAGGACCGCAATATCCCAAGGACCGCCTCTTTCCATTTGAACCTACCTGGACCCTGAGTTCATCTTCTGAGGCCCTTCTTCATCTGCCTCCTCCTCAAGAGGTCCGGAGGGTGGCAACACAAGAACAGGGCCTTCTCTGTAGTGGCTCCCCGTCTGTGGAATGCTCTCCCCAGGGAAGTTTGCCTGGTGCCTTCATTGTACACCTTTAGGCACCAGGCAAAAACGTTCCTTTGTAACCAGGCCTTTGGTTGATCTTATTGACTTCCTATGCCCTTTTAAAATCTGACTCTTTTTTGGGGGGGGGAGTTATTGGGTTGTTGTTTTTATTTGCATTACAGTGGACCTTGGTTTAAGAAAAGTCCTGTTTACGAACAATTTGGTTTACTAACTCCACAAAACCGGAAGTAGTGTCCCAGTTTGCAAACTTTACCTTGGTCTTAGAACGGAATCAGAACGCTGGAAGGGCACTGGCGGCGGGAGGCCTCATTAGGGAAAACGTGCCTCAGTTTAAGAATGATTTTGGTTTAAGAACGGACTTCTGGAATGGATTAAGTTCGTAAACCAAGGTACCACTGTATATATTTTGTGGTTTTATATTTTGGTTTTATTTATATATATATATATTCTGTGAACCGCCCTGAGACCTCTGGGTATAGGGTGGTATATAAACTCAAGAAATATTAATAAATAATAATAACCAGGTCTTTCTACCCACCGATCCCTCTTGTTCCCCTTTACGAAATTTCAATGTTATGGATCGCCGTTATTAAAACAGGTAAAGGGGTGCACCTGGTTTCATTTTAATCCGAATGCCAATGACCACACAGAAGATGGAAGTTGAGAAGGGGGATTATTAATGGAAGGAAATTGCTAATTGATTACAACCATATATGGAATGCAAGAGGGATTCAAAAAGAACTTGCAATTTTCTTTACGGAGTGCTTGAAAGAATAAACTTTGTGAAATACTGGGATGATTTGTAACGTTGCCAGCTAAAGAGAGCTCTAGTTCTGATTTATGATGGCTTTGGTGAGACGTCAGCTTGTTAGAAGAAACAAGGAGATAAACACTGAAAGTAAGCCAGAAGTCGCGGCCCGACTTCTTTCCGCTTTCGGTCTCAAAGAGGCAAAATGAAGCTGTGACAAACCTAGAAATGAGCTTTCGAAGGAGGGGCCATGTTGAAGAAAATTGACTGATCACAACATGAAGGAAATGAAGAAGGTAAACAAATATTTCACACAGCTACAGGATATAAATTCCCTCTGCAAGTTAATGGATTTATTAAACACGATCGAAAGTCATCACATCAGTGGCTGCTAGAACAAAGGATTAAGATCGGAATTGTGGAACTTGGATTAAGAAAATTGGCGCAGGATCAAGAAATAACATCAACTCCTGATAGCCGGAACACAGGAAGTCATCCAAAAATGTTTAATTCGGAACTGTTTAATTGGCTCCTTTGATTGTATTGTAATTTGATATGATTTGGCATTGTATTAATGTGGCCTCCATTGGATTGTTATGAATGAAAAATTAATTTTAAAATAAGAAGTTGGGTAGGGGGTGGGCAAGGGACAGATTTATCCATGAAAGAAGGGAGGGAGAGAGAGGTGTTCATCATCATACAAAATGACACATACACACCCAAGCCATTACAGTGGTACCTTGGTTCTCAAATGCCTTGGTACTCAAACAACTTGGAACCCAAACCCGGCAAACCCAGAAGTGTTCTGGTTTGTGAACTGTTTTCGGAAGCTGAACGTGCTCCATTTTGAGTGCCACACTTCTGTTTTGAGTGTTACGCTGACGTCTGTCTGTTTTTGCTATTTATTTTGCATTTTTGTGGCTTTTTTGTTTTGTTTCTGTGACTGTGTGGAACCCAGTTCAGCTACTGATTGATTGTGTGACTGCAGTCCATTGTTTATTGCTTTTATTTTATGGATCAATGGTCTCGTTAGATAGTAAAATTCATGTTAAATTGCTGTTTTCAAAAGTCTGGAACGGATTAATCCATTTTGCATTACTTTCTATGGGAAAGCATGCCTTGGTTTTGGAACGCTTTGGTTTTGGAACAGACTTCCAGAACGGATTCGGTTTGAGAACCAAGGTACCACTGTGTCTGTCCAACAAAACCTGGTGTCAGCAGTAGGTCTGAACTGGTCCGAAAGACGCAGGCAGAGCTCTTTGAATGTGCCACATTGCATACGGAGTATTTCAAAATGTTTTTCTTCTAGACATATTTGCCCCAAACATCTCATAACTAACAATCTATTCACGCAAGATCACAAAAGGGACTCACATTCATGGCTCACAAGGGCTGCCAAGTGCGCATGGCCTCTTGGGTGGGGAATTGCCCTAAGGAAAGAGAGAAAAAGAGGGAGGAGGGAACAAAGTTTCAGAATCAAAAGGATGCGATAAGAAGGGCAAACTTCAATAGGCAGAGCAAAGTACCACTTACAAGGGGACACAGCCATTTGGAGACCAGCACACCTTGAGATCGCGAGAATCACTACCCCCTGGTGTATACAGAAGAGCAGCAGGCAGCCAAAGACCAAACGTTGCTCAGTGGAGCCCATGGAATAAGTCTATTCTGCCAAGGCAGTTTTGTCTAGCATTCAAAGTGCATGGCAAAACTGCTGCCAGATGCCATCAATGTAATTCGGTGTAAGCATTTTAGGAATCTGGTAAATGAAATTTTCACTGTGCCTGGCTTGTTAGTGGACATACTCCATACTGGCTACTCTTAATCGTGAGTAACCAAAATAATAAATAATAATTTATTTGTACCCCGCCCATCTGGCTGGGTTTCCCCAGCCACTCTGGGCGGCTTCCACAAAGAACAAAAATACACTAAGATGTCACACATTAAAAACTTCCCTGAACAGGGCTGCCTTAAGATGTCTTCTGAATGTCAGGTAGTTGTTTATCTCTTTGATATCTGGTGGGAGGGTGTTCCACAGGGTGGGTGCCACTACCGAGAAGGCCCTCTGCCTGGTTCCCTGTAACTTGGCTTCTTGCAGTGAGGGAACCGCCAGTAGGCCCTCGGGGCTGGACCTCAGCGTCCGGGCAGAACGATGGGGGTGGAGACGCTCCTTCAGGTATACTGATCTGAGGCCCACTCCAGAGGGTCATGTCCCTGCCCACCCATCCCCAAAGCAGGGAGGGTTGTGTTGCATGGGGCTACACCAGCAGAGTTCTTGCTGATGCAATATCCCTTTGCCCAATTTTCAGTGATTCGCAAACTTGAGCCCCATATGGTACAGCCCACACCATGCACAGGGGATGAAGGAGAGATCCCATCAAGGAAATAAACAGCTATCAGACTTTTAGAAGACATCTGAAGGCTGCCCTGTATGGGGAATTTTTTAATGACTAATGTTTTACCATTTTTAATGCGCTGTAAGCTGCCCAGAGGGGACGCGGGTGGTGCTGTGGGTTAAACCACAGAGCCTAGGACTTGCCAATCAGAAGGTCGGCAGTTCGAATCCCCACGACGCGGTGAGCTCCCGTTGCTCAGTCCCTGCTCCTGCCAACCTAGCAGTTCGAAAGCACGTCAAAGTGCAAGTAGATAAATAGGTACCACTCCGGCGGGAAGGTAAATGGCGTTTTCATGCACTGCTCTGGTTCGCCAGAAGCGGCTTAGTCCTGCTGGCCACATGACCCGGAAGCTGTACGCCGGCTCCCTCGGCCAATAAAGCGAGATGAGCGCCGCAACCCCAGAGTCGGTCACGACTAGACCTAATAGTCAGGGGTCCCTTTACCTTTAAGCCGCCCAGAGTGGCTGAGGAAACCCAGCCAGATGGGCGAGGTATAAATATTAATGATGATGATGATGATTATGATTACTATATCAGTTGCTTGAGCTGCCCTCTGCCAACACAACCACTGGACACAACCCTAACGCTAAAGGTCTGAGAAAAAGAACATTATTCACAGTGGGGAAACAAGCATGTGATTTGAGATTCCTCGGTGGAAGGTTAAACAGAAAGTTAGGAAATCAGCATAGCACTTTGGCAATCGTTCTGTCAGCTTGCCCAACAGAATGATCCACCCTCCGCAGCGTAATGTTCTGGAGGTTTTCCAGACCTCACTGAGCCAATTTTAGAGGGTGGGGTGAGCCCTGTAGTGCTAGTGAAGTCCTTGCCCACATTTTCGCAAGCAGGACCACCAGTTTTTTGACTCCCATCCCAAGGGGTTCACAGGTAGATATTCAAAACGTCTAATCTTGAGAGGAGAAAAATCCCAAAGGGCTTTTTAAAAAGTCAAAAGCAGTGTTATAAAAAAAGGGGGATGGGAATCACCTCAGGGTCAGGGTTTGAGCCCCACGTACAACAAAAGATTCTTGCATTGCAGGGGCTGGGCAAAATGAGGAAGGACACAATCATAGCTTTCCAGGTCTAAAAATCTATGATTCTATGAATTTGTTTCAAGGTGGACATGTGTATGATCTCACTGCTGATCTGTCCATCATAAAGCGAAGCCCCCAACATGCCGATAACGGAGGGAGGAGTTGGTTTATAGTGTTTTCAGTAAATGAAATGAACATACTTGCCCACAGTTATGTGAAAGTTCCCTGCGACTTTATTAACATACAGCTGCCCATGAATTCTGCAGGCATCTGGAGGTTGCAATGACTTGTCCTCCCTGGTGGAAGAAGGAAAACGAGTTACAGCCACGGATAACATTACTTTTCACGCACCACGGGCATTTCTGTGTCGCCAGTTACGCTATTTGCAGAACTGGGCAAACAAACGGCAGAAGAAGCCAAAATCTGAGCTCCTCAGGAGCCCAGAAGTCATTGTTGACTTCAGCCTATGACAGAAAGAAAAGAAAGGGCATGTTTGATTTCAGAAGCAAAAAGAGACACAGTGCCAACAAGGGCAACATCCAGGAAGAATGTCCTTATAGGCCTGAGCTATTTCGGAATACATGTCAAAACTGTCAAATCGCTTCCTTTCCCTGCCCCTTAAGTTTCTCAAAAACGCATTTAAGAGCCATTAGTTTCACTGGAACTCGCTGGTGAGCAAGCGTACTACAGAAGTGAGTAACCTGCAGATCAGTATGACGACCACATATATATACCGTATTTTTCGCTCCATAGGGCGCACCTAGTTTTCAGAGGGGGAAATCAAGGGGGAAAATATGATTCCCCCCCCCCAGCTCTGGGGAGCTTTGCACGCAGCCTGTGCACTTCTCCCAGAACTTCTCCCTGCTATTGCAGGTGGGGGAATTCCCCCATCTGCCGCAAAAGCCCACAGGAGCCGTGCACCCTTTAAGGAGCGCATGGCTCCTGCGGGCTTTTCTGCGAGGAAGGAGAAGGGACTGACGTTGCCAGTCAGTCCCTTGTCCCTCCTCGGGGAAAAGCCCCCAAGAGCGGCGCGCTCTTTAAAGAGTGTGCGGCTCCTGCGGGCTTTTCTACCAGGTGGGGGAATCATACTCTTTAAAGGGGCTGCGCAGCTTCTACTGGCTTTTCTGGGAGGTAGGAGAAGGAAAAGCCCCCAAGAGCTGCACGGAGCTTGTGTGCAGCTCTTGGGGGCTTTTCCCGCCTGCCTCCCCCCTGCATTCGCTCCATAAGACGCACACACATTTCCCCTTGCTTTTTAGGAGGGAAAACGTGTGTCCTATAGAGCGAAAAATACGATGATAATTATTATTTTTAATTCCCTTGCATATAGTAAATGCTTGAAGCAAAGGATGAACTGTGAACTGCAAAGCGCAAACGTTTACCTTGGTGGCAGTGCCGTCGAGGCACTTTTTAGAGCACTTTTAAATATTATGTCTTGGAGGGAGTGTTCTTCCTGCAGCCTGCTCTGAATTATCTGCAGCATCCTGAAATTCAGATGGATAACGGAGAAAGAATTCAGCAGCGTTAAGCAGGGCTGGGAAACCCATGGTCTTCCAGATGTTATATGATGCCCAACACACCTCATCCTTGAGTCCAAGCACATCTGGAGGACCACAGATTCCTGACTCCATGTGTGACATGGACACAATAAAGCTGTACAGCATTTCGTCATCTATACACAAACACGCACAAGATACTGGCTACTCTTATCTGCGAGCGACAAAAATTTGAGACAGGGAAAAAACCTTCAAAGTTGCACCCAAAAGGCATACAGTGAGGGAAAGAAGTATTTGATCCCCTGTTCAATTTGCCCGTTTGCCCTCTGACAAAGAAATGACCAGTCCGTCATTTTAATGGTAGGTTTATCGTAGCTGTGAGAGACAGAATCCCTGACGTTTCTCTTCTGGGTTTCTGGGGTTTTTCCTGTTGTTATTCTGTCTCTCACAGCTACAATAAACCTACCATTAAAATTACACACTGGTCATTTCTTTGTCAGAGGGCAAACGGGCAAATTGAGCAGGGGATCAAATACTTCTTTCCCTCACTGTATGAGCCTTCTGCTCTCTCCACCCAAAAAAGCCTCTCCAGAGAGTCGTGTTCCAGCCCACTCAGCCCCCAAAGCAGGGAGGGCTGTGTTGCGTGGGGCTACACCGGCACAGTTTTTGCTAACGCAATATCCCTTCGCCCCGTTTTGGACGATTCCCAAACTTGAGCCCCATATGGCACAGCCCGCACTGCACAAAGATGCTCTCAGCACCATCGTATGTTAACGCAGGAGCAAGGGAGCCCTTAAAAAACGCAGTGCTTGGAGGCAGGCAGCCAAGTCAAGTCGAAATAATCACTGGGAGGAGCGCAGAGGAAAAAAAAGCAGTGGTGAATCTGCAGCGGCACAACCGGACGCCTTCATCTGCCCCAGCTGCAGCAAAACATGTCTCTCCTGTATCGGTCTCTACAGCCACGGCAAACGCTGCAACCTTCCAACAGCTTGACCTCACCCCCAAAGGCACACTCCTCCCTTGTCTTCCGAGACAGACGGATGCCAAGGAACTGGGGGGGTGGAGACTTGCACTTTGTATTGTGCTCTGATGAAAACTGGTAGCCAGTACAGCTGCTTAAGAACCAGTGGGATGCGCTCCATCAGACTGGTTCTAGTCAACAGCTGTATACCGAACTAAGCAAAGTTTCCGAGCTGTTTTCGAAAGGCAGCCCCACAAACAATGCGCTGCAGTAGTCCAGGGATGAGGAACCTTTGACCCCAAATATGTTGTAGGACTCCAACTCCCATCAGCCCCAGTCAGCGCAGCCACAGGTCAAGGGATCCTGGGAGTTACAGCCCAGCAAAATCTGGAGGGATGCAGGTATTCCCAACCAGGCAGTAGACTGATCTATGACAACTGTGGCCAGCTCCATTTGCAGAAATTGCAGAGCAACAATTGGCGGTCACTTGAACAGCAGAAGGCCCCTAAGTGCATTGTGAGCCATTAGCTGTTTATTTTTATTTCTTGGTTTTAAGTGGAAACTGTGTGTGTGTGTGTCAAATTTAAACACCCATCCTTGTTCGGCCTGCTTACATACACTGTATTGCACCTGTATTATTTCTTACCTTTGCCACTCTCTTTGCAAAGGACTGAGTTCAAATATTACCTGCAACGGAGAAGAGTGACATTCAGTAAAGCGTTCCGCAAACCAAGTAAAAAAACAAAGAATGCCGTGTTAATTTCACACGCCGTGTAAATATCTTAATTTTCCAAACGGCAACAAGAAAGATTTAAAAAGAGATAGTCACAGCTTTGAAACTGGTTTTGTATCCCTCACATTACTAGATTTTATGAATTTTAAAAAATAATAATTAAGAAATGGAAAATGTTCAGCCTTACTGCAATGATCTTTTTTTTTTTTTTTTAATATTTTTATTAGTTTTACAGAATAAGAAAAAGAAAAAGGATAAAGTACAAAAGTTTCATAATTCATATTTCTTTTACAGAATCTTTTGGACTTCCCCACATCTTCCCGAGTCTGCATTATTTATAATACCAACTTCAGCATTTTGTTATCTTATTTCATCACTTATTGTATCTTTCATTTTATCATATTACCCATTTCAATATATTTGTAACCCAATGTTCATAATACAAAGTCTTCAGCTATTTATTATCTTATTTCATTACTTATTGTATCTTTCAATTCATCATGTTACCAAAGTCAGAATTTTTATAACCGTGATCTTATGTATTTTAATTAAAACATAATGCAATAAAATTTTTTCTTGATTTCACCTCTATCTTCTTGTGCCTTAGTTTTCATTTCACCTAATTACCATTGCTGGGGCTAATATTTCCTAAAAAGTGCATTTTCTTAACATTCATACAACTTGTAATATTTTTGCAAATAGTCCTTAAATTTTTTCCAGTCCTCTTCCATTGTTTCTTCTCCCAAATCTCGGATTCTGCCAGTCATTTCAGCCAGTTCCATATAGTCCATCAACTGCGTCTGCCATTCCTCCAGTGTGGGTAAATCTTGTGTCTTCCAACACTTTGCGATGAGAATTCTTGCTGCTGTTGTAGCATACATAAAAAAAGTTCTATCCTTCTTTAACACATTCTGGTCTACAATGCCCAGAAGAAAGGCCTCCGGTTTCTTGGGTAAGGTATATCTAAATACCTTTTTTAACTCGTTATAGATCATTTCCCAAAAGGCCTTCACTTTCGGACATGTCCACCAGAGGTGAAAGAATGTCCCTTCCGCCTCTTTACACTTCCAACATTTATTATCAGACAGGTGATATATCTTAGCAAGCTTGACTGGGGTCATGTACCACCGGTATATCATTTTCATAATATTTTCTTTCAGGGCACTACATGCCGTGAATTTCAGTCCGGTGGTCCATAACCTTTCCCAGTCATCAAACATAATGTTATGTCCAATATCCTGTGCCCACTTTATCATGGCGGATTTGACTGTCTCATCCTGTGTATCCCATTTAAGCAGCAAGTTATACATTCTTGAAAGTAATTTGTCTTTAGGTTCTAACAATTCTGTCTCTAATTTCGATTTTTCCACCTGAAACCCAACCTTTTTATCTGTTTTAAAAATTTCCCGAATTTGAGCATAATGCAACCAGTCTCGCACCTTGCTTTTTACACTTTCAAAACTCTGCAGCTTCCAATTGTCACCAACTTTTTCGATTAGTTCCCAATATTTTGGCCAGTAGGCCTCCATGTTAAGTCTCTTACGTGCCTTGGCCTCCACCGGTGAAAGCCACCTTGGTGTTTTGCTCTCCAATAAGTCTTTATATTTTGTCCAGACCATAAAAATTGCTCTTCTAACAATATGGTTTTTGAACATTTTATGAACTTTAACCTTGTCATACCACAAATACGCATGCCACCCAAAAGCGTTATCAAACCCTTCCAGATCTAGGACATCGGTGTTCTCTAACAAAAACCAATCTTTCATCCAGCAGAAGGCTGTAGATTCATAATATAACCTCAAGTCTGGCAGGGCAAATCCCCCCCTTTCTTTCGCATCTGTTAGTATTTTAAACTTAATTCGGGGCTTTTTGCCCTGCCAAACAAACTTAGAGATATCCTTCTGCCACTTTCCAAAACATACCACTTTGTCCACAATCTGCAGGGTCTGAAACAAGAATAACATTTTCGGCAAAACATTCATCTTTATAGCTGCTATTCGGCCTAACAAGGAAAGTTTTAGTCTTGTCCAAATTTCCAAATCCCTTTTAATTTCTGACCAACATTTCTCATAATTATCCTTAAACAAATTCAAGTTTTTAGAAGTCAGATACACCCCTAGGTATTTCACCTTTTTAACCACATTTAATCCTGTCTCTTTCGAAAACTCATCTGCTTCTGTAGACGTTAAATTCTTTGCTAAAACCTTAGTTTTTTGCTTATTCAACTTAAATCCCGCCACCCGACCATAATCAGAAATTAAATCTAAAACTCTTTTTGTGCTAGGAACTGGCTCCTGTAATGTTAATACCAAGTCATCTGCAAATGCTTTCAATTTGTATTGTTTCACTCCAACCTCAATGCCCCGAACTGACCGGTCCTTTCTAATCATGTTCAAAAGCACCTCCAGGACCAAGATGAACAATAATGGGGATAGAGGGCACCCTTGTCGTGTCCCTTTTTCAATATTAAATTCCTCCGTCACCACATTGTTTACAATCAATTTAGCTTTTTGATCTGAATATATTGCTTCTATACCATTTTCAAACCCCCGTCCCACTCCCATCCCTTCCAAATTTTTCTTCATGAACATCCAAGAAATGTTGTCAAAGGCTTTCTCCGCATCAATAAAAATTAACACCGCTCTAGTGTTAATATTTGTTTGTAAGAGTTCCAAAATGTCAATAATGTTTCTCGTGTTGTCAAACAAATGCCTACCCGGGAGAAAGCCTGCTTGATCTTTATGAATCACTTCATTCAATACTTTTTTAAATCTATTAGCCAAAATATCTGCAAAAATTTTGTAATCCACATTTAGGAGTGAGATGGGACGGTAGTTCTTAAGTTGAGTCTTTTCAGTTTCTGTTTTGGGAATCAATGTGATGAAAGCTTCTTTCCACGTTTCTGGTGCCTTCTTACCCTCCATGATCTGGTTACACACCTCCATCAAGGGTTGTATCAAATAGTCCTTCAAAGCCTTATAATATTTGGAGGTAAGTCCATCAGGGCCTGGAGATTTGCCTAGTTGGAGGTTCTGTATGGCACTCTCGATTTCCTGCTGTGAGACTTTAACGTTCAGGATTGTTCTCATTTCCTGGGAAATTTTTTGTAATCCGTTAGTTTTAATAAATTGATCCATCTCAGATTCTTTCTGCGGCCCTTGTGCATAAAGATCTTTGAAATATCTCTGGAAACATTTCCTGATTTCTTCAGGCTTCTGAACCATTCTCCCTTCAATCTCTAGATTTGTAACTGTATTTAGTTTTTGTCTTTTTTTCAACTGCCATGCTAGCAGTTTCCCACACTTGTTAGCTGATTCGAAAGATCTTTGTCTCATTTGTTTAATTTTCCACTCCACTTCTTGATTTATCAGTTTCATGTATTGGGCCTGGAAAAATTTCACTTCTCTCAGCACTTCCTTAGACTTGGGCCTGGATCTTAATTTCCTTTCTCCTTCACTTATTCTCTCCAATATCTTCTGCTTCTTTTCATTCCAGAGTCTTTTCTTTACAGTGTTTTGTTGTATTAGAAACCCTCTCATGACCGCTTTGCTTGCGTCCCAGATTGTTCTTTTTTCCACCGTGGTGTTTAGATTTATCTCAAAGTAATCTTTCAAAGTTTTTTGGGCCTTCTTCACAATCTCCTGATCTCTGAATAAGGTGTCATTCATTTTCCATCGGAAGGATCCGGTTATGTTTAGTCTCAATTCCATTTTCAAAGCATTATGGTCGGAGCAAGTTTTTGGGCAAATTTCCACTTTTCTAGTTTTAGGTGCCAGTCCTTTAGTTGTCCATATTTGGTCGATTCGTGTCCATGACAGATGAGCTTCAGAAAAGAAAGTTCCTTCTTTTCCTAAGGGGTTCTTGACTCTCCATATATCAATCAAATCCATATTGTCCGTCATTTCAAAAAAAGTTTTAGGTAGTCTGCCTTCTTTTGTTATATTTGCACTCTGCGACTTATCCATATTTACAGAGACAACCCCGTTCATGTCTCCCAACATAATAATGTTGTTATAGTCTAGATAGTCCAGTAAAGTCTCATGCAGCTTCTTAAAAAATTCCGATTTTCCATCATTTGGTGCATAAATTCCTAATATCAAAAATTTTTCTCCATGTGTATGGATTTCAATAGCCAAGATTCTGCCTTGTTCATCTTTAAATAGAAATTTCGGTGACAGGCTCTCCTTTGCATATATCACTACTCCTCTTTTCTTAACTCTGTCCGAAGAAATAAATTCTTGGCCTAGCCTTTTATTAATTAACACTTTCCGATGGAGCCTTGTCACATGTGTTTCTTGCAGGCAAATAATGTCCAATTGTTCTTTCTTCAAAATGTGAAATACTTTCCTTCTTTTTTCTGGAGAATTTCCGCCATTTATATTCCAACTAAGAAGTTGCAGAGACATCCTGAATCAATTTATAGGCCTTACAATGGGGTGTCTAGGTCCCCCGTTCCCGGCGGTGGCAATGATGGTCCAGCTCCAGGCTGTTTGGTTTCTGGTAGTAGAGGTGGCCAAGACGCAACTGCTCCTTTCTGGAGGTCTTCCCCGTTGTCGTGAAGAAACTTCTGCTGATCCTCTGGTGTTCTAATTCTTACTTTCCTTCCTTTATAGCTAAATGATAGTCCTTGCGGGAACTCCCACCTGTAAGGGATTGTGTTGTTTCTCAACAGCTTTGCCAGTTCTATGTATGAGGCTCTAAGATCCAATAACAATTTGGGTATGTCTCTATAAATTTCAGCCTTTTTACCTTCTATCTCTAAAGATTTTTTGAAATGTAGGCCTAGTATCTTGTCTCTTTCTTCTCTTGATCTCAAAATAACCAAACAGTCTCTGGACTTGTCTTTCTTCACCGATCTGCCCAGTCTAAATGCAGTCACAATTTTAAAGTCTTTATCCTCTTCTATTCCCCAAAATTTGGAGAATAAAAGTGTCAAGAATCCCTCCAAGTTGCCTTCCTCCAATTCTGGGACAGCTCTCAACCTAAGGTTATTTTCCTTGTTTCTCAATTCAACCATCGACAGGTAGGCCTGTTGTTCCCCTACCTGTCTTTGCAGAGGCTTGATTTCACCTTTAATCTCATCAACTTTTTTACTTGCTTGCTCCGCTTTTTGATAAGCTTCCACAGCTAATTTATGATTTTCAGCTGTTGCTCCTTGTAAATTCTCAATTGCCTGAGTATTCTGAGAGACCTTTTCAGATAATGCACTAATAGTGGATGTTGCTTGGTCTATTTTTTGTGATTGATTGTCCACTTTTTGGTTTAAAATTGCTAATTGTTCTAAAATTTGTTTCAAAACTGTGTCAGATCCTCCTGTTGCCATGTCCTCTTCAGCAGGCTGTTCGGCCTCCACCTCCTGTGCTATCAGGACGGTTGGAACAGATGATCTGCGGTGATGAGCTAAGGTTGTTTGGACAAGTTGCACAGGCTTCCTTTCTTTTTCTTTTTCTCTTTCTCTAGCTTTTGCTGCTCTTGTTTTCCCTGTGCCACTCATTCCACACCTGCCTCTTGTTCAAGGTCAAGTTATCCTTTATTCCATGAGAAAGCAAGTCCAGAGTATAGACAATTAAACCACAGAGATTCCAAACAAAGTATGTTTCCCAGGCCTCTGTAACTCCACAATCCTCTAGGGGGAGTATCTTAAAATTTCAGGGAAGGAGAGGATTTTTCCGCCATTTAAAGTTTCTATGATCTCTTTTTTTAATTTGTAATTCCAAGACAAAAGGAAGGTTCGCAGAGTCCTCTACTTTTTAAACTAAAGCTGCTAGGAGCCAGAGTGGTAATTGCAACAGTGTTTTAAACATTTAAAGTCTCGATATATGTAGCAACTTAAAATCTTGTTACTGTAGTCCGCAGTTTGACAGCTCAGTTACGCACTGACAGCCCGACGACTTGCGTTCTTGAAACAATTCCAAATACAAGTCCCGTAGGCAAAGATAAGATCTCTCTTAGTCTTTTAAATAAGAAGACTGCAAATTCTGTAAATGCACAATAGTTCCACTTTACAAAGTTCCCTTAAACGCCTCAGCGCTCCTCTATGTCTATGCTTTGATCTTGTAAGCAGTATCGGGAGACGGACTTCCTTTTACTCGTCTCCCGTTTTCAAACCCGGAAAAAAAATATTTTGAGTCCAAATTGTAGTTCACTTTACTCACGGGTATGTTACTTGCCAAATTGATGTTCACAGGAAGAAAGGTCGGCGCTCATCAGCAGCAGCCGCGCGGCTTCGCCTCCCGCAGAAAGAGCGATGAACTCACAGCGCCGCTCCCCCTTTCGCCTTACGGGGTCCCTTCGGGGTCCCTTCGACACTTCTGGGGGGGTTCCTGGCGCCCGCCGAGTCCCACGGCCACGGGCTCCCTCTGCCCGTGGTTTTTCCTAACGGGTCGCCGCTATGCCGCAGCGAGCGACCCTTTTCTGCGGAGCCCCTCTTCAGAGAGTGAAGAGGACCGCCATCGCTGTTTCGCACCGCCTCCTTACTGCAATGATCAATCCTCAAATGAAACTATAGTGGTACCTTGGGTTAAGTACCTAATTCGTTCCGGAGGTCTGTACTAAACCTGAAACTGTTCTTAACCTGAAGCACCACTTTAGCTAATGGGGCCTCCTGCTGATGCCACAGTGCCAGAGCACAATTTCTGTTCTCATCCTGAAGCAAAGTTCTTAACCTGAAGCACTATTTCTGGGTTAGCAGAGTCTGTAACCTGAAGCATATGTAACCCGAGGTACCACTGTAAGCTTATGTTAATGCGTGAACTTGCCTTCAATCTTTGCTATTCTTGCCATTCCTCACCTCCCCCACCCGCCAGTCTAAAATCTGGACTACAATATCCTTGGAACAAGGACTTTTATGGTACTTGGTAAGGCAGTGTTTCTTAAACTCAAGTCCCTCGCTGTCGTTGGACTACAATGCCCATCATCCCTGATCACTGGTCCTGCTAGCTAGGGATAATGGGAGTTGTAGTCCAACAATAGCAGGGGGGACCCAGGCATCGTGCCCCCTCTCTAAGGTTCATCCATCTTGTTTTACACCCCTAAACCTTGTGCACATGGCCTCTGCGAACTGTGGATCTTTGCCTAGGCTCATTAAAATGAAAAGTAGTTTTCTATGCCCCTCTACATTTGAAAACAAACTAGCGGCTAACTGTAACTTTTGCGTGGACAGGCGGAGTCCCCCAGATCCCGGGCGCCCCCCCCCCCGTCACGTGGAATAACGGCTCAAGACAACATGCTATGGGGTTAAATTGGCCACAACTTTATTAAATTTCAAATGTGGGTAGACCTTGGCTCAGGCATTGGGCGTTATCCCTCTCCAGTCCCCAGCTGGGGACCTAGGGAGCATCAGGGTTATCCAGTGGGGGGGGGGATGGGCCGGCTCTGGAGCCAAGTGAGGATTCCCAGGTAAGATCCTCCCTCTATTGTGTGGGCAGGTAGTCCCTCCCCTACTTGGCCTGGTCTCCTTGGCAACACTTCCCCCAGGCGAGATTGGACAACTGACTGAGGTAGGCGGAGACCTCCAGGTATCCCACCTGAGGGAGTGCGAAGCCAAGCCTAAGCTCATGGAGCCGCTCCAGATCCGGGGGCTGCGCGCGTCCACGCAAAGGGCGCCCCCCATTTTATGCGGGGAGCGGTCATTATGAATAGAATGGAGCGAACTTACTGGCTCGTAAACTAATCCATCTGCAGAGGATACCATTGTTTCTGCCAGATCTAGAACGTCAGCCCCAATATCTGTTGCAAAAAAAGTTTAAATGTTAAGGCAGGCAGGTAAGAATAGAAACAGGCCTGTAAAACCAGCATATCTAACAGCTCTTTTTCTAACGGTTGGTCTTGAAAAATGTCGGGTTTTCTTCCTTCTGCCTCTTAAGGAGATCTCAGTTTGTCACGGCGACCTTTGGCGCCGCACACGTGAAAAAAGATTGTGCAATGGTGAGTTTTTTGAGCCGCCCAATTGCAGCACCTTAAGTGACCCGTTACTTCCTAATGAGGACTTTGGAAATGTCACAGTCCTTTCATGACAGCAAAGCCTTGCGTGGTTTGTTGCTACAGACTGCTGTCAGCACGTCTGATAAGTAAAAAAGGACAAGCAAATTTTACAATGCCTTAGTTCAGGAGAAGGTTGCCGCAAAGTATATGGGGATTATTTCAGCTCATTTTGCTTTATATTAGCTCCATTGTGCAATTCTATTTTTCTTTTTCTTACAGTAAGAAAAGAATGGATTCTTCCCCCCCCCCCCCAAAGACAGAACTGGGTTGATTATTTCCCCTTTTCCAAGTAAAAACCATAATTGTTAGAGGCAACAGAAAAAAACCCACAAATGTCTTATTATCTAAAGTTTTATGTGATGCAAAGCTCATCCTGCTTAACAAGTTGAACTTAGTCCAGAGCATTAGTAAATGAGGATTTATATCAGAGAAAAAGCAGAAAAATCAGGTTTACTTTGTGAATTAAGGAATGTCTGCACTTAGAAATATAGAAAGCACTTGCTCTGAGCAGATTTCCTACATCAAGTTTGTTTTATAGAAAAATGGGGTAGTGTAATAAAGTACTAGAAAATGTAAATCCACACATTTTATTATAATCCATTCCAGTAAAACTTTACAGATATTATTATGTAGATCGAGAAAGCTATATATAATATATTTCCATTATTATTATTATTTATTATATTTTTAACATCACTTCTTTTGGATTAATACTGAATAAAAAGGGAAAAGGAAATATACGTATGTGTGTGTGTGTATTTAAAAAAGAAATTATTGCTAAAATTAACATCCCTGTGCCATGAGGTAAATGATCACACAGTCCCGGGGACACAATTTTTGGCATCAACTCTTGTTTTTGTGGGTAATAGATAGTGCCCTCCTATTACCGTAACAAAAATAGTAATTTCAAACTGAAAAAATTAACAGCATTGCATCAGAATACTTACACTGACACTTCATTGCGACAGTAATGTCTATATTGATTCTTAATTTGCTAGGGGGGAAAAGAAGACACAGCATGTCAATTTCACAAAAGCTACGTGAGATTGCTGTAGAATACAGTCGTACCTTGCTTGTCGAACGGAATCCGTTCAACTTCTGAAAACGTTCGACACCAAGGTGCGGCTTCCGATTGGCTGCAGAAGCTTCCTGCACGCAATCGGAAGCCGCGTCGGACATTTGGGTTCCAAAGAACGTTCGCAAACTGGAACACTCACTTTGTGGTGTTCAGGAGCCAAAACGTTCGACTCTCAAGGCGTTCGGGATCCAAGGTACGAGTGTAATTCTTATGGCATACAGTGGCTCACATGTTTCATAAGAGACAGCAGATCATTTGTATCTAAACTACGAGTGTGTACCGTGAATTCTGAGCCAGAAGGCTAAAGGCAGATTTAGAGAGGCATTTGCCACATTGCAAAAGAATGGTGGGCGTCACCTCTTGACTTCTGTAACAAATTAATAATAATAATAATAATAATAATAATAATAATAATAATAATAATTTATTTATACCCAGCCCATCTGGCTGGGTTTCCCCAGCCACTCTGGTCAGCTTCCAACAAAAGATTAAAAATACATTAAAACATCAGTCATTAATAACTTCCCTAAACAGGGCTGCCTTCAGATGTCTTCTAAACGTCAGATAGTTGTTTATTTCTTTGACATCTGATGGGAGGGTGTTCCACAGGGCGGGCGCCACCACCGAGAAGGCCCTCTGCCTGGTTCCCTGTAACTTTGCTTCTTGCATGTTTGCCCTTCCTCAGTTTGCACATAACGCTGCATGCAAACCACGAGCTAAGTCCCTAATCTCCCAAATCACAGTTTGTAGTATTAAAGCTATTATGTTTGGGCTATCTCACATGCGACTGCTGCCCCAGAAGTGCAGTGAACATCTCATGACCGCAAAGTATTGTATTCCTGCTCCTCTTTCAAATTGCTGTTTGTGGCTCCCGAGTAAAGAACATTCTGCTTGGTGCTCTATCTATGTCCAGTTAAAATGCTGATCATTTTGCACTCGAGGCCAATGACTACTGCAAAATCTCACCTTGGCAAAGCATTTCTCCTCGCAGAAAGCCTCAATTAAGCTATCTGAATGGGAGGGATGCTTATAATTTGCTTCACTTCTGCTTGCGTTCACACCCACAAGAGGAAGTAAGGAAAGGAATCAAGATTGCATTTCTATTTAAAGCAAGACGTAACGTCTCTACATACAAATCAGCACCGGATAAATGCGGTTGTATCTGCGAGTTGAACAGACCCGTCTGAAGAAATCGGAAGAAACTCCTACGAAAGTACCTACATTCAGTGACTTCCGTGTGCATAATACCGTGAACTATCACAGTGCTTCTTAAAAGGTTGGAAGGAATATTGAAAGATATGCAGAGCCTTGGATAAGGTGGAAAGGCAGAAACACTCAAAATACAGTGGTGCCCCGCAAGACGAACGCCTCGCAAGACGGAAAACCCGCTAGACGAAAGGGCTTTCTGTTTTGGAGGCGCTTCGCAAAACGAATTTCCCTATGGGCTTGCTTCGCAGGACGAAATGTCTTGCGAGTTTTTCTGACTTTTTTCCCCTCCCCCCCTTTTCCTAAGCCACTAAGCCGCTTATCAGCTGTTCCGCTGATAAGCCGCTTAACAGCTGATTGCTAAAAGCCGCTAAACCGCTAATAGCGCTAATCCGCTAAGCTGTCAATGGGCTTGCTTCGCAAGACGAAAAAACCGCTATACGAAGAGCCTCACGGAACGGATTAATTTCGTCTTGCGAGGCACCACTGTACTCTTTTTCTGTTATATAAGGAACAGGAAGTTGAAGCAACTCAATAGATTTAGGAAGGAGCCCCCACATTTAACTGGTCAAACAAGGCAAGATAATTCACCTGGGATTTCTTACCAAGGGGTACAGCATCTCAAAATTTCCAGGCACCTCCTGCTCATTAGACTGATGCTGACATCAGCCAATTATCTCCATGACAACAATGCAAGGAGCCAAAATGCACAACAGCTATTATTTGCCAAAGCATTAAGATCACATCGGCTTCAAACAGAGAGGCAAGACGCTGATGATTCCCCCAAGCGATGCCCAGCAGGCAGACACGTGGCAAAATGTGCTCTGATCTGAATATTATTATTATTTATCAACTTGGGGGATGCGAGGCAGGCTACCCGTTAGCCATGTTTAAGAGACTAGGAGCAAGTGGCGAATTGTATGCTCTCTTCCCATCAATTACAAATTCACTGCAAGCTTTAACCACTGTTATAGCACCGAGATTAACCGTGGTTAAGATGTACTTGGGTTGGGCCATAAACAAGAATTGAAGTCAGGGCTTCAAACAGCTCAAAAATCACGGTAAATAGACTCAATAAAAATGTTTATTCGGCTTTACGCCCATCATGAAACACAACACAACAAAACAAATCAAATAAAACTGCGGACTCGTACAAACCACAAGTAGTATAACACAGTTCACGACTCACAAGGACAGATATTAGCTATTCATAAGAAAAGTTTAAGATTACAATTAAAAATTTTAGGCACTACACTAAAATCGATATCTGATGTCATTATAGAAAATTCTTATAACTATCAATAATCAGCTAACATTCCATTCCGTCTCTTGTACGAGAGGACGGCTGTTAGGAATTTAGCAACCTGTAGGGTAATATAAGGATCCACATCTTGAAGAACCCAGGCGAGCTGTAGGTCTACTGGTTTGTCAGCTATAGGCTGGATTATGGAGTTTAGTATACTAGCACAGACTGAACTGTACAAAGGGCAGATAAACATAACATGATGTAGAGATTCAGATGTTTTCATTTCACACGCACACATTGAAGAGACTTGGCCCTTAGTGAATCTATGTGTAAATAGACTTATAGCAGATTAAAAACCCTGGACGGAATGAAAAGGTGTTCAGCTGATTGAAAATGGCATGAAAAGTATTGGGGGGGGGAATAATTTTATAACCAGGATGCCACCACTGAAAGGACTCTTTCCCCAGTACTTACCAAGTGGAAAACTCCCCAAAATGGGCCCCAATGAAGCCTTAAACCAGGGGTGCCCAAACTTTTTTCAAAGAGGACCAGATCTGATGAAGTGAACAAGTGTGAGGGCTGACTGCAGTTGTTGAACTCTTTTTAGGATTGAAGTTTTTGAAATTTTTTTACAATTCTACCCCAAAGTTGCTGAGTTTTTTTTTAGGATTTTACCCCAAGACATATACTGCCAAAGGGGAATGATTTATTTAACGAAGGATGATTGTTAGCCACCCTGAGCTTTTCTGTGAGGAAAGGAGATATACATTGGTTTTATATTTTGATTTTGTCCTGTGAACTGCTCTGAGACCTCTGGGTATAGGGCGGTATATAAATTCTATCAATCAATCAATCAATCAATCAAAATAGGTAAATAAAGGTGAAATCTTGTGGGAAAGGGCAAGGAGACTTCACTCTTGAGGGGAATGACTGCACAATCCTGCAGGCCATTTTTAACTCTTAACCATAAAGGTAAAGGGACCCCTGACCATTAGGTCCAGTCATGGCCGACTCTAGGGTTGCTGCGCTCATCTTGCTTTATTGGCCAAGGGAGCTGGCATACAGCTTCCGGGTCAACATGACTAAGCCGCTTCTGGCGAACCAGAGCAGCGCACTGAAACGCCATTTACCTTCCCGCCGGAGCGGTACCTATTTATCTACTTGCACTTTGACGTGCTTTCGAACTGCTAGGTTGGCAGGAGCAGGGACCGAGCAACAGGAGCTCACCGACCTTCTGATCTGCAAGTCCTAGGCTCTGTGGTTTAACCCACAGCACCACCCGCGTCCCTGCACTCTTAACCATGGCCAACAGCAAATGGATAACTGCAAGAACATGCAAATCCAATGGTGTCAGACTTTTAAATACTAAGTGCCTAACCAGCATGGCAGCTGATTCTGAAAGGCAGGAAAGCACATTAATTCCTACAGGATGTGACTAGCAACCTCATGGGCTTAGGTGGTGGATTTGATCACAAGCTCAAGGACAACGTTCACATTAGAAGTAACCAAATCAATCGTCATGTGATTTCTTCCTACAGACATTACTGAGAAGGCATGGAGTTTAGCCACACAGTAATGGTTCTCGTGCTGCCAGAATAACACGAATTATCCCCAGGTAACCGGTCACATCTGTTGGACTCTGACTAAATGCCATGCTTCCTCTCCTCAATTCTTCTTGCCCCAGGAGATAGGTAATAATTTTGTTTTTCAGCTTCTCAAGCAGCTGGGCGTTGCTGTTACCAGGGCATCCTGGATTCAAATGGAAATCTGAAAGCTATTGCAGCCAAGATGTTTTTAGGAAGCGTAAAACAGCATGCAATCCGCACAGGTTTGAAAAGCAAATGAGCGAAAAATTACCTTGTAAAATCTTTATCTACTTCATATTCATATTTCATCCAGGTGTCTCGATAGACCATAAACTCCATTATGGTTAAGAGAGCCATCGTTGTAAACGCTATTAAAGAAACTGGGAAGAAAGAAAGAAAGAACTAGCATAAATACAATATCCATTAAATTTGCAAGGAGAAAAAAGGGAATGTGGAACACACTTTCTACTAAACACATGAATATATTAAGCGATGCAGTTTGAAAAGTTCCTCCCTACTCTGCTTCAGGACAGCGATGCAAACTCAGAAAAAACTACTCTGCTCCTAGAAGCTGTCCGCATGCGACAGCAGCCACACCCCAAGAACAGCTTCAACTGGGCGACTAAACCAGGAGAGAGAGACCCCTGCATGCAAATACAGACTCTGGTGGATTGAGCAGACAAAGCCAGCAGTGGGTCCAGCAGTCAAGAAGACAGTTTCTGCATGTGCCGTCGAGGGGAAATGAGAGTCAGATTGGCCTCAGAAACCTGGGAAAGTAGCCCATCGGGGGGGGGGGGGACTCTGATCCTAAACCTCTGCTGCCTTATGGGATATCTTGAAAGACCTACATTGGCTCCCAGTATGTTTCCGAGCACAATTCAAAGTGTTGGTGCTGACCTTTAAAGCCCTAAACAGCCTCGGTCCAGTATACCTGAAGGAGCGTCTCCACCCCCACCATTCTGCCCGGACGCTGAGGTCCAGCGCCGAGGGCCTTCTGGCGGTTCCCTCATTGCGAGAAGCAAAGCTACAGGGAACCAGGCAGAGGGCCTTCTTGGTAGTGGCGCCCGCCCTGTGGAACGCCCTTCCAGCAGATGTCAAAGCGATAAACAACTACCTGACATTCAGAAGACATCTTAAGGCAGCCCTGTTCAGGGAAGTTTTTAACGTGTGATATTTTACTGTATTTTTGGTTTTTATGGAAGCCGCCCAGGGTGGCTGGGGAGGCCCAGCCAGATGGGCGGGGTATAAATAATATATTATTATTATTATTATTATTATTATTATTATTATTATTATTATCTTCAGGAGGAGGAAACCCTACACAAATCCAGAGTGGAGATCCTAAGATGGCCGGATGGCGCCTTGCAAGCCTCCTTCTGGCAACTCTTGGAGCTAAGCTGGTGCCAAATGTCTTGCTCTGCTTTCCTTCGGACCACATCAAAGAGGCCAAGAAGGGTCTTGTCTAGGCAGGCCAGGACCTCCAGACACACTGCCCAACCTTGTGTCCCTTAATTCATCTCCCCTTTCCCGCTCCTCAGTGTGATTGATCAGTTCTCATGATGCCCCTTGAAGGACATGGAAGGGGAGCGCTTAGGTGAATGTCACAATTGTTATTCCTAAAAGGCAATGGTCTACCCAAGCAACAAGAACAAAAAAGAGCCTTGCTGAATCAGAGCACAGGCCTATCTGGCCCAGGCATCCTGTTCCAATTTCTCGCAGTGGCCAAACAATTATGGGAAACCTGCGAGCGCAAATACAGAACCTGCAAATTCTATATCTGAGAAATCATAAGAATGGGTGAAGGGGTTGATCCGTGGTAGGAAAGGGCACACCATATTCAGTAAAAGAAGCCCAATGAGTTCTTGCAATGCAAAAACCCGGAAAAGTTCTGCCGACAAAAGAGAGAGGAAGAATGCTTTTTGTACCAATTACAGGTTTTAAAAAGCAAATTCTCAACCTTTTTTTTTTTCCTCCTAATGAGCAAAGAGCACACATGAAAAGCACCAGAAAAGGACTAGAGGACTCTCTGTAGCACAATGTGTTCAGTTCAGGTATTCAGAAAGCAGCCTTTTCATTAAGGCTGAGTAATCATTCGGGCAAGCAAAAGGTAACAATGCTAATCGTTCAAAAAGGAATCCAAGACTGCGCACACTTCTTGGGGAGCAAGTCCTCTGGCACAACCCCCCAAAATTCTGTGGGGAGGGAGGTATTATTTGGGTACTTTGGAGTAATAGCCTGCCTGTGCAAGAGGGCGAAAGAGGCAGCCACAAATGGTGTTTCTCTTCATTTAACGCCGCCTACAAACTCTGGCATATCCCCTCAGTTGTATCCCAGAAACTGCTACATAGGTGAATTGGCAGCTAGCTATTTATCAAGGCTAGACCCAACATCAGGTAGGGTTTGGAAACCTGTCTCAGATGGTAGATTTTGAGATAGGATGAAAGGGCAGCAAATGGCAAATTATTTATTCATTATTAAATGGAGGAGTGCCATTTGGATTTTCTGTCCTGGGCATGGAATAGGAGAGGGTTCCTCCACCACTGGGGGTAGAAGAAGAGGGAGAAAATTGGGTGCAGTTCTGAGCAGAACCAATTTGGGCCTCCATTACCTTTCTCAAACCATATTAAAACTATATTGGCAAGTTTCTTTAATGTGAAGTTTGAAAATCACTGTGCGACAGCTTGCTCTTTTTAATATTTGTATCCTTTTTTTATTTTGCTAATGCAGCTTGGTAGAGCAAATGATTCAACAGCGGCCCAACTTGGGTTGGACGCCATTCTTGAAAACTGAAATTAATCTGCCAGCAGGGGTTACCTGTTCCTCCAGTTGCCGTGGTCTCTATGTAGCTTTCAGGGACTTTTGGGAAGGCGTCCAACTCCTTCATTAAATTCAAAGTCTTCTTCCGATTCAGTCGCCTCATCTTCAGCAGATTCCTCAACGCCTTCCTTCATATATTCACTCTGTATTTAAGAGAGGAAAGCCCAATGGTAATAAAATTGTAATTTTTTTTAAAAAACGCTCCTTCTGAGCTTCTCAACATTCCCATCGCAACTGAAATGAGGTGGCAAGATGAGTAGAAAACTCTACGGGATTTAATAACCCCAGTTCTATAAAATTACTGAAGTGAAAAGGCACCCTGCCCTAGGATATCAGGCATCTGCATTAACGGTTATTTTCTTGGTTGGCTAAAGCAACTATCAACATTTGCAGCGTGAAATTAAATCAAGATTAAGTCTCTTTTTGAGGCACATGCCAACCTCACGCTTTTTATAATCTCCTGCCAATGTCACTAATCTCTGTTTCACTTGAGAGTCCATGGCCCTTTTAGTCATAAGAATGGCTATGGAGACTTCACATTTTATGGGTCAGCAAAAAAGCATCATGTGACCTAGCCCAATAATACACAACTTAAGATCCTGGAAACAGATGCTGTTATTTAACTATTCCCACAACTCTGTTGCCCTTGAGATACTCAACAAGCTCTTGTGATTTTCTTACAGCTTACAGGTGTCTGGGGAAAAACAACCCCAAGAGAGTTGGCTGCAGATGAACAGCAATCACAGCAGAAAGGTTAAGCACTGCTATTCCCCACCTGTTTGAGAGTTCGTGTTACCAAGCAAAGATGGATTTAGGAACACTTGCTAACCAAGATCAGCCTTGCATTTGAAAATTCGCCAGGCGCATTTCGCACCTGGCTATTGGCCACTTGCGACCATGCGGCGCATGCCTGGGGTTCCTTCAGTCTTGACTGTTTTCACACACTAATAGCCCATCCTGTAGAATTCTATCCGTTATATTTTATCTGCACAGAACGATTTTCAGGAACCAAAAAGTTGCATTGAAAAATACAACTTTCAAGCCATCTGACCCCCAAACGGCAACTAGGCATTCCATTTTGGCAACTGTAATCCTGGTTTAAGGAGCCATTTGGCACCTAGCTTCCCCTATTTTTTGCTCTATAAGACTCACTTTTTCCCTCCTAAAAAGTAAGGGGAAATGTGTGTGCGTCTTATGGAGCGAATGCAGGCTGCGCAGCTATCCCAGAAGCCAGAACAGCAAGAGGGATTGCTGCTTTCACTGTGCAGCGATCCCTCTTGCTGTTCTGGCTTCTGAGATTCAGAATCTTTTTTTTTCTTGTTTTCCTCCTCCAAAAACTAGGTGCGCCTTGTGGTCTGGTGTGTCTTATAGAGTGGAAAATACGGTATATACCTGAGTTTCTAACACTGCTTCTGGCAATTCCCCTCCACCATCTCTGACCATTGGACATGCTGGCTATTGCTGGTGGGAGTCAGAATTCAACCTGAGGACAGGGGTTGGCTGTCCAAGGTAACACCAGGCTCTGGCCAGAAGATTAGATCCTGGCAATAATATTTAAATGTTTGGTTTTTTTTACCATAACTTGCATTCTTGCAGTTATGAAACAGCTATGAAGTCTCCCACATTATACTGTTTTAGATTTCACAACCTAAAAAGCTTTTAAAATACAAAGCGTGCCATGAATTATGTAAATTCCACGACTATTTGCTTTCCCCATTTGCAGTTACCAAGCTGGGCTTAAAATCATTTTGCTGGAAGTTTCCCTGGAAATTCAAACACATTAAAACTCAAACACAATTCCGTTTGTGAAAGCACAGTTTAAGAAAGAAAGAAAGAAAGAAAGAAAGAAAGAAAGAAAGAAAGAAAGAATCTAGCAAATGAACAATCTTACCTTGGCCTTCAGTTCCTCTTGCAGTCGTTTATTTGTATTGCAGAGGTCTTGCAACAGGATAATGAGCAGAGATGCTGAAAGGAAGAGACTACGGTCATGAAAGGTGTTTCAAATACACCTAAACTCTCAGGGAGATGCTCTGTTTCCATCACCCCATTGCATTTTGGAAACTTAATTCTCTTTGACAGCATAGCCACTGGAAAGGTGCTGCAACTTATTTGGGTACATGGTAATGCTGAAATTCGTTGGAGTCAGAGAAGGCTAAATAATTCATAACCAGGTTTGGAGGGAAATGAAGCAGGTCAAAATAAGATAAGACAAGATAAAAAAATAAAATAAAATAATAATTTTTATTTATACCCCGCCCTCCCCGGCCAAAACTGGGTTCAGAGTGGCTAACATCAAATGTATAACACATAACATAACATCAGGCAATCAGTTAAAATATATCCTAAAATCAGATCAGCATCAGAATAAAATCCAATCAGATGGCAACCCACAAATTAGAGTTGGGGACCTTAAATGCTCAAAAAGCACAAAGGTGGGCACTAAAGTATTTAATAAATGGACAACGCAAGTGAGAGAAAGGGAAGAGGCTAACTAAGATGCAGAATAGCTGAGATCTTTCATATTTTGAAATCCACTATATTGGCAGGGTTCTGATTACACTGGAAGACTATCAGCAATGAAATGCTTTTATATAGATGAAATGGACTCCCATGTGGTTGTTTGGTATGGAGTTTTGTAGCGATCACACAGGGTCCCCGGACATTTGACGGTCTATTGATCCCTGTGCCACCACTGTGATCGCTTCCCCGCTGCCACCAACCCGTTACTCTCGGGTACACACGGAGTCCAGACAGTTGTTAAAATTAAATCAAATAAGCAAGTTTATTTTGTAAGCATTAACAAGTATGGTTTCGCAGTTAATTTTCTTGCCAGTTTCTTATGCTAGTTTCTTTACCGGCCTATACCTTCCTAATACCTTCGGACTGATTCTCTCAACTGTTTGACTGACTCCTCTTAACAGATTCTCTCACTCTCTCACATCAGACTAGCCCAACCCAAAAACATATCCTCCCTCTCCCTTCTCTAACTCCAGACTGACTTCTTAACTCTAATTCCTCCCCTTGGGTTCCTATAGGTTAGTCATTTTACCATTAGTTAACCCTTTCCTTATGAACCCAGTATGATGTCACACACCTAGGAGGACAAACGCACAAGGGGCAAGGGAACAAAATCACTGATCAATCCACAGTGCACCTATAATCATGAATGACAAAGCTCTCACCTTCCCAAGCATTATTTTTAGTGCAGGATGGAACACAATCCATCTTGGCACCAAATACACTACAAATTCTCCAGTGTTACCAAATCCCAGCTATTTATCTAATGGGCATTAGTGCAAGTCTCCAGAGCCTGTCTTCTCATGCCAGGGGAAGTCGCTAACTCACCGAGGGTTTGAGACCCATCAGGTACCCTCACCTGGTTTAGCCGTTCCCGGGGTATGACTGCTGTTGCATGCGGACAGGTTCTAGGAGCCACAGGTGAGAGCTGAGGGTTCCCCACCAGAGGCGTTACCCCTCTTAAACCTGAATCCTAGATACTTCAGGGGCTGAGTGGCTTTAAAAGGGGGCAGAAATGAAGCAGCATTCTAAATAAGTATTGATTAGCTGGACTCATTGACCACATGACACCGCTTTGCCAAGCTTAACAGAAACATAAATGTAAGAAGCCAGTAGACCTGTTATTAGAGAAAGGCTCTGATCCAATTAAAAGTTAGTCATGGATTTCATTAAAAGCAATGGGATTTAAATTGGCTGTGACTCACATGCTCCATTGGGACACAACGGTGGCTAACTTTAGCAGGCCAGAGAGCTTTATTCCGTAGCCTTTCTCCTTCCTGTTCTTTCGAAGCAAACTGAGATCAGATCACAGACCAGAGAATTCTCAAGGGAGTGTAATTCATGCCCTCTCGCACATTTGCTGCAAAGCATTAAATCGCGTGCTAGTTTCCACTGCCCCGTTACAAGAGGACACTTGACTCCATAACTCACCCTTAGTTCCACTACTGCAGCACCGACAGGTAGAGCAGAGCTGGGGAACAGATCTACAGTGGTGCCCCGCAAGACGAATGCCTCGCAAGACGAAAAACCCGCTAGATGAAAGGGTTTTCCGTTTTTCGAGGCACTTCGCAAGACGAATTTCCCTAAGGGCTTGCTTCGCAAGACGAAAATGTCTTGCGAGTTTCCCCCCTTTTCCTAAGCTGCTAGCCGCTAATAGCCGCTAAACCGCTAATAGCGCTAATTCGCTAAGCCGTCAATGGGCTTGCTTCGCAAGACGAAAAAACCGCTAGACGAAGAGACTCGCGGAACGGATTATTTTCGTCTTGCGAGGCACCACTGTATGCAGTTGAGGGCTGGGCCAAGGACACTGGTGGTGGCAATGGCTCTGTCACCCTAGCACAGGGGCAGGAAACGAGCACTGCCGGACTCTGATTCCCATCAGCCCCAGACAGCCTGCCCAACGGTCGGGGATGATGGGATTTGAACTCCAGCAACATCTGGAAGATCACAGGTTCCCCATTCCTGTCCAAGCATAAGCATGCGCGCCCAAGAGGCTTCAGCAAGTCTTGGATGCTAGCGTCCTTCAGCCAAGTTCAGGACAGGAGTCAACACTTGCGACCGTTGTTGCATCAGAAGCATCTGCTGGCCCTACAGCAGAAGGTGGAATGAGGCTTCAAATTCCTACTGAGCACAGGGGCTCTCTTCCTACCTCTGGAGAAGAGTTTGGATTTGATATCCCGCTTTATCACTACCCTAAGGAGTCTCAAAGCGGCTAACATTCTCCTTTCCCTTCCTCCCCCACAACAAACACTCTGTGAGGTGAGTGGGGCTGAGAGACTTCAAGGAAGTGTGACTGGCCCAAGGTCACCCAGCAGTAGCATGTGGAGGAGCGGAGACGCGAACCCGGTTCCCCAGATTACGAGACTACCGCTCTTAACCACTACACCACACTGGCTCTCGAGCATTTGTGAAAGAAGCAATCTCCATGCAGTGAATTCAAAAAGGCTGTAAGCAACGTTATAATGGATTGGGGGCGTGCTATACTACTGTGCTAACGTGCCCAACCGTAATTACAATGTGAGTCAGTTAAAATAAACAGTTCTGGACATTAACTTTTCAACGTCAAACAGGAATCCTGTTCTGCAACCATCTTACCTGTCTCCCCCCACAAAACACACTCCTCTGCCACGGCAGCCTATCAGCAGCTGCCAAATTATCTTTAACCACCTATCAGACAAAGCCAGATAGGAGGAAATGTGTCTGTCACAGGAACCTAGGAATTATTTTTTCATTCCTCTCTCTCTCTCTCATCTATTTCTCAGCACTCTACCTAAGACTCCAATATTTAACAAGAGACCAACTCCTTGCTACTCCTTTAGCACGCAAACAAAGTATTCTTGCAATCTGTCAAGTAACCAAGGCAACAGATGGTGAGTGGCAGGAGGAGCAGGGCCCTCAGACACCCAACAGGAGAGTCCGCAATTTAGCGGAACCACCTGCTACATCGGGGCCCAGTACGGGCCACATGATCTCCTGCAATGATTTTGCAAAGTTTTTTGCAGATAAAGTCGCTCAGATTCGGGAAGAGGTAGACGCCACCGTGGGAGCAGGGCCGGGGCGGGAGAGTGCTAGAGTCCTGTCTAGTCAAATTGCATGGGATCAATTCCAATCTGTTACCACCGAGGATGTGGACAGGCTGCTTGGACGAGTGAAACCAACCACCTGTCTCCTTGATCCTTGCCCATCCTGGCTTATAAAAGCTAGCCGGGAAGGACTGGGTGATGGGCTTCGTGAGGTGGTGAATGCTTCCCTCCGTGAGGGAGCCTTCCCAGACCCACTGAAAGAGGCGGTTATCAAACCGCTTCTTAAAAAACCATCTTTAGATGCGGCCACGATGGCCAACTATCGCCCAGTCTCAAATCTTCCATTCTTGGGCAAGGTGATTGAGCGAGTGGTTGCTGAACAACTCCAGGCACGCCTGGAAGAAGCGGACCATTTGGATCCCTTCCAGTCGGGATTCAGGCCTCATCATGGGACTGAAACTGCCTTGGTCGCACTGGTTGATGATCTCCGGCGGGCTAGGGACAAAAGTGAGAGCTGTTTCCTGGTTCTGCTGGATCTCTCAGCGGCGTTTGATACCATCGACCATAACATCCTCCTGGACCGTCTTGAGGGGCTGGGAGCTGGGGGCACTGTCATACAGTGGTTCCGCTCCTTCCTCCTGGGCCGTGTTCAGAAAGTGGTGGTGGGGGATGAGTGTTCAGACCCCTGGGCTCTCACTTGTGGGGTGCCTCAGGGTTCTGTCCTCTCCCCCATGCTTTTCAACATCTACATGCAGCCGCTGGGAGAGATCATCAGGGGGTTTGGGCTGGGTGTTCATCAGTATGCGGATGATACCCAGCTCTACCTCTCTTTCAAATCAGAACCAGTGAAGGCGGTGACAGTCCTGTGTGAGTGTCTGGAGGCGGTTGGAGGATGGATGGCGGCTAACAGATTGAGATTGAATCCTGACAAGACAGAAGTACTGTTTCTGGGGGACAGGAGGTGTGGAGGACTCCCTGGTCCTGAATGGGGTACCTGTGCCCCTGAAGGACCAGGTGTGCAGCCTGGGAGTCATTTTGGACTCACAGCTGTCCATGGAGGCACAAGTTAAATCCGTGTCCAGGGCAGCTGTGTACCAGCTCCATCTGGTACGCAGGCTGAGACCCTATCTGCCTGTGGACTGCCTCGCCAGAGTGGTGCATGCTCTGGTTATCTCCCGCTTGGACTACTGCAATGCACTCTACGTGGGGCTACCTTTGAAGGTGACCCGGAAACTACAACTAATCCAGAACGCAGCAGCCAGACTGGTGACAGGGAGCGGCCGCCGAGACCATATAACACCGGTCTTGAAAGACCTACATTGGCTCCCAGTACGTTTCCGAGCACAATTCAAAGTGTTGGTGCTGACCTTTAAAGCCCTAAACGGCCTCGGTCCAGTATACCTGAAGGAGCGTCTCCACCCCCATCATTCTACCCGGACACTGAGGTCCAGCACCGAGGGCCTTCTGGCGGTTCCCTCACTGCGAGAAGTCAAGTTACAGGGAACCAGGCAGAGGGCCTTCTCGGTAGTGGCGCCCTCCCTGTGGAATGCCCTCCCACCAGATGTCAAAGAGAACAACAACTACCAGACTTTTAGAAGACATCTGAAGGCAGCCCTGTTTAGGGATGCTTTTAATGTTTGATGTATCATAGTATTTTAATATTCTTTTGGAAGCCGCCCAGAGTGGCTGGGGAGGCCCAGCCAGATGGGCGGGGTATAAATAATAAATTATTATTATTATTATTATTATTATTATCGGACAAATCTGAAGTCTGTTTGACGAAGCATTTGCACCCGAACTCAACGAAAGTTACTCCCAAAGTAATGTGTACATGGGATTACACTGCAAATCCAGTGGATGGACATTGAAATATATTTACATTATATATACACACACACACACAAACAAACACACACACATTACATATCTGTTCTAAAGACCAGCTTGCAAACCCATTTCTTGCAAGAAGTGTAGCTTCAATAGCAGAAATGAATATTGTGATTTAAAAGACATTAACATCCCCTGGCGAACATCCTTTTATACGGTATTGGGTACTGATTCGGGAAGAGAAGATAACGGAATGATGAAAGAATGAATCAAAGGGGAAGCCACTAGGAATAGCAAATTTGCATAACAGGAAAATAAACACTTTTAAGAGGAGGGAGAGGCAAGAAACAGGAGAGAAGTTTATAAAAACTCTCCAACTCATAAAAACTGCAAACATTCCAGGCAAGATTGAAGTGTATAAGAACAGTTCATTGGCCACATCTTTATACTCTCAGAAATCCTAACGGTTATTAAGGCAACAGGGAAAGGACAAATGCCCTCAAGGAATTTTCATAAATGATGACCTTCAATTTCGAATGTGAATTAAATCAGTTGTTATTATGGGGGAGAAGAATTAAAAGGAATTTTCACACAGGGCACTTTTTGCCTCCCTTACACTGTCCCTACACACACACACACACACACACACAGGAATAGTATCAATACAAGATAGAAGCCATTTACATTTTAGGATTTGCGTTTGACCTTACAAACCAGTTTATAAGGCATTTTCATAGACTGAGATTTAGAACAGGTCTGGGGTCATATGCAAAGCTGTGCACCCATTGGCCCAAGAGTCTTTTTGCTAGCGCAAGTCTCTTTTTCAATGCTGCGCATTAAGAGAAATGCACCTCAACGGGTCTGGTGGAGGAGCCTATGCACAAGAACATGGGTGTAGCCAGTATTTTTGATAGAGAGAGACAACCTCAGATTTGTATTGATTTAGCTGCCTCCCCTCCCCCCCCAACTATGCCCACGCACCAGAGCATATTCCAGTGATGTTGCAAAGCCACCTTCCCATTTCCCAGAAAAGTTCTACACGCGAGATCCACTTTCTCAAAAGTAATGGAACAAGTCCAGCGCTGACTAACCGAAAACAACCCTGGTTAATACGCGACACGCTTCGCACGGGAGTCTTTTTCGCACCCCATCCATCACAGGACACTGTTCGCACACAGCACAGGCCAGGAAGGAGTTGCTCCAGGTCTCTAACATGTCAAACCCTGTACACGCTGCTTGCGTGCGCGTCCCCACGTTCTAGATTCGAAACCCGCTTCGGCGGCGACGCGATCCCGAAAGCCCTTTCCGTTCTGATCCGCAGGAGCGGCATTCACACGTGCGGGAAGAGGCGCGACCGGCGTCACGTGTGAAAGCGTCAGGGGGCATAAGATTTAAACAGTCGGGGAAGCCACGAACCTGGGGAAGGGGGAGGGATATGTGTACCTCGATTCCCCTGCATCCAGGTGGGCGAAAACGGAGCGGGAGCTCGGCGATCGCGGCGGGTCAGGCGCCCGTTCCCTCTCCGCCTCCCGCGCTCAGCTTCCCCGCAGCATCTCCACCCGGTCCAGAGCGAGCCCGGCGGCACCGGCACCTCCTGCCCGTCTTCGACGGCGATCGGGGCGGCAGAGGCAGCGGGTGATGCCAGCCAGCCGGACCGATTCGGAAGCGGCTCAGGGCACCGCCGGTCGCCCCGCCCGCGCTCACCGGAAGCGGCGCGCCCGGAGGGGGAAAGAAGCCGGATCGGAAGTGGGCGCCTCTCTAGCCTCTACCCGAGGCTCTATGGTAAGATCCCGCGCCCTCGTCCGGCTCGTTTTTCGAAACGCGCGGCCGTCCGCGGCGCAAGAGTCTTCCCTCCCGGAGCCAGCAGGGGTCGCTGGCGGGCTGCGCGCGCAGCCCAACGCGCCGGGAGAGAAATGTTCCCTGTGGCACAATAGATCAGCGCGTTTCGGTTGTTCATCAAAAGGTTGCGGGTTCGAGCCCGACCCGTGATGGCTGTGGGCAAAGTTGGACGAAGATGATCCTTCTAGTTCCATGATTCCCCTCAGGGCAGGGATTTCCCCCTATGCTTTTAGCAGTTCTTATTTTTATCTTTTATTTTTATCCATCAGCCACCTTGAGACAGGCTGGGGGAAAGGCGAGGTATATATACACAGTATATATATATATATATATATATATATATATATATATATATATATATATATATATATATATATATGTGCAGGTTTTGGTGTCCTCGGGTGTCTTCCCGTGTAAAAGTTGGGGTGTCTAGGCGACGTTTCGACGAGGTCTCACTCGTCATCTTCAGGCTGGTGCTTTCGGCTTCTTGTTACTGGAACAGAGCCGGATCTCAGTGTTTGAGTTCCTATAAATACTGTAGAGGGGGTGTGGTGTATAGCCTCCAATGTTCTGGGCAGAGAGGAAGTTCCCAGGCTAGTGTGCCTTTTCTTCTTTTGTTCCTTAATTACTTGAGAGATATCTTGAGTGATTTCTTGAGTGATATCCTGAGTACCACTTAGGTGGACAAACAAACAGACGAATAAATGCACGTATCGCAGAACACAAGAATGCCGTCAAAAAAGAAGAAAAAACTTCCTCTCTTTTCCAACACATGAAAGAAACAGGACACGAAATTAATTTTGCAGATTCCAAATTGCTCTTTAACACGGAACATCACCACAAGAGAATAATCATGGAAGCCATCGAGATAGAGAAACACCCTCACAACATGAACAAGCGTGACGACACATCCCGCTTGCCAGACATCTGGAAATTAGCCCTCCCCACAAAAACTGACACCAGATCCAGAGGCACACAGAACGCCAACACCAATCAACCACACCAGACCCAAACCCAGACCCTCTCCACAGATGAATTACAGACACCATCCAGTAGCCAATCCATGGTGGCACCTCCGGATGCTGCACCCCCCTGCAATCCCTACACAGATCTGGCTGACACAAGCCACAAAACCACAGCTCGCCCCTATACACGAAGCCAAGCCAGAGCACAACTAAATACAGTACAGCCATCTTCTCAGGAAAACTCTTCACAAAGTTCAAGAGGTCAAGACACAAAGACTTTAACAACTAATCCACACCTAATGACCCACCTAAGTGGTACTCAGGATATCACTCAAGAAATCACTCAAGATATCTCTCAAGTAATTAAGGAACAAAAGAAGAAAAGGCACACTAGCCTGGGAACTTCCTCTCTGCCCAGAACATTGGAGGCTATACACCACACCCCCTCTACAGTATTTATAGGAACTCAAACACTGAGATCCGGCTCTGTTCCAGTAACAAGAAGCCGAAAGCACCAGCCTGAAGATGACGAGTGAGACCTCGTCGAAACGTCGCCTAGACACCCCAACTTTTACACGGGAAGACACCCGAGGACACCAAAACCTGCATTCCTGTACCCGTGAAAATCTACGAAAGCACACACATATATATATATATATATATATATATATATATATATATATATTTGTGCGCATATATATATATACATTATATTGGCAGTTTGTCATTCAGGAAGAGGAAGAGTCATGTCTTCACTTATTCCTTCTGAAGATAAGGCTGTAACATTAGCAGCTGTGTGGACGTGAGCCTAGAGCCTGCAAAATGCCAAAAATTGCAATTTTTAAAGCGCCAGTTATCGCAGGTAAATTCAGATGAAATGAGACACGCCAGATTAGAGCTTTCCAGACAACAGAGCGGCATATGTTCAAAGTCGACTCAGCACTGCTATAAAATTTTTAAAGATAGAATAAATATTCATATCTAAATATGTATAAACCGTGTGTCTGAAATAGTCCAGGAGAGGAATCCTGAAGCCATTCTGACTCTCCCAAGGACCTCAAATATTCCTCTGCAGTAAGGAAGGGAAATGGGGAAAGGCTTCCCATTGTCTTTTTGCCTACAATTCCTGTCTTTGTGTATGAATAGGGTGAGCCTGGGACCTGGATTCAGGAACTAAAGTACTGTATTAACTATCACAAAAGAATGGCCAGGCTGCCAGGTAAAGCAACCAGAGACCATTATTAGGTATCCTGGCAGACAGGATATCTGCTGCAGACCACCTCCTATGGTTTATGTATGATGATTTTGGGGTGGTCTTTGGCTAATGTCAAAAGTCTTTAAAGGTTCCCACACCCTTTTGTTCAGGGTCTCTCCCTCCTTGGAAGGAGGGGAGGGAACTCTGTTGCAAGAGAAAAAATTAATATCTGCCTTGCTTTCCACTGGATTCTGCCTCTGTCCATTCTTCTCTGACTGATCGTGGACTTAGGGGACTCAAGAGTCCCATTGGAGAGTTCGGCAGCAAAAGCCAAAGCCCAATTTTTACAATACCACATCATCGTATTCCATGTTATTAGGTCAACTTAGAACTTAGAAAGTCCTTGAAAAGTAGCATGTTTGGGTAGTATAATCATAGGAAAGTTGCTATTGTCTTCTAAGGTAAAGGTAAAGGGACCCCTGACCGTTAGGTCCAGTCGTGGCCAATTCTGGGGTTGCGGCGCTCATCTTGTTTTATTCATTGAGGGAGCCAGCATGACTAAGCTGCTTCTGGCGAACCAGAGCAGCGCATGGAAACACCGTTTACATTCCTGCCGGAGCGGTACCTATTTATCTACTTGCACTTTGACGTGCTTTCGAACTGCTAGGTTGGCAGGAGCAGGGACCGAGCAACGGGACTTCACTCCTGACATGACTTTTGTAGGCCAAAAATGTCGCTTCTTGCTCAGCACAGATGCTAATGCAACACGTTCTCGAGATGCATAATGCTGGTAAGATGGAGGGAAAGAAATATTTTTCCTCTCTCCACCCTTGATGTTTCTGCTGCTGGTATGTTGATGTGATAGGAATTTTGAAGTCTTAGATATATGGTAATGTTCATAAGTATACCAACCAAGCACATACATAGATCAACACAGGAAGATCGACCTGGAACCATTTTGATTCCTAAACTGAGCAAATGTTTTCTCTGTAAGGTCAAAGTGGAAAAGCCTCCCCATTGTCTTTTTCCTTCACAAATCCTCTCTTAAGGGTATGTCTGTGTTTGAATAGGGTGTGAGCCTGTGACCTGGCCCAGGAACTAAGTATTTATCATTACAAAAGACTGGCTAGGCTCCCCAGGAAATCCAATCAAGTAACCTGCCAGACAGGAGATAAACAATGACAGGAGACAAACAACATTCACATTTCTGTTTTAGACCGCCTTTTCTGTGATGTATGTATGATGTTTCTGGGGGTGGTCTTGATCTACAAGGTGGCAATTTCAAAAGTCTTTATAAGGCCTCGCGCGCCATTGTTCTGGGTTCCTCCTCCTCCTGCGAGTGAGGGGAGCACCCTGTTGCAACAGATCAATAAAGATCAAGCTTACTAGCTGCTTTTGCTTCTCAATATTCTCTGGTTGTCCTCTGTTATTTTCGCCTACTAATAGGGAACCTATGTAAGGACTCTATATGGGCTCCTGGATACCCCATAAGGGAAAAGGGCAATTTTTGTTTACAACATCGACACTTCACAGTGTTATAAAAAAAATGCCTCTAATTTCCTTACGGGTATCTAGAGCCCATATACAGTCCCTCAGGAGATCTCTATTGGTCGGAGAGAAAGCAAAGGCCAACCAGAGTATATTGAAAGCCAAGTGGCTAGTAAGCCTGAGCTTTATTAAAGGAAATGAACTGTTGCAACAGGGTCCCCACTCACCACACGCAGGAGCGAGGAGAACCCCGAACAAGGGTGTGCAAGCCCCATAAAGACTTTTGAAATTGCTCACCCCATAGCCCAAGGCTACCCCCCAAAAAATCACACATACATCACAGAAGGAGGTGGTCTCCAGCAGAAATGTGTGTTGCTTCTCTCCTGTCTGCCAGTATACCTGATAATGCCTTTCTTGGTTGTATTTTCTGGGTAGCCTGGCCAGTCCTTTGAGATGGCAAGTACTTTAGTTCCTGAATCTCTTACGCATATTGATAGTGTGCTCAGCTTAACAGATACTTGCCTGGCTGTATTTACAGAGAGGTGTAAGCCCCTACAGTCCAAAGGCAACTGGAAAGCTTTCTCCATTTCCTTCCTCCTTGCAGAGAAAAATTTGAGGTCAATTTGGGAAAGTCAAAATGGCTTCAGGATTGTTCCCCTGTAGTATTTCAGACACGTGCTTTATATACTTACGTATTGGTTTGCCTTCTACATTTATGAACATTTATTCTATTTTGGAGACCTTAGAATTCTTATAACAATAGCCTCGTTGACAAATCAGTTAAGCCCCAGGATTTGGCATTTAATCCAGTTTAATATCCATGGCCTAAATGGGACTAAAGTTAAAAGTTTAATCACCAAACTCTCTTAACTCTTGGTATTGATGTAAGATTAGGAGGGGATTGAGGAGAGTTAATGGGGCCAGAATGGCTCTTCGTTTTTATATAGTCCTTGCAAAGTTGTCGGGCTTCCTGCTGAAATCCTGTAACTTTTCATATCACAAATCATGGAAGATGAGGTCATTAGCTGAACAGGCCCAATTCAAACTCTTAGCCATTTAGAATAATCAAATTGGAAGGGACCACTTCACCACTGCCGCAGGTAGAACCTTATTGGCACAAAGGTGGCGAACAAGGATAGTACCCACTAAGGAAGAATGGCAGTGTAAAATGTTCGAATATGCTGAACTGGCTGGTCTGATGAACAGGATAAGAGAAAACGAAGATAAGGAATAAAAGGAGGAATGGAAAATGTTTATGGAATATTTCGAGAACCAGTATAAACAAATACATAGCTTAGCAGGTCTCGAGTAAATCCAGCAGAGTTGAAATAGATAAGAGTTTTTAATAGATAACAAATTGGTCAATTATTAAAAAAAGATGTGGATTATGCAGAGTACCGTAGTTGAAAAGCAAAGGAACCAGGAAAAGGGTGGAAGGGAAATCATATGGTCTATGTACACATGCTGTATTTGGTACGAAGTTGTAAGTGGGACAGGGGGAGGGGAGGGGGGTTCCTGTTTTTGAAAATGCAAGCAAGCAAGCGAATAAATAAATAAATAAATAAATAAATAGAGAAGGACCAAGAGGGTCATCTAGTCCAGCCCCTGCAACGCTCGAACCCACAACTTTGAGATTAAGAGTCGCATCCCTTAGTGTCTATCATGTTCTGGTAGAAGGGGGGATTGTCTCACATTTGTTGTGCTTTGTTGAAAGAGCACCTCTCAAATGTTGCACACTGAGGAAGCATCACAGAATAACTAAGAAACTGCAAGGATGCCTAGCTGGGCCATATAAATCCACCTTCGATGCTACACTGTTGTGTCAATTACATGTTGCAGAATATACTAGCTAAAGATGCCCAAAGCCAGGCATCCCCAAACTCGGCCCTCCAGATGTTTTGGGACTACAACTCCCATCATCCCTACCTAACAGGACCAGTGGGCATGGAGAGATGGGAATTGTAGTCCCAAAACAGATGGCGGGCCAAGTTTGGGGGTGCCTGCCCAAAGCTAACAATGTTTTGAGGGTGCTTGGTGTCATCTGGAAATCTGATTTGGAGCAGTGGCATTGGCTTTCGGCTTGATAGTGTCTACCTATGCTCAATTTGTATTTGTGTAAATGAAGTGAGAGCTGGACCATAAAGAAGGCTGATTGCCGAAGAATTGATGCTTTTGAATTATGGTGCTGGAGAAGACTCTTGAGAGTCCCATGGACTGCAAGAAGATCAAACCTATTCATTCTGAAGGAAATCAGCCCTGAGTGCTCACTGGAAAGACAGATCCTGAAGCTGAGACTCCAATACTTTGGCCACCTCATGAGAAGAGAAGACTCCCTGGAAAAGACCCTGATGTTGGGAAAGATGGAGGGCACAAGGAGAAGGGGACGACAGAGAACGAGATGGTTGGACAGTGTTCTCGAGGCTACCAGCATGAGTTTGACCAAACTGCGGGAGGCAGTGGAAGACAGGAGTGCCTGGCGTGCTCTGGTCCATGGGGTCATGAAGAGTTGGACACACCAAATGACTAAACAACAACAACAAAAATGAACTTAAATAATACAATAATCTTCCATTGACCTTCTTCCAGTGGAAACCAAACCTGGGCAAGCTCTGCAGCCCTGGAAATTTTCAACATTCAGAGAAGCAGGGTGCACATAAGATTATTTACTGCTTTACTGTAGCTGAATGTAGAAAAAGGTATCATCCAAAAACCATTTGGGGTTGGGGAATAGCCTGTGGGGCAAGTTTTATGGCTTGCCTAAGTGGACTACTTTCAATTCAATGGTTTCACAGTTATGTCCTGTCTCTCCATTTTGTTAGCCTTTAAAATAGCTTTGAGATTTCCAGCAAAAGCACCCGCTCTCAACTTTTTACTAATTTCAGGTGCCTCTTCCTGGTAGGGTTAGCCGGCACTTAGCAAAGCCCCACACTCTTTGCTGGGGCACAGTCCTTCAATAAATGGAGACTATTCAATGTTAATTTTTTTAATAGTAAAAAAATCCCAAAACTACTGGACCCTGGAACAGTATTCTTCTGTTTCCTGACAATTTTACAAATAAATTTATCATCTGCAGAAATCTCTTCTTTCTAATGTGAAAGGTCTTGTCCTTAAATATCTCCACCTGCACAAATTGGCTGAGTGTGGCTTGTTCCAGCAGGTCATACTGAGTATATTTGCCTGTACAAATGTTCTCTAAGCATGTTGACTCCTGTATACCAGGTGTGAAATCGCTTTGGGAATCTTCAAAGGGGATTTCATGCTCCTTTTCTCAGTATGAAACATTTCATTTGCTCAGTTAGAAGGAGGTGTAATAATCAAGAGACCTGACACAATACTACATATTTTTTTAAGTATTGCCATTTCTTAGCACTGTTTATTGAAACTCCTGCAAAATGTAATGCTGATTGAATGACGTTGGCATTGTTGTAGAACAAAATTGCTTAAAATGCAATTTGTTGTTTTCCATAGAATCTGCAATATCTATGGGGCCTATGGAGCATGGATTTCACTTCTCTCTACATGCAATTTACATAGCTATTGAGACTCCTCCATGTGCAGCAGAGGTGAGGAAACACAGAACACATAAGAATGCAAGGACACAGAGTAAATTTGATGACACTATACAGATGGAGAATTTGACACAGGACTGCCAAGATGGTACCATCCTAAGATGTTGTTGGGACTACAGTTCTGTTGCCTCTTCGGTGTGACAGGTCACAATTGTGCCAGTCTGGATGTCTCTTGAGTTATTTGTCACCCAGCTTGGCACAAAGGTTCCCGAGGTGGAGGTGGTGGTCTTTGTCTACGTTTGGACATTGGGACCATTTTGAATCAAGATGGCGGACTGAAATTTGACTTTGGTGTGACAGTTACAAACAAGGCTGCAGGAGGTGGGGGTTTTCACCTATGTTTGGTTGCCAACAGATGCACTGAGCATCAGTGTGTGTGTGTGTGCGCACACACAGCCCCTCCACTCACAAATTACACTACCCATTTAAAAATCACAGATTTTTGGGTTTCTTGGAATTCCCAGGCAGCGCCAATAACTTTCTGCTAGTCTAATATTGTAGATGCGTATCTACTATAGGTTTTGGAAAGTTTTTTGTTTGTTCACTAAGCATTTGGACACCTCTTAAAGAGATCGTAACCAAAGTTTGCATGATGATTCCTGAGATCAAGGAGCAGATTTTAATCTGGGACAATTAGATGCCGTTTTGAGTCACAATGATGGTCAGAACCTTTCAAAGTGCTCTGATTTTAACCACTAATTTCAAAACACATTTTTTTTAATTTCTTAAAATTCATGAGCAATGCCGGGTTCGAGGCCGTTGGTGAATAATATGCTATAAATCTATTAGTGCTGTTCTGAAAACCTTAATTCACATGCTTCAATGGCGTTTCCCCCTAATTACTTCTATAACTAAGTGAAAGTAATGACACCTCCCACTTTACCTACAGATGAATCTAATGCCGTCTTCAATACATGCATCTGCTTTTGCCAAAAAAAATCCAGGCAGGATAGCTTAACAAATCACCTCTTTGGCAGGTTTTAGACTAGCTCTCATTTTCATCTACACCCAGGTGCCTGAGGGGAAAACACTTCTTTCTTTTAGCTCTATCCGAGACTTACGACTTTACTTCCCTGCCTTCATTTTGCCGTACCTGTTTCTACAATCGCTTTTAATTCAAAGACCAGGTAAGACATTTTGTAAGCTTCAATGTTCTTCCTGAGTTGTTGGAATATGGGATGTCTGCATTAAGCCAGCTAAGCTAGCTTCTGGTCATTGACCATATTAAAGATATTATTATTATTATTATTATTATTATTATTATTATTATTATAGCTTCTCCTATAAGGAGAGAGAACACTTTAACGACCACCAGCTTGTGCTGTGTTCTAAGTATTGTTAGACATACAAAAATCTTAATGTCAAACGTCAGCTTAAGATAGCGAGATAGCAGAAACTTATTGTTACAGCTGACATACCAAGCTTTCTAACGTTGCCACGTTGTTCAGTTGTGGTCCTGCACAAAGTGTTGGGTCTTTGGTACTTTGCAACGATACTTCCTTTGGATTTCCAGCTTATGAGGGGAATCTTTGCTATGTTTCAATATTACTAGCCACAATAGCTGTAAACTTTTTTTTAGAAATGGTGCTATGAGGACTCTTCAGCCAAAATGATTCAAAACTTAATATTGTAGAGCAGGTGTCTTCAACCTTTTCGGGCCCAGAACCCACTTTAAACCCAAACATGTGTTTGGGGACCTGTTTCTTAAACTTTTACCATATATTTGAATGGTGAGTAGTGGTTCTGTTGTGATCCACTTTGCATCAGGCCAAGATCCACTCGTGGGTTCTGGCCCACCAGTTGAAGACCAGTGTTGTAGAGATCTCATTATTTCATCAAATGTAATTTTGCCATTAGTGCTCAGTGGTTCTGCGGTAGTGAAAAGTCTAGTATAAAGTTCTCATGTTTTCTGTTAATAATTTTCCTCCCACCACAAAGAAAAATAAAAGAAACATTGGAAGAAAGTATTATATTCTTAGCACCCATCCTGTGCACTTATCTGAGCAAGGATGAATGAACTTTATTACGGTCATAGACCAGGATTAAGAAAAGCATATAGATAAAATAACAGTTGGGATTTTTGACCGATAATTGTTAGGACAAATGAGGACAAGGAAACAGGCATAAAACATCTGAATAAAATACAAGATTAAACACAGATAATGGGTGGATAAAAAACTAATAATTAAAACAGATAAGAGCTAAAAACCAACAAAGACACTCAGTTAAAATAACTGTAAGAGCATAAGATGCTCCTTACTGAATCATTTGGAATCAATTCCTCATCTTAGCAAAAAAAAATTACATAATTACTTTCTCGTGGAGGTCCTTATTTCTTTCCACTGAAAAATACAAGTTTCCTGGAAGAATCTTTTGCTTCCTTTGGAACAAAGTTAACATGTTTATTAATGTTCCAGGAGTTCTCAAGAGCTACATATAAACTTGTAGAAGAAGCTGGAGTTCAGTTAGAAATGCCTTCATCCATCACATGCGACTTTGACAGGGGTCATTTTGCATTTTTCTCTTTGTGTGGTGCAGAAGTATTGTATCACTGTAATTAATAACACTGCTTTTCCTTTAGTATTGCCATTCTGATTCATCTATCAGTTCTAGGCTTGAGAACTCAAGCATTTGCATGGTTCCCCATCAGAACAACGTCTCCATTTGTTTCAATATATAATAATGAATATTTTGTGTGTGGCTTTCTTTCCCTCGCTTGAAATTTATTGACATCCATTCTGCTTTTAAGAAATCTTTGAACACTTTCTTTTTTAATAATATTTTTTATTAAATTTTCTGTTTTACAATTTCAAATAAGCATTTTGCAAACTTTAAAATACCCAATGACTTCCCTTCTTTTTTCCCCATGGTTCATTTTTCATATCCTACATCCTTGCATATTTTAGTATAACTATTCAAATCAATTTTCCACTTTTACATCCACCCAGAATTCTTTACTCTGTTGAATTTATCTCAATGCTGCCAGTGTTTTCAGCTGTACACAGTCATTTTCCATATACTCAATAAATGATTTCCAATCTTCTTTAAATGTATGTTGTTCTTGCTCTCTTCTTCTGTATGTTAAATCTGCAAGTTGTGCATATTCTGTCAATTTAAGATGCCAATCCTCTTTAGTTGGGACCTTGCTCACTTTCCAGATCCTTGAACACTTTCATGCCTAGAATGGGATGATTTTCTAGTAAGATTAAATAATAAGACTATTTTACTATTAAATTTAAGAGATCTGCATGTTGAAAGAACTAGCCTCTTGCTTGGGTTCACGGTTATATTTGTAAATGGCAAGACAAGTGATTTGGTGTCATTGTGTGAAATGTCATGTGACATGCCACCAATGGCCACCTCATCCACTAGTGCCTAATGGGTGTTGCCTAGGGACCTACAGCAGGGCCTTCTCCGTGGTGGGATCCCAGTGATGGAACTCCCTCCCTGGTCAGCTGTGTTTGTCCCCATCTCAATCATCTGAAGATATTTCTGTTCACATTTGGTGCTGAAAGGCAATGGTTTTTCTGCTAGCTTAGAACCATTGTGCTTGGATATATTGCTGTGTTAAAATGTGTTTTTAAGCGTTTTAAAGTTTCATAATGCTTTTAATTGGGTTGGATGGCAGCCGTGGGCTTAGGAAGGGTGGGGCAGACATTTAAGTAATTATAATGTAGCAGCTTCATGAGACTTTCAGGGATAACTCCCGGACCACATGGCTCACTGTTTGTATGTGCAGAAGAATTTCCTTTCCAACAGTGCAGAAATCCATCTATGCCCATGCAATATAAACCTCTATGGGAGAAAAAGCAGGGACAGTGTGGAAACTAAACATGATGTCAAATTCATATTTTTAGATGTGTTATTATTACTTCTTTTTATTTATGTCCTGTAACTTATACACCGCTTGATTTTAGAAAAAATCAAAGCAGATAACAAAATATTTTGCAGGCACAAAATCAATGTACTAACCCAGCTCCTATCTTTTACACTTTCCTGGGAGTAAGCTCCATTGAACTCAGTGGAGCTGACCGCTGAGCAGCAGTTTAGCTAGGTACTTAAAAGATTTCGGGCATAAACATAAGTCTGCACAAAATTAATCTACAGTGGTACCTCGGGTTACATACACTTCAGGTTACATATGCTTCAGGTTACAGACTCCGCTAATCCAGAAATAGTACCTTGGGTTAAGAACTTTGCTTCAGGATGAGAACAGAAATCGTGCTCTGGCGGCGCAGCAGCAGCAGGAGGCCCCATTAGCTAAAGTGGTGCTTCAGGTTAAGAACAGTTTCAGGTTAAGACCGGACCTCCGGAACGAATTACGTACTTAACCTGAGGTACCACTGTATAGGCATCTCCCCTGCCCCTTATAACAAGTTGTAATCAGGGCTCAGGGACGTGGGTGGCGCTGTGGGTTAAACCACAGAGCCTAGGACTTGCCGATCAGAAGGTTGGCAGTTCGAATCCCCGTGATGGGGTGAGCTCCCGTTGCTCAGTCCCTGCTCCTGCCCACCTAGCAGTTCAAAAGCACGTCAAAGTGCAAGTAGATAAATTGGTACCACTCTGGCGGGAAGGTAAACAGTGTTTCTGTGCGCTGCTCTGGTTCGCCAGAAGCGGCTTAGTCATGCTGGCCACATGACCCGGAAGCTGTACGCCAGCTCCCTCGGCCAATAAAGCGAGATGAGTGCTGCAACCCCAGAGTCAGTCACGACTGGACCTAACCATCAGGGGTCCCTTTACCTTTTTAAACAACTGCTAACTCCCGGTTTGAGGACCCTGGTCCTCTCCCCCAGCCCCCAAGCGATTTTTTTCTGGTCCTCCAAGAGCCTACCAATTTTGGTAACAGCAACAAACACAGGTGGGGGGAATTAAAACAGACAGAGCACTGGGATGGAACAGAACTCGGTTCCGGCACTTCTCAGGTGGGCGCCATTGCCATTCTGAGAGATCAAGGGAGGCGTTCATGGTGAGTTCCGGCACCTCTTTTTCTAGAAAAGCAGCGCTGATTTTGAACACATGATAATAATGTTGGGAAGCCTTAAACATACTAACGTTTTCCATTGCAGGTCCCACCACCGATGCTCAGGCAAAGGGGGACGTCCCAAGGACAACGGCCGGTTTTTAGCCTAGATCTGAAAGATGCCCACCAAGAAATGGCTTCCGCTGGCCATCCTTTTCAAGCTCAGTAAGTTCAAGGACTTTAAATACGCTCCGTCATTTTCCCTGTTATCTCTCCATTTGCAGCTCCTTCGGAACATGGGTGACCAGCATGGATGTTACTACTCAGTTTTATTGCACATAGCCAAAGGCTGCCGCAGTGTACACAGAATCATTCAACAATTAAAAGAAAATATGCTGGATTAATACAAAAAAATTAAAGCATTTATATTATCAAGACATTACCTACAGCACCTTAATATACAGGTTAAGACATTAAACAATAAAATTTATAGGCTAAAATTGTCACATGGCCACTAATACATTAAAAAATAATGTTAATTAATACAATGTAAAATTATATTCGGAGTTTGGTGATAAAGATAGAATATTTCTTGATGTAAAGGTAAAGGGACCCCTGACCATTAGCTCCAGTCGTGACCGACTCTGGGGTTGCGACACTCATCTCGCTTTATTGGCCGAGGGAGCTGGCGTACAACTTCCAGGTCATGTGGCCAGCATGACTAAGCCGCTTCTGGCGAGCCAGAGCAGCGCAGGGAAACGCCGTTTACCTTCCCACCGGAGCAATACCTATTTATCTACTTGCACTTTGACATGCTTTCGAACTGCTAGGTTGGCAGGAGCAGGGACCAAGCAATGGGAGCTCACCCCGTCACGGGGATTCGAACCGCTGACCTTCTGATCGGCAATCCCTAGGCTCTGTGGTTTAACCCACAGCGCCACGCGCGTCCCAAACAGAGCTATAAAAGTACCTTAATATACAGGTCAAGACATTAAACAATAAAATTTATAGGCTAAAATTGTATATAATATATTTTTAAAAATGTTAATTAATACAATGTGCAATTATATTCAGAGTTTGGTGATAAAGGTAGAATATAGCTTGATGTAGATAGGGGCAAATAAATTCATCTCCTTTACTATTGGTGGCTATCTTGGCTATTTGCTCTTATTTTCCTAGCGGCAAAGAGTGCTACACACCAGGTCACATACTTATCTGTGTCTGTGAGGAGATATAAAATCATTCCAGCGCTTGAGCCACTGCTGTTTACCATTAAGTCACCTCCCTGCCACTTTGCCCCTGCCTCTCTCCTTCCTGGTAAGTAGCAGCAGTGACTCAGACACGGAGAGGTCAGGTGAGCGTTGATTCCCCCACCGTGCTGTAACTTATTGATGGCTGCCACAACGGACACGGGGAGCAGGGCTTTGTGCCACAACTGAACAGGCTCAGGAGAACTCTTGGACCTGGTTATGCTGTGCTCTTGCTTGCCTACCCCACACTGTGTCATTGCCCGTTCCCTGACGCAGTAACCCAGATAACCTCCATACTTTGGTCCTGTGGCACACACTTACCCAAAATGGTACTGTTCACTACCGTATTTTTCGCTTTATAAGACACACTTTTCCCCTCCTAAAAAGTATGGGGAAATGTGTGTGCATCTTATGGAGCGAATGCAGGCTGCGCAGCTATCGCTGAAGCCAGAACAGCAAGAGGGATTGCTGCTTTCGCTGCGCAGCGATCCCTCTTGCTGTTCTGACTTCATTTTTTTCTTGTTCTCCTCCTCTAAAACTAGGTGCGCCTTATGGTTGGGTGTGTCTTATAGAGCGAAAAATACAGTACTCACTTTCGCATCTTACTATGTAGTTTCTTTTTGTCAATCCTCTATTAAAACAAAACAAATTCCTTCCAGTAGCACCTTAAAGACCAACTAAGTCAGTTCTTGGTATGAGCTTTCGTGTGCATGCACACTTCTTCAGATACACAACTGACCCTGTTCAGTTGTGGCACAAAGCCCTGCTCCCCGTGTCCGTTGTGGCAGCCATCAATAAGTTACAGCACGGTGGGGGAATCGTATCTGAAGAAGTGTGCATGCACACGAAAGCTCATACCAAGAACTGACTTAGTTGGTCTTTAAGGTGCTACTGGAAGGAATTTGTTTTGTTTTGACTATGGCAGACCAACACGGCTACCTATCTGTAACTAATCCTCTATTAGTTTTTCTAGAAAACAATTTTTCAGACTGGTTACGGAATCCTTTTTTTCAAGCCCTAGAGGTCTGCAGCCAAAGATTTGGCTGCTTATTTTAGTCTCCTCTTACCTCGTACTCCTTTCTTAGTATTCGTGTCCCCAGATCTTTCTTGCATAGTTTACTTGCCTCTCAAGTGATCCCTGGGTCTGGAATGAGGGTCAGGCATTGCCTTCGCCTCAGTTATGTTCTTTGTCCTATACTAGGGATAGACAAATCTGTCCAGTTTCTCTCAGTTCTTCATTATTATTATTTTTCGATTTTAAATTCAGTTCTCCACATTTCCTGATCTGTTTGCTATTTAAAAAAGAGAGGAAGAAAATAAAAAGTCATCAAGAGATTTAATCAGCATTTTAGTGCAAATGTCTCCTAAAATGCACATTTTTCTATGAAACTTTGCCTAATATACACACTTTTTGCAAATCAGCTTTCCTTAATAAGATGCATCATACGTTATTTTCACAAATAGATGCATTTTGTATACACTTTACCCTAGTACAGTGGTACCTCAGGTTACAAGCGCTTCAGGTTACAGACTCCGCTTAACCCGGAAGTAGTACCTCAGATTAAGAACTTGGCTTCAGGATGAGAACAGTTATCGTGCAGCGGTGGCGCAGCAACAGCGGGAGGCCCCATTAGCTAAAGTGGTACCTCAGGTTAAGAACAGTTTCAGGTTAAGGACGGACCTCCGGAACGAATTAAGTTCTTAACCAGAGGTACCATTGTATATGCATTTTTGTACAAATTAATTGGCTGGAGAATTGCATTGCAAAATTCAAAGATGTGCGGATTTCAAAAGATAGTTCTGTTTTACTTAACATATTGTTTAGGAAGTTGAAAATTACTGGTAGGTAGGTTGAAATGCAAGCTGCATAAAATTTCTCTCCTAGCTCTGCATAGAACGGAGCCAGCATTCATCCCTTCCATTCCACACCCTGGGTTTCATTTCTTGTTATACAGTATGTGTAGCAGAATCCTTTTTCAAAAAGAATATAAATGTTTAGGAGGCTGCCTTCTGTATTGTTTCAGTTCTTTTGCATCTATCCTCTTTGCAGTAATAATAGCCTTGTGCTAAAAAATTGAGCAACTATTGTGAGACAGACGAGGCTGCCTAGCGTTAGAACTGGCCTTAGATGGATAAAAAACAGGAAAGTGGACTTGACTCCCAGATAGACATGCAGTGGGAAAGAGTGTTGACTTTCAGAAGTGTGTCTTGAGAAGTAAACAAAATAATTGGCAGCTTCCGTGCTTATCTCATCATAAGCGTGGAGCAGGTGTTTCTAAAACTGTATGAAAAACATCTCTAGATTTCCTTGCAACCTGTACAAACTTCTAAGATGCTCACATGCCCCATCATAACAAGTTGAGCCAAGAAGCACTAAGAAGAAGAAGTCTGTAAGCACCCCAGACCTGTTCAGTGTTTCAACTGAGAACATGTTTCAACAAGCAAAATCCCTGAAAGGAAAGTTAGCTCAGTGGAAGAAAAATGCTCAAAGTCATTTCAGGCAAGGTCTTTGTCCAAAGCAACTAGATTCCATTTTTCTGGGCTCTCCCAACTTCAATCAGTGTTTGGAAAATGTGGCTATTTATGGGGTTCAGTTAGAACCGGTTGAAGCCTTGGGAATGGTGGGCTTGCCGTCAAGTTGTTGTCATGCCGTTTATTACATTTCACATCTCTGGAAATCTAACGGTTGAGGTTTGTTTATTCTCCTCCTCGTTGAAGATCAGAGCCCAGACTTCATTGTAGACTTCACACTGGCCATTAGCAGGGAATGTTTTGAAGTTGAAGGATAACAACATCTGAAGGGCTACAGGTTCTTCATCCCTGTCCTACATAATGATAAATTAGGCATGGGTGCAGGGTTTATTTAAAAGATCAGAAGGCAGAGGGTACCACATACTTGCATGCTTTAGCTACCTTATAGGGAAGACCGTATCAGATTAATTCCATGCACATTTGTTTGTTTGTTTGTTTGTTTGTTTTATACCTCACCTTTCTCCCAGTGCAGGACCCAAGATGGCTCACGGCATGAGCTAAGCACAGATACAGCTAAAAAACATACCGTATTTTTTCGCTCTATAGGACACACTTTCCCCCCTCCAAAAATTAAGGGGAAATGTGTGTGCGTCTTATGGAGCAAATGCAGGCTCCATGGCTTCAGCGATAGCAACGCGAAGCCTCCGAAACGCAGTGGGAGCGCTCCCGCCGCGCTCCGGAGGCTTCGCGTTGCTATCACTGAAGCCTGGAGAGCAAGAGGGGTCGGTGCGCACCGATCCCTCTTGCTCTCCTGGCTTCGCTTCGCTGGAGAGGCGCTGCGCAGCTTTCCCTTTCTGTGCAGCGCCCCTTCAGCGAAGCGGGAGGAGAAATGGAAGGGGCTCCGTTTCTCCTGCCGCTTTGCTGATGGGGCACTGCACAGAGAGGGAGAGATTTTTTTTTTCCTTGTTCTCCCCCTCTAAAACAAGGTGCATCCTATGGTCGGGTGTGTCCTATAGAGCGAAAAATACGGTACCTATCAGTTATACATATTAAAGCACATGTAAAGTATTAAACAGGACTTGCCGATCGCATGGTGGGGTTTGCTCCCGTCATTCGGTCCCAGCGCCTGCCATCCTAGCAGTTCGAAAGCACCCCCGGGTGCAAGTAGATAAATAGGGACCGCTTACCAGCAGGAAGGTAAACGGCGTTCCGTGTGCTCCCTGGCTCGCCAGATGCAGCTTGTCACGCTGGCCACGTGACCCAGAAGTGTCTGCGGACAGCGCTGGCTCCCGGCCTATAGAGTGAGATGAGCGCACAACCCTAGAGTCTGGCAAGACTGGCCCATACGGGCAGGGGTACCTTTACCTTTACTAAAGTACTAAACTGTGGCTTATTACCATATATTTCCGTCTATAAGACACCCCCCCCTATTTTGGGGGACTCAATTTTAAGAAAATGTGGGGAGATGGCCCAAAGTTGTTGAGCTTCTCTCCCCACGCAGCTGTGGGCAGGAAACATGCCCTAGATGGTTTCCCGCTTGCGGCAGCATCGGGGGAAGTTGCACTCCTACCAACTTGCTGGCTGGCAGGCATGCCCCATGCCACTATCCGTGTATTGGACAACCCGAGTTTTTTTTGTTTTTTTTTGTCAAAAAACCTCATCTAATACATGGAAAAATATGATATTTCTCTCCATAGGAGACTGAACTTTTGAGTTTTGTTTGGAGATCAAAAAAACATTTCCTAGTGCCCTTCACAGGTTGCTGAAGGCTAAAAAGAAGCACACTAAATGTGGTTTGCACCTCCCCACACAAAAAGAGCCCTCGAGATTTCATAGAATCATAAAATTGGAAGGGACCCACAAGGGTAATCTAGTCAAAATGCCTGGAATGCAGGGATCTCGTCTAAAGCATCCATGACAGTTCACCATCCAGCCTCTGCTTAAAACCTTCAAGCGAGGAAAGTCCACAACCTCCTGAGGGAAAACATCCCACTGTTGAACAGCTCTTAATATCAGAAAGTTCTTCCTTTTCATTTTCCATTTTGAAAAAGTAATAACAATAAATAAAAAATAATAAAATGTGTACCCCACTCCTGAGACCGTTCCATTGTAACCAACCAACCTCCCAAAATTTCAACACCTCTTTGAAAGTGCTTTAAAGGTATCCTGGGTGTGCAGAATTTGAGGCTTTCTTCTTATTTCTTTGAGATTCCAACGCGGAGACCAGGAGCTATCAGACTGATGATCTTATTTCCCATAGCCTAAAGCCATGTGCTTTGAAAGGTGGATTCTCAACAACTGCACACAAGAAGCTCCTCGACGGCTAGAGGTTGCCCGGAGAGGAAATTATCATAAAGACGTGTTCCAGCCTGGCAGGCCCCTGCTCATTGCTGTCGTATAAGTGCCAGTCCATATAACATTTACTATGTTCCATCTTTCTTTTGTGGACAGCCCTGCTGACAGACTTCCTGCTTGTCCAGAATCCCTGTGAAAATGGTTTCTGTCGCCAGCCTATCGGAGACCTGCTTGTGGGTCGCGGTGACAGCCTAACAGCTTCATCCACGTGTGGACTGTTTGAGCCTCAAAAATACTGCATTATCGGCTACCTGGAGGTGAGTTTATTTTATATATCGCTCCAACGTTTCAATGGGAAATAGCCCTAGAGCAGGCTTCCTCAAACTCGGCCCTCCAGAGACTACAATTCCCATCATCCCTGACCACTGGTCCTAGCTAGGGATCATGAGAGTTGTAGGCCAAAAATATCTGGAGGGCCGAGTTTGAGGAAGTCTGCCCTAGAGAGTCTGTAACATCCAGCCATTACGCCTTCTTTAAACCGGCTTTCTAAGAGCATGTGGGGAGCTTCTTGAGTTTGATTGGGAAAATGCTCACTGCTTCCACAACCTGCCTGACAACCTGTCTTGTCTTGTCCAGTTTCTTTCGATGCTTTGTTGGCCTGGATGGAGAATGGTGTGTGTGTGTGTGTGTGTGTGTGTGTGTGTGTGTGTGTGTGTGAACCTTTGTGCGACTGGGATGTAGCTGTTTGTGCAGAGGAGTCACCCAGTTTTGCATCTGAGCCCCTCCCCATCCCCCATCGCCATGTGTCCTGCTGTTCCAAAGACTGCCTACGATGACATTGCAGCTCACTGGCTGAAAACTGTCCCCGGTCTCAGCTGCACAGCAAATGATTTTTGGAAGGGGGAAGCTTTTCTAAAGTGAGTTTGATTGGGAAAATGCTCACTGCTTCCACAACCTGCCTGACAACCTGTCTTGTCTTGTCTTGTCCAGTTTGTTTTGATGCTTTGTTGAAATCCCTATTTATTTTTGCATTATTCAGAAGTACACAGCATTGTGACCAAAAACTGCTGAAGCGGTTTGGAATACTTGCAGAGTTTTCTTCTTAGTGAAATGCTTCATCTACAGCGCTGAACTTACATATGCATTACAGCTTATGATTAGATCAGGGGTGTTGGAAATTTAGAATTTCTGCTAGATTAAAACCCTGTATTGATCCCCCCCCCCTTCAGCGTGGTTAAAAGAGCAAAAGAAAACAAACCATTTGCAGGAGGGCTTGCGAGCTCAGGAATCAATGCTACCTGGTAAACTTTGCTAAGCAGGCATGCAGATGCTTGTCACATTACCTTTTGTTTGGAAAGGAGGTAGCACCAGGTAATATCTGTCTATGCACACCTGCAGGCTGAGGGACTCCGCCTTTTGCAAATGCTCATTTGGTGTCTCAGTCCTATAAATAGGACTGAAATCCGAATGGTGCTAAAAATGCAAGAGGCAGTTGCAATACTGTACATCTCATGCCCGGGTTGTGCCTATAGTACTCGTGGCTGTGCTAATGTTTGTTTTCAACGCACTGAGTTTTATGTCCACACAGAACACAACAGCCCATGGGAACATATGCTGTGCACGCATATTACCTAAAATAACCTGAAAAAGGAGGCGGGGAAGGGGGGAACCACTAGTTCTTTGAAGTGTGATTCCCCCCCCCCCTTTAAAGAGCAAACCTACTAATGATCAATTCATTGGACGACTGTCAGTATATTTGCTGTCAGAAAATGCGGTCTCAAGTGTGCCCAATTTAATTGATGGGCGGTAGGCTTAGAACAGAGGAAACATCGACACAAGATCTGCCCACTCTGGAAGAATGGCAGATGAAGATGATGGACTATTTGGGACTGCCAGAAATGACCGGCAGAATCCGAGACCAGGGAAAAGAGTCGGCAGAAGAAGACTGGAAGAAGTTTAAAGACTATTTACAGAAATATTGCAAAATTAATGAATGTTAGAACGATGTTGGACAGAAATTAAGGGGTTTCCAGCTGTAATGCTTAAGAGATATGAAAAATAAGGTTTAGAAATAAGTAAAAACTAAATGGTGAAGATTTGCTGAACTAACAATTTGAATTGGAATACAAGAAAGGGAGGTATGAGGAGGTCTGGAAAATAAGTTACAAGAAAATAAGTAATGGAAATTCTATGTGTTTTTAATTATTTTTATATTTTTATATTTATGTTATTTTTTATTTTTTTTATTTCACATTATATTATTTTTGGAAAACTTTAATAAATATTCTATAAAAAAAAATAGAACAGAGGAAACATCGTAGTATGCTAGTATATCATTAACATACAGAATTTACTACTGCAAGAGGTGGAGATGGTCAATAGCTTACACAGCTTTTAAAAAGAGCTAGATAAATTCGTTGCAGGTAAGACTTTCACTGACTGTTAGCCATGGACCTTTTCTGATAAAAGCTGGAGTCTGACAATAGCCAATGGTTCCTCATTCCTGGTTTAGACAGAAGAACCGAAACTAAGGCTGAATTTAAATTAATGCACCCGAGGCCTGAATAAGGGTGACCATACTTAGAGTTAGCCAAACTGACAGATATAATAAGACAAAAACCAAAAAGTGTAGTGAAAAAGGAATGGGAGTGCCTAAACGAATACCTTAAAAGACAAGGTTCGAGGACAGAAATCTGGCTGAGTCTGCAATAACCTTGTGAAGTGAGAGGATAAGAAAGAGGGATATATATTTAGATGCTAGGATCGAGATGATAAGGAAAACAGGAAGATACAATGAGAGGTAAAAGGAGGTGCTGTGGGATTGGTGGAAGTCAACGTTTGTTTTCCTTTTTAGTGTTTATACTATTAATTTGTAAGATTTGGATTTGTTTTTCATATGTTTGTTTTTGTGTTTTGTGTATTGTTATTTTTGGTTTTTTTTGTTTTCTCTTGTGTGGAAAATGCTAATAAAATTTACTTTAAAAAAATAAACAGAATAAGAGTGACCAGTTGCAAAAGACCGCAGGATTTCTGCACCTTGAATATCTGTGCTGAAGCAGGAATTTAAAAAGGTGTGGGGTGCTCGCCTCTTTTGTATTTAGCCAGTCTGGCCTGACACACATGAACAAACTGTTTAATGCTTTGATTATATGCAAACCTTGAAATATATTCACTGGGCTCCGAAGCTCCATACAGCAGGGGTAGGGCAATTTGGCGCCCACCAGGTGTTTTGGACTACAATTCCCATCAGCCCAAGTTAGCATGGCCGGCGGCCAGGAATGATGGGGATTGTAGTCCATGGCATCTGGAGGGCACCATGTTGGCTTCCCCTGCCATAAAGGCTCCACGGACCACGCAGGATCCTATATAGTCTTTTCCCTTTAATGCCAGATAATTTTCAGCGTAATCATGAAAACCACTAAATCAGAACCATACTCGTAAATATGTTATTGGTGCTTGCATGATTAAAACAGTTAACTAGAAGGCATTTTGACAATCAAAGCCTAAACTTGTTAAAGAGGCTTTCCTCTTATTCATCCTTGAATAATCCATACATTTAAATTTTGCTGCATCGCATTAATCATCCTTGAATGCTTTTAATTTGTCATAAAGGAATTTCTTCCCTAAACTCTGCCTGACTTCAAGGCAAGTGGCTTCCTACGCGGTCCGACACTCAATCATTTGTCACCACTTTAAACTTTTAACTCTTTCCAAAAAGAGAGAGAGAGAGAGAAAGTTGAGATAAGAATACCGTAGTTGATCTTATGACATATCCTTAATTCTCCTGTTTGGACTAGGAGCACTGAAGGGTTGTTGTTTTTTAATCATCCTCAGCTACAATACAGTGGTACCTTGTGTTACATACGCTTCAGGTTACATTTGCTTCAGGTTACAGACTCCGCTAATGCAAAAATAGTACCTCAGGTTAAGAACCTTGCTTCAGGATGAGAACAGAAATCGCACGGCAGTGGCAGCAGGAGGACCCATTAGCTAAAGTGGTGCTTCAGGTTAAGAATGGTTTCAGGTTAAGAACAGACCTCCGGAACAAATTAAGTACTTAACCTGAGGTACCACTGTATAGACATCTCCCCTGCCCCTTATAACAACTTGTAATCAGGGCTCAGGGACGTGGGTTAAACCACAGAGCCTAGGACTTGCCGATCAGAAGGTTGGCAGTTCGAATCCCCGCGACGGGGTGAGTTCCCGTTGCTCGGTCCCTGCTCCTGCCAACCTAGCAGTTCGAAAGCACGTCAAAGCGCAAGTAGCGGGAAGGTAAACAGTGTTTCTGTGCGCTGCTCTGGTTTGCCAGAAGTGGCTTAGTCATGCTGCCCACATGACCCGGAAGCTGTACACCGGCTCCCTTGGCCAGTAAAGCGAGATGAGCGCAGCAACCCCAGAGTCGGCCACAACTGGACCTAATGGTCAGGGGTCCCTTTACCTTTTAATCAGGGCTCAGACTTCCTGTCTGAGGTCAAGTATAACTGAGGCTGTTGCTGTTTGCAGCCTGATCTGATGCATGCTTATTCAGAAATATTAAGCCCTATTGGTTTCAGTGGTGTATACGCTTAAGTAAGTGTGCATAGGACTGTAGCTTTAAGCGTATTCAGTACTAAGCCCCACTGCATACAATAGAACTTTCTCTATGAACTCCAAGCAACAAATTTCAGTATTTCCTATACTGTTTGGCAGCAGATAAATATCCCCGGGTAAGCTACTTCCCTCTGTACAGGCCGGTTCATAGATATCAGTACTGGAGAAAGGAGAATTAGTGAACAAGGACCGGTCTAATCTCTTATCTGGACTTCAGTGCCCCCTTCTCTCATTGGGAGGGGGGGGTTGTTGGTCAGATTTATCCCTTTCATATTTCTAGAAGGCAGATTAACCCCATCCATCCCAAACACTTAAAGCAACCTCTTGCCTCTATTTGCAATCTAGGAAGCCCGCTATGTACGGTCCATCTCCCCATTCCTTCCTTCATTTCTCCAAGGATCTCCGATGCTCAGAGCTAACTTAGATGCTTCCCAGTTCTCAGAATAGCATCTCAATAATGTCAGTACAGTGGTACCTTGGGTTACATATGCTTCAGGTTACAGACGCTTCAGGTTACAGACTCCGCCAACCCAGAAAGAGGACCTCAGGTTAAGAACTTTGCTTCAGGATGAGAACAAGAAATTGTGCTCTGGCGGCACAGCGGCAGCAGGAAGCCCCCTTAGCTAAAGTGATGCTTCAGGTTAAGTACAGTTTCAGGTTAAGAACAGACCTCTGGAACGAATTAAGTACTTAACCCGAGGTACCACTGTAGTTGGTGTTGCTTGCTGTCTAATCCTGTACTGCTGCTTCAGTTGTCCACTGGGCACGAGTTACTGGTAGCCATAATAACCATTCATCTTGCCCACCATTCTTTTTCTAGGATGAGCAGAAATGTTTCACCTGTGATTCCAGATACCCGTATAATCCAGTTTTCCAGGCTGAGAGTCACTTAATTGAAAATGTTATCACAACTTTTGAGCCAGATCGAAAGAAGTGGTGGCAGTCTGAAAACGGTGAGTGGCTTTTCATTCATGTTCGTTTCTTAGACTAATTTGAATTTACTGCGACCTCCAGCCGCATTATAGAGGGGGGTTCAGAATGGAAGGGTTAATATCGTGAACGGATGATTCAGATATTGTAAACAAGTAATTGGAAACAGGTTTTTAAAAACATCTCCCCCCCCCCACCCATGGAAAGGGTAAATCTTGATTAAAGCTGAAGGGAGACTCCCATGTTTATGCTCAAAATGAGTGAATATTAAAAAGAAACCTTGCATACGTGAGCATAAACTCACCATAAACACCTGGCTGGAAACAGCCAGAGGTCATTTCCAGATGACTTGTTTATGGAGCATTCATCCTGATTTGTTTGCACAAAGTTTTACAAGGAGGTTATTCTACATCAGCTGTTTATTGAGCATTTATTCTGAACTTTACCTCAGGATGAGAACAGAAATTGCACGGCGGAGGCGGCAGCAGGAGGCCCCATTAGCTAAAGTGGTACCTCGGGTTAAGAATGGTTTCAGGTTAAGAACGGACCTCTGGAACGAATTAAGTTCGTAACCAGAGGTACCACTGTACAACATCAGGCTCCCCCGTCATCCTCATAAGCTGGTGCCTCTGCTGGGTTACAACAGTGGAGAGTTATTTTGCCCTCACTTCCTGCTCCTGAACTTCCCATATGCATCTGGTTGGTCGTATGAAAAACAAGATTGTGGACCAAGGTAGGCTTTTGATCTGATCCAGCCGTGTTCCACCTAATGTTCTTTCGTACAGTTTGCCATATCGTACACTCATCAGATAAAATAGATAATTTGTACTACTTAACGCTTTTTTCATTCCATTTCAGGTGTTGACCATGTCAGCATCAGGCTGGATTTAGAAAATCTGTTTCAGTTCAGCCACCTTATCCTGACTTTCAAGGTACCCTGCACATAACTACATAATCATGTAATATTTAAATTGATTTATAGACTAGTGACTTTCATTAAACCATGGAAAACCTTTGGAAAATCAAGCCGTCTGAATTGTTGACTAGGAAATGTGTCCAAGGAGTTCCACAGATGTGCAATGTATGTTGTTGTTTAATGTGCTATCTGTGTGTTGTGGCTAAAGTAAAAACGGACCCCTGACCGTTAGGTCCAGTCATGGCCGACTCTGGGGTTGCGGCGCTCATCTTGCTTTACTGGCCGAGGGAGCCAGCGTACAGCTTCCGGGTCATGTGGCCAGCATGACTAAGCCACTTCTGGCGAACCAGAGCAGCGCACGGAAACACCGTTTACCTTCCCGCCGGAGCAGTACCTATTTATCTACTTGCACTTTGACGTGCTTTCAAACTGCTAGGTTGGCAGGAGCAGGGACCGAGCAACGGGAGCTCACCCCGTTGCGGGGATTCGAACCGCTGACCTTCTGATCGGCAAATCCTAGGCTCTGTGGTTTAACCCACTGCACCACCCGCGTCCTGTGGCTAAAGTACTTGTGTTTAAATCCTCACCTGCCCATGAAACTCCTAGGGTGTTTTTTTGACAATCGCTATTTCTGAGCTTAGACTACCTCAGAGTGTTGTTTTAGGATAAGTATAACCCTTGCATATGCTGTCCTTTAGAGTTTAAGTAACAGTCAGATGGAAACACTGGTTATTATGTGAAGGATTGGCTATTATGTGATAGGTATTGGACTTCAAATCTTCGTACTTTGTTAATCTTAATGAGGAAGTCATCTGGAGGTTTTGGTTGAAATGTCATCAGTATGCAGATGACACTCAACTTTGCATCTGTTTTCCATCTCCTCATCCTAAAGAGGCGGTTGAACTTCTGGATTGGCGCCTTGAGGCAAGTTTGGGTTGGAAACTGAGATTAATCCAGATAAGATAGAAGTGCTGTGGGTGGGGAAAACCCAGATGAAGGATTGTTATGAGTACATTCCCCCCCAAGGATCAAATTTGCATTTTAGCAGTGCTGTTGAGGCTAAGAGGCAACAGCAGTAGCTGGGTTGGTTTTTACCAGCTTCAGTTCCTTTGCCTTCTTGAGAGAAGATAGACAGTGTCTCATGTTATCCACACACTAGTGATAGCCAGGGCTGACTACTACAATGTGCTCTGCGTGGGGCAGTGTTAGAAACTGAGATGTTAAAGCTAGGAGCTATACGGCACCTTAAACCGAGGTTGTGGATGCAACAACGGAATGTCTAGGTGCGCTTTTTTATAACAAGAATACAGTGCTGAAAATGAATGAACTGCAGCTAAAATATTTTGTTCATTTTTCACACAATCTAGTCCTTCCCCTGCCCACCCCACTAATATTCTTAAGAGGGTCTCTCCTCCAGTCTTCAGACAGGAGCTGGAAGTGGGGAGGCAAGAAAGGTCCTTTTCCCCTTCCACTCTACAGTTTTAATTGGAAATCTTAGGCGCCTTATGTAACATATTATATCTATATTGGACCAATCCCACTGGTTACAATGGCACTTCCAGACCTAAGTGCCGGTGATGAACTTCAAAGCCCTGAAGAGTTTGGGACCCAATTATTTAAGGAACTCTTTAAATCAACTAACTCATGCCTTAAGATCTGCTTCACAGACCTGCCAACAATGAAAATTAGGCTGGCGGGCACATGGAATAGGGCCTTTTTGCTGGTGAAACCAGAGAAGCCCATCCCTCCATCCTTAGAAGTATTGTGAAGACACAACTTTTTCTCATGGCATTCAGTGGTGAACTGTAACCTGAGATGTCGAAATAGTGTTGTGATCTTGTTTCGTATGTTTAAATTACACTGGGCTATTCCCCCCCACCTCGCTTTGCTGGTTTTTATTGGTATTAAGAAATAGATGTTTTAAGTGGCTTTGAAATCTGTTTTTATTGTTTATGTTTTGATGTGTATTTTGTAACAATTTTGCGAAGAATGTCTGTTGAGATGCAGGTAATATTAAAAAAGAAAGAAATGAACACCTTGTTCCTGATGAGTTCCAACCATGGGCAGTCTATGGCAAGCCAGTCATGTTCATCCACTGATAAGCATATTAATAATAATAATAATAATAATAATAATAATAATAATAATAATAATAATTTATTTATATCCCGCCCTCCCCAGCCGAAGCCGGGCTCAGAGTGGCTAACAACAGTAAAATGATACAACATTCTAAAATCATTATAAAATTAATTCAAATCAGATTAATGGCAACCATTGGGCTAGAGTTCTGTGAGGCTTGACAAAGGAGGGGGTATTCTTTTTATTCATTTCAGTGGCTTTTCATCACAGCAGCAATAAATAGGGATTTTATATCTTTTATAAAACACATTATTTAAGAGAGTCACTTTCACTAACATGAAACCATTGTTAACACAAGTGGGAATTTAAAATTAACATAACGCTTAGATAATTTGAGTTTGGACATGGAGCTGAGGAACGGAAATCTGTCGCTGGGTAGCTTCGCTATCATTTAGCGAATGCTCAAGAAACATTTGTAGTGGCATGTCAGAATCTGAATCCTGCCCAAGAATAAATGAGGACACATCTGGGAGTCCACAGATGCAGGTTTTCCTCTGGTGCCACTGAGGACTGAAGAGGTCATTATGGTGGGAGTGATCTGAATGAAGTTCTCTCTCTTCACAGACATTTCGGCCTGCAGCAATGTTGGTGGAGCGCTCCACAGATTATGGTCAAACCTGGAAAGTGTTTAGATATTTTGCGCAAGACTGTGCTACTTCTTTTCCTGATATTCCTTCGAGGCCAGCCACCACTGTTGGAGATGTTGTTTGTGACTCAAGATATTCGGATATCGAGCCCTCCACTGAAGGGGAGGTATGCCTGTTCTTTGAGTTCATTTCATCGTAAGGACTTAGTTTTAATGTTTATTTAGGCTTCAGTGGTGTAGTCCTTAGCTATGCATTTCTTATGTAAGAACATATTCCAGTTACCGTACTTTTCTGTGTATAAGACGACATTTTTTCCTTAGAAATAATAGGCAAAAATTGCGGGTTGTATTATACACGGATAGCAGAGGGGGGACAGGCGATTGGGCTTGTGATTGGTTGCTGGTGATTGGCTGTGGCTGTGGCAATTGGGTGTTGATTTTTGGCGGCTAGTGTACAGACGATTGGTGGCCACGGCGATGTGTGCGATTTTCACCGGCGGGCGTGCTGTAGAGTGATTGGCAGCTCAATAACTCCGGGCAATCTCTGCCCCCCCCCAAGCTGAACAACTCTAGGCAATATCCCGCCCCCCTTTTTTGCGGTCCCCAAAAATAGGGGTCATCGTATACATGGGGGCATGTTATACACGGAAAAATACGGTAAGTCATTTACTTTTACAATGACAGTATAAATCTTCATTGCATTTCTACAGGTTGTTTTTAAAGCTCTGGATCCCAGCTTTGAAATAGAAGATCCCTACGCCCCATACATCCAAGGTACAGTAGTTTGGAGTTTCATAATGCCTTTAAAAATTCTTTTGCTTTCATGCAAAATACTAATGCAGAAATAGCCAAGATCCAGATATTGAAGGTCTCGAACTCTGATCTTCCCTGACCGCCGGCTAGGCTGCCAACAACATCTGGAAGATACCACATTGGCTACCCCTAAATGTATACTGTCATGGCAGTCTGCTGCCTTCAGCAAAGATTGGCATGTTTACAACTATGGTAGAGCTACTATACTTGGGTATTTTAAGTGGCAAGGGCCAAAGCTCAGTAGCAAAGGATGCTTTACACTGGGTGAGATGAACCTTTAACAGTCCAGTTGTTGCTAAACTACAACTCCCATCATCCCTGGCCATTGGTCATGCTTGCTGTGACTGATGGGAGTTGTAGTTTAGCAACAAGTGGGCCAAATTTCCCCTACATCTGCTTTACACATAGAAAGTACCAAGTTGAATTTTGTGATGGAGCAAGGTGGAAAGGATAGAGAAGACTCTGGAGGGCCATGGTCATCTGAAGTATTCAATCTTCGACATGGTGGGGACAAATGTCTGACTTGGTATTTAAGGCAGCATTGTATGTTCACATTGTTAGCAAATCACATACAGTAAATAAAAAACACGGTTCAGAGAGGAAAAGGGGGAAAAAACCACTTTACTGCTCAAAACTGAACAAAAATGGCGTGGAACTTGAGGAGAAAGAAGCAGAGAGGTTTTGCCTTTCTCAGTTCAGACCTTGTACATAGCAGGGAGACATCCAATCAGAACATGCGCTAGCTCAGCAAAGACCATGCCACTCTGCCTGGTTGCTAAGCAACACCTCCGCCTCCACCCTCTAATAACAGAATTAACCCTTTAGTCGTACCCTGAATGATCTCTGCTGTTGTGCTTGAATTGCATCAACTCAATGTTGAGGTCAATTAACCAATTATTTCTTGTCCTTCCTCACAGAGCTCATTACCTTAACAAACCTGAGAATAAACTTTACTAAGCTTCACACGCTTGGCGATACTTTACTCGGACAAAAGCGGCGTGATCCTCTGGAAAAATACTACTATGCGCTTTACGAGATGATAGTTCGCGGAAGCTGTTTTTGCAATGGTCACGCCAGCTACTGTGGCCCAGTGCAAAATCTGAGGGGTGATGTTTTCCATGAGCCTGGAATGGTACGTCACGAATCTTCTCATTCTTGACACTTTATTAGAGGCAAAAAGAATCCAGCTTCTGTATGGTACTGCAGAGATACTCCTAAGAGTAATTAGATCATATTTGGCTAATAGCAGGAAAATGCCACAGCTGTAATTATGCGGATATAATTTAGTTAATAGCCAGTGCTGTGTGTAGACTTGAATTATTTATAGATAAATGCAATAATTCTTAACTTGCCTAGAATAGCTTGTATAAGAAAAAAAGAAAGAGGGAAGTGACCAGTGATTTAAAAATGTAAAAATTATTCAGCTACAAATGCAATCTGCAGCAAAATGTTCCTGCGTGAAGTGCTCCTGTTCATGGTGCCAGCCAGCCAGTCACTAATGCCCTCTCCAACGTATTCCATTCCATTAATTACGTTTTTCTGTTCCCTTCTGTAACACTACCACTAAAAGTAAGATTGTGACGGCACTATTCCTTTGAAGCACATTGAAAGCCTATTTCTCTACTCCCCTACCCCCTGCCAAATTCTGAACACTATAATTTTACCCCTCCCAGAGTTACAGTTCCAGCAACCCATAAAATACTACAGTGCCCAGAATCCTTTGAGGAAGAAAATGTGCTTTGAATGTGGTTTAAAAGCATACCATGTATGAAGCCTAAATCGGCATTCTGTGGGCCCTGATCATGCTTGGTTTTCATTGGACTGTTTTGGGGTCATCCCACAACACCACCATTTTGTACTTCTACAAACCTCGGGGGGGGGGGGTCTCCAACCTTGCTAATGGTTGTATGTGTTGATGGTCGGATCAGATCAGAATAATCTTTATTTGAATCAGCCACTAGCCATAGCAATAAAGTAAAAAATAAAATAAAATACTGAAGATAGAGGTAGAAGCTTAACTATACAAAATACATTTTGGAGGTTTGCATCAATAAGGTGAGAAGTTCCCCCTTTAGCTGCCAGAACTGAGAGCTGACTGGGATCCAGCAGAGATCTTGGAATTCCCCAATTATGATGCTGCCTATGTGAGTGTAGATTGGGCTGATTACATTACAAAGAAGTCGCTTTTATAAAAAAGACGATAAAGATTTGGATAAGAAGCATTTGCGTGTAAGCAATGAAGAGTATGCGACAAACGTAATCCATGAGGTTCCTCACCCTGGCAGTTTATTTCCTGGGGTAAAATCCTAAAAAAAACCCAACTTCAACCCTAGAAAAAGGTCAACAACTTTGGGGTAAAATCATAAAAAAGCTCAACAACCTCAATCCTTAAAAAAGGTCAACAACTTTGGTTTGGCGGCCCTCACGGCCCTTCACTTCATCAAATCTGGCCCTCTTTTAAAAATGTTTGGACACCACTGATCTAGTTCAACCCCCTCAATGTAGGCACATGCAGCTGTCCCAGTCGGAGATCGAACCTGCAACCTTGGTGTTCTCAGCACCACGCTCTAACCAACTGAGCTATGCACACCCAGTTAATTTCTGCAGGACATGGATGAGAGACATTTCTGTTGAATCACATCCCAGGAAAGAAAAGCACAGATGATAACTGTGTTTTAAATTTGCTGTTGACATGCTGCAGGTCCATGGGAGCTGCCTCTGCGAGCACAACACAGACGGCTTGTCCTGTGAGAGGTGCAAAGATTTCTACAATGATGCTCCCTGGAGGCCAGCAGAAGGATCGCAGGAAAATGCTTGCCAAAGTACCTCAAAGTGATTTACTTCGTTGTTATCAGTCTTGAGAATAGCAATCAGCCATCGCCGTGCGGTGCTTGGAAGTGCTGTGCATTGATAGGCTTAACTCTCTGTTGAAAGTGCCTGTCCACTTAAGAGCTATCCATGGTTCCTCATGCAAAGTTATTGAAGCTACAGTAGAATTCAGAGTCTGTTTTTCGTATACTTGGATGAACATACCATTAAGGGATTGGGTCCCTGTCCCTGTCTACATCATACGTATGCCTCTGTTTTTGTCTTCTGTTTCAGAGTGTGAGTGCAATGGTCATTCTGAAAACTGCCACTTTGATATGGCCGTGTACCTTTCTAATAACCGCATCAGTGGTGGGGTATGCGAAGATTGTCAGCATAATACCATGGGGCAGCACTGTGATCGCTGCAAGCTTTTCTTTTATCAAGACCCAGAGAGGACAATTTCGGACCCTCGTGCATGTATCCGTAAGTGTGTGACCTTTTCTAGATGATGACCCATAGAGCTGGACCCAGGCCTCAGTTAGTTGAATGCCATTCCTACTGAAAGCAATGATTTACTCGTCCCATTGATCTCAATGGGATCTAAATTCAGTTTGCACAGTCTGGATCCAACTCGTGGCATTTACTTAGGTAAAGGTAAAGGGACCCCTGACCATTAGGTCCAGTTGTGGCCGACTCTGGGGTTGCGGCACTCATCTTGCTTTATTGGCCGAGGGAGCTGGCGTACAGCTTCCAGGTCATGTGGCCAGCATGACTAAGCTGCTTCTGGCGAACCAGAGCAGTGCACGGAAACACCATTTGCCTTCCTGTTGGAGCAGTACCTATTTATCTACTTGCGCTTTGACGTGCTTTCGAAATGCTAGGTTGGCAGGAGCAGGGACCGAGCAACGGGAGCTCACCCTGTCACGGGGATTCGAACCGCCAGCCTTCTGATCAGCAAGTCCTAGGCTCTGTGGTTTAACCCACAGCGCCACCTGCATCCCAAATCAAGTATTTCGTATCGGTGATCCAAGATGCTAAACAGCAGGGGCCCAGACCAGCAAGTTGTACACGAGCTGATTTAGAAAATGTGGAAAATCTGAACTAGATTAGGAATGATCAGGCACATATGCAATGGGAAACACCTCTGCTTTTAAAGACCTTTTAAGATGCAGAGTACCAAAAAATGAATTCTGGGAGAAAGACATAGGACAACATCCCCTCTAGCCATGAGCGGCCAACGCAAGTGGAAAAATTCTAGAGTGAGGCATGCTTCTTCTAGTTGCCCCATACTCTAGTGCCGCTTCTGCAGTGGAGAGCCTTTTCTGCCATTTGTGTTACGAAGAGTTGCGATCTTCCAGGGTTCTTCGTTGCACGTGGATCCTCCATAAATAGAAAAGGCTCCCCGCTACAGAACACAGGTAAACTGGAAGGAGCTGTGCGATGGAAGAAGCTAAAGATGCATTCTCATCCCATCTTTGTACTTATATTGCTCCTTTGTCCCTGTATTGCCTGAATAGGGCTCCTCTTTCCTTAAGACAACAAGGTAGGCCCTAAACATGGCCCATATATTTCATTCCACACTCAAATCTTTTCTTCTGGCAAATTATCCCTGTTTCATCATATTCATCCTGTTTGGATTTGGAGGTCCGACTCCACAGGAGTATAAAAATGTGTACAATTTGCACTCCTCGCAATTGTGCTGTTTCATATTCTCTTACAGTCAAGGAGTCGACTGCTCTGTGATATTAATTTCAGACCCTTTCCCTAAGCAAGCATATACAGTGGTGCCTCGCAAGACGAAATTAATCCGTTCCGCGAGTCTCTTCGTCTTGCAGTTTTCTCGTCTTGCGAAGCACGGCTATTAGCGGCTTAGCGGCTTTAAGAAAAAGGAAACAAACTCGCAAGAACTCACAAGACATTTTGTCTTGCGAAGCAAGCCCATAGGGAAATTCGTCTTGCGGAACGACTCAAAAAACGGAAAACTCTTTCGTCTAGCGAGTTTTTCGTCTTGCAAGGCATTCATCTTGCGGGGCACCACTGTATTAAATTTGACCTTTTCACTAAAAGGATATAGGGGTGAGTTTAGCCGTATCAAGGCTGACTATTGCAATGACTTGCTAACATTTCCAGCCTGTGAATGCTTCCATTTAACTGCTTTCCACTTACATCTGTGACTGCCTATCTGTCCATAGCTTGTGAATGTGACCCTGAAGGTACATTGTACAATGGGCTGTGCGAGGATCGTACAGACCCATTTCTTGGAACCATTGCTGGCCAATGCCACTGCAAGGAAAACGTCGAAGGAGTTCATTGTGACAAGTGCAAGCCAAACTACTATGGGCTGAGTGGAAGTGATCCTCTTGGCTGTCAGCGTACGTTTTTCTTTCTTTCTTTCTCCTTCCCCTCCTCCCCATTAAAGGCTTTGAGTATCAGAACACACCTGCCTTAAAACTGGCTCAGTCTGTATGTCACATTAAGCCGTAGTTTGAAACAAACCTTGGTTCAAGGTGTTGGCAAATGCAAGCATTCTGGTGAACGCTGCTTAAAGTTCGTGTGGTACTCCTCCCCTGCTCCTGCAGGAGAAACGCAAACTGCAAGCGCAGGTCAAGGCAATGTGAGAAGCCAGACTCTTGCTTGTTTCATTGTGGTGTAGCAGCAGCACCACATGAACACACTAGTATGCAGCTCGTTCGCATTAAACTATGGCTTGCTGCAAACTATGGTTTAACCAGGCCATAATCATTTCATTCGTTCAGTACTGCAACCAAGGGATTGTAGAACTTTTTTCCCCCCTTAAAGCAAACGCTGTATTATAAAACTCAGAGGAAATGAAGGGGGGAAAGGATCTTTTACATCCCCTAGCTGTGCATTTTACCCTAGCTGACAATTGCAAAAGTGTCAGAAATACATAACAAATGGAAGTCCATTGTGTTCCATGGCATTTTCAGAACTATATATTCTTATGCACACCTGTTTCTTGAGTGGTAAGAGAGGTCAGGTGTCCTGCCAGCACATCCCTTGGGATTTGTGTCCTTGGAATGAAGGTTGCTGGAGGCAGAGGGTGTTTACCGCCTTGGAAGGTTTATTTCTACTGAGGGCTCATCAATGCTGCATGTGAAGGGAGCCTCACAGAGATGGTGATTATTTTGTGTCCTTTCAGCCTGCAGCTGCAACCCTTCAGGAAGCTTGTCTTTCTCTGCTTGCAACCCAGTGACTGGAGAGTGTCTGTGCCAGCGGTTTGCCACTGGGCAACATTGCGAGGAATGCCCTGTAGGTACCTCCGAGAGGTTCGGAGACAGATACCGCAGTATTCTGCGTTGACAAAAGTTCCCGTGGGTTTGTCTTTTACCTTTTGAAAAGTCTCTTCTGCTGTGGAAGTGATGAAGCAAAGGTCAAAGTGGCAGTCCTTGGTATTCAGCTGAGAATTCTTTGTCTTTTACAAATTGCTAAGAAAACAGGGATCAGAGTTAGTATACTGCCATAGGGAGAACCCAAGAAACATGGCTTGCTGCTAGATTACAGGCCCAGGAAAAGCCCATCTGGGTTTTGCGCATGCCACTTTAGGAGAGGGTGGGAGTCCAATCTAGGACTGAAAGCAGGGAAATTCAACCCAACTCTTTACTTAGCCTGTTTCCATTTCTGAAGCAGGGTCCTCCCACTTGCACCCCTTTCCATGTTAATCTGTTCATACGCTCAATGTTCCTTAGCAGGTGTAGGGGACCTATGACTCTCCAGATATTGCTGGGCTTCATTTTCCATTTTCAGCCCTATTGGCCATACTGGCTGGAGCTTATGGAACTTGGAGCCTGATGAGATCTGTAGGGCCACAGGTTCTCCATCCCCGGAGAATGGAACGGAATCAAAAGGGTCAGTAAGTAAAACGGTTTTTAATGTCAAATGGGGTTAACCGGTTTCTGTTTTTATTTTACTGCAGCAAGGATACTGGGGCCTTGGGAGCAATCTACATGGATGTTCTCCCTGTGGCTGTGACATTGGTGGTGCCCACAATAACTTGTAAGTCTATGAATTCCTGTTTCAAATGCTTCATTTAACATCTAAGAAATGTTAGGCCACAAACTCCCACTGAAAGTGGTGCAGATTTTTGCCCTTCTTTCCTTTGCCATTAGAGTCATTGGAAATGGCAAGAGTGAATTTAGGGATTAGATTCAAGCATCAGTGCGACAGGCTACTAGCTGTATTGGGGAGACTCCTCTGCTAATATAGGGCAATAACACCAACATAAAGAAAGAATGTATTGCGATTTGTCCATGGTTGTGCAGTTTTTGTACTGTTTCGTCTTCCTCTCTTTTCTGCTAGGTGCACGCCTACTAATGGTCAGTGTCAGTGCCTTCCGAACATCGTGGGCCGTCAGTGTTCTGAGCCAGCCCCAGGATACTTCTTCTTACCTTTGGACTATTATATATATGAAGCCGAAGACTCGATGCCACTCCCAGGATCTTCACCTTTGGTATTTTATTTGGCGTTACTTCCCATATTCATATTCATAGAGGACGCGGGTGGTCTAAACTACTGTTGGGCTTGCTGATCAGAAGGTCGGCAGTTCAAACCCCAGCAACAGGGTGAGCTCCCGTTGCTCGGTCCCAGCTCCTGCCAACCTAGCAGTTCAAAAGCATGCCAAAAGAGCAAGTAGATAAATAGGTACCACTCCGGCAGGAAGGTAAACGCCGTTTCCATGCACTGCTCTGGTTCGCCAGAAGCAGCTCAGTGATGCTGGCCACATGACCCGAAAAACCGTCTGCAGACAAACGTTGGCTCCCTCGGCCAGTAAAGTGAGATGAGCGCCGCAACCCCAGAGTCGTTTGCGACTGGACAACTGCCAGGGGTCCTTTACCTTTCCCTTTCCCATATTCAAAGTGCAGTTGTGGTAATATAGATCAAACCTAAAGAGGGGAGTCAGAGCAGAAACAGAAGTGAGAGGGGAAGTAGGAAAGTTGTTGATCGAATGGTAGTATATTTTAATTTATGTTATTTACAATATTTATAAACGATGTTACCGCAAAAATCCGTCTGTGTATGGGATGTAGTAAGATGTACTTTTAAGCACGGTTGTGTTTCTGTTAGTTAGTTAGTTAGTTAGTTAGTCTCTTTATCTTGTCCAGGGCAACCCAAAGCGACTTACAACCAACCAAACAGACAGACAGAAAACCTCACACAAGATACATTAAAACCAAGGGGAAAGGAAATACATTAGAAACACCCTACACACTTCTAAATGGTCATAGATAGGTAAAGGCCAAAGACCTGGTTACAGAGGAGAGTTTTTGCCTGATGTTGGTGCCATGCAAGCCTCCTTGAGGAAAGCGTTCCACAAATGGGGAGCCACTTCAGAAAAGGCCCTTTTCTCATGTTGCCATCCTCCAGACCTTTTGAGGGGGCACATGAATAAGGGCCTGAGAGGATGATCGCAGGGTCAGTTCACATGGAGAGAGGAGGTCCTTGAGGTACTGCAGTCCTGAGCCATTTAAGGCTTTATGGGTCAATACCAGCTCTCTGAATTGGGCTTAGAAACTAATTGGCAGCCAGTGCAGTTGGCCAGGATTGGTGTTATATGCTCAGATTGTCTTGCCCTGATGAGCAACCTGCATGCTGGAATCTGGCAGTGGACAGAAGGTAGATCTGGATCTACTGGTAAATTTCTGGGTAATTGGCAATAAATAGGCAGGTATTATTTCTTTTCTTTTACTCCCAATTGTTTAACAATAGAAACAGTACAATTATCCACCCAGTACCTCTGCCCTAAAGTTATAAAACTTCATAGCTAATCAGTAGTTGTGCCCACTTCTTATTTTTCTCTTTTTATTCCCTTCCTTAATTAACATGATTACGGTTTGAAAATTAGAAGTTTGATTTTCTTGGATTTAGATCCCTACCCCAAGTTAAGCAGAGTTCTCTTTGTAAGTTGGTTAGAAGTACAAAGTTCCTTGACATGGAGAATAATATATTGTTTAGACTATTAATTATGCAGATTCATTGCTTCCCTAGTTGTCCATTGTTTGATTGTGTTTGTGTGTCAACTAAAAAACCAAAGAAAACCAGCATTTTGACACTTCCACCACTTAAAACACCTGTTTATAAGGTTCAGCCCACAGCTTTACCATGGTGTGATGTCTATTTTCGGCAACAAGGTTATGATTTCAAAATTGAAAATGGAAAGATCGTATTGAACAGAAACAAGAAACGAGGCATAAGAAAAGCAGCCGTTGGACAGGTAACACGAATGTCCCATTAATTGGTTTGTAAGGGATTTCAAGGAAGGGAAACCCATCTCTTAAAAGTCTGGGGTAGGATCCTTGGAGAACTGTAATATATGTGCCTTATTTGAGTCACTTCACATTATCTGTAGCTTATGGCTTGTGCAAAACAATGAGTAACCTCTTAGGTTATTGGTGAGAGGATTTGAGAATAGGCTTTGAAGAGGGGAAATGCAAGAGTTCATGGCTACCCTGGCTAAAAGTGTGTGTAGTTCTACACCTAGCAAGACAGGATTCATTTTGTTTCCTGAATAAATGTGATATTTAAAACGCAAATCTATCCTTTCAGGATTCAGTTCTGTTTGGCAGGAACCCTGCTCTGGATGTTGTTATTAGAGAGTCTGTTCCTGGAAAACCTGTGACATGGTCAGGGCCGGGTTTTGCACGAGTTCGGAATGGAGTGGGGTTAAGATTTACCGTCAACAACATCCCTTTCCTGATGGATTTTAATATCATCATTCGCTATGAGCCAGAGGTAATTCTTACGCTTTTTCCACGGCGGTTTCAACTCGTATTCAAATCCTCAAAAAAGAGCAAAGACTTCAAAGTAAAGCAAAATATGGACCATACGTATTAAAATTGTGTATTGAACAAAACCCCACACAACTTATCCTGATCTTCAGATTTATCTTTGTTATGTTAATAGTCACCACTACATGACTTTCCCTTATTAGTTTTGTGGTGCGAACATTTCTCAGCGTATGAAAATCGTAGAACTGTAGATGCAGACACAGCATAATGCCGAAATCTTAGGATCTGTGTTTGTATGGATGCCATGTAATGTGTATTGCAGAAGGGGATTAGTTGTCACCGACTATTTACGAGTGTCAATTTTTGGTGGAACAAGAATATTTGTGCAACCCTTTTTGGATTTCCTTGTTCCCTGGTCAGATAAACTCAATATGTCCTTGTTTATAGTCATGGAAAGAATCAAGCATGTTTCAACTTAGTATGAAAACCAACTTATTTTTTTTCTTCTCAAACACGTAGACTTTAGAAGACTGGATAGCAAGCATTGCTGTAAAGACTTCAGGTTCCAGAGGAAGCGAACACTGTGGGAAAACAGCAGCCCTGCAAGAGCCACACTCACTTGCTCTACCATATACATCAAGGTTTGTATATTGCGTGGACAAGCAGAGTCCCTCCGATCCCAGGCGGCCCCTGAGCAGAATATTTACTCAAGACAACGTGGTATGGGATTAAAATTGGCCACAACTTTATTAAGTTTCAGATGTAGGGAGACCTTGGCTCAGGCACTGAGCGTTTATCCTTCCCAGTCCCCAGCCAGGGATCTGGGAGACATCAGGGTTATCCAGAATGTGTGTGGATTGGGCTCGCTCTGGAGAACATATGTTCAAGCAGAAAGTCCGCCCCCCCCTGCCGATGAAGGGGAGAGCAATGACAACTTCTCAGCATATGGCCAATGCCTGCCCTCAAGACCCCTTTAATTGGGAACCCTGGGATCACCACAGCAAGGGGGGCATGGGTCACCGCTTCCACACACCCCCCCCCCATTTAGGAAGATAGACTAAAGGATTCCGCCCAAGGCCTGAAATCACCACCCAAGTCCACAAAATCGTGGACTACCGCCAAGACTACCTATACCTGAAAAGGCCCTTTGCCATCCAACATCCATTCCAAAAGGCCACGCCTAATGTCACCTTGCCAACAAAGGTCCGTATAGTTAAAGCTATGGTTTTCCCAGTAGTGATGTATGGAAGTGAGAGCTTGGACCATAAAGAAGGCTGATCGCCGAAGAATTGATGCTTTTGAATTATGGTGCTGGAGGAGACTCTTAAGAGTCCCATGGACTGCAAGAAGATCAAACCTATCCATTCTGAAGGAAATCAGCCCTGAGTGCTCACTGGAAGGACAGATCCTGAAGCTGAGGCTCCAATACTTTGGCCACCTCATGAGAAGAGAAGACTCCCTGGAAAAGACCCTGATGTTGGGAAAGATGGAGGGCACAAGGAGAAGGGGACGACAGAGAACGAGATGGTTGGACAGTGTTCTCAAAGCTACAAACATGAGTTTGACCAAACTGCGGGAGGCAGTGGAAGACAGGAGTGCCTGGCGTGCTCTGGTCCATGGGGTCACAAAGAGTCGGACACGACTAAAGGACTAAACAACAATAAATGTTGAGTTCCTTCCTGTAGATTTGGATGCTGGGATGCTTCAAGATCCAGGGGGCTACGCGCAACCATGCAAAAGGCACCCCCCATTTGATGTGGGGAGCGGTCATTATCTGTTTGTTTCTTCAAAGAAGATATATTGGGGGAGAAACCAAAGAAGAAGCCATCCTTTCCCCTTATGTCTTCCAACACTTGGTCATTTCTCTTCTGTTACTGTTCTATTACTCATGCACACGAATAGCTCCAGCAATTGAGCATCATAAAACCTTGGCGAAAAGAATGACAGAATTCTTTAATTTGTTTTGACTTTTCAATTAAACAGAATGGAGCTGCTACCTGCCGCTGTGTGCTTCGAACCAGGAACAGAATATTTTGTAGATGTCTATTTTTCCAAGTCTTCCGCCTCTGATCCAGGGACCCGGTCATCCATATTGATTGATTCAGTAAGTATCTGTGCTGCGTAGCAACTTTTCTTTTGTGTTTGATCACCTTTTCTTGGGACGTTGGTTGGTTCATCCATCTGTCTACCCGTTCCCTTATTTATATCCTACCTGTCAGGTGGCCAGCAACTGCCATTACAGACATTAATCAATAAAACGGATAGGGCATCAGTGATTTTGTAGGCTGTGTGCCTTTAAGACAGTGGGGAGTGTAAGTGACTAAAGGAAGGCAGACTGGAAAAGGAAGGAGGAAGCAATTCAAGGTTGCTTAGGCCAATAATAATAATAACTCCAGTGTAAAAATATATTATTAATCCAATTCAGCTGTTAAAAGGAATCCCCCCTGCCTTGAACTATACTTCTGTATGCAGTTGTTTAAAACTTCTTTGCTTTTGTCAATTTTGAAGCTTGGACTTATTCCTAGAATCAGTTCAGTGGAAAACTTTTGCGACAAAAATGATTTAGAAGAGTACCAGCAGTATCACTGCATTGAAATAGCTTCAGAAATTGGACCGCATATCCTACCAGAAGCATGTGAAAAACTAATAGCAAGTCTGTCTGCCCGTATTCACAATGGAGCAGTTTGTAAGTATCAATACCTGCAATTCCTGCGTTTGCATGCTGCCAATATTTTCCAAGGAAGAGCAAAAGTGAAAGTAACTTTCGTTGCACTGACTTTTTAAAATAAACTTAAAAATTTAAGAGACACTAAAGCTGTTTTCCATGTAATTAACTGTGCACCATTGAAAGATGTTTCCAATGGTACAAAAATTCAACAGCCTGTTTCTTGCTGGGTAGAATACCACAGTATATAGCAGAGTTCTGTAGCGTACTGGCTTTTGGTTTGACCATTTGCTGTTTCCTTTCACAAAGCATGAGATTTGCAGTACAAAACAGTACAAAACGATTGCAAAGTTTTGGCACCAGTTTGGAGGGAATCAGACAATCTTGGGTTTTGGAGGGATACCTGTGGCCTGTTTTCACTTAGGGGTTTACTTTTTTGGGGGGATCAGTACAAAATGGTTTGTGATACAAAACAATTACAAAACTTTGCCACCAGTTTGGAGTGAATCAGACAATGATTGTTTTGGGGGTGGGAGACCGCTGGTTTGAGTATCAATCACTCAGTTTGGTAGGCAATACACAATGTGGGGTTTGCAGTACAAAACTATTGCAAAAGTTTGGTGTGAATCGGACAATGTAGGGAATTTGGGGGTTAACCTCGGTTTGAATTGCCCGTTACTCAGTTTGGAGGGGACAGTGCAAAATAAGTACAGTGGTGCCCCGCAAGACGAATGCCTCGCAAGATGGAAAACTCGCTAGACGAAAGAGTTTTCCGTTTTGGAGGTGCTTCGCAAAACGAATTTCCTATGGGCTTGCTTCGCAAGACGAAAATGTCTTGTGAGTTCCTGCGGGTTTTTTCCCCTCCCCCCCTTTTTCTAAGCCGCTAAGCCGCTTATCCGATAAGCCGCTAAAAGCTGCTAAAAGCCGCTAAGCCGCTAATAGCGCTAATCCGCTAAGCCGTCAATGGGCTTGCTTCGCAAGACGAAAAAACCGCTAGACGAAGAGACTTGCGGAACGGATTCTTTTCGTCTTGCGAGGCACCACTGTACAAAACTTTGGCACCAGTTTGGAGGGGACCCCAAATTTCAGGGTTCATAGTTAATAAAGCTGAACTGAGAGGTAGAGGCAGTGTCATAGGCTGGTCTTCAAGGCAAGAGAGGCATCTTCCATCCCTGTCATCCATTAAGGTCACCAGGGGAAGCAGCGCTAAAGATCCCAACACCTTGCACAGTGAGAGCAACACGGAAAAGAAGCAAGATCTTTACAGTAGCAGCTTCTGCCTTTGCTTCCCAATCTGATAAAGCTCAGCATTGGCTATCCCTACATGTTAACTGAAGCAAGCCAAAAAGGAAGCGCCCAAAGCATGTTTTTAAAAATACACTTTCACCTTATCCAAGATCAGAACAGTCTTGGTTGGCTTTCCTGCTATTCATTATTTTATTTTTTTAATATTCAGGTTTTGTTGTTGGTATTTTACCTTATGATTTACTACCCTGAAGAAGAGCAGCGTGTAAATAATTGAAATTAATAAATGCAGAGTTTGGTTGCATCATCTGTTTGTATGAGAAAGCATGTTTCTGTTAAAAGCCTGCAGGTGCCACCCACAAGGGTCAATAAACCCTAACTGCAAGAAACTTGGAGGTCAATGTCAATGCAAACCGAATGTCATGGGGCGCTGCTGTGATAAATGCTCAGCCGGAAGCCATAGTTTTGGGTCTCAAGGTTGTCTTTGTAAGTACTGATTGCCACTTGCATTCAGTTGTGGTTTTGGGTTTTTTTGTCTGTGTGTTTTTAAAATTTTAAGCTATTTAAGAAAAACGTTAAAGTCATGTGGGCAGACTTTTGTTTTCCTTGAACCTAAACTGAAATCTCCTGATGAATGTGAACACTCTTAGGCAAGTCATTATTTCACATCAAACATTCCTCATCTGTAAAATGGGTCTAAGGCTGACTGGTCTCGCATTGCCCTCTATGAGAATGGGTATGGACTGTTGATCATATGGTCAACAAAGAGCAAGAGACATCTATCTATACAGAGATCTTGTCACATTGAGATCTTTATCTTAAGATAATGCAACAATTTGTCATGTAACTATCATATCTCTGCTTCTTTTCCATCAAGCATGTGACTGCCACCCTCAAGGATCCGTGAGTGCTCTGTGTGACCAGGTGACAGGGCAGTGTTCTTGCCGGCCAGAAACAGATGGCCGACGGTGCAGTCAATGCCTGGCTGGGTATTTTGGATTTCCCCATTGCCGGCCTTGCCCTTGCAACGGCTTTGCAGAACTGTGTGACGCTCAGACTGGAGCATGCTTAGACTGCAGAGGGTTTACAGCTGGAGCCAACTGTGAAAGGTATGGGTGGGTGGACATTGAGAAGATGCAAATTTAAAGCACATCTTTAAGTGGCAGGGATAGAAAATAGCAGAGATGTTTGGGGGCAAATAATTTTTATGGGTGGACTTGATGGCCATAGGAGTGCAGACCAACTTTACATTTCCCACAATGGCTTTTGTTCTGCCATTGTGCATGCACACATTTATTTTTTATGTGTAAATGCACACATTTTTATTTATTTTTTAATTGAATTTATATGCCGCCCTATACCCAGAGGTCTCAGGGCATTTTACAGAACAAGATCAACATATAAAACCACAATATGTATAATCAATATAAAAACAACAACCTCCCCAAAAGAGCCACGTTTTAAAAGGCCATAGGATTTCAATCAGATCAACCGAAGGCCTGCTTAAAAAGGAATGTCTGATGAAGGTGTCTGATGAAGGCACCAGACAAAATTCCCTGCGGAGAGCATTCCACAGAGGGGGAGCCACTGCAGAGAAGGCCCTGTGTTGCCACCCTCCGGACCTCTCGAGGAGGAAGCACACAAAGAAGGGCCTCAGAAGTTGATCTCAGGCTCTGGGTGGGTTCATATGGAAAGAGGCGGTTCTTGGGGTATTGCAGTCCTGAGCCATTTAAGGCTTTATAGTTCAAAACAAGCACTTTGAATTGGGCCCAGAAACTAATTGGTAGCCAGTGCAGTTGGACCAGGATCGGTGTAATATGCTCAAACTGTCTTGCTCTGGTGAGCAACCTGGCCTCTGAATTTTGCACCAGATGGAGTTTCTGAACAGTCTTCAGAGGCAGCCCTACGTATAACACATTGCAGTAATCTAACCTTGAGGTTACCAGAGCATTGACAATAGTAGTTAGACTATTCCTGCCCAGATAGGGGTGTAGCTGAGCCACATGCTCATACATAGGCAGTGGGTCCACTCCATCAGTTACGTCAGTAATGCCACAGCCACAAAACAAGGAAAGGCGAACCGTTGCTGGGGTTTTTTATGGAATAGAAACCCTGCGTGCTACTTTCAGGTTCAGAGACCGTATGAATCATAGCAAGAGAGGGCGGGTTGCAATCTTACCAGACGGTTGGCCACTCTGAGAAAAGACTGCTGGGCTAAGTTTGCCTTTTGGCAAAATCCAAAAGTTCTTCTTAAGTTCTTGCCTTCTTCTGATGCCATTCTGAAATAGGTTCATAAGAACGTAAGAAGGGCCTGCTGGACCAAGCCAATGGGCCATGTAGTCCAGCAGCCTGTTTTCATCATGGCCAACCATATGCCCGTGGGAAATCCGCAAGCAGGATTCGAGCGCAAGGGAACTCTCCCATCCTGTGGTTTCCAGGACCTGGTATTCAAAACATTGCTGCCTCGAACCTTGGAAGAAGATCATAGCCATCAACGGCAAGGAGCCTTCAATAGCCTTATTCTACATATTCACTGTTCTTTTTGGCAGATGCATAGATGGTTATTATGGAAACCCTCTCAAAGGAGAGCCATGCCGTCCATGCATGTGCCCAGATGCTCCAACAAGCAGTAGGTACTTTGCCCATTCCTGTTACCAAGATCCTTGGACTTTGCTATTAGTCTGCAACTGTCTTGTGGGCTATTCAGGTAGGAAACTTGACATCTTCATGAGTTTCACAATTTCTGCTTTATGTTGTCAGAGACTGAGGAAAAATCACAATCCATTCTAACTTTGTCTATTTGTCTGTATCCCTTTTTTAAAAAAAAAAAGTTTGCGTTGTGGGATATAGGGTAGGAGGACATGGTTTGGCCCAAACTCCCAAAATATAGGCCAGATTGGGAGGCCTGGTGGACCACAGGCTAAAGGTTCCCAAGTACTGATGGAGGAACTAAACAGATGCAGTATTCAGTGAAGTTTCTAGGTTTGGGGGCAGTGACATTTAAGTCTGCAGTCCTATACAACTCTTGCTGAACTCACTTCTGAGTTCAGCATAGGAATGCATGGTTAAGTTCCTTCCAAGTATGGTAGTGGAGAACCCATTTTTAAAAGTTTGAGAAACGCTAGCACAAGTATTTTCAAATATTTATTATTTGTGTATGCGTGTTTGTTTTATTTTAACAAAATTTAATATACGACTCGATTGTTTAAAAAAGCCCTCTAAGCAATTTACAACAATATAAAACAAAATACTGTTTTTTAAAAAATTCGAAAGATGATTGAAATCAACAGTAACTGAACAATAAAACACATGTAACTTCTATATGTCTGAATAGAACTAATAGAACTATATTTATTTATCCATTTAACTCTTAACAATTAGGGTTCTTTATAATATTATGGAATCTGATGGTGTAATGTTATTTCTGGAAAGGTGAGCCGTGTCTGACTGTCACTAGCAATTGTGTGTGAATTTTGGTTTGTTAGGTGATCGGTGTGATGAATGCCCCGGTGGGTTCTACAGGAATCCAAATGCAGTAGCCAGCCAATGTCTTCCATGCTCCTGTAATAATAACATTGATGTGGCAGATCCAGACTCCTGCAACAAGGACACTGGGGAGTGTTTGAAATGCTTGCACAACACCCATGGACCAAGCTGCGAGTTCTGTAAACCAGGTTACTTTGGATCGGCACTCCTTCAAAACTGTAGAAGTAAGCGAACAACTTTTATAGATTACAAATCAAGGACTGAGCACATAAAGGAAAATAAAATAGGTGTGGCTACAATAAATTATGCACATTAATGAAATCATCATGGTTTCTACTTAGTAGCATGATCTATTCTGGCTACAATATTATTGCATAAGGTGGAATGTTTGGGAGTAGAGCAATTGATGGCAAGATGAAAGAAGGTTACACAGTTGGCTAAAGGTGTTCTAGGACCAATGCTGATTGTTGTTGTTGTTTAGTCGTTTAGTCGTGTCCGACTAAGTGAGGATTACCAATTAAGATCCACCCTCTATTGTGTGGGCAGGTAATCCCTCCCCCTACCTGGCCTGGTTTCCCTGGCAACACTTCCCCCAGGTGGGATTGGACAACTCACTGGGGTAGGCGGGGACCTCCAGGTATCCCACCTGAGGGAAGGCAAAGCCTATGTTGATGGGGCCACTCCAGATCCAGGGCTGCGCGCGTCCACGCAAAGGGCGCCCCCTGTTTTTTAAGTGGGGAGCGGTCATTAGTGTTGCGTTCGCAAAGTAAAGGAAGGATTGAACTCTGATTAATAAGAATACACACAGAGGCTTGAACCAGCAAGACTCTGGGAAGGGTGCGTATACAGTGGTGCCCCGCAAGACGAATGCCTCGCAAGACGAAAAACCCGCTAGACGAAAGGGTTTTACGTTTTTCGAGGCGCTTCGCAAGACGAATTTCCCTATGGGCTTGCTTCGCAAGACGAAAACGTCTTGCGAGTTTTTTCCCTCCCCCCCTTTTTCTAAGCCACTAAACTGCTAATAGCCGCTAAGCCGCTAATAGCGCTAATCTGCTAAACCGCTAATAGGGATGCTTCGCAAGACGAAAAAACCGCTAGACGAAGAGACTCGCGGAACGGATTATTTTCGTCTTGCGAGGCACCACTGTAATCGTGTCTCTCTGTGCCTGTTCCGCGTGCAGCCCCCTGGCCCAGGTAATTTTTATTCACAAAAGAACTTTTTACAGAGTGTTCGTAAGAACCAATCAGATTTCTTCTGAGCATTTCAACAAACCCACGTGGGGAGAAAGTTAAACCACTAAAACTAATTAAGCACAAATATTTCTGGGGTAAACAAAGAACAGAACTACAAAGAAGAGCATCTGGCAACCCTGGAGGTAATAAACAAGCAATACATATGATAAGGAGGATGACCAGGAGGGCAGCGGATCATTATCCCCTTAATGTGAGATCTGCTTCCTGGCCCTAAGATTAAGATCCTACATCAGAGAAACTTGCCCACTATCTTTATGGCCCAGGATGCCTGCCTGGCAAAGCAACTGCTGTGTACGTGACATGGGAGGAGAGAGAAATGGGCAGTAGAGGCAAAAGGGCATCAAAAGGGCATGAATGTAGAATCTTATGGGATTTAATCAGCAATTATCGTCAATATATCAAACCCAGACAACACAATGTCTTCATCGTGGACACGATGGCTTGATGTATATTTTATAATTCCTCATGGTAATCCCATCTGACCCCTACAACTAGACAGACAGGAAGAGAACAAGCTGAGAACAGAGTTCACGGCCTAGGACCCTCGTGCCCACAGGACCGCCTCTCCTGGTATGCCCCACGGAGAGCCTCAAGGTCCATAAATAGCAACACCCTAGAGGTCCCGGGCCCTAAGGAAGTTAGATTAGCCTCAACCAGAGCCAGGGCCTTTTCAACACTGGCTCCAGCCTGGTGGAACGCTCTGCCTTATGAGACCAGGGCCCTGCAGGATCTGATTTCTTTCCACAGGGCCTGTAAGACAGAGTTGTTTCGCCTGGCCTTTGGCTTGGAGTCAATTTGATTCCCTCCCCCTCTTTCTTTTTTCCTTTCTCCTCCTGTGAAGAGGCTGCATTTTAATCAGTGGCGTAGCGTGGGGGGTGCAGGGGGGGCCAGGCGCACCGGGCGCAACATCTGGGGGTTAGGGTTAGGGGGCGCAAATCCACGGGTTAGGGGGCGCAAATCCACGGGTTAGGGGGCGCAAATTACTTGCCTTGCCCCGGGTGCTGACAACCCACGCTACGCCACTGATTTTAATGTTTTAATGTTGTATTTTAATCTTGTTTTTTAAGTTGTATTTTAATCAACTTGTTTTTATTATTGATTGTTAGCTGCCCTGAGCCCGGTCTTGGCTGGGGAGGACGGGGTATAAATAAAATTTTTTATTATTATTATTATTATTATTATTATTGATAAATTGATGTTTACAATGTAAGGTAACTTAAATTCCTGGTAGAACATTGCATTATTTTTTTTAAGGGAATATTTCCATAACTAACTGTTATCTTTACAGAATGTAACTGCAATCCTTTGGGTGTGGACCCAGAGAAATGCCCATCTGGAAATGGCTTTTGCATGTGTGATCAGATGACGGGAATATGCCCTTGCTTGCCTCATGTGGTAGGCGCTAAGTGTGATCAGTGTGCTGCTGGCTACTGGAACATGATCCAGCCAACTGGATGTCGCATCTGTGACTGCAATCCAAGACATTCCCAGAACAACTTATGTGATCAGGCAAGGCTATTGAGCTGATTCTCCATTTATAAATTATAATGTCGCTAAATTTTCATGCCTGTCTTAAAGGTTTCCTCTTACCCACTGTTTCTCAAACAGTGGGCCAGGATAGGGTTACCAGACGTCCCTGTTTCCCAGGGACAGTCGCTGGATTTGCGAATAAATCCCAGGACAAATTCCAACCCCAGAATGTCCCCGGATTTCATCTAATGTCCCTGGGAAATGCAGCAGCGGCAGTTTCAGCAGCCCAGAGCAGTTGGCTCTGGCTGGCTTCAGGAGATGCTCAGAAGTCCCCATATGATGGTGGCGCAGGGGCTCTCAGGTGTAGCTTCTGGGCTGCCTCCACCTTCCCTGACCCCAGCAGCTAAGCTGTGAAGGGAGGCTTCATGCTGCCTATCGGAGCAGCCTCCCAATTCCTACTTACTTGCAAGCAGGGCGGGGATGTCTCAGTTAGGCAACACTAATGTCTCACATCATATGTAACTGTTACAGATACAGACACTTCTTCTGAAGAAGTGTGCATGCACACGAAAGCTCATACCTAGAACTAACTCAGTTGGTCTTTAAGGTGCTACTGGAAGGAATTTTTTTTATTTTGTTTTTATCATATGTAACTGATACAGTGGTGCTTCGCAAGACGAAAAGAATCCGTTCCGCGAGTCTCTTCGTCTTGCGGGTTTTTCGTCTTGCGAAGCAAGACCATTGACAGCTTAGCGGATTAGCGCTATTAGTGGTTTAGCGGCTTTTAGCAGCTTAGTGGATAAGCAGCTTAGAAAAAGGGGGGGAAGGGGAAAAAACCCGCAGGAACTCGCAAGACATTTTCGTCTTGCGAAGCAAGCCCATAGAGAAATTCGTTTTGCAAAGCGCCTCCAAAACGGAAAACCCTTTCGTCTAGCGGGTTTTCCGTCTTGCGAGGCGTTCGTCTTGCGGGGCACCACTGTATATAGAAAAGACTTTGCAGCCTGAGAAAAGAGACAATGCACATACTTTTGTAAACAAAGAAAATCTTAATTTAAAAAAAAAAAACCTGCCCTTTAAGACAGTGATCTGAAAACACACACATTCTGAAAAGAAACTATTCTTGCTTTGTTGTTGGAAATGCAAAAATAAGAGCAAGTTTTTAGGGTTTTTTCAGAGCTAGAGATCAGGAAAAACCCCTGAAAAGAAGTGCTCACATACATATGAGTTGGCAGTTTAAGTAGGATGGGGGGGTGGATTGCAAAGAAGGCAGGGAGTCCATTAAGCCCGTTTCTCACTGTAGACTCTTTTTGCAGCTCACAGGTCAATGTCCGTGTAAATTGGGCTATACTGGGAGACGTTGCGACGCATGCGATGAAAATTATTTTGGGGATTCTCAAATCCATTGTTTCTGTAAGTACTGTAGTAGTATGTAGCAGAAACCCTAACATTCTTTTAATTGAAAACAGAATATTTGTACCCCTCAGATTTGAACAATCATTGCATTGTTTTAGATGTTTATAGATGTCTTTATTTTTAATTTTATTATTTAGTTGTTTTGATGTTTGCCTCCCTTGGCTCCTTTGGGAGGAAGTGCGAGATATACCGTATTTTTCTCCCCATAGGACGCACCGGCCCATAGGACGCACCTAGTTTTTTGGGCGGGAAATAAAGGGGGGAAAATTTATTCCCCCCCCCAGGTGCGGGGCTGGGTCGGGGGAAGCCCAAGCTTCCCCTGACCCCAGCCCCCAGAACAGGCAGCTCTCCGCAAGCCGTGGGAGCCCAGTGCGAAGTCGCGCCGGGCTCCCACGGCTTGTGGAGAGCTGCGCGAAGCTCGAAGCCTGGGGCGCGCTGAGCTCAGCACGCCCCAGGCTTTGGGATGCAGTGGAAGACCCTTCTGTTCCTCCTCCGGCTTCGCAGGACAGGCGCCTCGCTGGGAAGCTGGAGGAGGAATAGAAGGAGACCCTTCTGTTCCTCCTCCAGCTTCCAGGCAGGCGCGTGGCTGAAGGGGCGCTGCGCAGTTCTCCCTCTCTGCGCAACACCTCTCCTGCGAAGGAGAGGGAGAACTGTGCAGCGCCCTTCAAGCGAAGCTGGAGGAGGAAGAGAAGAGGCAGCTGCCCTAGCCGCGTGTCACCTCTACAGCTGGGAGAGGGTCGCGGGGCTGTTCCTTAGCCCCGCGCACACCCTCCGGGCTGGAGAGATGGCGCGCGGCTAAAGAGGCAGCTTCCAAAGCTGCGCATCACCTCTCCAGCTGGGAGAGGGTCGCGGGGCTATTCCTTAGCCCCGCGCACACTCTCCGGTTGGAGAGATGGCGCACGGCTAAAGAGGCTGCTGCCATAGCCGCCTGCCACCTCTCCAGCCGGGAGAGGCTGCGTGCAGCTATGGCAATACCCCCACCTCCTGCAAAAGCCCACAGGAGCCGCACACCCTTTAAGGAGCACACGGCTCCTGTGGGCTTTTCTAGAGGAGGGAGAAGGGACTGACTGGCTGCGTCAGTCCCTTGTCCCTCCTGAGGAAAAGCCGCAAGAGCCGCGCGGAGCTTGTGTGCGGCTTTGGGGAGCTTTTCCTGCCTGCCTGCCTGCCTGCCTCCTGCATTTGCCCCATAGGACGCACACACATTTCCCCTTCATTTTTGGAGGGGGAAAAGTGCGTCCTATGGGGCGAAAAATACGGTAAATTATCATTATTATTAATGTCTAGCAACTCTTTTTTGGGGCAAGCAAATGAGTGGATTGTAATGCAAGAATCAGATGAGATTGATTATCTCAATTCCTTCCAGTCTTGCTTCCACGTAGGGAATGGTCTCAGGGAACCTTCAGACTGGAGTACTGTAATGCACTCCAGAAGGGACTGTCCATGAAAATCATTCAGAAATGACAACCAGTACAACATGCTTATACGTACTACGTATTTTTATTCCATCATGCTAGTTTTGTGTGATCTGTACTGGTGGACCTTTAAGGCCTTAAACAGCTTGGGACCTGGGTACATTAAGGACTTCTTTTTTCTGTATATTGGTTTTAAAAATCTGATTATTTATTTGCTAGTTTACTCTGATTTTTTAATAACTATTTGGATGACTATTTTAGAATTTGTATTGTTCTTTTAGGGTTTTTTATGTTAATACTTTGACTTTTTGACTGAGTTTAGCTCTAGAGATTGCTGTGCATTTTTATATTGTCAGATTTTGATGAGTAAGCTGCCCTGAGTTTCCTCTAAAAATTAGGCAGGATATACATTAAATGAATGAATGAATAACCTTATTCTGTTTCTATCCTGTTTCTCTAACATATAACTTATACATTTCAATTGTGGGTATTTATTTTAAGGTCTGGATGAAATTGTTTTACTGTGTATTTTAACTATGCATGTTTACCTTGGATCCTGAACGCCTTGGTAATCGGACGTTTTGGCTCCTGAACATCGCATACCCGGAAGTGAGTGTTCCATTTTGTGAATGTTCTTTGGAACCCGAACATCCGACGGGGCTTCCGATTGGCTGCAGGAGCTTCCTGCAGCCAATCAGAAGCCACGCCTTGATTTCCAAACATTTTGGAAGTCGAACGGACTTCCGGAATGGATTCCATTTGACTTCCAAGATATGACTGTATATTTTTTTGCAATCTGTTCTGCATGTACAAACTGCTTAGAAACCATCTTGGAAATTAAGTGGCATATAAATGTACTGTAATAATAATTGTAATAACTTTATTAGTCAATTATCAGCAATTATAACATACTGTGCTTTCACCCCCCCCCCTTGCCAGCGTGTAAGTGTAGCAAGGACGGCACTCTGACACCCGGGTGTGATAAAGATACTGGAACCTGCAACTGCCGTGTTGGGGTCACCGGAAGATTCTGTGACCAATGTGCTCGGGGTTACGACCAGAAATTCCCTTCCTGCCGCCGCTGCCACGTTTGTTTTGACCAGTGGGATAACGCCATTGCTTCCCTGTCTCATAAAATCCAAAAATTAATGAGGTTTGCCGCAACGCTGGGAGATAAGAGGCAGACAATGCCTGGCTGTGATGTAGACCTCAAAGGCCATGAAGATACAATTTCTGAAATAGAAAGAATCCTAAAAAGCCCCACCCTTTTGCCAGAGGTGCTGTTGAGCATGAAGAAGAATCATGATTATATTCGGTGAGATGCGTTTCCTTAGACAGGAGTTTGTTCATCATTTAACAGATATTTATTTAAGCATGGTCTCAGGCTAGGGAGAAGCTACTGAAAGCTTGGGGTCCAAATTCAGCTCCCTAAAATGCTGCACATCCAAAAATACTCAATTCAGCCGCTTTCACCCATGCTGAGGCATAAAAGGGGCTTCTTAATCCAGCCATCCTGTAGCATGAACAATAACAAAAGCTCCAGCAGGGTCCTTTGCTTGTCTTTTTACATCAATTGCTCATTCAGTTCAAAAACTAAGGTACAGAGAAATGAGAATGAGCAACTGAGGGACCTAGAGGAAGAACTCTGCCAGAGATTCTCTTTTGACCAGGCCTGAGCACCCAGGGGACGCGAGTGGCACTGTGGTCTAAACCACTGAGCCTCTTGGGCTTGCTGATCAGAAGGTTGGCAGTTTGAATCCCCACGACAGGGTGAGCTCCCGTTGTTCGGTCCTGGCTCCTGCTAACCTAGCAGTTCAAAAGCACGCCAAAAAGTGCAAGTAGATAAATAGGTACCACTCCAGCGGGAAGGTAAACGGCGTTTCCGTACGCTGCTCTGGTTTCGGTGTTCCATTGAACCAGAAGCGGCTTAGTTATGCTGGCCACATGACCCGGAAACACTGTCTGCAGACAAACGCCGGCTCCCTTGGCCTGTAAAGCGAGATGAGCACTGCAACCCCAGAGTCGTTCGCGACTGGACTTAACTGTCAGGGGTCCTTTACCTTTACTTTACCTCTACAGCACCCAGTAAGGTAAAGGTAAAGGAACCCCTGATTGTTAGGTCCAGTTGCAGACGACTCTGGGGTTGCAGTGCTTATCTCGCTTTACTGGCCGAGGGAGCCGGCATACAGCTTCTGGGTCATGTGGCCAGCATGACTAACTAAGCCACTTCTGGCAAACCAGAGCAGCGCACAGAAACACTGTTTACCTTCCCGCCAGAGCGGTACCTATTTATCTACTTGCCCTTTGACGTGCTTTCAAACTGCTAGGTTGGCAGGAGCAGGGACCGATTCGAACTGCTGATCTTCTGATCAGCAAGCCCAAGAGGCCCAGTGGTTTAAAAAAACTTCAGAGAAGTTTTTAATGTGTAACATTTTAGTGTATTTTTGGTCTTTGTTGGAAGCCGCCCAGAGTGGACCACAGAGCCACCCGCGCCCCTTATATGGTAGGCTAAAATGCTAGGCCCCATAGGGCCCACTGCAGCTGAAAGTGGCCTTTCTTTACATTAATAAGAACATCTTTGCTGGCCCAGTGCTGTGACGAAAGCACTGGGCAAAGCAGCCGCAGAACCTGCCATCGTCTTTATTTCCCCAGAATGCATCTAGGCCTTGACATGAGCTAAGCATGATAACACATAACCTCAGATGACCTTTTTTCAGGGTCAATTTTGTATTTTCACGTTCATTGTAACTGGGGTAGGGCTGACCCAAAGGCCAGAAGAGTAAAATAAATAAAAACATTATTTTTCACAAAATGAAGGAAAGATGCTCCAGAAATACCAATTCATTTGTGGTCTACCTGGAACATCAAATGGTGGAAGACTGACATAAAGGTTTTATGGGGTTCCCCCACCCCCGCCAGTGCTGCTTTTAATTCCACCTGTCAACAGAGGATGTCACATTTCCAGAAAGAGACCTATAAATATTTGGGGCTTGTCTCCAATCTTAGGGTAGCTGTGGTGCCACAAACTGTCATTTCCTTTACGTTTAGCATGTGCTGCCTTTCCAATAATAATAATAATAATAATAATAATAATAATAATAATAATAATAATAATAATTTATTATTTGTACCCCGCCCATCTGGCTGGGTTTCCCCAGCCACTCTGGGCGGCTTCCATAGAAACCAAAAATACACTAAAATATCACAGATTAAAAACTTCCCTGAACAGGGCTGCCTTAAGATGTCTTCTGAATGTCAGGTAGTTATTTATCGCTTTGACATCTGATGGGAGGGCGTTCCACTGATGCTATGAATTTTTTTAGTCTGGGATACATCACTTGTAAATATTGCCAAAGTAAATTAGACAGCTATTGCTAAATTGAATGTGCAATAGGGATAAAGGAAGAACTCGATTCAGTTTTTTGCATTTAAAGCTGATTTGATCAAATCTGCAATTCCCAAAACAATACTAGAAACTGAAAGACAGCCATCCTTTGAATTTTGCGCTTTCCTGAATTTTGCGGTGCAGTTCTCCAACCAATGTTAACAAAAATACATATATTAGGGGAAATTGTGCCTAAAAATGAATATATTCATGAAAATAACATACATGCACCATATTAGGCGAAACTGCTCAACAAATTTGCACATCTGTCAAAACTGCATACAAGGATGTGTTTATTAGGAGAAATTAACACTAAAAGTTTCACGAGGATTTATTTTAATCTGCCAAATACAGAAAGTACAAAAAAGAATGCCACTCCTCAAAACAAGCTAAAGTGATGTACATCTAGATTCAGTAACAGAAAATTTAGAATTTAGGAGTTTGAAGGGAGCTTGGAGGCCATCTAGTGCAGCTGCTCAAAGCAGGAATCCTGTCCAAAAACTGTTGGGTTCAAGATGCTGTGATTTCCCAGGAATATAGTCAAGAGTAGTAAAAGCCCATTAGTGTACTAGGTTAGGATGCTACGTTTAGGCAAAATGCAGTTCTTACCCTAAATCTTAGGTAGCTGCTGATCTGTTGTTGTTCTTTTTAGACAAAAGGTTTCTGAAATGTATCGGCAACCTGACTTTCTGGATCAGTACCCTGACCTCAACAGTATGATAGAAGGCATTAGGAAAGATGCTGACCATCTGTCTGAAACCCTGCAAAAGATGTCTGAGCTGCATCAAAGGAATCATTACATGCACCTCCAAGGTAGGAAGAGCCAATAATTAAACTTTATTAAATTACATGGGGGTGGGGTGGGGGACATCACCACAACCCCTTGTAGTGCAGAGGTTTCAGACCTTCAGATTTTATATTTAAATTGAAACACTTAATTTATCAAGGTGAAAACTCGGTTACTAGTCCTCTTGAGCAGCTTGAATATCCCATAGCGGTATAGTGTCAGTCCTTTCAAATTTAACGAAGTTGTGTTGTTTCAGAAAGCAAGCTAAATCTGAGAAGTCTGCCTGGGTCCTGTGATCCCAGGAACGCTCAGGCCCCTCTGCAGCTCATGTTTAATTTATTTTCTTTTTTTAACGCGCGTGTTAATTGCACTCATGCAATTAATGTCAATCCAGTTTAGTCCTTTGCAAACCCATTTAACAGAGGAGCAAAAGAGGCACTGCGCAATGCAATCATATGCATAGTTGCTTGGAAGTAGGAACCACTGTATATGGGACGCGGGTGGCGCTGTGGGTTAAACCACAGAGCCTAGGGCTTGCCGATCAAAAGGCTGGCGGTTCGAATCCCCACGACGGGATGAGTTCCCGTTGCTTGGTCCCTGCTCCTGCCAACCTAGCAGTTCGAAAGGACGTCAAAGTGCAAGTAGATAAATAAGTACCACTCCAGCAGGAAGGTAAACAGTGTTTCCGTACGCTGCTCTGGTTCGCCAGAAGCGGCTTAGTCATGCTGGCCACATGACCCGGAAGCTGTATGCCGGCTCCCTCGGCCAGTAAAGCAAGATGAGCGCCGCAACCCCAGAGTCGTCCGCGACTGGACCTAACGGTCCGGGGTCCCTTTACCTTTACCTTAGGACCCACTGCGTTCAGTGTGGGTTCCTTTTAGGAAACTGGGCACTGGACTGCAGCCTTCATTGCAAGTGAATTCCTTTGAAATCAAAAGAAGTCAGCAACTCGGGGTGTATTCCACTTGACCACAACTAGAATTGGGGAGGGGGGAGAGAGACTCATGTAAGCTTCCCCTGAAGAGTTTTGGTCAAAAGCAAGTAAGAGTCTCAGATTATTCTGTCATGCTCACAGAAGTGGGAAAGACGAGTGATGATCATGCACATCAAATTCTGTTCCACCGTGAGTGCGGCATCAGGCATGGATGCAAACACTGCTCTGTGTTTCTACGTTTGAGTACTGTATAAATTAAATGCTAAATCAGGGGTCAGCAAACTTTTTCAGCAGGGGGCTGGTCCACTGTCCCTCAGACCTTGTGGGGGGCCATACTATATTTTTGGGGGGGGGGATGAACGAATTCCTATGCCCCACAAATAACCCAGAGATGCATTTTAAATAAAAGCACATTCTGCTCATGTAAAAACACCAGGCAGGCCCCACAAATAACCCAGAGATGCAGTTTAAATAAAAGGACACATTCTACTCATGTAAAAACATGCTGATTCTCGGACTGTCTGCAGGCTGGATTTAAAGGCAATTGGTGTTAAATGCATCACTTGAAGTTGTGTGTGCATGGCTGTGTACACACACCCGCCCCCCCCCCGCCCCCCGTTTACTTTGCATTCACCACCAGTTTCGGAAGCAGTGTACACAATCCACATCTATCCTGTCATTTTTCATTGAAATACTATGTTTTGATGCATTCTTCTCTGAATTGAGGGAGGGGAGAGAAGCATGACCTAGCCTATGTTTTAAGCAGATAAAGTGTACAAAAGCATATGTGTGTGTTTCGCTCTCAATGGCTATTGTAAAGGGACCCCTGACCATTAGGTCCAGTTGTGACCGACTCTGGGGTTGCGGCGCTCATCTTGCTTTACTGGCCGAGGGAGCTGGTGTACAGCTTCCGGGTCATGTGGCCAGCATGAGTAAGCCACTACTGGCGAACCAGAGCAGCGCACAGAAACACCGTTTACCTTCCCGCCGGAGCGATACCTATTTATCTACTTGCACTTTGACGTGCTTTCGAACTGCTAGGTTGGCAGGAGCAGGGACCGAGCAACGGGAGCTCACCCCGTTGCGGGGATTCGAACCACTGACCTTCTGATCAGTAAGCCCTAGGCTCTGTGGTATAACCCACAGTGCCACCCGCATCCCACATGGCTATTGTAGGACCCCTTTTTTGTCAGAACCGTGGTGCAAGGGAAAGTAGATTAACTCTTTCCTCCTCCCGCCACAGTATTGGGAAAATTATCTCTCTGAAACTGCTATTACCCCAGGAGTGCCAATGCAAACTTCCATCCCAGGGCTCATAGCAGCTTTGTGTAGGGGCTGGATGATTTTCATCAGACCCGTGATAGAGGAGGAAAGGGTTTAAACTCCCTCCTCACATACCATGATCCTGGCAACAGCTACTACCTTTAGGGACACCTTCACACACCCTGAGTTGGGATCTCAAAGAGGAGAGCCCATTTATTTCAGTGGGTCCCATCTTCAATATATGAAGTGAAACAAGGCAAAGTAACATTGTCATTTGATTCAGATTCCCTCAACAAAATAAATAACTATTACCAAATAATGTTGTCGGCCGGAGAGAGAATCAGTGGCTCAAAGTCTGTCCTGACACACGGAGGAAAAACCAGGAGCAATACATTTCACATGTTAGATGATCTAGTTTCGAAAGAAAGTGCTGCGCTGGGGCAGCTGAAGTTGTTCAACACTTCAGATATTCAACATCTAAATGAGAAAGTAAGTATTCGTTCCTTGCAGAAAGTATAACTTTACTGCTCATAAAGAATAATTCAGCCATCACAGCATGGCTGGTGAGACATCATATGTATTTGTTTTATTGTGTAAATTGCCCTGAAAAAAAAAATGTTCTTAGCCAATTTGGAAGGCTTTGACCCAATAAAGAGGATCATAAATTGTGAAAACGAATAAAGCCAACCTGTAAACCACAGTGGCAGAACTCTGCATTTTTGCTTGAAAGTGAGCCCCATTAAACCCCAACAAGTCATATTCTGAAGTAAATGTGGTTCATATTGAAATGTATAAATAAGAAAAATGCTTCTTCACAGTTACTACTGGGAATGCATGTCTGGTGTGAACAGGGTTTAACGTCTGCAAGAGAAGAAAATGCTTTTATCATTGCATCCAGTGTTCTGGAGTGCCATAGAAACTTTTTTAAGGGTACCTCATTGGAAACATTGGTAATGCTATCCTTAGAGACTTTGGGAGGAATTCAACATCACAGTCTTCCGATTGTTCTGTCAGTGCAAACATTTCTGCTTGCAAAACTGAATTATCACTTCTCCCCTCTACCAATGCACTCTTCTGCGGGTTCTCCTGGCCCCCCAGAGCAGATTGGGGAGAGGTGTGGGGAGCAGACAGTGGGGAGAAGGGGAAAGGGAAAGCCCTGTTGCACTGGCTTCCACTAGCATGCTGGGTTAGTTGAATCCGGGCCTATGGGTTGTAGCCAACACTCATCCTAGAACGATTAAAATGAATGGTCGTAAGTTAGTCATGTCTGTTAACTTCAATGGGTCTACAATGGATACATCACTATGCATTTACCACCATACAGCTTCTGCTGCAGGGGAAACTTGGTTGTGTTCCAAAGTGTGTTCTCAGGGCCAAGTTAAATGTGACACTTCTTTTGCAAAATGCAGCTGCACAGCAAATCTCAATTCACATTAGATTACAGTGAGGCACAACAGGCCTAGTTAGTGCACTGTGCACACCCTGAAAGTTGTTGAGCTTTTTTCTACAAAAATGCAATTTTTGTTGTTGACTTGCCTAAGATCCAGGAGGACAAAGCGCTGCCTTGCGGAACTTCCCACCCAGACATCTTCAAATGCCTTTGAAGTTCCGGGAAAATCCTGACATATGGCAGCCCTACCTAATCCACCTAATTTGCTTTGCAAATCAATGTGGGGAGGGTTCTCTCAAGGTGGAAAGTTTTTGAAAAACCATTAATTTAAAAGAAGGCTTCATATTTCACCTTTCTGAGGTAGATGAAGAGCATACAAATATAATGTTTTCGAGCTCTCTTCTGGCATATTTCATTAATATCATGTTGTATTATTGCTTCCTTCAACCAGTACATTTGTTTCGATGCAGATATGTGGGTTACCAGGAAACTTTTCTTGCGGTGTGTCAGATTGTGGTGGGGCTTTATGCCGAGATAGCCGGGGAAACAGACATTGTGGCGGCCCAAACTGTAATGGAGCACTCCCTCTTTCTACAAATGCTATCAGAGAAGGACGTCAGACAGTCCTGTTGTTAAATAACTTGACCAACCAAATGCAAGGATCTGAAGAGAAGGTACCACATGTAACAGCAATCTTGTGTGTTTCAATGTAAACTTATTGAACATAGCACATTTGAGCTACGAAAGGTTTTTACAAAATTCTAATTTTCCCCAAGATATGCCAGTATCTTATTATATCTACAGTACTGAAATGTAGGTTTTTGTATGTTACTACATTTTCGTTTTGCTATCTTATTATGACTTTGTTTTCGTAGTGTTTGAAATGCATCCCTGTTTCTTTGTTGTAAGCCGCTTCTGAGCATGATTGTTTTTTGTGGGGAAATGGCATACCAATAAAATGAATGAATGAACGACCCAACCCTTAGGCTCCTTAAGTATGGCTTAGAGAGTTCCAGATTCAGATGGGCCCAGAAGTTACAAAAACAAATGGCGTTATTACACCCATTGGAACCATCTTATCAGCTAGGGATGAGAGATGTAGAAACACGTTTAGGAAATATGAATTTGCTCTGTCAGGGAAAGTTAAACTTTAAAGAGATCAGTTCATTATTTAAATATCTGTCTATATGTCTATCTACACTCACAGATTGAAAGCATAAGGAAAATGACTGGGGATACCAAAAAGAAAGCCTCGCTGATGGCTGAAGAACTGGAGAAAAATAAAGATCAAATAGAAAGGGAAAGAGAAAACATCAAAGAGCTCATCAAGAGATTGAAGAACTTTCTCTTAGGCAAGTATGCTCAAAACCCATTTTTTGATCCACCTGTCTTAGATATATCTATTGTTTTGTTGTTTAGTCGTTTAGTCATGTCCGACTCTTCGTGACCCCATGGACCAGAGCACACCAGGCACTTCTGTCTTCCACTGCCTCCCGCAGTTTGGTTAAACTCAGGCTGGTAGCTTCGAGAACACTATCCAACCATCTCATCCTCTGTCGTTCCCTTCTCTTTGTGCCCTCCATCTTTCCCAACATCAGGGTCTTTTCCAGGGAGTCTTCTCTTCTCATGAGGTGTCCAAAGTATTGGAGCCTCAGCTTCACGATCTGTCCTTCCAGTGAGCACTCAGGGCTGATTTTCTTCAGAATGGAGAGGTTTGATCTTCTTGCAGTCCATGGGACTCTCAAGAGTCTCCTCCAGCACCATAATTCAAAAGCACCAATTCTTTGGCGATCAGCCTTCTTTATGGTCCAGCTCTCACTTCCATACATCACTACTGGGAAAACCATAGCTTTAACTATACGGACCTTTGTTGGCAAGGTGATGTCTCTGCTTTTTAAGATGCTGTCTAGGTTTGTCATTGCTTTTCTCCCAAGATATATCTGTATATTCATATTATATGTTAGACCAAGGATATTGGGACTTAAACTGTTCTTTCTCCACTTTTCCAAGAGGAGAGTGCCCCACCAGAAGACATAGAGAAAGTTGCAAACTATGTCCTGGGCCTCCAGTTGCCAGGGTCTCTCCAAGAGCTAAGCATGGTGCTCGAGAAACTCAAGAGCCTCATGGCACACTGCGAGGTCTCCCCGACAGAGGTGAATGGGTTAAGTGAGCAAATGGAAGAGGCCCAGGGACTATTGGCGAAAGCACAAGAAGCTGAGTAAGTACAAGATTGTCTTCCTTTACAGTCCTGCCATTGGGTGGGAGAGATTGGATGTGGCTGAGCAACTGCTATTCAAAGCCATGCTGACTTCTTCCAGGCTGAATCGGAGATGAAGGATGAGATATACTCAGAGTCAAGAGTGGATTTCATGCTCTTTATTCAGCTCATAGTGGTGAGGAGGAATGAAAGTTCCCCCAAAGTATCTGCTTTATATACGTTATTTACACAATGGGCTGCATGTGATTGGCTAATTCCAGAATTCTCCTGTAGGCCAATCAGGTTGTGGATTCACTTCCATCTGGAGCTGGATTGGGTGGCTCCTGCAGACCAATCATACTGCTGCATTGTTCTAGGACCAATCAGACTGCTTCATTCTGAATCCTATTGTTCTAGGACCAATCAGCCTGCTGCATTTTGGATCCTATTCAATTCAATACATAACAAAGGAGTGGCTTTTTCTTACTGGCCCCTTTTCCCATTCCACGTCCCCATTGACTGTAATGGGAGGGAAATTAGCTATGCCAGCTCCAGGCCTGATATACTCTCAGTTCTGATTCACGGCAATATCAGAGGAACAAGAGTGTTTTGGATCCTGTAAATCCAAGGGAGCCCCATCCTGCGCCCTCAACATGCCCATGGAACTCCCTGCTTTGGGCCCTACCACCAGTGGTACATGTACTCCAGTGAGTTTTCCACTGGTATATTGGGTGGTCCTTCATGGACATAAATGCTGCGCTTATGACCCAGTCAGTAGAACAGCATTCATGCCACCCCCAACAATCTCTCAGGTAGCCTTTGGCTAACTTTTGGACCACCGTGTTGCGTCTGTGATTTGGAAACTATCCCTAAATCATAGAAAATTGTATATCTGTCTGCCTTTGTTTTACATTCTGAAGTGCATTTTCAGCCCCACAATGGGTAGACCGATGTGAACTAAGTCATCTAAACATTCTATAAATATACTCTTACACTAATATTCTTGTTACAGATAGGTAGCCGTGTTGGTCTGCCATGGTCAAAACAAAATAAAAAAATTCCTTCCAGTAGCACCTTAAAGACCAACTGAGTTAGTTCTAGGTATGAGCTTTCGTGTGCATGCACACTTCTTCAGATACCACTTCTTCAGATACCACTTCTTCAGATACTTCTTCAGATATTCGTATCTGAAGAAGTGTGCATGCACACGAAAGCTCATACCTAGAACTAACTCAGTTGGTCTTTAAGGTGCTACTGGAAGGAATTTTTTTATTTTGTTTTGACTAATATTCTTGTCTCTCTCTTTCATCCTCTATTTTTATTGCAAGCTCCTTGGGGCAAAAACCTAGTGTTTGTTAGAGCTCCGTGTGTGTGTGTGTGTGTGTGTGTGTGTTGCATGTCTATATCTAACTGTCTGTCTATATCTCGGTGCCTTTCTTATACTTCTGAAGATCTGGGTTTTTTATTACTTAGGAAAGTAGCAAAAGGTCTCCCAACACCTGATGAATTGATAAGCAGCTTGAAAGACATTGAAAATATTCAACGGCAAACCAGAGATGACTTTGCACAGTTAAATGGAACAATAGAAGAAACCAAAACAAAAATCGCAAAGGTATCCTCTTTACAGTTAACTTTCATCACAGACTTTTCAAAAGCGAGTAAGAGAATGTGCCAACAAGAGAATTTCACTAACATTTATTTTCTTAGACTTCCAGTTCTTCATTCAGTTGGCTTCAACCCATTATCAAAGCAGTCTGTGGGTTTTTCTTTTTAATAAGTTATTGATGTATTGTATCAGTGTATTCCTATCAGCTTCTACAAATAACAAAATTGCTCCTGTTCTTTTTGCCACGTGTTTTCACATATTTCTGTCTTAAAGGGGGGAGGGCAGGATGAAGCTGCCAAGTATTTTCCGCTTTCAAAAGGCTCCCTTTATCACAGTTATTTCTCTGAACTTTGAACTTCAGCATGGTAGTGGGGTGGACCAGGCACCAACTCCCACATGGCTCCTGTTGATTAAGCCCTACCATCCCCATTTTGGAGCATATTCCTGTCTCAACTTTGTGGGCCATATCAGTCAGGTGGGTGGGAATAGCCTGGTGGAACGAGTTGCTTAGATAACAATGTTCCTTCCCAAACTGGTGCTGACAGATGAAAATAATTTTTTATACCAGGACAGTTTTATATGTGCTCCTCCATAAGTCTGTTCTATCCCATTTCTACATAAATCTGTGATTTTTGTATTTTAAAAATCCTTCACCAGCAGGTACCAGGATGGGTTGTAACAATTTTAAAATGCATTTTTTTAAAAGCATGCCAGCTTTTAGGATACATCCCCCCATGCCCTGTTAATTTATTAACTTGCTAACTTGATTTGCTATTTAAAAAATGTACCTCCCATCCTATGGAATCCTTGCTTAGTCTGTTTTGTGCATCTGAAGGAGCACAAAGGAGCCTGGAAACGATGCCTTATGAAGAACGGCTAAGGGAGCTGGGCATGTTTAGCCTGGAGAAGAGGAGGTTAAGGGGTGATATGATAGCCATGTTCAAATATATAAAAGGATGTCACATAGAGGAGGGAGAAAGGTTGTTTTCTGCTGCTCCAGAGAAGCGGACACGGAGCAATGGTTCCAAACTACAAGAAAAAAGATTCCACCTAAACATTAGGAAGAACTTCCTGACAGTAAGAGCTGTTTGACAGTGGAATTTGCTGCCAAGGAGTGTGGTGGAGTCTCCTTCTTTGGAGGTCTTTAAGCAGAGGTTTGACAACTATATGTCAGGAGTGTTCTGATGGTGTTTCCTGCTTGGCAGGGGGTTGGACTCGATGGCCCTTGTGGTCTCTTTCAACTCTATGATTCTATGATTCTATGATTCTATGACCCATTGAAATCACTGGGCCTAAGTAACTTAAGCCCATTGATTTCAGTTGGCCTCCTCAAAAATTGTCTCGTTGGGTAATGAGTTACAAGTATCCCTTTGATCACATGATGATTCTTCTGCAGGCTGCGAACCAAATGAACAAGACAGATGATGAATTAGTGGACTTTTCAGAAAAGCAGTCAGAGCTGGAAGATGAAATCACTTCCTTGAAGACAAAATTGCAGATGAGCAAGGACCAAGTCACCAATGCTAAATCAGAGGCCGAAAAAGCACAGAATCAAGCTGTAGCAACTAATAAGGTAATACTGTAAGCTCACAATTTACGCAGGGGTTATGTTCTGAGAATCCCGCCTAAAGAACACCCAAAATTGTGTTCTTCACACTGGCAACTGTGTAAAAAAAAAAAACCAGACAAATGCTACAGTTAAAGGCACTGAATTACTCTACATCCAGATCACCAGCGAACCTAGGCTTAAGGAAATTTAAAAAGTCAATGACCTCAACCTGTTGCAAATTTCTGATATCACAAGTTCAACACAAGCATAGTCTCAGTATGGGATTGACTAGAATCAACCATATCATGACATGTCAAATGGAGGGGCTCATTTTGCAGCTAAAATGGGGGTGGGGATTGACATCTCAATTGGCCTTAAGCCATATATTGTCCTATCTCTAACACCATTTTGGTTTGTTGCAAATAAAATATTTTAATCAATTCATGAAGTAGGCAAATACAGTGGTGCCCCGCAAGACGAATGCCTCGCAAGACGTAAAACCTGCTAGACGAAAGGGTTTTCCGTTTTTCGAGGCGCTTCGCAAGACGAATTTCCCTATGGGCTTGCTTCGCAAGACGAAAACATCTTGCGAGTCTTATGATTTTTTTCGCTTTTTTCTCCCTTTTTCTAAGCCGCTAAGCCGCTAATAGCTGCTTAGCTGCTAATAGCCGCTAATAGGGTTGCTTCGCAAGACGAAAAAACCGCAAGACGAACGGATTCTTTTCGTCTTGCGAGGCACCACTGTATACCATTGGCTCAAGCATCCCTTGTATAATCCCTAGTGGAAAGAAAGAAGTGCAAAAGCCGGGATACCATATTTGAGTAGAGTACAACCAATCACATGCTATAATAATCTCAACCTGTTATCATCGTGGCAGAGAACAGGAAAGGAAGAGAATATACATCTGTCACGGGCCTTGCAAGCAAGCCAGGACCCCTGCAAGAACAAAATGTTAGCTGTGTGCCATTAATCCACTTTAATTTCATTCAGATTCTGATTGACCTGAGATCATTACTCTCTGTGTTGGAATTCACAAAATAAAAGTCAGAAGGGTATTCTGTTTTGTTTTTTCTTTTGAATGTATGTATAATAACAGCATTAATGAAGTCTGAAGGTGAAAGTCAAATAGGATAGTTGGACTCTCCCTCTTTCTTAACATGTTGGATTACTTATTGAGATTTATTTATTTTTTACTGCCAGAAATAATATGTTTATTTTTCTTCCATAGTGCTATTTTTTCTTCAGTGACAATGTTTATTTTTTGGCCATAAAAATTGTTACTTGATTAAACCTTTAAAAAGCAAGCAAGCAAACCCAGATAACTAAATTTCGTAGCAGAGGTAGAAAAAACAACAACACTTTTCATTGGGAAATATTGTCGTTACAGGAATTTGCTAATCTTAAAAAAGAATATGCCGGTTTACAAGAAAAGCTCAAAGCCAAAGGCCTTCCATTGGAAACCTTAGAGAAACTGAATCGGTTGAAAAATGAGGCTGAGAAACTGGCTAAAGAGACTGAAAAGAAAATGAAAAGAATAGCAGGTATATATATTGCATTTACATACCCATTCAATGATTCTTGCATGTTCCTCCGTGAATTATCGGGGAGGCTTCTTTAGCCCCGCGCGCGCTCTCCCAGCTGGAGAGGTGACGCGCGGTTATAGACGCTCCTTCCATAGGGAGAGGGTCGCGGGGCTATGGCGTCTTCGCTCCATAGGATGCACACACATTTCCCCTTCATTTTTGAAGGGGAAAAAGTGTGTCCTATAGAGCGAAAAATACGGTATTGAGATGCGCCAATACGAGCCAGGTACAAAATAGTGGCTCAGTGGAGAAAGCCAATTACAGTGGTACCTTGGTTTAAGAACAGCTTAGTTTATGAACAACTTGGATTAAGTTTGTGAACTTTGCCTTGGAAGCAGAACATGTTCCGCTTCCTGTTGAGTGTGTTCCATTTGTAAATTGAGTCCCCCGCTGCTATGGGAAAGCACACCTTGGTTTAAGAACCCTTTGGTTTAAGAACGGACTTCCGGAACGGATTAAGTTCGTAAACCAAAGTACCACTGTACTTACTGTTAGAATTCCTGCTCCATGATTGCAGTCATGGGATTTTTGTCTATCACATGACGGTATATGTTTTGACTCCACGGAGTGGGAAGTGACGGAGACAAGGTGTTTGTGTTACTGTGTTCCGTGAAGTGGGACTATTGTCCTTTGTTCTTTCTCTCTTTGCTGTCTGATGCTAGAGAGAGAGGGAGCCATGTTGCAGTGTTCCGTGTGTGTTTATATGTAAATAAAGTAGATTAGCCAAAATGCTGAGTTGCTGAGGTCTGTTAACGCAACTGTGCAAACTCTGCGGATCCCTAAGTGTGCCAATGTCTGTTGGCATCGGTCGCTGTGATGTTCGGGCTGAAGAAAGCTTTTGAAGCTCCCGAACGAAAGACCAGGAGGGAGAGAACATGCCAGTCAGGCATGTGTCTCTACCATGGTCCTACTCGTATGTAGGCTGAGCTCCTGACACTTACTAAAGGCAGCACTGTTTAGGGGAGCTTTTAATGTTTAATAGGTTATTGTATTTTAGTGTTTTCTTGGAAGCTGCCCAGAGTGGCTGGGAAAACCCAGCCAGATGGGTGGGGTATAAATAATAAATTATTATTATTATTATTACTGCACCCCTTGGGCCACACACTGGATCACCTGCACATATCAGGACCTATATGTGCTGAGGCCTATGGCTCCCCTAGGGCATCAGGTTGGCCACTGTAAGAACACAATGCTGGACTAGATGGGCCATTGGCTAACTGCGGGAGGGAAGCGGGTGTGGAAGACAGGACTGCGAAATGAAAAGGAACTATAGCTGCATTATTCCGCCTCCCTCCTTGCACCGGGAGATTTAAAGGCCCATATCCGGTGTCTGGATTGCAAGATGGCAGCCCTAATGCAGAGGTTCCTTGACTGCCAAGCCAAAATGAAAAAGAGGTATTTCAAAGAAGAAAGTTTGGAAACTCACAGTTTTTTTGGGGGGGGGGCAGTGATTTACAAGGGTTTTACTTACTTAATTGTACGTAACCACCTGAAGTTTTCTTTTTTTAATTTCAGATTTGGAAAATAAGATACAGGATCTGAACCGGATTAAACAAAACAAGGCTGATCAGCTGAGACAACTGGAAGATCAAGTCACAGCTATCAAAGATGAGATTATGCAGCAGTCAAATAAATACGCTATTTGCAAAAGTTAATGAGTCTACTAATCTAACAATATAACTGTAAATGAACAAAGAGCTTTCCACGACTGTTTTGTAATGATGAACAGTTTATAAATTGTATAATTATAACATCTAAGGTGATGTTGTGTGATTTTCTGTGCTAGTCCTTGACCTTTATGGGGGTCGGTACTTTGCAGGGATGATGATGATGATGATGATGATGATGATGATGATAATTTATTTATATCCCGCCCTTCCAGCCGAAGGTACACTACAGTATAAGGTGCTTTGCTGCTACACCAGGCACCTCCAAACTTGGCCCTCCAGATGTTTTAGGACTACAACTCCCATCATGCCTAGCTAACAGGACCAGTGGTCAAGGATGATGGGAATTGTAGTCCCAAAACATCTGGAGGGCCGAGTTTAGTGATGCCTGTTCTACACCGTTATTTAGAAACTTAAGGATAGTTTTCTTCTCACACACTAGGTGGCAGCAGGAAACTATTTAAAATTTTCATCTAGGAATGACTTAAAAGCACATTATTATTTCCTTTTTTAAAAAAGTAAATTACCACACAAGAGGAGCCTGGTGGTTCAGGCCATTGGCCCATCTAGTACAGCATCTGTTCTCACAGTGGCCAACCAGATGCCTGTGAGATGCCTGCAGGCTGGACATAAGCTGAACAGCATATTAGCAATTTAGGACAATTCACTCTTTTAGCACAAATTAATGTCATGTTGTTGTTATTTAGTCGTTTAGTCATGTCTGACGCTTCGTGACCCCATGGACCAGAGCACGCCAGGCACTCCTGCCTTCCACTGCCTCCTGTAGTTTGGTCAAACTCATGCTGGTAGCTTCGAGAACACTGTCCAACCACCTCGTCCTTCTAGGGGCTGTGAACTACAACACTCATTATTCTTGAGCATTGGCCCTGCTACCTGGGGTTGAGGGGAGTTGTAGTCCACAATTTCTGTTGGGTACCTGATGTAGACAGATTACACATGCAATCCAAATTATACTTCGCTTCAAATGGCCAGAGTGGGTTATGAGGGTGCCGTGCCTAAACTCCACAACATGTGATTTTTTAAATCACATTGAGCAACATGTAAAACAGCCCATCGGCTCTCAGGCTCATACTTAGACAATTATCCTTTCTTTTTATCCAAATGCCTCATTGCTTGAAATACAGTCAGCCATACTACAAAGGCTACCACTATCTGAAATTCACCCACAACTGAAAACAGATGTATTTCCAGCTCAAGGGATGAGAAAACTCATCTGCACCACATACTAATGCTGACAGCTAGGGCTTCTGTTTAGCTGAACCAAATAGTGACAAATGTTTCTCTAATAAATCTGCCATTTAATCTAGTACAATGTCTTAAAACGGCATTTATATGCACTTTGGAAAGAGTATACAGAATGTTTTAAGTTAATACTGTATTGCAGAGGACTCAAAATACCAACAGCAATAGAGTTTCTATTTGAGAGTAAGACGATATGGTTATGGACTCCTTCCCTGGAGGTTCTTAAGCAGAGGTTGGATAGCCACCTGTCATGGATGCTTTAGCTAAGATTCCTTCATTGCCGGGGGTTGGACTAGATGACCTTTGGGTCCCTTCCATCTCTACGATTCTACAGTACAAGTGGCTAAAACATTTGTGGAGTGGGATTTTGTTTGTTTGCATGACAAAATCTCAGCCCATGTTATATCCCTAACTAGTTAGATTAGTTAATTGATCTCATAGGAATCAGATTCATCTTTTCTTTTTTAATTTATTTAATCATTTTTTCTATACAAACAACCACAAAAGACACTACAACAAAAACCATAATAACACAATTTGACAACTCAGATTTAAATACACTGATATACCTATGACTACACCCTTTTAACAATATTTTCCCACCCCTCCTCCCACTTCCCCCCACTTATCGCTTAAATATTCATTCCAGATTTCTTCATATTTATCCATTCTTAATTTGTGTCGACATGCAGTTCGTTCATATGTAGCTAATCTGTCCATATTATCAATCCATGTGCTCAATGGAATTAGATTCATCTTGTCATTGAGACGTTAATTTTCCCATGGAAGCCAATTTTGTTTTTAAAAACTGCACCTGGACCTACGCCAAAACCAATTCACAAATCATAGTTGGGCTAGAAACACAGGAAACCATGCTATTCCATGTCAGGTTTTTTGTACGTATAACCTAATATTGTCTAGTCTGATTTGCAGTGGTCGCCAGGGTCTTATGCAGAGGCTTTTCACATCAGCGGCTCCTACCTTATTCCTAGAGGTGCCAGGGACTGAAACCCAGAGCTCATACAACTCAAGCATGGGTTAGGTAAAGGTAAAGGGACCCCTGACCGTTAAGTCCAGTTGTGGCTGACTCTGGGGTTGCGGCGCTCATCTCGCTTTACTGGCTGAGGGAGCCAGCGTACAGCTTCTGGGTCATGTGGCCAGCATGACTAAGCCGCTTCTGACGAACCAGAGCAGCGCATGGAAATGCCGTTTACTTCCCGCCGGAGCGGTACCTATTTGCACTTTGACGTGTTTTCAAACTGCTAGGTTGGCAGGAGCAGGGGCCGAGCAACGGAAGCTCACCCCGTTGCGGGGATTCGAACTGCCGACCTTCTGATCTGCAAGTCCAAGGCTCTGTGGTTTAACCCACAGCACCACCTGCGTCCCTCAAGCATGGGTTACCCGTCAGCAAAATGATGCATCTGTAAGGTAACTGTCTTGTCCTTTGCTGTTGTGTAGAAATTCACTACAAATTCACTCTTCTCAATGAGGCCTGGGAATTCTGCACAGAGTAGCAACTAACTGCAGCCACACTACACCACCATGACTGTTCTCCACAAGTAGCCTCTTGTGGCCTTTCAATGCATCTGGAAATGGTATCTTCCAATTGCTTCTGAAACTATAGATATCCTTTAAAAACCCAGAAACAAAACTGATTAAAACCAACCCCAAAGTTAAGCTTTTTTTCTTCTCAACTCAGAATAATTTATGTCACTGAGAGGTTGGAATTTCCTGTGGGATGGGAAATCTGTGTCCTGTTCTGCCTCTTGTTCTGACTTGGCTGATAATTTGAAATCATTACCATAGCTTTAGACTTGTTTAAAAAATGTCCCATTGACAGTAATGGTTTCCAGCCGACAGATTTTGTTCATAGATTATCAAATCACCAGATGTAGAATTCAGAAGGTTACAACAGTTTCTTTCCTCCAACTACAAGCTGTAACACTGGGAATGTTGTCTGAAACATTCCTAAATAGCTAGTAAGCCAAGAGTTTGATCCAGAAAAGATAAAATGCTCACAGCACAGCATGGTGGTTTTATGAGCTGAGATAGTATTAGTTGTCTCATCTAAAGTCAGAGAAGGGAATTTATAGCAGGCATGGGCATACATTAAATTAAATGTAAAAGTATTCTAATTATATGTCCCCCAGGGCAATGGACAGACAATATGCATTTGTTGTGAAGGCAGTGGAACAAAAGAATTGATTACATCTAATAAAGCATTCTCAGCACAGGAATGCAAAATATGTGTGGTTTCAACTTTACTGCATTTCTCCCTATTTGAAAATATTAGTCTACCAGGATCCCTTACAAGCTACACATTTGGACAGTAATACAAGACCAGCCATGCTTTGCAGTTCTATCTACATGCAACACATTTACTGACATACCTATTCAGAACTGAGTCTTTCTGAATTCAGTGGAACTTACTCCTAGCTAAATGGGGCTAAGATTGCAGCCTTAAATAGCTGATTAAATCAACTAAAGCTATGGTTGATGGATCAGCAATGACAAATATGAATCAGTGGGGCTGTGAATTAAGGTCAGATGTTTATTCTGTATGGCTATTTTGTTTCTAGTGTTACTAAAGGGACCCCTGACCATTAGGTCCAGTCGTGGCCGATTCTGGGGTTGCGCACTCATCTCGCTTTATTGGCCAAGGGAGCCGGCGTACAGCCTCCGGGTCATGTGGCCAGCACGACTAAGCCGCTTCTGGCGAACCAGAGCAGCGCACGGAAACACTGTTTACCTTCCCGCCGGAGCAGTACCTATTTATCTACTTGCACTTTGACGTGCTTTCGAACTGCTAGGTTGGCAGGAGCAGGGACTGAGCAATGGGAGCTCACCCCGTTGCGGGGATTCGAACCGCCGACCTTCTGATCAGCAAGTCCTAGGCTCTGTGGTTTAACCCACAGCGCCACCTGCGTCCCTAGTGTTACTATAACAAACAAGAAATTTTGAACTTTGTTACAGACACAAGCATAGAGTGCCTAGGACTGCCTAGGAATTTTTAGAACCCCCAAAATATTGAAATGCTTTAAAATGGATAGTGTGCTTTGTGAGTTTGGGCCCATCACACTACATATCACTTGAAGTCACACTAAAATCCCTTTTTGGTCTGCCATCTGGATTCAAAATGGCACCTGGCACCCAAACATCAGTAAAGACCCTCCCACCCCCACATTGGAAACCCTCCTGCTGAGTTTTGGAAAAATATTCAGGAGGTGGCCAAACCTATGCAAAAAAAAACAGCTGCAATAAGGCCCATCATGTTTTGGTCAGCCATCTTGATTCAAAATGGTGCCTGGCACCCAAACGTTGATATAGACGTCCACCTCAGGAACCCCTATGCCAATTTTGGTGACCATATGTCAAGAGGCGGCCAAACCTATGTAGAATATTGGTTAAGAGACCTTTAAAAAAGTTTGTATACCTTTCTGTGAGCGAGCAAGTGGAGGAAAAATGTTAACTTGGTCAATTATTTTTAGCTAGAACACTTTTAAAGGGCAAGTTTTTCTTTTGAGATGGTGACTTTCACGTTTCCAGTTAATTGGAGGAAAGTGAGATTGAGACTCTACTAGTTTTTATGCTCTTTATGAAACTTCTGTATGCTTTGATGGAGTGGCATTTACTCGTATGGAAACAAAAGTAAGTTAACTAGACTAAATGGTAGCAAATAAGGAATACATTGCAACAGAAGAATGAAATTGCCATGGTTGTTTCTTAGGTTTGTTAGGGAAGAGATGCAGAGTCAGGTATAAAATTACAAGCCTAATTTGCCTAAGTCCCAAGGACACTGAATGACAGTTAAGAAACCTTGGGGTTTCTGTTTCGTTTTAAAGGATTTTGAAGACTTGAGATGCAATCTTATACATACTTACCTGGAAGTAAGTCCTGTTGATCTAAGCAGCTCTTACTTCTAAAAAGACACGCATAGGATTAAACGTAATTCAACCCATAGTGTCATGCATTCTAAGAACTTATATGCAGGGAAAAATTGACAAGCAGTAAAAGGCTTGTCATGTGAAGTGAAGAATGTATTGTCTTCCAAGCACTGGACTGGGGTGCATTGGGTTAGATTATATGCTCTTCGTTAGACTGAGTTGATCAGAGAGAAAATATACTGCGTGGCTCAGCTGTTTGTGTCATGGCTGAATTTGCTGTGCTGTGCATATGCAGATAGGCAGCCGGATCAGCACCCAGATCTCTTCATGTTGTTTTACCTATCAAACTAGGTTCTTCATATCCCAGCCAATGAAACAAGGAAAATTAGAGTGTTAAAGGTAAAGGACCCCTGACAGTTAAGTCCAGTCGCGAACGACTCTGGGATTGCGGCGCTCATCTCGCTTTACTGGCCGAGGGAGCCGACATTTGTCTGCAGACAGTTTTTCCGGGTCATGTGGCCAGCATGAATAAGCCACTTCTGGCAAACCAGAGCAGTGCACGGAAACGTTGTTTACCTTCCCGCCGGAGTGGTACCTATTTATCTACTTGCACTTTGATGTGTTTTCGAACTGCTAGGTTGGCAGGAGCTGGGACTGAACAACGGGAGCTCACCCCGTCGCAGGGATTCGAACCGCTGTCCTTCCAATCGGCAAGCCCTAGGCTCAGTGGTTTAGACCACAGCACTACCCACCTCCCTTAATATCCCAGTCGATGAAACAAGAAAAATTAGAGTGTTACTTTCTGGAAATAAACGAGAGGAAGACAGAGATGGAATGCATTCTAAGTATAGTACAGTGGTACCTCGGGTTACAAACGCTTTGGGTTACAAACACTTCAGGTTACAGACTCCGCTAACCTGGAAGTAGTACTTCGGGTTGAGAACTTTACTTCAGGATGAGAACAGAAATCGTGCAGTGGCGGTGCAGCGGCAGCAGGAGGCCCCATTAGCTAAAGTGGTACCTCAGGTTAAGAATAGTTTCCGGTTAAGAATGGGCCTCCGGAACGAATTAAGTTCTTAACCAGATGTACTACTGTATATTTTTACAGTTATATTATAACCCTAACTCTTAAATAGGGCCACTGCAATCTGGAGTGCCTTCTATTTATTCAAGTGCAATGTACTTTTTTGATAGTAGCAGCAGTGATGATGATGATGACTGTTTCTCCCTTGCCATACTCCTACCATGTTCTGTGGCTAATACGAGTTATGAACCTGCAAAGAGGCAATATAAGAGCGAAAACAGGTTGGTCTCAAAATGTAGGCATGTCCTGGCTCAGTTTCACCCTGTATGTTCATACTTTACCTTGGGGCACATAGGCCATTTTCACCACTGATACCACTCCTCTCACAATCAGTTTCCTTCCGTTTCCCTGCAGTTTTCTTCCACAGGTCAAGTGCTCTCTTTCTTGAGATCACCTTGTTAAAGAGAGCGCAAACAACAGCCTGGCTATCTGCCTTTCCTCTCCTCGGAAGCAAGGCTGTGAGCTATTTCTTCTTTCAGTAAGTGCAGATGGGATATTTTGCCTTTAAATTAGGGCTTTCTGGATCAGGTTAGCCATATTGATTTGTATGCTGTTGTCGGATTATTGTCATTGTCTTGTTGGGCTGTGTTTGTGAAAAGGGGAGCCATACCGGGGTAAAGGCGTCTTCTTCTGTTTGTCCCCGTGTCAGTTTCAGTTTACAGTGGTACCTTGGGTTAAGTACTTAATTCATTCTGGAGGTCCGTACTTAACCTGAAACTGTTCTTAACCTGAAGCACGACTTTAGCTAATGGGGCCTCCCGCTGCTGCTGCCACGCCGCCGGAGCACGATTTCTGCTCTCATCCTGAAGCAAAGTTCTTAACCCGAGGTACTATTTCTGGGTTAGCGGAGTCTGTAACCTGAAGCGTATGTAACCCGAGGTACCACTGTATTGGTTAATTTTTCTAGTAGGGCTGTTTCCCATACTATTTGGTACCATTAGTCCATGCTTACTCCTGACAGGTCTCTCCAGTGTCTGGTTATGGTGTTTCTGGCTGCTGAAAGTAGGTGGGTTATGAGTGCTTTGTGGTGTAAATGGGCATTGTTGTCTTGGAAGATGCTTAGTTTGTAAAAATGTTACATGGAAAAAATACGAGAGACATTCCACATACCTCTGTAAAACAAGAAAATCTTTAATAAAATAATAATAATTAGGGCTTTCTGAATTATCCTTCTCAAGCCTAAAATATTGTGAAGGCACACTTTGAACAGATTGACTGGATAAGCCAAGGTATGTACACATACGTGTGTGTGTGTGTGTGTGTGTGTGTGACTGACTGCAAGCTTTGTTCTATAAAACATTCTCATGCCCTTCCAGGTGACCTAATGCTTTTGAGACCTCCTGGACTGTATTTTAAGCACCTGGTGTCAGCTATCTTGGGAGTTCTTTCACACGCAATAACTCTCAGAATTCACAACCTACATTTATTATTTTCTCAATTATAAATCTTTCCCCTCCCTCTTAATTTCCAGAAAGCCTCAATAGTCACAGCAGGAGGGGAATGCTTTCATCTTGCATAACGCTTTACCTACCAACATTTATTTACCAGCGGACCACTTTTCCCTCGGTAATACCCTAACCTCGCTGCCTAATGATTAAACCCATATGCCTCTTTCTGGAGCCTGGAGAGCTTAATAATTAGGTCAGGGGAGTGGGAGGAAAAGTTGAGGAGTGGTTTGCTAGACCCCACTCCTACCCCTGCAATGCCGTCCCCAGATTGATTGATGAGGCAGCAAGAAACTTTTAAACATTGTGATAATAAATTCCCTCTCCCAATCACGTCTCCTCCTGCCCCCACGCAAAGTGCAGGGAAAAGAAGAAAACATGTGCAATACTCTGGAAGGATTTCCAGTAACGCTGTTCACGGCAGTTTGTGTTTACATTCAGATCTCTAAAACATGAATGTTTGGGTATTCAGAAGTGGGTTGATGTCCCCCCTAAACCACCTCAACATCTAAATCTCTCCGCTACCTATGACAAACCGGCTGCCATATTTGTCCCAGGCAGAATTATTTGGAGTATATTTCAGGCTTTCCTTTGTCACTGGTGTTTACGTATAAATTATTGGGATGCTGCTCAGCGCCAGAGCATATGCTTTGCAGCAAAAGGTTCCAAGTTTGTTGCAAGACACCCCCCCCCCAATCATTCAGTTTGTACAAACACAACACACACAAACGACATACGGGACGTTTCTGTTATAAATTCATAGTAAATCAACTGTACACCAGTCCACTTTTATTTTGCTCCATGAAGGAAGGACTATCAAAGGGGGATGGTTTGATACAAGATGGCCATAATCCCTTAACCGTACCAACGTGATGGTCCCAGACAGAAGACCATCAAGGACACAACGGACTTGCATATGGGAGTGGATTCAACACGGACTGGAACAAAGGACAATGATCAGATCTTCCTTCTGGGGGCAGGAAACTGCCAACTCCCCTTTGTCCTCTGGAAATGACTCATGGGGAGGGGGAAAGGAGGAACCAGCCAGGTGACAAGATACTCAGGTTACTTCCACAACCCCTCCCTCAACCCCTCCTTTTTGTGATGTGTCAATGATGTAGTCATGATGTATTTGTGATGTAGTTCTAGGGGTGTAGCTTGGGGGATTAGTAGCTAATAAAAGTTTGGGTATTCTTTTGTTCGGGACTTCCATCTTGCTTCATCTTGTTGTGGGTGGGAGTCCTGTCGCGGCAGTTTTCAATAAAGGCCAAGCCTCCCGGCTGCTGTTTTCCTCCAAATTGTCCTGGTTGGTGTCTTTGTCTTTTTGTCCAAGGGAGCCCTCGGATTCCTCCGTTAACAAGTTCAATCCCTGACATCTCCAGGCAGGGCAGAGAGAGAATTTTGCCTGACACCTTGGATAGCCACTGCCAGTTGGCATTGATCAAGGAGAAGTAAGCTGTGGTCCTTCAGTTCTTATGGCATTTGACCTCTCAGCAGCCCCAACAAGCATGGTCAAGAGTTAGGGCTGATGGGGGTTGTAGTTCCACAATGTCTGTGAAGCTGGAGCTTCTCCATCACTGGTGTAGGCCATACTGACTGAACTAGAGGGCCTCTGACTGCATATAAGGCTGCTTTCTATGCTTTGTCCAGCAATCTTTACAGCAGTTGCCTAATTTTGTGAACCCAACTAGTGATAACAGTGTGTAGTTTTGTGAAAATAGACTGTGTTAACATTTATGCCGTATCTTAAAAACAAAAAAATTATTGTTTTTGTACAGCCTTCTTCATCAGATCGCCTGACCAACTGCACTGCCGTCCACAGAAGCTAGCTCTTGTTCTAGTTTTTAATGTGCCACAAGACTTTTACTTTTTCTGCAGACTCTGGAAGCTGCATACACAGAGCTGCTGTACGTACTAAGCTAGCTGCAACTTTATTGGCTTGACATGTTGCTCCATGCATCATAGCGACTCTTATCTGTGGACTAATATGCAAACTATGCAAGAAAGATATTGGTGGTTGTGACAGACTCCAGTTGGTGGGCCTCGTACAACTATGTCTCAGTTGGTGTTTTAAAGATAGGGAGTCTGAAACAGTGTGATTTCAAGTCTTGAAGAACCATGTGTCACCCAAAAAGATTGCCACCACTCAGGCCCAGTTCCCGGCTGGGAACAGAAAGCTAGATTATTAGGGACACAACTAAGCTGGAAACCTTCTGACTTCCCGCTTTGTATGTACAAGCAGCCTTCACTCATGTGACTGCAATCTGAAGTAGCATTGTGCAGACACATGTTTTCCACCCTAACTGCTCTTTGTGCAAATAAAGCCTCAGTTAGGTTAGATGTGAGACAAAATGAGGCTGTTCTCTCACCATTAGAAATGTTTCTAACCCCATTTATCCTTCAAATTCATAATTTTATCAAATTTATTTTTATAGTCTGGATATAGAGACACTGACTTGTTGTATCACTGTGTATTTGCATAATCAAATAAAAGTGTTTTTTCCTAGCAGGAGTTCACATATTTTGACTGAGTGACAAGTCATCAGATGCAAATAGTGAGTGGTATATGAGAATTCCAGTATATATCTGTGCTAAATCATACTCTAATGCTGCAACCCTATGCAAGTTTACCGAAAAGGCCTCATTGTAGTCAATGGCACTTACTCCCAAGTATAGAATCATAGAATTGTAGAGTCAGAAGGGACCTCAACATCATCTAGTCCAACACCCTTCAAATGCAGGAATCTCAACTAAAGCTTCCATGACAAATGGCCATCCAGTCTCTGGATCCTGTGTACATGTACATGTCTCTCACAATTGTGGGTGGTGCTGTGGGTTAAACCACAGAGCCTAGGACTTGCCGATCAGAACATCGGTGGTTCGAATCCCCGCGACGGGGTGAGCTCCCGTTGCTTGGTCCCTGCTCCTGTCAACCTAAAAGTTCGAAAGCACATCAAAGTGCAAGTAGACAAAGAGGTACCACTCCGGCGGGAAGGTAAACGGCGTTTCTATGCGCTGCTCTGGTTCGCCAGAAGCAGCTTAGTCATGCTGGCCACATGACCCAGAAGCTGTACGCCGGCTCCCTTGGCCAATAAAGCGAGATGAGCGCCACAACCCCAGAGTCGTTGGAGACTGGACCTAACAGTCAGGGGTCCCTTTACCTTTACCTTTATTGGACAAGCATGAAATGATTGTTGCCTGTACAATAAAACATAACGTGTTTGCTGCTTTTAATCCTCTTCACAACCCTTTCAAATTGTTTCCAGCCTGTCCCGGAGAAGCCCCAGATTCAGTTGTTCACAGGCACACCCAGGGACCACCTGAATTGAACGCAGTGGTTGTGGACCAGTTTGGGAAGCCCTGACTTAAAGGGTTAAGTAGCCTTGGCTCACTGTGAGTTTGAAGAGCCTCCAGCCGTTTCCTCATGACTCACCTCTCTCAAATGTGGGTGGCCTAATCAGTGGGTGGCTGCCCTTCCCCCCAGGCTATAAACAACTCCAGGACATAAACTGTATCCAACAGGCAGACCCATCTCCCAGTGTTTGGGATGGGGTGGGGGGTTGTTGCATTCTCTTGCCATGGGCAGAAGGGAGGGGGGAAGAGATGCTAAATCAGGTTTTCTAAGCAAGATGTTGGCAAGTCCTCAAGCTCACACATTGCCTAAACTGTGGTTACAAAAATGGTAGGGTTGCAAATTTCAAGATATTGATCAGCACAATCATCAGTTAAAGCTTTAATAAGGAGTACACACCAGGTAAGTGGCCATATCAGTAGATTTATGGGAACTGTGTCCCAGGTTGTTTTTCACAAACAGCATTAAAAGTCACACACAGAGTGAAGGTAGATATGTTGACCCATAAGCAAGATGCTAAAGATCATAATAGGGCAATACCTTTGTATGATATTTTAGTTGGCATAATAAAGGTATTTCCCCAGTAATATAGCATTTGGAACATTAAATGCACCTTTCAGACTTTTTTGTCATTTGTGCTTGCATGGAAATTACTGGGGCACAGTTCTGAATGTGAAAAATACAGTTTAAATCAATTGAAGGCTGTAGAAAAAGGTAGGTTTCTACTGACAAGTAGATACAAGAACTGCGTTATTAACTAATTTGTTGAAATACACCTTATTCTTGATTAGATAATCTGCCATGTATTCAAGATAAAGGTATTAGCTACAACACATTATGGAATTTTTGTGCTGGACAGGACTAGAATACTAGAATCTCATGCCTTTCCTACCTCAGCACCCCACACATCAACCCAATAATCCACAATACTGCCTGTGACAAACACAGAACAGATCATAAACCTTCAGCTTATTGCCTACAGATGGTAAGGTCAATGTTGCACATAATTGTACAAAGCACCCTGTGATTTTAAAAAACAACAACCTATAGTCCTCAGAGACCAAGCCATTCAATCAATGCAACAGATGCTCTACTTCATCATCAATTTGGCCCAAACTAACTGTGAATGAAAAGTTAAAAAACCTCAAACCTTCAGGACAACATAGAGAAATATATTTTATAAGGACCAGTTAAAATGTCAGTCTTCAGAACTTCTTCAGGTTGGATGTCAAAAAACAAAACAAAACAAAACAAAACAAAACATACAAAACATGGATGGCATGATATTGGAGCCCAAAACTCTGCAGTTTGTTACAGATTTGACATGAATTACGGTACATAGGAGGTAATAAGTATACTCAGGCTACAATCCCATACACACCTGGAAGTAAATCCCATTGAACTCAGTGTGACTTACTGTTGAGTAAAGATGGGTAGGTTAGTGCTGTGAGTTATTGTCACTTCTAACATACCTCGGGGGTAGCTAGACTTCAGCCTTACAGGAGCAACATTGGCTTTTACTAGAACCCTGAGTTCTACCAACCAGATCCAGGTGCAAAATATTTAGAATTAAAGAATTCTGAGCCTAGGAACTGGTTCTGAGTACCAGAACTAAACTGAATAGCAAGTTTCCAATTCTTCCATACAAAAATCCACTCTTTGTTACATCATTCATTTTCCCCATGCCTGGTCTTCAAATCACCAATGTAACTTGAGATAAGGGTTTGTTTTGTTGTTGCCTTTGTTAAGCAGGATGAAAAATCCTTGCCTGTCTACTTCAAATCACCCAGAGATCTACCAATAGATACCAGTAGTTCTACTCACCCCTGCTATTGAGATACTATAGACAACTATGACTTACACGGAACCCAAAACATTTTGTCTATCAATAGCTTTCACATATATTTGGTAAGAGGAAACAGCTTGTTTCACTTATACAGTGGTACCTCAGGTTACATACGCTTCAGGTTACAGACTCCGCTAACCCAGAAATAGTGCTTCAGGTTAAGAACTTTGCTTCAGGATGAGAACAGAAATCGTGCTCTGGCAGCAGCAGGAGGCCCCATTAGCTAAAGTGGTGCTTCAGGTTAAGAACAGTTTCAGGTTAAGTATGGACCTCCAGAACGAATTAAGTACTTAACCCAAGGTACCACTGTATCAGTAAACTACTACTAACACAGAGGGTTTTTTGAGGGGTGGGAATCAGGGATTGAAACTGCATCGTTTAAGGAAATTTCTGATGGAATTGTTAACATTTTAAAATGCTTCTAGGTCCCAGTCGGTGTGGAATACAAAATCATATCCGATCCAAGTAAATCCAGATGTTTTGTGACTAGTATTTCATTTCTTCACAGCATCCCTGCGAGGTGGGTTAGGTGGAGAGCAGCAACTGACCCAGGGTCTTCAAGCGAGTAGAAATTTGAAACCTGGTCCTCCCACACTCTAACTGATAACCCCAAACTCTCATTGCCTTCTAGAGTTCTGGAGGTCCTCTGTTTTAGCTATGAAGCAACCCATGAGCATACCAAAGTCAAGTCCCGAGTCTAAATATTTGCAGCAGAAATAACCTGAAGGCGCTAAGCTCTTTGACCGACTGTAAAGTAAACAACTGTCATAATGGTGCTTCAGCACGGAGACAAAGGACAGAAGTTCCTGTGCAACCCTCCAGGGTCTCTTTGCAGGAGCTCTCCCTAAAGTTGCCCTGGCTGGATCGCACCCTCGTGGACCCTCCCTCTAGCGCCTGCGTAGTGGAGCCTCCCTCTCTCTAATGGCAAGCTGAGATTCCTTTCTCCCAGTGTCAGATTTGCATCCCGGCTGGAAGGAAGGAGCAGAAAAGGGTAAGGAGATAAAACTGCATGCCTTGCTGCCTTTGCTGTGGGAGATAAAAACCCTGCAACTTACTCTTTTTCCTCTCCCTTTTGCAGAAAGAAAGGTGAAATCCGGGCTCTTCTCTTTTCTTTCCTGGCAGAAGTAATGAGATGGGGCTTCTCCAGGTGCATCTTTGCTGTTTCCTAGGTAATTAAACATTGCTGTTTAATGTTGTTATAAACTGCCTTCTTGTTTTAAGCAGTTGGTGTGTATTCCCTGTTCCTCAAACTGAGAATAACTTTGTTAGTCCTGGAGCAGAACTTTTGTTTTTCATTCAAACCATCCCGTTTTAACAAATTTCAGATGTGCGGCAGCAACAAAAGGAGCTGCAGCACGAACTTTTGCAAGCGATGGCATTTGCCCAAGTACTTAGAAAACTCCCTTGTTGCAATTTAACCACCACCCCCCTCTCGTTTCTCGCTACCCTTATCTCTTCCCCTTCCTCTCCCTAGAGACTGCAAGCTCATTGCGGGCATAGACCGGTTTTCTAGCTACATCCGCCTTTATGTTACTCATGAACTATGAACGATCAAACGGGCTGTTTCCTCCGAAAGTTCCTTGCAGCTATAAGGATGCGCTGGAAGTTGGGGCATTTGCATGGCTAAGGCTGCAATCCTGCGCCCACTTACATGGGAGCAAGCCAGACTTACTTTCGAGGAAGTGCGCGTGGGATCGGCTGGCAATCAAAGAGTTGGAGAGTTGGAAGAGACCCTAAGGGACATTTAGTCCAACCCCCCTGCAATGCAGGAATGCACGTTGATGTGGAAGTACGTTTTAGGGAACCTCGTGGGTTTACTTCCGCGTAAACCTGCATAGGATGAGGCTGCAAATAGGCTCGGGATGTAAGGCTGAAGTTCCAACTCCCACCTGGGAGTAAGTCCCATTGAAACCACTAGGGCAGGCACCCCCAAACTCGGCCCACCAGATGTTTTGGGACTACAACTCCCATCACCCATAACCACTGGTCGTTAGCTAGGGATGATGGGAGTTGTAGTCCCAAAACATCTGGAGGGCCAAGATTCGGGTGTGTGTGCCTGCGCTGGGGCTTAATTCCCATAGGATGGCACTGCATAAGGCTTCGATCCTGTGCGCATTCTTCATGGTGCCAAGTCCCATCAAACACAGTGGCATTTACTTCCGAGTAAACGGGCATCGGACTGCGCTTTATATAAGTCAAAACAGTAATGTTACCATTTTCGCAGTGACTCATAGCCCACTCCTTCCTGAAAGATGCTAAGAACCGATTTTTAAAGTAGCCTGTGAACAATTCAGGGAAACTCAGACCTTTAAAAGAATCCCCACAACCCCAACGGACACGCTGACAGAGACAGATCCACACATCTGGAGAGTGCAGAAAAGTCCCCGGTTGTTTTTATTTTGATTATACATTTTGTGGTTTTCTATTTTGATTTTGTTCTGTGAACCGAGAGAGAGAGAAACCCCACCCGGTTTATGCCGCGATTCCTATACATCCCAGGCTGTAAACCCCATTGAAAGCAAACTGGCTCGCGTTCCCTTGAGCATCAGCTTGCTTGGCTAGCTTGCAGCCGTGTAGACAAGCGCGAACCCTGGGAATCCCAAACCCCGCGGAACTCAGTCAGGAGGACGACGCCCGTGGGCGCGTTCGTGAGAACGGCGCGACACCCGAGTTGCGGGGAAACGCAAGGGCCTCGTCTGCTGCTCAAGCCCCCCTGTTATAGCAAAGTGAAATGATGCCCGGGAACCGCTTCAGCCTCCAGAAACCTTGCGCGCGCGCACACACCCCTACCATAGCGCATTCCTAGTCAGGTCTACTCGGAAGCAAGGCCCGCCGCGGCGTGCTTGCTCCCAGGTAAGCGCCAAGAGGCCTTGGCTTTCCGCACCGCCTTCTTCGCCGCCGCCGCCGCCGCCCCTGCTTTGCGTGCGCTCAGCTCCCCAGAGGGAGAAAGGGCCCGGCGTGGATTTGGGAAGAGTCGTCGCCTGGCGCCATATGGCTTTCCTTGCCCGCTTGTTCTCCGTCGCTGGGCGAGGAGGGGAGGGAATGGCGCCGGCTCCGTGAGGGGGAAATTGGCGGGAACTTTTTTCCCCCTCAGCCTCGTGGCTCCCTCCGAAGCCTTCAGACTTGGCCTCTTTGTTTTGTTTTGGTTTTTAATAATGTTTATTAAGTTTTAACAAAAAAAGAAAAAAGGGGTTACAAAACAGTAAAAAAAAACCACAGGAAAATACAAAATCCAAAATTAAACGTAAAAAGAAAAAAGAAAAATCCCTATCTTACCACTCATTAACTTATTTTCATGACTTCCTCACACCTCCCTTTTTTGTATTCCATTTAAAAATTTGTTCAACAAATCCATACCCTCTTTGTTTACCCTTAATTGTTTATCCTCACATATTATAATTTCATATTTTCATCTAATATCAATCCATTCTTGCATATTCTTAGTTTGCCTTATTGCTAGAACCACTTCCTTTCATTCCAACGTCATTAACATTCAATAATTTTGCAGTGTTTCTGTAAATAGATTTTAAATTTCTTCCAATCTTCTTCCAACGACTCTTCTCCCTGGTCTCGGATTCTGCCAGTCATTTCCGCCAATTCCATGTAGTCCACAGACTTGGCCTCTTTGGAGCAGGCTTGGCCTCACGACCCTCCAGTTAATATATTTATATTCCTATCCCACTCCAAGGTGGCCTTCCCTGCTCTCCATATCGTCCTCAGGACAACCCTGTGACTTTGGTCCTGGTGTGTCCAGAGGGAGGTAAAAAATGTGGCCGCCTCCAAATATTTCTGATTTCTTATTCAGGATGGTGCAGGTGGTTTTACACACACACACACACACACACACACACACACACACTCACTGCATTGAGCAGAGAGGGCACAATATGGAGAAGATCCCATTTGGGGGCGCCAACTTTTGGCCCCGCACCGTGTTACAAAAGATGGCCAAACTTCTTTTCGCAACAGTTCCTTTGGGAATGGAGTTTGTTGAAGCACCTCGCCCCCTTGCCTTCTGCGCATGCTCTCAGGGGCGCTGTTTATGCGCCCCTTTGGCTCACACCCAGTGCTGGCGAAGTGTTGCCTGGGAGGCAGGCTAGGAAGAGAGATGGCGGCTGCGCCAAGGCCACCCAGGGAACTTCGTGAATGAAAGGGGATTTGAACCCTGGTTCAGGTTCAGGGTTTTTTTAACAACCACACAGACTCTCAAAAGTTAGTCTCATTGGGACTGCAGCCTTTATGGGTTGCGCATGTGCAAGCTTGATATAACTGCGCCAGTGGCTAGGATTCAGTCTAAAAACAGAACCCTACGTACATTTACATAGAAGTATATTCATTTCACGTGCAACTCATTGTTCATCCAAGGCTCAAGGCAGCATACAAGCTTCTTTCTAATTTTCAAACGAGATTGAAGAAAGAATCCCTGGCCTAAGGCCCCTTGGTCACATCCACACCAGTCATATTACTTTAACAGTAATGGTTTCCCCCAAAGAATCCTGGGAATTTTGTGTTTAACTTCTCACAGAACTGCCATTTTTAGCGCCCTTAAAAAACAACAGTTCTCGGGATTCTTTTTTTTTTTTTGCGGGGGGAGGGTTATTGGGTTGTTGTTTTTATTTTGATTATGTATTTTGTGGTTATATACCTCTGGGTATAGGGCGGTATATAAATTCAATAATAAATAATAATAGTGCTTTGAATGTGGGTGTACCCTGGTCAGCTTCATGGCTACCATCACATTTGAATTGGGGTCTCATCAGTCCCAGCCTGACACACTAATCCAATGGAAGCTAATGAGGGATCCACCAGATCCCTTGGACCACAACTCCCATCATCCTGGTGGGAACTGTAGTCCGCAAATCCAGAGGGCACCTGGTTGGCTGCCCCTTTTGTAACCATTTTTCTACACTGGTATTCTATCATACAGCCTTCTTTGTTCTTATTTCTAGGTAAAAATTGGGAGGCAGTGTAAAATTGTGCCTGCTGTCTTTTTTTTTTCCAGTATCACTGAATGCTTTAAACTGAAGGGGGAAATGGTAGTTAATAACAAATGCTTGTCACCTTTTGCTCATCCTGTACAGTGGTGCCCCGCAAGACGAACGCCTTGCAAGACGGAAAACCCGCTAGACGAAAGGGTTTTCCATTTTGGAGGCACTTCGCAAAACAAATTTCCCTATGGGCTTGCTTCGCAAGACGAAATGTCTTGCGAGTTCCTGCGGGTTTCCCCCCCCCTTCCCCCCCCTTTCCTAAGCCGTTAAGCCGCTTATCAGCTGATCCGCTAAAAGCCGCTAAACCGCTAATAGCGCTAATCCGCTAAACTGTCAATGGGCTTGCTTCGCAAGACGAAAAAACCGCTATACGAAGAGCCTCACGGAACGGATTAATTTCGTCTTGCGAGGCACCACTGTACTAAGTTCAAATAACTCAGTGGGTAGATAACCATTTCCCATAATGCCTAATAAAGGTTTGATAATAATAAAAAAAAGATAACCATTTCCCCCTATAAGTGTTTGGGCTCCTTTTCTATTTAATTTTTATGGTGACATGCATGTGTCATGGACGGAAAATTGAAGGAATCGTGGTCTGGATGCTCCACCACAGATGCATTTCACAAGTTAGTGCATCTTGCTCAAATAACTTTCTGAAGTATTTTCAGTGGTGCACTCAACTGAGGCCTCACTGTGAAGTGAATCACTTTGATTTCTCTTTCATCACCTGGGTGTCCCATTTGTGGCAACCTAAATGAAAAAAATAAACAAACCTAAACCACAGCTCTCCGCAGACAGGAATGAGACAGAGTTGTGTGATTTGTCCTGTGGTGATGAGGGGCCCCTATATTTTCAATAAATCTGTTTTGTTTTTTTGCTACTTGCCCAGCTTAAATAACCATAGAATCCAGAATGCTTTTATTCTAATCTGGGACAGGAATCGGTGGCTATCGCCTGCTTACTTGCAAGTTCACAAAAGCATTGACAGAGATTGCTTATTCTTCAGCAAGAAAATGATTTGGCACAACTACATAGGGTTTAGTGTCTATCCCTTATTATTGTTAGCATCAACACATTTATGAAATTGCCATCTGGCAATTACCCCATGTGTAAGGTGATGCTAATCATGGCATCCACCACTGAAACATCTCCTCTTCCAAATGCTGATCTGGTTCTCCTTCCCATTTTTAGGCCTTTGGACCATTGCAGTAGCTCAGGAACCAGAATTCAGCTACGGATGTGCGGAGGGGAGCTGCTATCCAGCCACAGGAGACTTGCTGATTGGCCGGGCTGACAAGCTAACTGTCACGTCCACATGTGGGCTTCAAAAGCCTGAACCATACTGCATTGTGAGCCACCTCCAGGTAATTTTTTGCTGAAGAAGACTGTCTCAGAGCAAAGAGTAATTCGGTTGAGTGTAATTGAAGGGCAATTGATCATAACAGTCCTGGGTCTTCCTCTCTCTCTCCCCCCTTAGCTGACCAAGCAGCCCCACACCCTTTCTAGATAAGTAGAAACATCTGGTGCTGTCCAGAGCTTTGAGAGGAAGCAGACACCATCCCCCTGGCTCAGATTTGTTTGTACAGTTGCATGTGTCCTGCTGTTTCCTGCTCTTGTTTGTTTTTGCTCCCTGGATGCTCCGAACCACCTTCTCCCAGGATCATTAGGAGCGTGAGCCCTTCTTTCCCGCAGTCCTAGCTGTGACACCAAGAAAAATTCTTATCTCAAACTTCTGGGAATTCTGTCCAAAAATGCAGATAAATCCCAGGGCTCTTAGTTTTAACAAAATATCTATGTCACTGGGCATGTCTGCATGGGAAGTTACCCCATTTCTGATTCAGCTTTTTTTAGTGCTGAAGTGAAGTCACATCAGGAAGAAGCAAATGATGTCGGTGGGGGATCCCATTCTTTAATTGTGTTTCAAGTCGTTTGGATGATGCTGGCCTAAGATATTTTGATGCCCCAAAGTTAAACAAAAAACAAAATACCACCAACATCAACAATCTTAGACTTAAAAGCCATGTGTGCACTGCAGACAGAGTAGCTACTGTTTAGGAAAGTCGGTTATTGCCTCCTTGAATGGATAGATCTCACTATCTATGGATCAAGACCACAGGTCAGAACTTGGGCTGTGTTTCTATATACACTTACAAGGGAGTAAATCCCATTGAGCACATTACTCTTGATTAAATATCCATAGGAATGTGCTGTCTACTTACACTGAGATTAGTATTGGGACCACACTGATGTTAATGGCTACTAATTTCCCTCAAACTAGCATTTATAGTTCATATTCTGCATACCGATAAGATGGTTCTTATAACTAGCCATTACTTGTGTGTGTGAGGGGGGGTGGCATTTCTGCATCAGTGTCAAATTTCTCTTCTGTGAGTTCTGGTCACAATTAAGCGGGTCTTAATTCCCAATGCATTATAAGTACATGCAAAATTTAAGCTGAAGTTACTTGTTATTAAACTATAATTGTTTATAGACTAGGAATGTTAATGGTTAATGCGATTGTGGTGTAATGAGTCCAGATATATTAATAAAAACATTCTGCTGATTGCAGTACCCCCAGCATGATATATGAGAGCTGTCTAGACTACTTCCTTCATTTACAGTCTCCGGAAAGATATATAGCTAAAATTCTAGCAATTTCAGTGTGGTTGTAGATATAGACTAAGGAAATACAGTTAAGCAAACAAGGTCTAAGCAATACATTGTTAAATAACCCATTCTTTTCCCAGAGCATTTTTCAGATATAAAACAAATTTTGTCAAAAAGAAAATGAAATATGCTTTGAGTAAACAAATAGACAGTTATATATATATATATAAACTTAGTAAGTCTTTTCTTAAAATAAATAAATAAGAGAAAGTAGCAGAGTAGTTTTTAATCTGAATTATGTGGAAAAGCTATATCCAGTTTTGGAAGACTCAACCCTTAGGGATGATGGTGAAAATGTTTCTGGTTATCCAGGTGAGAACAGGGCAATGAGCATATGGAAAGTAAAGATATCTACTTGAAGAAACCAATAATTGTAAGAGCAAGTCATAAACAAAAAGGGAGTTGGTGTATTGGTAATGATATGCAATACTAGAAGCCTACAAGCCAATCTGGGGAAGAGGGAGTGCTCAGGTTGAAAAGAGAACATGGATAATACTGAGTATATGAGAATCATGTTATCGTGAGATAAAGAAAGAAATTGGGAATAACCGAGACAGAAAGAGTTTGCAGTAATGAGGGACTTCAAAAACCTTCACAGTGACCATGCAAAATAGATGTTCATGTTGCAAGAAAAAGGCAGACTTTCTGGATAGCACAAATAGCTGTGCCTTAGAATGTACTATAATGGCATCTGGTGCTCCCTCAAAGGTTGGCTACAAGTCTACCCACTCTGCCATTCCACTCCCACCAGCAGAATATAGCTAGTCAGGGCACAACCCACAGAAAGCATATAGTCATGCTTATAAATTCCTTGCCATCCACACATGATATTAGGCCACCACAGAGCAACACAATGCAGACTGCAACTGTACCACAATCCGCAAAAAAAGGAATTAACTTGTCTTGAGAGCAGATAATTCAAGGAAAAAATGTCACTCAATACAGAATTATATGCACATAGTTAAATATGCAGGATATATCCTAGAAAACATTCACACATTTTAGAGATAGAGAACATCAGATGGGATAGTGTTTTCTTATAACCGCCTGGATACGTTTATGACAGTGTTGAGACTCATGGGATTTGGCCCATTGCTTTTAATAGAGAGAAGTGGAATTAGGAAACTAACTGGGACAGATGCATTGTTATGGGTCTGGTTTGTCAACAAAAAGACCAACATGTCCTCTCCTACCCAACCAATACCTTTTTGCTGCCGCCCCTGCATTCACTATAAATTTCTGTCTAGGGCATTTGTACTGTATTGACAGTACTGCAATGCAATTTGCAATTGGTTTCCATAGCTGATTGTTGACAATGACATCAGTGCTCCTTCAGGATAATCCCCCCAAACCATCCTAACATAACTGCAGAGGGGAGGCTAATCATTAATGCAAACCGATTACCCTCCAGTCTCCAGCGAATAACTGGATCATAAAATCTGTCTCACCGCATAACTAAAACCAGCAGACAGTAATCTGGACAGGACCCATCACCACATCGGAAGCACAGCAGTGGTGACACTATGACACCCCGCGTAAGGCCAAAATTTGCCCCTCCCCCTGTCTTCACGCTGCCTTCCCAAAGGTGGGTAAGGAGGCACCTGGCTTTGGGAAGGAGACAGGACCCTTTCAGAGCCTCATGCCTCCTTCCCAAATATATATATATTTAATATTTAGATTTATTGTGTTTCTAGTTGTATCTCTTTTGATTTATGCTAATACACCGAAAGAACGGTGGGACATAAAATAAAATTTAAAAGTAGTGCCTATTCAGAATTATACACTTTTAAATGCATTCTAAGATGCTGCTACGGATCTATAACCATGTGCAATTAGGTCATTCTGTAAGAGACACTGAGTCAGACTGACAATGTCAAGGCATCCAGGAATGAAGTATCACTCTGGTAGACTGCCCAGTATCTTGCAATGACAGTTTCATGCTAGGCAGAAAAAGCTCAAGCCAGTAAAAGCACTTCAAAGCAAACACAGACTTCAAAGCAATCAAACCATTTAGATTATTCTACAGCTTTGTTCTACAATTATTCTACAACTTAGCATGTTTGTCTTTACTTCTGCTCTCCGAGTACATTCACATGTAAAGCTAAACCATGGTTTTCCACTATGCAGACAAACCTTAAAGCTCTGGCAAGGCGGCAGAATACCAAGCTCACCCTCTTCCCCCTCTCTTCTTCCCACGCGTCTGGGAGAAGGAACATTTCAGTTCCTTTGAATCTCAGCTTAGTGCTATGAATGCAGCAGAAATACTGCTTTAAATTCTGATCAATTTCAAGATAAGCCAGCTTCAATCCATGTGTTATAAAGCTGATTTATTGAACTAGCCATATTTTGTTTTAAACCGGGATTTCAGTTTCATGCATAATGCTAAGCCAAGATTTAAAGGAACCAAAACTGATAACAATCTCAGCAGGAAGGAGCCAGACGTTTTTGCTTCAAATCACTGAGGCTTATCAGTGTAGTGCTAAGCCAGCCAAGTAGCCAACAGGCTGCCCTTCAGATATTTTGGGCTCAGACTCCCACAACAGCCTCAGTCAGCAGCATGGCCAATGGTCAAGGAAGATGGGAGTTGTTATCCACAACACCTGGAAGTCGGCATGTTGACGACCCTTGCACTAAACCACAGTTTAGCATTACAGTGGTACCTCGGGTTAAGTACTTAATTCATTCCGGAGGTCCGTACTTAACCTGAAACTGTTCTTAACCTGAAGCACCACTTTCGCTAATGGGGCCTCCCACTGCTGCCGCCACACCACCGGAGCACGATTTCTGTTCTCATCCTGAAGCAAAGTTCTTAACCTGAAGCACTATTTCTGGGTTAGCGGAGTCTGTAACCTGAAGCGTATGTAACCTGAAGTGTATGTAACCCGAGGTACCACTGTACATGTGAACAAGCCCTTTGCCTTCCAAGAGACCCATGTGTTCTAATTAGCATGGCAGACTGAACCAAGTAACTACTGGATTTTATATTTTCGAAACTGGGGAAACAACCCATTATCTTTTCTTTATCTCGATAGCCCTTAGAGTGCCTCCTGTGATCTGTCTTGCACCTGGCGAGGCTAATCTAAAGACATATATGCAACTTATCCTGCAGTTCTCCTTTGACTATTAGAAGCTACAAAATTTGGGCCAACGACATACCCACCTTTTCCTCTGCCCTCCTCTACCCCCTTTTTAATTAACATTCTGTTCTGCTCAAAAACTCTCTCATAACTTTATGGTGTTTTTGCTAGAACCTAATAAAGGCAGTCACATCTTGTGGCTTTTGGATCCCTCTGTAACCTGCAAAGCAATCAATCCCTGGAGTCTCTCAAGTGACTCAGTGATGCTGAACCAGACATTCAGAGATTGCTCCTCTATCACCCCTCCCCCAAGTTAAAGGCACAGATAAGTACAATAGTATGAAGCAACCATCCATTACGCTAGAGCACAGTGAATGTCTATGTAAAAGAAAGAGGCATGCAAGGGTATTTATCTTTTGTCCTATGCATATCCTGGCATCAGGCTCAGACAGTAGCAGAAGCGAGATAAGAGCACAATAAAAGACAAATATGTTGGGTCGACTGAATGCCTGTTTCCAGGAATGCTTGCAGGAGTTGTATGCAAATAGCTCAGATAAATATGCTATAAATATTTTTTTTATAACCATTTTGAGCCCCCAGCAAGTTGAACTTAATGTGAAGCCTTTATTCTGAATGGTGCTCAGGATCTGGTGCAAGTGTTGTCAGATGGATTTTGAGACGTGACCACAATGCTATCAAATGCCACATATATGTCAGTGACAAAATCCCCAGAGAGTTCCAACGTTTGATTTCAAAAGCAGAAATGAGATTAAAAGAAAGTCAGAAGCAAGAGTTAGAATGATAAAATGTATTCAGGAAACTTGCAGGTTCTTTAAAACTCTAGTAAGAGGAGCTCAGATAGAATTAATACCATCGATTAGGAAAGGTTCCAAAAAATCCGTGAGCATGTCAAAAGGCAAGATGGGGATTTCCAAAAATGGGAGTCTTGCCCATACAAAACACAAGCTCTGGTTAAACAACTACAAGACAAGATGAAAAATGGCCATAGTTACCCTCTGTCTTTGAATAAGGCGTCGTATTCAAGTCAGAAGAGGAGTACTGCTGCCCCTCCCTTTCATGTGGTGCTGTTGACTGTAAGGATAAGTGCAACATAGTTGTGAATTGGGTGGTCGGTGGAATTTAGGGGAAGACAGTAACTTCCACAAGATTGATCTGTCTTGTTTGTTTCAGGAGGATAAAAAGTGTTTCACCTGCTCTTCACGGGACCCATTCCATGAAACACTCAATCCTGACAGCCATCGTATTGAAAATGTGGTCACTACCTTTGCTCCAAACCGTCTCAAGTTATGGTGGCAGTCAGAAAATGGTAAGCTGTTTATGTGGGAAGAATTTCCCTAACACTTAATGGGTTGCCCTCAGTTGATCTTAAAACCTTGCTTTGTATTCATAATCATCTATATAGCTGTTTGCCTTGTAATTACTTCTGCTTCATAGTTTCAGTCTTTTGAACATTGTGTTTTTTGTGTGTATGTGTGTAAAACTATATCCTTTAATTAGAGTTACAGATAGGTAGCCGTGTTGGTCTGCCATAGTCAAAACAAAAAATTCCTTCCCCCTCCCCACCTTCTCACTATATAGAAGGGTCTGGTGACTTCTGTTTCAGTGTATCTGAAGAAGTGTGCATGCACACGAAAGCTCATACCTAGAACTAACTTAGTTGGTCTTTAAGGTGCTACTGGAAGGAATTTTTTGCTTTAATTAGAGGTTGTTGTTTTTTCAGGCAATGTCTCAAAATGCTTGGAAGGCAGGAATTAATAGTTCCAATTATCTAGTTATTTTAAAAAGGAGAAATTTTCACATATTGCCCTCAATCTTTTTCTCCTTTAAGATCAGAATGAGGCATATGAGAAAATGTTTCATCAGGAATAATCCTAGGCAATTCTGTGATTGGTTGTGAAACTCCTATGATTTTAGTTTACGCAAAGTTTCTTTCATGAACAAATACAAGTGTATTATAAGTAAGTGCTCTTAAGAAAAACTCTTCCTTAGATTACAGAGAAAAAATCATTAAGAATTAAGTAACTTGAGCTCTCTATCTTCAGTATTTTCCATTTGGTATTCTAAACAGCCGTCATGTAATTTTATTGTACTAAACTTGGCAGCAGCAGCGCATAAATGTTTCAGCATAAAAGTTCACACAAGTATCCCTCAGAAATAAATAACACATGGTTCTTCTTGCCTGGTTTGTTTGTTGTTGCGGGGTTTTTTTGCATTAGACCAGGCTCCAGTAAGGTCATTTATAATGATTCATAGTTCAATGGAAATTATTGTTGTCTAAAATGTTGAGAGCACAGTTCTTTCCTTTCTTCTTGTGTCTGTCTCCTGTACTTAAAAGGATTCACAGGCTTACATTTTATGGCAGAGGGACATCAAACTTCTGTCATTGGCTGAGAAACACTTGAAACTTATTTAGGCTTAGTAAGCTGCAAGCAGCCTCCTCTCCTGACATGGTGTGGCTACGTTGGCTGAAGGCGGCACCATAAAGGGGAAGGCAGAGGCAAGTAAATCAGACAAACCAATCCTTCCTTCTCAGTGCTATGCCCAAGTGGGCATATTATACCCTGTTTTCCCCAGCTGCCTCTATGAAAGAATCCTTTAACATTTGGGACTTTTAACTGGCCCGACCTATTCCATGCATTGGGAAGAATGGAATGTCACTTGGGTGCAGGGTGAATGACAAGGCCTCAGACCACATTTTTCCAGAACAAGCAAGGTGTTAACTGGGGTCTTTCTCTGTGTGCTCCCTCTGAGAGATTTAGAAGGTGGTGATAAGGGAAGAGGGCCTTTTCAGTTGTGACTCCTTGTTTGTCAAATATTCGTCCCAGTGAGACCTACCTGTCCCAGATATTTGACAAGTTTAAGATGATTTGGTTGTGTGTTGATGCTGGGTTTTTTGGTTTGTTTTTTTTTTGCTGAAGTTTTTGCAGCTGTTTTATTGCAGCTGTTTTACATACTGCTTTTTTTTAATTCTAGCAGGCATTTTAACTGAAATCTGATTTTACAGTTTTAACTAATTTCTACCTTTTCTGTATAGTATTTCTTGTGCACTGCTTAGAGACAACTATAGTTAACTGGTATATAAACTTCCTACTAAATAAATAAAGCAAGCAAGCAAGCCTTTCTGGCCATAGCAATGAACTTTGGTATACCATAGTTAAAACAAAATAAAAAAATTTCTTCCAGTAGCACCTTAAAGACCAACTGAGTTAGTTCTAGGTATGAGCTTTCGTGTGCATGCACACTTCTTCAGATACCTATTCTTCAGATAGGTATCTGAAGAAGTGTGCATGCACACGAAAGCTCATACCTAGAACTAACTCAGTTGGTCTTTAAGGTGCTACTGGAAGAAATTTTTTTATTTTGTTTTGACCATGGCAGACCAACACGGCTACCTATCTGTAACTGATACCATAGTTAGTTACTGCTGTTTAATCATATAAAGCATTCTATACCAAGTTTAGTATTCTGTGGTTTCAGGCACAGTATTCTAATGTTACTATGGAAAAGGGGTTCTGAAGTGATGTCTAAAAAGCACATTACATATTCCATTGGTGCTGTGTGATAATTTTTTAAAAAATGATGGTGTTCTTCACGGTTTTATTCAGGTCTCCCATTGATTTTTATACAGCTTGTTTCCAAACAACTGAGCTTAAGGATAAGAACACTATGTAGAATTTGTCCCTGGTTTCCTTTTGACTCTGTGAATGTTCCCAAATATAAACGCTAGAGATCTTTTAAAAATAAAAACCCTGTGATTTTTTAATTTCTACAACAAATAGCTGATTAGTACTTTGTTGTTATGTTACTCTATATTGCACCCTTTCACAGAGAACAAAAACAAAAAACAAACTGGCTTTTTTGTAACCAAACACATACCCCCAGGAAAAAAAAATGATGAAATTAGACTTTTGACAAATGTTCTTGTTTATTGTGCAACTTCCTCTCTTGGTCTTGTAGGAATAGAAAATGTAACCATCCAGTTGGATCTGGAAGCCGAATTCCATTTCACTCATCTCATTATGACCTTCAAGGTAAAGAATCCATAACATTCTCGCAAATCACAAATGACCCTTGTGTAATCTGGTACTGGTCATGGGAGGCAGTTAACTAGCTGCTTGAGAATAAAATGCATAGCACCCCATGTTTTGAGGAGATCCTTTTAAAAAAAGGATTTTAAAAGCTATTAAAACTGGAATGCAAGAGGTAAGATAAACCACATCAGTTTTACGATACAGGCTAATTGGCTTCTTCTGCATTCTTAGGTAAGTTTCTTAGGTAAGTCTTTAAATAAATTCCAAACACTCAGAAAGCAGGAAAAACAAAGATTAGGACTGCAATCCTGATTGCTCTAGCCCCACTGAATTTTGTAAAACTTACTACTGAAAGGTCATGGTTAGGATTGCAGTCTTACTGTTGCTTTTTCATCTGTGCCCTCTGCAGCAGTAATCAGTAGCTGGTCTATCACTAATTTTTTGTTGATAAAGTTGAGGGTTCTGTAGGATGTTTTGTCCACATAGCCTTCTGTGTTCTCCTTATAGTTGTATCAGATCCAAACCGGGGAATGTGATTCTTTAAGACAACAAAATTATTGGCTTTAGAATTGTCTCAAATTTGGCAGCTGAAATAATCTCCAGGAAAAAAAGAACATCTGTATACAAAGTTCTTTTGTTTCCTTCTGAACAGATGTCTTGGCAGGGCAGATGCGCCCATATGGTTTAAAATATATTTCATTGGGGAGGTACACAATAGTTTGACTCTCCTGAGATGTGCATTCAGAAAATCTGTGCTGGGATTACATTTAATGCATTGCTTATGTGAAAATAATTTAGACGCTTAATTTCATACCAAGTGAGCAGTACCTAATAATAATCAGTACCTACACCCAAGAAGCACCATATATGTTTGTACAGTATAGCATTTGTAATCAATTGAATACCCGACTTTTAACTGATATAATCAATCTCTTCCATTTAACTTACTTTTCCCTATCTTTATCAAAGCATCAATACAGGTGCCTTTCTCTGAACACACATAACTGCCTAATATTTGGTCAGGCCACTGGACTGTATAAACCAGCAGTCCTCAACCATGGAGCCAAGGGGTACATCAGGAAATCCAAGAAACACTCATGACTATCACAGAACAACTATTTCATTTAAGATAAATTGGCAATCCTCAGAGCCCGCCCCCAGCAGTCAAAATACCCCCTGAATCAAACAAACTGCAGGCAGGGCTTTTTTTCAGCTGGAACTCACCAGAACTGAGTTCCGGCAACTCTTTATTGCATTCTGGCACCTCTTTGGTGCCATTCCCCTGCATGGTACTCTGGGCTATGTGACAGAGGCGGCGGGCAGCAGGGTGAGATATATTCCTGTTCCTGTGGCGGTGGGGTGAGCGGGTAAAGAAGAAATGTCCCACTCCAAAAAAAGGCTCAACAACTTCTTCGGGTGTGTGCTCCCCCTAAAAAAAGCTACACAAGTTCCAACACCTCTTTTTCTATATAAAAAAAACCTCTACATCCAAACAACCTCCTCAAAATGCAAAAAGAAAATGAATGAAAACGCTTAGGAGGAGTGGGGGCATTGGTGAGAGCCTCAGGAGGAGGCTTTCTGAAGGTACCACATTGGGGAAATCGGGTCCAAACCAAGTGACTCTTAAGATAGGAAGCAGACATATTTCTCAGCCCTGCTACCTGCTATCTAGAAATACCAGAGATTAAATATTGTGCTCACAAAGCATTGCTGTACTACTGAGCAATGGTCCTTATTATGTTAGTCTGGTTGATATCCCCCACCCCCGTACTGATCTATTTGTGGCAAAATAAACTGCAACACAGCCTTATTGCTACTGATACATTTGCTCGCGCTGTGACTTCACGAGTCTTCCATCCATCAAGCAACACCATTCCTATACAATCTGGGGATTTAGCTGGTGCAGCTGTGCCTTTTTCTGGTACAGCCTGGACGAATGAATGAATATCACTATTAACACGCTCCTTGGCCCATGAGGGGGCCTTGACCTGTTGGAGCACCTGCAATTACAAGAGGCTTATTGTTGTTTAAAAGCATATTCTGTAGACTGACATGCATAGGCCACACAGATCTGAGCATAATCATTGCAAGAAGAAGCAGTGGCAGAAAAGTCAAATAAACGTTCAGGAAATCGTAAATGATACTGGAATTTTTTTTCAAATATTAGATGAACATTGTTTCAAATAATTTGTAGCTTAACATTCATTAAAATCTATTCCTCTTCTTGATTCTTAGACGTTTCGCCCAGCTGCAATGCTGATTGAAAGATCCTCAGATTTTGGGAAAACTTGGCAAGTATATAGATACTTTGCCTATGACTGTGAGACTTCATTCCCAGGTGTTTACAATGGACCAATGAAGAAAGTAGATGACATAATTTGTGATTCCCGTTACTCTGATATTGAACCTTCAACTGAGGGAGAGGTTTGTAGTTTTATCTACAGTTGATCTGCCTTACTAGTGAGGCTGTATCTCTGTGACGCTGATGAATCCTCATGTTTGTTTCAGGTAATTTATCGTGCTCTGGACCCTGCTTTTAGAATAGAGGACCCATATAGCCCAAGAATTCAAAGTAAGTATGCAAGCTTCTTATCTTCCTATGCATTTTTAGGATTGCGCTTGAACTGCAATAAATGCTTTACAATAATTACTTCACATGTCAGACTTGTGTGGTGAAGTCCTCTTCACTTTTTGCAGACAGAGAAAGAAGGGTGAGAAATAGTTACTTATTCAAGGTTATTCAATAATTCTGTCACCAAGCTGGCAGATCGTAGGTTCCTTGCAGACTCATGTTTTAATACTACTTGCACTGATTGCACAACCTCTTAGTCTTGAAAGTTAAAAAGAATTACAAGTTGTTGTTACAGAATATGGAAAAACTTGCATCCTTGTACTGGCTTGTTGGAGCCAGTATGTTTCAACATTTCAGAGCACAGGTTCGTTTCAGATGGATTTCAAGTGAGCTTGGAAATGTATGTGTTTGCAAGACTGGAGTGCCTGAAGAATTTTCATTAACACCAACCTGTGATCCTCACTAGGATCAAAGGCGCTCTTAAACATGCATGCTTAGAAGCTGATGAAAGGGTTAGGCTGAAATGTCCTCAGGTGTCCCATCACAAACAACAGTGGTGATGAACATACGGAAATTTTAAATAACTCAATAGAGCTAAGTCTATTTAAATCAATATTTCAGCTACACAAATTCCTGCTTCATTTCAGCATATACTATTAATGAGTGACATTTACAAGAAACTTGCTGCTGAACAATCATCATACATTTAAATGTATTTATTTAATAGAGCATACTTCCTTTCCTATCGCAGAGCTTCAGGTTGATTAAAATCAGGCTAGGCCCAGGGCATGGATTTAAGGTTCATGATACAGTAACTTTGCAAAAGCTGAGCAGGACCAAGTCTGCTCAGCGACTGAATGGAAAACTGGATAAGAACCCTACTTATGCCTCTTTGGTGTCTGTGATGGAAGAAGGGCAGGGTATAGATGTAATAAAATAGATTTAACATTGGAAAACAGTTCTTTAATAATAATACTTTGAATTTGTATAGTGCTTAAACTTAGTTGCCTTAGCCTAAGTGTATTTTCAGGGAAACTTATTGCTGGTATATTTATTTTCTTTTCATGAATTTCCACCTCACTATTTAGCCAAAAGAGGCTCCCAGGAAAGCTTATACACTAAAAACAAGATAGACCCTGCTTCTAAATGGTACAAAACAAAAGGAAAATGGATTGGGGTGTGTGGAGAAAGAAATAAGCAAACACAGGCACCAGATATTCATTACAGGATCTTCTAGTGATCAGCTGGGGTGGAAACAGTTAATTGAGAAGAGGTCCCCAATGGTTGCTGGTGTCTTTAAGTTGCACGAGTTGTTGCACCCCCCCACCCCCAGCTCATTACTGCTTGGTGGAATGGCTTGCAGTTGATGGGGGAATGGGAGGCGATAAATATGTGCAACTCCCATCATCCCTGACTGCTGGTCCTGTTAGCTAGGGATGATGGGAGTTGTAGTCCAACAACAGCTGGGGACCCAAGTTTGAGAAACGCTTTGTTAGACTCATAGGTTTTTAATAATAAATATTCTTAATATGTCTCTTGCAACGAAACTAAATTTCTTTTTTAAAAAAACAACAACACCCTTACTTTATTTATCTTTGGCTTTTCAGATATGTTAAAAATCACAAATTTAAGAATCAAATTTACCAAACTGCACACGCTGGGAGACAACCTTCTGGATTCGAGAATGGAAATCAGAGAAAAATATTATTATGCCATTTATGACATGGTGGTCCGTGGAAATTGCTTCTGTTATGGACATGCCAGTGAGTGCGCACCGGTGCATGGATATGATGAAGAGGTGGAAGGAATGGTAAATTTTTATATATTTTTCATAACAAGCAGTGTTAAAGTCAGATAGGTTACAATTCTGCCACTCAGACTCTAAGAGGTTCCCTCCTTGAGGAGAGCTACCAACGTAAACAAAGGTAGCAAAACTAGATTTTCTATCAATTTCAATTATTGTTGAGGGTCAAAGTAAATGAGACATCAGTAGCCATGGGTAAGGGGGAGGTTTAGCACAACCATGCCCCAGTCCCTGAAAAGCTTGGATGTAGAACAGCTTGTATATAGCTGCTTGGTATAAACTCTGGATTAAACAAACTGAGCTGTCACAATCTAATTTGGCCCTAGAGCCAAATTAGCATCTCATTTTAAGGGTGTTCTGGACAGCATGTAGTTCCTTTTTACATTAGACGGGTGAGAAAGGAGCCACTGCTGCTCTGGCAGTCAACATCTTCCCAGTCAAAGATGAATCAAAGACTACTATTTCTTTATATGAATCCTTAGTCAATGAGAGGAAATGAGCATTGCTTTTATTTTCAATATATTGTGTCTATGTATGTATGTATGTATGTATGTATGTATGTATGTATGTATGTTCCAATCTCTCTCTCTTTCTTTAAATGAAAGGTCCATGGTCACTGCATGTGCAGGCACAACACCAAAGGCCTAAACTGTGAACAGTGCTTGGACTTTTACCATGACTTGCCATGGCGACCTGCCGAGGGTCGCAACAGCAATGCATGCAAAAGTAGGTGTGACAAATTTAAATTCTGCTTTGTAAAATCTATGGTACTAATGTCTGATGAGCCTTTCGTGAGAAACTGTGCTCTCTCACAGATTACCCAACTTTTAATCAATTTTGCTAATAAAAATACTCAGCTGCCGCTGCACTCCTTTCTAAATAAGTTAATGTAGTTGTTTGATGGAAATTTTAGTTTTAAAAATGGATTGTCGCTTAGAATTAGTTTGTTTATCTTTATCCTAGAATGCAATTGCAACGAACACTCTGCACAGTGCCACTTTGACATGGCCGTGTACATGGCAACTGGAAATACCAGCGGTGGAGTGTGTGATGACTGTCAGCACAACACGGTGGGGCGTAATTGTGAGCAGTGCAAACCCTTCTACTTCCAGCATCCAGAGAAAGATATTCGGGACCCCAACATTTGTGAACGTAAGTACATTGTCTCCAAAGTGTAGTTGACAGCTTGTTAAGATAAATGAGTGTGATTCTGAAATAATAGATAAAACTTTGTAGTTCTTTTTTATCCTAAAATGTACAAAGGGAAGACTTAGTGCATGTTCCAGAAACATTGTGGGTTACATCTGATGTAGGCCACAGTCAGAGTAAATCAATAGGCATGGCTAATTTAAGTCCATTCATTTCATTGGGTCTGCTCTGAATATGACCACTTATGTGTACTGATTTGTAATAGCAGAGGCTCCTGTATTCAAAGTGGTATAGCATAAAATTTTGGCTAAATGGGAAAGCTAGTTGCCATTTGGTGGGGCACAGCAGCTTCAGACAGTGGGAGGCTTTGATGACAGAATTTTCGGGAAATGGAATTGGTGTTGTATTTGGCTATAATATATAGCCCAGTAGCTATGATTGCATAGTAAAGAGCTGCTATTTCTTTTAGCGTGCAACTGTGATCCAATTGGCTCCCAGGATGGCGGGGTATGTGATCGCTACACTGACTACTCAACTGGCCTTATTGCCGGACAGTGCCGTTGCAAATTATACGTGGAAGGGGAGCGCTGTGATTTCTGCAAGGAAGGATTCTATGGATTAAGTTCAGATAATCCACTTGGTTGTCTGTGTAAGTAAAACAAAAAGAAGCCACTTTGTAGTTTTGAGCAAGAGGAGTGTTTCTAATGCTGCACCTCACTGATCATGTTAACTGAATCTTATTAAGTTTAGAGCTATATGTTTTATTTGTAAATACATTGCCTGCCCTGCCTGCCATTGTGTGTGTGTGTGTTTTACTGACATAGAGGATCAGGAAGGTATAAATTCATATTATCTTGCATTGTTTACTTTCCTGGCCTTTCCTGTACGTTCAAATTTAATTTTGGTGTGGGGATACAAGGGCTGTTTTCTGTTTTTATTTGTTTTGTTTTCCAAGCAACAGAAGTCTCTTATCCTGTTCCTTGCACACCGGAGGGGGAAACCCATCACCTTTCAGTATTAAAGCACTTGAGCGTTTGGGGGCAGAGGGTTGTATTAAATTTAAATGACTCACTTCAAATATATCAGACTTCTTGCATTTTGCTTTTTACAGGGTTATATTTAATTACAATGCCCTTATAAATGCTTAGCAGTGATTGGCTCTAGAACTTTGAGCGCCCCACAGTACACACATTTGGAGTCCTAACTTGGAAGAGGTGGATGATGCATACCCTCAAACAGGTTGCTGCAGAAAAGCAGGATGTGTGCCTACTGTAATGCTCCCCCATGCAAGTCACATGACCTGCATGAGATCACACCCCATGTCTTTTGAGGCTGAGGCTCCTGCGAAACAGGAAATCCCGATTTAATTGGGGCAGTTGAGGGGTATGTGCATGCAGATTGAGAATTTTCATAGGCTTCAGCCAACCATATTGAATACTCTGTGCAAGGTTAACACTGTTAGGGTGATGGGCCGTTTTTCTGGTCCTGGGGACCTGGGAAATTGCCAGTCTTGCCACACTGTGGAGCCAGCTGTGAGCCTTAGAAAACGCCACAAAATTTTTAACTGCAGGATTTCAATTTATGGTACACACTGCTACTTCACAGCTTTTGTTTTGTTGTTTCTGCTATTTTTTATCACTGACTGTAGGTTATGCTGACTGGTTTTTTGTTTTTGTTTTGTATTGTTCAGTATGACCTTTGGTCAACAGGCAATACATCTGTCTCCTTGGCTTTACTTATACACAGGATGGTGTGTGAATGTGTTTTTGTGAACTGGATAAGAGAGAAAAGCCATTTGTCAGTAAGTCTGCAGTGAAAAATGAGGGATAGTGTTGATGTAAATATTTGTAGTAAATGTTGTGCAGATTTATAACTTAAACATTTTTATTTACTTATACTTCCTAATATAGCTTGTGCATGTAATCCTTTGGGCACAATTCCTGGAGGGAATCCTTGTGACTCAGAGACAGGAAGCTGCTATTGTAAACGTCTTGTTACAGGAAGACGTTGTGATCAATGTCTGGTAAGTCACCTTGCGTAAAAGAACAGAGCTTTTATTGTGCGTGCGTGCATTATTATTTTTTAAAACCCTTTCCAAATAAAGCAACAAGTGTCATTTGTCTGGTAAGTTTCATTTAAAAACTTCAAAATAATCAAACTGATTTGCAACACCAAGCTCCTCTACTCAAAAGCCTAAAGGGCATTCTCGATACTTCATGGTACAGTATTTGAATCCACAAAAGTTGCATACACTTGTTTTGGAATGCCAAATTATTAGGCCTGTGACATCCTGCTTAGGTCTCAGCTGCCCGAACTGTTATATCACATGGGCAAAGGTACTAGGCCTGCCCCTCACGCACAGGCTCTCTGTAACACCAAAACACCAAAGCCAAGAACAGTGATTGGGGCTGTGACCCCTCTGCTTGCAGTGTCCCATCCTGATCTCAAAGCTGGTCAGCAACTTCCTGGCTATGACTACAACTTCCTTAACTTCCATCAGGATTGCACACTTGGTTTTCCTCCCCCAGTCATTTATTCTCACAACATCCCTGTGAGGTAGGTTATGGTGAGAGTTTGTGACTTAACAGCTGAGTAGATAGTTGAACCTGGCTCTTGCCAGTCTTAGCCACTACCCCACATAGCTTAAGGAAGCAGATAGTTCTGCTATTACTCACTGGTAATGTCCACCTTTTCGCACAACCTTGAGCTTGAACTATGCTTGAGTTTCGCAACATCCTGTTATACCAGTAACACTCTAAATCTTCCCTTGCAGCCTGAGCACTGGGGCTTGAGCAATGATATGGATGGTTGCCGACCGTGTGATTGTGACCAAGGAGGGGCGCTGAACAATAAGTAAGTCTCAAAGAAGCAACTTGCCGCATTTTCCGCTCCATAAGATGCACCTGACCATAAGACGCACCTAGTTTTTACAGGAAAACAAGAAAAAAAACTATTCTGAACAAAACAGTGGGTGCGTGATTCTTGTGGTTCATGCTGTGGCCACAGACATGTGATTTGATGGTGAGTTTGGGGTAGCTCAGTGCAAAACTCCTGAGAATCCATGTGGATCCGTACTTTGTAATCATGTTTTTGTGCAATTACGGCCCCACACAACAGTGGGTGCGTGATTTTTTTGGTGCAGGCTGTTGCCATGAACATGCTATGAGATCTGATGGTGAATTTGGTGTGACCCAATGCAAAAATCCTGAGGATCCATGTGGATCCGTGCTTTGTAACCACGTTTTTGCACCATTGCGGCCCCACGCAACAGTGGGTGCGTGATTTTTTTGGTGCAGGCTGTAGCCATGGACATGCTATGTGATCTGATGGTGAATTTGGGGTGACCCAATGCAAAAATCCTGAGGATCCATGTGGACCCATGCTTTGTAACCACGTTTTTGCGCCATTGCAGCCCCTCTTGTTTGCCTTAGTGTCTTTTCCTTAGCTGGAGCAGGTTTTTTGGGCCTCCTTTTCTTCTAATTTCTCTTCTCATTGATTTAGTCTTCCTGTCTCTGCTCCTTACAAGTTTGCTGTCTTTACCTCCCCCCTCCCAGGCAGCCCCCTTTATTGCTGGTGTCCCTTATCTCCGATCACTTGCAATCAAGGGCTTTGTTTCAACACCCACTTCCCTCTTTCAAAAAAAAAAAAAGCATGATCTGCTTTTCGCCCCTGGGTAGTTCGGCTCCAGGGACCACACATTCGCTCCATAAGGCGCACAGACATTTCCCCTTACTTTTTAGGAAGAAAAAAGTGTGTCTTATGGAGCAAAAAAATACGGTACTTGGTTTTTCTTTTCAGAAGCACCCGATTCATCTGCAACGTACCTCTGTTTTTAAAAACAATAATGATAATAAAAACAACACTTAGTGTTTACATAGTGAATTTCAAGTATTTAAAGCATTTCACCATTGTTAGCTTAGTAATACTTACAACAGCCCTGTAAAGTACATCGAAATGTTTATCACTATTTTGCAGATGGGAGAGGGGCAGGGCATGGATCCAAATTTAGTCATATTTTGAGTAGCGTAACTCTTGCCTAGGTCATGGCTAACTTAAATTCCATAAATTTCAGTAGGTCTTCTCTAAGCATGGCTGAATACAATCTGCTGGTGGCCAAGTCGCCTAGCCAGGATGTTTCCCAGCTGCATCTCTAGATAGTTAGATAATCATTTAAAGCTTTCCTGTTTAGTTACTCACTTCTACATGTGTTGAATGGAAAGGGGGAAGAATGCATGAGCCGAAGATCTGAATGCACTTAAATAAACCTCAAGGGCCAAGTAAATGTCCTGGTTTTTTTCTTCATTTTGTTCAGTTAGTTAGTTTACACTTGGGAAATAACTATTGCACAATCAAATTACATCAACACAAATCTTTCTGTCATTTCAAACTTACTTGCCAATCTGTCTGAAGTAATCACAAAGAAGATAATTCCAGCAGGCTCATGTTTGTACCCCTCTTGTTGGCCCCTAGCTATTTGTTTTCCTATGCAAGTATCAGATGTTCTCAGAAGTACTATTAAAATTGTTTGATAGAACCACAAAGCTGCCTACCCTTTGAATGTTAATGACACTGATTGCAAAACCATCTGAAAGTGGGTGTTGCCCACTAGCAGAAGTCAAGCCAATTTGCTTTTCCTTTTTGTCTCCCAAGAGAATGGGCTCATTCATCCTGAAGATTCTGCTTTAAAACGGCTGCAGTTGAGATGCCTATTCTTACAAGCCTGTTTTCTATTTTTACAACAGCCTGTCAGGAAGGATAGAGGGTATTATTCCAAAAAGTTTCTAACTGCAGTTTTGTCCAGCATAGATCATGGTGTCTTGATACAGCACCTGAAATGCACATCTGGGTTGGAATCTAACTTGTGATTTTGAATGCTGGAAAAATACAAGGGAAGCAAAACAAAGGATGGAGTTGTTGTTCAACCATAGGGTACTTCCCATATTTGTTAAAATCTATCTGGGATAAATACAGAAATTTCACAGGAAGGAACAATGTTTAATTACAACAGTTTTTCCCCATGGAATTTTCCCTTCCGCCATAATTTGTATTCTGCCCCCAAAGTTTTAAGCTGACTCATATGCAAGAAAATGCACTTGTATTTGAATCTAAACATCTATGCCAGGGTATCTCCCTGTGCCGTGCAAACAGTGGTGGGACTTAGCAGTACAATTTGTGATGGTTTATAGAATCATATAATTGTAGAATTGGATGGGACTTTGAATGAGGGCCAACCCCCAGCAATTCAGGTTGTATTGCTACAGTGTCAGTGGATCCTATTCTCAACCCTAATTTACTTCTGTGCATTGAATGGTTATACGTTCTTTTAAAGTTGTCTGTCTGTATTTGCTTTTAGAAGATTGCAATATAAATGTGTTATCTTTTTCAGCTGCTCGAGTGAATCTGGTCAGTGTCAATGCAGGCCTCATATGGTTGGCCGCCAGTGCAACGAAGTGGAACCGGGGTATTTTTTCATTTCTTTAGATCATTATGTCTATGAGGCTGAGGAAGGCATCTTTGGCCCTGTGAGTACCTACTCAGTTAAACTTCCACAGGCCCTTTTCTAATGCTCTGATATTTCCATGTACGGTATTCTGTTCTGTTTCTAGCCTGTTGGTTTTACACTATACCTACCGAGAGACGCGGGTGGTCTAAACCACCGAGCCTCTTGGGCTTGCTAATTGGAAGGTCGGTAGTTTGAATCCCCGCAACGGGGTGAGCTCCTGCTGCATTGTCCCAGCTCCTGCCAATCTAGCAGTTTGAAAGCACGCCAGTGCAAGTAGATAAATAGGTACTGCTGTGGCGGGAAGGTAAACAGCATTTCTGTGCACTCTGGCTTCTGTTATGGTGTTCTGTTGCACCAGAAGCGGTTTAGTCATGCTGGTCACATGACCCAGAAAGCTGTCTGTGGGCAAACATCAGTTCCCTCAGCCTGAAAGTGAGATGAGTGCCACACCCCCATAGTCACCTTTGAACTGGACTTAACCGTCCAGGGGTATTTTACCTTTACTTTTTTTTTTTTTTTTTTTAACTACACCTACCAGACATGGTCTGAAATAAACATGAGCTGTCTTAGGTGATCTGTTTAGGAAAGACAATGTGAAAATAAAAGTAAATAAATACAAGTGCGCTAATGGGCCACTAGAGAGTTGGCCACTGGACCTTGATGGTTATGAGTTTTAGCAGTCTACACTGAGAAGGTATATGGGGCATGTACCAGAGCCAGGGTCTGCTTAGAGGCAGGTTCATCTAGAACACTGGCTTTCAGCTGGTAGGTTCTAACTCACAACTGGTTCATACCAGCAGCCATCTTGAATGACCATGTTTTGGAAAGAGGGAGAGAAAGAAAAGAGAGCAAGGGTGGAAAGATGGGTCTAAACTGAGTAAAGGTTAATATTAATGGTATAAGATTTTTTTTTAAGTAAGTATTAAAGCATAATTGTGTGTCTATCGAAGTTGAAGATTGCTTGCTAAGTCTAACTTCTTGTTTAGGACGCTCATTGCATTTATGTTAGACAAAGTATCTTCCTGAAACCGTCAGATATTGCAACTATGCTGCAGCTGAAGATTCCTGGCTTTAGTTATTTCATAAACATTAGGCATTTCTGTTTACTCTACAGTTATATTATGCCTGATAAAGTGGTTAATAATACAAGTGATTTTTACACTTCATGTCTCATTATGCTAAACAGAAGAGAATTTGTGCAGTATACTTTATCTCAATGAAGTGGCCCATGTAAATGTAGGAGAAGATGTAAACAAAAACATTTGTCAGCAAATAGGAATAGGAAGCAAGAAGAAATTAAGGTCAAAATAACCTGTAGTGCCACTCTTCTACTGTGTCTTTCCCTTCAATTCTTAGAAGGTGCATGTGCCAACTTAAAATAATATGTAATAACTCCTTATTCTGTTCCACAGGGAGTGAGCATAGTTGAACGTCAGTATTCCCAGGACCGCATACCTTCATGGACTGGAATAGGATTTGTGAGAGTTCCTGAAGGCGCATTCCTGGAATTCTACATAGACAATATTCCTTACTCTATGGAGTATGAAGTTCTGATTCGCTATGAACCACAGGTAAATACCAACCCATGCTCTTTCATAGTGTTGAATCTGAGTGAGGGAGTTTTCAAGAAGGTTTAAAGCCTGCCTATATAGGTTGATGTGGCTTGCTTTTCTTTTGTCTTAAGATCACGCAGATATTCCGGTGGCTATTCCAGTGGCTATCACGCAGATATTCCAGTGGATATTCCTAAGTCTACATTAGGCATAATAATCTCTCAAGTGTTCATCATTAACAATAGACCTCTGCACACATATGGTGAAAGTGACTGTTCCTATTGTTCCTATTTTGCCTAAACATTCCAAATTTGCATATATTTAGCATTTTATTTGTATATTCAGCAGGTAGTAGTGTGCTGTTATGAGTAAATAAACAGCAGTTGTGGTGTATGAGTAAGGGGAAAGACTCAAGTGCATATAATCATGCAGAGTTCAGAAATGCTGGAGCATAGAATTTATTTTCCTTTCTTTTTAGATTTATCTAAGAAACCATGAGGGCTGAAACATTATTTTATTTCCCCCCTCTCCCGCCCAGCCTAAGATGTTCCTCCTCCTATTTGCAGAGGTGCAAAAAATGTCCAGACCTATTTATAGATTATTAACTGCCATTTAAAGGGGACGCGGGTGGCGCTGTGGTCTAAACCACTGAGCCTCTTAGGTTTGCTGAACAGAAGGTCAGCAGTTTGAATCCCCGCGATGGGGTGAGCTCCCGTTGCTCGGTCCCAGCTCCTGCCAACCTAGCAGTTCGAAAGCACACCAAACATGCAAGATAAATAGGTGCCACTTCAGAGGGAAGGTAAACGGCGTTTTCGTGCACTGCTTTGGTTTTGCCAGAAGCGGCTTAGTCATGCTGGCCACATGACCCGGAAAAAACTGTCTGCAGACAAACGTTGGCTCCCTCGGCCTGTAAAGTGAGATGAGCGCTGCAACCCCAGAGTTGTCTGCGACTGGACTTAACTGTCAGGGGTCCTACCTGACCCAAAACACCCACCCACCTCACTCACACACGAAAACAAAGATCACCACAGCCAATCACAAGCAAACAATCACACCCTAAGCCAACCCCAACCTCTCTCACCACCAAAGGAACACAAGTGAACAACACAAGCAACGCTGACACCAAACTCTACATGCATTAAACATAATAGAAACACCGCCACCCGACCCCACCCCCATCCATCCTCCCTCTCCCCACCCCCCCTTTCTTTTTTCTTTCTGTTTTCTTCTCCCCCTAATGCCTCAACAAATGAAACGGATTTGTAAAAACGTTACATGGAAGAAGAAGAAGAAGAAAAAAAAACAACAACGAGGCACTACACTTCTGTAAAACAAGAAAATCCTTAATAAAAAATATTTAAAAAAAAACAAAACTGTCAGGGGTCCTTTACCTTTTTAACTGCCATTTATACTAGATAAAATCTGGTGATTGTTTGCTGTAGGTAGCAGAGATAGCTACAAGTAGCAACCCTGCACGTTTACTCAGAAGTGTATCCCACTGTCCAGTGAGAATTCCTTCAATGTACTTATAGCAGCTTACCATGGTTGCTAATACAGTCCCAATTCCTGCATTAGGGGGAAAAATGGTTCATCTCCATGGAGAGAACTTTGATTACTGCTCAGCAAAGAAAATATGTTTATGTGTGCCATTTTTTCCAGTTACCAGATCAATGGGAGAAAGCTGTCATCACCATATTTCGCCCAGACAAGATTCCAACCAGCAGCAGATGTGGCAATACAGTTCCTGATGATGACAACCAGGACGTATCGTTATCTCCTGGTTCAAGGTGAGTATCGCAACAGAAGGATAAACAAAGGAGCAGTGAAGACATGATGGGAGGCAGAGGGAGAAGGAAAGGTTTGATTCCACCTAATCAACAATCTCAGTCCAATAATTTGTTGTTTTAACATCCCGTTGTTTTATCTCCAATGTACCCTTCTCTTCATGAACATTGTATCCGTCCTGGTCTTGCAGATATGTAGTCCTTCCACATCCAATATGCTTTGAAAAGGGTCTGAATTACACGGTTCGTCTGGAGCTGCCACAGTACTCCCATGATACGGAAGTGGAAAATCCATACACACTCATAGATTCTGTAAGTGCATGTTTAAATAAAAATCTGTTTACATAGTTTGCAATTTTACCCAGTTAAATAAAACTACATGCATTGTGCTTCCTCTCCATGAGCACAGAATTTTAGCACAAGTAGACTGCAAGCAGGGGCAGCCTTGAGAGAAGCAGTGTGAACGGATTCCTCCCCATGAGAGAAGGAAAGGCTCAGTGGCAATGGCTGTGATTTATTGTGGTTTGCCTGGAACGCTGCGTGCCTTGCTGAGTGCCAGCAGGTGAAAGCGGCAGGAGAATGAGTTCCATTGCACTTCACTCAGAAAGCTGTGAGCATAGGAAGGGATGGATTGAGTTTCCCTTCCTCCACCTGTAACTTTCCCTAAGAACATCTTGTGTGTCAGCGGAAACTTTGGGAACTGTCGCCAACAGTGTTGGTTGAGGGAGGGAAAGCAAAACACCCTGCTGCTTATGTAGTAGCTCTTTTGTGCCCCTAAACCAGTGGTGGTCAAACTTGGCCCTCTAGCTGTTTTTGGACTACAACTCCCACCATCCCTAGCTAACAGGACCAGTGGCCAGGGATGGTGGGCATTGTAGTCCCAAAACAGCTGGAGGGCTGTATCTAAATTGTATCACTTTATTGTAACAATGAAAGTAATAAATGTTATTTTTAGCTTCAACCTAATCACTTCCACTCAGCTCTGCTTCCTCCTTTCATAAAGTGCCAGACAATGAGATCCATCTCATTTGCCATCCCTTCCTGGATTTCTAGCCATGACCTTACTCAAGTAGATAGGATTTGCCCCCCACTTTGTATCTTGCACCCGAACCTCCCTTTTGCACCCTGCACTCCTGTACCTCCCCCTTGTAAATTGACAAACCTGTGACGAATAAGACCACACCAGGCACTCCTGTCTTCCACTGCCTCCCGCAGTTTGGTCAAACTCATGCTGGTAGCTTTGAGAACACTGCCCTAAACACTCCTTGGAAAGCATTTTTAGGAGACACTGTGCATATTAATGATCAACCATCTAATTTTTTTAACTATTGTAGATTTCTTTTTCTAACAATATCGCATGGCACTGTACAAGGTTTGGCTACAGATCTAAATAGTAATTCTGCCATGTTAAAATCAACCCACAGCTTGTTCTCATGCCTTTTTGCAAATCCCTGGACATATTCTCAGTTGGAGGCAGAGGTGATGATGTGACGACTAACAGTGCCTGGGAAGCCTTTCAGAGATACCGGTGCCTGGAGAACAGCAGGAGTGTTGTTAAAACACCCATGACTGATGTTTGCAGGAATATAATTTTTAGCATCTCAGCTTTGCTGCACGAGACAGCATTAGGTAAGTAGATGTAACTGATTATTGAACTAAATTTCACAAAGTGGGATTGGGGTTAACTAGGAGGAAAAGACAGTAGCCATGTTTACTACCAAAATAGGTAGCCATCCAGATGTTGTTGGACTCCATTATTCCGGCTTGCATGTCCAGTTTATGAGGGGAGTTGTAGTCCAACAACACCACTTGCAGGGCAACAGGTTTCCCAGCCCCTGTTAAATTTAGCATTTGAACAATCCCATTGATAGAAGACAGGACCCCGGGTAAATATATATATATAAGTGATTCATAAATGAAATTATTATCATCATCTTAATCAGAAACAATATTTACGGTAATATCTGTCCAATCAGGTTTATGCAGATCAGTTCTTTACTAACCCATTGGCACCTTGCATAATACTATTGCTGCCAAGATGGCCCACACTTGTACATTTGCCACTCCTGCAAAACCTGTGTCTTTCCCTGTTTCAGCTTGCCAGTGTGACCCACAAGGCTCATTAAGTTCTGTTTGTGACCCTAATGGAGGCCATTGCCAGTGTCGGCCAAATGTTGTTGGAAGAAGATGCGACAGATGTGCTCCAGGCACTTTTGGATTCGGACCTAGTGGATGCAAACGTACGTTGCTGCTTTATTCTAATCAAAACGTCATATGTTGCTGCTGTTTAACCCTTACCCAGTAAGTTTGATTGAAAGGAAGAAGGAAAATCCTTTGATCCCCTTTGTTTCACTATACATCTGTAAGAATCCTTTAAAAAAATACAACCTTCACTCTCCAAATATTTTATTTTTAAGTAATTTGAGGCTTCATGTCCTAGTGTCATCATAACTTCATGAATGTAAGCATTGTATCCAGTTTCAGTATTATTCAAGATGGATACCTGTGTTCTTTTTAGCTTGTGAGTGTCATGTCCAAGCATCAGTTAATGCTTTCTGCCACCCGGAGACTGGTCAGTGCCACTGTTTCCATGGAATATATGGTCGTCAGTGTGACAGATGCTTGCCTGGTTACTGGGGATTTCCAAGCTGCCAGCCCTGCCAGTGCAATGGTCATGCGGATGATTGTGACCCGTACAGCGGACAGTGTTTTAATTGCCGTGATCATACCTCTGGCCACAACTGTGAAAGGTATGCCTTCTTTTTGGATTAACTGGGATATTTGTTAAATATCAAGCAAGATTTTATCATGCTGCCCTCTGAAATGTTGAGTTCTAACCCATTTACTTAGGCTGCACTTATTTTCAGGATATTTTGTAGATCAGATGCACTGATCTCCACTCCTACTCCTACCACTACTCATTTCAAAATGATTCCTGCCTGTTTAATGGCTGTGAATCTTGAGCATGCACACACTTTAATTGGCACCTGTTGTATAGTTTTCCAGCTTGGCCACTCTGCCTCAATTGCCTATTCCTATTTTATTTTTTTACTCACAGAGAACTTAATTTTGCTTACACAAGTCCAAAGACTGCTCTAGGACTAGCACAGTTATTTCCAGAACCATCAGGAGTTTGGGGAAGGGGGGAAAGACAGCAAAGTAACCATTTGCAAGATCTTGGAAACGCAGCTCTTCTAAACTCTCAGAACTTTCAGCAGTGCACATTAGCTTGTGAACTGAAGTGTGTTTATATGATACCTGAAATAAATGGGTTTGGTTTGGCATGCCTTCCACCAACATCAAGGAAGAGCCAATGAAAACATCTGTAAAATAGTGATTTTACAGATTATGGAGGGCTGCAAAAAACCTGCTGAACTGTGTGCTATGGACTGTCACCAACCCATATCAGATATGCAAATATATGTGTGGCAATGGAGGGGAGCTCGCTCAGGGTGAGAGACTGGGAGAAGAGAGAGATGCTCCTAGGTAAGAGCTAGGAGGGCTCACCTTTTTCTGTAAAAGGGGATAAAAGTTAAGGTATATCTATGAGAGGATCTTGTATTCTTTCTCTTATTTTCGGTCTTTTTCTTTTTATTATTCTTGGTGTAGATTAGTTTGTGGGGGTTTTTTGTATTGTGAGAATTTTAAATGAAACTTTACTATAAAAATAATAATAAAAGATATGCAAATATATGTGTTCTATTCCTTGGGTATGCTTAACAGACTTTTATATTGTAAAATTAAGATGCCTTGGTGGTTATTATGGAGATCCTGTCCTGGGATCTGGGGATCACTGCCGTCCTTGTCCTTGCCCAGATGGGCCAGAAAGTGGCCGCCAGTTTGCCTCTGGCTGTTATCAAGAACGTTCTACTCTACAGGTGGTGTGTGTCTGCGAGACAGGATATAAAGGTAAAATACCTTGTGAAACCAAGTATAGTGAATGCTGTTAAACTGAAGCCATTTCTTTTCTTTTTTTTACATCTTTTTATTCATTTTTTATAACCAAATCACAAAAAACAAAAACAAAAATAAACAACACACACCAAAGAAAAAAGAAAACATCAACCAATACAAAACACATGAACAAACCAGAAGACAAACATTAATTAACAACAAATAACAGTTGACTTCCCTCCATCTCGGTTTTGGGTTATGTAAATATTAAATCCATTCTGCAGTTTTTCATTTTATATCGTCTACACATCGCAAGGGTCATATTAAACCTACTGTGATTTTTACATCTCTAGAATTTGTTTCCATATATGTTATGAATTTGGTCCAATCGTCAATAAGCTTTGTACCTTTTTGCTGTCTGATGTTCTGCGTCATTTTTGCCAAATCCATATATTCAAATAATTTAATTTGCCAATCTTTAATGGTCGGGATATTTGGGGTTTTCCAATTTTGTGCTAACAGAATCCTGGCAGCTACATAAACTGAAGCCATTTCAATGAGCATACATATTTTGATTATCACAAAGTGTCATATTTTACACTTACAATTATTATTTTTATTGTTATTTTATTAAATTAGTTGCTCCATCTTAGGAATGGTTCACATGTTAGTAATAATAATTCTACCATCAACAAATGTGCCATCTGCATATGTGGTGCTTTATAAATAATATGTGATGCTTTGTGCACTAAAGGCAGTGACAGACTTTTGGGTCTCAAAATTTCAGCAACGCCCTGTGTGACACCAAAATTTGGCAGACCCACCCACATCTTTCTGCCATGTCACTCGTTGCATGTCTTTGATACACAAAATATGAGTATGCTCGGCTGACGAAGCCCAGCAGGGCGAAACAAGGTATTATTCTGGGAATCCTTGTCACGTTTAAGTTCTTTCGTCTGATACCAGCATACAACAACTATATTTTGCAATGGCAGGTGTGGAACATTACAAGGAAAAGATAATCTTTTGCAAGTACTGCATCTTAAAGTTGTTACGTTTGACACTGATATTTGCTAAGATATACATGGAACACAAAACCTTCTATTTGGACATTACTTATATAAGAACTGATCTATTTGTTTTTCCTGTTCTAAATGTTGGTCCTTAATTGCTTCTACTCAACTAGATAATGTGAAAAGAGTTATGTTTATATGATGTATAAAGAATTTATATGGTTAAATACAGCCAGTTACGTTGTGGGTATATTTGGAGCACAGACATATCAACATATTAGGTTTCAAAATCTTCGGCAAAAGCCAGATTCTCAACCAGCCTAAGTAATATTCTCTCTTCTAGCATGTGAATTGATAGTGGCTAATCTATTTGAAATCTTTCTGATGGTTTTCTTGTTTGGTGTGTGTTAAGATTCTCCAGACAAACTTCCATCCTACGTCTTAGCACATACCTTGATCTTTTCCTCCCCTTTATCATGCTTTCATTTCTAGCTAATGTTTATGTTTGAGTGAGCTGAAGAGATTTCTTCTTCCTTTGATTTGTCTTGTTGAGCAGGGAGCAGATGTGGTGAGTGTGCTTCTGGTTTCTTCGGAAACCCTGAGGATGTTGCTGGAATTTGCCAGCCCTGCCAGTGCAACAACAACATTGACTCAACTGATCCGGAGGCCTGCGACAAGAAGACTGGATTGTGCCTGAAGTGCTTGTATCACACAGAGGGTGAAAACTGCCAACTGTGTAAACACGGTTATTATGGCCGGGCTGTTCAGCAGGACTGTAGAAGTAAGTAGGGGAAGGTCTCTGCCTCTGACCTTTGCAAGCATCACTTTGTCTTCTTTTAAGCACTAAGGTATTATTTTGGTGCACTGGGAATTTGCAGATTGGGAGCATAATCCTTCATTAAAGGTCAACAGATAACTCAAACCTAGTTTGAATGGGGCACTTAAGTGAAGAAGAACTCCAAGCCTGATCTTGAAAAGATGAGGCTTTTGTGTGAGAGAAGGCTTTCTTGTTAGCTTTCATTGTTTTCTTCTTATCAGGAGAAAAGCCCAGGCCATTTCCTGCAGCCCCTCAGGCTTTGGAGGAAGAAGAGGGGATTGTCTTTTGTTTACAGAGACATTCCTGGTAAAGAGTAGAAGTAGATTTCTGAAAAGTCATAGGGGGTGGGGAGAGAATATGCACCATAACAAGCAACAATATTCAGAAATCCTCTTCTGCTCTTTGTTTTTCTATTATATTTTATGCATCAGGCAGTAGTGAATAACCTCAGCTGATAGGTATAGAACTAAATGTGTTAAGAAAAATGCTTTAAAGTGTGTGTTTAAAAGTTTTATGCTGTGAAGTGTGACCTAGAAACTAGCAGTGTTTTAATGTTTAGATGTATGGACTGCCCCATCCCAAAGACTTCAGGTATGCTTCCTTATCTATTAATCTTTTCAAAACAATCTCCTGAAGTAGATCAGTATCATTTCCATTTTAAACTTCGGGAATATACCATGAGAAATTGTTGCTTGCTCTGTGCCTGCTTATGAGTCCATGGCCGATGCGGTATTTTAATGCAAATCTCATAGTTCCTACCAGGTGGATAGTGGTTGTTTTGCTCCCCAAGAATGAAAGGCCTAAAGAGAGTGAGTTTGTTGAATCAGGTGATGTTCACAAATGAGAGAAGCTGAGCTTTTGAATAATGCAGATAGTTGTGAGAATTCATTGAGATAATTAAATTTTGAAACCCGACTTCAGCCCAGCAACTTCATTTTGCTTTGACATGTAGAGAGCAAGTGGGGGATATGTAGGAAATGACTCACAGATGCTGCTTATATTCTTGTGTCTGGAGCAGGGAAATGACAGCTGCTGGAGACATTTATGCTTGGTGGGCCTCTTTTTCTCCACACACACACCCCATACTAGGACCTCATTTTAGCACCATTTTAGCACCATTGTATATACATTGTATATACACAAAACTCTCATCTTTCCTATAACCTTTTGGAAATATAAAAGTGGCTACAGAGAAATAAATCTAGTTTTACCTTGTTCTTCTGGGGTTGAGTTGTCTCAGCAACACAGCAAATGTGGGTCTGGCCTGCAGCTTCTGCCCCTTAGTCCCATTCCCGTCTGGTTGAGAAAAACGATCCTATTTGCACCAAGGGGAAGTTTTTCTCCCCCCAAAACTGGTTCTCGCAGATGTTTATTGTTTTTCTTCTTAGAATGAGGCACTCCTGACTAAAGCTATCCACTTATGCCAGGCATGTCCAAAGTCCATTGTGGGGGCCTAATTCAGCCTGCCAGTTGGTTTAATTTGACCCTCTTTGAAAAAAGTTTGGACACCACTGACTTATGCCAATGGGAGCTTTTCTCTAAGCCTAATTGCTGAGGGAAGTGGCTGCTCTTTTTGCGAGATGGTGGTAGGGAAGGATTCATCCTCCCTTCCCTGCACTCAAAGAAATTATGCTTTGGGGGCTGGGAGCAGGCAAGATCCCACTGCTGCTAATGGAAGCTTTGTTGCCATGTGTGATTGCCACACAAGGCACTTTTCATTGGAGTGGAAGCTAATTAGGGAAGGGTTAACTTATTTTGACAAAATACCACCCCCCTGTAAAGCAAAAGAGGCAACCTTTCCTACCACTGGCTTCGGCCTTGCCCACCCTGGTTGCGCAGCCTGGAAAAGATTATCCCCAGGGAATGTGACCCTTGATATCTCACAAAGCTCCTCCAAATCTGCTACGGTACCTTCTTACATGTCACAGTTTGATAAGATATTAATCACCCAAGTGTATTGCAACACGTTACATTGTCTACTCTTTTATCCCCAGAGTGTGTCTGCAACTACCTGGGAACAGTGCGTGAGCATTGCAACAGCACTGAAGAATGTCAGTGTGAGAAAGAAACCGGCCAATGCCAATGCCTTCCTAATGTGATTGGACAGAACTGTGACCACTGTGCCCCCAATACTTGGAGGTTGGCTAGTGGGACAGGGTGTGAACCATGTGGCTGCGATTCTGAACGTTCCTTTGGCTCATCTTGTAACGAGGTAAGAAGAGCTGATTGCTGTAGAGTCAGACCATTCAGGGCTAGCTCTGCTCTCCCACCTCTGCTACTACTACGACTACTACTCCTACTAATATTTTATTTATACCCTGCCCATCTGACTGGGTTGCCCCAGCCACTCTGGGAGGCTTCCAACACATAAAAACATAATAAAACATCAAACATTAATAGCAACAATCTGATCCAATATAAAAGTCACAATAACTTTAAAAAGGAGTGTCTCCACCCCCATCGTTCTGCCCGGACGCTGAGGTCCAGCGCCGAGGGCCTTCTGGCGGTTCCCTCATTGCGAGAAGCAAAGCTACAGGGAACCAGGCAGAGGGCCTTCTCGGTAGTGGAGCCCGCCCTGTGGAACACCCTCCCATCAGATGTCAAAGCGATAAATAACTACCTGACATTCAGAAGACATCTTAAGGCAGCCCTGTTCAGGGAAGTTTTTAATCTGTGATATTTTACTGTATTTTTGGTTTCTATGGAAGCCGCCCAGAGTGGCTGGGGAAACCCAGCCAGATGGGCGGGGGTACAAATAAATTATTATTATTATTATTATTATTATTATTATTATTATTATTATTATTATTATCATCATCATTATTATCATTATTAAAATAAACAACATATCAAACAATGCAAAATTCAACAATACATCAGAATCTAATAGTAAACAGTGAAATTAAACTTAGCACACTATCTCACATTTGAGAAGTTTAATAGCAGCAGGAACATATGCTGTTGATAATGGTAAGAATATGAGATAACAATAATAGTATGAGATCTAATGGTAGTGTTGGCAGTTCTATCTAATTTTTTTATTGCGTTTGCTTAAACTTGTATTCTGCCTTGATATTTCATCTGAATAGAGGGTGCAGAAACGTGTTTAGGAGTTAAATAAATTCACATGCCACAGGGATTTTAAATAATCCAGCAGAAAGCAACTCTGTGCATACTGAGCTCTGTGAGTTTTGTATGTACCAGTTTTGTTTGTTTGTTGTCTTAATACTGAGGAGCATTCAAATGCATGTTCTTGCAAAAGTCACACTATTTGAGTACAGTGGATGATTACTGTATCACAGTGCTTGGCAGTATGACAAATTGCTTTGTATTAGTGTTGAAAGAGAATTTCCAACAGATTATTTTGGCCAGTGGCCCTGTGGGCTGTTTGCTTTAGCTTGACTTGCCTGCTTATATAATCTATAGCTGTTTGTTCCACTGGCATCATTTTTACATGGTGCCTGCTGCCTGCAAAATCCTGTTTGGACCTGACTTAATTTAGCAGGGGAATCAAGGTCTGGTGTATAAGACTGTCCTGCTCTGGGACGTGGCAATCAGCTGTGAGTGGTGCTGAAAAGTTACATCAAGGATAATGTTTAAAATTTAATATCCCATGATACTTTAGATGTTTCTTGAAGAGCTGTTGCTGCAGCTAACAATAATGCAGACTAGCTATGACTTGTAGTAAAAACCCATTCATTTCGCTAATTCATTCATAATCACCTGATGATTTCCATAGAAGGTTGCATTAACAGCTGAAAACATTTCTCTACAGAGTTAGTGTGCCACACATTTGCACTTTGTATACAGTACTAGGAAGCAGCGGCCGACTGATCTTCTAACTCATGTTATATGTAGCAAAATACACACGTGTAATTGTCGCACATAATGGGTTGCTCCCTAATTCTTACATGAAACCAAGAAACTTGCTGATATTTCAAGTTCCTTTTCTCTTTATTAATGTGACAGTCAACCTGATTTTTCTATTTACTGAGCCTTTTCAAGTATTCAGAGACCACAAAGGGTAATAACAGGAAGAACATGTGCTCAACTCTATGTTGGTGTGGTATATTATGTATATTTGTGTATTAATTAATATGAACCATTGTAATTCCTTTGAAAATCTGATGAACTGTTAATACTAAACGCCCTCATATAGTTACTTGAACGTGTTCTTCACCATAAGCTTGAAACCCTGCAAGTAACTGATATGAAGTCGGAACCAGTGGAATCTATTGTTTAGCCAACTTCTGTTATTGTAAAGATATGAAAGTTACAGAGAATGCTTGGTGTGGGAGATCCATATTTTCAAAAGGAATTGCAACTGAGGGAGAAGAATTTGAATTGACACTGCGGTGACGGAAAGGGCTTAATCCTTTCTCCTGTTCCACTTTTCCAATGGAATATGTCTTTGTGTCAAAACAAAACAAATTCCTTCCAGTAGCACCTTAAAGACCAACTAAGTCAGTTCTTGGTATGAGCTTTCGTGTGCATGCACACTTCTTCAGAGTGTGCATGCACACTTCTTCACGAAAGCTCATACCAAGAACTGACTTAGTTGGTCTTTAAGGTGCTACTGGAAGGAATTTGTTTTGTTTTGACTATGGCAGACCAACACGGCTACATGTCTTTGTGTGTGTGTGATCTTTGACCTACCTACAGTCTCAGCTGCAAGGGGAACATCCTTTCTTGGGGAAACGGTGCAAGAAGTATTGGTTATCTGAGTAGCCTCTCCCGAGCTGCTATGGACTCTTAACAAAACTTACCGAGATCCTATTTAAGGATCTCCAGAGTCATGTGTACTATGTCCATAATTCTGATAGGTGGCCAGTTAACATTTTTAGCTCTTTTGACACTGAATGTATTGTTTTGACAGATGGCTCTAGTGGCCCAATAAATTCCCTGTGGCTTGTTCACTTTGTGAAATGCACCCTGTTCAGCTATTTTTGTTGCATTTGTTTGAATTAACAGTTTACTGGGCAGTGCCAATGCATGCCAGGATTTGGAGGGCGCACGTGCAACGAGTGCCAGGAGTTTTTCTGGGGTGATCCCGGTGTGGACTGCCAAGGTGAGCACATTACTTTCATTGTTCCGCGTGCATTATTAGCCCTTTGAAGGAGCACTTCTGTATGTGAAATCTGCATGCGTTTCCCATATTGTAGCTTCTGCTGCGGTTGGGAGCCTAGAGATAATTGCTGACAGCTTGCCCTGTGCCTATGCGTGTAGAAAGAAAACAAAGCAGCATTCATTTTGGCTCCCTCATGCTATGTTGCAAGGAATTAGATACACGAGAGAACTAAGATTCTATAGTGCATTCATTAGCCTCTTCATGTTGCAAGGTTTGTTACTATACAGCACTTAAAAAAGAAGCTCACTGATCTTGGCTGGCTTTTTTAAAAATGCTATTTTTGTGAAGCTAAATTTAATTCTAGTACGGGTTTGGTTTTGAAGTGGATTTTTGCAGCTTTGTAACAGAAATGACAGACTGGCTTTAGATGATAAGAGATTTAGATGTTCATTTTCTAGTTTCTAGTAGTTGGTTTTTTTTCATATTGTTAACAAAAATAATGTAAAAAGAGTATTTTCAGTTTTTCACCTGGGGAGAAAAGTGTCTTCTCGTTTTGGTTCTGTAAGAAAAGCACAGCATAGAATAAAAGGGGAGCAGCACCTAGGTGTATAAATAAATTAAGAACTCATTTACTGAGGCATGTTTTGTAGATATGCCTGGTCACGTCAGTTGCTATCCAAACCAGAACACCATACATTTAGAACACATTTAATGCCACTTAAAGCACATGACTTATGCCAAAGAACTCTGGGCACTGTAGTTCACCCTTAACAGAGCTACAATTCCCAGCACCCTTAACAAAATACAGTTCCCATCATTCTTTGGGGAAAGCCTCTTAGGCTGTCACATTTTGCCATTAACTATGGTGGTTGCCTCACCTCAAAAAGGGTACCGGAGAGCTGGAAAGGGTTCAGAAAAGGGCAGTCAAAATGATCAAGGGGTTGGAAAGGTTCCAACTTTGGGGTCTTTTTTGTTTGCAGAAAAGGTAAGTAAGAGGGGGCATGATAGGTAAAGGTAAAGGTACCCCTGCCCATACGGGCCAGTCTTGCCAGACTCTAGCGTTGTGCGCTCATCTCACTCTAGAGGCCGGGAGCCAGCGCTGTCCTCAGACACTTCCGTGTCATGTGGCCAGCGTGACAAGCTGCATCTGGCGAGCCAGCGAAGCACATGGAACGCCGTTTACCTTCCTGCTGGTAAGCGGTCCCTATTTATCAACTTGCACCCAGGGGTGCTTTCGAACTGCTAGGTTGGCAGGCGCTGGGACCGAACGACGGGAGCGCACCAGGCCGCAGGGATTCGAACCGCCGACCATGCGATCGGCAAGTCCTAGGCGCTGAGGTTTTACCCACAGCGCCACCCACATCCCATAGGGGGCATGATAGAAGTGTATAAAATTATGCACAGTCTTGAGAAAGGGGATAGAGAAAAGCTTTTCTGCCTCTCTCATAAAACTTGAACCCTGGAGTACCCAATTAAGCTGAGATTCAGGACAGACTGAATATAGTTCTCCATACAGTGTATAGTTAAACTATGGAATTTGCTCTTAGAAGAGGTAGTGATGGCTACCAACTTGAATTACTTTAAGAGGAGGGTTAGACAAATTCATGGAGCGTAAAGGCTCTGAATGGCTACAAGCCACAACGGCTAGGTTCTGCTTCCACTGTTGGAGGCAATATGCCTCTGCTGAATAGAGACGGCAAGTCTAGTAACTGCAGACGATTGCACTCAGGTCCTTGTGAGCTTCCCATACACATCTGGTTGTTTACTGGGAGAAGAGAGTGCTGAACCAGATGGGCCTCTAGCGTGATCCTACAGGGTGCTTCTTATTTTCTTAATTTCTGAAAAATTCAGATCTAGTTGCATTCAATGGATTTCAAACCAATTCCTGCCTAAGTGTGTATATGAGAGAAAGGTATCTGGGTATCTGCATTTAAAAATTGTTTCAGCTGAATAAAGCCCAAATAACTTAATTTTTTTGGCATCAAGCATATAAAGGATTAGCCATTACACAGGGGGGAAATTGCGTTTAATGCAGTGTTTCCCAACCGGTGTTCCGCGGCACACTAGTGTGCCGCGGGACGTCGGCTGGTGTGCCGTGGGAGGGAGGCGAGTCGGACGCCCCGTGCTACACGCAGGGAGCGCAAGGCTTGCGGGCAGCAGCCTGCAGCGCGGAGCACGGGGCGCCCTCCGGAGGACGCCCCGTGCTCCACGCAGGTGTCCGCAAGCCTTGCGCACCCGGGGGATCTCCCCCCGGGAGCGCAAGGCTTGCGGGCAGCAGCCTGCAGCGCGGAGCACGGGGCGCCCTCCGGAGGACGCCCCGTGCTCCACGCAGGTGTCCGCAAGCCTTGCGCACCCGGGGGATCTCCCCCCGGGAGCGCAAGGCTTGCGGGCAGCAGCCTGCAGCGCGGAGCACGGGGCGCCCTCCGGAGGACGCCCCGTGCTCCGCGCTGGTGTCCGCAAGCCTTGCGCACCCGGGGGATCTCCCCCCGGGAGCGCAAGGCTTGCGGGCAGCAGCCTGCAGCGCGGAGCACGGGGCGCCCTCCAGAGGACGCCCCGTGCTCCGCGCAGGTGTCCGCAAGCCTTGCGCACCCGGGGGATCTCCCCCCGGGAGCGCAAGGCTTGCGGGCGGCAGCTGGCAGCGCGGAGCACGGGGCACCCTTCGGAGGACGCCCCGTGCTCCGCGCTGGTGTTGGCCAGCCTTGCGCACCCGGGGGATCTCCCCCCAGGAGCGCAAGGCTTGCGGGCGGCAGCTGGCAGCGCGGAGCACGGGGCGCCCTTCGGAGGACGCCCCGTGCTCCGCGCTCGTGTTGGCAAGCCTTGCGCACCCGGGGGGCGCATGGGGCGCCCTGAAACAGAGGGTTCCCCATGCTGCGGACTGTAGCCTGCCGACGCGCGGGGCGCCCTGAAGCAGAGCGCCCCTCGCGCCAGGCAGACATGGGCCAGCCCCACAAGCTCGGGGGACAGCGGGGAGGCGCAGCACCGCCATCCCACTGTTCCCCGACCTGGTTTTTTGGGGGGGAAATAAAGGAAAAAAATTTTTCCTTTATTTCCCCCCTCAAAAAAGTAGGTGCGTCCTATGGGACGGAGCGTCCTATGGGACGAAAAATACGGTACTTACTATTTCATAATAAAGTAATTATAAAATACTTTCTTTGTGTTTATTTGATTCCTATTAAAGAGAGTTACTTTATATATAGTCAATATAGGCACAGAGTTAATTTTTAAAACATTTTCTAATGGTGGTGTGCCTCGAGATTTTTTTCATGAAACAAGTGTGCCTTTGCCCAAAAAAGGTTGGGAAACACTGGTTTAATGGATAGGCTGGAATCAAATCAGAATTCTGTTATCTTTCAAGACTAAATGACTTTGTTATAAGAGTCCAAATCCTACTGAATCCCCCAGATTTCCTCTATCTGAAAGAGCATGCCTAAGAGACAAAAATACTGGTGAGCTTGGGATTTAGCATTAAAATAGGGCTTATTGCCAGGAGCTTTTGGAGTATTGTTTTAAATTAAAATGCAGTTGCGCTTGTTTTAACTCAACACAACTGCTAATATTTGCATTGTATGTATTACTGAATAAAAACCTCAAGAACAGGAAGAAGAGATGGGGGAAAGTTTTGTACTTATTGTACAAAATAGTAGCTACTGAAGGTAGGATTTCTGAAATTTTCAGAAGTTTCTCAAAGGTGTACTTAAGGTAGGTGCAGGTCTGTTTCTATGAAACAGGTTTAGAAAACGTGTAAAGACTTGCAAAGCTCTAAAGCATCCCATCAACTGAGACCTGGCTCACAGGTATTCACAGGCTGGTTCACAGGTATTGTTTCTGTGACCTTCCAAGGTTATCTCAGGTTTCCAAGCCCGGTTTGAAAGGCAAGAACAAACCATAGATTGTTAGTTCAGGTGTAATGACAAACTATGGTTTGCCTGGACTAGGAAGTAACTGACCCCGAACACACAAGGAGGAATACAGCATTTAATTCTCGATTTTATAAGCTATGACTTGAAGGGTAGCAAACATTCAGCATAAACTATATTTTAGTTTGAATGCTGTTCAAATTTGTTTACATGTGAGGATATACAGCATTAGGTAAAAGAAACTGAAGCATACATAGTTTAATTTTACTGATACTTCAGTTCAGACCTATGTTTAAGCCAGTATATATACTATATAAGCCATCACCAACCTGATGTCCTCCAGATGTTTTGGACTACAACTCCCATAAGCCCCAGACAGCCAGATGTCTTTCCAGTGTGTTTTTTGCCCTCCGTTGGGAAAATATGATGGACATATTTTTTTATACAAAAAAACCCTAATTATTTTGCATAAATTTCATAGACTACAAGATGTCTGTGTGCTACAGGGGCTGTCATATCTAAATGAGAAAAAACCAAGGGGGATTTTGCACTTTGGTAGGTAAGATAAGAGACTTCCAATGTCTTCATCATGTTCTATGGAACTTGGGTGTCCTAGAGATCCTGTCCAATAAGAGTTTTCTAGCTACATACATTGTAATTGTGGAATGTAGGAGATTTGGCTTCTTCACATTTCTCATTAGGATTCTCTACTCCAGGCATCCAGATGTGCTACCTAGGGATTTGCACTGACGTTTTGTTTTGTTTTTTTTAATCCTCTATTCCACATGTGTATTGTTCTAATCAAGTACTGGATGATCCAGCAACAGTTAGTGTTCCCAAGTGTGTCCAACACTAGGAATTTCACATGGGTATTTTCCAAGTACATGCTATCCTGATTTGATCCTCTAAAGAAGTTTCTGAGGAGTATGGAATAGCTTCTCAGTGTTTATTCAAAAGTCAAAAATAAAAGCAAGAGAAAAATTGGGGGGCCCTGAGGAACTGTAGCACACAGAAATTAGATAGGAAATAGGATTGCACCTGATTCACTGCTAGTCATATAGGACTCATTTTTATTTATATATTTACTTATATTTTATTTATTACATTTATATACCACCTTCAAAGTAGGGTACATGGTTCACCTCCTCCCCATCTCATCCTCACAGCAACCCTGTGAGATAGGTTAGGCTAAGAGATGGTGATTGGCCCAAGGTCACTCACTAAGCTTTCATGGTTGATTGAGGATTCAAACGCTGGCCCAACACTCTAACCATTACACCAGGGAAATGCTATTGTTAGGTTCTTTAGGGGCACTGGATCATTTACAGAGCTCTGTACGAGATTGATTAGTTATCTTGACAGATTTATTTTGACATACAGTGGTGCCCCGCAAGACGAACGCCTCGCAAGACGGTAAACCCGCTAGACGAAAGGGTTTTCCGTTTTGGAGGCGCTTCGCAAAACGAATTTCCCTATGGGCTTGCTTCGCAAGACGAAATGTCTTGCGAGTTCCTGCGGGTTTTTTCCCCTTCCCCCCCCTTTTCCTAAGCCGCTTATCAGCTGATCCGCTGATAAGCTGCTTATCAGCTGATCCGCTAAAAGCCGCTAAACCGCTAATAGCGCTAATCCGCTAAGCTGTCAATGGGCTTGCTTCACAAGACGAAAAAACCGCTATACGAAGAGCCTCACGGAACGGATTAATTTCGTCTTGCAAGGCACTACTGTATAAGCAGAAGAGGGATCAAACTATTTATCACTTTTAATTCTTCTGTAGTTATCTGTTCATACATAGCACTAAATTATGGTTTATTCAACTACACACACACACACACACACACACACACACGTACATATTAAAAGTTCTGTATTATCCTTGTTACAACAGGAATTTGGATTTTCCGTATACCATCAATGAACTTGCAGTTTTGTGTTCTGTTTATTCTATTCATAAAAATGCCTCTGAATCAGGCAAAATCCCAATGCCTTCAAAGAAAAGATAAATATAAATGCCCATTCATTTCAGTGTGATCAGGATTGTGTGCTCAAAAACGAAATAAAAGATAACTCGACATGTTAAAATGGATTGAATGTGTAATGTAATATTATCTTGGGATCTTCAAGAGAAGGGAGCCATATACTGGTGGGCTTCTGTTTTCGTTACACCCATGTAAGGAATCCGAATAATTCACCATTATCCAGATAGTCTAATTTCCCACAAAGTAATAATAGTTTACTGGTGGTGGAAAGGGTTAAGTGCCTCCTTTCCCCTTCAATCTTCAAAGAGGAATGAGTTGCCGGAGGGGGTTTAGAAGGGGGTTTATGTTCCATTGCAATTCACTGTGGGAATGCTGAAGTCTCTTTGATGGAAATAAAACCCCTTGTGTTGGCTTGTAATTCTGAGAACAAAAAGGCCATTTTGTTAAATTGCACCAACATAAGTTGAACAGCAGGACAACACATTTTTTTTGTATCCTATGTATTGAATTCCTCTCTACAAGAAAGCTGGTTTTGTTTATGGTAACTTGTTCTTTTAAATGGTTTTTAAGAAACTTGGCCAAGAGATGTGAATATTTAAATAACAGTATGTGCCAAAGTATTAGCCCTTCCCTGCGTACTTCCCTTTCTCATATATTCTTATGGGAAGTTTGAATATTTGTAGAAGAAACCTTGACAATAGACCACAACATCCAGACAATACCTTACAGGATTCCTGATTGATGGATCATTTGCATATGTTAAATTTGTTAAGCCTTTTTGAAAGATGTGGCATTTTCCTATGGGCTTTACATTGCTGGGAGTCAAACTCCTGTCATTTTGGATGCTGGCAGCATGTGCCTTTTTAAAATCATTTCATTCCATTTCATTTCACCTGCAGCTGTGATGGAAAGGATTCTCCGAACTGTCTCATCCCTTGTTGAAATGAAGCTTTTCAACACTAGTAGCTTCTAGTTTTCTTGTCCTGCCTGGCTATTTGGGGTCAACTAGTGGAAAGTGCCAACTACCTATTGATTGTAAATTCAATTTCTGCTACACTAATAAGCATGATCCAGAGCCATTCATATCCATGGGAGTTTTGTCACTGACCTTAGTGGGATGTAAAGTGCATTCATAGTGCAGACTGTTGGTCTTCAGACTGGTGGAACAGAACCTGCCTGGTGGGTCATGAGTTGATTTAAAGTGGGTCACAACAGCAGCCATACAACATATCATCATGCAAATATATTTCAATAAATTAAGAAACATGGCTCCAAGGTCTGAAAAGCTTGCAGACCACCTGGCTTGAGAGCAGTACATGTGAAAAGGATCTAGGAGTCTTGGTTGACCACAAACTTGACATGAGCCAACAGTGTGACACGGCAGCTAAAAAAGCCAATGCAATTCTAGGCTGCATCAATAGGAGTATAGCATCTAGATCAAGGGAAGTAATAGTGCCACTGTATTCTGCTCTGGTCAGACCTCACCTGGAGTACTGTGTCCAGTTCTGGGCACCACAGTTCAAGAAGGACACTGACAAACTGGAACGTGTCCAGAGGAGGGCAGCCAAAATGGTCAAAGGCCTGGAAACGATGCCTTATGAGGAACGGCTAAGGAAGCTGGGCATGTTTAGCCTGGAGAAGAGGAGGTTAAGGGGTGATATGATAGCCATGTTCAAATATATAAAAGGATGTCACATAGAGGAGGGAGAAAAGTTGTTTTCTGCTGCTCCAGAGAAGCAGACACGGAGCAAGGGATCCAAACTACAAGAAAGAAGATTCCACCTAAACATTAGGAAGAACTTCCTGACAGTAAGAGCTGTTCGACAGTGGAATTTGCTGCCAAGGAGTGTGGTGGAGTCTCCTTCTTTGGAGGTCTTTAAGCAGAGGCTTGACAACCATATGTCAGGAGTGCTCTGATGGTGTTTCCTGCTTGGCAGGGGGTTGGACTCGATGGCCCTTGTGGTCTCTTCCAACTCTATGATTCTATGATTCTAGTGGTTTTTAGACTTTAGTACAAATACTTTTGATGAGAAATAAAACAGCTAAACTTAACTAGTACTGCACTCTGACCCACATGTGAGGAGCAGAATCAAGAACGGGAGGAGAATTAGGAGTGCCAGGAACAGGGAAGCACTCCCTTGTGTCAATTCACATTTAATTTGCACGCATCTCACTTCTATTCCAACCTTCCTCCAAAGAATTCAGGGCAGCAAACATGAGCCTCACAGCAACTTTCTGGAGCAGGACAGGCTAAGGTGTAAGACAGGCTGCAGTAGGGACATTATGGTTAGATAGGGATTTGAATGCAGATCTCGCTGGCGTTGGCATGCACAGGTATGGAGTGTGATCTGGACATTCGTCCACCAAATAGATGGATAATCCCCAAGCTGCAGGAGTAGCAATTTTCCAGGAGAATTGGCATGGTTTTGTTCATTTGTAAAACCGCTGCCTAGGGACATGGGTGGCGCTGTGGGTAAAACCTCAGCGCCTAGGACTTGCCGATCGCATGGTCGGCGGTTCGAATCCCTGCGGCCTGGTGCGCTCCCGTCGTTCGGTCCCAGCGCCTGCCAACCTAGCAGTTCGAAAGCACCTCCGGGTGCAAGTAGATAAATAGGGACCGCTTACCAGCGGGAAGGTAAACGGCGTTCCGTGTGCTGCGCTGGCTCGCCAGATGCAGCTTGTCACACTGGCCATGTGACCCGGAAGTGTCTGCGGACAGCGCTGGCTCCCGGCCTCTAGAGTGAGATGAGCGCACAACCCTAGAGTCTGGCAAGACTGGCCCGTACGGGCAGGGGTACCTTTACCTTTACCTTAAAACCGTTGCCTTATTTGGTGGTTCCTCGCCCCTGGTTTGTGGTGTCTCCATTTATTTTTGTCTCTTTTCAGCTTGTGACTGTGATCAACGTGGCATCCAGACCCCGCAATGCAACCGCACGACTGGGCAATGCATCTGTAATGCGGGGGTTGAGGGAACTCGTTGCGATAAGTGCACCCGAGGCTACTCCGGCACCTTCCCAGACTGTGCACCATGTCACCAGTGTTTTGCTCTTTGGGATGTCATCATTAGTGAGCTGACTAACAGGACACAGAGATTCCTGGAAAGAGCAAAAGCCCTGAAAATCACAGGGCTCAGTGGTCCTTACCGGCAGACACTCAACTCTGTGGAGGAAAAACTGAATGAGATTAAAAGTATCATTGCTCAAAATCCTGCTGCCGAGCCTCTTAAGAACATTGGAAATCTGTTTGAGGAAGCAGAGTAAGTGTGGCATAAAACACAAATAGTGTTCTTTTGCATTTGCTCATACATGGGGAGTGGGGATCTCGTCATTCTGCAGTTTTAATTAGACTTGTAAGCAGAAAGTAAAGAAAAAGAAGGTTGGAAGTGTGCCTTACAGTGATTATGGAAAATTTGAAGGAAACTGTGAAACTGCTTTTCAATTAACAAGGTGGCACACCTGTTCATTCCTTATCTTCTCCCTGAGTATAGGATAGAGACTTCCGTCTAAATGAAGGAATGTGGGATAAGAAATGATGTGCTTGAAATGTTCTGCCTCTAGCAAATTGCTCGTTCCTGTCAGTCTAAGGAAGGGAAACTGCAAGACTGATTTGGTTTCTTGATACCACCAGTTGTTTTTGTAGCCTTAATGACAATCGAGCGATTAAAGTAGCTTAACTGTATTAGGCAACTTAATTGGGTACAAATTAGGTAACTTAACTGTACCAACTTCTGTTAATGGATGATCATACAATCCTTTCAGGTTTTTAGTTTAACCTAACAGCTTGTGCACTTTCCCCTGCAGAACTTGGTCCTGCATAAGAAAAACCAAAATACATTACACCTTTTAGTACTTTGCATGCATTCGGCACCAACCATTTCCCCTGGATCGCTGTGCAATAATTTCCCCCCACTGCAGATGATAATTTAAGAATTAAGCACTGTTGAACATGTTTAGACATAATTTATACCCACCCTGATTTGTACTTTTATCAGTTGCGAAGACCTGTTGTATATGGATGCCAAAAGAGAGGAACTGCAGTTTCAACATCTCAGGCTTGGCAGACGACCACAGCACAATCTTGCCCAAGTGCTGTCTCGCAAGGGCTTTCAATACCTTTTGTTTTCTGGCACTGTTATTCTTCAAGTGGTGCCAAATTATAAGCAAATCCTGTATGGATTAGCCTGTGTGAATCAACTTTCCCCCAGTATTATCAGTGTGGTCTTGCTTTGGTTTACTCACCTACCCTGTTTGTGAGTTTTGCTTGCCATAATATAGATTTTACTACTGGATCTTCTTTATTTTTCAGTTATGCAGTTTTAAGGCACACACAGAGAAATTTCCCAAGAAAATATCCCGGAGAGTTAAGAATGCAAAAACAAAACAATTGTCATGCCCTAACAACCCCTTAATTCATATGCATCTTTGAAGAAAGAGTTCACTACATTCTCCCTTCCTTGCTAAACCGTTGTTGCATTTTTAAAGCTATAAGAAGCAGCAGCATTTGAAGACTGATGTTCTACATTCAGTTTTCATTTGCAGAACAAATCAGTCTCAAACAATGCATGATGGAGAGAGGTGTTCTTAATTCAGGGCCTAACTCTGACTACTTGCCCTTGTTGGTCCCACCCTAGGAACAAAAGAAGTCATGCTAGATCAGGCCAGAGGGCCATCTGGTCCTAGTTCTCACAATGGCCAACAAGGTGCCTATGGGAAGCCTGCAAGTAAGAATTGAGTTGAACAGCACTCTCCCCACCTGGTATTACCAGCAGTTGGTATATGAAGGCATACTTCCTTGGCCACTGGAAATATAATATAACCATTGTTATGTACTGAAGTTCTCACCCTGAGCCAGCAGGGGGATACTGTAGATAGTTCAGGTCCACATATGCAAATAAGGGATTGAAAGTGACGTTCAGTGATTGGATAGTTATAAAAAAATGGTTACGGTTGCATTCTAGTGGAGTTCTTTATAAGCAGGCTGGCTGAACCCTTCAGTTCAGTTCTGTTCTGGCCTGTGAATAAACAAGAGCTGTTTGGAGAATCGCTGTGTCGTCTGATATGTTCACCCACAACTTAACAGCCATCATGTCGCCCTACCCTAAAAATTCCTACTGAGCTTTTCCACAGGCATTTTCCTCATGTGAGGGTTAGGGACAGTGGGTCCTGTTCCCTGCTGTATGTGCATTTGGTGTAACTGAGGACTACAGAAGAAGAACACAAATGCTGGGACAGTTGTTATAGTAGGGTTAAGGAGATTTCCCCCCCCCCCTTTAAAAGCAAGATACCTTGCACAAATACATTAATATCTCATTTCATTTGTTCAGAGGTTGAGTCCATGCAGATAATGCGCATGCCCAAGGACTGATTCTCTAGGCTTGGCAACTTTCCTCAAAATGTTGTTTATGTTCATTATGATGAGTCCTACTTTGTGTTAAACATGGAGGAAGTCTGCAGCACAGCCAGCTTCCATTTTGTCTCATATTTTACGGAGTAAAATAATCTATTATGCATTGACCCTCCCACCCCTTAATCATAACTAGTTCGTCTGTGAAAGAGTCTGTGAAAAATAAATTAACAACCATTTGTTAACTATGTGGGATACAAAAGAAATTATGTATGGATTCTATGAGCCAATGCTATGACCTATGCAGTTGGCAAAGTTCAAGCACATTACAGCAGACTTCTGGAATCCAGAGTTAAATCTCACACAAAACAGCTGTTCTCTGAGCTCTTTACTGCTTTGTGCTTATAAAATGTGATTTTGTTTTTAAGCCACAAATTCTGATTAATGAGTATTTTGAGTAGGGAAGTTGTAACAAACTCATTAACCACATTCTTGGGGTGAAAAGGAAGGAATTAACCTATCATTTGGATTTATTTATATTTTAAATTCAAGGCCAGTAGGTTTTTGTTTTGTAACAATAAATGTTGGTTCTGTTTGGTTCACAGGAAGTTAACAGCAGATGTTACAGAAAAGATAGCTGAAGTAGAAGAAAAAGTATCCAAGGTGGCCTCTGAAAGCAATACCACAGACACTCAACTGAGCACCCTGGAGGCAGATGCAAAGAGCCTAGACAATGTTGTGAAAGAGCTTGCAGAGCAACTAGAATTCATAAAAATATCTGATGTTCGGGGTCAGTGTTTGTATGCTTGTGTTTTGCTTTTAATATGAAAGAGAAAGGAGTAAGTTTAATGGGGAGGGGAATCCAACCAAAATTAAGTGCTTTGAATTATCATTTATTTCAGAGCAACAAAATTAAGTTTGTGCTTATTACGCCCAGTCAATTATATGTGCTTAACGATGGCTGTAGCATGCCTTTCATTTTCTTGGAAGAGCATGCAGAGATCTTGGGTCTGCTGACTTCCAGGGCTATTACACCCAGTGTATTGTGTACATAGGGCTGCTTCTCCTGTTACAATTTCACATGAGGCCAGCCAGAATACTCAAGAATCATCACATTGGATTTTTGCAGGAGCCTTGGACAGCATCACCCAGTATTTCCAGAGGTCCCTGGATGCTGAAAGGAGAGCCAATGCCTCAACTCTTCTTCCTGGTAGTGTAGTAGAGCAGTCAGCTGAAATGCGCCTAGAGGTGGAGAGCTTGATGAATGAGACTGAGGCCAGCTTCAAGGCTAAGCAAGAAGAGCAGTCACGCCTCTTGGATGAACTTGCAGGCAAGCTCCAAAGTCTGGATCTTGCAGAAGTGTCTGAGAAGGTAAAGTGCAGAGCCTTTGGTAAAAGGGCCAGAGAATGGTCATAAAACAAGAAGAGCTAAAAGACAGGAGCAGCATTGAATATGCTGCATGTAAATGGAAAAGTGTGAGAGCTGCAGTCGGCACATTGCAATGGATTACAGAGGCTAATGTGCTCTTTTACAGATACATTACAAATGAGGCACATATATAGGAAACAAAAGCCCTATTTAGGCAGTCACCTTCATATATGGCATAACAGGGAGAGAGGGGCTATTCTGTGTGGGGTGGTGGGCATGTCAAGTCGCTGATCCCATCCACCCATGCATTGGGTGCTGGAAGTGTGGAAGGGGGCAATAAAATCCCCCCTGCATAACAAGAGAACATAAATGAGAAGAGGGTCCAACTGGGCAACCACTTTCTGGAACAAAGAAGAATGAGAATTCCACACCTTTGGACCATTCAGTAATGATTGGGACGAAGTTTTAAAAAAGAAGGGACCAATGTTTTCCACAAGAAGGGAGTTTTGGGTTACAGCCACTGGCTTGTGAACACCTAAAAAAAGTTCATTTCAGTTACTGGAAATTAGTAAGGACATAAGATGAGCCTGTTGGTTCAGGCCAATGACCCATCTAGGTCAGATCCTGTTCTCAGTGGCTGACCAGATGCATGTGCAAGTTGAACATGAGTGCAACAGCTGAAATCTGACCACCTGGTAATCAGAAGCAGAATACCTCTAACGATGGAGGTAGAACATAGCTATTATGGCTGCTAGCAATTGATAGCCTTGTCCTCCATGAATTTACCTGATCCTCTTTTAAAGCCATCCAGTTTGAGGACCATCATTGCCTCCTGTAGAGCAAGTTCCGTAGTTTAGCTGTTTGCTGAGTGAAGAAGTACTTTCTTTTATCTGTTCTGAATCTTCCAGTGTTCAGCTTCATTGGATTCTTTACCCACTTTCTCCATGCTATGCAAAATTTCTTAAAATTCTCCAAACTCAAAAGTCAGAAGAAGCTACAGCCTTTCCTCATAGTCATTCCACCCCTTAATCATTTTGGTTTCCCTTTTCTGAACCATTTGGAACTCTACAATATCATTTTCTTGAGACTGCGCACTGTACCTGACAATATAGCTAACAGAGACGCTTGCTGCTCTCTCTAGCAGCCTCACGCACCCACCCTGGTTTTAAGAAAATGCTAACCTTTCACTTTTGTTCATTCTTTCTTGGGGTTGCCCAAAGGCAACTGCTGTTGTCAACATTCTGCTGTCAGTTATAATTAAAAGTAACATACTGTAGGCATAAGGTGGGCTAATCACTTCCCTAAAGCAAACTACTGGGCCAAGGAACCGCTCTCCCAAGGTGAAATAATTTCATGCTAACCCCTTCTCCTTTTCAAATGGGAATACTAAACTGTATCAAAATCTGATAGCTGTGAAAGAAAATGGCACATGCAAATCCTGGTTACGTGCGTCTCAAAGCCCAATACAAACACTGAGGGGGCATAATTACTCACTGCCGAGCTGGAGCAATGCCCCATGAGGGAAGGTCACCATGCTTGGGGCTTTTGTGTTTAGAAAAACAGGTCAGTACAGAAAGGAGCATCATAGAGGTGAAGAGAGTAGCAGGAGAATAAACATTTTCTAACAGCCTTTGTGTTCTCGATGGGGCTCTGGAAATTTGTCAAGCTGCAACTAATAGGATAGGGCTTTAGGGAGCTGGCTCGGAAATTTGTTTGGAAAGGGTGATAACCTCACCGCCACCCCACTATTTCCTCTGTCTAATCCTGTCTGCTGCAGACGTGCGGAACTCCCCTCGGGGCTTCCTGTGCTGATTCAGAATGTGGTGGCCTGAGCTGCCGCACAGAAGATGGAAAAAGGAAATGCGGAGGACCAGGCTGTGATGGGTTGGTTACTGTAGCCCACAATACCTGGCAGAAGGCGATGGATTTCGACAGAGACATACTCAGCGCTTTGGCAGAAGTTGAACAGCTCTCCAAAATGGTGATTTTATTATTGACTGTTATTTTTAAAAGGTAGATCAACCAGAATGAATTTTAGAATAGTAATAAAAAGCTTAATCAGCAGATTGTGCAAGTCTGGACAATTGCAAACAAAACTTCTCCCCAAAATAATTGGTTCTTTACAGTTTGCATGATCCTTCTAAGTACCCTCATTAAAGAAAAAGGTCTGGCTTAAATAGAGATTCCTATGAGTACTACACAAAGCATCTTGGGCCGTTTAAAATATTGTTGTGTTTACATCAATTTAAGAGTGTTCTCTGACTTTTATGAGAGTTGCTCTCACACAGCTTCAATGCTGACGAATTGCTTCTCAGTGTCTCTTCTTTTTATCCCTGAGCATTTTTTAAGATTGTCAGAAATAGAAAATAATGGCCCATTTATTTCACTTAGGTCTCAGAGGCAAAACAGAGAGCAGACGAAGCAAAACAGAATGCACAAGAGGTTCTCCTAAAAACCAACGCTACCAAAGAGCAAGTGGACCAGAGCAACAAGGATCTGCGGAATCTTATTAAGCAAATCAGGGAATTTCTGATGAGTAAGTCTTGTTTTAATATGGTTAGCCTGCTGTTCTGGGACTGTTGTGAATAAGCGCTTCCTCATCTTAACCTAGTATTTTAATTATGCACATTTATTCAATTGCATGTACTTATATGAGACAATCCAAAGTCATGGGTAAACAAAAAGGTTTTCACTTTGTGCCTAGATTAAATCATTGCAACAATTTTTTTTTGGGGGGGGGGGGAATCCCATAGTATCTTTCCCATTCAAGCACCTCTCTCTTCCTTGGGACCTCCTCTCCTAAGTTCCCATGCTACCCTGTTGCTGCTGGACAGGCAGACCAAGCCTGCTTTGGGTGTGTTTCTACTTCCTTCATTTATGTTTCTCCTGCCTGTTCTGTCCAATAGCTTTATGACTGCCCCATCCAATTCTGCCATCAGGGCAGCTCAGCTAATCACTGCTAGTGACTTCACTTCTCCCACTCCAACCTGTAGTGTGTTACCATACAAAAGTGTACTGATGATTTGAACATCCTCTGAAGGCAGGAAACTGCGATGGTGCAACACGAAGAACTGCTTTTCTTCACATTCCACGATCAGTACACTTAGTGCTGAAGTGACTTTATTCGTGGCACTTTGTGCGCTGAGAACCTGGATCAAAGCATTTGGGTTTTTCTAGGAGGAAAGTAGTTTGCAGAGTACAGATATAAATCCACCCACAAAGATTTAACTAGTGGCAACAAACAGCAGTAAGATCATTATTCTTTGAAGAAGTTGGAATACGCTGCTCCCTTTTAACAGCATCCAAGATTGCTGGCCCAGAACACGTGGAACAGCTTATATAACTGCTTCAGCTCATCACACCAGCCTGATTACTGCGTAGCATCACTCCTTTACAGGCAAAAAAATCGCTATGCAACACAATAGACTTCTACTTTTAGTGACTATAAATATATATGCGCAGAAACAGGATTTTTATCTGCTCCACGCAGTGTTGCATGCACATACACTCTCTCTCTTGACTTCTTCATCCATATATGTCATAGAATGCATGAGACCTTTCGTTATATAAGCTACAGTGGTGCCTCGCAAGACAAAATTAATCCGTTCCGTTAGGCTCTTCGTATAGCGGTTTTTTCGTCTTGCGAAGCAAGCCCATTGACAGCTTAGCGGATTAGCGCTATTAGCGGTGTAGCGGCTTTTAGCGGATCAGCTGATAAGTGGCTTATCAGTGGATCAGCTGAGAAGCGGCTTAGCGGCTTAGGGAAAGGGGGGGAAAGGGGGGGAACCCGCAGGAACTCGCAAGACATTTCGTCTTGCGAAGCAAGCCCATATGGAAATTCGTTTTGCGATGCGCCTCCAAAATGGAAAACCCTTTCGTCTAGCGGGTTTTCCGTCTTGCAAGGCGTTCGTCTTGTGGGGCACCACTGTACAATGTTATATCAATTGATCAGGGATTGAAGTAAGTTGAAAGCAGGATGGAACGACCTGCATAATTTTAACTCTCCATATTACTCAAAAGTAATTTTGTCAATGACAGAAAGTTCATTACATCTGCTATGATACATTATTGATCAAAATCTACCACATGCCTGAGGCCATTTATTTTTGATGTTACTTCCATCTGCCATTGCCCTTTGGCAAGAATTCCTTCCCAATACTCAACTGCCTGATCAGATGCGAGATTCTTAAGACGTCTTAGAAATTCATCAAAGCTAAAGCACTTCCAAAGAGTGTGGACTTTTATACCTTTTTTATTATAAAAAAGTGCCACCTGGCTCCTGTTTTTTCTTGGCTTTATAGGAAATAAAACATGATGAGGAAGGGAGCCATCTCACTCACTGTTTCTGTTTACCATTTCAACAGAAGACAGTGCTGATCTGGACAGCATTGAGGCAGTTGCTAACGAAGTGCTCAACATGGAGATGCCCAGCACACCTGAGCAGTTACAAACACTTGCAGATAATATTCGTGAACGGGTGGAGAGCCTTTCGGATGTTGAGACTGTCCTACAGCAGAGTGCCGGAGACATAGCAAGGGCAAAAACGCTGTTAGATGAAGCTAAAAAAGCCAGGTACCATTTTTTTACTCCCCCTTGCTCTGAAACAGGATGCCTTTTTTACCTTTCAGCAGAATCCTAGGAGACTGTATTTGTGCCCTGAAAAGCATTCAGTATTTAATAAGCATGTTGAGAAACTGGGAGTAAGTTTAGCCTGTTGCATATTCTTTGAAAAGGCCAACCCAAAAGAATCCTTTTTAAGAAGAGCCTGTCCTTTTGTAATTAATTTCCATTCCACAGTAAAAGTGCAACAGATGTCAAAGTCACTGCAGACATGGTGAAAGAAGCTCTGGAAGAAGCCGAAAAAGCCCAAGATGCAGCTGAAAAGGCCATCAAACTAGCAGATGAAGACATACAAGGAACACAAGACCTACTTACCTCTGTGAGTTTCAATCACCTAAATCTGCTTTTGGAAGCAGTGTTATGGCCATGTATGTTCTCATGCTGTTTTACTTTTGTACAGGATACACAATAATCTTATCTTCTGGTTCATTCTATTATCACCTAATACTATCTGTTCCTTAAATCAGTGCTTCAATATAGCTAGGCTTTGTCTAGAGAAGTACAGAAACTGAGAAAACAAAAACAGCAGATGGTTGATGGCTGATTTGGGGTGGGATGAACAAGAAGCGAAAAAATCCGTTCACCACCCTTTGTACAAAAGCAGTGGAGGTAGAATGGAAGAAAGCCTTTGTTGCTAATGTACTGGCCCTGTTACATGCTCAGTCAGATACGGTGCCACAAGCATTAATCACTTGCATCCAGGTTGTTTGTCTTGCTGCCTCGATAATCTGATCTTCCTTTTATACCATGGTAGAGGAAATGCAAAGTTGGTCAGAAGGGGTTCCAAGGGGCTCCTGTGTCAGTGATCTGTGTTGGCAGAGACAGAAAAGGCAATCCATAGGAAAGAAATCAGTGAAAAACTCTGGCAACCCATTTAGCACATTGGTTGAACCATTATGACTAGCCTATCTGCACCCTGAATTAAGATTGCAATTCAGCTTTTTACCCCATATGATGATGGTCTCAACATAGCAAGCAAACTTTCAATACTCCCCTTATATCAGGTTGTACATCACAGCTGTTGGTTTGGGCAGGGAGTTGCTGGAAATATTAGGGATGCGGGTGGCACTGTGGGTTAAACCACAGAGCCTAGGGCTTGCCGATGAGCTCCCGTGGCTCGGTCCCTGCTCATGCCAACCTAGCAGTTTGAAAGCACATCAAAGTGCAAGTAGATAAATAGGTACTGCTCCGGCGGCAAGGTAAACGGCGTTTCCGTGCGCTGCTCTGGTTCGCCAGAAACAGCTTAGTCATGCTGGCCACATGACTCGGAAGCTGTACGCCGGCTCCCTCAGCCAGTAAAGTGATATGAGCGCTGCAACCCCAGAGTCATCTGCGACTGGACCTAATGGTCAGGGGTCCCTTTACCTTTTGCTGGAAATAGGGCATTTTCTAAACCATGACAGCAGCAAAACAACTCTCTGCCCCTTAAATTACACTGCTGAAATAAAGAAAGCTTGGGTAACAGAGAGTGGATTTTTGTCTGGAAGGATTGGTGAGCTGTAGTCTTAAACATTTTTAATTCTTAGTGTGCCTTTTGCCCCAGGCTGATTGAGATACCTTGGGCTTATAGTAAAATAAAAACTGTAGGTCCTGCAAGCTTGGTGCCTGCCCTGCCTAGATGACAATTTCACTTAGGCCTATCTTGGTACTACTTCTTTCATGCAGCTAAGCCAGAGCTTTCCAAACTTTTCATGTTGGTGAGACACTTTTTCGACATGCACTTCTCAACATAGTAATTCAGTTTTACTAGGAAACACAAGCTTAAACTAACCCCTTTCCAGCCCCGGGAGGAGCGTTAATGCTACACACCTACACACTGCAGCCGACACACTAATGTGTTGTGACACAGAGTTTGGAAAGCTCTGAACTAGATAGACCTTGGTGATATATGGCAGATTGGTAGCCATGCCCTTGCTCAAATCATAGGATCTCTCTTTTTTCTTCGTAAGCTGGATTTCGTAATTAGCCGAATGAGTGATTTACTACTGAATTTTATTTGGGACACTGGTAACAGGCAGCAAAGCTACCATCTACATTCCCTTCCCCTGAAACCCCTCCTTCCTCCAGTTGTTTTGCTCACAATTCAGTGCACCAAAAGGTAGCACAGCAACTAAACTCAATAGGGTTTAAGCATCTAACTGTAGTTAGTTCAAAGACTCTAATGGAGGGGGTCACAGCTCAACAGTAGAGCATCTGCTTTGCATGCAGATGATCTCAACTTCTATTCCCAAGCAGTGTCTCATGGAAGTGTACTGTATAGAACAGGCATAGGCAAACTCAGCCCTCCAGATGTTTTGGGACTACAACTCCCATCATCCCTGACCACTAGTCCTGTTAGCTAGGGATTATGGGAGTTGTAGTCCCAAAAACATCTGGAGGGCCGCCTATGCCTGGTATAGAACAACAAAATAATTATTGGACAGGCTACCCTTGTCTTCCCTCATTTTTGCATGAAGACCACAACCACCTCTTCCCACTGGGCCGGAGAAAAACTAAACTATCAGCTGTATAGCAGCAACATCCCAGGTCAGTGGAAAGGAAAGGGAGGCAAGTGTCACCTCATGCAGTTGATGAAAGCTGGGGAAAAGAAGAGGAAAAGCATAAGCCTGCCACAACACAAGAGACTTAACGTTTGGAAAACTTTGTAAGCTGAACAAGTATGTCGTTAAAGAACTGTGGTTTGGGAAGAAATTTGTGCATCATGTTCTCATTTGCAATGCTAGATTGAATCTGAAACTGCAGCTTCGGAAGAAACTCTGAACAACGCCACTCTGCGCATTGCTGAGCTAGAGAAGAACGTGGAAGTGCTTCGACAAAAGACTGCTACAAACATAGAGGACATTAGAGCAGCCGAAGAAACTGTTGCGACTGTGAATCAAAGTACCACAGATATCAAAAGAGTAAGGCTCTCCATTTGAAATTACTTTCTATGTTCTCAAGAAACAAAGGCATTTTCTTAGCTACCAGCTTGTGTTGTCTGGTTTGCCCTTGAATTTGTTAAGTAAAATCAGGCCTGGCCAAAGATGCTATCAAAGTAGTTTGGCCATAACACAATGCAAACCACCAGGCTGTAAAAAGCATGTGCCATTTTAACTGTTGTGTGAAGTGCATCTCACTATCCCGTGGAACTGAATGAGGTTTTCCTGAGGCAGGAATCTGACATTCCATTTTCAGTGGTGGTTAAAAGTGCTTCACATCTTGAGAGCACACACAACTTTATGCAGTGGTGAATCTTGCTTGCATGGCTATTGGGACTGTGTAATTCCTGGGGCAGGGAGTTAGCTAAACCAGGCACAACTCAGTTGAGTCCACTTGCTAAGATGGCTGGAAGCCACATCTAGTTACATGCTTCACCTCAAGAGCATAGCAAGAACAGCAAAGAGTGGTTCCTGTTACGAAGGCTCCAGATTTTCTGGCCATTTGTATGGTGATGTAAGACAGTAGTAGTAAAGAAGCTTCACTTTGTAGGCTTAATTAGGCCCACTAGGCCTCACTATTTGAAGCCCACTGTTCCAGCACATGACTTTCTATAGCATCAGGCTCAGAACTGTGCAGTCACTGGTACCAATTACATTTTACACTTTTCTGATGCCCTGCAGCAACAAAATAAGGTGCTAAATTTGAAAAAGGCATTGAATTAGAGCTACAGAGAAAGTACTGGAACCGTGGAGTACGCTCTCGATTCTTCATTTGAAGGTGTACCACTTGATAAGCCACCCACCTGTCAAAGTTGACTCTGGAGGTTGGGCACAGCCCCGTTTTGGGATCCGAGGCAAAGCACTATATGGTGTTCCCAGTGGCGTAGCGTGGGTTGTCAGCACCCAGGGCAAGGCAAGTAATTTGCGCCCCCTAACCCGTGGATTTTAGCAGGGGGCAGAGAGCTGCAAGTGCGAGCCCCCCCAGATGTTGCGCCCGGTGCGGCCTGCACCCCCCACGCTACCCCACTGGGTGTTCCCCTTTCCCGTCAAGGAAGAGGTGGAAATGAAGATCTACATCAGGAACAAGGGAATAGATAATGGCAGGATCTTCTGTCACTATGGATCCTGATGTCTGAGGCTGTCACCTCACCTTGCCTCATGGGGGGCTAAGGATGGGGCAGTTGTGGATCAGTCTCACCCGCTGGATCTAGCGCCTCACACCAGTGTAATGCAATGGCTTACGAAAACACCTCCTTGCAGGATTGTAGTTTATTTCTATTTAAAAACAGCTGTGGCAAGCATTGTCTGTTGAAGGAAGTCTTGGTCCATTCTTAAAGGTCCTGCTCCCTTATTGGCAGCAGCTGACTTCCAATTTTATTTTCATTTCCAAAAAGAGTATGGACACTAGTGCAAGTATCTACTCCAGCTGTGACCCATATTTAAAGGTTGGGAACAACAAACCACAGGTTTTTTTTCTTCTCATGGGGTAAAGAGAGTAGAAGGGAAGGGATGCTTTGAACGATATTGAAAGAGAGGTCCATTTCCATGGACTCCACTTAGGATGTGTGTGGTCTCTGCTCAGTAGATCCTTGTTATGAGTGAAAGTAGGACGTCAAACAAAGAATGTGTTCCATTTCTGTGTTCTGAGTAATACTGCCACCTTGTGTCTCAAATCGCAGGTACTAGATAACGATGTGGACAACAAGTATAGGACAGTAGAAAGCTTAATTGCCAAGAAATCAAGCGAGTCTGCAGCTGCCAGGAAGAAAGCAGAGGCACTACAGAATGAAGCTAAAACACTGCTAGAACAAGCAAACAGAAAACTTCAGCAGCTCAAGGGTAAAGACCAATATGGAAAAAGGGGTTGAATATTTCTTTAGAACTGCCATATGTTCTCAGTTACAGCTGAGCACTCCTTCCCCACCTCCTAAGCCCATTTCCACAGCACCGTGACGTAAAACATCATCATCAAATACAGCTGCTGTTTCTCCTTTTTATTGGAAGCCTCTCACATTCTGTAAAGCCAAATAACTGGGTACAATGGGGTTTGACTTCTTTCCAATTCCACCTTTACTTTGGGCTTTCAAACTACCCAACATGTAGTGTCTGCTGCTGGAATAACCTGACTCTTGGGTGTGTGTCTCTCCCCCCCCCCCCCCCCCCGTTTCTTCTTTCTTTGCAGAATTGGAAAACACATATGAGAAGAATCAAAGAATTCTGGAAGACAAAGCCAAGCAAGTGGTGCAGCTGGAAGAAACAGTCCGCAGCCTCTTGCAGGCCATCAGCCAAAAGGTCGCTGTTTACAGCACTTGTTAGTAACTGATTGGAAAATGGAACCAGAAAGAGAAAAAAAACCTTTGGAAGGGGAATATGTAAATCCAAAGAGAGAGAGGTCTTGAACTGATATACATTCTTTTCATACCTTAAGACCTGATAATTTGACTAAATACCAGCTTTAATATCTTAAAACCAAAGACTTTCTCTTTTACTTAATAAACAGTACTTTTGTAACAAAGCATATGATTCATTTAACCAGCGTTACATTCATTATCCCGAAATGGTATTTTAACCCTTTTAAGTACTCTGATAATAAAATCTTAGATGGGAAGTTAATTCCAATTTAAAGAGTTTATGAATGCAGCTCCAGAACTTCCTCTGCTATGTCAACAGATGTTAGGAAAGTGAAACGCTTAGTTCATAAAATAAAGCCATAGAGGACCAAACATTTGCAGAATCAGAGTGAGGGGGAAAGATGCCTGAAACAAGACAGAAACATAATTTATTTCATTATGTTTTGACTGTCACTGTATCAGGTGCTTGCATGCCTTAGCACTCTCCCTGCAAGACATGAGTTTTGATATTATGTATTTGTACTCTTTGGAAAACAGTAGAAAATAAAATACCCTTTTTACATTAGCTGAGGTGTCTGCATTAGTTAAAGGGTGTGTGTGACCCCTTAGGACCATAAGATCCCTCAACCAGTGCCATCCAGGAAGCAAATCCTAGTATTCGAGTTTTTTTCTGATCTCCCTCTTGTTTGAACAGATTCATTCCCCCACTATTTCTAACAAAGGAAGTGTTAAGAACGCCACCATATAAATGAGCTGATAATGTACCATGAATTATTTTTATGCAAACCTAGGGACAGGAAAAGTGATCGTCCACCACAATAGAGGTCATGAAACCCAGTATGTGAAGCGCAGGCATAGGGAGAGAAGCAGGGAAACTGCATCATGGATTCTATTACCTGGATTCAGCTGTGCATACAAGCAGAAAAGGAGGAGATTGCTGCTTGCACCTCATGTCAGAACATTGTGAGAGGACAATGGCGCTAAAGTCAAAAATGTTGGCCTGCTTGTGCAACAATTGGTACAAACTCTTCCACTTGCCTTCCACACAGTGTATTTTTTAATACCAATTTTTGTTTCTCCAAAAGAACTTGATTTTCTTTCAATAAGTTTCACAAAAACGGAGGTGTGTTTCCATTTTTAAAAAATGTATCGATACAAATGGCTGTTCACAGAGCAAAACCAGCTGTACGCATTTTGTCCTACATATCAAGAAGAGCCAAGACAAAGACTAGCCTTGGTTAAAAAATAACTTTAAAAAGATTGTGACGCGTTGAAACCTATTGCTATCCCTCTCACTGAAATTACCACGACAGCATTGTGCAAAGGTGACAGTGGCATATTTTAAGTATCATGATATTACAGTATCAGTTCCTCAGCAATGACAGAACAGCAACACTGGATAGTATCAGCAATTATATTTTGCCCAAGTACATGATGGACTCTTCTTAAGCACGCTACAACCTTAAGCTGTCATTGCTGTAGCTTGTCTTCTGCAGAAACCTAGAATGTACAAACAAGCAAACATACTTAATGTACAGCTGCTGGGTGATTTCCCAACCCCAAATCTGTTTAAATAGCTCATGTTGAAAAGAAAAGTTCACTTAGTTAAGTCCCAGAAGTTTTCAAATGACTCAGCTTTTCACAAAGCCTTCTGTCAGTTTTCAAAGGAAAATATGCTTTGTGTGTTAACTGTATCCTTTTGCTTTAGAAATTGATTGCTTTGCCAAATGATGCTGCTAGGTTAGCTTCCCTGAAGGCTTCAGACACAGTCTGTTGAGAACAAAAGAAAGTAATTAGGAAAAGGTAATGGGGAGGGGGTCACAAAGAATCGGACACAACTAAACAACAATTGGGGGGGGGACCTTGCAATTATGTGGATCTTCAATTAACCCACAGAGAGACAAAAATGACTAGACAGCTCACACCAACTTACTGGATGTGCGTGGCAAACTCTGGCAACATCTTCACATGATGCTCCATATTCCATTGCGAGAGCAGCTTCATTAATCATTTCTCCAGCACCCTGGAGGGGGGGGGATTATTATGATACAAGTAATAAATGTACGAGAAAAAAATAAAAGTGGAGGTACAGAGAACAATAAATAGAGCTCTGTGTATTCTGTATTTTTAAAAAGATTATCAAAATTTGGTGTCAAATCTGATTTGCGTTAAATGCTTAAGCTAAGCAACTGTACACCTAGCAAAGGCTTAGGGCTGTCAATGAAATCTTCATTAAATTATGCAAGTACTGTTTAGGGGGGGGAAACAAGATCTACATATTATACATGTGCATATTTCATCAGCTGCCATCTTCAAAGAGTTATTACCGTGTGAGAGAAAACAACTGGGGAACACCACTTCTAAGATGCCATTGGCTTCTTATATTTGTATGTAATAGTATCATAAATCTGGGTTTGGATGCCAGTTTGCATGCTCTCAAGCATAGCTTCATAGACATAAGGAGTGGAGACATGCTATTTAAAAAAACATCACACCCATGAAAGTTGAGACGCTCAGGATGTTTAAAGTTGTGCATAAGTTGTGCAAATTATATGCTATTATCACTGCACACAGAGTGCTCTAAACACAGTGTGCATGATGGGGTTTTTCATGTTCTGGTTTGCTTTTGTTGTTTGTTTGTTTTTAAAGAATTGCATTCTGCTGGCGAATGCCATGACTGTCAAAACCTCAGACTGAGAAGCATGGAGTAAGAGAAAAACCATACAACACAAAACTGTGGCAAAGTCCACTGTGCCGCGCACTTGGTAGTGGCACATGGTAATAGCACACCATGACTGGGGATTTAGGAGCCAGCATGTGAAAAGCCTTAAATCTGCAATCAAAAAAAAATTCAAATTCTGCAGTGGACTACGTTATGCAAGAAGGCATGTGTTTATTTAAAATGCCCATGAATCCATCATTTGTTGTGGCATTCTTAGGTTATCTTCTTGAATTATGGAAGTAAAAGGTACACAGAACACCAAGAGAAATGTAAGAAGAGCAACTGAGTTGTGGTAAACATTTGGGGATGTAAACATTTTTCTGAAGTCTTACAAGCCACCAGCAAATGCTTAGAGGCCAGAAGTATACATGGTTGCATATTAGGAACGCCTGTCCACCAGAACCAACCAAATATATTCAAGATTCTGAAGCACTACATGCAGATTCTGCATAGTACTCACTGCGCCTAAAATATGCGCTCCTAGCATCCTGTCTGTTGTTTTGTGACTTAGCATCTTCACCAAGCCGTCTGTGTCAGCGTTGGTCTTAGCTCGGCTGTTGGCAGCAAAAGGAAACTTGCCAATCTTGTATTCTACCCCCTAAAAAGCAAAAGACAGTTATGAGAAACTGGACATTATCTCCTGCACCCGGCAGAAAAACTAAAGTATGACTTCTCTGGCAGTTCGCTGCGTCTGAGCTCCGAAAGGCCAAGTTAGGGAGGGGTGCTCACATCCTGCTCCACACAAAAGTATTTCCTACATAGAAAACTAGGGGTCCGGGGGGAGGGTTTTATCCTAGCCACCTCCTAAACACAAATATTTTCAGTCCTGGAGTTGCAACCCTGCCATCAGATGTGGTACAGTACACTTTACATTTTCGTGAGGTCCGAAGAAGACATGACCATTATAGATCCATGTACAGAAACTGCTGCACTTGCTTAAGAATATGGAGTGGGAAGTGGACACTTGATTTAAGGCAGTGGCGCTCTCAAAACAGCCCCTTTCCCCAAATTGTTTTCTTCCCACTGGGGCTGCCGTAACAGAACCTTACAGAAAAGCACTTGCTACTTTGGGACAAAAGGCAGGAAAACTGAAGAGCACTCAGAAGACACGTATGACACCATGTATGTAACATTCAGAACTGCAGCAGCATTGTTTCCAACATCCATGGGGTGCTCACTTCCGAAAGTTTTTATCAGTGGTGTCAGAGTCACCCGTGGTCCCAGCTCACAAGAGACCAAAGTCCAGTCCGGTTTATGTACAAAAGCTTTTATTGAAGAACATTCTTAGCTTCACATCCGAGCTCCGTGACTCTACGTCTGTTACGCTTAGACCGCTGAAGTCCCCTCTGAGTCAGTCCCGCCTCTACACCAGTTTAAGAGGCTTGTACTGGTCCACCTTTTCCTCTCTTTCCTTTTCCGCAGGGTCTTTCTGCCCCCCTGTGTTCTCTCCCTTCGGGACTCCCCAGAGGCTGAATCCTCTGGCACCTCCTCCCCCCTCCTTCGGGCTTTGGGACCAGGCTCCTCCCCAGGACTCTCTTCACTTCCGCGCGCCTCCCATTTTGAACTTGGCGCGCGTACGTTGCTCCTGACCTTCCCTTCGACAGTTACACTGCTCTCGATACTACTTTCCTCCCCTTCCGGCAGGACGTCTTGCCCTGATCTCCTTCCCCTCTCTGCTTCCTGTTCTGCTCCTTCTGACACACTGGTCACTCCACCCCCTTCACTCTGTTCCGGCGGAGCAGCCGGTCCCGATCTCCAACTCCCACTGGGGGTTCCCCCTTCGTTTCCCTGCTCCTGACTGCTTCCCCCTCTAGCTCCCCTTGGCTTGACCAGAGGGGCTCCCTTTTGGGAGTCCTCCGATTCACTGGACGGACTCATGGACAATCTTGGGTCATTGTCATCCTCTTCCTCGTCACCCTGGAATCCTTCCCCCTCGCTCTCTGTCTCCTCCCTCATCTGCGCCTCTCTCCCTGAACCCCTGACAAGTGGTTTGTTTCTGGGAGCAGGACTGAACGACATCTATGATTCCTAGCAGCTGGCTTTGTGGACTCATGGCTGCTCTATAGCTATCTAAAACAATAACTGGGAGGGGGGGCCCATCATGAAAGGCTCCCTCTCCTCTCCGCTATAAATTGAAACACTGATATTCAAGCACATTGTTGCTACTGCCAGATCCATTATTCTGCCCTTTGCTCCAAAAGAAATGCAGGTCCAGTTTGCACATCGTATTTAGCTATGGTTAACTTAGTGTTCTAGTGATGTATGGAAGTGAGAGCTGGACCATCAAGAAGGCTGATCGCCGAAGAATTGATGCTTTTGAATTATGGTGCTGGAGGAGACTCTTGAGAGTCCCATGGACTGCAAGAAGATCAAACGTATCCATTCTTAAGGAAATCAGCCCTGAGTGCTCACTGGAAGGACAGATCGTGAAGCTGAGGCTCCAATACTTTGACCACCTCATGAGAAGAGAAGACTCCCTGGAAAAGACCCTGATGTTGGGAAAGATGGAGGGCACAAGGAGAAGGGGACGACAGAGGATGAGATGGTTGGACAGTGTTCTCGAAGCTACAAACATGAGTCTGACCAAACTGCGGGAGGCAGTGGAAGACGAGTGCCTGGCGTGCTCTGGTCCATGGGGTCACGAAGAGTCGGACACGACTAAACGACTAAACAACAACAACAACAAACTTAGTGTTCCTAGTCATGCTGGCCACATGACCCGGAAGCTGTACGCCGGCTCCTCGGCCAGTAAAGCGAGATGAGCGCCGCGATCCCAGAGTCGGTCATGACTGGACCTAATCGTCAGGGGTCCCTTTACCTTTACCTTTAACTTAAGTGTTAAAGCACAAGCATTCAGGTACTCACAGTAAAAAAAATAAATCACATTGCTCCACTCCTCCCCCCAGCTGTTCTGGTGCAGTATTACTTGGCACTAAGCCATAGTTTGGTTTAGCTTTATGTCTGGACCCAGGCTGGTGGTTTGCCTCCCCTGAACGAACCATGGTTTAATGCAAAAAAATAGATTTGAAACAGCATCACAAATGATCCGAACAAAAAAAGGAGAGTAGCGCTAACCGCTGCTGAACACCAATGCCCTTTTAAAACATGTTGTAGAAAGGGGGAGATTATTGGGTTGTTTTTGTCATTGTTTTTTATGTTTTTATGTTGCGATTTTATGTGGCGAGACCTGGGGGGAGGTATACAAATTTAATAGACAGATAATAATAATAATTCTTTAGTGAAGCTCAAAGCAGTTGAAAGCAAAAAATACCTTCAGGAGTCTGAAAAGTTCTTAAAATTCATGGGTTGTCTGGAGCAAGAGCCTGTGGTTTGGATGATATTCTAAGCCAGCCTTTCTCAACCTGTGGGTCCCCAGATGTTGTTGAACTACAACTCCCATCACCCCTAGCTAGCAAGGCCAGAGCTCAGGGATGATGGGAGTTGTAGTCCAACAACATCTGGGGACCCACAGGTTTAGAACCACTGTTCTAAGCTAAGCTATGGTTTAGCTCTGGGCAGCAGGACTACTGGGTGAGGAGCAAACTGGCTGAGACGTTTGCAGCAAATACTTAGCTGCTTAGCTGTGGTTTGGCTTAGTGACACATGCAAACCAGGGCATAGACACACTGCTCTACAATGAGCGGACAGAATAAACTACAAATAGTACCTCTTCTTTCAGCTGTTCCTCAGATTTTCCAATCCAGGCAACTTCAGGATGTGTGTAAATGACCGAGGGCACGCAGTTGTAGTCAATGTGAACTGCACCTCCAGCGATTCCTTCAACACACAAAATACCTTCATCTTCCGCTTTGTGAGCAAGCATCGGTCCAGCAACTACATCGCCAATAGCATAGATGCTGCCAAGTAAAGAAAAATAGGCAGATAGACATTAAAACGTGCACTGTAACAGCAGCGTTTGACCCATTGTCCTGAATATACATGGAACAGGCTGAAAATAAAATAAAAATACAACAAAGAGTCAAATTTCTAATCTAATTTGAAACTTTTCGTTTTTTAAGGTAAAATGACTTTGAGCTGCAGTCTCGTTTAACCCAAAGGTAAACGCCAACGGGCTTCTTCTTGTCATCCTTTTCTAGCATATATTATGATTGAAAGCAAGAGTAACACAAGCCAAAAGAGGAGATTGTAACAATCTGACACAGTATAAATCTTCCTCCACTTAACCAATGCTCCCACATTAAACTACATCCAGTTTTTATACCCATCTTGCTAATACAACTGAACCTTAAATTTAAACTCAAAATAGCAACTCAGAAAAAAACAATTTCCAACAGCCCAACAACCCATCTGATTACTTCACTTACTTTGGGACTTTGGTTTGGAATCTGTTGTTGATCGGGATTCTTCCCCTATTATCTAGTTCAATACCCACATCTTCCAGGCCAAGATTCTTAGTGAATGGGCGCCGCCCGATACAAACCAGAAGTACGTCACAAGTGATCACTTCTGCCTTGCCACCTGCAGCAGCTTCAATCCTGGGGGAGAAGGAGTAGGGCAGTCCTCATGAATGGAGAAGCAACATACTGCTAGTACACCTGTTGTCACTGAATCCTGATCACTCCTTTTTATCTAACAGTTATGGGTCGTTACGCGGATAATATGTCAAGGCCCTGCAAAACTACAGCAAATTATGGTTAAGTCATACTAGATTTACATGTATTTACATTCATGTCACAATAAGTGACTACAGCAGTTCTCCAACAAACAGCTTAAACGAAAGAAATGTTATAATCGTCTCATAACTGTCACAACACCACCATGTCTATAATGAATAGGTGGGATTGTCTCTTAAACCCCCCTTCGAATTGTTTCAACTACGCATTGTCCAGCTCTTTTCTGAATCTTGCCAGCTGTGCCACAAACAATACAATCAAACGGCATAGGAATTTTGTGAAATGCATAGAGTCTACACATCGAGAGAGTAACAAATGCAAGTTTAAACTTTGTGGTTTTTATCCAGCCACTTTAATTCTGAGGGATAAAACATGCAACTCGTGTAAGATTTTGAACATGTGAACAGGATGCCAATGCCTATTACATTAGAAACATTTCAATTTGTGCAGTGTAAGAGGCATATGTAACTGTCATTATCCAAGATTAGCAGCTCCAAGAGGACTTGTCTGTGTTGTGTTTTTTTTAAAGCATAAACTAATGGATTACATCACCTATGTCAGCGGTAGCTCTGCAGATGTTGGACTCCCAACATCCATCAACCCCATCCAGCCTCGCCAATGGTCAGCAGGGATACAACCCAGTATATTTGATTCTACAATATACACTTTCCATGCCAATAGCTACAATTCTGTAAACATGTTTCCAGAGATGAAAATATATTTGAAATAGCCTAAGAACCAGTCTCATATACGGTAATACCTCCGTGAACATCCGCCTTGTCTAGTGTCCATTCCGGCGAACATCGGCAGCAAACCCGGAAGTACTGGAACGGGTTATTTCTGGGTTTGCTGCTTGCGCATGTGCAGAAGCACTAAATCACACTCCGTGCATGCACAGAAGCAAAAACCACTCCGCTAATGGACCCCGGCCACAAAATGAGGTACAACTGTATATAGATGCCAGTAATTCCACCACTCCTTTGATCCCAAGTCTGATCTGGGGCTAATTTAGGTTTTATAAAGAGAAGACAACCCGATTCTTTAAGTTACATATTTACATAGTTGCATACATACTTACGAAACATCAATCTTTCCATCGGGTCTCTTGGTAGCACCGGTAACTTTAGTATTCAGTTTAAATTTAAAGCCTTGCTTCTGGAGAATACGCTGGAAGTTCTTAGATATCTCCATATCAATACCCAGTCCACCTACATGGCCCAAGAACTCCACAGCTGTCACATCTGCACCGAGACGCTGCCAGACTGAACCCTGCGATGTAAACAAGCCCATTTTTACTTTAATTTTTTTTTTAAAAAAAAAGTGAGAGGGAGTGATTTTATAGCTCCTGTGTAGCTTTTGCTACAAATTAATCTGACTAATGGCAATCATGGAAGATTAAACTCCACCAGAAATCTTTAAACTGTCTGGGAATGTTTTGTAATCTTTTGCACAACACCTGCTACACTTTCATGACAATTTCACTGACTGATAAATTTCCTTAACTGGGAACACAATAAACCAGGAATGGGGAACCTGTGGTAACTCCCATCATCTGAGTCCACTGGCCATGCTAGCTGGGGCTGATGGGAGTTGGGCGGGGTACAAATAATAAATTACAATTACAACATCTTCTGGAGGGTAACTTCCCCGATAGGTCTTGGAATAACAGCAGAATTTTTTATCGTAATTCAAAGGCTTCCAGTCCTGCAGAAGCCCTGCTATATATCAGCCCTGTGCAAATATTCACTAAGCCCCATGTGTTCGATCGTGCAAGCATGCAAGGCTGCAAACCAGAACGGCCTAGAAATAAAGCCTGGATGGCGTGGCACCTCCACGTGCCAGTGGATAGAGAGCTGCTGCTATTTGCTCAATTGTTGCTATTTGGAAAACTATTTCTATGATTGCAAGAATTGTAACAGCTGTATAAGCAGCCCCCATAGAAGGGCACTGGTTTATTCAACCCATGTTGGGGAAAAAAAAAAAAAAAAGCCAATGCAATTCTGGGCTGCATCAATAGGAGTATAGCAGCTAGATCAAGGGAAGTAATAGTGCCACTGTATTCTGCTCTGGTCAGACCTCACCTGGAGTACTGTGTCCAGTTCTGGGCACCACAGTTCAAGAAGGACACTGACAAACTGGAACGTGTCCAGAGGAGGGCAACCAAAATGGTCAAAGGCCTGGAAACGATGCCTTATGAGGAACGGCTAAGGGAGCTGGGCATGTTTAGCCTGGAGAAGAGGAGGTTAAGGGGTGATATGATAGCCATGTTCAAATATATAAAAGGATGTCACATAGAGGAGGGAGAAAGGTTGTTTTCTGCTGCTCCAGAGAAGCGGACACGGAGCAATGGTTCCAAACTACAAGAAAGAAGATTCCACCTAAACATTAGGAAGAACTTCCTGACAGTTAAGAGCTGTTCGACAGTGAAATTTGCTGCCAAGGAGTGTGGTGGAGTCTCCTTCTTTGGAGGTCTTTAAGCAGAGGCTTGGCAACCATATGTCAGGAGTGCTCTGATGGTGTTTCCTGCTTGGCAGGGGGTTGGACTCGATGGCCCTTGTGGTCTCTTCCAACTCTAGGATTCTATGATTTCTATGATTTCTATGTTTCCTTAGTAACTTGACTGGTTTGCGTGACTGCCACCACCCAATAGACCCCTACAGGCAACTGCATGAGGCCCAGAAATATTTTTTCGCATGTCAACTGGGAATATTGACAGACACTGAAAACATTTTAATGGAGGTAGAGCACTTCTTACCAGTTCCACACCAATGACTCCTGCACCGATGACCACCATTTTTTCAGGGACTTGCTTCAAAGAAAGAGCCCCCGTGGATGATACAACCGTATCCTCATCAATCTAAACAAATTTAAAAGAAAAATATATCCCCCCAAATATGAGACTTTTGTATAAAAGCATACACTGTGCATAAAATGCCAACATTTTTTTCCAAGGTAATATGTAAGACAACAGCCATACCACCATGAACACACCCAATTTCCTCTGACATCAGAAGTGAATATTTAACAGCTACCACACCATGGTGTGTGTTTAGCCTATTTGTATCTGCAAACGGGATTTGTTGCACAATATATATTTGAGCTAGTTTGCATGTTGCAAACACCTCTGGCCATAAGGAAGAAAAGTTTGACCTGGCCTAATTACGGTTTTCTCTGAACTTAACCATGGTTTAATTCAGGGCAACAAACCACCATTTGAAACCATGTTTTGCTGCTGGTTTACAAATCTTGGCTTCCTATCAAGTGTGGTTTGCTATTACATTTCAACTTAGGAGCCTGGCTTAATCTTTGTTGTTTCAGTGCATTATTCTTGCCATTCAACTAGTTACCTCAGCACAGGACAGAAGCAGCTAGAAAATGAAACCGTTCTCCAGACCAAGCAACTCTTGATGGCACTTTTCCAGAAATGATCCTCCTCATTCTGGATTGTATACATTAGTCACACAGATGAGACCCCCTGAATGGAATGGGCAGAACTAACTTGGGCCTTTTAATTTCAATGGACTTCAGTGGATACAACTCTTTGCCTAGCTACAGGCTCCCTTCATCGCACAAGCCCTCCGGTCTACCTTTGCTGTAGCTGTGCAAGGTGAAGGGACCTCAGCCTAATTTGCCAGCACATGCAACTCAAGTCCTAGCAAACTAGCATGATTCTTACACCTATGGAAGGTAACATAAATAACACTGAAAACAGAAGCAACAAAGAATACTAATGTTTCTATTTGACATCCCTGTCGCTGGAAAATTATAACTTCTAAATGCAACATATTAAATGACCAAACAATGGCACCTGAGAACTATCTGCTGCAGGTTAAGCAGGGAGATTTCTTGACTCAGGGGATGCCAAGCACAGCTGAAAATGTGGGTTTGCTGGCCCGTTTTTGCAGTCAATCAATGGCAAGTAAGCAGTGAGCGCACTAGTAAAAAAAGGTTAAAAATCAAGTCATACCGTAATTCCCGGGAAAGGTGTTACTTCTGAGCCAGTGGCTATGAGGATGTTCTTTGTATTAATGACCTGAGTGCTGCCATCATCTTTCGTTGCGGTGACCTGGTTTTTGCCAGTTATTTTTCCAAACCCAGAAACATGTGTCACCTTCAAAAAAGAAAGCTCTTGTTAAACAAAATTAACTAAGAAACATTTCAGGTTGCAGCAATGTTATTCTTTACCCTGCTTAAAAGGAGGCACTGAAATCTGATACACAGAGGTTGATGGAGTAAAAAGCTTTTTGTATTTTTTTGTGACACAGGGCACACATGAGATGTTTCAGTTTTTTATTGTGGCACACACTAGTGTTTTTAATCTAAGCAAACAACTCTTTAAATTTCCGTGCATTTAACGATTACAACTTTATCCTATCGGCATGCAGGTCCCAGTGATTCCCAAGAACACCCAGGAGGCTGCCAGCCAGCCACCTGTTTCTAAAAGTGTGAAGGAAGTATATAAATAAATATCTTCACTTTGAAAGGAAGCTTGGCCTACATATGAAGCAGATTAGATGGCTGGCAAGCCTTTAAAGAACAGGGGAAACTGTAAACAGCACACATATTGATGGGGCTTCCACCTTCAGCAGTTGCTAGTGGATATGCAGCCCATGATATCCTAACCAAGTTAAGAATACTTCATCCTGTGGTTCTTCGGGGATGTATTTGACCATGTTCAGACTGTATTTCTGAGCAAAGGGAGTTAATTATTGCTCTGGTTTCTCTCACCAAGAGCTACCAGTTTAGATTTGAAGATGGGATTAAAACCACTAATTTCTGGGCAATAGCCAACGTTAATCACCCTCAGGCAATACAACAACAACAACGACAAATTTATATCCCGCCCTCCCCAGCCGAAGCCAGGCTCAGAGCGGCTAACAACAGTAAAATGATACAACATTCTAAAATCAGTTCATTATAAAATCAGTTCAAATCAGATTAATGGCAACCATTGGGCTAGAGTTCTGTGAGGATTGCCAAAGGAGGGGGTCAGGCTGTGCCCTGGCCAAAGGCCTGGTGGAACAGCTCTGTCTTGCAGGCCCTGCAGAAAGATGTCAAGCCCCGCAGGGCCCTAGTCTCTTGTGACAGAGCGTTCCACCAGACTGGAGCCACAGCCGAAAAAGCCCTGGCTCTGGTTGAGGCCAGCCTAACCTCTCTGTAGCCCAGGACCTCCAAGATGTTTTTGTTTGAATACCGTAAGGTCCCCCGTGGGACATACCAGGAGAGGCGGTCCCATAGGTATGAGGGTCCTAGGCCGTATAAGGCTTTAAAGGTTAAAACCAGCACCTTAAACCTGATCCTGTACTCCACCGGGAGCCCATGCAGCTGGTATAGCACTGGGTGAATGTGATCCCGCAGCGAGGAGCCTGCAAGGAGTCTCGCCACGGCATTCTGCACCCATCGATTTAAATGGGTCCACTCCCCGTATGCCTTGCGTATCATCCTCCATGTGATGAATTGAAAATTGGGCTGCTGTTCTGGCAACCACTTATAGAAAAGCGGCAACTTACACTGGCACCAACTTCTAAAGCGACTAAGAAATGGCCAGGAATAGCGTAAGCAGTAAACTGCTTTTGGTTCAGAGTCCAGACGTACCTTGTTCTGTTTAAACAAGTGAGCAATTCCCCCTGTTAAGGCCTTGACTGCACCACTTTTCTGCTCCATCATTTTCTCTAAATTCAGTTTGAGTCCTGTAACTATATAAATATGTGCAAATGCAACACACTTTATTTTTGCAGACTTAAGCACATAGCAAAGTTCTGACAGTTCTATTAGATGCTTCAGTGAAACATCTAGCAAGTTTTATTAACTTAAGACACCAATATCTCCATCCTTCATGTATCTCCATTACCTCCCTGGGTGTACCCTACAATACTGAAGTTGTATCAGAGGATTCCTTTGAGCTTTTCCACAAAAGACCCTGCTCCGAGATAAAATGTGGTGGCTGTGGACAAGGACTGGCTTGTGGCTGGGCCCCAGTTCTGCAGACCCTTCCCCAGGAACATTCTCATGGCACCAGAACTGAAAAGTGTGAGGTGCCGTCAAGCTCGCACTATTATTCCAAGCTTTTAGTGGAAGATGTGTCCTTTATACTGCTGGTGATATCTTAATTGCTTTTTTACTGATAGACTATTCTGTAACATTCTGGACTTAGTAATTTTAATTTGTTTTACTTTTCATTTGTTAACTACCTTGAAAGCACTATTAAAAGGGGGGAATGCAAACGTCTTGAATAATAAAACAATGTTCAGTTTATTTATCGTTTCAATCTATCCATTTAAAAGGTGTCTCTGATTAATCAGGTGTAATACACCAGCACCACTTTTCTTAAATAAAGCCCTCCTCCCCGTTCCTTCACATAGGAGAGCATGCCTCTTCTAAGAAGATGCCTGTCACAACAAACGTTATCCAAAAATAAAGTCTGCTTCTTGCTTTAAAATCTTATGGTTATTTCTGTGAACTCAACAGACAGGTTAATACATACTGCATGGGATGGTGACTAAAAGAAAGAGAAGCAGGCCTATAAAATTGGTTTAAATATAGATATTTTCCAATGATTTAAGTTTGCTTAGATCAGAATCAAGACCATAGCCATGGAATAACCTGACCCTTCTAGGGGCATTTTAGGTTGCTTCCCTGAATTTTTATTTTTATTTAGAACAAAATTGAAAAGCAAGCCTTCAAAAGCCAAGGAACATCCTGCTTTTTCATGCAGAGGGTGGAAGAACATTGCTTATTCTTCCACCTGCTCTAAATCAAGCAGTGATTTATCAAATCCCACCCACAGGAGCAGCAGGAACTGAACACAGGGCTGCACCAGGAAGCATGTGAAAGCCGTTCTGTGTGCAAGGAATGTTAAGCACAATTCTTTCTATCAAAATTTAAGTCTTTTGCCCTTTCCTTTACGGACAAGAGCAACTCATGGACAATATTCTACCCAGCAGCTTAGACCAAAGTAATGTACAGGATTCCAGCTAAGTATTGGCCTGGCTGGCAAGTTTCTGGGTATATATAATTTTAATGTAATTAACATCCTGTTAAATATGTAGAGTAGACTCCCTATATTTAGGGCTTTACACTATCTTAAGAGGATGCAGCAGTCTAACCCAATACAGTGGTGCCTCGCAAGACGAAAAGAATCCGTTCCGTGAGTCTCTTCGTCTAGCGGTTTTTTCATCTTGCAAAGCAAGCCCATTGACGGATTAGCGGATTAGCGCTATTAGCGGCTTTTACCGGCTTATCGGCTTAGCTGATAAGCAGATAAGCGGCTTAGCGGCTTAGAAAAAGGGAGGAAAAAGGAAAAAAAAACCGCAGGAACTCACAAGACATTTTCGTCTTGCGAAGCAAGCCCATAGGAAATTCGTTTTGCGAAGCGCCTCCAAAATGGAAAACCCTTTCGTCTAGTGGGTTTTTTGTCTTGAGAGGCATTCGTCTTGTGGGGCACCACTGTATCCAATCCCGTAAATTATCTCACTATGCACTAGCACAGCAAAACCAGGATATTTGGAATGTCAACAGATGGTATTTCATACTTACCCTCGATTCCTCTACTAGCAAAGTCTTTTCCATGGGCCAAATGATACAGGTGTGAATTGTTCAGCAAGGCCTGTAACATAAAACAAAATTAAACTAAGCACATAATTTCCACAGGGAATATTGTAGTAAAATTTCCACAGGGGATATTGTACTATTGTACTGAAGTTCAGGAGTGGCTAACCTGCAGCCTTCCAGATATTGTCGGACTGACTGGGGCTGATGGGAGTTGGAGTCCAACAACATTTGGATGAGCATGGGTTAAGTCACCCTTGCTATAGTATGACATCACTACTATTTATCCTAAGATCAGAATGAAGTAATTTCACATTGGTTATTAATATGTCTTCAGGAAAACACCACCATGTTCTGCACTTGATGCCTGAATGAATAAATGAATAGAAGCCTGAATGGACTACATAAGTTTCCACAAAGAACTTCCTTATCAATTCACATTATCTCAAATGCAATGTTCTTCAAGGGAGTCAGTTCACACAATCAGCTGCTTGTCATGAAGCAATCAAGTGACATAGGTGCATGTGTGAACCAATGCTCCATTAGTGATTAGTTTCACTGATACATCTTTGTAACTTTCATGTAGCTGGACCATGGGTTGGCAAACTAAGGTCTGTGGGCCGGAGCAGGCCCAATTGCCTTCTAGATCCGGCCCGTGGACGGTCCGGGAATCCAGGCAGCCGGCATAGCGCGCACACAATGGTTTTTGCAACTCAGCCAGCCTTGGGGGTTAAAAATGAGGCGGACAGCTGCTTGAGACAAGCCCCTTCTCCGTTCGTGATGCGCGCACAGAAATCTTTTCTTCCGGGGTGGGAGATGGGGAAGAGGGAAAAGGAGCCACAGTTTGGATTTCCACCATGGAGCTGCCAGTGACTGACTTCAGGAAGGGCAGTTATGGCGGCAGGGGCTCAGAGGTGCCTCGGGAGCGGCGCCCGCCGGTGTCTGTGGCGACGGTGCTTCCCGCTGGAGGAAGTGGGGAGAGCCTCAGTGGCTGCACTCCGAAGCAGTTCTGCGCTCTGCTGGGGAGGCCACTCATTAGCTACATGGAAAAGTAAACAGCCGCTGCCTCATCTTCCCTCACGTGGGGAAAAGAACATTTTTGCCTGAGCGGTGCCGGCCTGACTTAGTGTAGCCAACGGCTTTTCCCTTGAGCCACGCATGCGCATACACTCTCCAGGGCTGACAGGAATGGCGCACTTACCTCAGCCCCCCACTACGAGAGAAATAATAACTGTCAATGCGTAAAACGCAAAGGAAGCAGTGTGGGTGTATGAGGAAACACCCTCCCCCCAAAAAAAATCACATTTGGGCAATGTTTGGGTTGGTCCCAATAAGGGTTTTTGCCAAAAATGTGGGTCATAATCATGGCAACGTATAGTCCGGCCCCCCACAAGGTCTGAGGCACAGTGGACCGGCCCCCTGCTGAAAAGGTTTGCTGACCCCTGAGCTGGACACTTGAAAGCATGTCACTTTCACAAAACCACCAGGAATTAAGCAACAACACAAAGGAGCAATATCAACTCAGCAGCAGCATAGGGTTCGTGTTTGGCATTAATTCTATCCAATTAGTTGGGAAGTCCCAAAGATTCTCAAGGAAAATGATTCCAGATTCCAGAATAAAAAGACAACTACCTTCTTTGTAGCATATTTAAAAATAAATTCTTGGATTTAAACCACATGAGATTTATTTGCTCCTGTGGGCATTCTATGTCTAATTCCAGAAGTAAAGCTGTGCACTTTTTTTTTGTTTTTGCTGGCTGTGGATCACCTAATAAACTTGTTTGGTTATATAAATAAAAGGACATACATAACTCAGATTTTAATAACTGTAGTCTTTCCCTTATCACATTCCTTTCTTCTGTTGAGAAGGATATAATCCCATTAAAAACTGAATACTAATATCTGTTACATTTCCACCCTGCCCTTCCTCCAAGAGCTTCAGGTACCTGATTCTCCCACATCCATTTAATCCTCACAGCTACAATTCACGTAAGGTCACTCTTGAGTTTCCATGCTCAGCCTCTCTGTCCTAATTATGGTCGGACACACTAGCCAACACATCAAAGCTACTGCAAAACAATCATGACTTCTCATACTGTGGGACCATATTGGCTGTGAGTCCTGGGAGACCTGCTCCCTGCCTTTTCCCACTTGGCCTGAGATAGTGGAGGCCTGACTGACTCCAACTACAAAAGCTGAAGCTGCTGAACAGACTCTTGGGTAGGGATACTGTTTAGGAGTTCTTGTTGCTGTTCCTGATATTAAATTTTTTGGTATCTTTATTTTTAGATCTTCTGTGATTTTTATGTGGAAATTGTTCAGTTCAGCTGTGTACAAGGCCATCTTTGGCATATGCGATGCCAGGGTGCAAAAAACTGCCCAGCGCCATTTTTTTGGGGGGGGAGGCCAAAGTTGTTGAGCTTTTTTAGGGGGGCAGCTCAGAGTTTTTGAGCTTTTGGGGGGCATGCAACTCTCTCCCATGCCGCTGTGGGGTGGGGGGAAGGAGGGAGAGCAATCCCCACAGAGGCTTGGGAGGGAAGCTGCGAGCCTCTCAACGGCCCGCCAATCCAGGCACACAGGAGGGCGGAGCAGGCCGGATGCCTCAGCACCCGCAGCAGAAAAGCCTGCGATGCTCGACAGGCTCTGCTCCGCTTCACAGCGGCTGGCCTGGCTCTTCAACCCCCAGACTCCAAATCTCACCCCTGGACTCCCACCCTGTGGTCCCTGAGAGCCTGGCTCCTGGATGCCTTCCACCCCTAGTGCCTATGGGTAAGCCTGCCCTGGCTGTGTACTTTTTGAAGAGCTTTATTTATTTATGACTGTTATGCTTGTGATTATGTAAATCTTTTCAGGGCTTTAACTATGGAAAGACAGAATGCAAATAAAATGATGATGACGACAATGCAGATTTGATTAAGTATTTTCCCACCATGAAGCTGATGAGCCCCAGTAGTAATGGTAAAGGGATCCCTGACCATTAGGTCCAGTCGTGGCCGACTCTGGGGTTGCAGCGCTCATCTTGCTTTATTGGCTGAGGGAGCCGGTGTACAGCTTCCAGGTCATGTGGCCAGCATGAGTAAGCCGCTTCTGGCAAACCAGAGCAGCGCACGGAAATGCCGTTTACCTTCCCGCCAGAGCGGTACCTATTTATCTACTTGCACTGGTGTGCTTTCGAACTGCTAGGTGGGCAGGAGCAGGGACCGAGCAACAGGAGCTCACCCCATCGTGGTGATTCGCACCGCCAACCTTCTGATCAGAAAGTCCTAGGCTCTGTGGTTTAACCCACAGTGCCACCTGTGTAGTACTTCTGTTCAAAAATGAATGTAGATGTTCCTCCAATCTAGATACAGCACAAGGTGAGAACTAAAAGCTGTACCTACCTTAGAAGGTATGCATCCAACATTTAGACAGGTCCCTCCTAGTGTTGCGTTCTTCTCCACACAGACAGTCTAAGAATTAAAAGGAAAAGGAATTTTCATAAAACAGTCTCCCCGCCACAGATCAAATAGGCCACAATGGGTTCCTGCACTTTTATTTTCAAACAATTCATTCTTTTTTCTTTATTTTTTAGAACACTCCTATAAGAATTTTTTCTAATGGGAAAACTTTCATTTTGTTAGACAGCTCCCGTCATTCTTAACCAATGGCTATTCTGACCAGGGATGATCAGAGTTGGATTGCAACAACATCTAGAGACTCGTAAGTTCTCCATCACTGCTAGAGAGAAACAGAGCATCACAGATCTTCTGAAGAAATGTCTGATATAACCTTATCTGCTTCGAAGACACCATATTGTCTACTACATAATAAAAGCCACATCTCTATATGAGAGACACACTGCTGAAGAGTTTATTCTTAAAGCTTTTATTTCAAAATGAGCCTGCTATAATGTGTGTTCTCTATTTATTAGATGTATCTGGCATATTTAGCCTCCTAACTGTGCCAAGTGAAGTCTGCACATTACCTTTCCAATGTGATACAGCTTTTGTTCAACAAACAACTCTTTCCCCCAGGTTTGTATAGCAGGTTCTTTAGAGTGCAGTCAATTCAGAAGAACACAAGGGATCCTGCTGGATTAGGCAAATGTCCCATCTAGTTGAGCTTTCTCACAGTGGCCAACCAGATGCTGATGGGAAACCCGTACTCTCCCCCTTCCAGTTTCCAGTAACTGGTATTCAAAAGCATACTGCTTCTAACAGGTAGAGCATAGCCATCATGTTTATTCGCCACTGATAGTCTTGCCCTCAATGAAATTGCCTAATCCAGGCATAAGCAAACTCGGCCCTCCAGATGTTTTGGGACTACAACTCCCATCATCCCTAGCTAACAGGACCAGTGGTCAGGGATGATGGGAGTTGTAATCCCAAAACATCTGGAGGACCAAGTTTGCCTATGCCTGGAATCCTCTTTTAAAGCCATCCAATTTGCATCTTCAAGATACAGACGGCCAAGCTACAAATGGTCATCTTCTTTTTGACATAATTGCAAGAACCACAACTGCAAGATTATCTGCGCCACGGCTACATTATGTGATTCTTCTCACCCTGTTTCCTTACCTTAAAGCCAAGTTGAGCAGCTTTGATTGCTGCAACATACCCTCCAGGGCCAGATCCAATGACAGTAACATCGGCATCAACTGACAGAAAAAGATGTCAGATGTTTATAAGATGTGGAAGATGTAAGAAAATATTTTACATTTAAAAATTTTCCAGTGAAATATTTCACAGACAGAAAAAGATCACATAGGGTTGTGTGATCCATTGAAGCAGATCCACTGAAATCAACAGGCATGACTAAGTCCATTTTTTTCAGTGGGTCTGCCCAGAGTATCTTTCTTGGATACAATCCCTCTACCTATTCTTTAAAATGAGAAAAAGAAAGCAATGCAATTCTTTCCATTTAAAAAGAAGAAAGTTTCTGAACATGTCATCTACCAGTGCTGCATTAATTTTGATTGGAATGCAATCAAAGTACATTTGCATGTGTTCCAGTGCAATTAATTGCACATACTTAAGAGATGTATGAGGACATTTACATTATTACATATTTATTAAAATGATATATATACTGACTTAAAACCAGAAGTTACCAAGACAGTGTACAACATAATAATGCAAGATAGTCCACTAAAAGATATTTCAGTAAAAAAAAAGTATACAGGAACAATAACAACTGATACAACAATCCAAGTAAGCAATGTAACCGATCAGTCTTCCATGGCTACAGAATTGTTATTTATCATCATTTTTTTATTATAGCTAATATCACAAAAATACATTGGTAAGCTTGAGGTATTGTAACACAATGTTTGTGATATTTCAACTGTATTTTCCTTTCAAATACATGGAAAAGGGGCCTGATCCTTTCCAGTCACTACTTCCATGTATCTTGAAGGGAATTTTCTTTTTTCTCTTCTCTTCTGGAATCTGCATTGCTACCACAAAAAATGTGGAGAAGCAATCTTCATGTGTTGGTCAGGCAATGATACAACTTTTCACAGTGTAGTAACATCTTAATAATCCTGAGGAACATCACATAGGCAGAAATGGTGAAACAATGACCCAAAATATTTAATTGTACAGTTTGATGTGACTTTTGAATGTAATGTTTAAAGTTACATAATATTTACCTTGGTCAGCATAGGTTCTTAAAGGCACTACAGAAATGCCTTGTAAGCCAGGCTGGATCCGGTTAAAATGGCTTCTCTGATTTGAAAAACAAGAAGAAATAAATTTATGTTCTCCAATAAGGAAAGTGTATGTATTAAAGAAACAAATTGTCACTCACAGGATTAACTAAACTCATTGAAATTCAATATTCATTTTAAAACCTTCACTTGTACTCCCACTTTAGTTCCTAAGGAGACATACTTTCTATGGGTCATTTTCTTCTTCAGATCCTCAATATCTGTATTTATCATTTGAAACAACCAGGGTGGGGTGGAAATTATCACAGTGTATTGGTAAAAACCCTGCCTCACTTGTGTGATTTCTGCGCACTGAGCAACACTTATGCATCATTAGCTGCTGGAGTTAGAAAAATAAATGTTGGGAAAGTTCCACGGAAATCTATTCTAATGAGCACCTATTCTGAACATTGCCTTTCACTGCTGATAGGAAGTGGCAAAGTCTATGTACAGATAAATCCACAAGTCAACACTTCTTTTTGACCTCTGACTTATTAGAAAATACAAAGACTGACAACTTTTGAACACCAAAGGTCTCTGTGGAGAATGCAAAAGGCCTCGCAGACCGCCTGGCATCTCTTATCATAAGGCGATACTCTCTAGCGCAGAACAGCGAACAATATATGTCCTTTACTTCAGAATACGACAGAAGAGCCCATTCTTTTTGAATTCTTCTCCTGGAAAAGTCAAAGGAATAAGCCTCTCTACAGGCTCAGACGCAGAAGCCATAAAAAGAAGCAAGTAATGCAAAGTAGAATTAAGTAGATCAAAGGATTGCCAAGTCAAAGGGGGCTTCTTGTTTTTTTAAAAAGAGATAGTACGAATAAATTTGCAGGAAGCTGCTGCAATCCCCCTTTACCAGCCCATGTTTCTTGCTTAGGTTTGCTGCAACCACATATAAAGATGCCAAACCCATTCACCACCCACCAGCACAGGCAGTATGACTTGGTGGTCAAAACAGTAGCAGAGTCCTCCTTGCCTCTCTCAAACTACCCTGATACCTTCTCCTCAGCTAAGGGGGAACTTAAAACCCACCCCAGCAGAGAGAGAAGTAGCAGCATATACTGTATTTTTCACTCCATAAGACGCACTTTTCTCCTCTTAAAAACTAAGGGGAAATGTCTGTGCGTCTTATGGAGCGAATGTGTGGTCCCTGGAGCTAAATTGCCAGAGTGCGGCACGCTCCTGAGCCGCTCTTTGGGGCTGGCGGGGGAAACCTGGGCTTCCCCCGACAGCGCTCCCTCTAGCTGTTCTAGCTTTTGCCTTAGCGGCGCGAAGCCTCCGCAGGGCAGCGGGGAGCCTTCATCCCGCTGCACTGTGGAGGCTTCGCACGGCTACCCCTGGCTTTTGCGGGAGGTGGGGGAAGGGACAGAGCATGCGGCTCTGTCCCTTCCCCCACCTCCCGCAAAAGTCCCCAAGAGCAGCTCTTGCAGGAGGTGGGGGGAAAGCCAGGAGACTTGCTTTCGCTGAAGCCAGGAGGGCAAGAGGGATCGGTGCGCACCGATCCCGCTTGCTCTCCTGGCTTCAGGGATAGCCCCGCAAAGCCTCCTTTGCATTGCTTTCTTGTTTCTTGTTTTCCTCCCCTAAAAACTAGGTGCGTCTTATGGTCTGGTGCATCTAATAAAGTGAAAAATACGGTATACTGCAGCTTACACTAGATTCAAGGTGCAACACACCTGCTGGGATAGCTCAGTCAGTACAGCATGAGACTCTTAAACCTTGGGGTCATGGGTTCGAGCCCCCCATTTGGCAAAATATTCCTTCATTGCTGGGGGTCGGACTAGATGACACTCATGGTCCAATTCCAACTCTGCAATTCTATGAAATGGCCACCACAGCACTAACAGCTATTGGGCGTTTGAAGTTTTGTGGCCTTATTTCCTCTGGCCTGCCCCAAAGCTCCACGTGCATAACAAGCCGGAGCGGACAGCTTCACCTCCTTGTTGAAATCCATCTGTCTCAGGAGGCAATGGAGTTGTGTGTCTTTGGGGGTGAAATCAAACCGGTGGGACAGTTGCAGCGTTTTGTTGCCACTCTGGAGCAGATGACAGCGTACAGTTGTTGTGCTGCTGCTGCAGCAGCAATAAAAACTTCATAGTGGTGAATAAAACTTCATATTGGTGCCCCAATAAAACAGCTAGCGCTGTTTGCAAAGCTAAGCAGGGTCCGGTATGGTTTCAAACTGGATATTTTTTTGGGGGGGGGGGGAGCTGCAAGTTGAGACTCCTACATTGCAGAGAATTGGATTTAGATGACTCTCCGGATCCCTTGCAACCCTACAATTCCATGATAAAGGAACACACAAAAATTATCTTACACCAAACAGTGTTTGGTCTGCGAGGGCTAAATTGGTAGAGCAAGAGATGCTCCAACTCAGGGCCGTGGGTTCGAGCCCCACGTTGGGCAATAGATTCCTGTAGTGCAGAGGGTTGGGCTAGATGCTATGCCCTTTTGTGGCTCTTGGTGTAGTGTTATTGGGTTGTTGTTTTTATTTTGATTATATCTGTTGGGGCTTTATATGTTGACCTTGTTCTGTGAACCGCCCTGACACCTTCGGGTAGAGGAGGGCGGTATATAAATTCACTGAATAAAATAAAATGTGTGTGGTACGGAAGCTGTTCTACCCAGGACAGGATGGGGTTGTGCAGAGTTGTTAAGACAGCAGAGAGCATTGTTGGCTGCCCACTCTCCACCTTAGAGCAGATTTATGCCACAAGGTGCCAGAGGAAGGCACTGGACACAGTAAAAGATCCATCGCATCCTGGTCACTGTCTCTTCGATCTCCTGCCATCGGGACAGAGATACAGGACGATGAAGACAAGAACGAGCCGTCTCAAGAACAGCTTCTTCTCCAGAGCGATCTCGGCCCTGAATGGGAAACCTGGACTTTGAAAGTCATCTAATCTTCCTTGCTGTATTATACTGTATAGTTTTAATTAGTGTTTTTATAGTTGTTCTGATTTTGTGTGGAGTGCCCTACCTGGGTGGATGGAGCAGACAAGTAATTTTCGTTGTCCCCGAGAGGGGGCAATGACAATAAAGATATTATTATTATTATTATTATTATTATTATTATTATTATTATTATTATCAAAATAAAAATAGATGACCCCCGTGGTCCCTTTCCAACTCTGCCATTCAGACCATACGGGCTGATCACCGCCTAGAGCAGTGTTTCCCAACCTTGGGCCTCCAGCTGTTTTTTGGACTACAAGTCCCATCATCCCTTGCCACTGGTCTTGCTAGTCAGGGATGATGGGAGTTGTAGTTCAAAAACAGCTGGAGGCCCAAGGTGTTGACCTTGTTTTGTGACACCTTCGGGTAGAGGGCGGCATATAAATTCACTGAATAAAATAAAATAAAAATAGATGACCCCCGTGGTCCCTTTCCAACTCTGCAATTCAGACCATGCGGGCTGATCACCGCCTAGAGCACGGCTCTTTCTTCGGCCTCAGGGCGCCCCACGTCGCAGCACTACGACCCCTGCCCCATCGACCTCGGGGGCGGCTGCAGCCACGACGGGACTCCCAAGGGGGGAGCACAGCGGCCTCCTGGGCGGGCGGGCGGGCGGCCGATTCTCCCTCACAGCCGCGACCTGGAGCGGCTCCCCGCCCGCGGAGCTTCCCCTGTTGAACAGCTGCCTGCCAGAGGCGCCAAGACCCGACCGGGCCCAAGGTCGGAGCGCGGCCTCGCCGGGGCGTCGCCTCAGCTCCCGCCCGCCCTGAGGCAGCGGTGAGGCCCGCCGCTCCTCGACTCCGCGCCCGCCCGCCCGCTACCTGGGCGAGAGCGCAGTAGACGCGGCTCCAGCTCTGCATGTCGACCTCGTTCGGGCAGCGTCGCTGCCGCCTCAGCACCTTCAAGCTTCGCCCTTCTCCGCCCGGCGCTCTCCGAGGCGGCTGAGGCGACGAGTCGCGCAGGCGCGCGGAGGGGAAGCGAAGCAGGCCTCCGCGCGAATGCCAGGTCTAGAAAAAGGGCACGCTGAGCGTGCTCCCCTCCCCCCCCAGCGGAGGAAATCTCCTAGCGCAGCAGAAGCCCGCGCAGGCGCAGGAGGGGGACGTGAAGCCTCGCGCAGACTGCAAGTCCCGGAAAAGGGCACGCAGCGTACCCAACCCACCCACCCCCTGGCGGAGGAGGTCTCATGACGCAGGCGCGCGGCGGAGAAGCGAAGCAGGCCTCCGCGCGAATGCCAGGTCTCGGGAAAGGGCACGCCGAACGTGCCAGGACGTACAGCAGAAGCTCGCGCAGGCGCAGAAGGGGGAAGTGAAGCCTCGCGCAGACGGCAGGTCCCGGAAAAGGGCACGCAGCGTACCCAACCCACCCACCCCCTGGCGGCGGAGGTCTCTTGGCGCAGGCGCACGGCGGAGAAGCGAAGCCGGCCTCTCACCGAACGCCAGGTCCCGGGAAAGGGCGCCTGGGATGCTGAGTGGGGCTTGCGCCTCCGAGGGGGAAGCTTGGCTTTGCGAGCGAGACGAATGAAACTCCCGCCTCGCCCTTTTCTGTTGCTTAGCGGTGGAGGGAGAGAAGGGGGTGCGGCGCCTTTGCCCCTAGAACTGTGGCATTGGAGAGGAACCCAGAAAGAAAACAAAAGCGAATCGAGGTTGACACGTGTATTAGTCACTTGTGGAAGGAGTCGAGGCATGCTTGCGCCCAGCAGCAGGAAACAAGCTAGGGTCCCTGGGCAAGTTACTAATTAAAATCTGCTGCAACCCTTTCTTCAGGAAGAAAGTTTTACTGCACGTACTGCATAGCTGTCAACTTCCCCTTTTTTAAGGGACATTCCCTTATTCCGAATAGGATTCCTCGCAAGAAAAGGGAAAAGTTGACAGCTATGGTACTGTGCGAGTAATAACTTCCTAGTAAACACGGCTTCCAATGATTAACTGACCACTTAAGGTACTAGGGAAAACACACCAAACACTGTACTCCCAATTCACAGTCCAATACCTGAATAAATAGAAATATTTTAGCCTGGCAGCTTAAAGCAAACGATGGTATCGGGCATACTGGAAAGCCACCTCTGAGATGGCCCATTGTCATGTTGCTACCCTCTGCACCGCCCTTAGAGAAGGCTCACTGAGAAGGACCTCTGATAACAAACAGAGGCTGGATCTACATTGATCTGCTAAACTTTTTTTAAAAAAAGTTATATAAAGTTTAAAAAGAGTTTCCCATTGTCGCTGGCTCGTTGCAGAGCTGTCTGATGTCACCTTTTAATAACACATTTATAACGTTTTAAATGACAAGTGTGGATTAGTCCACAGTGTCCAAGTAGGTTCGTACGAAGAAAGGCAGCCCTTGTGGGATTGAGGTCCTGAACATAAAGCTTTATAGGTTAAAATTAACACATCAAACTGAGAGCAGAAACTAAAGGATAAGCAGTCCTCATCATAGCGTATTACCAACCACACACGTCAAAACTCCAAATGAACCACTCTGTTTAAAAAGCAGGGGGTTAAAATTATCATGAATACAACAAATGTAATTTTGTAAGGGACCTGAAAATATCTGCCTTTTCATACATGGAACTCTCCTCAAAGAGCGAAATAGATTTTCCAGTACTCATCTTTTAGTTATCTCAACATGACAGTGTCTTCCATAAGGTGGCAGCATATGCCAATTTCCAATATTGTTACTATTCCCTTGCTCTCCTTTTAATAGCCAGAGACAAATTAGAATGCTGTGATTTAGTAGTCGGCAGGATATCAGGAAAAATACATGGGGATGGCAACCCTATTGATTCCAGTAGTTTGTGAAGACACTTTATTAATGAAGAAGAATTAACCCTGACTCAGTTCTGGCATAAAGCTTTATAGGTTAAAACCAGTACAGTGGTACCTCGGGTTACATACACTTCAGGTTACATACGCTTCAGGTTATAGGCTCCGCTAACCCAGAAATAGTACCTCGGGTTAAGAACTTTGCTTCAGGATAAGAACAGAAATTGTGCTCTGGTGGCGTGGCGGCAGCAGGAGGCCCCATTAGCTAAAATGGTGCTTCAGGTTAAGAACAGTTTCAGGTTAAGAACGGACCTCCGGAACGAATAAAGTACTTAACCTGAGGTACCACTATACTTCAAATTGAACCCAGAAATGAATTGGTAGACAGTACAGTTATGCAAGAATCAATGCTATGTATTCAGATCACCTCACCCCAGTCAGCAATTTTGCCACTCAATTCTACACTACCAACCTTGAATAGGATATGGTATAACTCAACACCAAAACCCAGTGTACCATCCGAGAGAGAGACTGCAAGTCTCCATGAGACTATAGGACTATGGCGACAGGAAACTAGAGAGAAAAGGCTCTATACACAGAACAGCCTGGCTTCACGATGTACGTGGCACGAGTGCACATTGCTAACACTTCTCTGTTTAGAACCCTAATAAGTCCTTTGCCTTGAGACCCCAGAGACAAACTAAACAGTTATTTGTGCCCACTGTCAGGTCTATTCCTTGGTAGCTCCCAAATAGGACTGGCTCCTCGCTTGACTGGCAGTGATGCAGCACTTCAGATATCCGGTGACACAGAGGTGGACTGTTCCATAGACCAGTGTTTCCCAACCTTGGGTCTCCAGCTGTTTTTGGACTACAACTCCCATCATCCCTAGCTAGCAAGACCAGTGGTCAGGGATGATGGGAATTGTAGTTCAAAAACAGCTGGAGGCCCAAGGTTGGGAAACACTGCCCTAGACAACCCACTTGGTCCTTGCCCAGAATCCAAATCTTCACTGCTCAAGCTGCCAGGGCCTTTCCCAGGATCAGGCTCCTCTCACAATTCCTGATCCCTGCACCCCAGCATGCTAGGACCTTCCCCTGGGTTGGACTCCAACTCCCCAAGCTCCTCCATTCCTTGTCTTCTGACCACATCTCTATGGGGCTCTGTACAGATTTCAAACATGCCTCTCAGAATGCCTCTCTTCTGTGCTACTGGAATGCACACAAGGAAGATGGAAATGCAGTTTTAAAGGCCGTTGTAATAGGTGTCTTAATTCTATCAGATGACCAGGCATGAAAGTTGATTTTTCAACTGCATCGCAAACTCCCTCTGTCACTACATGCATTCTAACTGAAGCGCATTTTGAGCTGTGTATAGTTAGGGATGACTCCCCCCCCCCCACGTTTTCCCCTTTCCTTCCTGCAGAGAAGTGTGGAGGAAACTCATATTCAGCTTCGCCATGGCAGATTACTTGACCTTTCTTCTTCTCTGCTGGCTATTAAAACCGACTCAGCTGTCAGAACTTCATTCATCTCCTTTCCCATTCTGCTACTGGTATTCCAAGGAGGTGGGTCGGTTGTGGGTTGGGGTTTTTCTTCAAAACAGCATGTGGGTCAGTTGTGGGTTGGGGTTTCCTTCAAAGCAGCATGTACAAGTATGTCTGGCAATTGTGCATCAGTGCAAGTATAAATAGCAATACTAGAAAGGCACTGCTGAGGCTGATAATGTTTTCCAATCTCCTTGTGAGTAATATGGGCCAACATCCAGTTGGGTAGGTGGGGGAGGACTTTTTATTTAAATTGGGAGGGGGGGACCCCACGTTAGCTGGAGGAGAGCATGGTGACATTTAAAGTGGTCAAAGCGTCATGGTAAACTCTGAATGCTAGTAATCCAGATTCCCAAGCGATCGCTGAAATGTTTTCAAATGCACATGTGATTTTTGGATCAAGCATCCTCTTACATCATCATCAAACCTTTTATTGGCATCACATACGAACATCCAAAACAAATCAATACAGAATTACCACTTCCCCAGTGGCACAAAACATTTGCTAAAAGAAAGGAGGCAGAGCAGTCTATTGTCACATCTCTAGGTCTCCAGGGAGATCAGACATATGCAGTGTATTTCGACGACAAAAAACCAAATAGAGATATTTAGCCACTAACTTGGTGAGCTCCTGATCATTCTCCAGTAATAGAAAATGTATGACCTCTAAATCTGGTTTCCATTTGGGGATACAGAGTTGTTGATCTAGAAACTGCTGGCGGAGATCAGCCTATAGTTTACAATTAAGAACCATATGTGTAAGGGTTTCCACCAGAGGGTCTTCACGTGGGCAAATTCTTTCTCCTTCCACCCTGCCTGAGAACCTTCCCCAAAGGAGGTTGGATGGATTTGAATTAAACATGGCCAACGAAAATGCCCTTCTTTCTTGAGGGTTAAGCAGAAATTCAAGGTAATTGTGGTTAGTTTCATGTGCCCAAGAAAGTTGAAAATAAAGAGGGGAACATGTTTTCTCTGCTGCTACTGTTAGTTCTTGGCGTTCAATATCCCACAACCTAGTTTCTATTATAGCCTTGGCAGGTGGTAGGGACATCGCTTGCAAAAGTTCCACTGACAGTTGCTGTACCTTCTTGTTAAACTGTTGTAGCCCTGGGGAAAGAAAGGGGTCTGACAAGACTTTGCTGAGGAGAGGATTTTTATCTGATGTAAGGCAGATGTTTAACCAACATAGAAGAAATCTCACCCAGGCAACAGTCTCTACCTTGTGTTGACCTCCCTCTAGACACAAGGCTACACAGCATGGGACAGTAAAAATCTTGAAGAGGAAAACTGGCTGCACACGTTCAACCAACTGGGTAAACCCTGGCAGCCAGACTGGAATACCATAGAGCAATTGAGCTATAATTTTGGCGCTGAAGACCTTGAGGGCAGAGGGGATATGCAAATTACCTCTTGTTATGAAAAAACACATTATGGCCTGCATAGACATCTTACTGGCATTCACCGCCGTCGCACAGTGTGTGAACCAGAGAAGCCTATGATGGAATGTAATTCCCAGATAGTTGAATTTGAATTTCCCACCAAATACCCAGCTATAGCTCTTGCGTGAATTCCCAAAAACCATTATTTTGCTTTTGTCAAAGTTCATGCACAATTTCATTCTGGACAGATAGTCAATACAGGAGTTTAACAATAGCTTTAAACCAATTCTTGTCCGTGAAAGCAAAATCATATCATCTGCGTATAGAAGGATGAGAATGCTTGATGCGTTGAGTTTTGGGCCAGTGCTGAGTCAGACTTTATGATGCCGAATCACTGCTGTTGAGTCATAAACATACCTTTCATAGAACAGTGCATACAGGATTTTAGTGTAACAACAGTGGGAACGGTATGGATATAAATGACTTTTCAACTCTGCTGCTCCTAAATTAGATTTTAAGAGCTAGCTCTCCTGGTATAATTCCACTTCCATCCTTCTGCGTAGCCTCAGGTTTATAATTCATTCCACCACAGATACACACCCATCCTTGAGTGGTTTGTGTAGGCCAAATTGGCATGTAAGAGTAGAGGCTGAGTTGACCTGTGCAAACATTTTCATGCGCTGATGAAATGTTTGTGCAATTGCTTCAGCCACTTTACAGATTCACCTACATTTGCCAACCCCACTATTCAACCCACCTTTGGGCACCCTTCGTTGGCGAAGACTCAAACGACCTACATGAGAGCCAGTGTGCTGTAGTGGTTAAGAGTGGTAGACTCGTAATCTGGTGAACCGGGTTCGCTTTCCCACTCCTCCACATGCAGCTGCTGGGTGACCTTGGGCTAGTCACACTTCTTTGAAGTCTCTCAGCCCCACTCACCTTACAGAGTGTTTATTGTGGGGGCGGAAGGGAAAGGAGAATGTTAGCAGCTTTGAGACTCCTTCGGGTAGTGATAAAGTGGGATATCAAATCCAAACTCTTCTTCTTCTTCTTCTACATGTAATTATAGCCCACAGCCCCTTTAGAGGACAAACATTCAGGGCCGTCTTAAGCATATCCAGTGCCGTGGTGCAAAGATCCCTCTGGCACCCCCCTTTCCCACAGTTGTTGACCTTTTTTTAGGGCTGGAGGAAGCGGGCAGCAGCTGGAAGAGGCAGAGACTGTATGCAGCACCTCCCAGCTCAGCTGGTCGCTTTGTGCCACGGTGGCCATGGTAGGCAACACACCGAGCAAGGCGCCCCACAGAATTCGGCGCCTGCAGGCTAAAAGGGGAAAAACTGAGCCGAGACTTGGCAGGAGCGACGCATACACCCTTGCTCATTCAGCGCACTCGTTCGGTGTTCCCTGGACTCTTGCTTGGTGCCCTCCAGAACCTGGCGCCCCGGTGCCCCACGCCACTAGCCTTTACGGGTAAGACGGGCCTGCAAACATCCATTTCAGGGGCAGAAAGCATTCAGGGGAGCATATAACTTAATACAACTGTGGCTTCCTTGCTCCAAATCGCATCCTCCCCTCAGCAGCTTTCTCCTCCTCTTGTGGGATTTTAAAATTATGTTTTCCCACGCTCAAAAGCCAGGAGGGGAAACCGTTTGCAGGGTAATTAGGGAAACAGGGACAGGAAAGGAAGGCTTAAACACCATCATGTGCCGCCACCGGCTGCCTCTTTCTGATCTCTCTCAACGTAAGTGGTTTGAACAATCTAAATACTCTGTTGTGGAAACCATGTCATAAGTAGTTTGGGCCGTGCTAAAGCAATCATATAAGGGATTCCTTACATAATTAATGTCATGGACTGGCTGGATTCAGACGAATGGTGGGAGGAACCAGCTGGGGAAGCACCCAGGGAAGAAGAAGGCTCAGGGGCTCAGGGAAGAAGAAGAGCCCTGGGAGTGGGACAACAATGAGAGGTCAGAGTGAGAAGACTGGGAAGAGGAGGTGTTGGAAGCTGAAGAGGTAACAGGGCTTAAGTGAGCTGGGAGAGTGTGTGGCAGACAGAAGTTCAGAATCAGAGGCAGAAGCTGAAGCAAGGAGGGTGGGAGGAGAAAGACCAAGAGGCAGAGATGAGTCAGGCTGGTGAAGATTCACAGGTGTCTCCCCTTCCTGCTGAGACAAGCTCCTTTGTCTCCCAGAACCAGAAGAGGCATGAAAAGGATGGAGGAGAGATTAGCTGTGTGCAGATGCAGTCTCCGATTGCTTGGGGGAAAACCCCTGCAGACGAGGAGACTTAGGCAGCTGTGGGAAGGCAGGGACCTTCAGTCTCAGCAACTGCTTTTTGAGGGCAAGGCCCACCAGAGATGAGTTGCTCTGCTCACTCAGCCTGATGCTTCTGTGTCGATTCCAACTTGCATGGTGTGATGCACTGCTGGCTCACTTCTGACACTCACTTCTGATATATTTAACCCACATTGTGATCAAGCCCACTTAGACAAAGACTGGGCAAGACCCACTGGCCGCCACTAAATGGTCAATATTTTATGGGAGGAATTCAAGCACATGCTGGGAAGCTGGGTTTACGCAACTGAACTGGATTAAAGCGCTCTGTTGCCCTAGTGGAACAAATCCATATTTAATTTTATTTCATTTTTTAAAAATTGATTTTTTTGCGGGTAGGAAAGTGACACAGAAATACACTGCAAAGTACAGTGGTACCTTGGGTTACATATGCTTCAGGTTACATACGCTTCAGGTTACAGACTCTGCTCACCCAGAAACAGTGCTTCAGGTTAAGAACTTTGCTTCAGGATGAGAACAGAAATCGTGCTCTGGCAGCGCGGTGGCAGCAGGAGGCCCCATTAGCTAAAGTGGTGCTTCAGGTTAAGAACAGTTTCAGGTTAAGTACGGACCTCCGGGACGAATTAAGTACTTAACCTGAGGTACCACTGTATGGACAGAGCAAACGATTAACAGGAAGATGAATGAACACCCCAGGATGGATGCTCGTTGTCATCAGACAAATCCGAACAAATGCTCAAGAAGGCCTGGGCATGGTCTAACCTGTTGTTTTTTGTCTATGGAGTTTTCTTGGCAGGGATACTGGCGTGACTTGCCAGTTCCTGCTCTGAGTGGGTCACGTTTAGTCAAAACTCTCCACTATGACCTGTCTGTCTTGGGTGGCCCTGCACAAAAGACCCTGATGTTGGGAAAGATGGAGGACACAAGGAGAAGGGGATGACAGAGGACAAGATGGTTGGACAGCGTTCTTGAAGCTAACATGAGTTTGACCAAACTGCGGGAGGCAGTGGAAGACAGGAGTGCCTGGCATGCTCTGGTCCATGGGGTCACGAAGAGCTGGACACAACTAAACGACTAAACAACAACATGGTCTAACCTCTGTATAAGGTTTGTGCAAATGAAGCAGGAAGAATGCTTAATAAACAAGTCATCTGAAGGAGCCCAGAGAATAATGCTACTAAGGTTAACACATCCTGTCTAGGATAGTCCACAGTGAGGGTACAACTGAATTCCTACGCGGTGTCGTCTGCCTTTCCTTTCCTGTTTCTTCTCCCTTTGAACCTGAGCTGATCTTGAAGTGAAAGGCAAGGCATTGTGCAGGAATCCACTGGAATGTAGCCATCGAGGGACATTCCTTTCACCCAAACAATAAGCGGGAAGGGTCACAAACATAATAGCTGCTGTTAACCTTGCAAGCCGTGCTACAGTAACACGCTTGCAAGGTTTACCAGGGAACCGATGTTAATGATTATCTCTCGGCAGGCAGGATCGCGGCCACTCTGTACTTAAGTTGCACCACGGTGCCTACCTTCAACCAGCTTTCCGCAGCCACCAAGAGCATCATTACGTGACATATTAATGGCGGCGTGGGATGGGAGAGGAATGGAAAGTTTTGGGGCAGCCTGACTTGATCTTTGCAAGTGGGACGCACAGGCCTTCTTAGGATGAGACATTTGCGTGGGAGGAACCAGCGGGCTGGAAAAGGCAGGTGGGAATTCAGGATCCAAACAGAAGCCACATTCTCCATGTACGCATAATGCAATAGAGGGTCTTCTCCTGTAAACAACTTCTGTTATTAGAGTATATTATATTAAATCTGGCTCCCTGCTTACCCAATCAGTAAGAAGATCCAGGAACAGCTGCCACAGGGTCCGTTGACTTGGAAAGAAAGACTCCGGGAAACTTAGGGTGTAATATGGGTTTATTTACAACTACAGCCATTGAACATGGAGGAGCAGGCAAATATTGAAATCCAGCAGCAATCCACTTCTTCTCCCTCCCTGGCAAAAAAGAACCGCCCCCCCAGCTGCAATCCAAGGCCCAACTTGTTTTTCTCTACATGCACCTGCATAGGCCAGGTGTATGTGCCCAGGAAAGAGCAGCTGTCACAAGTCACTGAAGAAACACCTTCAAACTCAGGGGTAGATTTGTTTTTTCCACCCAGCTTATGGGCCACATTCCCTCGTGCAACCTTCTGGGAGCAACAGGAGCAGGTCCAGAGGATCAGAATGGCCAAGGCTAGAGGCCAAGAGGGAGTGGAGCAATGGAGGAGGTTCTTACATTTGCACAGTAGGGTCCATCAGAAGTTTCCACACAGAGAAACACATGACTTGGTTCTCCATCTAGGCAAGCAAGAGGCATTATCCCAGTTCCAGAAAACATCCCAGCCAAGCAAAAGCGGTTCAGGAGATGCAGAGCATGGCCAGTCAAGATATGGTGGCGCCAGGAAGAATCTTGAAGGTGGATCGAGAGGGTCACATTTAGTCATTTGGGTCCACTGAATCTGTTGAGAAAAGTCGGCATTACTTAAATCCCAATATAATACACCAGTACTGAATGGAGTGAGGGCGCAATTCATCTAACAGGATGTGTGCTTCATCTAACAGGATGTGTGCATGGTGATATTGTGCTTCTATTGGCCCATTTGTGGGTGGCATAGTACCATCAAGGTTGGCACAATATCTGATTAGTAGCCACTAATGGAGTTTCCAGGAATGCTGACAGCGTGTCTACTGTTCTCACACCATTTATATATTTTTCTACTTGTATGTTATTCTTCTATTTATTTTTATTTATTAAATTTGTATACTGCCCTCCATCTGAAGGTGGAAGGGTGTTAGGATGCTGTCAGTGGCTGGTCGCCCAGGAAAGTATACAGACAAGGAAAAGTTTCTTACTGTCCTTTTTTATTTCAGTATTTACAGAGAGAGGCTATAAAACCCAGCCTATTGGATAGTGGCGTTGTCTTGAGTGAATCTCCACCCCCCCCGTCTCTCCCACTTCCTCATTCGTCACTTCTATGGGTGCTGCTATATGCCCTCTGTCTTTGAGCTCTTTGCTCTCCTACTTTTGAGGCTCACTGGGTTCTGGGAGACGGAAGGTGTGGAATGCTTTATAATGACAATGTGTCAGCCAGCTGCCGCTCCGGTTCTGCCTCCTCCTCCTCCTCCTCCTCTCCTATTATTTTCCAACTTTCCCCCTTATCTGCCTCTGAGCTATAACCTCCCGCAAACCACTGATGTAAATCTATTCAGTGGTACCTCGGGTTAAGTACTTAATTCGTTCTGGAGGTCCGTTCTTAACCTGAAACAGTTCTTAACCTGAAGCACCACTTTAGCTAATGGGGCCTCCTGCTGCTGCTGTGCCACCGGAGCACGATTTCTGTTGCGTGGCGATTCCCGCCTCCCCTCAATTGGAATAAATAAAGACACAGGACACCATTGATTAAGGTTAACGGGCAAAAAATTGGCCACAACTTTATTGGTTGCAGGTAAGAGCGGTATTGGCTTAGGCATTGGTCCTATCAGACTATCCGGCTTCAGCCTGTTAGCATGAAAACCGGAAAGGGTTAACACCAGCAGGGGGGGCCCTGGGATGCATATCACTAGGAACTCCCCCAGGGGCCACTGCTCGGGGGTGTGCTTTAAGCCCTGGCCTCCATAGGTTTCAGACGAGGCAACGCCCCCTGGAATCCTTTACTGGATTACCCTTAAATATTTGGGGGAGGTGATGGCGCTCCTCCCCCCCCCCAACACATTTACATAATGATACCCCTACCAGTGCCTAACTGCCATAACCAAAAGATGTTGTGACGATTTGCTACGAGGTAGGCGAAAAACCAAATGGCCAGTGCCAATTCGCCAAGTGGAACAAAATCCCACCAGGCCCCTTAACGGCGACCAAACGAAGTCCATAGCAATGTCAGAAGGAAAACCTAAAGGGTGGGTGGGTGGGAAAACAAATCTGCAGCACGGGCGAAAAGGGGAGATCCCGGGGCTGCGCCAGCCTTAAATAACCCAGGCCACGCCCCCGGAGCCAGCTGATTGGCTGGCTCCGGGGCTGACACGTCCCAAGGATTCCCTGGTCGTCTTCCTCTTCCTCGTCCCTGGAAGGGTCAGGATGGGGAGGCCATTTCCACCACTCCTCCTCTGCCCAGTCACTGACATCGGGCAACTTACAACATAAAAATGAGAACACAAAATAGATGATAAAACAAAAGCAAGCCAATAACCCCCGTCCCACAAACACATCTGAAAGGACGTAGAATGGCCAGGTGATAGAGAAATGTTTTCATCTGGTGCCTGAAGAGATGTAATGAAGGCGCCAGGCAAGCTTCCCTTGGGAGAGCATTCCAGAAATGGGGAGCACCACATTGTGTTGCCACCCTCCCGACTTTTGTGGAGGAGGCACACAAAGAAGGGCCTCAGATGATGATCTCAGGGTCCAGATCGGTTAATGTGGGGAGTGTTCCAGTTTTGGATTTAGAGCAGTGCCAGAGGGTACAGAATGCTGGGTGCCATGGGGCAATCATCACCATCATCTAAAAACCTTTCTTTATATGGGTACCTAGGAAGAAGATCCACAAAAAAGGTAACTATATCAAAATGAATTGGCTGTCCTGCTGGTATATCTTTGGGTCAAGCCTAATGTGAGTGTGGGTTATTTCTTACTCCATTTATTCACACACCCCAGTCAGGGACCATCCTTATTACGTCTCCTGCTGCAAAGGAAAGCCAATCACCTTGAGATCATTCCATGAAAAGTGCTAAAGAAAATGTTGTGACCATTCTTAAGGCTCTAGAAAAATGCCATTTATTGTGAATCATCAACTGTGGCCTATTGGCACATAAATTTAAATAATGCCTTAAATTTACCTAGGTAAATGCTGGATTTGCTAAGGAAACCAGGCTTGCTGATTTCCAACATTTAATAGTTGCAAGGAGTACAATGGTCTTCTAACACACCTTGTTACAGAGAAACCACATTTCCCCAGCAAAAAAACCAACATTTTCACCCAAACTCCAATAGTTTGTCACAGAGGGGGGGGGGTAAACAGCTTTACAATTTTATATACTTACTAATCTTTTACCCCATTTTCTTAGCCTAAAGGAACCTGTCAGGGAACTGCCATCTTCTGGGAAATCAGCGTAGCACCAGTGGAGAAGGGGGGCAGATGGGGGAATCGGTGAGGTGGCTCCATGACTCCTCGCCGGAGACCAGCGGGGAGAGCACGGGTCCTCCACTGCCCACACCATCCCTGCGCAGAAGGCTTCCGTGCAGGGAGAGTAGGAGGAGACTAGGCGTCAAAGAGCTTCTTTGCTGGAAGAAGTTCAAGAAACGCCCACTGACGGATTCTGCCAGCGATTGAGACAGCCACGGGTGAGTGGCTGTCCAGACAGAAAGGGTTCACTCAGGCAACCCAGCCAGGTGTGTGGCGCCGATTTACGCACGAGCAACCCCTAGAACCATTACAGAACCCTTTCTCTTTTGCACTTTATAGGTGGGAGTGTCACTCACCTGATCTCTGATCACCTGCATCACTGCCCCATACTGGGATGAAGGGAAGGCCAGTTGGTTGGCACAGTGCAAACGCACTGGTGGGCATGTCAGATTTACCTCACCCCTTCCTTTCTCCATCCTGGTATGCAGCAACAACACAAGTGACCAGAAGTCAGCTGAACGCTGCTGTCCCATCTTGCCGTCTCTGCTATGTGATTGTCATGGGCATCTATTGGCTAGTGCCTATGAGGAGAAGCACACTTGCTCTGCACAAAGAACTCACCTTTATTGCAATTTTTGTCCCATTATAATGCAACTGTATTCCACACAGCTCCACGCAGTTCTGGTAACTGAGAGGGGAAACAAATTCCCCCCAAAAGTATTGTACTCAGTGCTGGAAAATGTGATTATCCTACAACCTTGGGAGAAAGATACTTAGATATCTCCTGACAAAAAGGAAACAACTGATTACTACGCAGAACGCAGCTGGTAAATAGACAGGGAAGGGAGGGAAGGAGTTGGCAGATTATCTTGGAAAGTATTGCTCAGTGTATCAAAGTATATCAGTATTAAAAGTTTATTAACTTTCGTCTAGCTAATAAAAAGATTGCTCGGCTATGTACTGTCAGATACTACGCAATCTTCAATAATGTTCCTTCCACTTAGAACTGGCTTGTTTCCAAGGATCTATGCAGTCAGTAGTATTACAGGCCCAGGGGAGTTTGGCCTTGCGTTTCTTGAATGGCAGTACGCTGCAATGCCACACACAGCAACTCTCACCTTTTCAGAGGCAGATTGTGGGCTCTTTCCTTCCCCGGAAGCTGAAACAACATTTACTCAGATCTAGGGATAGACAAATCTAGCCATTTCGGTTCTTCGAGCTTCTGCTTTTCCCAATTTTAAATCCACTTCTTCATATTTCTGCAACAATTTGCTATTTTTTTTAATATATTTTTTTAAAAAAGAAATGTCATGAAAATTAATCAGTATTTTTGTGCAAATTTCTCATGATGAAACTTTTTTTATTCAGTTTTAACTTGATTTCGCACATTTCTGGAAGCAGTTTCCCCCATACCTCATGCATTTCTGCAGATTACTTTCACCCATATATGCATTTATCGTCACACTTCACAGCAACAGATACATTTTTGTTAACATTATTGGCTGGAAAACTGTGTTACAACAATTTGGAGAAGTGCACATTTCGTAAAGGTGGCTGTGCTTTGGTTTGCACAGTGTTCCAAAAAGTATGAATTTGGGAAGTTTCACCTTTGAACAGAATTTCTTCTCTACCCCTACCTTTCCCTTCAAAATTATAAGAAGGCTTTTAAATATACTTGGAGTCGAGAGTGGATTTCATGCTCTTTATTCAGCTCATAGTGGTGAGGAGGAATGTAAGTTCCCCCACAATATCTGCTTTATATACATTATTTACATAATGGGCTGCACGTGATTGGCTAATTCCAGGATTCTCCTGTAGGCCAATCAGGTTGTGGATTCACTTCCACCTGGAGATGGATTGGGTGGCTCCTGCGGACCAATCAGACTGCTGCATTGTTCTAGGACCAATCAGACTGCTGCATTTTGGATCCTATTCAACTCAGTACATAACAGGCTTTATATGCCAGCTTCACTGTAGCCTTCATTTGGTGCAGGAATTTTACTTTCAGGATAAACAGGACTCAATTTTTGCCCCTACACAGACACACACACCGGTTTTAATTGTTCTCCAAGACATGGAGGGGAGGAAAAAGAAAAACCGGGCCATTTCAGGATCGAATCAGAAACTGGGACAGCTTCTGTAATTCCGGGACTGTCCCTGGAAAATCAGGACACCTGGAGGGTATGGAGTCACAAATAAGGGCCAAACTACAGTTAACATTCCCTTTGCATTTAAGGTAGGGTTGCCATATTTCAAAAGTGAATATCCGGATTTCACCTATTTCCGCCTGGACACTGTTTCCAATGGCCAAATTCTGGACCTATGGCAACCCTGATAAGGGCAGGGTTTTTTTTTAAAGTGCAAAGCTGTGAGGGATGGAGCAACTGATAACTGATGAGATCAGATAAGGAGCTAATTCATGCTTTGGAGTTGCCAGTGGTGTATTTCCTCCCAATGCAAACCACCTTCCAAACAGGGGGATTTGCCAGTCCTCCCCACATATATATCTGATGCAATTTGCACTTTCTTTGTAAAAAAAAATGCATTATCATACATAGTTTATAGGACAGCGTGACAACAGTTGACTAGTACTTTTACGAAGTATTTCACCTAAATCACACACAGGGTCACATGCAGCAGCCAAGCTTGACAACATGGGTTCTGTCTTAGTCTGCGTTTTTACAAGACTTTAACAGGGCATAAACTTCAGATTGCACATGTGTAGCCAGGCCCGTGCAGAGCTTGTCTGAGGTCCGGGGCAAAAGTCTGGTTAGAATAATCTTGAACAAAAACGTCCTCCTCCCCTGGCCAGCTTAGCTCTCCTAGGCTCGGGGCAAGTGTCCTTGGGTGGCCCTGCTGCTCTCTGCACGGGCCTGGTGTAGCAATTGAAATTTAAACCCAGAGCATTTTGGGGCAGGATTCAACCACATACCAGCAAATGGAGGTTGCACGATGGAAGTTGATTTGGAGGTCCAACTGATGTGATGACCATGTGTCAAATTTTACACTGAAGAATTTGAAAGAAGAAGAGTTTGGACTTGATATCCCACCTTTCACTCCTCTTAAGGAGTCTCAAAGCGGCTAACAATCTCCTATCCCCCACAACAAACACTCTGTGAGGTGAGTGAGGCTGAGAGACTTCAGAGAAGTGTGACTGGCCCAAGGTCACCCAGCAGCTGCATGTGGAGGAGTGGGGAAGTGAACCCCGTTCCCCAGATTACAAGTCCACCACTCTTAACCACTACACCACGCTGGCTCCAACAAAGAACCATAAAAGAGGAGAATAGGGTCCTTAACATTGCCTGCTTAGCACCTGAACAGCAGACTGAGTTGACACGTGGTCAGGGTTCCTGCCTATAGCAAGATGCACAGTATTAAAAATGCAATTAAATTGTAGTAACTGTTTCAAAATTTGCTTCCTTTCTTTTAAAAGTAGAACATATTTAAATGTCTGTCCCTATATATATATACAGTGGTGCCTCGCAAGACGAAATTAATCCGTTCCGCAAGTCTCTTCGTCTTGCAGTTTTTTCGTCTTGCGAAGCACGGCTATTAGCGGCTTAGCGGCTTAGCGCTATTAGCGGTTTAGCGGCTTAGCGGCGTTTAGCGGCTTAGCGGCTTAGAAAAAGGGGGGGAGGGAAAAAACTCGCAAGAACTCACAAGACGTTTCGTCTTGCGAAGCAAGCCCATAGGGAAATTCGTCTTGCGAAGCACCTCAAAAGACGGAAAACTCTTTCGTCTAGCGAGTTTTTCGTCTTGCGAGGCATTCGTCTTGCGGGGCACCACTGTATATATATACTTCTTCTTGTTTGCTGCCACCCTACTCACTGCACTACTGATAGGACTGTACCACTTCAGACCGCAGTTGGAGAATTCAATGTCTGAAGGCTCCTTCACATTTTTTCAAAAAGGCTTATTCCTGATACGGTACTTTGTACTTGCAGGTAGTCTTTTCTTAAACACACACACACACACACACACACGAGGGAACATCATGTCAGGATATGGCTATTTTTCTAGAAAAGGGGGTTCTGGAATTCACCACAAATGCCTCCCTTGTTCTCTTAGAATGGCAATGGTGTCCACCTAAGAGGGGCCAGAACTGAGTTCCGGCTGAAAAAAAGCCCTGGTCCCACACTTGCATTCTGAAGTATCGCCCAACCATAGTTATGACACACAACCAATGCTGATCAAGTGTTTCAGATATGAGATCCATAGGATTCAAAGCGGTGGCAGGAAATCAGAATGCCTGAGACATGCCTTGATGTTAGACAAGTCTAATCCCAGACTTACTCCTCAGCCAAATGCCCACTCATAGTTTCATCCCCTCAGCGGAAACGGTTTTTGGCAAGAGCATCAGTGCTCTGAATGAATGAGGCCAGAAAGAGCCATGTCCCAATGGTATGTGATCAAAGGCTTGCTCTTTCCTCTATTTCATAGGATGACACACAAGGTCACAAAGGTCCCGGAATTCTTGGAGAAATGTTGAGATGCTTCCTTTTGTGTGTGTTGGCGTTTCAAACAACAACCCCAAGGATTATGCCAGTAAAAATAAATGTGACTATGAATTAAGAAAGCAGCTTTGTGATCATCCACTACTACAGAGCAGAGGCCAGGCTACGGTTAGTCCAATGTTATTTCTCCTCGGCGACTCTATCAAAAGTGTGGCCGAGTTGCTAGGAGTCCTGATTTCACGCACAAAGCCCGCTTTTATGTTTGGCCATGTAATATAGAAATGCACATTTTTCTATGGAACTATGTGGTGCTGTGCTTTGGGGCCAACACTATTACGGAATGAAATGCTTCCATACCCTGGGCTCCCTTTTTGGAGAAAAGAGTTATTCCAAGATGAAAAGAGCAGGCTATCTCTGGAATAAAGGATGTGGCCTGCAAGGACACTCAGGGAGACAGCCCTCCCTTGCCTATGTTGGACTGAAAAGGTCCAAGTTTGATGTGTACCAAGCTGTACAGCCAGTCCCCCTGCCCCTAGATCTGGCGTCATGGAACTGATCTTGGTTTTCATCACATGGTGCTTTTAACTACGGTATTTTTCGCTCCATAAGATGCACTTTTTTCCCTCCTAAAAAGTAAGGGGAAATGTGTGTGCGTCTTATGGAGCGAATGGTGCTGCGCAGCGCCTCTTCAGTGAAGCGGGAGGAGAAACAGAAGGGGCTCCGTTTCTCCTCCCGCTTTGCTGGAGAGGCGCTGCGCAGAGAGGGCCACCTTAACCTCACTGGGTTGTTGTGAGGTTGTTGTGTGATAGCCCTTGTTTAGCCCCCTGAGCAACTTGACAAACAGACAGGAGAACATTATTCTTGTTTTCCCTCTTCAGTCAGTCTTGGATTCCATCACAGCCCAAACCATGTGCCTCTGTCTCTCCAAATGGCCAGATGATCCCATTTTTTTCCTGGGGCTTTCTGTGAGAGAATGAAATCCAAGCACTAATGCCTGTTAAAATGCTTCTCCTGTTCACTTGCAAAATCAAGCTTTTGAAAAGAGGCTATACAGAAATAAAAATTCGGAATATTTTTTTTTCTTGTTTTCCTCCTCTAAAAACTATGTGCGTCTTATGGTCGGGTGCGTCTTATAGAGCGAAAAAAAAATACAGTATATCTGTCCGGCTCCTAGAAGAGGATTTTGTGCATGAACACCATTTCTAGGGTTGGGTTGTTGTTATTTAAAACACACACACACACACCAATTTTTAAATACAATATAATATTTTTCTCAGTACCCAAGAAGTGCCCCAAATATGCAGCATCCCTTTTCTCTGTATATTGATGGAAGGTCCTGTTTCACCGTCTTGCTCGCCTGCACATTGCCACCATGTTTGATATCTAACTGGAGAGCCCACAATGAACTATTACACCTGTATCCTCCGCAGTGTAGAATCATAGAATTGTAGCATCGGAAGGGGCCACGAGGGTCATCTAGTCCAACCCCCTGCAATGCAGGAATCTTTCATCCAATGTCGGGCTCAAACCTACGACCCTGGGAGTCTCATGCTTCACCGACTGAGCTGTCTAATTTGGCTAAATGTAGCGTGACAGCATTCCTGCTCTGGGGTCTAAATAGGGATGGGTGACAATGAAATCTGTCCATTTCAGTTTCTATTTTTTCCAGTCTTAAATCTGATTCCCCACATTTCCACACCAGCTTGCTATGATTGTTTTTTTTCAAAGTCCTCGTGAAAATTCTAATGTGAATTTCTCCCAAGTATATGAATTTCTGTATTTTTCCCCTAACGTGCACATTTTTTGGCAAAGCAGCTTTCTCTACTATGATGCATTTTGTATGTAGTTCTCACGAATATATTTACCTGAGAATATTTTATTTGGCGCTGTAAAATTCATCTCTTTTTTTGCCATTCATCTTTATTGGTTTCTTTTGACAAACATTCACGAAATCACGTTGTAACATCTCAATTCTCCTGTAACTAAACATGTGATTCTAAAACATAATAAAGAAAACGAAATATATACTTATTCATTTGATTCATTTGTACTCCATTTACATTTGACTTCCCTCCCCTTCTTACTTGGGTCCTCTATTTTACTTTAAATGCCCCTTATAACACATCTATATATTTGGTAACCTTTTCCCCCCACTATATTTTAATATTTTTTCTTACAAGAGTTATTCTAAACCAGTCACAAAATTTAATTCTCCATAATGATCTTTCACATATTGTTTAAATATATTCCAATCATTTCTGAATTTTTGTTTTCATTGATCTCTTATCTGCCCTGTCAGATAAGACACTAAAATTCAGAGGCACACACATTTTGAAGGGTGGCGGTGTTTTGGTTCACATACTGTTTTGGAAACTGGATGTTAGCCTTTCATGCAAACTGAACTGAATTTGTCACCCATCGCTATTCCCAGATATTTCTTTTTTCCCTACATACCTATGGGTTCCTTAGGGACGCGGGTGGCGCTGTGGGTTAAACCACAGAGCCTAGGACTTGCTGATCAGAAGGTCGGCGGTTCGAATCCCCGTGACGAGATGAGCTCCCATTGCTCGGTCCCTGCTCCTGCCAACCTAGCAGTTCGAAAGCAAGTCAGAGTGCAAGTACAGTGGTACCTCGGGTTAAGTACTTAATTCGTTCCCGAGGTCCGTTCTTAATCTGAAACTGTTCTTAACTTGAAGCACCACTTTAGCTAATGGGGCCTCCTGCTGCCGCCGCACCACCAGAGCACGGTTTCTGTTCTCATCCTGAAGCAAAGTTCTTAACCTGAAGCACTATTTCTGGGTAAGCAGATTCTGTAACCTGAAGTGTATGTAACCTGAAGCGTATGTAACCCGAGGTACCACTATAGATAAATAGGGACCGCTCCAGCGGGAAGGTAAACGGCATTTCTGTGCGCTGCTCTGGTTCGCCAGAAGTGGCTTAGTCATGCTGGCCACATGATTCGGAAGCTGCCTGCGGACAAATGCCAGCTCCCTCAGCCTATAGAGCGAGATGAGCGCGCAACCCCAGTCGGTCACGACTGGACCTAATGGTCAGAGGTCCCCTTTACCCTTACCTATGGGTTCCTTTGGGTAGGCAGATTCACCCCATGTTGCTCTCCTCCTGGTTAGAATGGATTGGAACCATGAACTATATTATTAGAGGGAATATTATCTTTTAAAATAAGTCCTGGGCACTCGTATGTGGCCCTTTGTTCTTTACAATGTTTCCCTTCTAATGCTAAATTTAGCTCATGGACTTTCCCCTTATTTTCCTCTACTCTAGCTAATGCAAGCCATCATCAAGATAAAGTAAAGTCATGTTGTTTCTCACTTACATTGGCCTCTTCAGTTTACAATTAGCAGCCGTGGCAATGAAATTCAGTGCCGCTCCAGAGGTTAAACCCACCCGCTCCATGAACATTTTGCATAATTCCAGTGCCGTCCATAAGGCTGTGAACAGAAAACAGCAGATGCTTAGGGAAGCAGAGATTTCCATGCCATCCCGGCTTGGTCAGAATCAGTCGCATTCCGTTTTGGCTATTGTTCAAATTTTGCGGGAAATTTTTTTGGAAGCGAAACTTAAGTCAGGTTTGGGGTGTGCATCTGTAAACTGACTTTGAAAGAATATGTGAACCAGATGTGATGTTCAAAGATGTCCCTCTTCTGTTTTCTGCACTTTTTATTCATGCATCTTGCACATTATTCCCTACTCAGAATAATTCCATCTAGGAATTTTATAATTGCATCATTGTCCTAGGGAAAACATACTGCATTACTGATACTATTGCTATAAAGTAGGGGCTTTATAACTTATGGAAAAGCATGGTAGTCCTGATGAGCCGTATGGAATAACACCCTGTACAACAACGCCACACAAAGCAAACAACATTCACTCTACCTCTCTTTCAAATCAGAACCAGTGAAGGTGGTGAAGGTCCTGTGTGAGTGTCTGGAGGCGGTTGGAGGATGGATGGCGGCTGACAGTTTGAGGTTGAATCCTGACAAGACAGAAGTACTGTTTTGGGGGGACAGGAGGCAGGCTGGTGTGGAGGACTCCCTGGTCCTGAATGGGATAACTGTGCCCCTGAAGGACCAGGTGCGCAGCCTGGGAGTCATCCTGGACTCACAGCTGTCCAAGGAGGCACAGGTCAATTCTGTGTCCAGGGTAGCTGTTTATCAGCTCCATCTGGTACGCAGGCTGAGACACTATCTGCCTGCGGACTGTCTCACCAGAGTGGTGCATGCTCTAGTTATCTCTCGCTTGGAATACTGCAATGCGCTCTATGTGAGGCTACCTTTGAAGGTGACCCGGAAACTACAACTAATCCAGAATGCGGCAGCTAGACTGGTGACTGGGAGCGGCCACTGAGACCATATAACACCGGTCTTGAAAAAGCTACACTGGTTCCCAGTACGTTTCCGAGCACAATTCAAAGTGTTGGTGCTGGCCTTTAAAGCCCTAAACAGCCTCAGTCCTGTATACCTGAAGGAGCATCTCCACCCCCATTGTTCAGCCCGGACACTGAGATCCAGCGCCGAGGGCCTTCTGACAGTTCCCTCGCTGCGAGAAGCCAAGTTACAGGGAACCAGGCAGAGGGCTTCTCGGTAGTGGCACCCGCCCTGTGGAATACCCTCCCATCAGATGTCAAAGAGAAAAATAATCAACAAACTTTTAGAAGACATCTGAAGGCAGCCCTGTTTAGGGAAGCTTTTGTTGCATTTTAGTGTTTTGTTGGAAGTCGCCCAGAGTGGCTGGGGAAACCCAGCCAGATGGGCGGGGTATAAATAATAAATAATAAATCATCATCATCATCTGTCCACATGACATAAACATTATTCCCCCCCCCAGGCAATTCAGACTTATGATGACGTCCTGTGAAAGTTCTACGCCAGTCAACCTCATCTGGTTGCAAGACATTTTCTTGGAAAAGTCAGATTGAAGCAGCCTTTGAGGAGAGGGAGAAGCAGGCTTTTCATAGCTTTCATTCTGCAAAGCAAGCAGAAACAGACAGGGAAATGAGCGCAGATAAGGAGACTAGTGAGAAGATATTGAGAAATATGTTCACACACCATAAATGACCTCCCGGAAAAACCTTTGGCATGATCTCTCCAGCCCAATAGGTAAAGTCATTTCCTCTAGATGGCTACTGTTAGATGCAGAATCAGATGTGTGTATGCTCACTGAAATCAATAGGATTAAGGGAATCTAAATGCATTGGCCAGTATCCCAAATGCTAATAAGAATAAATAAGAATAATAATTGTTCCCTGTGGGTTGCATTGCCCCTAAGTTTATAAACAGTCCTTTGTTAGGAATGCAGTAAATTACACCTGGAAATCTTAACTGTTAATACATGTCGTGTTTTATTTTAGTAAACACATGTCTGTATCCATTATGACATTCGTACCTGTGTTTCATTTTACTAAATAAAAGATACATCAATGTTTCTACTAGAAGAACATCTGAAATCAGGATTCAGCAGTGTACTACACTGTGTAGAAGAAACATTCGTTCTTCATTTCAGAATGTGCTCACAACACATTCCAGCAACTATCCATTTGCTGAGTCACTGGTGACTATTTCATGAATTGATTTTTAAAAAATAGGTTTTCTGTTTCCTGTATTGTAACAAATGTTTATTTGTCCTTGCTTCAGCTTAAATTACTTACAAAGTGACTATAATAAATGATGATACCTTTTAACTAGTTATTAATGGGCTGGAACAAGAAATGTCCAGCATTTTGTGAAACATAAAGAAGTCAAACCACAAAAAAAACTGTGGTTGCAATGTTGGCAAAACCCAACACGTGAATGCAAGGTTGCCCAGAGGATTCTACTGAATTTGAAAGGTGGAGGCAATAATAGGATTAGTTTAAAGGATGCTGTGGAACCTTACATTTGTCCCTATTAAAATTCATTTTGTTAGCTTGGGCCCACTTCTCCAATCTGTTAAGGTCATCTTGAATCCCAATTCTTCAGCGTCATTGGCTACCCCTCCCAGTCTGGCGTCATCTGCAGATTTGATGAGCATCCCCTCATTTCTTTCGTCCAAGTTGTTTATATAGATGTTGAACAGGCCTACCCTACCAATGACCTCCACCCACTTTCCAACTTTGCAAGCACAGAGCCTATGCAAGTACAAGCTAGATACAACCTGTAGACTCTGTATTGGCAATCAGGAACCTGTAAAAAAAAGTAAGGTTGCTGATCATGCAGAGGCTGCGTGTGTAGAAGTTGGGTTGTGGGTCTGGCACAGATTCTTCTTCCAAGACTAGTCTGTCAGAGACACAACCCAACTCTCACACACAACCGCTGGGTGGAACGTAAAGATTTACAAGGAAAGTAAAGAGAAAGGAGCCAAAAACCCTCATCAATAGTAAAATAAACTTGTCTTCTTGATGGTTTTATAATGCAAACACATTCTAATCTAAACTCGAACCAAAATTGCAGCCTTCGAGTGTTTATTACACTCCATCATGTTATAAAATGAACTAAAATCCCTGCAAGACAATGGGATGGGCCTCTTTTGTTTCTACTGTTGTCTGGAAATTTCCATGGCGAGAGAGCAGACACTGGAATGCCAAGGCTTCATCATATGGCTGCAAAAGGCTCTTCTATTACTGTGTCCCACCCACATATGCCCCTCATATTTCTAAGGAACTGGGCCAGATTTGCAGGTCAAACCGAGGGCAGAAGATGAATAGCAGTGTAGACGGGAACACAGCAATTATTAACCCTGAATCTAGGTATGTGGTTGGGCAGCTTTGGCACACATTGCAGGGGCATGGAAGCTCTCCACAACATTTGAGGATGAAGTTGAGAGTGAATCGCTGGTGGGGAAAACAAGCAGGCCCATGGTTCTCCTCACATGTTTGCCACTAAGCCAAGGTGCGGTAATGCAGGAGAGAAGAACGTCTGGCCTAACCCTAATTGGCCTGCCCTGCTTCTTCTTCTTTTTGGTGATCACTCATAGCCAAGTAAGGTTGTCTTCCATGAACACGGTCTTAACAGTGAGTCGGTAAATGACAGTGGAGGCCAATTCTGGATCCACACGTCCTTCCACAGTGGGGACATAGGTTTCTGGGTAGGAGTTAATCATGGTGAGGGTTTGCCAAGCGTGCCTTCCTCTTAGCACGTTTCTCCCTTTCGTCCTGAGTTTGAGTGTCTTCAAAGCCCATGACACCTTTGGTCAAGGCTGTTCTCCATCTGGAGCGCTCGCAGGCCAGTGTTTCCCAGTTGTCAGTGTTTATACTACATTTTTAACGATTTGCCTTGAGAGAGTCTTTAAACCTCTTTTGTTGACTGCCAGCATTACGCTTTCCATTTTTAAGTTCGGAATAGCATAGTTGCTTTGGAAGACGATAAAAAGGCATTCGCACAACATGACCAGTCCAACGAAGTTCATGTTGAAGAATCATTCCTTTGACATCATTGCCTGCCCTGCTAACCTCTGCCTTAATGTGCAGTAGCAAGACATAGTCTCCAATCGCCACGAAAATGCCAGGACCTTCACAAAAACCCTTCAGCCATCACTGCTTGTCTCTTTGTCGTGCAATGTCCCGGATTCCCAATTGCAAGCTTCTTTAAAGGTAAAGGACCCCTGACCATTAGGTCCAGTCGTGACCGACTCAGGGGTTGCGATGCTCATCTCGCTTTATTGGCCAAGGGAGCCAGCGTACAGCTTCCAGGTCATGTGGCCACCATGACTAAGCCGCTTCTGGCGAACCAGAGCAGCAAACAGAAACGCTGTTTACCTTCCTGCCAGAGCGGTACCTATTTATCTACTTGCACTTTGAGGTGCTTTTGAACTGCTAGGTTGGCAGGAGCAGGGACCGAGCAGCGGGAGCTCACTCCATCGTGGGGATTCAAACCACCGACTTGCTGATCGGCAAGTCCTAGGCTCTGTGGTTTAACCCACAGCGCCACCCGCGTCCCATGCACCACCCGCGTCCCATCCTTAAAGGGGCTATGGGTAAAATTGCGGCTAGCTTGCAAGAGTCTGTAAAAGTGAGGGGAAACGTTCCTGCGTGATATAGGAAAATCGTTATCCTCTCCTGCTTTACAAGCCCAGATGCAACATGATTGGACATGGGGAGGGAGAGTCCATACTTGATGGCATTGAAGCCTGTAAGGGACAAGAAAGGGCAGCTTTGGCCAACTGTGGAGGTGGAGGGGGGAAAATGCTTCCTGTGACAGTACCCCTGAGAGAATTGAACCCTTAAAGTTGTGCTTGCACAGTACAACTTGTACCAAATTGAAAAGCAGGGACTGCATCTGCTGTAGCCTGACCAGAGGTGGTTTTAGGATAACATGACTGGTTTGGTTTGGCCACACTGGGTGCTGTGTTGCCGGGAGGAGGGCACCACAACAATGCGAGAGGCAGGTGGGCACCGAATTTTAGCGTCATACAGGGCACAGCTGAAATTTGAGAGCCCAAAGTCCGCCACTGGCTTTTTACAAGATACAAAAATACAGTGGTACCTTAGGTTAAGAACTTAATTTGTTCTGGAGGTCCGTTCTTACCCTGAAGCACCACTTTAGCTAATGGGGCCTCCTGGTGCTGCCGGAGCACGATTTCTGTTCTCATCCTAAAGCAAAGTTCTTAACCCGAGGTACTATTTCTGGGTTAGTGGAGTCTGTAACCTGAAGCGTCTGTAATCCGAGGTACCACAGTACATGGTGGGAATTTAGAATTTAACATATACACATGAAGCATGGCCCTTGTTTCTCTGCCTTTGCCTTCTGTTTTTATCTATTATCCTGGCACCGAAAAGTTGCGTTTATTACATGTGTAATGAATATGGAAGGAAGTAACACATCAAAAGAGTGGTTTTCTGAAGACTATCCAATTGCCCTTGCGAAGAAACAGCTATTTGTTTCACACTTGGAAACCCAACATTCTTATCTGATCTACTACACTGCTACTGCAAAAGGTAATAAATTACCAGGGGAACCTATGAATCACTTGGTTCATTGGGGTTCAGGGGTCTGTTTCTGCCATGCTTAAGTACACAAATGGGCAGCATTGTGCCTCTGCATATTTGTTGGTGGTAGGAATGGAGGAGCAATTTGATTTAATTTGTGTTTAAAGGCACAGTCTGAAAAAAATGAAAAGATGTGTACTGCCATCTTTCAAAATTCTCACTTATCCAGCCAAGTAAGGAAATACACACACCAAGGTAAAGTGTGCATATAAATGCATATATTAGCGACAATCTCACACAAGCATGCCTTATTTTAAGGGGAAATGTGCACGCAAGTCAAAACTGCATACAGTGATACCTCGGGTTAAGTACTTAATTCGTTCCAGAGGTCCGTTCTTAACCTGAAACTGTTCTTAACCTGAAGCACCACTTTTGCTAATGGGGCCTCCTGCTGCTACCGCACCGCCGGAGCATGATTTCTGTTCTCATCCTGAAGCAAAGTTCTTAACCTGAAGCACTATTTCTGGGTTAGCGGAGTCTGTAACCTGAAGCGTATTTAACCCGAGGTACCACTGTACAAAGAATTCACACTAAAATGCCGATACATTTTAATTGTTGCAGAACTGAAAGAGAACTGAGTTTATGATTGGAAAAAAAATGAGAAACACAGAGAACTGAAATGGACAGATTCATTCAATGGAAAATAAAATTTAAACAATTTAGAAGGATCTTGCCCAAGTGGTGTGGAGAGAAATCCACAAAAAGAAAAGCTTGGAAACTTCTACATTGGGGCCCTGGACTGGCCAGTCAAGGTTCATTTACTAATTTGGCCATAGCTGTAAGAGTTGGCATAACAGAAACATTACACGTTGCCCCCCAGGCAGGTTTGAATTGCCATAAACTGAGGATCCCTTAAGCCTGTATTGTCTTCTTCATCGAATCATAGAATTGTAGAGTTGGAAGGAACGATGGCTTGGCCAATAGTTTTCAATGATGTTAGTGGATTCGCTGAGTGAATCCCATCTACCCCAAACCCCTTTCCCCTTTTTCTCACCCTCTCTGTGGGATTTGTTCTTTATTTTATTTTGTATATGTGCAAAATTCACTACACAGAAATTGGTTCAAAATCAGATAGAATCTCTTAATATAGCTTTATATAAACATAATTTCAAAACATAGGATTCCTGTCCAACTAAGTGAGTTGAAGGGACGCGGGTGGCGCTGTGCCTTAAACCACAGAGCCTAGGAGTTGCCGATCAGAAGGTCAGCTGTTTGAATCCCCACGATGGGGTGAGCTCCCGTTGCTCGGTCCCTGCTCCTGCCAACCTAGCAGTCTGAAAGCATGAAGTGCAAGTAGATAAATAGGTACCACTCCGACGGGAAGGTAAACGGCATTCCGTGCGCTGCTCTGGTTCGCCAGAAGCGGCTTAGTCATGCTGGCCACATGACGTACACCGGCTCCCTCGGCCAATAAAGTGAGATGAACGCCGCAACCCCAAAGTCGTCCGCAACTGGACCTAACGGTCAGGGGTCCCTTTACCTTTAAGTTAGTTGAACTCAGATCTTATTTTAATCATGGGGACAAGTTAGCAATGTAAGTCCAAGGGTACCTTTTATTATATGTGGTGGACTTGTAAAAGAATATTGAGAATTGATATATAATGAATTGGAAAAAAATGTTTTAAAGTACCTTTCCAAAAAAAAAAAATCCAGAGTCCTTTTTGTTGGGGATAATTCAGAGGGAAATTCCCAGGTGTCAAAAAATACTATTTATATATGCTACTGCTGTGGCCCGTGTTTTGTTAGCCCAAAAATGGAAAACGAGCGAGGTCTCAACTAAAGAAGAATGGCAACTTCAATTGATTGAATATGCACAGCTTGCAGATTTAACACATATAATAAGAGAACAAGAAGAATGTAGGTTTAAAGAAGAAAATGTTTACTGAATATATGGGTGAAAAATGTGTTTATTTAAAAACGCTGGTAGCATTAAGGTAAATTCAGCAGTATAAATCAGTTTTGCTGGATGTAACAATGGATTACTGAATGGTTTAGTTCATGTAAAATATGCAGGGGTATATGGTATGCAAAATGAACCATGGAAAGAGAAGAAGGGAAGCCACTGATTTAATGTTGTTTAAATGAGTATTTTGAATTGTAAATTAGAAAAAGTAATAAAAATTATATATATAAATAAAAAAGCAATGTAAGTCCAATTTCTTTCAGTGGGAACCAACTGCAATTAATTTAGTCTGGATGTAGTATTGTCACTCTGCATTTGCAGTAAAGTGACGTTAAAAAGGATGAAGCCATTGTACTTCGTGTTGGAGAAAAATAATACATGCATTAGGGATGGTCTTCAACAAAGTTTTGCTCTGAGCAGACCCACTGAAATTAAAGGACATGGCAAAGTTTAGTTTAATCCTTTCAATAGATCTACTCTCTGTAAATCTTAGTTGAAAACCACCCTCTGTTACTTTCCCAAAGAGTTGACAACTACACTAAAAACAAAAAATCATGGCAAGAATTTGAACAGCTCCAGTTCCCACTGCTACACCACATTGGTTCACACAAATGGTGAGTGAATTACCAGTCAATTGGGGGGGGGGATTGGGTGTTAAAGGAAGTGTTATTTCATGCACAGGTGCACAAATTGGCAGCAGGAACTTGTTCTCCGTTGCAATTAGATCGTGTCGTTGAATGGTAGTTATTGATGATCTTTGCTAGGTGCCAGAAGCATTCCAGGTAAAGTTGAATGTTCTCCGCTCTATGGATGTTTTTGCACCTGCTGGCTAGTTGGTTTTTTTTTAAGCTGGCACACTGATAGGCCAATTCTGTCTGTAGGGATCACGGTGCCTGAACCCAAAGCTCTTGTTGCTTCCTCTCTTACATAACGTACCCTTCAACCCAAAGATTCCAAGGAGAGTGCACAGGATTACACTCAAACACCACAGAGCAAACTTTCCATAAAACCATAAAGCCAAGAAATGAAAGTTAAAAGTGCAGCAAGAGCCAAGTCGTGACTTCTGTCATTTCCAAATGCCCATAAGAAAAAAATGGCTTAATTCCAGCTAAACTCTACTCAAAGTAGACCTGTTAAAAAATAATGAACCTAAGTTAGTCTTAAGGAAATCAACCCTGAGTGCTCACTGGAAGGGCAGATCCTGAAGCTGAGGCTCCAATACTTTGGCCACCTCATGAGAAGAGAAGACTCCCTGGAAAAGACCCTGATGTTGGGAAAGATGGGGGGCACAAGGAGAAGGGGACGACAGAGGACGAGATGGTGGGACAGTGTTCTCGAAGCTACCAGCATGAGTTTGACCAAAATGCGGGAGGCGGTGGAAGACAGGAGTGCCTGGCGTGCTCTGGTCCAGGAGGTCAAGAAGAGTGAGACACGTCTAAATGACTAAACAACAACAACAAAGTTAGTCATGTCCATTAATTTTAATGTCTTTAGCCTGAGCATGACTAATACTGAATACAACCAAATGGGATTCAGTGCTGTGCCAGGGGGGTTCTCTTGGTGCAATTGGACTTCCTTTCTTCCACAGTGTGCCCCCCCCAATCTTCTCCAGATGATTCCCCAACCCTCCAGCGCTGTTTTTGAGTGTGTGCAGGAGGCTGGAGGGGACAGGAAAAGAAGTTCCATTGCACACCAGCTGAGCATTGGAGACGGCCCCATGTCTTAACTTGATGTTGAAAAGCTGGTAACAACAGAGACAACTGCATCTCCGATGGGAGAGAATTCAACATCCAGGTGCCACCATAGAGAAGGCCCTGCTCCACATTGTCATACAATGAACCATGGCTGACCTTGGGCCAAGCACTATCTTGTAGCCTAACCTAACTCACAGTGTTGTGATGATAAAATGGCACCAGCTCCTTGGAGCAAAGGTGGAATAGAAATCTAATAAAAATCAATACGTTTGTCACAGGCAGATGCTGAAATTTTGTAATCTGAATTAACTGTGGACTAGGAAACAAGATTCAGCAATCCATAAACTGGCATCTTTAGTAAAATAATCCCTTTATCCTTACTGGAAGTGAGGGCCTCTTCTTTCACAACATTTATGGTTGTCCCTATTAGTGGCCTTCTGCTCCCTTGTTGTTCTAACGCAACTTAGGCTGGGATATATCATTACCGCCATTCTTAAGCAGAATTTGTAACCTATGCAAACCTATCCTGCAATGTTAGGCAATCACCAAGAAAACGTGGAAGCACGTTCCTTATCATCCTTATTGATCACGGGCTCAAAGGTCAAGGCCACAATGAAGTCTTCCTACCCTGTAAAAGTTAATGGAAGTTAGCTATTAAAGTTGTATGTGATTGTGCTTTCCACAGCTATATAAAAGGAGGCGTTTTAAATGGACAGTCACCTTTTCTGACTCGTCTCTGCCTTCCTCCAATCTGCATGCTTCCACCCAGCTTCACTGAAGAATCCCTCAGGTAAGAAACAGACAGAGATCTACTTTACACATATAGAGGCTATGTAAACTTTAGCAGACTGGCAAGTGGCGCATCTAATGTGTTTAAATAATCAGAAGCCTGGGTAAACTGATGTACTGATTTTTTTAGATTTGCATGGGCACCAACCCCCAGACCACACACAATTAGGTGTTTAGACTGCTGCTGCTTTGATTGTGCTGTTGTTTCGATTTGGGGCTTGCATTTCCCAAAGCAGAGCTGTGCCAGCCTTCGAGGCAAACTCAGAATATGCATGGAGCACCCACAATTCAGGGACATGGGCCTCAAAGATGTCAATGGAGAAAGCACTACTGCACTTCTTGGAAGAGGTTCACAAAGGTAGCCTGGCCAGTCTTTAGCTGGGTGATATCTATATATCCCTGTATGCCCTGGGAAACCATCTAAAACTTTCTAATCCCAACTGACTGCCCGGGATATAGGCAAGTTGTAATGGCAGAGGAGATAGTCAAATGAAAATGAGGAAAGGTAGGAAGTATTGCTGCAAATCTTTGATCGTGAAGGCTGCAATCCTGTACAGTGGTACCTTGGTTAAGAACATAATTCTTTCTGGAGGTCCGTTCTTAACCTGCAACTGTTCTTATCCTTAAGCACTACTTTAGCTAATGGGGCCTCCTGTTGCCGACACACGATTTCTGTTCTCATCCTGAAGCAAAGTTCTTAACCCGAGGTACTATTTCTGGGTTAGCAGAGTCTGTAACCTGAAGCGTATGTAACCTGAAGCGTATGTAACCTGAGGTACCACTGTATTCGCTTTCCTGGGAATAAGCCCCATTGAACTCTGTTCAAGGTGCCAGGGCTGGCCCAGGATGTTTTGCTGCTTGAGGCAAAATGCCTCACCAGCACCATCTCTCCTTTGGCCAGGCCATGACCCTGCTGCCATGGCCATGCCCTACTGCCACTGTGGACACATCCTGCCACGGCAGAATCAGGGCAGCTGTGGTGGAAGTGCATATCTGTGGAGGTGGTGGCCACGGGGGGCAGCGTGCTCCTCAGGTCCAGATCGGCCGCCTGAGGTGACCGCTTCACATTGCCTCATGGGTGGGCCGGCCCAGTCAGGTGTTACTATTTTGCTGTTCAGCATACTACAACTCAGAAAGGGCAGCAGAACTTTTAATTGGATTGGGGGAGGAGAGAAAGAGAGGAGGAAAAGGCCCTTGAACCAGCCCTGTCTCAAACAGAGCCCTGTGGCACAGGCTCACGGCTTCTTTAACTTAAGGGGATTTTCGAAGTAAAGATGTTTTGATCAAAGCAGCGGGGGGACAGGGACCCCTTAATCCCCACATGAGGTGTCACAATAGGATGAGGGAGCACAAACCATCACACTTTCAACCACACACCCATCGCTGAACCCCTGTGGTTGTGTGAAGGACCTCTGCATACTAATTGCAATTCAATCATAAACTGGAAATTGAAATAAGGACGTAAGCCTAAGCATGCTTACTTTTGAAAGTTAATTCCATCAGACTCAATAGGACTTACTTTAGGGAAAATATGTGCAGGACGGGAACATGCTAATAAACAGAATAACTGAAAAGAAGTGAGGGAACGGTGCTTTAAAATAATTAACAAACTACAAGGAGCTTTTGTGCTTCTCTTCCCTTTTCAAAGTTGAAACTGGAGCTAAGCAAACAGATACATTGAGCAAAAGTGTTGTGTAAGGACACAGCACTAAATAGTTTCTGGTTACAACATTTTTTTGTTGCGGGGGGGGTGGGGGGGACAAGGATGCAAGCAGAAAAGAGTAAAGATGTTTAAAGAACTTAGAATTTGTGGGTGAAAATCTAAGGAACACGTTTCCAAGGCCCAAGTTAAACCAGGATAAGAACAGGGAACAAATGTTCAATGTTTTCAATGCCTTTGTATCAGGTGTAGTAACAATTATTAAACAACAAAACAACAACACCAGAACTGGCTTATGAATATAAAGGGCAATTATAATGGAATAAATATATAACCTCATAAACCTACTAGACAATGAACTAACTAAAGTGCAATGTGCATAACCAAGCCTGGAGATACTCATAAACATAGAATGAACCAGTGTCTCTCTCGTTGCTATATCGATTATGTATGTAGTAAGTACCGTATTTTTCGCTCCATAGGGTGCACTGGACCATAGGGTGCACCTAGTTTTTAGGGGGGAAATCAAGAAAAAAAATGTTATTTCCCCCCCAGCCCCAAAGAGCAACATACAGGCTAAAGAAGCCATAGCCCAGTGCAGCTTCTCCCTGCCAGAGGGGTTGCGCACGGCTATGGCACAAGCCAAGGCAGCCAGCGGGATCCACCCCGCTGGCTGTTTTGGCTTCCTCTTTAGCCCCACGCAACGGGGCTAAAGCGGAAGCCATAGCCACATGCAGCCTCTCCCTGCCGGAGGGGCTGTGTGCGGCTATCCCTGAAGCCTGGAGAGTGAGAGGGGTCGGTGCGCACCGACGCCTCTCGCTCTCCAGGCTTCAGTGAAAGCAACGTGAAGCCTTTGGAGCACGGAGGGAGTGCTCCCTCTGAGCTTCGGAGGCTTAGCGTTGCTATCGCTGAAGCCAAGGAGCCTGCATTCGCTCCATAGGACGCACACACATTTCCCCTCAATTTTTGGAGGGGGAAAAGTGCATCCTATAGAGCAAAAAATACAGTATGTAATAACACGCTGGAACAAATAAAACGTTCCTCAAGTAGTCGTTCACTGGAAACACAAAGCCATGAACGTAGGAGCGCTTGCCAGAAAGCCTTCTTCAAGTAGTCATTAGCAGAAGCGCACTGCCAAATGATCAGTCGAAGCCAAATTGATGAGACCTGTTCTCCAGATATTATCCAGGTTTCGCAGCAAACTTCATCAATCAATAATGCTAAATAATGCAGAATGGCATTCCAGTTACAATAAATGAACGACCACAAACTACATGCAATACCCATCTCATGTTGTATCTTACCTAATCACTCATCACGGTTCGCTCAAGATAAAAGGTCACACAAAATGCTCACAGGCACAGCAATTGTAGAAACTAGTAATATACATCTGTAAATACATTACAGATGCATAGAATCAATCATCACATTCATACATGGTTAAAGGTACAGTAACACTTCTCTGTTATTGCTAAACCAACAAAGGCACAAAAATTGATTATATATAACAACCAAGGTCAAATTTGGTATTCAAACCTTTTGGAAACAAGGTTGAAATATTAATTTGTACTCTTTTTGTAGCAAGTCTCTTCGTACATCAACAGATCTAAAAGTTAGTTTTTTAAAGGTCCACAGAAAGAAAGAAAAAAACTCAGGTCATTTTCAGTATGAGCCTCTTGCTGGAAATGCTGGGCTAATGGGGTGTCTAGGCAAGCATTGCATATTTTGGACCTATTTTCAGAAATTCTAGTCCTGATTGCACGGGTAGTACTACCTACATATAGAAGCCCACAAGCACAACGGATAAAGTACACACAGTTTTTTGTAGAACAATTTGTAAACTGTTGCAAAACAATCTTTCGCCCATTTATTGTGTTGGTAAATGATTTCACGGGTAACACAAATCTGCAAGACGTGCAATGACAGCATCTATAACGCCCTTTCAGTGTTGTATGTGGGTCATCATTATGGTACTCAAGTAGATCAGTGTGGGAAAGAACGTCCCTAAACAATCTAGTATGCCTTTTGCCTAAAATAGGCACATTTTCACAGCCTGGAATATGGGAAATTGTCCTTTATATTCATAAACCAGTTCTGGTGTTGTTGTTTTGTTGTTCAATGCCTTTGGGTCATTCCATCTCTCACGCCAAGGGTTCTTGATTTTGTGAGAGGTTGGGACATGAATAAGGAGTCTTGAATAGCTGACAGTGTGCAGAAAAGTCTCTGCTATGCCCATGAGGATCATGAAAAATCCCACACATTTAGAAAGAGATGCAATGGGATGTGATCCATCGTCTTGTTTTGAACGTTGCCCAGCCACACCTCTCGTTCAAAACCCCTAGGCATGCAATTTTAGCTTTTTCACACCGGTTATTGTATAATTGCTTTTCTCTCTCCTCCCAAAGCTCTATCAGTTAATAGAAAGTCAAGAGAAGGACTTTAGTTTAGATCATATTTTGGGTTCCAAATATTTGCCCCATGTTTGCATTTTTTACTTTCCGTCTTGAGGACAAGTCTGAACGCACAAAGCTCCCTTATACCAAGTCTCAGGATGAGAACAGCTAATGCTCAGTGTTAGAACAGGTAGGTAGCCGTGTTGGTCTGACGCAGTAGAAATATACCGTATTTTTCATCCTATAGGACGAAACCATAAGGCGCACCTAGTTTTTGGGGGGGGAAATAAAGGGGAAAAAATTTATCCCCCCCCCCAGGTGAGGGGCTGGGGCGGGGGAAGCCCAAACTTCCCCCAACCCCAGCCCCCAGAACAGGCAACTCTCTGCAAGCCGTGGGAGCCCAGCGCTGGGCTCCTGCACTTTGCGGAGAGGTCCGCGAAGCCTGGAGAGTGAGAGGGTTCGGTACACACCGACCCCTCTCGCTCTCCAGGCTTCAGCGAAAGCCTGCATTCGCCCCATAGGACGCACACACATTTCCCCTTCATTTTTGGAGGGGAAGAAGTGCGTACTATAGGGCGAAAAATACGGTATACAAAACATTAAAAAAATGTCCAGAAGCACCTTAGAGACCAACTAAGTTTGTTTTTAGTATGAGCTTTCGTGTGCATGCACAGACTGGCAGCTGCTCTCCAAGGTCTCAAGATATTTTCCAGCCCAGTGACCCCAAATCCTTAAAAAAAAAGCAGCATTAGACACTGAAACTAAACTAGGTGCCTTCTGCATGCAAAAAGAATGCTTTTGCTGAGGAGCAATCCCTCCCCATACCTAATCGTTCAACAAGCATGCTTTTTAAAAGCCAAACCATCTCATTCCTGGAGAAGTTAAAGTAGAAGGTATCAGAAAAAGAGACCTAGGATTTATCCTATATAGGCCCTCCATATCAGTTTGGAGCAGGATGCTCTAAAACATCTAACATCATAGAAATAACTTTTTGAAAATCTTTTGATGTTTCCAAAATGTTTTAGTGTAAGTGCCGCATCCTTGATCCTTTATTTTGGAGTAGTTGAACTTAAGGTCCATAAATAGCAACACCCTAGAGGTCCCGGGCCCTAAGGAAGTCAGATAAGCCTCAACCAGAGCCAGGGCCTTTTCAACACTGGCTCCGGCCTGGTGGAACGCTCTGTCTCATGAGACCAGGGCCCTGCAGGATCTGATTTCTTTCCGCAGGGCCTGTAAGACAGTGTTGTTTCACCTGGCCTTTGGCTTAGAATCAATTTGATTCTCTCCCCCTCTTTCTTTTTTCTTTTTTCCTTTTTCCTCCTGTGAAGAGGCTGAATTTTAATGTTTTAATGTTGTATTTAAATCTTTTTTTTAAAATTGTATTTTAATCAACTTGTTTTTATTATTGGTTGTTAGCCGCCCTGAGCCCGGTCTTGGCTGGGGAGGCTGGGGTATAAATAAAAATTATTATTATTATTATTATTATTATTATTAATTGCAAGATGGGTCCAGTGCTTTTTTCTGGGGGTACGCATACCCCTAAACATTTTGTGAATCTAAGTTTGGCCTCATTGAGGGACAGTATTTCAATATGAGTAGGAAAATGAGAGTACCCCTAAACATTTTTTTAAAGAAAAAAAAGCACTGGAGGGTCCCTTCTCTTCATTGGGCATTAATGAATTAGGATAATTTCCTTCTTTCTGCTAATAGTCTCACCGAAGGATGGAATTGCAGGACTGCCACTTAAGTAATCATGAAACGGGATTTATAACATCCCTTAAATGTTAGTGTTCCATTTTCCCACCGTATAAAAGAGCCAGTGTTATGTAAAATGGTCAAGAAGGTGGCTTCTACATGGGCTGTGGAGGAAAGTTAGGGGCAGATGGGGCTCATCCACCTGGGAAGGGAGCCCATCTAGGAGAAGGAAAACTTCTTAATACATCTCAATACAACTAAAAGCTAGAAGAACACAAATATTTAGAACAGTCACTTTGAAACAGCAGCAAATGAGAAGAACTAATAACTATTATAAAGCCATAGTATTGAGGACAGGCCATAATAATAAATTACTGGAACAAGTCAAAATCCCCCCAATTATAACTAATAGGTTTCTTCCTCATGTTTGGGAATTCTCAGTTTACAGAGAATGAACCTTTGGCTGTTGCTTACTGTAAATCTCAATATGACTCCAAACTCACCCACAAACCAAGTTTCAGGTTCCAAAATTTGCTGAAGTGTAAAAACAATGAAAGCCAATAGTGTTCCCTTTTCTCATGATTATTACAGGAAACATTAAAGAAACACACACACACACACACACACACACACACACACACACACACACATCCTGGCCATTTCAAATTCCAAACTTTTGGCTCCTTTATAAGCAGCCCGCTTCCTTTATTTTTGAGCTTTTTTTTAGGGGCACGGGGATGCCCCAGAGATCCACCACTTTGCAGTGTGAAGAGGAAGGAGGAAGCAGGCCATTGAGAAAAATATAACGCCTCAATACTGTTCCGTTTGATCTTCAAAGGTGGTAATGCTTAATTTAGAGTTCACTCATCTGTGGGCTTGGTAATACTAAGCTATTTTAAAAGCACACTCTGTTATTTGATTTCAGGGCTTTACGGGATTAACGCTAAAGAGGACTCCAAAAGCTCGTTGGGGAGTGTTTTCTGGAGACATGGTGGAACCTGTGGGCAACCAGTATGTTGTGGCTCGGCCACTGTACTCAGACCTGGCATTTGATGAGGAGCATCAGAAAGTACCCAGATACCATAAAAACTTTGTGGACCATCTCAGATTATGCTTTAGGTAAGAGACGTTCTTTTGTAAACATGGATAATAATAATAATAATAATAATAATAATAATAATAATAATAGTGCCATGGGGTAATTCTTCAGGATTTTCTATCCTCTTGGTAAGATTTTCAGCTGGTTTCCGAAAAGATTTTCAATCATTTGTTCCCCACTGGGTCCTGCATGTAGCATGTTAAAGGAGAAAACAAGAAAGAACATTATGGCATGTTAAAGGAGAAAACAAGAAAGAACCACCAGCTTGTAGGACTCGTCTTAATTCTCTGAGTAGTTCAATGCACAAGGGACACGGGTGGCACTGTGGGTTAAACCACAGAGCCTAGGACTTGCCGATCAGAAGGTCGGCGGTTTGAATCCCCACGAGGGGGTGAGCTCCCGTTGCTCAGTCCCTGCTCCTGCCAACCTAGCAGCTCAAAAGCACGTCAAAGTGCAAGTAGATAAATAGGTACCGCTCTGGTGGGAAGGTAAACGGCATTTCCGTGTGCTGCTCTGGTTCGCCAGAAGCGTCTTAGTCATGCTGGCCACATGACCTGGAAGCTGTACACCGGTTCCCTCGGCCAATAAAGCGAGATGAGTGCTGCAACCCCAGAGTCAGTCAAAACTGGACCTAATGGTCAGGGGTCCCTTTACCTTTACCTAGTTCAATGCACATAACCAAACTGCTACTCAAATCAATCCCGTTCGCATAATGCTCTGCGACCCATCCAAACAAGGGGGCAAGACCAATCCTGAAGAGTATGGGAGACAATACAGTGGTACCTCTGGTTAAGAACTTAATTCGTTCTGGAGATCCATTCTTAACCTGAAACTGTTCTTAACCTGAGGTACCACTTTAGCTAATGGGGCTTCCTGCTGCCGCTGCACGATTTCTGTTCTCATCCTGAAGCATAGTTCTTAACCCGAGGTAATATTTCTGGGTTAGCGGAGTCTGTAACCTGAAGCCTCTGTAACCTGAAGCGTCTATAACCTGAGGTACCACTATATAATATTATCCCTACATTTCAGGGCTGGCCCAGGACCCTTTGCCACCTGAGATGAAAGACAAGAGATTTCCACTACATTTCCTTGTTCAGAAGCTGGCTGGGCTGGTGCCTGAATCTTTGGCTGTGTACAACATTGCCAGTTACTGCAATGTTGCATGTAAACGCGGTGTTGCCCAGAGCTAACCTGTAGTTTCTTAAATGCTGCTGTGCTGCTTGATGCTTTTTCTCTCAAACCAGCATTGGTCTGAAAGGAAACCTCAAGCCACATTCATTTCACAGCTAAGCAGAGGTGTGTACGTTTGATTTAGCCATTGCCCATGGGCAGATGGCAACGCAGAAGGAGCTGACAGAAAACCAAGATCAAAAAACCAAGATCAAGCGAGCTGTCGGCCCCTTCTGCGCTATCAGAAGTTTCTGCCCTCCCTGAGCACTCCTTATCGTAAACCACTCTGGAAATATTTGAACCCGAGAACAACATAGGAAGGTTTTAAGAGATCAACAAACAAGCAGGCCCCAGACCTAATGCACTACAAATGCACTGGTATCGTGTTAAGAATGTGTTGCTGAATAATACCACAATAAAACACCAGTCTATGGGGCCATAACAGTGCAATTCTAACCATAGTATGTAAGACTTCCTGAGTTCAGTGAGGCTTACTCCCTCCCAGGTAAGTGGGTTTGGACTTGCAGACCCTCCAAGTGTCCCTGTTTTCCAGGGACAGTCCCGGATTTACAGAAGCTATCCCGGTTTCTGATTTAATCCTGAAATGTCCCGCTTTTCCTTAGGACTTTTGTATTTTCATCAGAGAAATGTTTGAGGGTAGGAAGTTATGTGACCCCGGAGCCAAGGGGATAAGTAACTATACAACCTTTTGAAGACATCTGAAGGCAGCCCTGGATAGTTAATGTTTAATGTGTTATCGTGTTTTTAAATATGTTGGAAGCCACCCAGAGTGGCTGGGGCAACCCAGTGAGATGGGCAGGGTATAAATAATAAATGTTGTTGTTGATGTTGTTGTTGTTGAATTAGATGTTCCTATTTTCATCAGAGAAATGATGAAGGGCATAATTTACTGTCTTCAAAACAAAGTTTGGGTATTTGCAGGTTCTTTGCCTCTGCTTAGAGTTTCCTGATGAAAAAGGTATCATTATCTTAGTAGCAAACATTTTTTCTGTTAAAAACATTTTCATCCTTTTATTAGACCCAGCTGGGGACATCAGTAGTTTAACTTTTGCATGATTCAATCATTCTCTTTTCAGCTGCACTCCACAAAAAGCAAAGAAAGTAGCTTTTAATTTGTTTCCTGTCATCTCCTGGCTACCTGCCTACCGCTTCAAAGACTGGATTCTCAGCGACATTGTTTCGGGAATTAGCACGGGGCTCGTAGCTGTTCTACAAGGTAAATATTTTCAGTTCTTTCATAAATAGCACATCATTTCTTTTCACATTAGAGGTGCCTCTATATCATTGGTTGGGAATCCATGGCTCTTCAGATGTTCAGCTCGACTACATCTCCCATCATCCCTGACCACTGACCATGCTGGTGAGGGGTTATGGGAGTTGGAGTCCAACAAGTTCTGGAAGGTAGCCAACTGCTCACCTCTCCCCTTACATGCAATCATATTCTCCAAGGTGATGCACTTTTCTCTCTCTCGAATTTTAGGTCTAGCATTTGCTTTGCTGGTAAATATTCCTCCAGGCTACGGACTCTATGCAGCCTTTTTCCCAGTGATTATATATTTTTTCTTCGGCTCTTCCAGACATATATCGGTTGGTAAGTTGAACTGCATCCCAAGGGACCTTGGCACAGTGCCACCTTCTCCAAGATTTTAATTCACCTTACCTAGACTTCTTCCAATACAACATACTGTAGCTACGCATCACTTCTAAGAACGGCTGCTCCAGTACATTGTGTGATAAGGGAGCCAATAGTGCTACTGGCACAATACCATAAAACAAGATGCTATACCACCATGGTGATATTTTGATAGAATCACATGCAGATATGTCAGCATAAATATTTAGGAGCAGGGTGATGGCAGAAAGAAACATGGAACAGGTAAAGAACAGGACTGTAATTCAGAGTTATGTGCATGGAGCCAATAATGTTCCATCTACTTTCATGAAATATTCCATGTCTACAAAGCATTTCCTACCACTTAAGGGGAGAGCTCCTTTTTCTCATAGAGCATGCGCACCAGAAAGGCTCTCTCATGTACCTTAGATCACTCAGTCAGAGGTGATTTGACTAAAGGCCTACTCACACAGAGGCCTACGTAAGTCAGTCCCATTGATGTGATCTGTCTGCACATCAGTGGGACACAGACACAGAGAGAGAGAGAGGGAGGGAGAGAGAGGCATTTGTTTCCAGCCACAATTAAAATGCAGTGGATTTTTATCAGCAACCTTGTTATAGAATCATAGAAGTGGAGGGGGCCTCGTGAGTCATCTAGTCCAACTTCCCACTTAATGAAAGAAATCTCAAAGCAGAGAATTCTTTAAAATGGCTGTCCAGCCTCTGCTGGAAGACCTCCAGTGGAGGAGAGCCCACCATTCCTCTAGGTCAGTGTTTCCCAAACTTGGGCTGCCATCTGTTTTTGGACTACAGTCCCCATCATCCCTGACCACTGGTCCTGCTAGCTAGGGATGATGGGAGTTGTAGTCCAAAAACAGCTGGAGACCCAAGTTTGGGAAACACTGCTCTAGGTCAAGGGTGGGGAAACTTTGCCCTCCAGATGTTGCTGGACTACAACTCACATCATCTCTGACTATTGGCCACGTTGGCTGGGCTTGATGGGAGTTGGAGTCAACAGCACCTTGGTGACCCAACAGCTCCCCATCTCTGTTTGAGGTAATTGGCTTCGTTGTTGAACCATCAAGAGGTTAGCCAGAAAACAAAATTCAGGAGGAAGAACATAGTGTGATCTGAATGGCTGAAGAACTCCTTAACGAACAGAGGGGGGTTCTAATCCTATTTACTCTGTGCTCACGCACTTAAGAGTGCATGGTGCAAGTTTCTCTTATTGATAGGATCTTTTAAGCTGAACCTCTTACAATGCTAACAATGTCCACACAGGTCCTTTTCCTGTCCTGAGCTTGATGGTAGGAGGCGCCGTTATACGAATAGTCCCAGATCCAGTGAGTAACAGCACACTAGCAAACAGTACATTGATGGATGAGATAAATCAGAAGAGAGTCGTGGTGGCCGCATCGGTGACTATGCTTGCGGGCATCTTTCAGGTAAGTCTTTCCAAGCAATATCTGCAACTCTTGTCTTCATCTGTTTATCCATCCCTGATGCTCCAATCCATCAAAGCATTGGATCATGCCACAAAATCACTCCACAGTGTTCTGCGAGAAGAAAGTAGGCACACTGTTGAAAAGGGCCAGCGACACAGGTCACTCTAATGCCCAGATGCTCCCTTTTCACCTGACACGAGTCAGTTCATGGGCCATTGTTCCAATGGATGGAAAGCCCTATATAGTTACAGACCATAATACTTTAAGGACCACCTCTCCCCATATGAACCAGCCTGAACTCTGAGGTCTTCGTCAGAAGCACTTCTTCATATCCCTCACCCAAGGGAGGTACGGAGGGTGACCATATGAGAACAGGTCTTTTCAATGGTGGCCTCTCCATTTGCGGAATGACATTCCCAAGTAGACTCGCCTGGCACCATCCTTAGAATCATAGAATCCTAGAGTTGGAAGAGACCACAAGGGCCATCGAGTCCAACCCCTTGCCAAGCAGGAAACACCATCAGAGCACTCCTGACATATGGTTGTCAAGCCTCTGCTTAAAGACCTCCAAAGAAGGAGACTCCACCACACTCCTTGGCAGCAAATTCCACTGTCGAACAGCTCTTACTGTCAGGAAGTTCTTCCTAATGTTTAGGTGGAATCTTCTTTCTTGTAGTTTGGAACCATTGCTCCGTGTCCGCTTCTCTGGAGCAGCAGAAAACAACCTTTCTCCCTCCTCTATGTGACATCCTTTTATATATTTGAACATGGCTATCATATCACTCCTTAACCTCCTCTTCTCCAGGCTAAACATGCCCAGCTCCCTTAGCCGTTCCTCATAAGGCATCGTTTCCAGGCCTTTGACCATTTTGGTTGCCCTCCTCTGGACACGTTCCAGTTTGTCAGTGTCCTTGTCCGTCTTTAGGCACCAGGCTAAGATTTTTTGTTTTGTTTACCTGGGTGTTTGGTTAATTAGGTTGCCTCCAAAGGTAGTGCTTATCTTTTAGTGGGCAGGAGGACGGGACTGGTTCTTAGAAATATTTTACTGGGTGAGCATTTTATGTCTTTTGTATTGCTTTGACACTTTTTCTGGTTTTAAGTTCCCAGCATGCAGTTGGACAACAGATCAGGGAGGCAGCATTTCAGTGTGACTGTGAAGCCAGCACAGGGTGTTCTCATGGGGGTGTCAGCACCTAGCCCCACATGAGGGAGTGTGATGATGTAAGAAAATGTACATGAAGAGCACTTTTTAAAAAGCCCGGTTTATAGATACTAAGCAGTAATATCAGGAGACTAGCAAGATGGCTGTTTCTTTTCTGTTCTCTCCCCCCCCACCCCCAAGTTCTCAAGACCTTTATTAAGAGATGCTTGCAGTTTGACTTGAAAAAATCAGGTGTATATTTCATACAAATTAAAAATGAGGTTCTTAAAAATCCAAACTCACCATATATGAAACAATTTAAAAACCTTTAAAGGTGTATTGAGAAAAAACAGGCCTTTAAAAAACATGTTTGTCGCTCCAAAAAGGAGACCACTTCAGGTAGAAATAATAAAAAATCCCATAATGTTTCTTTTCGGTTCTGTTCCCATAAAAGCAGCGTTTGCTTCTTTATGTCTCTTCCAGCTGCTGTTGGGTGTGTTGAGAGTCGGCTTCATTGTTATCTATTTATCCCAATCCTTAATAAGCGGATTCACAACAGCTGCAGCCATCCATGTTGTCGTGTCCCAACTGAAATTCATCTTTCAGCTGACGGTTCCTGGATATAATATACCTTTGGGAATTATATGGGTGAGTGTTTCTGACCCACACCTGATTATCCCTCAGGAGTGCCACCACTTTCTCTAGCTATTGTGAGGTATTTGAGAAGTAATCACAAGAAAGGCTTTTAAATACCCTGGTGACTTTTTGCAGTTAAAAAACTTGTCTCCAGCCCTTGCAAGCTCCTTTTTGCTCAGCCTGTGGGTTAAACCACAGAGCCTAGGATTTGCCGATCAGAAGGTCGGCGGTTTGAATCCCCGCGACATGATGAGCTCCCGTTGCTTAGCACCTGCTCCTGCCAACCTAGCAGTTTGAAAACACACCACGTGCAAGTAGATAAATAGGAACCACTCTGGTGGGAAGGTAAACGGCGTTTCCGTGCGCTGCTCTGGTTCGCCAGAAGCGGCTTAGTCATGCTGGCCACATGACCCAGAAGCTGTATGCCGGCTCCCTCGGCCAATAAAGCGAGATGAGCGCCGCGACCCCAGAGTTGGTCACGACTGGACCTAACGGTCAGGGTCCCCAGCCCAACGTTTGCAATATGAATTTATATATTATATACAGTTTCCTCCAAGCAACTCAGTGCAGTATTCTTTATTCCTCCTTCCACCGCCTATAAGTGATGGACTCTGAGGCATCCAGTATCATTACTACCTTAGTAGTGCTTGAAACAAGTCATACAATTGCTAAAGTAAATTACCGTAATCCTTTCCTGCATCATGGCTGTTGTTTTTTTTTCCTGTGTGCAACAGACGCTGAAAGGTATATTCGAGCAAATTACAAAAACGAACATTGCAGACCTTGTCACTTCGCTGATCATCTTGGTCATTGTGTTTTTCGTGAAAGAATTGAATGAACGTTACAAAACCAAGCTCCCAGCACCTATCCCCATTGAACTCATTGTGGTAACTGTTTCTCTCTCTCTGTTTTTGTTGTTTTTTTAAAAGGAGGGGGAGCCAAGAGTTATTTGTTTGTTTGTTTGTTTACACCAGGAGTCAGCCAACTTTTTCAGCCAGGGGCCGGTCCACTATCCCTCAGACCTTGTGAGGGGCCGGACTATATATTTTTTCGGGGGGGGGGGGAGGAGAAACGAGAACGAATTCCTATGGTCCACAAATAACCCAGAGATGCATTTTAAATAAAAGGACACATTCTACTCATGTAAAAACACGTTGATTCCTGGACCGTCCGTGGGCCAGATTTAGAAGGCAATTGGGCCAGATCCGGCCCCTGGGCCTTAGTTTGCCATGGTTTACACGGCTGGTTTTACATACTGATGCAAATTGTTATACTTCTGTTCACCTCGAGGTAGATAATACTGTTATACAAAAAGAAGGAAAGAAAAAAAGAGCCACCCATAATCCTCTTCGGTTAGTGTTTTCCTGGTGTATCAGGTTGTCTTTTATGAGGAAATACAGCTCATTTACAATTGCATCACACTATAGATAACAAGATGGGTGGCGCTGTGGTCTAAACCACTGAGCCTAGGGCTTACTGATCGGAAGGTCGGCAGTTCGAATCCCCATGACGGGGTGAGCATCCCGTTGTTCGGTCCCAGCTCCTGCCCACCTAGCAGTTCGAAAGCACGTCAAGTGCAAGTAGATAGATTGGTACCACTCTGGCGGGATGGTAAACAGCGTTTCCATGCACTGCTTTGGTTTCGCCAGAAGCGGCTTAGTCATGCTGGCCACATGACCCGGAAGCTGTCTGTGGACAAACGCCAGCTCCCTCAGCCAGTAAAGCGAGATGAGCGCCGCAACCCCAGAGTCGTCTGCGACTGGACCTAACGGTCAGGGGTACCTTTAACTTTATAGTTAACAAGATAGGTTTAGCAAACAAGATAGGTTTAGCCCTGTGCAAGGACTTCTGTTTGTGCGACAAAGCTTATCCCACTGTCCCCTCCAAACAGCCCAAAATTGCCACAGGGGGCTTGGGATGCACAAAGCAGATGGAACATTTGTCATGGTGCGACCCTGAATTCCGCCCTGTGTTACAATATTTTTGACAAGGTCATCGCAAAAACTGTTATTATTGTGATGGACTACAACAAGGTGCCAGCCCCCCTCGCCATTTCAATATACCTCATTATAACCTGGGCTTGTTTGGCCATTTTAATGAACTCTTTATTTCTGGAGCCTCAGGTGTAATCAGCTAATATAAATGTAAGTAGCTAAGATAAATATGACAATATGGAGGCGAGTATTATGGCAAAGGTTTAGCAAATGGGAGATATGTCCACTCGCTAGCTGAGAAACACCTTGCTGAAATCTTATGCTGGCCACTTTGCTTCTTTCCAGACTGTCATCGCAACTGGGTTATCCTATGGTTTTGATTTCAAAGGGAAATTCCAGGTAGACACTGTTGGAAAGCTTGAAAAGGGGTAAGTATAACCTATTCTTGAATGGGAATGGCATAGCTGTCAACTTTCCCCTTTTTTTAAGGGAAATTCCCTTATTCTGAATAGGATTCCTCGCAAGAAAAGGGAAAAGTTGACACCTATGGAATGGTAGGGTCACAAATTTAAGATAAAAAGCTTTTCATTCCAAGCAAAGTTGTGGGAAACTTATTTACCACACCTTGACCCAAATATAGAAGGATGGTCAAAGGACAGTTAAATGCTTTGTAAATGGGTCCTCAGCTATGAGCTATAAGCCATGAGTTTAATGGGAGGTATTAATATGACCAGTCACCTTCGGAACAAAAAACTTCACCATCTCCGATGGTATTCTTCAGAAGGAGATCTCTGGAGGCTTTCTAGTCTTGGGGTTTATTTCCGAAGAAACAGACTGAGGTTATCTGGAAGCACAACTTAAGCAGTTTAGTAGACGGCCAAAGCCTATTTGCTCCCACACAGGATCTCCAGTGGGTGACAGCCAGCCCCCCCCCCCCCAGTGCACTACAGTGGTACCTTCGTTCGCAAACTTAATCCGTTCTGGAAATCCGTTCCAAAGCCAAAGCGTTCAAAAACCAAGGCGTGCTTTCCCATAGAAAGTAATGCAAAACGGATTAATCCGTTCCAGGCTTTTAAAAACAACCCCTAAAACAGCCATTTAACATGATTTTACTGTCTAACGAGACCATTGATCCATAAAACGAAAGCAATAAACAATGTACTGCAGTCATACAATCAATCAATCAATCAATCAATCAGTAGCAGAAATGGGTTTCACACAGTCACAAAAATGAAACAAAAAAGCCGCAAAAACAAAAACGCAAAAGAAATAGCAAAAACAGACAGACCCGAGTGTAACACTCAAAACGGAAGCGTGGCACTCAAATCAGAAGCCTAACACTCAAAATGGAAGTGTGGCACTCAAAATGGAAGTGTGGCACTCAAAACGGAGCATGTTCAGCTTCTGAAAAAAGTTCGCAAACTGGAACACTTTGCAGTGTTTGGGTTCCAAGTTGTTTGGGTACCAAGGCATTTAAGAACCAAGGTACCACTGTATACTGTTATCTCACAGGGCCCGATGCTCTGTTTTCCTCTTCTCTGTTGCTCCCTGGGTCCATCTTGTTTTCTGACCCAAACTACTGTTTCTATTGTTTCTTTTCGCATGGAGACTGAAGTATATCCTCCTTAGCTGGGGGTGGAAGGAAAGAGACAAAGGGAAGTGTCGTTTCTTGAAAAGGCAATAACAAAAGCCAGCCTTGAGGAGGAGGAGAGGGGAGAGCCATTATTATCATAGCGTAGAACGTATCTGCTGCTGTTGTTTCCAATCCTGCCTGTGCTGGTTCATGGTGGGGGTGGCTGTGGAAGCTCAGGCTCATTGACCTGCATTAAAAAGGTAAAGGGACCCCTGACCATTAGGTCCAGTCGTGACCGACTCTGGGGTTGCGGCGCTCATCTCGCTTTATTGGCCGAGGGAGCTTCCGGGTCATGTGGCCAGCATGACTAAGCCGCTTCTGGCGAACCAGAGCAGTGCACGGAAACGCCATTTACCTTCCTGCCAGAGCGGTACCTATTTATCTACTTGCACTTTCATGTGCTTTCGAACTGCTAGGTTGGCAGGAGCTGGGACCAAGCAACGGGAGCTCACCCCCTCGCGGGGATTTGAACCGCTGACCTTCTGATCAGCAAGTCCTAGGCTCTGTGGTTTAACCCACAGTGCCACCCGCGTCCCAGCTTGACCTGCATTAAGAGACAGCAAAAATGGAGTCAATTCACTCTGTCCTGTCCATATTAAAGTCAGTCACACTTGCAAACACTATAGATTGTGCTGTGTGTGATACACACACATGGAGGCAGCACATCACATCTTTCTTAACATGCTACAAAGGCTATTTATGCCCTGCTTTTTTAAAAACCCCTCTGACCTTTGCTTCCAGGTTTCAGGCTCCTTTTTCACCAGATGTAGGTATCTTTGAAAGCTGTGTGGGTGACGGTTTCGCTATTGCGATCGTTGGCTTTGCTGTGGCTTTTTCCGTGGCGAAGGTGTATTCCATAAAGCACGATTACCCCATCGATGCTAACCAGGTAAGTGATCGCTGCAGATGCCAGTTCTACATTTAAAGAACCTAGGATATTGAGAGGAATGTGAATGCTTTTGAAGAAAATAAATAAATTGCCAGAGAAAGAAAGCTTACGAAATGCCTTGCCTGGTCATAATATATACATATCCTTTGGGTGTTTTTGAAGGAATTAATCGCCTTTGGAATAGGCAATGTCTTTGGCGGTGCGTTCAAAGGTTTCGCTGCAAGCACTTCGCTGTCCAGGTCAGGTGTGCAGGAAAGCACGGGAGGCAAAACCCAGGTAGGTATTGGATAAGACGAGATCCTGCACTAACTGAATTCAAGAAAGCAGTATTCTAGGGTGCAGACTGACTATGGGCTTTTTTCGTGCAGATTGCTGGACTCCTCTCAGCTGTCATTGTCTTGATTGTCATCTTGGCCATAGGTCATCTTCTGGAACCATTGCAGAAGGTAAGGACTTCTATGTGCATAACAACCGTTCAACAAATAATGCCATTATTTCCAATGGCACGGAACAAAAACTGTAGCATCGCCAGTGGAACCTAATGCCATGCTTGCTCGATATTCCCCAGATCAACATAAAGTACCGTATTTTTCGCTCTATAACACGCACCCGACCATAACACGCACGTACAGTGGTGCCTCGCAAGACGAAAATAATCCGTTCCGTGAGTCTCTTCATCCTGCGGTTTTTTCGTCTTGCGAAGCAAGCCCATTAGCGGCTTAGCAGATTAGTGCTATTAGCGGCTTAGCGGATCAGCTGATAAGCGGCTTAGTGGCTTAGAAAAAGGGGGGGAAGGGAAAAAAACCCGCAGGAACTCGCAAGACATTTTCGTCTTGCGAAGCAAGCCCATAGGAAATTCGTTTTGTGAAGCACCTCCAAAACAGAAAACTCTTTCGTCTAGCGAGTTTTCCGTCTTGCGAGGCATTCGTCTTGCGGGGCACCACTGTAGTTTTTAGAGGAGGAAAATCCGTAGGCATGCCACCCATAGGCATTCCCTCCATAACACGCACAGACATTTCCCCTTACTTTTTAGGAGGAAAAAAGTGAGTGTTGTGGTGCAAAAAATACGGTAATTTTCTGTGCAAGGAATTACCTGGCAGCAGGAAAGCAAGGCTCCAAAATGGCCCACATTTTTTCACTTCCTGAGCTAGAGAATAAAAACAACGCCCCACTTCCCAATAACAATGGTAATAGTAAAAATAACTGGCAATTTGCCATGTCTCGATGCCACAAATCTGCCACCTGGGGCAGCGGCAACTTTGCTCTGCCTAACAGTACAGTGCTACCTCTGGTTACGTGCTTAATTCATTCCGGAGGTCCATTCTTAACCTGAAACTGTTCTTAACCTGAAGCACCACTTTAGCTAATGGGGTCTCCTGCTGCTACCGCGCCACCAGAGGATGATTTCTGTTCTTATCCTGAAGCAAAGTTCTTAACCTGAAGCACTATTTCTGGGTTAGCAGAGTCTGTAACCTGAAGTGTATGTAACCTGAAGCGTATATAACCCGAGGTACCATTGTATAGGTGTTTCTGTTGGGGTCTATATGGTTTACTTGACATCTACACCATACATTTAAATCAAATTTATATCGCTTTACTGGTCATGGCTCCCTCCCCACCCCCCATCGGGAATCTTAGAGACTGTAGTTTACTCCTTGCAGAGCTACAAATCCCAGCACCCCAAACAAACTGAAGTTCCCAGAATTCTTTGGGGGAATGAACTTTAAATCTCTGGTGCGGATAGAACACCTAGTCTCATCACAGGGTTTTAGAGAGAATCAAGGCCCTTCTATAGAATAATTAAGTGTGTAAGAAGGCCTCTCATCTCCAATTAAAAAAAAAAAAGTATTGTTGGGTTATTCTGACCTTGCTCAATATTTTAGCACTTTCCTCATCATGGATTGAGGAAAACAGTGCGGGCAAGTTGGGAAAGAAAGGTATATTTGGTGCCACTATTTTTTTTCCTCATGGTGAATATTTCATGTTGCAGTATATGCATTACACACCATAACTGTCAACCGTCCCTTATTTGGCGGGAAACTCCCTTATCCCAGTGCCATTTCCCGCTGCTGTTTCTTATTGATGATGTCCCTTAAATTTCCTGGGTTTCATGCTTGCCCGGCTCAGGAGGGAAGCAGCGGCTCAGGGGCCTCCGCCGCGAGAGAGAGCACGCGCATGAACTGCCGCGTCTCCGTCTCTCCCTTTTCCCCCTCAGGGGCACGTTGTGAGGAGATGGGTAGCGGTGGGCAGGCAGGCAGCCCCTCTCTTGTGAGATTTCCGCCGCGCTGCCAGGGGAAGCCGGAGGCGGCAGCGGCTTAGGAGGCAGCCTGAGGGAGGAGGAAAAGGAGGGGATGGGGAGGGATGCAGAAGGGCGGCACTTCCGCGGCCGCTGCGGCGCCGCAACCACCTCATGCCGGGCTTGCGGGCAGTGTGGGCGAGAGTCTCTCTCCCTCCCCCCCCCTCGGGCAGAGAAGGGCCAATGGAACTCCTCGCGCCAGGACGACAGCAGCCCCGGTGTGCTGCTTAGCATCCCCTCCAACCAGTGCAGAATCTTAATGTAGTGATTTCCCCTTCTGCATCCCTTTCATAACTCTATTTTTATAAATCATTTGTCCATCCATAGTTCAAATGTTTACTACAAGTTTTCTGTCAATCCTACCAATGTATGTAACTCTTTACAATAGCTTTTCAACTAAATTACAGTGGTGCCCCGCAAGACGAACGCCTCGCAAGACGGAAAACCTGCTAGACGAAAGGGTTTTCCGTTTTGGAGGCGCTTCGCAAAACGAATTTCCCTAAAAATTTCGCTAAAAGCTGCTAAACGAATTTCGCTAAAAGCTGCTAAACCGCTAATAGCGCTAATCCGCTAAGCTGTCAATGGACTTGCTTCGCAAGACGAAAAAACCGCTATACGAAGAGCCTCATGGAACGGATTGATTTCATCTTGCGAGGCACCACTGTATACACTTTCCCCATTCTTTATTAAAGAGGTCCTCTTCCTGGTTTCTAATTCTGCCTGTAAGCTTTGCCATCTCGACGTCGTTCATCAGTTTTGTCTGCCACTCTTCTTTGGGCGGAGTCGTAGACCCTTAGGATCATCTAGTCCAACCCCCTGCTAAAAAATGTCAGTCGCAGCCAAAGCAGCATGGCTCCATCAGTGCCGGCTTTCTGTATAAGCTAAGCAAAATCCCTTATTTTGGCTGCTGATCCCTTATTTTCGAGGCTGCTGGTCCCTTATTTTCAAATCTGTAAGTTGACAGCTATGTTACACACAGCGAATTTTGACATCATAGTGGTGAAAGGAAGCAAGGAGGAAACAGGGGAGAGAAGCAGCAACACCCTAGGAGTCACAGCATTTGAGCACACACAGCACTATTCCCCCCCCCATCTGACCTTAAACATGGGTCTCAGCTATACAGCTGCAAATATAAGGTTTTAAGTACGTTTTAACTGCATTACACAAATGTGTCACTAGTGTAGCACCCTGCTTGTGATTAACGCTTAGCTGGAATGAAATATTCAACGCAGCAATAGAGAAATTAAAATAAGAATTTATTTGTCAGACAAATAAATGATAGGCACAGTGGTATATGGTTACCAAAGCTCTGCCTGCCCTCCAGGCCTGATGGCCAGCACTTATATTTCCTCAAGCCAGCCCCCTTGCTCCTCCTTTGGCTGCCTCTGTCCAATCAGCCTGGTTGAAATTCCTATTGGCTGTTTGCTAGAACCAATCATAAAAGATATACCCATTTCCTATTACCTTTTATGGGAGACAAAGAGCTATATTTCCTTCTATCCATAAATGGCAGACAAGTAGCCATATATCTTACATTTGCCTCAACAAGGCACCTTAATTACCAGATCACCTTTTGCCCCTTTTGCCCTGTTTCCCCTACATTCCAAAACAAATGGCTAAAACAGATGGCTCGTGGTATTAAGTTCTATCTAAACAGAGATCTTACTATTTACCAACTCTTAATTAGTGTTTTTGCAGCTTGATTGTATTCTGTAATATGTAGGGTCAGTGTAACCTTTGCTCCCAGCCTGTATTTCCCTTTTACAACCTTGAGAAACCTGTCTCCTGCTACTACTATAAATCGGGGGGCCCATGTCCAGGAGGATAAACAACTGCCAAAGTCCTTAGCCAGCTGGTTTTCTGCCTGGCATGAAACATTTGCAAATCTTTAAGCTCATTTTAAAATACAGGCCTTGATCAGATGCCTCACTAGGATGGCGATGGTGAGCTTATGGCAAATTCCAAATATTTTTCGAAAAAGCTTTTTTTTTTTCCTAAAGCAATTTCACAGCATTTTTCAAAATATGTGTCTAGGTTCCACCATGAAGTGTGTTTTGTTTTTTCATTGACAGTCAGTCCTCGCAGCTTTGGCTCTGGGCAATTTAAAGGGAATGCTGATGCAGTTCAAGGAGATCAAGATTTTGTGGCGCAAGGACAGATACGACTGCGTAAGTATCTATAACAACAGAAACCTCGCTGTGAAAGACTCTTGAAATCCCTCCTTTAAAACTGATTGTGAAAAGTGGTCATTCAGAAAATTGTTGCCTTTTGAGTTTCGCCAGACAGAACAAGGAATTCTGACATGGGGGAGGGGCATAAATGTTGTGAGGATCCTATGCCCTTTTAAAATGTGGGTTTTTGGGGTGGGGTTATTGGGTTGTTGCTTTTATTTTGATTATGTATTTTGTGGTTTTATCTTTTGATTTTATTCTGTGAAATGCCCTTGAGACCTCCGGGTATAGGGCGGTGTAATAATAATAATAATAATAATAATAATAATAATAATAATAATAATTTGCACTCATTGGCCCCCATGTAGCGAGCTTTGTTTTATATTTGTTAGGATAAATGCTTCACAAATCCATAGCATCCACTTAACGCAATTGCACTTAGTTAATAGAATTGGAATGCTTTCATGATGTGCACCGTATTTTTCGCTCCATAAGACGCACCTAGTTTTTAGAGGAGGAAAGGGGGAAATCTGTGTTTTTTTGAGGATCATCTCAGAGTTGTGCAGCTTCTTTTGCAAAGGGGGAAAGCCCCTTTTTTTGAGGATCAGCTCAAAGTTGTTGAGCTTACTTTGCAAAGGGAAAAAATCCTGTTTTTATGGGGTTCAACTCACAGTTCTGCAGATTCTTTAGGAAAGGAAAGGGAGCCGTTTCTACAGTTTCCAGGCAGATACAGTGGTGCCTCGCAAGACGAAATTAATTCGTTCTGCGAGTCTCTTCGTCTAGCAGTTTTTTCGTCTTGCGAAGCACGGCTATTAGCGGCTTAGCTGCTATTAGCGACTTAGCGGCTATTAACGGCTTAGCGGCTTAGCGGCTTTAAGAAAAAGGAAAAAAACTCGCAAGAACTCACAAGACGTTTCGTCTTGTGAAGCAAGCAAGCCCATAGGGAAATTCGTCTTGTGGAATGACTCAAAAGACGGAAAACTCTTTCGTCTAGCGAGTTTTTCGTCTTGCGAGGCATTCGTCTTGCGGGGGCACCACTGTAATCTAATCAGCCAGTCACATGTCGCTGGGGAAACAAACAGCCCTCCGTCTGCAGAACATTCAACAATGGAGGCCTGGGCAAGGGGGAGGAGCCAGAAAGGGAGCCAGCGATCAACCACACATTCGCTCCATAAGATGCACAGACATTTCCCCTTATTTTTTAGGAGGAGAAAAGTGTGTCTTATAGAGTGAAAAATAGGGCATTCCATGGTCAGAGCAATAGTTTTCAAAAGGCCTATCTATAAGAAGGCCAAGCTCAGCATGCATACAAAACCTGCGCTATCACAGAGGCAGCTCAACAATCCATACGCTCCAAAACCCAAGAGAAGCATTTCGGTCGCATCAACGCCATATGTCGGAAGTGTATTTAATGCAGACCTAAAGAACATGGCTTCCTCCAGAGAATCATGGGAGCTGCTGTTTCTTTAGGATGCTGTCACGTGGTGAGGGGTACGCAACAGTTCCCAGAATGCCCATGTGTTTTAAGGTGGCGCAGGTGGCGCTGTGGTTTAAACCACTGTGCCGCTTGGATTTGCCAATCGGAAGGTCACCGGTTCGAATCCCCACGACAGGGTGAGCGCCCATTGCTCGGTCCCAGCTCCTGCCAACCTAGCAGTGCGAAAGCACGTCAAAGTGCAAGTAGATAAATGTGTCCATGATACCTGATTGTTCAATATCTACCTATGTTTCTCAGCTTATCTGGATTGTGACCTTCCTTGCTGGCATCTTACTGGGTCTGGATCTCGGGTTGGCAGCTGGAGTTGGATTCGAACTCCTCACTGTTATATTCCGTGCACAATTGTGAGTCCATCTTCCCAACTTGTCAGATTCATGTAATAATTATTGATTTTAAAATAATAATTAAAAATGCAATCCGTACAGTTAAATGGTAAAAAAATAAAATAAAAATTAACGGCCAGAAGACAGAGGCATAGCGTGGGGGGTGCCATGGCCCCAAGCACACTTTTGTGCGCCCCCACAGCAGGCTCCTTCATCAGAGCCTGGCTCTGCGGCAGATGGAACTGCACCTTAGCTGCAGAGCTTGTGCCTGACACGGCTGCCCCCCCCCCATTTTTTTAATACAAGTTGGTACCCTTGCGTCACAGCAAACATTTTTATAGAGTAAAATGCTGCAGGATGTATTGAGTGTCTACCAAACTCCCATAATGCTGCAATCCTATGTACATTTACGTGAGAATATAAGCCCCATTGGACTTTCTAAGCTTGGTCAAACATAAACACGTATCACTTTTATACCAGTATATCCTAGCTGACTCCTCACCCCAGAAAAATCCAGAAATTTATAATTTGATGAGGCTATGGAGAACTTACTGCTAGAAAGAGAACGCCATCCCCTTACAGAATTGAAGCTACAGTGGTGCCTCGCAAGACGAAAATAATCCGTTCCGCGAGTCTCTTCGCCTAGCGGTTTTTTCGTCTTGCGAAGCAACCCTATTAGCGGCTAAGCGGCTTAGCGGCTATTAGCAGCTTAGCGACTTAGAAAAAGGGGGGGGGAGGGAAAAAAGTCGGAAAAACTCGCAAGACATTTTCGTCTTGCAAAGCAAGCCCATAGGGAAATTCGTCTTGCGAAGCACCTCCAAAACAGAAAACCCTTTCGTCTAGCGGGTTTTTCGTCTTGCGAGGCATTCGTCTTGTGGGGCACCACTGTATCAGGGTTTCGTAGGGCAAGGAAATTACTGATCTGGAGCCGTTCTCACACTTTGCAGGGGGTGTTCTGGCCCCTGCAGCTCTTTCCCCTCATTGCGCTGCCGGGTTTCAACGGGTCACCCACCCACCCACCCTCATTGCGCTGCCGGGTTTCAACGGGTCACCCACCCACCCACCCTTCCCTTTAGTTCATCGCTTCGTGCTTGACCTTGCTATGGACCTCTGGTTGGTCGCCTTGGTTGCCCAAGGGGCCTGCTAGGAGTTTTTACCCAATTGGCAAAATGGCACCGGCCACTTGGTTTTTCGCCTACCTCATAGCAAATCGTCACAACTTTCTGGTATTGGCGGTTAGGCATTGGAATATGTTGTTGGTGTATGGAAGGGCAGGTGTGGCCATCGCCTATCCCTTAATTTTATGGTATGCCGTTAAAGGAATCCGGAGGTCGTGGATCCTGTCCGATGCCCTGCTGGTGGCTGGGGGCCATGGCACAACCCCCGGTGGCATCAGGGGAGAGCTTACAGTTGTATTTGCATCAACAGGCTCCCCCGACTGGTGGTTAACCCTTGTTAGACTCACCCCTCCCTGAGGGGGTGGAGTCATGCTCTGCTGTTTATCCAATGCCTAAGCCAATACCTCTCACATGCTGTAATCAATAAAGTTGTGGCCTTTTCTAGCCCATTAACCTAATATACTGTGTCCTTGTGTCTTTCTTATCCCCAAGCCGGGGGGGGGGGTCCTCGAATCACAAGTTGGTTTAAACTTGACAATACCGTTCTATACATGGGGAACCTATAGGCCTACAGTTGTTAGACTACAAGTCCCATCAAAGGCATGAATCTTTATTGAAATGGAAGTCTGATGAATACCCCTTACAGTGTGTTAGTCAACTCATTTGATTTTTCTATTTGTTTTTCAGTCCAAAATGCACAGTTTTGGCTAATGTTGGAAGAAGCGACATCTACAGAAACAGGAAGGATTATAGAGATGTAAGAACCTGATTCTTGGTTGCAGTAGTTGGTTTCTGCCTATTGATTGTGAAACAATGTGCTAAACTAATGTGCGTATTTTTGACCTAGATATATGAGCCAGAGGGAGTGAAAATTTTCAGATGCCCATCCCCAATCTTCTTTGCTAATATTGAATTCTTCAAGGACAAATTGATTGCAGCGGTAAGCATATTGTTATAGATTTGAGGAGACCCCCTGAAATTATAGAAATTAATAAATGGTAGAAACAAAACAAATTCCTTCCAGTAGCACCTTAAAGACCAACTAAGTCAGTTCTTGGTATGAGCTTTCGTGTGCATGCACACTTCTTCAGATATCTGAAGAAGTGTGCATGCACACGAAAGCTCATACCAAGAACTGACTTAGTTGGTCTTTAAGGTGCTACTGGAAGGAATTTGTTTTGTTTTGACTATGGCAGACCAACACGGCTACCTATCTGTAACTGGAACTAATAAATGGTAGGATTTTGATTGCAGTGGTACCTTGGTTCTTGAACAGCTTGGCTCCCGAATGCCGCAAACCCAGAAGTAAGTGTTCCAGTTTTCAAATGTTTTTCGGAAGCCGAATGTCCGACACGGCTTCCACTTGAGTAAAGGAACATCCTGCAGCCAACTGGAAGTCACACCTTGGTTTTTGAATGGTTTGGGGAGTTGAACGGACTCCCGGAACAGATTAATTTCGAGAACCAAGGTACCACTGTATTTGGGATGTGAAGGGAGAAATACAGGCTGCAGAGGAATTCCTGGAATAGCCTATGCAAGATGACCTGGCCATGCTAGGGCCATTAAGAAACAAGACAGGGCCATTGAGGACCATTGGCAATGCAAGAGAACTCTTTTCCCCTTGCTCTGAAACTGGAAATTTGGAAGGTTGCCAGAGTAACTGGGTGAATAAGTCATATTTCTTAAATCTACAATAGTCTCCACTGTGTTTCAATTCTCCAAAAGAACACAAACCCTGGGTGAGTGCCCAGAACCCCTAGGAATCTTGGAGACAGTGGGTGATAATTCCTTAACAGAAATTATTTTTCATGTAATATTGGATATTGGACAGTGAACCAAGGGCTAGATCTACACAGCTATTAAAAAACGCTCTGAAAACGCTATGCAAAAAACAGTTGGAAAGCTCACAACTGAAAATAGCCTTGAGTTGAGATTTCAGCTGTACGGTGCTGTCTGGTGTCATAGTGCTAGAACGCATTTATAACGCTGTATTTTGACTAACGTAGCTGAGTAGTACAAGGTGCATGTAACACTCAGAACTTACAAGAGTGGTGAATTTAACAAGCTAAACCAAACCAAATCAAATCAAATGTTTCAGGTTGGGTTTAAGCCACTGAGGGTGCTACGCAAGCGCAACAAAGCCCTGAGGAAAATCAGAAGGATGCTGAAGAAAGGGGAGCTTCAAGTCACACCTGTAAGTAGCCTAACCCTAACCTCTCACTGAATTTACAAGTGTCTCATCCCACTTCACAAACCTTGCAGGAGTCTGAAGATCATTTTTTGAAAGTCACTGGGGCTACTGGGGGCTCCCAAATATGACATATACTCAACACAAGTAGGCATTAGCAGTACACCCAGCTGTAAGACACATGCCAGGCTGCCATCAAGTGATACGATACGATACGATATCTTTATTGTCATTGTCCCTTGCGGAACAATGAAATTGAAAAACTACATAAAAACTACCACAAAACTACATAAAACTACATAAAACATTCAAAAACCCCCAAAAAAACTCTAAAACCCCATTTTAAAATACACTATACTACAGAGACCCCTTAGAACCAGAATTGCATTAGCGTAGAAACTGTTTCTCAGGCGGCTAGTCCTGGCCTTTATAACCCTATACCTTCTTCCAGAAGGCAGAAGCTGAAAGAGATCATTTCCAGGGTGCGTACTATCATGTGCTATCTCTGCCGCTTTCTTATGGCACCTGGCAGCATAGATTTGATCTAAGGTGGGAAGAGTGCACCCAATAATTCTCTCTGCAGTCTTTACAACCCTGGATAGCATTGTTTTTTCCCTGGCCGTGCAGCTCCCAAACCACACGCACAGACCAGAAGTTAATACACTCTCTACAGTACAATGGTAAAATGCCATCAACAGGTCCTTTGAGAGATTGTTTTTCCGGAGGATTTTCGGAAAATATAACCTCTGCTGTGCTCTCTTCACCAGGTCTTTGCTGTTCTCTCCCCAGAGATGTTCAGCAATGCCATTTTACCATAAGAGATGGAAAGCGGCAGTTTTTTAGAGCATTCCTGAGATCATAAAAATCTGACAGTTGAAGAAAGTGCCTGTACAAACCTGTACAAATTGACATATTTTTGAATTAAAACTAAGATTTCTTTTAAAAAACAAACAAACCCTAAGATCTCTTGGATTGGGGTGTGCAACATTTTTTCTGTCGAGGATCACGTTCCTTCATGAATAATCTATTTGGGGTTGTTCTAGGTCATGGGTAGGCAAACTAAGGTCCGGGGGCCGGATCCGGTCCAATCGCCTTCTAAATCTGGCCCATGGATGGTCCGGGAACCAGCGTCTTTTTACATGAGTAGAATGTGTCCTTTTATGCATCTCTGGGTTATTTGTGGGGCATAGGAATTTGTTCATTATTTTTTGTTTTCTTCAAAATATAGTCCAGCCCCCCACAAGGTTTGAGGGACAGTGGACCAGCTGAAAAAGTTTGCTGACCCCTGCTCTAGGTTAACTAATCTGGAACGTAGACCAATCGCCTACTACTCTGAAAAAGTCTGCCAGTTTGTTCTCAGCTGGTGGGAAAATGTACTTTTACTAAGTCATATGACCAGGAAAAAATGTTTTGTTTATACAGTGGTACCTCAGGTTAAGTACTTAATTCGTTCCGGAGGTCCGTTCTTAACCTGAAACTGTTCTTAACCTGAAGCACCACTTTAGCTAATGGGGCCTCCTGCTGCTGTCGTGCTGCCGGAGCCCGATTTCTGTTCATATCCTGAAGCAAAGTTCTTAACCTGAAGCACTGTTTCTGGGTTAGCGGAGTCTGTAACCTGAAGCATATGTAACCCGAGGTACCACTGTGTGTGTGTGTGTGTGTGTGTGTGTGTGTGTGTGTACTCAAATAAAATACTGCCAACTGTTCTGAAACTATGTAGGAAGTTGGTGGAGGGACATTTAAAAAACCAGGGAAAACAAGGAGGAAATGAAGGAACAGGAAGGAAGGAACTCTTAAGTGACTGAAGAATAGACCAGCTTTAGGAGGCACTGGGAGCGGTATAAAATGAAGTTTGGGGCTTAGAGCCTAGGAATCACAAAAAAATAGTGCCTGAAGTAGCCCTGTGTTTTCTCTTTCTCACTTACGTTCTTCTAAGATTTACAAACCGTTACAATCTTAAAGAATTTCTCTCTCATTCCTGTTTTCCCCTGCCCAGCAACTTATCGGTAAACAGAACCGGCAGTCAAGTGTACTAAGTTATCTTTTTGTTAATAATTGGAATTCTGATCATTTTCTTCCTCTGATACAGAAAGGCTTGATTTGCACTGTTAATGGCATAAGCGACTCTGACGAAGAGCTGGACAACAACCGCATTGAAGAACTGGACCAGCCCACATATACCAAAGACTTGCCGATTCAGATAGACTGGAACTCAGACCTTCCTCCCAACATCATGGTTCCGAAGATCGACACACACAGCGTCATCCTTGATTTCTCAGCAGTGTCGTTTCTTGACGTTTCTGCTTTGAGAGTCCTTGGACAGGTAATTTTCCTCCGTACATCTTCCAGCCAACAAGTGTAAAGTTAATTATTCATTCATTTTATTACATATGTGTCTCACACTTATTCTAAGCATCCCAAAGCACAGTGTACTTTTTTTTTTCTGTACCCCTTTTTGTAATGTGCACTACAAACCTGTGAGATAAGTTAGACTGATAAATGGCAAACAACTGAATTTAGTCCAAGTAACAATTTCAGCCTGAGCTTCCCAAGTCCTAGTCTGACATAATACCACGCTGGAACAAAATACATTTTTTTCTGCATAGCTCATTCAATGGACAAAAACCTGTAACTCTAAAGAGCCACAGAACAGGCATGTTTTAGAAATCTATCAATTGTTTGCATTCTTCAGGACATGTCAGATCTCACCATGCGGTAAGAGGGGGTGAGAAACCAGGCATATGAAAGTGACGGGCAAAAGTTGACTTTACTGTGTCAAACACAAATGTGAAAATGCAACCTAAAATTACTACAGTCGTACCTTGGAAGTCGAACGGAATCCATTGGACTTCCAAAATGTTCAAAAACCAAAACACAACTTCTTATTGGGTGCAGGAGCTTCCTGCAGCCAATCGGAAGCCATGGAAGCCCCGTCGGACATGCTTCTTCCGAAAGAACATTCGAAAACTGGAACACTCACTTCTGGGTTTCGATAGTTCGGGAGCCGATTTGTTCGGGAGCCAAGGCGTTTGAGATCCAAGGTACGACTGTATACTGTAGCAATAAGACACAGCATGGATATATTACTTTGGTGTGTTCAAACCACATTGGGCATGTTATTTCATTAATCCTGTATGGAAAGCCAGAACTACCATCCAAATATTGCAGACAGGATGGGAGAGTGGGGAAGAACTCTGAAGTTTGGAAGTGGTGACTTGCTTACGGTCACCAAGTAAGCTTGTGACAGAAGCAAGCTTTTAACAGTTAATCCTGCCGTAAACCTATCTGTAAATTTCTTATTTAACAGACTTTGAAAGAATTTGTCCGGATTGATGTGGATGTATATATTGTGGGAGCACATGGTGAGTTGACCCCGTTCTATTTATTATTATTTAAAGAACAGCAGTGGCATGCTCAAAGTTTGTGTCTTATCTTAAGTCTGCCCCTAAAATGCTAAAGGTCCTTTTTACACATGATTCCCAGAAATACGCATGGTGCTTTTTCTTCAGTTGTACGAGTGATGAACACAGTGTAGCCCTTGCACCCCAATCTTAAATATAGTTACCCAGAAATAGATCTCAGCTGCTTACAGTACAGTTAGAACAATTTCCTCAGAGGCAATCTGAGGACGAGGCTATTTGGGACGCGGGTGGCGCTGTGGTCTAAACCACCGAGCCTAGGGCATGCCGATCAGAAGGTCAGCGGTTCGAATACCTGTGACGGGGTGAGCTCCTGTTGCTCGGTCCCAGCTCCTGCTAATCTAGCAGCTTGAAAACACGTCAATGTGCAAGTAGATAAATAGGTACCGCTTTGGCGGGAAGTGAAACAGCATTTCCGTGCGCTGCTCTGGTTTCACCAGAAGTGGCTTATTCATGCTGGGCACATGACCCGGAAAAACTCTCTGCGGACAAACGTCAGCTCCCTCAGCCAGTAAAGCAAGATGAGCGCCGCAACCCCAGAGTCGTTCGTGACTGGACTTAACTGTCTGGCGTCGTTTACCTTTTTTAATCTATATTTTAAGCTTTAGGTCACATAGAGTACTCTTGCTTTGTACCAAATGGCATCAATGTTAAACCAAGGTCCTGTGGAGTTTGGGGTGATGTTGCCTAATGTAGAAAGGCAGAGCACAGCTAACAATGAGCAATTAAAACCGAATCTTCTAGTCACTCATAGGAGTAAGCCTGACCTTTTGCAATGATGAGAGATACCAGCTGATCTGCTCTGGCCTGTTAGTGTAAAGAGATTTCCTTCCTTCTACCTAGAGCTTCTTAGGCAGAGCAAGATGGGTGTATCCCTGCCTATCATCTCTCCGATTGCCAGTTCCAAAGTCTACTGCCAGCTTAACTCCTGACAATCGGTGTCAGGTGCTGGGTTTGCCTCTCTGTTTGTTTCAAAGCGAAACATTTCTAAAAGTGAAGAGTTGGGAAGCCTGCTACCAAGTTCCTGAATCTGAAATAAAATATGTTAAATAAATTTGAATGTTGTGCTTGAGATTTTTTACTAACCGTTTTTCCTGGCTTGGAAACCTGTTTTCTTTCCCCCTCCAGATGGCGTTCTGGATAAACTGGAAAGATGTGGATTTTTTGATGATGAAATTAAGCCGTCCATGTTTTTCCTCACCGTCCATGATGCAGTTTTATACATATTGCTAAAAAAGGACCTGGAGCTCAGCACACCAAAGTACAAGCCCAATATGGTAAGAAAAATGCTGCAGTAACTGCTCTTCACTTGGGCAAATGTCTGACCTTTCGTTCATATTAGAAACCACAGCTGTACATTTGCATATAGGTAGGTTTCTAAGACCATCCCTCCATCCATAGTAACTTGGCCTGGAGACAGATTTGGTTGAAATAAAAGTAATTCCTGTTGTGAGTAGAATCTCAAACTGAATTACTGAGGTCAGTTTGGCAAAACTACGAACAAACTTATACTTTAAATGCTGTGTTGGCTAGGGCTGGTAGGGTGAAAAGCAGGGAGGCCAACAGTAGGTGGCGCCGTAGGCAGAGCCAATTCATTCTACATTTTGCCCCCATGTTCCTCCCTGCTGAATTTTACAAGGGACAGCACAGAGACAGACGAGTTTGAACATGAGCCATCTCCTGTACCGGATATAAAGAAGGCAGGAAGGGACTGCCTGAGTGCAGACTAAAGGTGGTGGGCAGTGGCCGACTTGGGCTTTAAAATTTCAGTGATGCCCTCTGCCACACCAAAACTTAGTGCCCCCTCCACCTCCCACCTTCCATTGTTTGTCATTGTTGAGGTGCCCTTTGTGGCACCCTTTTGGCTTGGCAGGTGAACTGGTTGGGCTCCCTTAAACCCGCCTCTGTGGTGTGGCACCACCCCACTTGCCCTAATGGGACCAGCGCCCACTACTAAGGCTGGGTGATATCTGGTTTTCAACATCGCGATATATATCACCAGATAAACATTGCGATATGCCGATATATCGCAAGGTCTGAAATAAGGATGGAGCTATGCAGAGCAAGATGGCTTCCTGGTTTTTCCCGCATTGTGATTTTTACATAGCCCACAAATGCCATGATTCACGATATATTGCCAGGTCAAAAATCAAGAAACTGATATCACGATATGGACTTCAAACCGGTTTTGGATGATGTATTGATATATCACTCAACCTTACCAGCTACTTAAAAGGAAAGAAGAGAAACCCGTATCCCTCACTAACTCTTAACACGTCTATTCCATCACAGGAAAAAGAAGACAAGGATCATTATGTAATCAATACAAATGGACTACGCAGTCGGGAGCTCATGGTAAGGGACACTTTCCTACCCAATTTTTAAAATCATCAGTAAAGATAGAAGCATGGGGGGGGGGCTATTGCCCTGAAACAGATCTGCTAAAAGAAAGAAGTGCAGTCCCTTTTACAGGAAGGTAGAATTGAGGCCCCAATAGGCATGGTCAGTTTAAGTATGCAGTGCAAGTAGATAAATAGGTACCGCTCCAGCGGGAAGGTAAACGGCGTTTCCGTGCGCTGCTCTGGTTTCCCAGAAGCGGCTTAGTCATGCTGGCCACATGACCCGGAAGCTGTACGCCGGCTCCCTTGACCAATAAAGCGAGATGAGCGCGGCAACCCCAGAGTCGGCCATGACTGGACCTAATGGTCAGGGGTCCCTTTACCTTTACCTTATGCCTTCCATTTGACTGGCTCCATCAATATTGCTATACCTTATGGCAGCGACAAATTAAGCAGTAGCTGCGTATCTAGTCAACAGAAGACACAACTGCATAGTGACGGTCAACTCCTAACATAACTTGAAATTTTGGGAGAGTGCTGGGGGAAGGCGTTTTTTACTTTGTTTTTGATATTAATATTTATTCGTCTTTTTCTCCCAAAAGGCAAACTCAAAAGCAACTTACAAAAGCTGAGCCATTTTTAATTTGCTTCTTTCCACCCCACAGGCACCATCAGAAACAAAATTCTAATTGTCATACCCACTGATGAGCAGGAAACCAATTGTTGGGAGTATAAAACCGTTGGAAACCAATCTAGACATTGTCGCTGTTGGGGGAACCAGTTCAATTTTGGAGGAAACCGTTTTATACCATGGGTGTGTATCTATATGCCAATATTAATTCTGATGAGACTCTTCCCACCCTTGTGCTAATGTAACCAGAACTGTACCACTGAGACATAAGAGAGAAGTACCGGCTGAGAAAGGACACACAGGTACAAAAAGTCTAAAGATAAAAAAACCCCAGCTGCTTGATGGCTAAGGGGCACAGAAAGTTGAGAGGGGGGAATTGACAACTTAGTCAGTCAGGTGGCTGGAACAGGAAGACAGAAAAATGTGGAGTAGAAAGAATCACCTTATGGTCTGCAAGTGCTATTTTTCTAGGAAAATGAGGTGCCGGAAATCACCACGAACGCCTCCCTTGTTCTCTTATACAGTGGACACTTGGGTTGCGAACGTGATCCATGTGGGAAGCACATTCACAACCCGCAGGAGCGCATCTGTGCATGTGCGTGTCGCGATTCAGCACTTCTGCGCATGTGCCGAAACCCAGAAGTAACCTGTTCCGGTACTTTTGGGTTTGGTGTGGTGCACAACCCGAAATCAAACAACCCTAAGCTTCTGTAACCCAAGGTATGACTGTAATGGCAATGGCGGCCATCTGAGAGATGCTGGAACTGAGTTCCGGCTTAAAAACTAGGTGACTTCCTAGTTCACACTGTTAATATATTTTTCAGTGTCCCAGTGGACAGAAGAGAGAATTATACATATAAATCAATGGAGAAACATTTAAAAATCAACGTAGCTAGGACTGAGCAGTGGTACGTTCACCCAACACACCCAACAAAACCCCACCCCATGCAGGGGAAAGAGATGGGGGGGGGGGAATACTTGAAACAGGGGAACTAAGCATACCCATAGCTATCAACTTTTCCCTCTTCTTGCAAGGAATCCTATTCGGAATAAGGGAATTTCCCTTTAAAAAAGGGAAACGTTGATAGCTATGAGCATACCCCGTGGGCATGGATGGAGGAGCAGGGTTGTGTGTTTGTGTAAATGAAGTCATGTAGTTGGAACCCTGAACAGAAACACTCCTCATTGCAACATTTTGTATATGTATACTATAAAAAAAAAAAAATGCCGCACTTGTAAATGTATAAAATGAAAAAGTGGAAGTTTGATATTATAAAATACTGAATTGTCAATTTGCCACCTCAAAAGTTCAATGTAAATTCAGCACCAGCTCATAGAACATGTATATTTGTAAAAAACTCAAAGATAAATTGTACAGTCACGAGTGTTAAATTGTTTATATGACAGTTCAAAATATTTTCCATTTTATACTGTCTTATGTTTTATCTTGTATATTTGACCTGCATAAAGGTTTTTTTAAAAAAGGCTTTCAGGACTCTTAATTTTTTATCTATTGCTTTTTCAACCATGTTTAAAATAGTGTGTATTTTTACACTATTGTAGATTCAAGAGCATTTTACAGAGAATGCCATTCCTGTTTTAAATAGTTAACTTTTCGAAACTTCTGCAGTCTAATATATAGCATTGGCTACAAATCCTGTTACTTAAGTTTCCAAATGGGGAAAATAAACAAACAATTGACACACCTGTTAGTTAACGAGTATTCCCAAATCCAAACTCCACACTAACAAAGACTGTTGTTTCGATGTAAGTCTTAAAAGAAACTGTGAAAATCATGGGTTCCTACTAAACTTTTAATATGGAGTAGGAGCCAAACCAGAAGCACAGTCCTATGAAAAGATTTACCCAAAAAGCCCAGTGTGTAACAAAGTACCGTATTTTTCTGTGTATAAGACTACATTCCCCCCCCTAAAAAATAATGTCAAAAATTAGGGGGCGTCTTATACACAGGGCCATCTCCCCCCATTTTCTTAAATCTGAGTCCCCCAAAATAGGGGGCGTCTTATACATGGGGCTTCTTATAGACAGAAAAATACGGCATATTGGATTGTATGCTTTTAATGCCTTTATTCCAATGCATTAGCTATTATTCCACACTGCCTAAAATAGCTTCAAAACAAGCAGTAAATATGATGACAGCTTAATGTTGCTATCCCTGTCACATTTTTCTTCCAGGGGTGAGAAATTCTAAGAATGTAGAACTTAAGCAAGTGTCGTTTCTTTTGTTAGATCACTGGGGTCTTATTGGGCTTTGGAACAGTTGAGCATAGATGGAGGCAGAGAGTAGCTCTCCTACTAACAGCCAAACCCACATAAAACCTTAAAGAACGTAAGAGGTTATTTGGATTGGACCAATGGCCCATCTTGCCCGGCATCTGCTTTCATGGTAGCTTACCAGATGCCTGGGACGCGGGTGGCGCTGTGGGTTAAACTACAGAGCTTAGGACTTGCCGATCAGAAGGTCGCGGTTCGAATCCCCGTGACGGGGTGAGCTCTCGTTGCTCGGTCCCTGCTCCTGCCAACCTAGCAGTTCGAAAGCACGTCAAAGTGCAAGTAGATAAATAGGAACTGCTCCGGCAGGAAGGTAAACGGCGTTTCCGTGCCGCTGCTCTGGTTCTTCCAGAAGCAGCTTAGTCATGCTGGCCACATGACCCAGAAGCTGTCTGCCGGCTCCCTTGGCCAGTAAAGCGAGATGAGCGCCGCAACCCCAGAGTCGGTCATGACTGGACCTAATGTTCAGGTGTCCCTTTACCTTAGCAGATGCCTAAACAAATGCCAAATGCAGGCCCTGAGCACAATAGCACTCTCCCAGCTTGTGAGTCGCAGCAACACACATACTGTTTCTGACAGTAGACAAACACATGGATAGTATCATCAGAAAGAGTCCCCTGCAAAAGGCACTTTCCATAACTTGCAGAGGCCCAAACCCAGATCTCTCTGCATCTTTCTATCCTCAGAAACTACCTTCCGGAGTGATCTGTATCAAGGGGCAATTTTTTAACAATCAGGTCCCATGGAATGCTACCACCCTGAATACCCTGGGCTATTAAATGACCAGGTATTGCCTCAAGCAGGATCTACACGCCTGCTGTCTGAAGTGATGCAGTGCAAGGACCATACCATGGTAACATCATTCATTAAAAGCACACCTCGTTTTTCCAGTTAAATCATTTCCAAGGCAATTTGCACTATGAGCAACAAAGAGCGCATGAAAAGTAACTTCATCGAAACACATCAGCACAAAGGTTTAAAAAAGAATCTGAAAGTAAGGATTAAAACAGAAAGGGAATAAGGATTTAAACATCATATCCATTTGCAAGCATTCCTCCCCTCCATTATTGTAACTGAGGGAAGGGCAAAGCATGCAATGGGGATGCAGATGTGTAATTTGAGTTAGGAATAGAACACACAACCGTCAAACACATGCAAGCCAAAAGCAGATGTGCATTTTTGTAATCTGAGCACCACTGAATTTGCTAGTTTTATCTGTTATTCTTCGGATGAGAGTACTGTATTTTTCTGTGTATAAGATGCCCCTCATGTATAACCCAAAATTATTTATTATCAAAACCTTTATTAGGCATTATGCAAATAAAACCATAAAAGAGAAAATAACATATAAAAACCTTGAAATGTATATAAAAAGGCAGCAGATGGTTACATACATATATATATATATACATATAAAATCAGTGGTTTTCCTTGTTAACCTGCTCCTTGGAGGACTGCTGCCAAAAACTCAGCTACCCCCGCCGTTACCCTTTGGTCAACGTCGGATAGGTAGAATCCCACACATTCACCTTGCTGCGGTTCCAGACCACCCAAAAGAGGGGACAGCACGCGTTGACGGAGCGTACTGTACAATGGGCAATGAAGGAGAATATGCTCTACAGTGTCCGGGACATTCATAGAGCATCTGCAGAGTCTCTTGTTTCTAGGAATGTTTTGATATCTTCCCCTGACAAATGCTGAGGGAAAAACATTTAAACGGGCCAGCATAAAAGCCCTACGTTGGGCTGGGATTATTAATTTAGTGACGTAATTGGCTCTACTATCTAAGATATTTAAATCATAGAATGTGGGGGAGCAAATTTTGTTTACAGCTGCCATAATATTTTGTCTCTCGACATCCTTTAGTCTAGTTAGGATATTATGAAAAATGTACTGCTCATTAGAGTTGTACAGGGGCTCCAGCTCGATGCCTAAAGATTCAATCTTTTTTTCGAGGTGCTGATACCATCTTGATTTATAGGAGTCTTTGAGCAAATCAGCGAGCAGACTTGATGGAGGGCAGCGAAAGTGGCAGCGTAACCAGTACTTTATTGAGGTGGACCATGCCCAATATTCCAGTGTGTGTATGCCTATTTCTGCACACATTGTTTCATATTTGATCACAGCTGGGAGTCCAAGAATACGTCTCAAAAAGCTGGAATGAATTTTTTTTAAATCACTGTTATATGCTTGGACCCATAGCGGGATTCCATAAAGTAACTGGGATTGCACTTTTGTTTGAAATATCTGAATGGCCGCAGGAATAAATTGATTACCTATCTGATAATAAAAACGGGCAACTGCTGATGAGGTGCACTTTGCCTGTTTTATGGCATTTGTGCGATGGGTTACCCACCCTAAATTGCTCTGGAATAAGATTCCCAGATACCTATGGATTTTCACTTGTTGGATTTCTTGCCCTCTTATTTTCCATTTCTCTAATTTCCAACCATTCGAGAAGACCAAAATTTTTGTCTTCTCATAATTTATAGAGAGTTTGTTACATTCGCAGTAAGAGATCAGTGAGGATATAAGACGTTTCAGACCCAGGCTCGTTAATGATAGTAGGACAACATCGTCTGCGTATAATAAGAGAGGAACTGGCTTCTGATTAAGTTTAGGGGCATGTGATTCTATTTTTTGAAGGTAATCTGGCAAGTCTGATAGGAATAAATTAAATAGAAAGGGGGCAAGAATACACCCTTGTTTTACCCCTTTCGAGTTTGGGATATCTGATGAAAGGTGACCTTTGGTGTTAAGTTTGACTTGACAGGTATTAGAAGAGTGTAGATTTTGCATTAGAATCAATAAGCGCTGATCAATTTTTAATTCTGCGAGTTTCCTCCACAACTTTGGGCGGTCAATTGAGTCGAATGCACCACGAAAATCTACAAAAGCAGCGTATATCTTAGATTGCCTTTGGGATCTGTATTTTTCAACCAGATGCATGAGTATAAGACAGTGGTCTAGTGTAGAGCAACCTTTGGAGAAACCTATTTGTTCTTTCCCTGGTAGGTTTAGATTTTTCATCCAGGTAAGGAGTTTAGATAAGAGGTGCTTAGCGTAGATTTTCCCTATCACTGATAGTAGGCTTATCGGTCTATAATTCCTTGGTTCTTTTGGGTCGCCATTTTTAAAGATTGGAATAATTATTGATCTTAACCATATCTCAGGTATGATCCCGTATTTATCTATAAGAGTAAACAGTTGAGCTAAGGGTTCTGCCCACCAATCTATATAGGTCTTAAATAATTCTATTGGTAGACCGTCTGGCCCTGGAGATTTCCCCGATTTGAAATTTTTAACTATCTCTCTAATTTCCTCTTCCTCTACCCTTGGCCACTCCTGGAGTTTATTTATTTTATTTTTAGTGGTTTCATTTCCTTTAAGTTCACTGTGTAGATTGTTAAATACAGATGTAAAATATTGGGACCATTTGGATTCTGTAATTGGTGGTAGAGTTAGTTGATTTTCAGCTTTCAATCCTCCATACACTAGGTTCCAGAACGCTTTGTTGTTTTTACTCTGAATTGAGTCGAGTAATTGTAGCCATTTTTGGGTTGCGTATTTTTGTTTCTTTTCGGCCAGAATGTTGTGATATTTTCTTTTCCCATCAAGATAAGAGGGCTCTAGTTTAGTGCGATTATTTCTAAATGTTTGGCGCAGTTCTCTTTTTAGCTGGAAACATTCATCATCAAACCAAGGGCTAGCGCTATGTTTAAGTTCCCAAACTTTAGGTGGGGTACTAAGCTCTACAAACATTTGGAAGATTTCATTATAAATTTTCGGAATATCACTGTAGAGATTAGTGGTCTTTAAGTTGGATAATACTTGTTTTCTCAGGTTGGCTGTAAGTTTTTGCCCCACTGCTGCACTCATTTCCTGGGACCATTTTAATTGGGTCATTTGTTTGTATTGAGAGGGTTCTATGATATTGTACCTAGTTATTTTGGATTCGTCCTTTAAGTTAATAGACAGCGATAATGGCTGATGGTCGCTTTCAGTGCGCGTTCCAATTTTGAGGTCCATGATCGAATTTATAATATTATAAGGGACAAGAATATAGTCGATGACACTGCATCCTCGGGGGGAGAAGTATGTAAACTCCCCGCTTCTATCGCCTTTTGTTGAACCGTTCACAATCTGCAAATTGAAGTAGTTACATAATTCAAGTAGGCGTAAACCTTCGTTGTTTACAACCCTGTCTCTGGAGAGTCGTCCTATTTTCAGGGCATGTGCGATATCATTATCAGTATTCCAATTTAGTTTGCTACATAGTTGTTCGTTGTTGGTTCCCACTCTGGCATTAAAATCACCTGCTATTATCAGTGAGGCATTTGGGTATTTATCGGTCAAATTTTCTATATAAAAGGTTAGTTGTGACCAATTTTCACTGTTGCTGTTGTTTTTGGTTGGGGGGATATAGGCATTTAGAAGTAATAAAGAATCTTTTTTTTGGGTTAAAATTAGAGCTTGTGCAAGTGGTGAGCATTTTTCTAGTTGCTTGATTTCAACCCAAAATTAAGAAATTAAGTTGTTTAGCTTTGGGGGGGGGGCGGAGGTCACTTCTGCCAATCACTCACCCGCCTCTGTCGATTCCACACCTCGCCACAGCTACGAATTGACTGCCCGCTCGCCGCCACCAACAGCCCACCCGCCCAATTGCCACAGCCAATCGCAGCCACCAATAACCTGCCCAATCGCCGCAGCCACATCCAATCACCAGCAGGCCTTGCCACAGCCACCAATCACCTGCCCAATCGCCGCTGCCAATCTCCTGCTTGCTGCTGCCATTAATCACACATCCCCGCTCTGTATTCCCTATCTGTGTATAAGACAACACCCAATTTTTGCCTTCTTTTTATAGCAAAAAGCAGAGTCTTATTCACGGAAAAATATGGTATGTATCTCCATTCAGGGTCACAATTCATTCCACACACCATAAACAACAAAGAATCTTGTGGCATTTTAAAAGACTCATACACCTATTACACCAGTGTTTCCCAACCCTGGGTCTCCAGCTGCTTTTGGACTACAGTTCCCATCATTCCCGACCACTGGTCTTGCTAGCTAGGGATGATGGGAGTTGTAGTGCAAAAACAGCTGGAGACCCAAGGTGGGGAAACACTGTATTATACCATATGCATTTATGAACTAGAGGCTAGCCTGAAACAGCTTGTGCCATAATAAAAACACCAGTCTTTTCAAGTGTCACTGCAATCTTGCTGCTGCTACAGCCAACAAACACGGCTATGGAAACTTGTGACAATATTATGGAGCACCCAACTACTTCTGAATAACGATGGTTGATTAGCAAAGTGACAGATGCAGTTATGAAAGTTACCCAAAAATTATAGCCTTACAGAAATTATTATTATCATTAAAAAAGAACAACCACCTGAAATTACTAATGGAAAAAGCAGAACACAGTATTAAATATTTACAGCTACTGTAAAAAACCTACGCCACAAAACTGGAATAGGCAAGTATCATTATCTACATGCCAACATGAATTTCTGATCCCCATACAGTTGAGTAATGCAAACCACTGAAGTTGGAATACATGGTCTATGGCAGGCATAGGCAAACTCAGCCCTCCAGATGTTTAGGGACTACAACTCCCATCATCCCTAGCTAACAGGACCAGTGGTCAGGGATGATGGGAATTGTAGTCTCTAAAAACATCTGGAGGGCCGAGTTTGCCTATGCCTGGTATATGGCAACTGAGCCCACAAGCTATTAAGAGGTCAGTGGAAACATAAATAGGACAATTGCTTAACTGCAGTTAAGAAATCAAAAACAGGCTCTCTCCTCTTTTTCCACCACAAATCCCACCCATTCATAAAAAGTTGGCGCCAACTGCAGTGAACAGCCAACAAGGTTCTCTCCCGACAAGTTCGCTGAACAGCTTCAAACGCAGCTAAAATTCTGATTACTCTTGAATCACGGGTGCTGGTACCCAACGGAGGCTGGTCCACAAGTGTGAATGGGGTGGTTCCCCCTCTGCAACAGCTACTCACTTTCTTACTTAGAATCAGTCCAAGGGGCGACACCACCCTTCAGCTTCCTCTTGCTTAGGCTTGGTGCTGCCCTTGTAGAATTCAGCAGTGAGGAACATTGCCTCTGGCTCCACTGATTGCTGGTTTCCTTGCCTTCCGTCCCAAAAGACACCGCTGCTGGTGCCTAAGTAACAACTAAGCGTTGTGAAGATGGTCAGGGGAATTTCGTAATAGATGGGATGGGAGATCTCCTGATTTCTAACACCGGTAGACAGATTGCCTGTTTTCTCTGTACAGTGGTACCTCGGGTTACACACGCTTCAGGTTACAGACTCCGCTAACCCAGAAGTTAGGTTAGAAGTTAACCTCGGGTTAAGAACTTTGCTTCAGGAAATCGTGCTCCGGCGGGCGGCAACAGCAGGAGGCTGCATTAGCTAAAGTGGTGCTTCAGGTTAAGAACAGTTTCAGGTTAAGAACGGACCTCCGGAACGAATTAAGTACGTAACCAGAGGTAGCACTGTACATGCCCCAAGTAAATGTGTGAAGTGTGAAAGATCTCCAGTCTACCAGAATTATTTGTATCATTAGCCAAAAGTCCATTATGGTGCAATTCTATTTAGAAGTCTAAGGCGTATTCCCAGCTGTGTACAGGACTGCAGCAATGCAGTACAATCCTAGGCATGTTTATACATTAGTAGCACTCCCATTTATTTTTTTAGAAAACCCCCTCCCTCCCTAAAAAAAAATGCATATAGCATCACAGCCTTACAGTGTGGTGTTCCTCATCTCAGCAGAACTGCCTTCCAGTTCCTAAGCACTGTTATTTATCCGCATAAACCTGCTTCCACGTTGCGTATTATATGGTGCTAAACGTATTTACCACCACATCAAATATAGCCAATCGCAGTTAACAGTTGCCTCTATAATGCACACAGTGGAAAACACTAGCTTTCTGAACGTGCAATTTACATTTCGGGCAGCATATGAAATATTCTGCATGTGAAAAGTTTAACATAGGAAGTGGCCCTTAGTTTATAAACCTTTCAACGATGTCCATAAGGAATATTCTCCATAAAGCAAAACCAATTTTTGATTTCCTTAACATGTAACAAGTGAATTTGTGATTCCAACACTAACATGACTTAAACATGAATTACCCATAAATGGCATTGGCACTATGTCTGAGTTTCAAGTAAAAAGAAAACCTTATGCTGTAAAGTCATTGCTGTAAGGTCAATGTTATCGCCTGAAAACTGAAGCACTAAAATAGATAAAGGGATGTTTTGGAATATTTAACATCTGAGGTTTTAAAGTGCAAATTTTTAAGACCTTCATCAGACTCAAAATGTCTCTGCTTGCTTAGCAAAAGATATTAATGCAATGAAAGGTCTGTTTTACCTATTCTTTTTTCTCATACTACAAATTTCCTACATGAAAATGCCATCATGCTTGCATGAAAAATAGTAACACCAAATTCATTATTTCTTACTCCCCCCTCCACCCCAACATTTAAAATCCATGCGAAAAAGCAAACTTTTTTGGACCATATTTTAAATTTAATTATACACAGGTTGACAAAAAAAGGAAACGTATCACAAATAAAACTAACCATCAGATTTAACAAAAATACCTTCAAGTGGTACAGTAAGTGTTCGGTTGTTTGGGAAATATTACAAATGTTCATTTCTGGGGTACTTCAACCGGACTATGGGTACAACGTCTGTTAAAATGTCACTGTCAACTACAGAGCCATACAGCACTACAGTATATCAGTCGTCAAAGAGTCCTACGATCAAGGTTTTAAAAATTTACCTTAAGAATTAAGTCCCCAGACTTTTACAGTCACATTTTAAAACTTTTTTATTTCTTCAAATAAATGAAGCAGAACAGGAAAAAAAAAGAGAGCTCTCCATTAAAAGGCTGCTGTTTAGAAAGTTATCCTTCCTATGTCTTACTTCTTAGTTCAAATTACTATTAACATCATTGATAGTATGGCCTGTATCTGGCTTGATCAGGATGGTGTGGTCCGGAAAGCTGAGTTTGAGAAGGCGGGCCTTGCATTCGCGGCGGCGGCGGCGGCCCCCGTGGAGCCGGCCACATGCCTGGACTCATCCCCCCCGGCTGAGTGAACGGAGGGCTGAGAGTTCCTTGGTCTTCACTGAACTTTGGCAAAGCGTTCGGGTTGTAGTGATGGGGAGGGGGAGCGTTTACATTGACCGGGGGGCCGCCGTGCTGAGGAGGGGGCGGTCCCGGCGGAGGATGATTCATATATGGTGGCAGCTGGGCAATGATGTGTCCGGGGGGAGGGGTGATGGGTGGAGGAGCGGAGGTCATTGGCGGAGGCGGAGCTTGGCTATACACCAGGTGAGGAGTGCCTCCAGCCTGGGGCGGGTGTTGCATGGGGTGGCTGATTGGCGGTGGCGGTGGCGGGGGAGGGGCGTAATGCTGCTGGGGCGGCATGATATGGTGGGGGTGGGACACCACTTGCTGGCCCTGGTACTCGGGGTGGTGGTGAGCAGGTGTGGGGGCCGGCGGCGGCGGTTCCCGAGCGCCGGAATTTGAATCGTCTTGGATGGGGACCGTGATCAGATTGCTGTGTTTCCTGGTTGAGATGCGGAAGGTGTCCTGGCTGACCGAGCGAGGGGGCGGGGGAGCCATGGACATCTCCGCCGGGGAGGCCCGGATGTCTTCGTGAGGCTGGTTGTAATGCTCGTGAGGGACGTGCTGCAGCGGGGGAGGCATCAAGATGTGCTGCTTTGGTGGGATGTGGCTCAGGTGGTGCTTATCGGGAGGCAGGATGAAGCGCTCGGGGATTTCGGCAGGAGGAGGAGCGATCGGAGGGTGGACAGGTTCCAGCGGGGGCCGTGCGACTGGCTTGCCGGCTCTCATGTGGCGGTGGTTGATGTGAGCCTGCAAGTCCCTCTGGGATAAATAGGTTCTCTTGCAGCCTTGCACAATGCTACACATGAAGAGAGACCCCCGGACACACTGCTCAATTCGCTGCACGGATTCGTTACAGCTATATCGGGGCGGGGGGAGAAACAAGAAAGCGGTTTGCAGGCATTACTACGAGTTGTACAAGTTCATAAACAAACAAACATGGGGGGACGGGACGGACAAGATTAGCTGCTTCGTATTATAATAGCTTATGTATACCGTGGGATAATATTCTGAACACAATCTTTCTCCACTAATATCAATTTAAAATTTGTGGCAGGGATAGCCCCCCTGATTAGAAAGAAAGCACACTGAATTTTGCAAGGTAAAGTTTAGAACTGAACCCAGCCAGATGGGCAGGGTATAAATAATAATAATAATAATAATAATAATAATAATAATAATAATAATGTTATATTATTTTTATATAACAATATTGTTATATTATCATTGTTATATTATTATTAATAATAATAATAATTTTATTGTTGTTAGCCGCCCTGAGCCCGGCTTCGGCTGGGGAGGGCGGGATATAAATATAATTTATTATTATTATTTATTATTACTAATAATAATAATAATCCCATAACCTTGTTGCAGACTACTGTGTTGCCTATCTAATATAATTGCTGGATACAACCCCTTTTGTCATGGGCAACTACAGATCCTGTCCAATTTACCAGCATTTTCCTTCATCTCATCCCCAGTCAAGAGCTGAGTTACATGTTACCTCTTAGTGAGGGAACACATGGAGTAAAGTCACACACAACTGATCACCAGAAAAAAGGAGCAGTGCATTTCCCCAACTCACAAAAACACATCCGTCAGTTTAACTTACCCTGGGCACATCTTGTCACCTTTTTTCTCATGTAAAATAGCACAATCATAGCAGAAAACATGTTTGCAGGGTATCTAAAAAACCAGGAAAAGAAAAGCACACGAGCAAATCAATGCTTTGCAAACTCTTCACTTTTAAATAGGATACCATCCAATGCTTTGTTCAGAATAGATTCTTACCCAGCTACCAGGACTGTAAGATGTTTTGCACACTAATAAGCAAATAACAGCAAGAACACTCCAAAGCATGTTGCTGAAAATAAAATTCTTACATTTAAAATGTCCACGAAGCTGCAGAGAAATTAGATACCTAGTGGTGATGTATTTCATACATTTCCTTATTATATAGGCTTCCCTTTCCATCTGCTGGACACTCTTTGGTTCTGCAAGTGTCTCCCAATTAAAATACATAACCACAATGTTAGGAATCTGGATTGTTCCATGTACAAATGGGTTGCAAACTAAAACATCCAATATCCAGTACTAGGATTTAATTTTAACAACCCAGTTCTGAGAGCAATCTGAGCTTCTTCAAAGCTAATGACAAACTTCCATTAACTTGGGTACTCTATGGTTGGAGGAAACTGTCCACACCTAAACTACAATAAAAAAACCTGATATGGGGGTTCAAATCCCCACTCAGCCATGAACCTCTCTAGGTGCCCTTGGGCCAGTCATTATCTCTCAACCTAACCTACCTTGCAGTTCTTGTGAGAATAAAACAGAGTGGGAAGGAATAATGGAGGAAAGCAGGATACAAATGGAATACAAAATAAGAGACGAACGAAACCAACGACAATTCAACATTCAGTTTGCTAAACTGGAAGAGCTTTCACACAAAAAAGCAAACTGAAATCATATGTACAGGCCAGTGTTTTGGAAAACACACTATTGAAAAAGAACATCAAAATATTTTTCCATGATATTTTTCAATGAACACCATATCAAATTTAATTTAACAGGGCTCAGCATGATACAAAAGCAAGAGTGATTTTACAGCTCATCAAACAGGTGACTCAACTTACACTGTGATTACATTCTAGGGATAGGGCCTACAGCCAAAATCACGTATAGTCCAAACACACTGGCTTCAATGATGGGTGGGATGGTCAAAGATTCCCCGCCCGCCCCGCCCAAGTCTGCCCCTTTGCGTATTTTAAAAAATTTGCCAAGCACGTAAAGCTGAATGTACACAAGTTAAATGAGCATATATTGTAAGTTAGCTGCATTGAGAAGACATGGCTATCCATATGACATAGCTGCATGATTGTGTTGAGTTGATCAATATAGTTCTGCTTACCATGCGTCCATACATTTTGATTGGCAGCCCACACTTGTCACAGAAATGGACTGGAGTATCATCCTTTTCTCCTAGTAAATTTATCTGTCAAAATGGCAAGCATTGTATTTCATCAGCCGATTATCACAATACACTTGCATATTTTAAATGCATAGAAATCGACAAAAATCCTGGGTATGTTTTTCTGGAAGGTATGAGCCCACTTTCTCTCCCCGCCCCCCATAACTTTTGTGAAGAGGACAAAAATTTCTATTCGGTTGTATTAAGTAATAGCAACAGATTAGGCACTATACGGTACAGTGATACCTTGGTTCTCAAACACCTTGGTACTCAAACAACTTGGAACCTGAACACTGCAAACCTGGAAGTAAGTGTTCCGGTTTGCGAACTTTTTTCAGAAGCTGAACATGCTCCGCTTTGAGTGTTACACTTCCGTTTTGAGTGTTACGCTGAGGTCTGTCTGTTTTTGCTATTTATTTTGGGTTTTTGTTTTTGTGGCTTTTTTTGTTTGTGTTTGTGACTGTGTGGAACCCAGTTCAGCTACTGATTGATTTGATTGTGTGACTGCAGTACATTGTTTATTGCTTTCATTTTATGGATCAATGGTCTCGTTAGATAGCAAAATTCACGTTAAATGGCTGTTTTAGGCGTTGTTTTTAAAAATCTGGAACGGATTACAGTGGTGCCTCACAAGACGAAATTAATCCATTCCGAGAGGCTCTTCGTATAGCGGTTTTTTCGTCTTGCGAAGCAAGCCCATTGACAGCTTAGCGGATTAGCGCTATTAGCGGTTTAGCCGCTTTTAGCGGATCAGCTGATAAGCGGCTTAGCGGCTTAGGAAAAGGGGGGGAAGGGGGGGAATCCACAGGAACTCGCAAGACATTTCATCTTGCGAAGCAAGCCCATAGGGAAATTCGTTTTGCGAAGCGCCTCCAAAACGGAAAACCCTTTCGCCTAGCGGGTTTTCCGTCTTGCGAGGAGTTCATCTTGCGGGGCACCACTGTAATCCGTTTTGCATTACTTTCTATGGGAAAGCACACCTTGGTTTTGGAATGCTTTGGTTTTGGAATGGACTTCCGGAACGGATTAAGTTTGAGAACCAAGGTACCACTGTATTAAAAAATAAATCCCTGTTTAAAAACAACAATTTGACTTTATAATTTTAAAATCAGAATGTATTTCAGAACTACGGAGTCAATTACTGAACCTTGAAGTCCCAGAAGAGGTGTCCGGGAAATCTTCTTTGATTACTAAACACATCACCACCTTTGCATTCATATCGTTCTTCTTCGTTGTAGTCAAATTCTTCTGTGGAGGAACAAACCAAAAATTTAGATTAACCTTGCTGGTAACTGGTTGTGGGTGGGTGGGTGGGGGTTTAGCTAACACTCACACTGACACATAATGCCATTTTGTCATATGCTGAAAGGTTTAGGGCAGAAAGAAGAAAGTGCATTACACGGCACATTGTCAAGCTATGGCTCTCGTTCCCCCAGGAGGCTGTGATGGCCACCACCGTGAATGGCTTTAAAAAGAGCATTGGACAAATTCATGGAGGACTATCAAGGACCTCTAGCCATGTTGGCTATGCTCCACCTCCACCATTGAAGGCAGGAATGCTTCTGAATACCAGTTTCTGGGAACCACGTGAAGAGAGGAATGTTCTTGGGCTCGTGTTTTGCTCCCAGGTTTCCCTCAGGCTTTTGTTTGGCCACAGTGAGAACTTGATGCTGGACTAGACAGGCCTTTGGTCTGATCCAGAAGGTTGTTCTTTTTGTTGGGAAGGGCATAACAGATTAGATAATAACAAGCAAGCAGGGTGGATAAAAATAAATGATTTATTTTATTTTTTTTGAAAAAAAATCGATTTTAAAAAAAATTAAATTGGATTTTTTAAAATTTAAATTGGATTTTTACAATAAAATGCTTTTGGAGGAAAAATCCTTCTACAGATAGTTTTCTATTTAAGTTACATTATAGTCCAAGCGCTATTCATCAGGAAATAAGGATTTGTTTTAAGTTTTTCATGTGTGCTGAAACTCAAGTCTAGGGTTTTTTTTTTAATTATTTAACCACATCAGTTAACAAACATGGATGCATATGCTATAATGTTATTGTTTTAGTTAAATGAATTGTTTAAACTGTTATTAAGGAAATGATTATTTTTCTCCTTCCAATCAAGTACTGCAGAAAAGTTGTCCAAATATAGTTAAACCTCATGATAATTTCATAATAATCTATGTATTTCTAATTGTACAACCAAATCAGTAATTTTTGATATAACTGTAAAAACTAGCCTGGAGAAGAGGAGGTTAAGGGGTGATATGATAGCCATGTTCAAATATATAAAAGGATGTCACATAGAGGACATAGAGGACATAGAGGTTGTTTTCTGCTGCTCCAGAGAAGCGGACACAGAGCAATGGATCCAAACTACAAGAAGATTCCACCTAAACATTAGGAAGAACTTCCTGACAGTAAGAGCTGTTCAACAGTGGAATTTGCTGCCAAGGAGTGTGGTGGAGTCTCCTTCTTTGGAGGTCTTTAAGCAGAGGCTTGACAACCATATGTCAGGAGTGCTCTGATGGTGTTTCCTGCTTGGCAGGAGGTTGGACTCGATGGCCCTTGTGGTCTCTTCCAACTCTATGATTCTATGATTCTATGAACTACTCTGAAAATTTATTACTCCAAAAATGAAACCTTCATCTGGTTGTAAATATTAAGATTATTCAAGCAAGAAAGAGTCTTTCTGTAAAAGAAATGATTTAAATCAAGTCTTACTGACTAGTGATTTAAATCATGATTTAAATCAAATCCACCTTGCTTTTGCCCCATGGACCCTTCAGCTTATCTTTTGCAAACTGCCAATTCTGAAATACAGTACCTTTTATAAATGGCAAAAGCTGCTAAAGCCTTTTGGAATTATGATACAGTTTCTCTCTTACCTTCTTCACCAGCCTTTGATGGCAACCTATTCATACTTCTCGCAGGACGAGGTGGCGTAGGTTTAGCTTTGTTTGTTTGCTTGGAGATTAGCTTTATAGGGATGCGTCGACGAACATCAAGACCTCCCAATGATCCGGAACTATTTGTACCTTGCAAATCATTGTCTATGTAAAAAATAAATAAAAGATATGTATCTGTTTTGATTTATCCAAATGCTAAAAAGAATTTTTACCCCTTCAAATTGACCCAATATTCACAGATGAGCACAGTTTTCAAAGAATTTCTACAGAATAACAGTTTATAAAAACAATGTAAAATTATTATTAACCAACTCTCTCTGACACTAGACTCTCCTGAAGAACGGATTTATGTTTAATAGTACTAAAAAATGTATTCACCTGGTGCTTCTGCGGGAATGATTACAATAGCAAGTAACAAAATCATGCTTTAATAGATTACCTTTTGCAAACAGAAACCACAATAGCTAAGTCAAACTAAAGCATTTATTTGTAGTGTGGCATAGCCAAAAAAAGGACCAAATTAGACAAAACTCACCACACGGCAAACATATTCCTAGAGTGTACTACTTCAGACTACAAAAGGAAAACGTTATGTTTGAAAGTTCACACACATAAAACTCCCTACATATTAAAAATGGCAAGGAATAGACTAGGTCATAACTCCACACTGTAATGCAGTTTTCTACTTTTTTAAAAAAGTTTGAATCATTCCATTCCATTTCCTCAATCCCACACCTCACCATGAAAGGGGGGGGGGAGCCCAGATGTCATAAGATTGAGAAACAGTGAACATCTGGTTTGTAACTGATCAAAAAAGATTTGCTCAAATACTGTCAATTTAAGGTCAAATAATTATACAGCATTAACTTTACTGGAACAACAGAAAATATCCTTTAATGACTGGCAGATTTAATACTTAGGCTAACTACAAAAACAAAGGGAAGTATTCAAAGGCAGAAATAGTTCTGTAAAGCAGGGCAAATCATTTCCACCAATTCCTTCTATTCAATACTGTTCTCCATCACCGCCACCCCACCCACCTAGAATAGTATGGGATATAGCAGAGGACTGCAATTGATAAGGGTATTGGTGAAAATGGGATGCCTTGCCTTGTCCTAGCAGATTTTCTTTTTAAGCCAACTATTATGAATTACAGCTTTAAAAGATATTAGACAAGGTTTCCTTAAAATGTCAACAAATATTTCTCCTTGTTTTTTATCCTGAAATACCAGAGCAAGCCTACAGCCTGAAAATTAAAACAAAATAAAGGAAGAGGAACAGTAACTAGAAAAAGAAAATGTCACTTTCTTTAAAGACAATTACAGTCAATTATTATTATTTTTTATATAAATATTTATTAAAATTTTTTGGATACAAATGCACAAATAATAAACAACCTTACTTATATCATAACGTGGTTTCATCACTTCTTTGGACTCCCTCACGTCTCCCGCTCCCATTTACATCGTTAAAAGGTTTTTCCAAGCAAATTATCAACTTGTTTACGATCTTATATCCACTCATTTAAATATAATCTAGCAATTCTCCAAAAGGTTTATGTTTTCTTTAATCTCACTTATCATCAAATTCAAATCTAATTTAGTGGTGGCCAATTTTTTATAATCTAGCATCCTTCTTAACATTCAACCAAATTACAATGTTTTTGTAAATACGTCTTAAATTTCTTCCAGTCTTCCTCAATCCTCTCTTCTCCCAGGTCTCGGATTCTGCCAGTCATCTCGGCCAGTTGCATATAGTCCATCAGCTGCATCTGCCACTCTTCCAGTGTGGGTAGATCTTGAGTTTTCCAGTTCTTAGCGATGAGTATCCTTGCTGCCGTTGTTGCATACATAAAAAATGTTCGGTCCTTCTTTAGCACCTTCTGGTCGACAATACCCAGAAGGAAGGCCTCTGGTTTCTTAGTGAAGGTATACTTAAATACCTTTTTCAATTACAGTCAATTATTGAAGCATCATCAGCATATATTTAATGAGTATTTGACAAGAGTCAAATAATCAATTAACATTATTTGACTTACTGCGCCAGTCATAAAACAAGCAGACTTCAAAATTTTTGTAAGACGCTTCCCATCTCAGTATGTACTTTATAACAGTATAATTTTTATCACACAGATTCTATATGTCGAGCATACATTTTTGAAGGGTGGAGGAGAGTAGTTTTATAATGTTTTAATATTTTTTCTAATTGTTTTAACTTGGTGCTACTTTTGGACCTTACCCCGAAACCATCTGGTGAAGGATAGTAAAAGGTAAAGGGACGGCGCTGTGGGTTAAACCACAGAGCCTAGGACTTGCTGATCAGAAGGTCAGCAGTTCGAATCCCCACAACGGGGTGAGCTCCCGTTGCTCGGTCCCTGCTCCTGCCAACCTAGCAGTTCTAAAGCACATAAAAGTGCAAGTAGATAAATAGGTACTGCTCCGGCGGGAAAGCAAACGGCGTTTCCATGCGCTGCTCTAGTTTGCCAGAAGCAGCTTAGTCATGCTGGCCACATGACCCGAAGCTGTACGCCGGCTCGCTCGGCCAATAAAGCGAGATGAGCGCCGCAACCCCAGTCGGTCACGACTGGACCTAATGGCTATAAATTCAAATAAATGAATGAATATAAAACAGGTAAATAGCACCATTTCTGAAAAACCACTGTTTTTAAGAAAGGTTAGCATAACAAAGTTGTTAGGTCAGATCTCCTCCTCAAAACTCAAGTTTTCTGTGACACCGTTAGCTTAACAACAAACCTGGTTCCTGCCAGATGTTTGCTGTGGCCAATGGGGAGTTGTAATCCAAAACATCTGGAAGGTGCCAGGTTAGTCCCAATTCCCAAATGAGATAAAGTTGAAGTAAATGTAACTGCACTCCTCCCTGGTTACTCTGACCTCTTATCCTATCTCTCCTTGTTGCCTGCCATACTGTAGAACAGGCTTCCTCAACCTCGGCCCTCCAGATGTTTTGAGACTACAATTCCCATCATCCCTGACCACTGGTCCTGCTAGCTAGGGATCATGGGAGTTGTAGGCCAAAAACATCTGGAGGGCCAAGGTTGAAGAAGCCTGCTGTAGAAATTTTGAGACTATGAACTGCTTGGGAAGGGAGCAGTCTTTTCTTGCACAATAAAGGTAAAGGTAAAGGGACCCCTGACCATTAGGTCCAGTCGTGACCGACTCTGGTGTTGCACCCTCATCTCGCTCTATAGGCCAAGGGAGCCGGCGTTTGTCCGCAGACAGGTTCCGGGTCATGTCGCCAGCATGACTGAACCATTTCTGGTGAACCAGAGCAGCACACAGAAACGCCGTTTACCTTCCCGCCGGAGCGGTACCTATTTATCTACTTGCGCTTTGATATGCTTTCAAACTGCTTGGTTGGCAGTATACATGACTGATAAAAACTGAAGTGACGCTTTTCATTTTTCCAGTTTCATGAACTTTCATTAGCTGAAAGAACTCTGCAAATTAGTAGAAGTGCTTCTCTTCTTCACCCTCTGAAAGATGTAATCTTACTTTCAAAGAGGATCTCCTGTACTTTTCACGTGTACCTCTCTAGACTCAATTCGGAAGCAGCTCAGTGGTTTCAGCAGCAAGGAAAATAGGAAGAATCTTTGGAGCAGTTACCGCGTCATCACAAATCAAACTAACAGAAGGCTCATCCAGACTTCCTTTTTGTGCCCCATTTCTAGGCCACACTTTAAAGCTCTATGTCTGAGTACTTTCTCCATGAACACCCACTCTTTGCGGCTGCATCAGAGCAAACAGCAATCCACAGAAAATCCAAAATACTCCAATTCAGTGTTAAAGAGTGGGTTTTCCTGGGGGTAATGGCAGGGCAAAATAAGTAAGTAATTGCTTGGCTACAGACTGGGAAAGCACAGACTTGTGCCTAGAAAGGGCAAAAGGTAAATAAGCCCAAAGTTATTTAAATCTAGAGTGTATAATGAGGAATAATCTCATCAGACACGCAGTCTATTCTGTTGTTAATACAGTCCTATGTACAAAAGAAAGCTAAACTCTGATACTAGAAACTATATATACATGTAAAGGTGTTGAAGAAACTAATTATTGCCTGCAAATTAGGCAACTTACAGTACAATTCTAGCCATGTACGCTCAGAAGTAAATCCTACTTAATTCAATTGGGATTGCTCCTAGGTATGTAGGGTGAAGATTACAACCAAGTATTGTTATTATTTGGCTCTAAGTAAAAAGAGCAAAACATACAGAAAAATTCAATGAAGGGTTAGCATTTCTCATATCTCTTACTGTATAATGAAGTAACTGGAAATCAACTCAAAGTTACACATCTGTGACTCTATAATTCTATCTAAATTGCACCTGCTTCAAAATAATAATTGTGTTCCTTGTTATAATAGATCCCAATCCATATCAGATGTGTTTCTTTGCAAGTGCTTCAAACTAGAACTGATCGATAGTTTAAGCCCACAGCAAATGTGCCTAAAATTTATTTTATTTTATTGCATATTTATTCTGCCCTTCCTCCCAGGAGTTCTGGGTGGCTGTCTACTCCTTTACTACATTCCCACAACAGCTGTGTGAGCTAGATACAGGTAAAAGAGAATGACTGGCCAGGAGTCATCAGTGTGCTTCATAGGTAAAAGGAGATTTGACCAGGGTCTCCCTGGTCCTAGCCCATCTTCGCACACATAAGCTGACAGTGACATTTTCAGAAATACATCTTATAACTCTGTGATGGATTCAGTGTTTGTTCCCAGCCAGCATGACTAAAGGTCAGGGACGATAGGAGTTGTAGTACAGCAGCATATGGAGGAGCACAGACTCCTCAGCTGCTTTTAATAAATTCCAATATGGCAAACAAAATCAGTAGACCTATGAGAAGATGCAGGCCTTAAAAGGGCACGAGCAACCTAACAGGTAAGTGTTTCACAAACTTGATTCTCCAGCTGTTTTTGGATTACAACTCCCAGAATCCCTAGTTAGAAAGACCAGTGGTCAGGGATGATGGGAATTGTAGCCCAAAAGCACCCGGAAAAATGCTCAACAGCTACCAGTGTTTACACATTTTACTTCATGAGAGATAAAAGGAGTTTCTATCAATACTCTCTATCTAGTAAAGATGCTTAAACCTTGCCTTGTTTTGTTTGTTTGTGTTTTTTGTTTTAAAGCAGCAAGATTTTTTAAAATAATTTTTATTAGCTTTCAATTACAATCCAGTTACAGATAGGTAGCCGTGTTGGTCTGCCATAGTCAAAACAAAACAAATTCCTTCCAGTAGCACCTTAAAGACCAACTGACTTAGTTGGTCTTTAAGGTGCTACTGGAAGGAATTTGTTTTGTTTTAATTACAATCCAGTAATAGCCTCATTACAGCAATACCAATTTATAATACAATTATTAATACAAATCGTTCAAATACCAAATTACACGATTAAAATAAAGTGGCTCTCCGTGTGCTAGATTTGATGGTTTGCTTTATTTCTGTGTTCCAAAATCTTACTCATTTCCATTACCTTCTGGTCACCATAATAACCCCTTTTACAACAACTGCCAACATTATTAACTCCTCTTCGTGTTGAATGATTTATGCTTTAAAGCAGCATGATTAAATCAACAACAACAAAAGCAAGCTTAACCCATTAAGCGACAGGGACACTTTTGCAGGCTGCCCCAGTCCGATTCAAGCCGTTGCCTCCCAAACTCCTGTACAGTGGTGCCCTGCAAGACGAATGCCTCGCAAGACGAAAAACTTGCTAGACGAAAGAGTTTTCCGTCTTTTGAGGTGCTTCGCAAGACGAATTTCCCTATGGGCTTGCTTCGTTTTCGTCCTGCGAGTTTTTTCCCTCCCCCCCTTTTTCTAAGCCGCTAATAGCGCTAAGCCGTCAATGGGCTTGCTTCGCAAGACGAAAAAACCGCAAGACGAAGAGACTCGCGGAATGAATTAATTTCGTCTTGCGAGGCACCGCTGTACTACCAACTCTAGATAGTACTTTTAACTCATGGGGTGGGGGTGGGGGTAATCGGAGGAAGCCATGTTTGCCCTGCTGTGCAATTCCAACCAGGCATTTCGCCACAAAACCCTTAACCAATAACCCCCCCCCCCAAAAAAACTGCTAACCTTTGGTTGATCTATTTAACATCCTTTTAAAATGTGGCTCTTTTCTTGGGGAGGGGTGTTGTTTATTGGGTTGTAGCTTTTATTCTAATTATATATGTTGTGATCTTTTATGTGAACCGCCCTGAGACCTCTGGGTATTGGGCGGTATATAAACTCAATAAATTATTATCATTATTATTTTCAGAGTCATGTTCGACCCACATGTAGTGGGGAGTGTGGTGATGGTGGGGAGATGGACTACATCCATTTGCACGTACAGTGGTGCCTCGCAAGACGAAATTAATTCGTTCCGCGAGTTTTTCGTCTTGCGATTTTTCTGTCTTGCGAAGCACGGACTTTGGAAAAGCTTCAAAAATTACCAAAGTCTTCAAAAACCTCAAAAAAGGCTACCACACCACGTGCTATGAGTTGCTCCTCGAAGTGAATGCACAGTTTTAAGAAAAAGGAAACAAACTTGCAAGAAAAAGGGAACAAACTTGCAAGACGTTTTCGTCTTGCTAAGCAAGCCCATAGGGAAATCTGTCTTGCGAAGCAACTCAAAAAACGAAAAACTCTTTCGTTTTGCGCATTTTTCGTCTCACGAGGCATTCGTCTTGTGAGGTACCAACTGTACAGAAAACAGGCCACCCAGGGCCGGATTTAGGTTTGATGAGGCCCTAAGCTACTGAAGGTAACAGGGCCCTTTATATGTCCCGCTGTCCTTTGTCAACAACAAACTGTCGCTGTTTTTTGCGTTGAATATATGCTATATGGTAACTTATGGACCTAATAGGTATCTAAAACCATTTGCACATAACAAAATATTTATTTTATCAAAGTTTAGGACTTCCGCTTTGCTGCTGATTGCTCTTGGACGCTCGTCTCGGGAGTTCCGAGGGGTGAGCATTCACCAAAGGGGTGAAAGAGGGGCTTGCTAGGCTTCACAACCCCCCAAAAGTCCAGGAGGCCGTCCTGCATCTAAAAGGACACGCTGTGGCGTTGGAGGGGTCTCCGGAGTTGAAGGAGACCACAGATGCCCAAAACAGCATTCCCTCCCCGCCTGACTTCGGAAGTGACCCTGCTGCAGAAACTCCAAAGAAAAGAGGCGTCCGGTATTTGCACACCCTGCCCCCCCCCCCCGGAAAAAGCTATCAAAACATAGGTAATTAAGCATAAATCATACGGCAGCCAGATGCTTCTTTGGGCTGGAAAGCTGTACAAAGTTTATTTGCTTTTTATCTTATATTTTGGAAATGCACATTCAGGGTTTTTTTTCTTTACTTTTTTGGGGCCCCCCAAGAGAATGGGGCCCTAAGCTATAGCTTGTTTAGCTGATTCTTAAATCCGGCATTTGGGGCCAGCGGGGAAGCCCCTTTCGTTGATGCTTTCCACGGGGAAGGAGGAAACCTGCTTCGAGGGGCGCCTGCCCTGCTCTAGACTAGAGGAAGCGAAAGGGGAGCCACCCCAATTAGGAGGACCCCTGAAGGGCTCAGCAGAGAAGAGGCCAGCCTTAAAGCCCCGCTCCCTCCAGAGGCGGCCCAAGGCGGCGCCTCGCAAAGCTGGTCAAGACGCGAGGCGGGCAGGTCAGCAGCCTCCCCACCCCCTGTCGGAAGACGGCGGCTCGCTCGACATGGGCCTACTTGGGAGTAAGGGCCGCGAGCCTTCGCCGCTGAGAGGAGCGGGGCCTACTTGGGAGTAAGGGCCGCGAGGTTTCGCCTCTGAGGGGAGCGGGGCCTACTTGGGAGTAAGGGCCGCGAGGTTTCGCCTCTGAGGGGAGCGGGGCCTACTTGGGAGTAAGCGCCGCGAGGTTTCGCCGCTGAGGGGAGCGGGGCCTACTCGGGAGTAAGCGCCGCGAGCCTTCTCCAATGAGGGGAGCGGGCGGCCTAGCGCAGCCTGACGGCCCCCCGAGGCCCAAGCCGCGCCAGGCCTCGCGTTTCGAACCGCTCCGCCCTCCCGCTCGAAACAAGGCCGCGACCCTCGAGGCCCCGCCGCCCTCCTCCGGCTACCGGTTCCGCGCCGGGGCGGAGACGGAGCGGGAGGCCGCCGCCGGGCGGGCGGGCGGGGAAGCTGCGAGGCTCCCGCTTGGCCCGCCCGGTCCCCCGCCCGCTCCCCAACTCACCATTGTGGTCCATGGTTCGGTGTAAGGTACTCTGGGACAGGAAGTCGCCTCCGGGCCACAGGATGGGCGGGACCGGAAGCGCGGGAGGCGGCGGGAAACGTAGAGGTGCGAAAGCAGAGGCGAAACCGTTCGCCGGAAGGGCCGCTTCCTGGTTCCTTCGGGCGGGAATGTCCATCGGCAGTGCCATATAAGGGAGCGAGGGAACGGAATCCTGTGCAGAATTTGAACTCTGAGCAGCGGAAGGAACGAGAGAGGGGAAAGATAGGGTGCTGCAAAAAAATCACCATGGAAAATGGGAAGTCGACAAAAGAGAAGGAAGATCTTGTTATGGGTGGGGATGTATATGTGAAATTTCTGGAAATTTAATAGATATATCTGATATATCTATCTTTTTTTTTTAGTGCAAACTGTGACTGGGTAGCAGTCGGGCGTCTCCTTCAAGAAGAAGTTTGCTACAAAATTAATGAGCTTTAGAAAAATGGTGGAATGAAGTTATATGGCTTTGGCAGAAATCTTATAAGGAACTAGGTACAGATAGATTGTTAATGTATTAAAGGGAAAAAACAAGGTTAGAATATGTTAAGATTAATTACAGGACGGAAAACAGAGGAAGATGGAAAGGAATTGTTGAAACAGTTAATTGAAGTGGAATACAAAAAGGGAGGCGTGAGGAAGTCAATGAAACAAGTGAATGAAAGCTAAGCCTGAAAATGTTGGAAGTGATTTTCATTTTGTTTTGTTTTGTTAACAATGTTCTACGTAGTGTTTTTCTTTTTGTATTGTATTATATTGATTTGTTTAATTCTTTTTCTTTCTTTTTGTAATCTTTAAACTCTTAATAAATATTATTTAAATAAAAAAAAGGAAAAAAACAAGAAGAAGTTTGCTACAGAGGCAGGATGGATGTTTGCGCTCCCTACGAAACTTGAGAAGTACAGTATGCGCCGCTGGACAAGCTGCTGTAGTTATAGTGTATATTTAAAGGAAATGAATGAATTGGAAAGTGAAACTAATGCGGCAGCGGGTGTTGCTTCTTAAGGGAAACGCGGCTTAAGCCCTTCTAAAAATTGCCCTGCAGGTGTCAACATCGTTGCCGTGGCTGTGTCTCAGCGAAGGAGCCCGGCAGCTCCGCCCGACTCTAGAGCAGGATGATCGGGTGGGCATGGCTCGGTTTTTCCAGCCCAGCGTCGCCGCCCTTCAGTCTCGCTCCAAACTCCAGCCTAATAATCCCTGCGGTCCGTTTTGTGCAGAATTCAGATACTTCCCCCCCCCCCCAAAAAAAATTCTTTTTAACTCGAACAGTTTATCAATAAAATGCTTTTACGCCCTCCTTGCCCACCCGAAGCGACGCGGCCTGGCGTCTTCGCCTTATCACCACCGTACGATGTCCCTGTTTAGACGAGGGCTGCTCTCGCTTTCGAAGGAACCCAGCATTCGCAGACCTTGCGTAACTCTGGCATATTGGGAAGTCTTCGGCCGGCCCCGCTGAGACGCCTCACATAAGCTCTAACTGGCTCTAACCCGTAGATATACCAAAGGCTAGACGTATATACTACTTCGGTCCTAACTTTCCTTCGCTTCTTCGTTATATTTAACGCCACCTCCGCCCTAAACCCGATCGGTAACTTTCCGCGGTAAGTCTCAGTGCAAGAGAGAGAGAGAGAGAAATGTCGAGGTAATAAAGGAGCAGCGCCTTAAAAAAAAAAAAAAATATCGGAAATCGAGGCTGTTTGCTCCCTCTATACTTTTCTTGTTTCTATAGTCTCCCTTTAGTTTCGTTCAGGACGCTCGCCTTCTCTTCCCGCTGAAACCGGCTGCTCTCCGGCCCTACGGAAGGGCGGAAGGGCCAGAAGGGACAAGGTAGCGTTCCGTAGTGTTCTTCCACGGCTTGGAGGTGCGGATAAGAATCCGCCGTCACATCCCGAAAGGAGCTTCTCGCAGGCTTTTTCTTTTTTTGCCTCTGCTGACGTCCTGGCTCTTTCCATCTTTCTTTGCTGCTTAGGACGTTCCTTCTGTTATTTGGAGGGGAGAAGCTGTGTTTTGAGCAAGGGTTTGCCCATCATTCTTATCCACCCCCATGAATGTTTAGGGCTATTGAAAGGCTCCTAAAGGTAAAGGGACCCCTGATCATTAGGTCCAGTTGTGGCCGACTCTGGGGTTGCGGCGCTCATCTCGCTTTATTGGCCGAGGGAGCCGGCGTACAGCTTCCAGATCATGTGGCCACATGACTAAGCTGCGAACCAGAGCAGCACATGGAAACGCCGTTTACCTTCCCGCCGGAGTGGTGCCTATTTATCTACTTGCACTTTGACGTGCTTTCGAACTGCTAGGTTGGCAGGAGCAGGGACCGAGCAACGGAAGCTCACCGGGGATTCGAACCGCCGACCTTCTGATCGGCAAGTCTTAGGCTCTGTGGTTTAACCCACAGCGCCTAGTCGTACAATTTGTGGCGATTTCAGAGTCTCGTCCATTAATAGTAGCCTCAGCAAGTTGACAAGGGCATTGTGGCTTCTTAGGGCCGGCCGCACCCAGAGGCAAGGTGGGGGAACCACCTCGGGCGGCAGAAACCACGGGGGCAGCAGATCCTGATGTAGATCACAGAATCATAGAGTTGGAAAGGAAACTCAGACAAATGGGTTGGGTGGTGGTGTTGTTGTTGTTGTTGTCTTGTCCAACTCCCCTGCAATGCAGGAATCTTTTTTGTCCAATTGCCCAACGTGGGACTCGAACTCGCAAGCCTGAGATTGAGTCTCAAGCTCTATTGACTGATTTATCCCAGGAACCCTTTTAATCCCCCATCCCTTTGTTCCTGGAGTGGATCTTCACTCACCGCTTCTTCTCCGGCAAGGAGAGGGGGCACTATTTTGTGGTTTGCCTCAGTTGCCAAAATTGTCTTGGGCTGGCCCTGTGTGGCGAACCAACGCTATTTTGGCATGAGCTTTCAAGGAGTGGAGCCCTTCATCAGAATAAAAAGAGTGTGTGGTGCTTGAATTGGACTGTAGTACGTGAAGGCTTATGTGCAATAAAATGTATTAGTTTTTAAAAGTACTTTGTTTTTGCTGCAGCTGACCAACGTAGTAGGCCCTCTGAAATTTCAGCCATTGAGACTCCAATCCGTTGAAACATGCAGCTCTGTTGAATCAGGATGTCATATTGTCAGTTCTGCTAGCCAGTTTTGGTATTTTTTGGTGAGGGACGACTTCAGATGTGTATGCAAATAGTTTAAAAAAACAAAGCTTTGTGGTGAAGGCTTATTGGGGCAAAATCCCTTCTGAATACAGTCTGGCTTATTTTGACACTGCTATGAAGCTGTAAAATATGTTTTAAGTGTTTTATTGAGCTTGAAGTTACTGAAGCTATTGACCAAAGGGTATTTTTTAAAAACACACAGTTGTTTGCAATTAATAGGGTAATGTTGCAAGCTTAGCAAGATTAAAAGAGTTTGCTTTTTTCTCAGTTGTCTCATGTTTTTTTGTTTTGCAGATGTGGCCCGATAACTTTTATGTGAATAGTCAGTCCAGAGAAATCATTCAGTGTCCGCTAAGAAATCCAGTTGATTTGTTTCACTCTGAGACTATTGTGAAAATATGTGCTCCTATGGTTAGATATTCAAAGTAAGTGCCATTTTCAGATTGCTTCCTATTCACATATTTTCCTGGGTAATAAACTATCCAAGAAAATTATACTTGCCGTAAATTAGCTTAGCTGTAAGTACACACACAGCTTTATTGCGGTCCATAGTCCCAAAGTACACAGTACAGCAATGGAATATAGCAAAAGTTACTGAGGTATAAGAGCAGCCTTGTTAGCCAGCAGAAGAGCTTTAGCTTTCGCTTAGCTGTGAGTACTTCGTTCTGTTTGTGAATCACATTTTATCCAGGCTTTGAGCCAATGGGTCTACCTTGATGTGAATTATTCATTCTCTTTATATGAGAAATGATTCTGTTGCACTTAGTGTTGTTTGGAATAAAACACCAAAATGACATACATTTTGTTTATCCAAAAAGGGTTTTCGTTAAAATTAGTACTTTTTTTTCTCAGACCTTTCCGTGTTTTTCAGATTGCCTTTCAGAACATTAGTCCGGAAATACGACTGTGATTTATGCTACACTCCAATGATTGTTGCAGCTGATTTTGTCAGATCTGTAAAAGCTAGACACAGTGAATTTACTACAAACCAAGGTATTGTGTTTGCATTTCTTCAGATTTCATTAGATAAAATGCAAGGGCCACTTTGGGCCATTTTTTGATGCTCCTTTAGCTAGGGGTTTCTATAAAGTCCTACAAAATTACTTTTATTTAAGCTAAAGTCCTATATACTATAAGCACTGAGTTCTGAGTAAACATGCATAGGATTGCAGCATCACCAGAACAGCTGGATTCCCACCTTAGTTCCACCAAACTCCAGACATATTTTGGAGATCACAAATTCTAGCTGCCATTGATAAAACACATTTTACTACCACACACATGGCGCTCCAGCCCATGGCATGCTGTTCCTCTCTGTACCCTACATATGTCTGCATTTTTATGAGGCTTGACTGCTTGAGTAAGGACATGGAATTATAGATGGTTGTTCTGGCATAGCAAGGAACTTTTGTGGATAATGTCCCCAGCTTCCCCCTCCCCCACTTTCTTCACTTATTTATTATTATTATTATTATTATTCAGTTTATTATTTACCCACAAGTTCTATGTGTTGATGTAGCTAACAGTACAGTGCTATGCATGTCTACTCAGAAGTAAGTCTCATTAAATGAGTTGGGACCTATTCCCAGGGAAATGTGCAGGGAACCTTTAGCTCTCCAGATGTACAACTCCTACCATTCCTGGCCATTGGCCATCCTTTTGGGGGCGGATGAGAGCTGTAGTTCAACAACATCTAGAGGGCCAGAGGTTCTCCACACCTGGCTGCATAGGGTGGTAGCCTAAGAGACTGTGCCTGAAATCAGGACATTCCTGAATCAAACCTCGCACAAAATCAGTAAGCGACGTTAAGCAAGCCTCTGTCTTGCACCCTCAGCCATCCATCTGCAGCATCCTATTTTGAAAAATTATCAAGACTTCATGATTTACATCCTACGATAATTGAAATAAATTTGTGGAAGGAAAGGGTGGCGATCACACACAGGGCCCCCGGACGTTTGATGGTCTATTGACCCTGTGCCGCCACTGCAATTGCTTTTTCCGCTGCCACCACCCCGTATCTCACGGGGACACATGGAGTCCAGTCAGTTGTTAACATTAACAAATAATCAAGTTTATTTTTAAATGCAGGAACAAGCGTATGGTTTCAGTTAGTTTTTCTTGTCAGTTTCTTAATCTTAGTTCCTAACAACTCCAAACTGATTATCCCCAACTATCTGACTCCACCTAACAATTCATAGAATCATAGAGTTGGAAGAGACCACAAGGGCCATCGAGTCCAACCCCCTGCCAAGCAGGAAACACCATCAGAGCACTCCTGACATATGGTTGTCAAGCCTCTGCTTAAAGACCTCCAAAGAAGGAGACTCCACCACACTCCTTGGCAGCAAATTCCACTGTCGAACAGCTCTTACTGTCAGGAAGTTCTTCCTAATGTTTAGGTGGAATCTTCTTTCTTGTAGTTTGGATCCCTTGCTCCGTGTCCGCTTCTCTGGAGCAGCAGAAAACAACCTTTCTCCCTCCTCTATGTGACATCCTTTTATATATTTGAACATGGCTATCATATCACCCCTTAACCTCCTCTTCTCCAGGCTAAACATGCCCAGCTCCCTTAGCTGTTCCTCATAAGGCTTCGTTTCCAGGCCTTTGACCATTTTGGTTGCCCTCCTCTGGACACGTTCCAGTTTGTCAGTGTCCTTCTTGAACTGTGGTGCCCAGAACTGGACACAGTACTCCAGGTGAGGTCTGACCAGAGCAGACCTCTCACTCTCTCACAATACATCTCTACCAACCCACACCTAATCCTCCCTCTTCCTTTTTCAACTCCCAAACCTCAGCTGACTTTCAAAACCTCCCACTCTAACTTTTACTCCTCCCTTGCATTCCCACTGGCCAATCACATCACGCTCATTTAACCCTTTCCTTAGGACCCACCTAGGAGGCAAATGCCACCGAAAGTTTTCCATTCCCCCCCCCTTACAGCCACCTGCACCCCCTGAACATTTTCCCAGAGGCTCGTCCTGACCAATGTAGCATGTGGGGGGCAGCCCCCATTCCTGCAGAAGGTATGAATTGCCCAATTTTGACCCGAACCCTGCCCACTTTTGAGTGATTTCTCCCTCTCTCAGCAGATCCCCATCCCATATTGTTCAAGAGTGTCCCTGACCCTTTGGTGGGTGGCAGAGCTGGGGTGTGTGAGAAAAATTTTCCTCCCATGAATATCCTTAAATTAACCCTTAAATCTTAGAATCAGACCCAATACATTGTATGTGTATATGTGGTGTATTTGTTCATTATTATGAAATGTCGTTTTATCAGGTGATCGCCCTCTGATTGTTCAGTTTGCCGCTAAAGATGCACACGTTCTAGCAGAAGCTGCTTGTATCATCAGTCCCTTTGCCGATGGCGTAGATGTAAATTGTGGCTGTCCACAGAGGTAAAATTTTACGAAACTCGGGGAGCAATGAGTAAACTGCACATTTTAACTTTTTTCTATTTCAAGTATTTATATCCTGCATTTCTGGACATAAACAATTAAAATCTAAAACACAAGAAAAACATCTCATTGCTATTACAGAATGTTAAAAGAGCAGTCCAAAAACAATATACAGCCTAGCATCATTTGCATAAAATTGACTAAAATGCAGATTTGAACAATAAAGGTACAGTTTAAATCAGTAGAGCTGCAAAAATAGAGCTACCACTGAACAGGCCTGCCTACTTAATAGATCTTAATTGTGTGCCTACAAGCAGGGTCTCTGTGGCCAACAGGTTTGCATAGGTGCAGGCAAGCCTCTGAATAAACTGGGCTCAAATTATATAACTTTATGAATTCACAATTAACGTAATTGGTTGATAATTACCGTATTTTTCGCCCCATAGGGTGCACCTAGTTTTTTGGGGGGGAAATAAAGGGGAAAAAATTATTTCCCCCCCCCACCCGGCGCGGGGCTGGGGCAGGGGAAGCCCGAGCTTCCCCCGACCCCAGCCCCCAGAACAGGCTGCTCTCCGCAAGCCGTGGGAGCCCGGCGGGAACTCCCGTGGGCTCCCCAGGCTTGCGGATAGCTTCCTGAAGCCTGGAGAGTGAGAGGGGTCGGTGCACACCGAACCCTCTCGCTCTCCAGGCTTCAGCGAAAGCCTGCATTCGCCCCATAGGACGCACACACATTTCCCCTTCATTTTTGGAGGGAGAAAAAGTGCATCCTATAGGGCGAAAAATACGGTATTTAACTTCAGGAAGAACACTTCTGTGTCAACGTTTGACTGAAACCAACCATTAAATAGAGGCTAACTATAAACTTATGAGGTTGTATTCAACACATAGCTGTCAACTTTCAGATTTGAAAATAAGGGTTCAGCAGCCTCACCTGTCTCAGAGACAGTCTACGGAATATCTAACAATCCGGGATAGCAGCGGGAAGCAGCGCTGGAATAAGGGAATTTCCCGCAAAAAAAGGGAAGGTTGACAGCTTTGATCCAACATGCCACTCAGCTTGACAGTAAGGTTTATACCAGCTAAGCAGGTAGGGAAGCAATTTTTGGTGATCCCCCCCCCCTAATATTCCTAACCCCTAAATCTGCTCCAGGTGGTTGAGGGATACTTCTGAGCTGATAGGTGAAGCTGTAAAGGGGAATCACTGGAGATAGCTTCGCTGCACATCCTGTAACAGAAGCCTTACTGTAAGCCAAGCAACACTGTTAGATACAACCACTGAATATGTGCAGAATCCTGGCTGCTTTCCATGGGTGTTTGCAGAGTGGATTTTTTCCCAGAGGAGGCAAAGTCAAATATTTCCAATAAATAAACATAGCATGGTAACTAGTGTTAGAGACCATTTCTGAAGCTCTAGTGACTGACATGAGGTCAGGGTAGATTTGACCCCTGAGAAACTTATATTTCTTGGTGGGTAGATAAGCTGGACCTGGTGTGTATAGATAATGTGTATAGATAGTGTGTATAGATTCCAGGCAATGCTGGAATCTTCAGGTCTTTCTCTGTCTCTGTTCAACTCCTCCAGCCTTCAAGGTTTGGTTGCATCAGAATCTCAAAAGATATCTTACTAAATATACAGAATATGGCTAGTGCTTTGTATTATATAGGGTTTAAACTAGTGTTGCCATATTTCAAAAAGTAAAAACCAGGACACCCCAAAAGTTGTTGAGCTTTGAGGGGTTTTTTAGGAAGACCCCAAAATTGTTGAGGGCCCCCCCAAGAAATCATAAAAATTGTTGAGCTTGTTTTAGGAAACCTCCAAAATTGCTGAGTTTTTAAAAAAAGAAACCCAAAATTTGTTAGGCGAACCCCAAATTGTTGAACTTTCTTTTACAAAAACACCAAAAAACAATTTTTCAATTGACTTGTCTAAGATCCAGGACAAAGCACTGCCTTTTGGAAATAATGTCCAGGAGTATCCAGGCGTATGGCAGCCCCAGTTTAATCCTTCTATAACAAAGGAAACTTGTTAGAAAATTAGTCTGGATTTCCTGAAACCCTCATGTCATTATTTTGCTTCCTCACAAGAATGATAAAAGGAAAAATGAAGCCATCTATTCTAATACGCAAACATTATTTTGTTATTTCAATTCAAGGTGGGCTATGGTGGAAGGTTTTGGTGCTTGCTTAATAAACAAACCAGAAGTGGTGCAAGAGATGGTGAGGCTGGTAAGAAATCAAGTGGAAAACCCCATGTTTTCAGTATCTATTAAGATAAGGTAAGTTTTGATACCACCTACATAAAAAATACATTAAAAGTGTAATTGACCAAGTGTAGAGGAAGTTCCTTACTTGTCACTCACAGGACTTTTGTGAGGATAAAATGAAACGGGGGGGGGGTGTTATTTCATTAATTTTTTAATTAACTTTCACATAAGTCTCAAGGCACTCTAAAAGCAAACAAGAACTACTAAAATAGGTTAAAAACATTTAATTATTAAATTGAAATTCTTAAATTTTTAAACATCCCCCCCCCCATTTTTTCCCTTGGTTCTTAACTCTGTGCCATTTTTTCGTGCCATTCAGATAATACATGCTGATGTTTTTGTTACTTGTAATGCTAGGATTCATGATGACCTAAAGAGAACTGTAGACCTGTGTCAAAAAGCAGAAGCAGCTGGAGTATCCTGGATTACAGTCCATGGGAGAAATGTAGAGGAAAGACACCAGCCAGTACACTACGATGCAATTAAAATAATTAAACAAAGTATGTCTATACCGGTTATAGCTAATGGTGACATTAAATCTTTAAAAGATGTGAAGGACGTTCATCAAAAAACAGGAACAGATGGTAAGAACAACTTGTGGGCTCATTTGGGCTCTGCCCTCTCAATAAATGGGAAATATATGTGTATATTTTATTCCTGGCATTAAACTTGAATTGTTTGCAAGAAACGAGTTATGATGGAAGTTAGTTTTAATGGATTGGTTCACTTAGTATCTATTAAGCAAGCTTTCTAAAGCTACAGTCCTATGCCCACTTACCTGGGAGCAAGTCCCATTGAAAATTGTGGCATTTACTTGCAAGTAAACAGGCGTAGGATGGCACTGTTAAACTACAATTCTAAGCATTGACTTAGAGAGTCAATTAAGCAGAGTTACTGAGGAGTAAATGCCATTGAACTTGGGAGCAGTTACTTCCAAGTACCGTACTTTTCTCTCTATAACACGCAGATTTTTTCTCCTAAAAAGTACAGTGGTGCCCCGCAAGATGAATGCCTCGCAAGACGAAAAACCAGCTAGACGAAAAGGTTTTCCGTTTTTCGAGGCGCTTCGCAAGACGAATTTCCCTATGGGCTTGCTTCGCAAGACGAAAACGAGTCTTGCGAGTTTTTTCCCTTTCCCCCCTTTTTCTAAGCCGCTAATAGCCGCTAATAGCGCTAATCTGCTAAGCCACTAATAGGGATGCTTCGCAAGACGAAAAAACCGCTAGACGAAGAGACTCGCGGAACGGATTATTTTCGTCTTGCGAGGCACCACTGTAAGGGGAAATGTCTGTGCATGTTAATGAGCGAATGTGTGGTCCCTGGAGCCGATGGCAGGAGCGCAGGGGTAAAAATCCGGGAGGAGGGAGCTCCGTGAGAGAGGAAGCTGTTGCTTTCCTGCATTCTGCCTCAGGGTCTTACTGCCCACCCTGTTCTGTTTCGGTTCCTGTTTGCTCAAACGGAACAAAGAGCAGGCAAATCCCCTCCCCTCCAGGCAAGCAGAGGGGAAAGGAAAGAATTATGTCCTTCCTTCTAATTTCTCTCCGTGCTTATGCAGGTGGGAGAGAGAGAGAGAGAGGGCTGGCTTGGGTGGGTGGGGGAAAACTTTTGCCTTCTTTTCCTCCCTCCCGTTAAACCCCACTCCTGCATTCTTAGGCAGCTTCTTCTCTGCACACCCCTCTCGTGCTCCTTGTCCCTTCTGTGTTTTTCCTTCGCTCCCCACTTAAAACGTGGTTACAAAGCATGGATCCACATGGATCCTCAGGATCTTTGCATTGGGTTACCCCAAATTCACCATCAGATCACATTACATGTCCATGGCTACAGCCTGCACCAAAAAAATCACGCACCCACTGTTGCCTGGGGTCACAATGGTGCTAAAACATGGTTACAAAGCACAGATCCACAGCGATTCTCAGGATTTTTGCATTGGGCTACCCCAAACTCACCATCAGATCACATGTCTGTGGCCACAGCATGAGGCACAAAAATGATACATCCACTGTTTCATTCAGATTTCCCCCCCCCCCCTTGTTTTCCTCCTCTAAAAACGAAGTGCGTGTTATGGTCAGGTGCGTGTTATAGAGCGAAAAATACGGTAAACATGCATAAGATTTCACTGTAAGACAAGTAAATGTTCAAATACATAAAAGTGTAGCATACAGGGAGGTCAAAAAGTAAATATGTGAACGAAAACAGAGTGACTAAACATAAAATATGCATATATCAACTGTAGCAGATGGAAAGGTTATCTGCAGCCGTGCAGGAAAGTGATCTTGCGACAGAGATTATTGCTTTATTTTTCACTGCGAAAGAACTGAGGACAAAATTAACTTTAGGTCAGAGTTATAAGTATGTTAATAAGTGCGGCTGTAATTGAAAGCAAAAAAAATCTGTGTTCGCAGTATTTCTAAATTGGACCAATGTGGGGCTGAAATATATTTAGATGACCTAGGACTTAATTTGGCACTGTACAGAGTTAGTACATGCTGGAGACTCAAAGTGCCTTACAAAAATTTCCACTGTGTTGCAATACTGTCTTATGCATGTTTACCTAGAAGTAACTCAATAGAACTCAATTTCTATTGTTTTCAATAGAAATTGCTCACAGGTAAGTGTTCAAAGGGAGTGCAGTTGTAACATCTAAAGAAGCAGTCCCTTTCACTTCTTCATCTCCCAAATTACATTCTCTTCCCTTTTCCAGTCTGTTCCATCTTTCCTTTGTTCTTACTTTCTTTCCCTCCCTCCCTCCCTCCCATTTAGACGTATAGCCTTTTGTTAAGCCCTGCTGACAAAAATGCCACTGTCATATTATTAGACTTGCAACTTCTAAGGGTATCTGATTTAACTAAACTCTCATGGTAATGTGTCCAACACAAGGCCTTAAAACAAATAAGATACCGGTAATTTATGTGCAGTTTTATTTTATTGTTTGTATTCCTTTCCATGCTAGGTATCATGGTTGCTAGGGGGCTTTTAGCCAATCCTGCCATGTTTGCAGGATATGAAGAAACACCTCTGCGTTGCCTGCAAGACTGGGTCGATATTGCTCTTGAACATGGGACTCCTTTTGCATGCTTTCACCACCATTTAATGTACATGCTGGAAAGGATTACTTCAAAGCAAGAAAAGAAAGTTTTCAATGTTTTATCAAGTACATCGGCTGTTTTAGACTACCTTAGAAATAACTACGGTGTGCACTAACTTTAAAATATAAAGACTTCGATTTCATTGTTCTTCATTGGGACATTAAACTCAGAATACTTTATTTTATATATGAAAAATGTTTTTATCTCCGAATTGTTCTTACCGGAGTCCCTCAGATGAATGTATTTACAATGTTTTAATATGTTCTTAATAATAAAGGTAAAGGGACCGCTGACCATTAGGTCCAGTCGTGACTGATTCTGGGGTTGCATGCTCATCTCGCTCTATAGGCCGAGGGAGCCGGCGTTTGTCCGCAGGCAGCTTCTGGGTCATGTGGCCAGCATGACTAAGCCGCTTCTGGCAAACCAGAGCAGCACACAGAAACGCCGTTTACCTTCCCGCCAGAGTGGTACCTATTTATCTACTTGCACTTTGACGAACTGCTAGGTTGGCAGGAGCAGGGACCGAACAACGGGAGCTCACCCCATCGCGGGGGATTCGAACTGCCGACCTTCTGATCGGCAAGTCCTAGGCTCTGTGGTTTAACTCACAGCGCCATCCGCGTCCCTGTTCTTAATAATAAAGCTGTACAAACGTCACATAGGACACAGTCGTGCCTGAAATTATTAAGGTCCATGCATTATCACTTCACATCGACATTCGTTTCAATAGGGTGTACTTGAGACCTGTAGCTAATAGCCAATTTAAAATCTTCAGTGATCATCTAGTTACATATAGTTGCTTCAAAGTGATATCTGTAAGATTTTTGGAACCAAGCACTCCTTTGGTGTCCTAAGTGTATCTGACATGGTATACATGTGGCTTATTAAACAATGGAATAAAAAACGGTTGAAAAATACATTTTACTAGGAGATTTGAAAAAAGATGGTACATTTAAGTGATCTGAGAAGGAGTTTCAATGAGAAAGGATAGGGATAGAGATAACTGCCCTCCTGGCTATGGGGCAGGTCAGGTTGATAGATCTGTATACCAGGGCAGTCATGGTATGGTGGTATGAGACCCAGGCCTCTATATATGCAAGACATACAACTTTTTAACCCAGGAAAATCTCAAAAGTCGGGGGTCGTCTTATACGGCGAGTATATCCCAAACTCTATATTTTAACTGGACTTACATCATAGGAGCCTACACAACACAAAACACTGTTGCTGTATGTAGGTTTTCTTTTGTTTTTTATCTTATCTTATATTTTGGAAATGTACATCCAGTTTTTTCCCTTTAATTTTTTTAGGGGCCCCCAAGAGTGTGGGGCCCTATGCCAGGCTTCCTCAACCGCGGCCCTCCAGATGTTTTTTCAAACTACAATTCCCATCATACCTAACCATTGGTCCTGCTAGCTAGGGATCGTGGGAGTTGTAGGCCAAAAACATCTGGAGGGCTGAGGTTGAAGAAGACTGCCCTATAGCTTGTTTAGCTTATATGTAAATCTGGCACTGTATAGGGCAGTATATAAATTCAATCAATAAATGAAATAAATAATAATAGCCGATGAATGCAGATGCTGTACGTTTTAAACCAGGCACCCCCAAACTCGGCCCTCCAGATGTTTTGGGGCTACAATTCCCAACATCCCTGACCTTTTTATGAATGGGTGGGATTTGTGGTGGGAAAAGAGGAGAGAGCCTGCTTTTGATTTCTTAACCGCAGTTAAGCGATTGCCCTATTTATGTTTCCACTGACTTCTTAATAGCTTGTGGGCTCAGTTGCCGTATACCAGGCACAGGGAAACTCAGCCCTCCAGATGTTTTGAGACTACAACTCCCATCATCCCTGACCACTGGTCCTGTTAGCTAGGGCTGATGGAGTTGTAGTCCGAAAACATCTGGAGGGCCGAGTTTGCCTATGCCTGCCATATACCATGTACTCCAACTTCAGTGGTTTGCATTACTCATAGAATCATAGAATCATAGAGTTGGAAGAGACCCCAAGGGCCATCGAGTCCAACCCCCTGCCAAGCAGGAAACACCATCAGAGCACTCCTGACATATGGTTGTCAAGCCTCTGCTTAAAGACCTCCAAAGAAGGAGACTCCACCACACTCCTTGGCAGCAAATTCCACTGTCGAACAGCTCTTACTGTCAGGAAGTTCTTCCTAATGTTTAGGTGGAATCTTCTTTCTTGTAGTTTGGATCCCTTGCTCCGTGTCTGCTTCTCTGGAGCAGCAGAAAACAACCTTTCTCCCTCCTCTATGTGACATCCTTTTATATATTTGAACATGGCTATCATATCAGCCCTTAACCTCCTCTTCTCCAGGCTAAACATGCCCAGCTCCCTTAGCTGTTCCTCATAAGGCATCGTTTCCAGGCCTTTGACCATTTTGGTTGCCCTCCTCTGGACACGTTCCAGTTTGTCAGTGTCCTTCTTGAACTGTGGTGCCCAGAACTGGACACAGTACTCCAGGTGAGGTCTGAACAGAGCAGAATACAGTGGCACTATTACTTCCCTTGATCTAGATGCTATACTCCTATTGATGCAGCCCAGAATTACTCAACTGGATGGGGACCAGAAATTCATGTTGGCGTGTAGATAATGATACTTGCCTATTCCAGTTTTCTGGCGTAGGTTTTTTTATGGTAGCTGTAAATATTTAATAATGTGTTCTGCCCTCCAGATGTTTTTGAGACTACAACTCCCATCATCCCCGACCACTGGTCCTGTTAGCTAGGGCTGATGGGAGTTGTAGTCCCAAAAGCATCTGGAGGGCCGATTTGGGGATGCCTGTTTTAAACTGTGCCTCCCTTGCACGAAGAAAAGGCCAGGGAGGGAGAGAGGGGGCTCCTAACCATCTCCCTGGGCCTGCCGCTTTTCTCCTGGCAAGGGAGGCCCGCTCGCTTTTCGCCACGGAGCGGGAAGCCGCGTTCTCCACACGCCACACCGCGCGGGGTCCGCCTCGGTCCCCTCACACACAGCCCGCCTTCCCCGCCGGGTTCGGGCCTCCTCTCGAGCGAAAGCGCCGCCGGGGCTTCGAGCGTCGGCGAGGCCTCCCATTCGCTGCCAGGCCCGCGCTCCCCGCCTTCTCCCCAGCCGGCTGTTGGGGCTCCGCCGCTCGGCCTCCCCGCCCGGCCTCCTGCAGCCGCGCCTCCCTTTCCCCTCCCTCCGTCCCGCAGTTTCCGCCGCCGTCGACGCCTCGCGTGTGGCGGCCCTGAGGCCGCAGGACCCCGGAGGACGCCTCGCCCCCCTTCGGGGGATGAAGGCAGGAGGGAAAAGGCCGCAGCAGCAGCAGCGCCTCTTTGGAAAGCGGGGTAAAAGCGAGGGAAGTTAACCCGGGGTCTGTCCTTCCCCACAACGGCGGCAGAGGCTTCCCCTCAGAATTGGTCGCGGAGGGGGGGTTTTGAAGCGTGAAACGGCCCTGAGTATATTGTGTACCCCGGGGTCGGTGGGGAAGGGGCGCGTGTGAGGAGAACGAAATCTCTTCCCGACACGGATCTGTGGCAGTTACGGCGTGACAGATTCGGATTCATCCCGTGTACTCCGGTCGACAAACTCGGGAGCGGCAATGGGGTCGTTTGAACGCGGACTGCAGGGCTCCCCCATATCGCATAGATCGCGCTCTTTGGGGAGAGGGGGCCGGGTCCCTATTTTATTTTATCATTTTATTTCATTTTATTTCATTTTATTTCATTTTATTATTTCATTTTTTATTTTATTTTATTTTATTTTAATTTTTATATATTTATATATTTATATATTTTTTATATTTTATTTTATTTTATTTTATTTTAATTTTTTATATTTTATTTTATTTTATTTTATTTTATTTTATTTTACCCAATGTTGAACTGTCACGCTGGAAGCCCTTGTTTGTGTTGGGGGGGTCATATTATTATTATTAATAATAATAATAATAATAATAATAATAATAATAATAATTTTTACCCAAGGTTGAACTGTCACGCTGGAAGCCCTTGTTTGTGTTGGGGGGGTCATATTTTATTTTTTTTATTTTTTTAAATTATTATTATTATTATTATTATTATTTTATTTTGCCCAATGTTGAACTGTCATGCTGGAAGCCCTTTTTTGTGTTGGGGGGGTCACATTAATCAGAAGCTCTTCCGCCTGCCTTGTCTGTTTTGAAACCATGGTGATCTCTAACCGGGGCTTTTCCGTCTCTGCAGATCCCTCACAGATAAGATGACTTTTCAGTGGACAGCTGTTGCAGGCTTTCTCTATGCCGAAATAGCAATCTTACTCTTGCTCTGCCTCCCGATTATTTCTCCTCTGAGGTAAGGAGATTGCCGCAGGGGAAATGACCTCCGTTTCATCAGAAAATAAAGGGAAATGGAAAGAGAAAGTACAGATTGGATTGCAACATTGGCAGCAGTGGTTTAGGACTGCCTTTTGCAAATTATTTTGTGCTGTAAGCCTACAGGTTCCATTCTTTGGTATTTATAAGAGCGTTTAAAAAGCTGACTTGATACTTATGTTGTTTGCTCCAGGGGCCGATATGTATTCACAGGTTGGCCCCCCTCTTTCATCTTTGCATAACAGACAAAATAGCTGTGCTGAATCTCCCCAAAGCAATAGATAAAATAAGATGAATTACTTCCAGTAAGAAGAATGCCTGCTGGTGATAAGACAATCAAATGGCAGCTTTAAAAACTCTTATTTATTATTTGTATGTATTACCTTTGTTAAGTCACCCCCCCCCCTAATTTTTTATTTCTTTGTTTAATTTTTTTTATTCTACCTCTTTAAAGTCTGATTTCGCTCCCACAATAATCTTAACAAAAGCATATAATAGGCATTGAAAATTTGTAAGATTGGTAATGTTAATACCATTGTTTTGCTGATGATGCTCAGAGGAGCTTTTTACAAGTGTGGTCCTTGATCAGAATTAATATTGCATTGACAACAGTAATTGATAGTGGTCCATTGCCAGTGGTGATGTAGTAGAAACTTCGGTCATGGTAGCAGTGGTCTTCTTTGCATCACAGTAATTAGAATACAAATACCGTGCTGTTTGCTTGTATATATTTTCTGAAGAGAACCAATATAATAGTAACATCATAATATTATTTTTTTAATACCTCGCCCATCTGGCTGGGTTGCCCCAGCTGCTCTGGGCGGCTTCCAAGACATAAAAATGTAATAAAACATCAAACATTAATAGTAACAATCTGATCCAATATAAAGGTAACAATAACTTTAAAATAAACAACTTATATCAAACAAAGCAACATTCAGCAATACATCAGAATCTAATAGAAAACAGTAAAATTAAACACCAATAAATGATAATTAAACAGTTCACAGTTATCAACCACAATAAAGAATTACCAGTCTACAGTCAATAAAAATAACAGCAAATCACAAATGCATAAAATACTACAAAACCATGTAAAACAGGCATCCCCAAACTTGGCACTCCAGATGTTTGGGGACTACAACTCCCATCACCCTTAGTTAACAGGACCAGTTGTCAGGGATGTTGGGAATTGTAGTCCCAAAACATCTGGAGGGCTGAGTTTGGGGTAAAAGGATCAAATTGGGAAACAAAGACACACAACTTTGGGCTGCCACAAATTCTCAGCACAGGCGGAACTTTCTTAACTCTCCTTAACAAGTTGCCAGCTGACCAAACACTATAATCATCTTAGATTCCCTAAGTACCTGGTAAGTAATATCATCAACATTAATAAAGGGTTGTGTATATGAAACCTAAGATAAAGCAAAGATAATTCACATGGAATTTTGACTATGCCTGATAGTCAAAAGCTGGATCAGAAGTGGTCTCATTAAGTTTAATGGGGCTTATTCCCAGGAGAAATTGCAACCTCAGATTTCTAAAGGGGTTTTCAAAACTCAGCAGCTGTTCTTTTTGCCACCAGTATCCTAAGACTTAGGAAGGAACACTGATTGGGATTTGAAGATCAGTATTATTTATTTATATTATTAGCATTTATCGGTCACTTTATACAAAAGAAAAGTGTCAAAGCAACTTGATAGGATAAATAAAACAAATAAAAGCATTTTTTTAAAAGCCAAGAAAAGAGCCATTACATGCATCCTAACTTAATCAAACTATCTAGAAAATGTTGGTATGTTCACAGCAGTGGTCATCAACCTTCATTCTTAACTGCTTGTTGCTGATTAAGAGACCTTTGTCCTTTTCCCGGGACTAGTTTCAGAGCTGCTTTTCCTGCTAGTCATCCAGAGTTAGGCAATATAAAGCCTACCTCTCAGATTCTTTCCTTTAGTATAATTTTAGCTTTGTTTAAAAAACAGTTGTTGCTAAAAGTGACTAGGTGCAATAAAGGACGAGGGCACTGTACCTATATCAATGCCACCAGTTGAAGGTTTGATTATGCATGTTACTGTGATAGTTTTACTAACAAGATAATTGAAGGTGTGATTTAAATACACACATCAAGGGATTTTCGTCTTCAGAATAAGGCTTTAAGAGGATCTGAAAGCAGCAAATTAGTCTCATTAAACCTGGATGCTAAAGATACCTAGTCTATCTCATTAGAAGCAAGCAGCCTTGGCAGGTCTAGACTCTGAATTCCGAAAGTTATACCTGTTACCATCATTGTAGCTGTAATGTGATGAACAAAGGGATTTTCTATCTGTCAGTTCTTGGAGATACAGGAACCTCCTCAGGGTTTGGACCCACTAATACTGTTTGTACTATATTGCAGAATTTTCGTGTACTGTATACTTGCAACTACAGAGAAATTGCATTTTCATTTCAAGCTGCACAGTACAGTTGCATATTGTGTGCAATTAACTTGCACAATTTCAGCCTTATGCAGTTGAAAGCTGGCCAGCTGAAATCCCACAAATTAATCACACAGAAGGCGGACATATTAAAACGCCTTTTGCACTGTGCTTTCTGAGCACGGAAAGAGCTTCTAAGCTTTCTGTCTTGCTTACCTGGTTCTGTAATGCTCTCATGAAATCCTGGACAGTCCTGCAAGATCTTGTATGAATACCCCAGAATCTCTGTGAGAGCATCCCAGAGCCTGGTAAGCAAGGCAGAGAGATTATGTTGATGGTGTTTTATTAACTTTTTATACCACCCTTCATCCATCAATCACAGGGCAGTTTACAATATAAAATACATGCTACAATAACAAACAAAAACAACACCCCACACCCAGTTTAAAAGTTCTCTGTCTTGCTTGGATGGTGAGGATGGTCATGTGGGGGCGGTTCCAAGGGGGTGGTTTGAGTCTACAGTACATATTTTTGCATATATGTGCCCCCCCCCCAAGCATAACCCCCATGCAAGATGCCATTGTACTGTACTGTAATTTTAAAAGGTGCTGAAAAATTATTCAGTGGATTATCGTGTGCACTTTAAAAATGCTTACATAGTAGTCTTTACAAATGATGCTTCTTTGAAACACTGCGATTTTGTTTTACAGATGGGAGAAGGTTTTTATGATCTCTGTGTGGAGCAGAATTAAAAACTATTGGAACAAGGGGTTCCTTACAATTATAGTTCTGTTAATTGTTTTATTTCTGGGTGAGTTGGAAATCTCTCTTGTTTGTATTAGTATTCATATGCATGTAAGTGAACCAACAAAGTTAATGTGTTTGAGGGATTACTATATTTACTGTGAGTTATCTTTGCTGTGAATAGTTTGAGAAACCAAATAAAAAAGTTAGTGTTACACTTTTTGAACCTGAGGATGTAACAAGAAGCCATGTTCTGCTAGCATGTTAGCAGATAACAAAACAGAATTCAGATTTGGTATGGGAGACCCAGTGAACACTTGTGGCAGGAAGTGATTTTGAAGTAATCAGTAGGTGGCGCTATTTCTCTTTGGACTAATGCTTGAACTAAGAGGAAAACAGTTGTGCTGTGAGGTTTCTGGGAATTTTACTGAGCTCTGTCATCACTGACTTTGTTTTTTTGGAGGAAGGGAAATAGCATTGCATTTTTAAGCTACTGCTAAATATGGAATTGAATGTGTTCCCTGATGATTACAAAGTTAGCTACATATTGTAGCTTGTGGTTTTTAAGTGCTGTATATTAAACATCTGTTAAGAAAAGCCATCCTTTTAAAATATAAGGAACATTACTATTTTATAAAATTGCTTAATCATAAAGCTTGCTGTAGGTTATAGATTATTTCCGTGGTCATTACTTGTTAAACAGTCAAAGTCTTTGCTCTGTGCCCACAGAAAGTACAAATCTACTGCCAGAGGGATTCCCACTGCCAGTAGCCAGAACAGGGCAGCTATACTAATAAAAGTAAAGAAGTTTTATCACGGAAAAAATTCAAAAGCTTTTTGATGCAGAAGCATTGTTTACAATAATTGATAAAAGAAGGCAATTCTATTCTATTCTGTTCTGCATATTAAAGAGGGGAACACGTGGAATGGAACAGTGGTCAATTTTAGGGGATGGAAAAATATTTTTAACATTGGGTCAATGATAATAAGTCTAAAATTTGGGGTAAGAACTTGCTGAATCTATTTAAAGGAATTGGAATACAAGAGGGGGTGGGGTGGGGAAGTCCTGGAAAGATGCTAATGAAAATAAGGTTTAAAAGTAAATGTCTTATTTTTTTCTTTTTCTTTTTTGTTATATTTGGAAACTTTCAATAAATATTATTAAAAAAAAGAAGAAGAAGGCAATGGGAAACAAATGCAAGTAATTCTCTTTTTTATTCGTAGATGCTGTAAGAGAGGTGAGGAAATACTCAAATGTTAACCTAAGTGATAAAACTGCACATACAAGTGCCAATGCATTGGATCACATTCAAATGAAACTTTTTCGGTCACAACGAAATCTTTATATCTCAGGATTCTCTCTGTTTCTTTGGCTGTAAGTATAGTTATGTACTACTTACTATTTAGTAATTCTGTTTTGTGCCTCTTGTCAGAAACGTGGTCCAAAATGAAAAAAAAAAGCATGACTCAAACCCCAAGTTTGTAAAAATAATAATAATATGCAAGTTTGGTGAGCGAAAATGGACGGTAATGGTAATTTATGCATGTTTGAGAGAGACAGATTTACTAATGGAAGTAAATAATTAAAAAGAATATATTAAAGTGAAAGGGGGAAAATTAATATGAAATTAATATGAATTAATATGGAAGTAAATAATTAAAAAGGATATATTAAAGTGAAAGGGGGGAAATTAATATGACTCCCCCAAATGCTGTATTCTGAATTAATACAGTCCTCTCACTGAATTGTACTACAGTGGTACCTCGGGTTACATAAGCTTCAGGTTACATACACTTCAGGTTACAGACTCCGCTAACCCAGAAATATTACCTCGGGTTAAGAACTTTGCTTCAGGATGAGAACAGAAATCGTGCAGCGGTGGCACAGCGGCAGCAGGAGGCCCCGTTAGCTAAAATGGTGCTTCAGGTTAAGAACAGTTTCAGGTTAAGAACGGACCTCTGGAACGAATTAAGTACGTAACCAGAGGTACCACTGTATTTCAGAAAACAGATGGTAGTATCGGTTGTTTCAAAACACTGCAGATTTTTCTGCAAATGAAAGGCTTGCTAGTAAGGTTCTCATATGTACCTCCCATGGTACTGTGATCCTGTTTGTTTGAATAGGATTGTATTCTAAAATCCTATTCTGAAGCTGGATGACTCTAGGATTTAACACAACAGATATTCTGATAGAATACCCCAAATGCACAGGTAGAGCATTAGCAAAGCAGCCAAAATTGGTTACAGTCTCGGGTTGGACATGGGCAGTATAGAAGTTTAGGGCTGCCTTATGTCCAGGACCAGGGGTCAGCAAGGTTTATCTTGCCTGGGCCGGATCAGTCCCGTGGAGATCCCTCTGTGGGCCAGATTGCACGCACGCCCACGATTTTCTGCGCATGTGCAGACGCGATTTTCAGTGCCGTGGAAGCAAGTTTGGGGGCAGCTCATGGGCCAGTCAAACAACCTCGGTGGGCTGTATCCAGCCCATGGGCCTTTGGTTGCTGACCCCTGTCCTGGACATTACCAGGATTTCAAAGGATGTGATGCCGGGGGGGAGGCCCAGAAGGCAGCGGTTTGTCCTGGATCTTTGGCAAGTAAACTGAGAAATCAACACTATATTGTATGTCGCAAGCATGGGAAACCCATAGGTTGAATGTGGGCCACAGGCAGATTTTATCTGGCCTCCAGTTCTTGCAGTCATAACCTGATGGTTCAGTAGGGAGGAGAATGGGCTTTGCCTTTGTGCAACTGCAGCTCATTCTTCTGCAAGTAGATCAAAGCAATGTCTCTGCAGACTTGCATTCCTCGCAAGTATAGGAAAAGTAGTACAGAAAAAGTAGTACATGCATTTTGCAATTTCATGCAATTTTCAGGCTGCATTTGCATTTTAAATAGCTATAAAACAGGGCTTGGAGTTCAGCAGTCCTTTGACTTTATTTGCACCCTTCTGGGATTACTGTTGAGATTCTACCTTGCGCACAGTCAGTCCCAAGAAAGGTTGTCGGAGAACTTTGTTTTCTTTCAAACTTCACTTTTTAAGCCTGTGAGGAAAGTAAAAGGTGAAACTCTGGTGGAGCTATTAAGAATTAAATGTATGCATCTATTGTAATGAAAAAATAGCTTTTTTTGCATGTGATTTTGTGTGGGTGGAATTGTTACTGATAGTTTTTCTCTGGGGTAAGGTGGCATTCCTCCTGAAAAAGGTTCCTCACTCATTCTGTACTCCTGCAGTCTATGGCCATGATATGTCAGTTCTGGGCTGTTCTGGCATTTCCTTGTTTGCTTCTCCTTTCTCCACATACTAAGTTCATTCCGTTGGCATAACTGGCGTATCTCTTTCCCCGAGCACAATGTGAGTACGTATAGGATTTCTATGCTCTCTGATTTAACTGCAACTAGCGAAACTGAAACTACCTTTACTGCTGCGGAGTTCAGACAATAAACCAGGGGCAAAGTGGTTGCTAATGAGATGTATTTTTAACATTGTCAGAATTTTTTTATTTTCTGAATAGCAGTGGCTATGTGGCAATAACTGGGGCTCACATTTAGTGTTTAGATAAAATGACTTCAAAGCACCTGGCCAATCTAGGTCCTGGTTCAGCTGCAAGTTGTAATAGCATCTTAAAAAATAAAGCAGTTCATGTTTCACATAACAGAGCATCTTTTCTCAGCATTTAAAGTAAAAAGTTATTGAAGACTTAAAAAAAAATAACACGACTTATACATTGATATTGTATTCTTTTCTAATGGGTTCATGGCTTTTCTGGTTTCCACAGTGTACTGAGACGTACCATTTCCCTTATCACTTCATTGGCAAAAAAGATGGGAGACCAGAAAGCTCTAGAAATGGAAGTAGAAAATATCAACAAAGTTGCCAAGAAGTGCTTGGAAGAGAATGAAAAACTTCAAGTATGTTTCATAGTTGAATGGGTTGTGTCTTGTTTTTAAGTGCATTTTACCTGGTTCGCATGCTGCTCTAAGCTAAGCGTGAATGCGTGAGTATGAGGGTTCCTGGAGAGGAGAAAGGGACTGCGTTGATCCGTCTGTAGTGCTGCTGATGTGAGTTAAGCCATGGTTTGGCTTAGCATTTCACCTGACTGCAGGTTGTGGTTTCTCCCACTTCAGACAAGCCACTTCAGGTAAACCAACGGCAGCTCGTAGTTTGGCCATCTTATTAAGCGTGTGTGTGTGTGTGTGTGTGTGTGTGTGTGTGTGTGTTTTAAAGAAAGTCACACTAGCCTTGTGAATTAGACTTGGGTACTATCCAGCCTGCCCCCCATGACAATAACAATTTGTCTTAGAGCCATAAAGCAAACATTTTGCAGTATTGAGGTGATACTGTTTAATCATTCGTCACCTTTCTGTATAGATACTGCAAGGCTTGTTTGGAATTTTTGTAATATATTTTGCACAGTAATTTACAAGACCCTCAGACCTCATGGATTTTTTTTTAGAGAGCTCACACTAAAATCCATTAACAATTTTGACACAAAACATTAGCCATACCTTCATATCTCTATTACTTTTCAAGCAATATAAAAGTGGAACAAAGTTTCTTTAGTTCCCTCAGCAGCTCAGAATCTGTTTGGCGCTGCTTCCTCATGGCCCAAGTCTAGAGGAACATGATGCTAGAATACACTGAATCACTCCAGTTCTGTGCTTGTTTTCTTTCTACAGAGACTTCTTAATACAGGGAATCATTTAAAACGATCTGTTCTTCAGAATTTGATCAACATTTTCTTTCCTCCCCTCTCCTCAGTGTGTCTCGTATTCTGAGGTGGTCACATTCATTCTGCTGCATCTATAAACCAAGAGTGATTCTACACTAGGTGTTTGTTGTGGAATTGCTTTGTTTGCTTGCTGTTTATGGGTCATCTGCATGTTGTTCCCGTCAAAATCATCCTCCAGTGTTTCCCCTGTGCTGCTTCTTTCTTTTTCAACCTGCACAAAATCAATTTGGAGCGGGGGGAGAGAGCACAACAGTAGCTTAATCTCTGCAGCTAATAGATTGTCTTAGCATTAGTTTTGAGATGTGCTGGGCTAAGTTTAGGGTTAGTGTGATTAAAGTGAGTTGTCCCACCCTTAATTCCCACCAGTAGTGTAGATGGACACCCACAGTCCTATACCCTTCTGAAGTATAGAAAGTCAGCTGCAATTCTTCATCTAGTTTACAGTGGAATTACGAGTGGGTGCTGTTAGGAACTGCTAATCTGGAAGCACCCCAAGCCTTAATTTCACATGGGTAAAGACACATTGTCACTGCCATTGCTATAATCTTGTTTCATTTTGGTAGCACAGAAAATATTAACAAACAGATGGCAGGAATATTGTTACATACTTGGGCTGTGAGCCTGTTCACCTCATCCTACACATGATCTGTGTTCATACACACAGATTAAACATGGAGATAGAAACTTTGATGGTCAGTTGTGGAATGGATGGAGGAAAGAAGGCTCTGGATTAAGATCCCCATCACCATAAAATGTAGCTGTCAAAGTCTGCCATTGAATCAGCTCTGCTTGCACAGTCTCATTCCATCAAGCAAGACTATACGTGCGAAACACAAATGCAACCACCCAGAGTGGCTGGGGAAACCCAGCCATATGGGTGGGGTATGAATAATAAAGTTATAATGATTACTGTTGTGTGTGCAGTATCCAGTTTTGCAGGAGAAACACATTTATGAAATGCATATGAATCCTCATGGCTTTTTACAGCATATGTAAAAATGGTCCAGGGGTGAGATCCAACATAGTACAAATGAATGTCCAGTCATGCAGTAAGGCATATCCTTCCTCTTCACTCCCTATGCACATCCAAAACTTGCACTGGAAGGTTGGGGGACATTCCAGTTTAGATTGGGGGGAATGAGGGGGGTGGAGAAGCCAAAAGTCCTATTACTCAAGCAGCTGAACATCTTTGCATGTTGCCCAGATTCCCTGCTTGAAAGAGCTCTTAACTGAAAGTTGCAGTGGCAATTAAATGGAGGCTCAAAAAGGCAAGGCCAAAAAGAGATGAATGTGTCAAATATACCGTATTTTTCGCACCATAGGACGCACCGGACAATAGGACGCACCTTGTTTTAGAGGGGGGAGAACAAGAAAAAAAATTCTCCCCCTCTCTGCCCAGCGCCCCTGCAGCAAAGTGGCAGGAGGCGCTGCGCAGAGAGGGGGAGAATTTCCCCCTTCTTGTTTTCCCGCTCTAAAACAAGGTGCCGTTTAAGGTGCGTTCAGGCGGCTACCTTGGAAGCCTGGAGAGTGAGAGGGGTCGGTGTGCACCGACCCCTCTCGCTCTCCAGGCTTCAGGTTCCTTTCGACCTGCTCTTTGGGGCTGGCGGGGGGAAGCCCACCACCAGCCCCAAAGAGCAGGTCAGGGAGCAGCGGAAAGGCGCAGCGGAGAGGCTGCTGCCATAGTCGGGCGTCACCTCTCCAGCTGGGAGAGGGTCGCGGGGCTATGGCTCCTGCAGGGCTATGGCTTCTTTAGCCCCTCACGCGCTCTCCCAGCTGGAGAGGTGGCACGCAGCTAAAGAGGATCCTGCCACAGCCGCGCGTCACCTCTCCAGCCGGGAGAGGGTCGCGGGGCTATGGCTCCTGCAGGGCTCCCCACGCTGCGGATGTCTGCCCGGCGCGAGGGGCGCTCTGCTTCAGGGCGCCGCTCGCTCCGGGCGGCAGGCTGCTATCTGCAGCGTGGGGAGCCCTGCGGGGAACTCCTGCAGGGCTCCCCTCGCTGCGGATGTCTGCCCGGCGCGAGGGGCGCTCTGCTTCAGGGTGCCCCTCGCGCCGGGTGGCAGGCTGCTATCCGCAGCATGGGGAGCCCTGCGGGGAACTCCCGCAGGGCTGCCTAGGCTGCGGGTGTGTTCCCGAAGCGCCAGGCACTCTGATTTCAGCGCGCCCGGCGCTCCGGGAAGCAAGCTGCTATCCTCTATAGAGGCTCCTTCCATAGCCGCGCATCACCTCTCCAGCCGGGAGAGGGTAGCGGGGCTATGGCGTCTTCGCTCCTTAGGACGCACACACATTTCCCCTTCATTTTTGAAGGGGGAAAAGTGCGTCCTATAGAGCAAAAAATACGGTAGTTAAAGTGTCAAACTTGAACAAAATGAAGAAGACGCCAAACATTTTGACTTACTAATTATAAAGATTTTAACATAACATATCTGTAACTGTAAGTTAGTAATTAATGCTTACATACATTATTCTAGAAATACATTATTCTAGAAACTGGGTTGGTCTCTAATATTTTGAATTGATATGAAGTCCACAGCAGCAAAGGCCTTTATTTGGTATCACGTAAAGGTTAATACAGAAGCATTCATAGCACTAGGGAAAATCAAATGAGAACCTTTGTTTATAAAATGATGGTTCTAGGTGAGCAGAATGTGTGTTATGCAAATTACTGTTTTTCTTCCAAATCACCATTGAAGAAGAAAAAGCAAAAAGTAAGTTTGGCTCTGATTTTTATTGCACCTGTTTCACTTTTTCTTATTGATACAATTACTTTGAAACAGTAATTGTAATCAGGAAAAGTAACTAATATTTTTTTCCTTTTACCAGTCAATGAAAGCTAAATGTGACATGGGAGAAGCATCCGATGAAGAGCTACAGGAAGAAGTGAAAAAGCTGAAAGACGAATTAAAGAAAACTTCACATGGTACTTTTTGCCATTTCACACTGCATTATCTTGTGGTTTTCTATGTTGAAAGCCCCCAAAAGAGGGTTTCGACCATAAAAGATAGTATAAAAGGTTCTTTGTCATTAAAGTGCTGGGTGATGGCTCAGATCTGTGCCATGCAGGAGCAGAAGAAAACCAATAACAGAAAAACCAAAGACATAAAGATTGGGCCTGAGGTCAGGTCTTTGTGCTAGTATGAAGAAATTACTTTTAAAATGTACAACATAAGAAACTGTCTGAAGTTATGAACTGAAATTCACATTTCTTTAAGAGGAACAGAAGAGACCCAAAATTGTTCTCCTCCTCTCGTAACAAGACCCCCCCTCACTTATTGTTTGCTTCTGTGTTTGACTTGGGCTGTCTTGATGAAACAACACTGAGATAAGGCAGATTTTTTCCTGGTCGTGTGTGTTAGTTCTGGATCTTGCAAGATCTGTTACCCTTCTGTATATTTACTAGGCTGAAATGAAGGTCTTGTATAGCATTGCTCCTGACCTTGTGAAGCCCAGACAAATAAAATGTACTTCTTTGGCTGTGTGCAGAACATTGCATAACCATTATGTATTTTAAAGCAAACTTACAAATGCATTCATTTCAAAATCCTAGCTGGAACAACTCTCTATCCTAGTTTATACTGACTTTAGTGAACACTTTCAAACCCACTCAGAATTTTTGCCAGTTAGCATGAGTGATTCCAAATATTTAATTGTGAGGTTGATTAGAAATAAGAACACATGAACATTTGTTTTCATTCAGGAAGCTCAAAATGTTTTTTTTTATACTACCAGCCCTGCAAGTGAATCTCTCCGTTGAATACAGATTATTGTATCCAGATTTTGGAGGCTTTTAAAATAATGCTGCCATCACATTTTTATTCTATGCGGAAAGAGTTTCCAAGTGAAACTAAATCTACAGTTCCATCCATAGAATTCTGAAAGTGTCCTAGAGCAATATTGAAATTCAGTGGACCCATGGCCAGGAATCTCAGTTAAACAAAGCATTTTCTTTGTGAGAAATCTTCAGTGGATTTTATATCCAGAACTACAATTTTGTGCTTTAAACATTAAAGCCTTAGTAAGTAAAACGGTTTATTGACTGTGGAGAGAGGAGTGCAATATAGTTAAAAATGCATAAGAATTCCATTAGAATTAAAGGGAGGGTAACCCATCTTTAAAATTATAATCCATAAAACCCATGGAGCCACCCACAGTCTCCTTAATTGCAGCAGCACACCATTGAGAGCATCCAGCAAAAGCTCAGGCAAACAGATCAGTCTTTATCTGGCCCTGTAATAATAAAAGCATCAATACCAAATGTACTTCTAGGGGGAGGGCATTCCAAATTTAGGGTGCCACCATGAATCACCTCTTAGTGTACTATGCCAAAAGGTGTGACAACAACTACAGCTTCCCCTGAAACTAAGGAAATATGGGTAGGCTGATACAGGGAGAAGAATGGCTTCCCAAGTTGTTAAAGGTAGTTATTGTCAGTACCCTGAATTCAGCCTTGAAATATATGGGTAGCCAATGCAGATCTTTCAGAATCAGTGTGAAAGTGATTCTAGCTACCTGCTCTGGTCAGCATTCTGGCAGCCATGTTCTGTACTAAATGTGGCTTCTGAATCATTTTCAAGGAGAATTAGAGCTGGGTGTCACCACCATTGGCACATTTCTTCCAATCCCCTGACGGCATCCCATAGTAGCTTTTATAGACGTTGATCATGGGGGACAAGATGGAACCTTATGGGACCCCAATCTACAACTGCCTTAGAGGCTCCACAGGTCACCCAATGCTAATTTCTGAAATCTGTCTTGTAGGTAGAAATGGAACCACTGTATCACTGCATCCTCAGCTTCTAACCCATAGAGCCAATCCAGTAAAAGACTCATTTACCTATGGGACTGCCTCTCCTGGTATGCCCCACGGAGAGCCTCAAGGTCCATAAATAACAACACCCTAGTGGTCCCAGGCCCTAAGGAAGATTGGCTTCAACCAGAGCCAGGGTCTTTTCAACTCTGGCTCCGGCCTGGTGGAACGCTCTACCTCATGAGACCAGGGCCCTGCAGGATCTGATTTCTTTCCGCAGGGGCTGTAAGACAGAGCTGTTCCGCCTGGCCTTTGGCTTGGAGCCAATTTGATTCCCTCCCTCCCTCTCTTTCTTTTTTCTTTTCCTTCTCCTCCTGCAATGAGGCTACATTTTAATATTTTAATGTTCCATTATTTTAATGTTGTATTTTATTTTTGTTTTTAAGTTGTAATCATTCATCTTGTTTTTATTATTGCTTGTAAGCCGCTCTGAGCCCGGCCTTGGCTGGGGAGGGCGGGGTATAAATAAAAAATTATTATTATTATTATTAAAAACAGATTAAAACTTAAAAGAGTACAGTGAAGTCTCCTGTCTCATATAAATAGGCAGGGAGTTTCAAGGTGTAGGTGCTGCCACTAAAAGATCAAATTCTTACAAATGCAGAACAGGTATTATGTGGCACTTGTAACTCTGCCAGCTCCTCCAGTCAAGGTGGTCAGACGATATTGTTCCTCCCTGATATACACACAAACTTAATTACTAGATAATCATGTAAGCATGAGAACTGTTATGATTTGTTATGATTAGGAACTCAATCTGCACTGTAAAAAGGTAAAGGTACCCCTGCCCGTACGGGCCAGTCGTGTCCGACTCTAGGGTTGTGCGCTCATCTCACTTAAGAGGCCGGGAGCCAGCGCTGTCCGCAGACACTTCCGGGTCACATGGCCAGCGTGACGAAGCTGCTCTGGCGAGCCAGCACCAGCGCAGCACACGGAAACACCGTTTACCTTCCCGCTATAAAGCGGTACCTATTTATCTACTTGCACTTAGGGGTGCTTTTGAACTGCTAGGTGGGCAGGAGCTGGGACCGAAAGACGGGAGCTCACCCCGCCGCGGGGATTCGAACCGCCGACCATATGATCGGCAAGTCCTAGGCACTGAGGTTTTACCCACAGCGCCACCCGCGTCCTTATCTGCACTGTAGACAATTCTGAATTCAGGCACCTGAATTGTTCTCTCAGTCCATCTTCCCTATCTTCAATATGGGAATAATGTTGGCCGTGCCCTCAATCTTTCCCAACATCAGGGTCTTTTCCAGGGAGTCTTCTCTTCTCATGAGGTGGCCAAAGTATTGGAGCCTCAGCTTCACGATCTGTCCTTCGAAATATGTGATAAAAATGCTTAATAGTAGCAGTATTGATGCCTGTGTTCATTTATAAATATTTGCAACACACAATGGTATACCTGTTTAATTATGAGTTTTAATTACATGCCTCTATGTATCGGGTGTTCTCAAAAAAAGATGACATTTCAAATGAGGAGGGAAAAGTAACGTTTACACAATGTTTGCTGGCTCTTATAAACAGACATAGCTTGTATACAAAATAAATGTAATAACATTGTTCTCCTTGATGAACTCTTTGCTATAGAGTTTTTCTCTGTTCATTCAGACAGCTATGCAGCAAGTTAACCTATAATGTTGCAACAACAAAGTCATTTTTATGATCAAAATTGAAAGTAGCTTTGTAAAATTCGACACTAGAACTGACACAAGAGAGGGAAAATATTGATGTTCCTGAATGTGTTCAGTTTTTTAACTGACATTTTCCTAAAGAACCAATGGCAGGCAGTTGTCTTATTTGAAGTTTAAAAACGGGCTCTTAAATTCAGATTTAAAGGATTGAATTATGTTCTGCTGGCACAACAAGACTTTTATCTTCTCTCTGCCCCAATCCCTCCAACTGCTCTCCAAATGTGCACCTACCCATTTCCAGCTGATTTTGAGGGTACACAAGTGGGTTGCACAGTTATGTTGCAGAGTTTCAGCATCAGAGATGGCCCAAATAATTTAAAGTCATTTTATAAAAGTTGACAAACTTGCTTATTTACTTTATGAATACTTAATGTATTTCTGGTTTTTATGGAAGCCGCCCAGAGTGGCTGGCGAAACCCAGCCAGATGGGCGGGGTACAAATAATAAATTATTATTATTATTATTATTATGAATAGGGGGCATAGAAAGGTTACATATGGACTGCGGTTTGTTCTTTCTCACTGGGCCAATGATGAAGAATCATGTAAAACTTGTGTTCCAGACTTCTCCAGTAGCTCTAAATCATCTAGGAGGTGTCCCATATATAGCAGCAGGTTTAATTATAATTATAATATGTATATGTTGCCCATCCGATTGGGTTACCCCAGCCACTCTGGGCGGCTTCCAACAGATTAAAACACAGTACGACATCAAACATTAGCTTCACCAAACAGGTGTCATCTAAAAGTCAGATATTTATTTCCTTTACTTCTAAGGGAAGGGAGTTGCACTACCGAGAAGGCCCTCTGCCTGGTTCACTGTAACCTCATTTCTCTCTCAGTGAGGGAACTTCCAGTGTCCGGGCTGAATGATGGGTATCATGCCCTATTCTCAAATGACTGGGAATTAACCTAAAGCTACCCATAAGGCTTCTGTTTGTCATATAAACATGCCATGGGAATATATAACCATATCTTAGATTTTACAGTACTGAGCTTGCAACCCTGAACCTCTTGGCAGGCAATAAATCCATGAAAGAGGATGGACAGACATTGAAACAGCATGTGCCTCGGGGAAGGGCAAGTGTCAGATAGGGGATCTTGTTAAAGCTCAGGGTGGAAAGAGTGTGGTTGGGGTGAATAGAAACTAGCAGAAGACAGGAGAAAAGTGTGGGCTGGAGGTTGGAACGCTCCTGAGGAGAAAGAGGGGGGCAAGCAGAAGACAGCTTGGGAAGAGGAGATTTTCCCACAGTCTATTGATGGCCCATTTAATGCATAGGGAATTTATTAACTAAAGCCAGGGCTGTGGCCCTCTGGTTTCTCTGTAGTGTGTTAGGTTATACAGTGGTGCCCCGCAAGACGGAACGCCTTGCAAGACGGAAAACCCGCTAGACAAAAGGGTTTTGCGTTTTGGAGGCGCTTCACAAAACGAATTTCGCTATGGGCTTGCTTCGCAAGACAAAAATGTCTTGCGAGTTCCTGCGGGGTTTTTTCCCTCCCCCCCCCCTTTTCCTAAGCCCTAAGCCGCTTATCAGCTGATCTGCTGATATGCCGCTTATCAGCTGATCCGCTAAAAGCCACTAAACCGCTAATAGCGCTAATCCGCTAAGCTGTCAATGGGCTTGCTTCGCAAGACGGAAAAACCGCTATACGAAGAGCCTCACGGAACGGATTAATTTCGTCTTGTGAGGCACCACTGTACATTCTTCCATGAATGTGTATTATATGTAAACCCAGCATTACATGTAAAATACAAAATCTATTCACTCTTTATATATAAGCAGTATTGTGCTCTGGCATCCTAAAGATTCATGTTGGTGTCTTAATAGTCTTACAGTAGTTGGCAACTAAATTGCCAACATTGCCTCTGCATCAGACAGCCGAAACATTTTTATTCATTCCTTTTATGCCAAAGGAGCTTTGGGCGATGTACAAAATATATACAATAAAAAGGTACAATAGCCAACATACTTGAAAATATTTATAAAATTCAGAACCGTTAAAACACAGCAAAACCACCTGTTGCTGTTCAGTATTGAAATAATCTAGCCTCTACAGTATTTGTAAAATGCCAGAGTAAAAAACCCCACCAACTGACATCTGATCATAATAAAGCAAGCAACACAAACATATCCCAGGAGAAGCGGCTTCCAGAATTGGAAGGCCTTGTTTTGCATCCCTGTACAGTGGTGCCCCGCAAGACGAATGCCTCGCAAGACGGAAAACTCGCTAGACGAAAGAGTTTTCCGTTTTGGAGGTGCTTCGCAAAACGAATTTCCTATGGGCTTGCTTCGCAAGACGAAAATGTCTTGCGAGTTCCTGCGGGGTTTTTTCCCTCTCCCCCCCCTTTTTCTAAGCCGCTAAGCCGCTTATCCGATAAGCCGCTAATAGCCGCTAATCCGCTAATCCGTCAATGGGCTTGCTTCGCAAGACGAAAAAACCGCTAGACGAAGAGACTCGCGGAACGGATTCTTTTCGTCTTGTGAGGCATCCCTGTATGGTGAATCCTTGGGGGTTAGGGCATAAGCAGAGCCCCCTGCTGATTTTATTGCTTGACTTGGCTTATTTTATAGAAGTCGATTCTGTAGATATATAAGCCCTGTAATATATAGACTTAAGAAGCCTTCACCAGCACCTTGAACCAGCCCCAGTAGCACACAGATGGCCATTGCAGTGCTTCTCAGATTGGTGTTACATGTTCCCATATGACTGAGCAGCTTCATTCTGCAACGTCCAGGCAGTCTTCAAGGGCAGCCCCAGATACAACGCATTACAGTAACCCAAATGTAAGTTTGCTAGAGCTTGGGTTACTGATTCCAGACAATCCCAGTCCAGGAATGGCCCATAGCTGGTGAATCAACACTAGCAAGCAGTAGGCACTCCTAGTTTGAGTTTGAAAATAAGTTTTTCCTATACCTGGGTAGAATCCTTAGACATTCGGCTGGGCTATTTGTACAGCTCACATGCATTTGTAACACATGTTTGTCTTTTGAACTACATTGGCAAATGCTTATTATAGGGTATATGTGATAATAAGCACTCTGTTACAGGTAGCAAAAATATTTCACCTTCAAGGGACCTACAACTCACTGCTGACTTTAGGGTGCAGTGTTCCAGGCACTGCTGAACAACTTTCTTTTGTTTTGACTGAAGCTTAATGCAAGTTCTACTGAAGTGCGTCTATTTTACTCTGCTAAATGTGGCTTGGGACAAATAACCTTTTCATAGCATGTAAAAAGCTGTTCAAATACTCCACTCAGATGCATTAAAATGAAAACCCAGCCTTCTGGCAACTTCAGAGCAATTCTACCCCATTTCAGTGAGTAGGCCCACAGAAGGTTGCTTCCTATTTCTAAGGACATTGAGAACAGAAAAAATCTAACTGAAATGGTGTCATTACGTTGTCCGTGGTATATTTGAAGAGAACGGAACGCCAGTATTAAATTTGTTGTATTTCTGTGTGGTTTAACCATTTTGTACACTTAAACACTATTTTATGTTATGTTTCATTGGAATATTAGGATATAGGGTGAAGTGAGCTTAGCATGATGCCATGGGCTGGCTGGATGCTGGTGGGAGGCACCAGCTGGGGAACCGCCAAGGGGCACCCCAGGGGAAGAAGGCTCAGGGCCAGGGAAGTGGTGGTGGGACAATGAGGAGTAGTTAGAGGGAGAAGACTGGGAGGAGGAGGTGTTGGAAGCTGTAGAGGTAACAGGGTGAAGCGGAGATTGGAGTGGAATGGGGCCAGGAGACAGACGGGCAGGCTACTGAAGAAGCTGGGGAATCTGAACTGCTCACAATCTGGGATCATTGGAAAACAGCCCCTGGAAAAAAATATTCCACGCAATTTTATATAGGCATTGTAGTGCTTACCTGCCCACCCACATCCCACTAACTCCCCCAGAATGTCATCTTATAGCTCTAAGTCTAAACTGAGGAAGGTTTTTCGTATGCTGGACCTTGACATTCTTCTGCTAAGAAGACCTCGCCCATCCTGTCACAAGTGTATTTTTGTCAAAACATAGCAACAATGCAATAAATGTTTTTCTGTGCTCACCTTCAACTATCTCCAGATATCTTGGTTATGATTAAAGACAGGATTGTTTTTAGTTACAACTAGAGCACCTTGCCAGTCCTTCATAAAACACTCAGTAATTAGTTACTGTTGGATCAAGTTACCGAAAAATGGATTTTGCAATCTAATATAATGGCAACTTCTTTAACATGAATAAATGCTATAGAGCCAATTACTTTTATTATTTTTTTAACCCTCAGTTGCTTCTAAGATTTACACCACCTTGTGATATATTCTAAAAATAGGAGGATAATGTTCTTAATAGTACTTTTTATAATGTATTATAAAATAGGAAGGCTTTGATGTATTAACTCACATATCGTAGTCTTGCACCACCAAAACCATACTATTATAACAGAACTTGGAGCAATGCTTCACTATCTCATCTGTTTCCTATGCCACTTTCCTTTCAGCACCTGAAGCTCTTTTTTCCTTCCATCAGCACACAGGTCTCTCGACGTGATGTTTTTCTCATCCAAGCTGACCTTTCACATTTTTCACACAAACTTCAGCATTCTGCTGTATCCCCCTTCTGCAGTTAGTATGTGTTGAACATCAGTTGTGTAAAAGCGGCTCACCCATTGGCAAGGATTTCCTGGCATGCGGCAGTCATTTGTTATCCTGTTATATAGCACTGTAATCTAAAAAAACAAACAAAAAACAAACAAACCAGGTATCATTTAATGCACAAGTATTTTGTCCTAATGCTGTTATTCATGTGTTGAATAATACTACTACTGTGTTGTGCAGCTCTCAGCAAGGCCAAAGATGACTTTTCTACAACTCAGAAGCGGTGTGAAGGCCTTAGAAAAGAATATGAGCAACTTACAAAAGAATACAACAGAATGCAGGTAAGGTGGTAGAAGCAGTTGATTTGCTCGAGCAAGACTTCCTGGAATTAGACTAGCCGTGTTGTGTGTGTTGGATCCAAAAGAAAATTTATCAGACAACAATCTTTAATTCTGTGTACGTCTGGACAATGTTCTTTCAGAATAATGAGAATACTTAACTCTTAAGTTTTCCCAGAACAGTTGTTGAACTGGAACCTACTTTGTTTTAAAACAAACGTGAATTATTTCATCAATAATATTGTATGTTCCTTGAATAGTAGCACAGAGGAAGAGGAAGACACTCAAAAAGGGGGTTTCCCCTTCTTTAAAAAGATTCTGAATTTGGTTCACATGTCACAGTAAACCATAAACCATCATGGTTTACAATACGCAAGTATGTCACCCCTGCTTTTCACTCACTTCATTCACATGGGGAGGAAACAAGCAACAGTATGCCTAAACCATTTCTTTATTTTGTTAATTTATAATTTGCCTTTCATGTGTGTCTCAAGACAGTTTAGAAACATACCATGAAAACTGCTGAAAATAGTTTTGAAATCAGTACAAAAGTCAACTAGAGATAGGTTTAAACCTCAAGATCATGGTTTGCTTCACTCCCAGCAAGCCATGATCTTTGCCAAGGTTTGCTCTCAGCTTGCTAATCATGCTTTGATCCCTGGTTCCAACATAATGTTAAACCTGGGATTGTGTTTTGTTTCTTCTGCCCACTAGCTGGGAGGAACAAAACAGCCCAGGTAGGAATTTTCACAATAAACAAGTTAGAGTTGAGCAAAATCATCAATTGTAGCTATTAGGGTACTTTTTACAAGGCTAATTGCACTGGCCGAGAGGCAATTTTGTGACACCTTTATGCTGACAATGCTCCTTCATACTGCAATAAGACTTGAAAAAGCCTTCTATTGGAGCCACAGAAGGCTTTTTTGAAGCTTAATCGTTGAGGAGACAATTTTCAGAGGGGATGGTCACAGCTGGAGAGCTTAGCCTCCCCTTCTTCACTGCAACCCCCCTCCCCTGCCACACTTAGGCTTGATTGAAATATTTTATTGGCTACAGTAGAGAGCTTTTCCTATCCCAAGCCATTGTTGGGAGTTCGTATCTTCCTCAAGATTGCAGCCTTTTTCAAACCTTTTTTTAAGGTGGGGAGATGGAGAGGGAGGTCTGTGCATGTGTGAGAGGTTTCACTGGTGTGTGTGTGTGTGTGTGTGTGTGTGTGTGTGTTTGCAATGGAGGATGAGTGGTGCCCACAATAGTTTCTCAGGTTTCCAAACATGCCAGGGTTTGGCAGCCCATAGTGTACACATTAACTCTGTGGTCATCCTGGTGCACAAGTTACCCTGTATAAAGATAGCTTCACTCCTTTTCTCACATGTGTCTCCTTACCTTTACAGTGTTCTTCAGGCGGAAAACATGATAAGAAAGGCCAGTAAATGCAGCACAAGGACATCATTAATACACGTGCATCAACATGAATCGTCTCTTGTTCCTGTCTTTACTCTCCTAAGCTTTGTAAAAACAAGGTCTATTTTCTTTAAAGGGAAATGCTCTGCGTTTGTAGCTGAAACGCTAGGTTGCCAAACATACTTTATTTTGCAATGGAAATAGTGGCTAGGATCCAAAGACCTACTTTACTTGTGTCCAAGGCGCAGTGGAAGTTTTGCTTTGATTTTTGTTCTTGTTCTTATTTGAATGGCAGATTCCCATGGCATGTCACACAAACTCCATTAAGCTGCAAAAGAGATTTGCCATGTCTCATGGAGGGCTGGTGTTCAAGAAATACAAGTCCATACCTCCTTTGAGCACACAGCTTTATTTGTGTGGTTATTTGGATGCAGACCAGTAAGTGGTGTGCTGTCAGTATACTGTGAAGAATCTTTTTAAGCCTATAAGGAACATGTAAAGCAGTTTAAAATGGAAATTTCCATTAACCACTGTTCAGCTTCTATCCACTGTTTTACACTGAAACTGAAAAAGGTAGGGGATTGTACAACCGCCAGCTATAGTAATGTAGAAGAGGCTTTTTAAACTACATCAAACCATGATGCTAGAAGAATAAGCATAGTGAAACATGCTACATCCCGATAACTTGACAAACAGTAAAAAGCATTAAAATAAATTTTAAAGGACTTCACATTTAATTGCATAGTTATTTATAGTTGAGAGTTTCTTCTTTCCCCATCTTTAGATTTTTACTACAGTATACTTTATCTACTTCATGTATTCAATAATTTGAATATGTTGTATTTTCTTTCTGCAGTGGGCGATACCCCTGAAAAACCCATATATGTAACTTACAAAACAGGCTTTTTATGGTGATTAGTTATTTGTGACATTGTTTCTTTCTTAAAACCTTCATTATCTGCAACTGAAAGGTTTTATTTTTTTACATTGGTTCCAGTATGCTGCTTGGATGTTGATTTGTTAATAAAAGAGATTGTTTAAGCTTGGTTTATCTTCCTACGTGTCTTAACTTGGAATTCATAAACAACAGACTGCTGTGTTTACTTTGCTCCTGTGACAGTGAAATAATTCCATAAGAATTTATTTGGGCAAAACTAGCCCAAATTGATACCATTATACACTCTGTAAGGGAGGAACTGGTATTTTAAAAAAATCAAAGATTTAGAACGGTGCTTCTGTATAATAATACAAAAAAGTGCAATGAGTATGCAGCGTTTCATGTTTATATGCATCTGAGCTTGTTGGGGAGAATGTTGTTTGTGTAAGTAAATTTTGTGTTTTGTGTTTCTCTAGTTTCTTCAGCATATGAGAGAAAATTGAAATCTGTTGCATTTGAGTCTGCTGATTCTCTCTTGAAACCTGCACCCAAATGTTTGCTGTTCAAATACCATTACGATGCACTCCAATAAGCTGATCTTGTAAATTCTGGGGACTGTACTGAACACCAATTTTTTTATTTCAAAACTTAGTAACGGCACTGCCAAGTTATGATAATACGTTTGTTGAGTTCTTGCATGAACGTATGATAATACGTTTGTTGAGATCCTACCTACTCCATGACCTGTAGTGTTGATATATTGCTGTGACAATATATATTTTCTGTGACAACTGCTAGTCTGAACGATGAGGATACAACCTGAGGATCTGGTTAGATATGATCCCCCTCACAATGAAATTTGCCTACCACTGTGTTTTTATGTGCAATACTTGAAATCTCAACCAGTGGAAAGTGCATTTGTTTGGGATTTTATGCAACTTCCGTTTGCGCTAGCTCTTGTCCTTTCCCCACCAATTCCCCGTGCTGCCCTTTGAAGTAATATGGAGCAACACAATCCCACTGTGTCTTGCACACCTGAAATCAGGGGAGCAGGGGATTATCTACAAGGTCTTGTCCATGGGTGCAAAGATCAATGAGTGGAGGCCAAGCAAAATGGTATGATGAGACAAGATGGTCCCAGACAAGAAGAGTGACCACAAATTCAAGATACTAGTTTATCCAAATACTTTTCCTTTAGCGGTTTTATTGTATGCGCAATGGCACAGACTCCAGTTAAGTTAGCTGCAGCTGCACAAGTAATTCCAATAAATATAAAGGAAAATGGCTTATAAAAAGTTCCTGGTCAATTGTTTTGCACACACATATATATATGTCAGTTGCTCTCCCATTCATCTGTCGCAAAGGGATTGGTTTCTTTAAAAGTCAGTTTTCTCCTTCCAGTAGGGACATGAATTGCTGTACTGATATTTCCCTCTCTTATGGGGCCATCAGTTGTTATATCACACAAATACAATGGTTAAAAAAACCACTCAGGAATTGTACAAAAATATACAAACTGAGATGGATGTACACCAGAAGGATAGTTTACATATGTGTGGCTATGGAGTTGTTTATTTGACTCAGCAGGAGTTCTTAAAACTTTATACCCTGTTCTTTTCTATTCACAGTTACAGATAGGTAGCCGTGTTGGTCTGCCATAGTCAAAACAAAACAAATTCCTTCCAGTAGCACCTTAAAGACCAACTAAGTCAGTTCTTGGTATGAGCTTTCGTCTGAAGAAGTGTGCATGCACACGAAAGCTCATACCAAGAACTGACTTAGTTGGTCTTTAAGGTGCTACTGGAAGGAATTTGTTTTGTTTTTTCTATTCACAGTTTGCTTTTATTTTTAAATAAAAGCATTTCTATTCACCGTTGAAAGACCAGCCTTTTATCTTTTTCTGGTTTCCTTCATCTCTGGCCCTTTTCTCTTAGGGAAGGGAGACCTTTATTCCTCACCTCCTGAACCTCTGCCTCAGCCCCAAGGCTGCAGCATTCCTAGGGGACAGGGCAGATGAGGAGGCACTGGGTGGACTATGCGACAGGACTATTGGTGGTCCTCAGTCTACTGTTTGAGAAATGCTGTCCCATCTCCTGAAAAAGATACTATTCTGATGTTAGCAGCAGGTGATACAAAAGTTGACTGTGGTGATAAATAGGTAGCTTTCCTATCCATGTGAAGGACATACAAATGTGCTAGTAAACATCACAGTTGATCACATATTTGAAACAAACAAAAAAACACAGCACCACAAACAAATACCTTCTGTAGGTGAACAGGCAGAAAAAAACTGAAAAAAGTCATAATGAAAAAAACACTTTTAGAAGAAGAGAGAATGACAAGCTTAAGTTTATGACAATTCGCTCTGTTTTTATTGAATACAGTAAGAAGAACCTGCTATTTAAAAAAACACAGAAAGCTTTACATAAGGTGTTGTGAATTGAAGTAATGAGTAAATTTTCTCATCTATAAATGAATTGTAGGATCTAATTTAGAATCAAATTATTATATATTTGTACACATGGAAGTATGTTGATATCTTTGTCTACGTGTAATCAGTTTATATATGATCTGCACCAGTATGCAGCTGACACCTGACCCTATTTCTCCATGTCAACCAAACTAATATAAACAAAAACAAAAAAGAGGGAGGGAGAATAATACAAAGTTCTCTTTCAAAGGTTTATTTTAACTTGTCCCATACAGAAAAAGGTGAACCCTTCCAGTTGTCACCTCGGAGCTTCCGTTCTCCCACCTTCCCACCCTGGGAGATCTTCCTTGTCTCACACAGGGTACTTTATCAACTAACCATCACCTGCATGTTAACTCTTGAGTAGAGGACCATTCAAAATACAAAAGTCTGAAGCAGAACAAGGGGGAAAAAACGCCAGGAGGAAGAAACAGAAAAGGAAAAGGCAAGAGAGCAAAGAAATAAGAACATTAAAGGAAATAGTAAAGGAATTAAAAGGAAAATAAATATTAAAAATGAGTAAAAAGGACTTCCCACTATCTGCCAGCTATATCTACAAGGATTCTTCCAAATAGATGTTAAATCCAGAGTAAACTCCAGCTGTTCATCCCTCTGCTAGGCGATGTTTTTTCCAGTCTTCATTCATCCGGGCATCTCAACTTCATTCCAAACAGAAACTCCAAAAGAGGTTATCTGGTTATTAGAAACATGAACAACAGTCCAATATTAAGAAACATGCTCTGTTCTTGATGTTGTTGCACTCCTCTGGAAGAAGCATGTGTGTAAAAAGGCTTCTGAATTCCACCTTGTCACTAGAGACCCAAGTATATCCAGTAGCTGTAGCTGGTTTTCAAGCCACACCTGTTCCTAGACAGGGATAGTTTGGCCACAGTAATTCGTACTCTGACAACTTCCCATTATTGTAATGTTCTGCATGTATATATTTATTACAACAAAACTCAAATTCTGTTACTTGTTTTGTTTTGGGGCAGTTCCTAGCTATATTTACATTTACCCACCTGGTTCAGCCAGCAGATTTGTTAATATACTATATAAGGAACAAATAAAGTAAAGATGCAGAGTGTCCACTTATTTTCACTAATGGTGTCACTGCCAACTGAAAAGAGTTACAGATAGGTAGCCATGTTGGTCTGCCATGGTCAAAACAAAATAAAAAAATTCCTTCCAGTAGCACCTTAAAGACCAACTGAGTTAGTTCTAGGTATGAGCTTTCGTGTGCATGCACACTTCTTCAGATACACTGAAACAGAAGTCACCGGACCTTTCTATATAGTGAGAAGGTGGGGAGGGGTATTACTCAGAAGGGTGGTGGGAATGGGTGATTGGCAGATAGCTGTGATGAGCCTGTTGATGACTCTTAAGGACTGCAATAGGTCTTACAGGAAAAAGCAAGGGGTGAGAAGGTGAAAAATGGCTTTGTCATGTATAATGAGATAAGAATCCAATGTCTTTGTTCAGACCAGGTCTCTCCATGGTTTTAAGTTTGGTAATAAGTTGCAATTCAGCAGCTTCTCTTTCCAGTCTATTTCTGAAATTCCTTTGTAATAGAACAGCTACTTTGAGATCTTGTATAGAATGTCCTGGGAGATTGAAGTGTTCTCCTACTGGTTTCTCTGTCTTGTGATTCCTGATGTTCAACTTTATTCAGTTGCAGTTACAGATAGGTAGCCGTGTTGGTCTGCCATGGTCAAAACAAAATAAAAAAATTCCTTCCAGTAGCACCTTAAAGACCAACTGAGTTAGTTCTAGGTATGAGCTTTCGTGTGCATGCACACTTCTTCAGATACACTGAAACAGAAGTCACCGGACCTTTCTATATAGTGAGAAGGTGGGGAGGGGTATTACTCAGAAGGGTGGTGGGAATGGGTGATTGGCAGATAGCTGCGATGAGCCTGTTGACGACTCTTAACGACTGCAATAGGTCTAACAGGAAAAAGCAAGGGGTGAGAAGGTGAAAAATGGCTTTGTCATGTATAATGAGATAAGAATCCAATGTCTTTATTCAAACCAGGTCTCTCCATAGTTTTAAGTTTGGTGATAAGTTGCAATTCAGCAGCTTCTCTTTCCAGTCTATTTCTGAAATTCCTTTGTAATAGAACAGCTACTTTGAGATCTTGTATAGAATGTCCTGGGAGATTGAAGTGTTCTCCTACTGGTTTTTCTGTCTTGTGGTTCCTGATGTCGGATTTATGTCCATTTATTCTTTGGCGTAAGGTCTGGCCTGTTTGTCCAATATAGAGAGCTGAAGGACACTGTTGGCATTTTATGGCATACACAATGTTAGACGATGAGCAATTAAATAGTCCCGAGATGGTATGTGTGATGTTGTTGGGGCCAGTAATGGTGTTGTCCGGGTGTATGTGGCAGCAAAGTTGGCATCTGGGTTTATTGCAGGCTCTGGTGCCAGTGTCCGTGTTAAGTCTGGTTATAGTATTATTGTGGGTTAGGAGTTGTTTAAGATTGGGGGGCTGTCTGGAGGCAATGAAAGGTCTTCCTCCCAGAGCTTGAGAAAGAGAACTGTCATTGTCCAGGAGAGGTTGTAGATCTCTGATGATGCGTTGTACTGTTTTAACTTGGGAGCTGTATGTGATGACTAGAGGTGTTCTGTTATTTTCTTTTTTGGGTCTGTCTTGCAGCAAGTTCTCTCTGGGTATCAGTCTGGCTCTGTTGATCTGTTGTCTAACTTCATCTGCTGGGTATTTTAGTTCTAAAAAGGTTTGCTGTAGATCTCTTAGGTGAGAGTCTCTGAAAACTGAAAAGAAACATTGACAACCCTGGGAAATTGCAAAAGCTGGGGAAATATTATTTCTATAAACAATTTGTGCAAGGGACTTTGTGAGTCCCTTTCCGCCAAGGATCTGTTAAGCATGCAATTATGAAATGGCTCAACTTTGTGCTCCAACTTCCATACTAATTAAGAATACTAGTTCAAGCACATGGAAGAATTGTTAAATTTGGGCTTTGAGTCATAGTCGTAGTGTGGAGAGCCAAACTGGAAAGGCTACCATAACAGAAAATACACAGGTGCAGAAGTGGTGACTGTTTTGGGACCAAATGTAGGGTTGGGATTTTCCAGTTTCAAATGCCACAGTTCCAGTAACTACAAGCCTACCTTCTACAGCATTTCTGCAATGACAAAGCGTGGTGTCTCCTTGATACACAGTAAAACACTAACTGCAATGTGCAATTTACTTATATATTGCTAACACATAAAACTGCTGATTTGTACAACAGGTATCCAGTTTTTCCTTTAGCAAAAGTTTAAGTAACTAATAGCTATTATAGTTCCTGTTATCATATGCATTGTATCAGGACAAAGAGAAGGAAAAGGAGCCCGTACGCTTGAAGAAAAATATAAACAAACATGAGGACAAGGATACATTAGCATACACAAAATATTGGTGTTTTGAAGGCAACAACCCCCTGATTCTCTCAGCATATTAATTAGGGTATGCATGCATCCCAGTTCCTTATTCCTTTCTATATACATTGGCAATTATTGGCACAAAGGCAGTAGGCTAGTGTTTCCTGGGTGAAACTGAAGATTTTGGGCTGGATGCTTTGCTAGGGTTTTTCATAGAGGAAACATATTCACTGGTGCCAATATATAATGTGAAGCACTTGAAAGCTTAATTTGGGGGTGAACCCTGAGTTCCTTGTTATTTCCCCCCTATATGTTGACTATTACTGAATGGGGTAATATACTTGACCATGTTATGCACCCAAAGCAAGCACTGGGCCAGTTGTGATGCTAGGGTACCCCAAAACTACAATCTCCTCCTTGCTGCGTCCGTGATATGAGCTGGCCAAAAAGGTTTTTGTGGCGTGCCCCCTTCTCCTAGTTCTTTTCTCAATTCTACATGGTCACTAGGGGAGGTTGTTGGGCCAAAATGAAGTGGCGCAGGGATTTTCATAGAGGACTCCCTCCTAGACTTGCAGGTGTCTGATTTGCAGTGTGTACCCGCTTCTTCTTCTTCTTCTTTTTAATAATATTTATTCAAAGTTTAAAAGTTACAAAAAGAAAAAAAGAACAATACCAAATACAAAAAAAGAATACAACAACAGAGAAAAAATAAAAAATAAAAATACCTTCTCTTAAAAAAAACCAAAGAAAAAGAACAGATTAAACCTTTATATAACTTTCTTCCTTTACTTCTTTCCTTGACCTCCTCACACATCCCAGTTTTGTATTCTAGTTCAAATCGTCGTTTCAGCAAATCCTTCCAACCTAATTTTCATTTAAGTAATTTAATTTAATATGTTATATTTTAACGTCCTCTCTTTCGTCAATTTCATCAACTCATTTTTACTTAATCCTTTATATCATTTCTACCAAAACCACCTAACTTTCTTTTTCCAACATCTTTCTAACATTCCTTAATTTTACAGTATTTTTGAAGATTTTGAAGGGCAAAGCAGATTTTGAATTTTGACTGAAGATCCTTATTGTGGACCTCAAAGGGGACATGGAGATTTATGGCACTACTAAGAGTATCTTGAGATGTTCCTGAGCTCCACATTATGCCTGCTAAGGCCAGGGCCTTTATAGAATTGACATTTAGGTTCCTGCTTAAAACTCCCCAGTTCACTCACACTTTCTGTCAGGAGGTGATCCCAGGGGTGCCACATTGAATAAAATATGGGGCCTCAGGTAATCCACATAGACACATGATGTGGCACACATATACCAATGTCCATCAATTTTGGGGCCCCTGATTCCCTCAATTGGGGGGTGGGGGTGGCAAAGGGACCTTGGCTCCTAGGAGTTGGCTCCTATGGATCCAGCTATCTCAGTGTATTAATCCGACCTAGTGTTCTGTGGTGTGTTTTGTTCATCTTTTATGAACACACTTTTGTTGTTCATTTTACGCTGTTTGCTGCCTTGGTTTTTTTTAAACTTGGTGGCACAGCGTTTTTATTTTATTTATTTTTGCAAATGAATGAATGAATGAATGAATGAATGATAGGGGCCAGCCCAGAGCTTAACTTTGGAACGCATCAGGGGCAGAAAAACTGCTTCAGCTCCGCTTCAAAGGTTCATGGGGTTGAGAATGGGAAACAGGTAACGGGAGGCAGGGAGGCGGCAACCTGTCACATCGCTCTGTTTGCCTGTAAATAAAGGCTAAGCGGCTGAGGCTGGGCTGGCTGTATAAATGCTGCGGGCGGGTCCCACGCCTCGGCCAAAGCTGGGGCTCTGGGGGCGAGCGCAGGTGAGGAGAAGGAGGTGCGCTCGAAGAAGAAGAAGAAGAAGAAGAAGAAGAAGAAGAAGAAGAAGAAGAAGAAGAAGAAGAAGAAGAAGAAATTGTTTTGAGGTTCTTTGGCGCTTCAGGACCCGGACAGCGGCGCTGCCTTGGCGCGCCAGAGCGGGCTGAGGCGAAGAGGCAGAGACCTGTGGAGAGCGGTGGGAACGGAGCGCGGCGGAGCAGCTGACGCGGTTAGCGCGGATTTGGCGGGACGCGAAGGGGAGCGCGCGGGGCGGAGGTGGTCTGCGGTTGGACTACAACTCCCGTCATACCCAGCTAGCGAAAGGAGCGGTCAGGGATGATGGGAACTGTAGTCCCAAAGCAGCTGGAGACTCCAGTTAGGGGGAGACGGGTCTAGGCTAGACCAGTGTTTCCCAACCTTGGGTCTCCAGCTGTTTTCAAACTACAACTCCCATCATCCCTACCTAGTAAGACCAGTGGCCAGGGATGATGGGAATGGTAGTCCAAAAACAGCTAGAGAATCATGATTGGGAAACACTGGGCTAGACTGTGGCGTAAGGGGGGGGGGGGAGGCTAGCGCAGGTTGACACGCAAAAAAGGGACTGCAGAGATGGAAGAGAGAAAGTGAGATAGATAGATAAAAAGAAAGAAAGAAAGAAAGAAAGAAAGAAAGAAAGAAAGAAAGAAAGAAAGAAAGGGGTCGGGGAGCTTATATCCTAAGTAGACAAAACAGAATTTGCTTTTTTTTTCCCCTGGCCCTTTTCTTAAAGGAAGAAGCGCCAGAATATCGTCAGAATGGCACACCCGTGTCTCTCCATGTGGGGAGGTTGCTCAGGCTGTTCTCCCCACACACACAGAGGCCCAGAATGTCCTGGCTTTTTAGGAAAGAAAATAAAAAGAAGCAGAGGCCTTAGTGATCAGATTGAGGAGTGTTTTTTTGGGGGGGGTCTTTTTTGGGGGAGTGGGTGTCAGACGGCCTTCAGAGCAAAATAATGGGTCTCCCTTGCCCAGAAGGGAGAAGCTGGCTGGAGGGTCCCTGAAGAGGAGCAGGAGCCGGCCGTCTCGGAAGCTCCATCCCCTGGGAAGATGCTTGTGTTGCCAGAGGCCGGCTTCACCTGGCTCTGCCAGGTGTGGGCGAAGTTTGCAGGGCGTGCTGTCCTTGATGGCTGGCTGCCTCTGGAGACCGTGTGCTTAGGGGACCCTGTCCTTCTCCTTCATTGTTTCCACCTGTAGACAGGGCAGGGACATGGCCGCAGGTGGAGGCGATGGAGCCCTCCCGGATCTCAGCCGCTATGTGGTGTCCCGGCCGGTGTACAATGAGCCTACCTTTCAAGAGGAGAACGAGAGGAAATTGGTGGTGCCCAAAACACTCCGGGAACGAGTCCAGAAAACTTGCAGGTGACTGACCGGCTGCCATACATCACGGTTTGGTGGCGGGGGGCAGGGGCAGGTGACACCTAAGAAATCAAAAAATCCTGGGTCGAAGGAGGGTGGGCCATGGCAGGGGAGCGGAGTGCATTTCACAGTGCGACTCGAGCAATTTAACATTTTGTCCTTGGCAGCTGTTCAAGAAGAAAAGCCATTCAGGTAACCAAGACCTTGTTCCCTATTTTGGAATGGCTGCCTAAGTACAGAGTGAAGGAATGGCTCATCAGCGATATAATTTCCGGTGTCAGTACTGGACTTGTGGCTACTTTACAAGGTAAGAGAGATCCAATCTTTCTCCTACTATTATTATGGGGTGGGTTGGTGGGGATTAGAATGTAATGAAGTTGCCTAAACTCTGTCTTGCAGTTGTGGGTCACTGCCCTGATTTACTTAACCATTTTTTAAAAGACTCGTCAGCAATCTGGAAAAGTTCAGGGCTGCATCTTCATTTGGAGCAAAATAAGTTAGGATCCAGCTGAAAATCTGGCTAACTTGCAAATTTCAAACATGAATAGCTCCTATTTGTACATGGAACTTTGTTTAAGATGTGGAATACAGACATCAATAATACCTGTGTAGAAAGGTACTACTTGATGTAGATATCAAAAGAGTCTATTGTAAGATTAGTCAATACAGTGGTACCTCGGGTTAAGTACTTAATTCGTTCCGGAGGTCCGTTCTTAACCTGAAACTGTTCTTAACCTGAAGCACCACTTTAGCTAATGGGGCCTCCTGCTGCCGCCACGCCGCCGGAGCATGATTTCTGTTCTCATCCTGAAGCAAAGTTCTTAACCTGAAGCACTATTTCTGGGTTAGCAGAGTCTGTAACCTGAAGCGTATGTAACCTGAAGCGTATGTAACCCGAGGTACCACTGTACAATACTTTATTTTCTATCATTTCAGGCTTGGCATATGCGCTACTGGTTGCAGTTCCCGTTGGATATGGTCTCTACTCTGCTTTTTTCCCCATCCTGACTTACTTCTTCTTGGGAACATCAAGACACATCTCAGTTGGTAATTATATATTTCTCATGTTACTATCGGCCAACTATTAGTTACAGAATGTCAAACTTATTCAAAGGTATTGGAATATCTCAGACAGTAGTTTTAGTGGAACCAGTTTACTAATATACTTTTATGGTGGCATCTTCTTATTGTGTTTGAGTAGACCTTTATACTTATCCATATTTTTCCACAAAGTGTAGAATTGTAGAATTGCAAGGGACCACAAGGGTCATCTAGTCCAACCCCCAAAATGCAGAAATATTTTTGCCCAATGTGGGGCTCGAACCTGCCAACCTGAGATTAAGAGCCTCATGCGCTACCAACTGAGCTAACTTTCTGCCATGACTACTGGAAATAGCTTTGATGCCTACATTATATGTATGTAATCTTTTATTTTGCTAGTACTGCTCCTTAGCAGAGCTCTTTACAAGACATCAGGTTCAATGCCAGTTTTGATTCACTTAGGCTCACACAGGTCCAAATGTAATAGTTAAGCACTTTAAACTCAGCATGATGACTTCAATGTATTAACTGCTAATTCTATATGACAGACAGCTGTGACAATAATGCAGAAAATATACACTCTCAAGGACTCTAGTTTATGATGTGTATGACAATCTGGATCTTAAATCCTTTTTTTCTGTGGTAGCTTTGGGTGATAGACAATGTTAGCCATTCTCTGAGTAGTAGTAGTAGTAATAATAATAATAATAATAATAATAATAATAATAATAATAATTTATTATTTGTACCCCACCCATCTGGCTGGGTTTCCCCAGCCACTCTGGGCGGCTTCCAACAAAGATTAGAAATACATTAAAATGTCACACATTAAAAACTTCCCTGAACAGGACTGCCTTCAGATGTCTTCTGAATGTCAGGTAGTTGTTTATCTCTTTGACATCTGATGGGAGGGCGTTCAACAGGGTAGGCACCACTACCGAGAAGGCCCTCTGCCTGGTTCCCTGTAGCTTTGCTTCTCGCAATGAGGGAACTGCCAAAGGGCCTCGGCACTGGACCTCAGCGTCCAGGCATGGGGATGGAGACACTCCTTCAGGTATACTGAGTAGACCCATTGAAATCAATTGACAACTCGAGTCCATTAATTTCAAGGGGTCTGCACTGTGTATGGCTAACACTGAGCAGCACCCTGATTGTTTAAACTGACAAAACATCATCATCATCATCATCATCATCATCATCATCATCATTTATTTATACCCTGCCCATCTGGCTGGGTTTCCGCAGCCATTCTGCACGGCTCCCAATCGAACATTAAAAACGCATACAGCATTAAACATTTAAACACTTCCCTAAACAGGGCTGCCTTCAGATGTCTTTTAAAAGTAGGATAGTTGCTTATTTCCTTGGCATCTGATGGGAGGGCGTTCCACAGGGCAGGCGCCACTACTGAGAAGGCCCTCTCCCTGGCTCCCTGCAACCTCACATCTCACAGTGAGGGAACTGCCAGAAGGCCCTCGGCTCTGCATATCATGAAACATTGGTTTTATTATTCCTTTGGATGTTTAGTATAATTTAGTGCTTCTACATTTTAAGCTAATTTTGTTGTTTTATTGTTAGCTGTTTGAAGCACACTGTTAAGAAATGCCATGTAAAATATATAAAATTATTCCCAACAGGACCTTTCCCAGTCGTCAGTTTGATGGTGGGCTCAGTAGTACTGAGCATGGCGCCTGATGAAAAATTCCACATGGTCAGCAGCAACATGACAGGGCTGAACCAAACAGTTATAGATATTGCATCAAGAGATGCCGAGAGAGTGATTATTGCCAGCACCATCACTTTTTTGGTTGGCATTCTCCAGGTAAAGGGATTGGATAGAACTGTCTCAAATGTTGCTGCTTTTATACTTTATGAAAGAACTGATGAATAGAAGAAACAGCTTCATGCTAAACACTCACTATTTTCCTCAACTAGAGCCAAAATGTACTCAAATAATAAAGTGGAATGCAAGTTTGCTTGCCTCACATTTATTGTTCTGCACAGTTTGGGAATACCAAGCATTTGTATCCTTTTATGTCATGGGATTCGCGGGTGGCGCTATGGGTTAAACTACAGAGCCTAGGACTTGCCAATCAGAAGGTCGGCGGTTCGAATCCCCGCGACGGGGTGAGCTCCTGTTGCTCGGTCCCTGCTCCTGCCAACCTAGCAGTTTGAAAGCACGTCAAAGTGCAAGGAGATAAATAGGTACCGCTCCGGCGGGAAGGTAAACGGCGTTTCCATGCGTTGCTCTGGTTCGCCAGTCATGCTGGCCACATGACTCGGAAGCTGTACGCCGGCTCCCTCGGCCAATAAATCGAGATGAGCGCCGCAACCCCAGAGTCGGTCACAACTGGACCTAATGGTCAGGGGTCCCTTTACCTTTACCTATGTCATGGGATTAAAGCCTTGCATTTTGTATCTTGTTTCCTGCAGCCAGTAAAAAATGGCTTTTTAGTCTTCTTGCATTTCAGTACGATCATTTTAAAGGTGGGAAAGCCAGACCATTAAAAGAGAAAAGAACTATTGAAAATCTATCTAAAAACAACAAGCAAGGCCTTCATGTAAATCCATACCATCCTGGTACTTACTCTTAAGTCCTACACAAGTTGAGACCAGGATACATGGAGGAATCTTTTCACCAGCTTGCCCATGTACTGAGATGATAATTGGAGGCTCTCCTCTGGGTGAACCAATGGGCAGAGGTGAGGTGGGTAAAACTGGGAGCAGGGCCTTCTCAGTTGTGGCACCCCATTTTGGGGAGTCTTTCTGCCTGGCACCTACTTGATTGTCTTGGGTGCCACGTGAAAACCTTTATATTTTCCTAGACTTTCAATTTTTAAATGGTGAGAACATTCCATACTGCTAGTTTTATTTAATGTTTTAATTTTTTTGCTGTTTATTTAGTGCTCGTTCTTACTGTTTTTATACAACAGAATTCAAATAAATAAATGAATTGCATAAATTGGAGCTAAGAGATTAAAACAGACAAAAGAAGAGTCTTGATCACTCTATGTTAGATGGCTAAATCCTGAATTTTGTTAAAATCATGGGCTATTCTAATGCTTTCTAACTGTTCATAAAACTATTCCGTGCTTCTTCTTTTTCCAGCTAGTGTTTGGATTTCTTCAGATTGGTTTTATCGTGAGATATCTTGCTGATCCACTGGTCGGGGGTTTTACAACAGCTGCAGCATTTCAAGTGTTCGTTTCACAGCTGAAGATAGTCTTAAACGTCCCAACCCAAAACTACAATGGGGTCCTTTCCATAATCTATGTAAGTGTGTCTTGCTGAGCTGGGGGTTGTGCTTGGCCTGATGGAATGGCTGCTATAGATGACAGTTGAGGGAGGAGACTATTGGAGCTAGTGTTTCAGCCAAGTGGATGTTAATTTAGCTATTAGATCACTGTATGCATTTATATACAAGTGGGGCCGGCAACAAAATGCTGCAGCGTGGAGTTATTCAGCCAGCCATATCTTCTTTCAGGGTGCTCCACTACATTCCCCCTCCCTCCCATTTTCTGTGCCTCCTGCAACAGTTAGTCATCATTCTGTGGCCAGTGAACATACTCATTTCCCATTGGCTGTTTTGGGTTTAGTTTTGGTTTTGCTCCCTTGAATATTTTTCCTTCTACTTTAGACTTTAGGATTTCCCAAACATGTTGATATGTTTTCGGCTACACAGCCATTTGTTTTTTTGGACCTGAGTTTGCTGTTACCTGATACAAGTGGGACCTGCAGCACAATGTTGCATTTTGGAGTGCTTATCTTTGGGATTAAGGGACACGGGTGGCGCTGTGGGTTAAACCACAGAGCCTAGGACTTGCCGATCAGAAGGTCGGCAGTTCGAATCCCCGTGACGGGGTGAGCTCCCGTTACTCAGTCCCAGCTCCTGCCCACCTAGCAGTTTGAAAGCATGCCAATGCAAGTAGATAAATAGGTACCGCTCTGGCGGGAAGGTAAACGGCGTTTCCGTGCACTGCTCTGGTTTGCCAGAAGCGGCTTAGTCATGCTGGCCACATGACCTGGAAGCTGTACGCCGGCTCCCTCGGCCAATAAAGCGAGATGAGCGCCGCAACTCCAGAGTTGGTCACAACTGGACCTAATGGTCAGGGGTCCCTTTACCTTTACCTTTATCTTTGGGATTCTGGTCAACCTCCCATGCCCACTTTGCCCCCTGCCAGCTGAGCATGCTCAGTGGTTTGACAACCAATCACTCTTCCCAGTGAAGTCATAATTGGTAATATACAGCTTTAAGTGAAAAGTGCAGTTGGGACCTTAGATGAGAATGTGGTTTATTCAAACTGAATGGTAGCATTTCCCATTGTCTTTTTTATTTTTAGACCCTCATTGATATATTTAAAAATATTGGACAAACCAACATTGCCGATCTCATTGCTGGCCTGCTGACCATCGTTATTTGTATGGTAGTCAAGGAAATAAACGATCGATTCAGACACAAGATCCCTGTTCCTATTCCTATAGAAGTGATTGTGGTAAGACAACTACTTTAAGCTCAAGGGATTCGATTGACAGGAGAACAATATCTGTTTTCTCTGTTTGTACTGTCGCAATCCACCCCAATCTCCAAGCGGTGCGAGATTCCAAGGGTCCCAAGTGCTTACCCAGGGTTTGTGTTTCCTTCGGGAATGAGGCACAGTGGAGACTGCGGTGTCTTTATGATATATGGTTTATTTGCACATTAACACCCCAAAAGGGTCTTGGTTCTCCCATAGCTACAGTCTTGGATTCAAAGAGAAATCAGACATTGTTCTCAAACGTTTCTCCGACTCTCTCTCCAGCTCACGGCGGGGTCCCCACCCATTTGCCATCTCACACCGAGCACCGTAATCCCCTTAATCCACTGTAATGGCTCAGCATCCAGGCTATCGCCTTGTCAGGAAGCTAGCTAGGCTATTCCAAGAATTAGAAGCCTTGATTAACACTTGCTGGATCCAGGGATAAGAGGGGTCTAGCAGTCAGTGTAACACCCTGAACTCATAACAACAACATGATGTTATTCCTTTTTATTCTAGACAATAGTCGCCGCTGGAATTTCGTATGGTGTTGATCTGGAGAAAAAGTACAAGGCAGGCATTGTTAAATCTATTCCTAGTGGGTGAGTGCAGATTGTTCATTCGGTGGGCAGCTACATTTGAAGGACACACTAATGGCTCAGCTTTTAATAGAAACTGTTTAGCCACTTCATACATAATTTTTTATCTACATAGAATCATGGAATTGTAGAGTTGGAAGGGGCCCTGAGGATCATCTAGCCCAGGTACCCCCAAACTCGACCCTCCAGATGTTTTGGGACTACAATTCCCAACATCCCTGACCACAGGTCCTGTTAGCTAGGGATGATGGGAGTTGTAGTCCCAAAACATCTGGAGGGCCGAGTTGGGGGTGTGTGTCTGATCTAGCCCTTGCAATGCAGGAACATGCAGCTGTCCCAGACAGGGATCAAACCTGCAACCTTGGCATTATTAGCACCACACTCAAACCAGCTGACATAGATGTACTCGAATGTTGGGTGGGTGGGTGGGAAACAGCTCAGTCATGTATCAAGTGAAAGTGGAGTCAATTTGACTACATCATGTACACGTGCTAAACTCCAGCTGGTAGAATTGCACAATGAATATATACATGTGGTGAAACAAAACCAGATCCAATCTTCACATCCCCTCCCCTGCTCTGTGTATGGTTAAATATTCGAAGTAGCTGTAAGAGAAAACACAGAGGCTGGGGTGTTGGGGTGGGAAAAAGGAGCAGCTTGGCAAATAAATTGTTAAGGTTCCAACCAACGTGAATCCAAGACATGTTGGGTGTAATTGACTGGATGGAGAGAAATAACATTATTAGGTAGTTGTGCACGTTGGACTACACAAGTGCACACAATTCAGTCAGGAGGGTAAACACATGGCGGCATGGCTGTGGGACAGACGAGTCTCATTACTGCAAGCACATTTCCCACGAACAGTTGGTAATGCATTTTATCCGAAGGACTTTCATGTTACAAGTGGCTTTTGTCTTTTGGGGCTCTCCAACTAAATGACGAATATACAACGTATTTTGCAACAAATAATTTTGCAAGTGAATCTTGTCTGTTTACTCCAGGGAGAAGCACCAATGGGTTACACACCCACATCCCCAAATTGTTTCATTATAGAGTCGAAAAATGCCATCATAATAATTTGTTAGTCATAGTATTTGTAGAAAAAACACAAATGCGCACACATATATATTTCCCTCCTTTTTTATATATAGGTTTTTGCCTCCCGAAGCTCCAGCGGTCAGCATGTTTGGAGACATGATAGCATCTGCCTTTTCCATTGCCATTGTTGCTTATGCAATTGCTGTGTCCGTGGGCAAAGTCTATGCAACCAAATACGACTATGCTATTGATGGAAATCAGGTATGTGAAACCAAAGCACTTTTTATAAACTGTGAAGCGAAAGCTGAATCTTATTTATGGAGAGGAGCATGCTTATTTTTCAGCCATTATGGGGGTGATTATAGGTGAAGTTACTTAGTGGTTATATTAGGAAAATAAGTAATTCAATTGTCAGATTTAAATGAGTAATAGACTATTTCTCATAAGGCGTGCCGGATTCTGCCTCACTTTGTGGGTGCCCGGCGCACACCTATGACATCATGTGCGTGGCATGTGTGTGATGTCATGCAGCAGGAAGAGGCCTAATGGGACCCACAGCAGCCTCTGGAAGGTCCAGTGGGACCGATTGCAGCTTCAGGAAGGTCCCAACAAAATTTTGTGTATGCCCAGGCACCCAGGACTCCCACACAGATGGCACCAGTGTTTCTCATCAAGGGTGGAACTAGATCTGACGGCAACCTGGAATTAGTACCAATAACAGACTCACGTTGAGCCCTCCCCCAACTCTGTATTATTTGTCCAATCTTCTTTAGAAGTTAGCCAAGTCCGTGACCATCTCTGCCTCTTGTGGGAGAGAGTTCCACAGTATAACTATTTGCTGCATGATGAAGTACATTATTTTGCCTGCCCCCAAATCTTCCAACATTCAGCTTTATTCAATATCCATGAATTCTAGTGCCATGAAGGAGGGACAACCTTTACTTCTATCCACTTTCCCATGCCATGTGTAGCTTCATAAACTTCAGTTATGTCACCTCTTAGTCGTATTTTCTCTAAACTAAAAACAAAAACAAAAAACACTGCATCGTTTCCTCACAGGGGAATTGCTCCACCCATTGATTATTTTGGTTGCCCTGTCATTTTATGCAATTCGCTTTCACATTAGCTGTTAGGAAGAAGTATTTCCTTCTCCATTTTTTTTTTTAGATGAGTCTGTTTGAACCAGATTTCTAATGGAGCATTTATCCTTGCTATCATTTTTTTAAGTAGTACGTAAGAATGCATATCTGAGATGGTATGAAGGCTATTTCTATGGCAATATTCAATATATTGTATCTGGAACTAGGGCAAGTACAAATTAAACAATTGGAATTGCCAAGCATTTTTTTTCCTTAAGGCAATTACCGTAGGGTTTGTTTGTTTTATTCTTCTTCCCATTGTTTCTTCTTTAACAGCTGTGTCTTTACATTTATATGTCTGTTTCCAGGAACAGCTATGCATAAGCCTACAGAGCTCTGCCGTTGGTCAAGTCCTAAAAAGGAACTTGTTCCATAATTCCACACTATTTTATTTTACACTGGTGCCTCGCAAGACGAAATTAATCCATTCCACGAGTCTCTTCGTCTAGCGGTTTTTTCGTCTTGCGAAGCAAGCCCATTGACGGCTTAGCGGATTAGTGCTATTAGCGGCTTTTAGCGGCTTAGCGGCTTAGCGGATAAGCAGATAAGCGGCTTAGCGGCTTAGAAATAGGGGGGGGGGAGGAAAAAACCCCCGCAGGAACTCGCAAGACATTTTCGTCTTGCGAAGCAAGCCCATAGGAAATTCGTTTTGTGAAGTACCTCCAAAACGGAAAACCCTTTCGTCTAGCGGGTTTTCCGTCTTGCGAGGCATTCATCTTGCGGGGCACCACTGTATTAAAGATTTTATTGATTTACAAAAGTGTGTGCAATGTCTCTCTCTCGTATTCCCCCCCCCTGTAACATTTTTACAAATCAGTTTCATTTGTTGAGACATTAGGAAGAAAATGGGGGAAGAGGTGGGGTGGGGGAGATGGGGGGGTGGGGTCGGGTGGCAATGTTTCTATTTTACTTACTATATGTAGGGTTTGGTGTCAGCGTTGCTTGTGCAGGTTCTCTGTTGTTCACTTGTGTTCCTTTGGTGGTGAAAGAGGTTGGGGGTTGGCCTAGGGTGTGGTTGTTCATTTGTGGTTGGCTGTAGTGGTCTTTGTTTTCATGTGTGAGTGGGGTGGGTGGGTGTTTTGGATCAGGTTAGCCATATTGATTTATATGCTTGTTGGATAATTCCACACTATTAAAAAAAATTACTGCACCTCGAATGTACAGCTACAACCTCATTTGATTCAGTTTTGAAATTGGATCTAGCCCTTCCCAATTTACAGTTCAAAATAATATTTATGTGTAGGAGCACTGGCAGAGGAAGAGGAGTGCAGGGGGAGCACAGCACCCCGCCTTTTCTCTGCCCCCCGGTGCCGGACCATGAAGCTCTCCCACTGTGTAGGAGAAAGCTTTTTTTTTTTTTAGGAAGAAAAATTGTCTTAACACCAAGCTCTTCTAACCTTCTAGGAATTTATTGCCTTTGGGATCAGCAATATTTTTTCAGGGGCCTTCTCTTGCTTCGTTGCCACCACTGCTCTGTCCCGCACAGCAGTCCAAGAAAGCACTGGTGGGAAAACCCAGGTAATTCCGCTTGATCAGAATAAACAATAAAGACAATTCTAATCCATGTATTGCTTAGCGCACAGTGATTCTTCGAAATCTCACTGTTACCGATTTTGTGGGTGGCGTTTCTGAACGGAAAGCCAAACGTTTCATTGATTTCCTGGGCGCCAGGTTCCCTGACATTAAGAGAAGACTATAGCACCTGAATGGGACGCGGGTGGCGCTGTGGGTAAAAGCCTCAGCGCCTAGGGCTTGCAGATCGAAAGGTCGGCGGTTCAAATCCCCGCGGCGGGGTGCGCTTCCGCTGCTCGGTCCTAGCGCCTGCCAACCTAGCAGTTCGAAAGCACCCCCGGGTGCAAGTAGATAAATAGGGACTGCTTACTGGTGGGAAGGTAAACGGCGTTTCCGTGTGCTGCGCTGGCTCGCCAGATGCAGCTTTGTCACGCTTGCCACGGGACCCGGAAGTGTCTCCGGAGAGCGCTGGCCCCCGGCCTCTTGAGTGAGATGGGCGCACAACCCCAGAGTCTGTCAAGACTGACCCGTACGGGCAGGGGTACCTTTACCTTTACCTTTATAGCACCTGAATGGTATGACCTTAACTTGCATGCAATAGGAACTCCATAGATAAATAAATAAATAAATATCCCTGAGCCCAGATTAAATACAATGATGTCGCGGTGGGGCGGGGTGGGCAGTCATCTGAATGCTTCATTGATCACTCAGGTGTGAGTATGTAGCTTAAGGGGGTTTCAAATGGAAGTTTGCAGGGCCCATCCCAAGTAGGAACCTGGGTTTCTTGGAGGAGTAATCAGATGACCGCAAGTTCTCATTCACAGTCAGTCAGTAGTACTTTAAAAAGAAAGTAGCTGCAGCTAGGAAGGACATTGAGATGTATACAAGACTCTGCTGTGTGCATTTGGCATATCCCTATTGAAATATACTCAGAGTCGAGAGTGGATTTCATGCTCTTTATTCAGCTCATAGTGGTGAGGAAGAATGAAAGTTCCCTCAAAGTATCTGCTTTATATACATTATTTACACAATGGGCTGCACATGATTGGCTAATTCTGGAATTCTCCTGTAGGCCAATCAGGTTGTGGATTCACTTCCATCTGGAGCCGGATTGGGTGGCTCCTGCAGACCAATCATACTGCTGCATTGTTCTAGGACCAATCAGACTGCTGCATTCTGAATCCTATTGTTCTAGGACCAATCAGACTGCTGCATTTTGGATCCTATTCAACTCAGTACATAACACCTATGAAAGAAAATTTTAAAACATCCAATTTTTTTTTAAAATTACCACTGTACTACTTAGGCAAAAACTTGCTTATGGTAACTGAATTGCTTTTGAACTTGTCCCTGTGCTCCCCCACGAAACAACAACAACCCACAATCCATAATAAGAATAAATAGCCTACAAAAGTCTGTTATACAAAAAACATACATTATAGAAACTCTATTTCCTTATTATCTAAAACATCTTTTTCAGATTGCTGGAATAATCTCAGCTGGAATCGTACTGATTGCCATTGTAGCCTTGGGGAAACTGCTCGAACCTTTGCAGAAGGTATTTTATTATTGCACTTGTCATCGCACCGTTTTTGAGTGCATAAACTTAAGTAATGTTTTAGTCCGCTTCCTGATAAACAGAAAGCGTTCCCCTGTTATCTTCCTGTTCCTGCTCACACACAAAGACTAACATGTAAATACACATACTGCCCATGTTTTCCTTGAACAATACAGGTTAATATGTCTTTCTTTCGTTGCAGTCTGTGTTGGCAGCTGTGGTCATTGCCAACTTGAAAGGGATGTTCATGCAAATATTTGACGTACCCCGTCTGTGGAGGCAGAGCAAGGCAGATGCTGTGAGTTCTTTAACGTGTGAACCGTCAACTCATATTTTGAATTAAATGCTTACCCTTTGCTTTTCATTTTAATTCACAATAAATAAATAATTGAGAATCTCAAGTCATTGTGGGGTGGGGGTGGGAATAATGTTCTGAATAGAACAAATGCACCAATGTACAGTGCTGGATTCCCTGGTTACTATGTCAGGTTTCCAAATCACTGAGGGTTCAGGAGACAAACAATTTCCTGTGGCTTCTTCTTCTGATGTTTGTACATAGACCTAGTTCTCACTGGTGTGGTACAGCAGTACTCGAGCTGCATCCACCTCAGCAGGCATCAGTGGGGCATTCCGCCTCAGGTGTCAAAATACCTTGGACCACCCGCAGTGTGTAGGCCCCCAAACCACTGAAGCAAAGGCCTCCCCTATGAGATTGCCAAGACAATGGTAGGATAAGCCAAGCACACAGTGCCAAATGGCTGTACACATGCCATGCATTTAAAGCACTTCCCTCTCCTGCAAAGAAGGATGGGAACTGTAGTTCATCTCTCAAAGAGCTACAATTCCCAATTATCCTTAACAAAATACAGTTCACAGGATTATTTGGTGGGGGAAGTGCTGTGCTTTAAATGTATGGTGTGTAAACAGCTAAAGACAAAACCAGCGTTAGGGACAAGCAATCGGTTTGAGCAAAACAAAAACAAAACTCATCCAGTGTAGACAAGGTAAGTTTCAGCAACTGGTGTTGCTCTAGCAACTGGGAAGCTCAATGTACAGGCTGATATAGCTTGGCCTCCCACTGCTGCTGGGGCTTAAGGGTGTTCTGAAATCTGTTCCTCTTAGAAAGCACCCTTCTTCATAAGGAGACCTTAGCTGCACAGTGACTTTTGACAGTGGCTTGAATGCTTGGATTTCTGTGCTCTAAAGGGTTGTGAGGGGTGGCTTGACTTCTCCCTCAGACCCCACTGGGGACATTTTTGCACTTGGGTAGGACTGCCATATGTCCAGAATTTCCTGGACATAGCTGGGATTCATCTGCCCAAAACAGTGCCCTGGAGGAATTTTCAAAAAACAACTAAAATGCCCAGGAAACCCCGGGTGTATGGCAGTCCATATTGGAAGTGTTGGTTTTTTGGCGATTTTCCTAACAAAATAGGGGGAAGATTTTGCAAAAAAAAAAATCTGACAAAGTGAGGGTGCATTACCGGGTTGTCACTATTTGAAATATGGCAACCCTACACTTGCGTTGGAATCCATCCTGATGGATCAAGAAGATCCTTTAAAGGAAGTTCCGGACAGATTCCTTCAGGACTGGTATGGCAGACTCTGTTAGATCCCTCAAGTATTCAGTCAATTGAAGGTCAAATTTATCCTCCAATGAGTCACTGTCTGGCTACAAGTCAAGGCTGGGCATGGCACTGGGAGATTCACATGACTCCTTTGTATAAAACAAAATTCACTATACACAGAAAAACAACCAATTAGTAAGAAGGCTAGAATCCTTTCTGCTAACATGGTTGATTTCTGTATGGAGGGGTATATTATTATTATTATTATTATTATTATTATTATTATTATTATATGAAGAAGCATAGTTTGCATGTTTCCTCTGAAATAACACTCCCTGCCATGCCTGTGGGATTTCCTCCCATGTCAGTTAGGCAGCCCCAGCTGCTTCCTCACATCTTTTCATTTCTCTGCTCTACAAAAGTCTGCTTTCGGTGGTTGGCTGGAATCACCCTGTCTACAAATGGGATATGGTCTGACTTTTCTTGTGTTTTCTTTTCCAGATGATCTGGGTTTTCACATGTATAGCGTCCATCATTCTGGGACTAGATTTGGGGTTACTTGCTGGTCTGGTGTTTGCACTGCTGACGGTTGTCCTGAGAGTTCAATTGTAAGTAACTATTGTATAGGCAGGGGCAGTTTCTGCCATTGCACTCCCAAGAAGACAAGTAAATAAATGAATACAAAAGAAGAAGAGTGACACAAGTTACTATTGTTCTGCTATTGCAAACAAACAGTGTCACTAGTTTTAAAATTGGAAAATGAAAATGAAATACAAATCACGCCGCACACAGCTGAAATTACTTCCCCATAGCCCGTTACGAATGAGAAAATAGAAAATGCATAAATAGATATGATAATTTGGAATAGTGCAGACAGAACTAGGCCAACAGGCTGTAAATAGTTTGAGTCAAAACCACAGTAAGCTCCTGAAAGAAAGCATAGACAGTTCTGTTCTGTTCTGGTACTGCTGTTGACATTTGGTCTTCTTTGAAGTGCTCCTAGAGGCTACAATGATAATCGTAGAGAAAAAACGCTGAAGAAGAACTTTTACATTCTAAAGAGATGGCCCACTGTGATGCAATAACAGATTCATTTTAGTACCAGAAATCTTTGTACCAGGGCAAGGCAGTGTGCTGGTGCGGTTGGGGCAGCAGAGCTGCATTGGCAAAGCCAGTTCAGAACTCCAGTGGTGCTGCACAGCTCTGTCCTTTCTGCCACCTTGCCTCATCTTGGTAGTTGGTGATGCTACTGCTGTTGAGAGGGCAGCAGCCCTGCAGTGTTCCATCGCATTGGCTTGTTTAAGAATTCCTGTTGTGGTATCCTTTGTTTTCCTGAACCTTGTCAGATGCTTGATGTGTAAACAGCCTCCCTTTTTTACATTTCTAGCTAAGTATTATTTTTATCAGTGTCATAACTTTTTCTCTCACACATAATAATAATAATAATAATAATAATTTATTATTTGTACCCCGCCCATCTGGCTGGGTTTCCCCAGCCACTCTGGGCGGCTTCCAACAGAGATAAAAAATACACTAAAATGTCACATATTAAAAACTTCCCTGAACAGGGCTGCCTTCAGATGTCTTCTGAATGTCAGGTAGTTGTCCATCGCCTTGACATCCGATGGGAGGGCATTCCACAGGGCGGGCGCCACCACCGAGAAGGCCCTCTGCCTGGTTCCCTGCAACTTGGCCTCTCGCAGTGAGGGAACCGCCAGAAGGCCCTCGGAGCTGGACCTCAGTGTCCGGGCACACTGATACAGATAGCATATGGTGCAGATAAGGAATCTGGGGGGAAACCTAGCTGATTAGTTAAGAAGGAACTCATTGTTAACATATTCTGCTTATGACGTAGAGCAGGTGTTGTGGCTCAAACTCCTATCACCCCTCATTGTTGACTATGTGGCCTGGAAACTCGAGTCCAGCAACACCTATTAGGACCACATGTTCCCCATCTCCAATGTAAATGAATGAAGATTAGGTGGAGTATTTGGGGGAGTGAACTGAATTTAAATCAGTTCGTGCGTAGGCTAGCTCAAAGAAAGTTCAGGGGGGTGTCAAAGGAATGGAAGTCAACAAATAGTTCAATTGCTTTGACACACACTTTAGAAACTTGAAGTGGCTCTATTGTTGTGGAGGATGCCGGGGAAAGTATTATTCGAGATAAAAACTGAGAATTATGGTAAAATTAATAGTTAATTGTTAAAGGATGCTGAACTTGGATGTCTGAGTTGTCAGTGTGGATTGTGTTGGATCCCACCACAGAGCTCAGGAAGGCACACTTCCTTCATGGCAAAAATTATACTGCCCGGTTAATTGATAACTTCTTATTATGTAAATACCAGTGGTTTAATGTTCTCCTAAGGAGCACAGAAACATGACACTACTTCTCATTTTAGAATTACAAGTTGTATATTTTTCAGCCAGGCAGATGGCTGTAAGGGATGCTTTAAATCAGGCTTCTCAATGTGGTGTCTTCCAGGTACTGTTGGACTACAACTCCCATCATCCCAGACCATTGGCTTGCACTGGTTTGGACTGGGCAGGTTGGAGTTCAAGCTGGAGGGTACCAGGTTGTGGGGAATTGTTTTGAAGAAACTCTGAGCTGTGTAAATAAAGCAAAGTATTAGGGCACAGTTTATGCATTTTGCAGAATCAAAGTCACCTTTCTGTATCTTTGGGAAGATTTTTCTCAGTTTTTCTACTTTTAGATGATGGTGAGGAGTTTTTTTTTTAAAAAAAAAATACTTCTCTACTGCAACAAATTGCATTTTAAGTTGTTTCAAACTGTTTTAATATTGACTTTTATTTGTTGCAACCTGACCTGGGATCTTGGGGTGGATAATTTATAAAAATAATAACAACAAAGAAAAGAGTATAAATCCTGTTTTTTATGGGTTAGCATTCAAACACCTATCCAAAGTGGAAGAATCTCCGGAAAGTGTTACCACTTGATTTCACTGGAGGTGTAAACTGGGGCAAAAAAAAAAAAAGACTCAAGAAACATGGGTGCTACTCTATGTGTTTTGTGCAAACAAATTGGATCATGATCACGGAAGATCAATGTCCTCGTTGAGCTTTAATTCTAAAGTGTTTCATGATCCTCCCTCATAGCTGGCTGTAAAGTAAGACAACATGGTAGTCCACAAACAACAAGGAAGCCAGAATAGTTGTCCTTATAAAATCAGGTTTAAGAACCATTCCACTACTAAAATAAGTAAGTCCTTGTCAATTCACATGTAAGGAGTTTTTTAAAGATACTTTCCATGTCTTGCTATCTAGCTTACAGATTAAGTAATTAATATCAGTTCAGCCAATGTTTACTTGCAACAAACTGTTCTGTATTATACATTAATTTAACATTAGGTTATGTACTTTGATCAATGTTTTGTTTTGTTTTTGTCAGTCCTTCCTGGGGTAGCCTTGGCAGCATTCCTGGCACAGACCTATATAAGAACATCAAAGAATACAAAAACGTAAGACTTTCTAACAAGTTAATATTTCATCAGATTATTTTTTTTTTAGAGTTGCTTGGGGGTTTACTAGTCTTTATCCTGCAGTGATAGGATGGCAATTGTTCAATTGCTCAAGTATTATAGTGAGGAAGGGAAGTCTTGCTGGATGGGGTAGGAATGCAGCGATCCATCTAACGAGCTGAAGTAAGGGCATTGTTGCAAAAGATGAAGTGGCATTGCTTGTATCAACAGTGGTGCCCCGCAAGACGAACGCCTCGCAAGACGGAAAACCCGCTAGACGAAAGGGTTTTCCGTTTTGGAGGCGCTTCGCAAAACGAATTTCCCTATGGGCTTGCTTCACAAGACGAAAATGTCTTGCGAGTTCCTGCGGGTTCCCCCCCCTTCCCCCCCCTTTTCCTAAGCCGCTTATCAGCTGATCCGCTGATAAGCCTCTTAACAGCTGATCGCTAAAAGCCGCTAAACCGCTAATAGCGCTAATCCGCTAAGCTGTCAATGGGCTTGCTTCGCAAGACGAAAAAACCGCTATACGAAGAGCCTCACGGAACAGATTAATTTCGTCTTGCGAGGCACCACTGAACTTTTTTTTTGCACCATGATTTGTGATTTGAGTGGAGAAACGTCTAGATTCCCTGCATAAAGAGTTGCAGGGTGTAGGGATATCGCGGAGTGGACAGTGAGGTCCGGAGGGAGCACACACTCTACCAGCAGGCAGCCACAGTCTGCCTGCATGTGTGACCCTGGGGGGCGTAGCATACTCCCCCTCACAGACAAAGTCACAGCTGTCTAGAACATCGTCCCCTCTGTCTGACCTTTTGCGGTCTCAGCAGTCAGCGGTGTCCTGTCTGTAACCTTTGTCCCTGAGAACTTTTGTCTCCTTCGTCATATACTGTGCAAGGGGAAAATGACGCGGTGGAAACAGATGCCAAAATAACTTTGTACCACCCCACGATCTCGGGACAGAAGATGTGTAAAGGTCACAGCCCAAAAATGTATCTGCCTAGCTTGCACATTTGTCTCAATAAAAGGAGGCTCCACAGGAATGGTGGTAGCTCACTTCAGCGCACCTGTGCGCAGCTCACCTGATGATCAACACCTGTCTTGGGCCTTCACTTCAGCGGGGGGTGCCCTCATTCTTTAAATATTTAGAATCCTTCTTCTGCAATAAAGTACACTTTTTTGTACGAGCAACTGTGATGGAATGGCCAACCCATTCCCTAAATGGACCCATCCCCCAAGTTTCTGGTAACCTTTCAGTGGTTAAAACTGCGCCTGATGACTTTGCAACAGACCTCGGAGAAGAGATCTGTGGTATTCCAGGAGCCCATGTAGACAGAAGTGAAAGGTAGGCTGTCAGGGAAGTAATAATGTTAACAGAGTGGTTAAAAGGGATCAAAAGGGGAAAGGAGTCAATTTAGCAGCCCGGCACTAGCAGAGTGGCAGAAAAACCCACACAAATCCATGCTCATTTCAACTGAAAAATGGTTTCTGTAACAGGTTGTTGAACCAGAAGGAGTGAAGATTCTCAAATTTTCAAGTCCAATCTTTTATGCTAACATTGATGGCTTGAGAAGCAGCATCAAATCCACTGTGAGTAGCCTGTGATATTTCTGAACACTTCCTATGTGCAGCAGCCACAATCCAAGTATGGATGGAGGAGAATTTCATTTGGCCTGCATCTGAAGCAAAATGACCTAATTCACACATCTCAGACTAATGTAGCGATTAACACTTAATTATCCTTCAGACTTCACACTTCTGTGAATTTATATGATATAGTTCTCAGCTCAAAGATGTACCAAAATGCATATTTTAGAACAAAGTAATACATACATAGAGATAAAATACACACTTTTTTGTGTATTTTGTTATAAAATATATATTTACCGTATTTTTCTGTGTATAAGACGTCCCCATGTATAAGACAACCCTTATTTTTTATTGAGCCTTTTTTTTGGCGATTGCCCCATGTATAAGATGACTCCTTGTATTTATTATTTATTGTTGGTTTTTTGTATCTTTACCATAGATCTCATTGTGACTATCTTTGTTAATGTATGTATGTATGTATGTATAAGACAACCCCCATTTTTTATTCAAAAAATATAATTTCTTACTCATTTTTTACATGGAAAAATATGGTGTATATTATTTAAATATGAACTTCCATACAGATTTCTTTAAAAAAAATATCCACAGATTAATGTGGAAGTGGAACTGAATTGACTTTTGAATAACTACTTGCAAAACTGACACAGACCAGAAATAGTGATTTGTACATCTCTAAAAACAAGACAGGGCAGAATTGCCAGGGACAGTCTGAAGAAACAGGATGTGTTTAAATTTGCTAAAGCTAAGCAGGTCTGATCTAGTCAGTGTCTCAATTATGCATACTGCTTTGAATTCCATAATGGAAGAAATGTGGGATAGCAATGGAATTTTTTTAAAGACAATGCACTTAAGCCCATTGATTTCAATGGATTGTGGCCAGTGTTTTTCCCCCCTCTCAGCTTACCATTAACACAAATAATAGAATATATTTGTTCATTTCTGCTTTCTGCAGGTGGGATTTGATGCCATGCGGGTATATAACAAGAGGCTAAAGGCTCTGAGGAAGATACAGAAGCTAATCAAGAAGGGAAAATTGAAAGCGACCAAAGTAAAGTATCATTATTCCCTCTTTACTCCATGGTTCAAACATAAACAACGGGCCTGAAATATAAGCATTGGTTTTGTATCTGCCTCCCTATTTTGTTTATGCAGCAAGAAATTATTAATATTTGTAACAGGAAGCAGGAAATCTAAATGGGAGGTGATGGATCAGAAATTTGATCTTGCCAGGAAGATGCTCTGTGACTAGCATAACCTATGCTAGTGTTTTCTGTTGGTATAAAAATGGAGTGTCGTCTGAGAGAGACCAACTCAGTTACCAAATACATTTTCTGGACAACATCTACTGCATCTATCACTATGCTTTTCTTGAGCAGAAAAACAGGGAGTTCTGGCGGAATGAACAGAGACAGAGGGGCAGACAGACAGACAGAGAGTATTGCTACAGTGCTACACGAACTGGAGCAAGCAAGTCAGGCAACCAGGTTAAATTAGAGATCCTAGGATCAGAGCTAGAAGGTAACTCGGCCTATGCATGTCTGCTCCCAGATATGTGAGCATAGGATAACAGTGTTAGACACATATGTAGGTAGCCTGGATCCTCAAGACCCAACTAACTGAGCTGTGGATAGAGTTCAAATAGAAGAGCAGGTCCCTTTTCTAACCTGGCAAGTGAGAGGATCAGCAACCTCAACTTTACTGGCTGGTTCAAGAGTGGAATCTGGTCAATAAATAAAAATAAACAAATAAACCTTTATTGCCACTACACCACCTGTGTACAGTGAAATTAAACGACCCCCCCCCAAATACAATGCAATGGGTCTGTAATCATTTAGGCAGTTAATTGCTGTTTTCTCTGGAACTGGGACAATTGAGGCTGCTTTCAAACATGATGGTACACAAGCAGTCTGCAGGGAGATGTTAAAAATCTTGTCAGGAGCCCTGCTAATTGATCAGCGCAGTTTTTTATCACTATCCCCAGCACCCCACCTGCACCAGTAGCTTTACTGGGATTCACCGCCCGCAATGCAGCTTTCACTTGATGGTCATATAGAATAAATGGCTGAGAGTTTATAGGCTGGCAGGCAGGAGTCGTGCTACTTGATCTTTCTACCTCCTAGCGGGCGAAGATGTTCAGCTCCTCCGCTAACACATCATCAGCCTTAACCGTGTTCCTTGTATTGCCCTTGTAGTTGGTTAGGTGCTGCAGTCCCTGCCACACTTGTTTCGTGTTGTAATCGGCTAAGCAATTCTCCACTTTAAGCTTATATTGTTGTTTTGCCGCCTTAATGCCTTTCCTGAGTTTTGTTCTTGCCTCTCTGTACTGTATATGTTCAATGACAATTCGTTAACTGATGAAATAGAGTCAGGATTGTGCTCATCTACCTGTGCATAGTGGAGACTGGAATACAGTGAAGGATCTACGTTCCTGAGAATTTCAACGTTTATATCTCCATATTTTTTTTCTGGGCGCAGAATTTGATGTTTGCTTGTTTGTGTAAATAACAGGTTGTTTCTGACTATGTCATGCTTAGAGGGGGCTCACTGGAATCAATGAATTTAAGTCAGTGAAGTCTAACTTATGTTGGAAACAGCCCAATGATTTGTTTTCCTTTTTTTCTGGCATGCAGTATAGCAAATGTAATTCTTTTATGCAATTGTGTGTATGATGTGTGCCTATACGCATAAACACAATATGACAGTTAAATAATTGTGGCTTCAATATTGAGTCCCAATGCCCATTTGGGTCATATATAAAGAAAACCTGAAAGACGGTTTAAAATATTTTATTAGGGTGGGGGGAGTCTACAGTTTTGTTTGTTAATCAGAATTTTGCTGAATATACTATGATTTTTTTTTTATCAGAATGGTATCATCAGCGATTCTGGTAGGACTAATGAAGCATTTGAATTTGATGAGGACCCAGAAGATCCTGAAGACCTTGATGTTCCAACTAGAGAAGTAGAAATCCAGGTGGACTGGAATGCAGAACTCCCCGTCAAAGTCAATGTTCCCAAAGTGTCTCTTCACAGTTTGATTTTCGACTTTGGAGCTGTATCTTTCATGGATGTAGTAGCAGTGAGAGTTATGAAAGCAGTAAGAATATTTTATCACCTTACTAAAAAAAAAAAAAAAAGTTTTAAAGAACATAATAATTTGAATTTATGGGATTGCTAGACCATTCTGTGATTCATGTGCAATATGTGGGGTTTCTGGCTGAAATGGTTAGTCTCCTGTTGACCTGTGGAATGGTGAGATGCGCTAATAGCGCAATTGCTCCTGAGTGCCCTTTCTGTTGCTGTGGAGTATTTAGTTACCTTAATCCCTGCATGAGATGAAACTGATAGTGGTGGTGATGGTGTCAAAGAAAGCAATCATACATTTTATAAAAATTGTAAATAGCAGGTGTGTGAGGACTGAACCTCAATTTGTAACTATGAGAAGGAGTGAGGGGCTTAAACTTTCCCCACTCTAAAGTTTATCCACAGTAACTGTCTCCTTCCACCTGCAATTTACAATGGAGAAAAAGCTCTCCTTCCCAGTTGAGGTATGGTCCCCACACCTGCTGTTTAATTTTTTAAAAACCATCCATACAGTTGTCAATTGGGCACACAATTGAACAAGTCCTAATTGCCTGCATGGCCCTAATAGACACCACTGTGTATTAAGGAGAGCCATATTTTGTTCTACGCTAACTGTGGGCTGAAATGTGGTGTCAGTCAGTTCTAGAAACAGGCTACTTACAGAAAATGTCCCTGAGAATACATTTAAGATAACCCCAACCTTTTTCTTTTCAGATCGTCAAAGAATTTGAAAGGATTGATGTGAGAGTGTACATCGCATCACATTTAGGTAAACAGATATCAATCCATTTGCTAATAATGGACTGCCTTCATTCAGAGTAGCGAACAAAGTGCAGAGGCTGCACAGCAGAGTGTATGCTTTGCACGCAACATCATTGGCCTAGCAATTCCTGGTAGAAAGGACTGGTTTAGACAGGAGTCATATGGCAAGGTTGGGAAGGTTCTTTGCCTGAGACCACTGAGTACTTCTGACAGTTGGAGTAAGTAGTGGACCAGTTGGACCAACAGCTTGACATGGTATAAGGCAGATTCAGATTCATATAATAGGGAGGTGTGGGTTTCCTCATGATTCTGCATACCATATTTTTCTGTCTATAAGACGCCCCCATGTATAATATGCCCTATTTTTACGGCAACAACCAACCGCCAGTCCACCCTCGGCACTATCTGTGCATAAGACGGACCCTAATTTTTGACATTATTTTTTAGGGAAAAACCCTAGTCTTATCCACGGAAAAATACGGCAATTACTGAGTATCTTGCAGACCTATTTGGAGTGCACAGCATTTTAATGATAAACCAACAGAAGGGAAACAAAGAGACAGCCTCTACTTGGGACTGGTGCAATGCTAGCTTAGAAAGGGATATTTTTGCTCTCAGAACCAAATTAGACATGAAGTCTGGACATCTGTGACTGGACCTCCTGTTGTTTTGAAAAAAAAAAAGCTAGCAGCCACCAGTTTGTGGGGAGAGGCAGAATCCAACCAGGACCATGACAGTGAGAAATGACCAGGGATACTTCTTTCCCATCTGATGTTTTCCTGATTAAAATAATATTCAAGCTACTATTTACCAAAGGGTACTCACCATGGGACAAATAGCAGATACACTGACAGTCGTACAAGGGGATCTGCAGCCCTATGCAGATTTTGCACACGATGTCTGCAGCCTATCCTGTTGGAAAGGGATCGGTGTCAGAGGCACATACATGCACCTTTGGTGGAAATGCCTTATATTAACTGAATTTTGGAACTTAATAACTAAGCTCATTGGGGAAATAACCACTAAGGAGATAGACCCTAAGGGTTTTGACCATACAGTAAGCTCTCAACTTGCATGGGAATTATGTTCCAGGGATAGCACCTACAGCCAAAATCACATATTGCATAGTCAAAACACATTATGTGCAATGGCAAGTGGGATTGCCAAAGTTTCCCCCCTGGGCGCCCACCCTTTTAAAAAAAAATTTTTTTTATTGCCAGTTGTGTAAAACTGAATGTGAACAACTTAAATGCATTTAAGTTGTGAGTGTCCTGTTATTTTTCTATGGAAATATTTGTATAAGGGTCCTGTAAAGACCGACTTATTTATTAATCCGTATGTATGCTGTAGAAGAACATTTCTTTTTGGTCTTTGATTGTGGCTTTTGTGCGAGTTTAATAAAATACAGTAAAAACAGCTTGATGCATATAGGATGAGGAGACACTGAAAATACTATGAGAGCTATTATTTATAATTTTGACTGTACAGGGCTATGTTTATTTATTTATTGTTTGTTTGGTTGGTTATTTATTTATTTATTTATTTATTTTTGTGGGAGGAGGTTGGGTGCGAACTTATAATTTTGCTAAAAAGGGGAAAAAATTGAATAGGTTCTGCACACAGTGATGTTGGGGTAGATCTGAGTATGCGATTTGCTTTTTATTTGGTTGTTGTTGCTGTTTTCAACTCTTCAGAGCACATTATCAAAACGCTGGACCACTGTGCATTTTTTGATGACGCCATTCAAAAGGATATGTTTTTCCTGACTGTACATGATGCCGTACTCCACATACAGAATCAGAGCATGCAGAGAGACATCCAGGATCCTATATTTGAAAAGGTAACATAACTTTGTTTTCATTAATTTATGTGTACTGGCTTGTAGCCTAACTTTTGTGAGTAGAGAGCTCCATTCATAGAACAAAACTTTCTTATCTCCTCCTTGCATTGGAGCCCCCCACCCCAATGCCCCTCTAAACCTTGTCCTTTGAATCGGAGGACCCTTCAGGGCAGCAAAGGGTCTGGCCAGGACTCCCACCTTTCATGAGTACAAATGTCTTTTTATTCATACCTTTGAATCCAAGCCACTTTAAATAAACCTTGTTTTATAGGAAAGGCCAAAATCCACAAGGAACTAGGCTTGTTCAACAAAGAAAACATTAGTTATTATTTATTTTTAAAACCTATACCTGGCTTACCTAAAAATGTGCAAAGTGTTTGTATGATAAATGTGTGCTTTGTATAAGAATGTCATAAAACTTATCTATCTACTCCAGATGGTACGTTGCAAACATTTATGAGGAATCCTTCCTCATTCTGTAATATTTTCTTCTAGTTGGCCTCTAAGGACCAGTTCAATTACAATCTTGTGGACGTACCATTGATAGTACTGTCATCACAAGCTACATCAATATTGTTTGTTATTGCTGTCTCCAAAACCTTGGATTCAGTATGGTTTGTCTGTTTTTTAAATAAATGAATCCCTTAGACTTCACCCATAGCTCACCGATATTTTTAGAAATCATGAAAATGGATTCAGCATTTGGCATTATTGATTTTGTGCAAACTTAACCAGGTCAGCAAAGTCATATTTAGGGAATAAAAAGATATGACATCAGAGCTCCTAATAGCTTCATCTGAAGGCTTCAGTGATTGCTTTTTATTCTTTTTCTTTGGACGAACCCTTTCACTATTTTATATTTGTATTGTTTTACTGAAATTCTTCTGTATTTTGTGTTTTTCTTGCAAATCATTCAGGATGCCTCTGGATTTGTGATGCAATATATTCATATGATTAAATAACTAACGAAAAGTATATCAGAGATTTATATTTATTCCCTTAATCAACTGCATTGTAGTACATTTCCTGTCTACACATTCGTAACAACTCTTAACATTTTGGTCCAGATTTCACTAATGCAGGAGTCAAAGGAACCGATAGAATTTACAGAAACAAACCAGAATGAAGAGCTTGATGTTCAGGAAGAGGTATGTTTTACTTTAGTACAAAGCATTATGTATCCCCCCCCTTCTTTTACATAAAATGATGATAAAACATACAGGGCCTGTTTAGTAAACACACCAGATACCTGTGTACCAAGGGGATGCTAGCTGGTTGCAATACAGTGGTGCCTCGCAAGACGAAATTAATCCATTCCGTGAGGCTCTTCGTATAGCGGTTTTTTCGTCTTGCGAAGCAAGCCCATTGACAGCTTAGCGGATTAGCGCTATTAGCGGTTTAGCGGCTTTTAGCGGATCAGCTGAAAAGCGGCTTATCAGCGGATCAGCTGATAAGCGGCTTAGGGCTTAGGACAAGGGGGGGGAGGAAAAAAGCCCCGCAGGAACTCGCAAGACATTTTCGTCTTGCGAAGCAAGCCCATAGGAAAATTCGTTTTGCGAAGCGCCTCCAAAGCGGAAAACCCTTTCGTTTAGTGGGTTTTCAGTCTTGCGAGGCGTTCGTCTTGTGGGGCACCACTGTATTGCCTTGGTCATACATGATGACCTTGAGGTTCAATTTTGTCAACTGGGTTGGGGAAATGGCTCTGGCTTTATAGCTTGTCTAAAATAGCTCATTCATCTCAGAGGCCATGATCTTCCAGGAGCTTCTACATATCTTCTGTTCACTTCTATGGAGCTGCTCACAGGGATGTTTCTGGATATTGTTATTACATTCATAGAATAATTAAATGCTAATGTACACCACAAACTTAAGCAGCTTTAATAGGAATATCTAACAGAGACCTTTTACGGGATTCTTTGGGGGAAATCATATATTTGTATGTTTGTAATATAGTACAAGTATACAATATAGTATGAGTATGTAATATTGTAAGAGTTTTGTAAATTAGAAGGTCATTTTGGAAATAATGTTTCTCTCATTCTTTTTTAAAACAATTCTCACCAGGCTATGCGCAGGCTTGCTTCATGAAGGAAGGATATCGAATTTATCGTATCTGTGAACTCTGGCAAACCGGAAGCAATTTTAAAAGCATATTTATCATTGAAACAATTAACTTTGCACTAGAAGAAAATATTTATCTTATGTTACAGGTGTCTCGGACTCTAATTTGTCTTTTTACATAGTATTCTTGATTAACATTATTTGGTAAATTTGTATCCAAATTACTTGGGGAATGGAAAGATTATAGATAAAGCAAAACTGGCTCCCAGCTTCTAAGTGAGGAGGACACACACAGAACTGTATTTGTGTCCTAATTTTATTCCAATGTACGTAACCAAAAACAAGAAGCAAAGAAAGAAAGAAAGAAAGAAAGAAAGAAAGAAAGAAAGAAACAAGAAAGAAACAAGAAAACAACTTGATATGAATTTGGAAGACATCATCATCATAGACTTTTATTGCGTTAGCCATAGGCCATGGCATCATTCAGAAAAATAACAAAAGGAAAAACAGCAATAACCATAAAAATCATCAGGCACCACACATACAAAATAAACCTCGGTCACAACTACTAAGATTGTTTGCTGCATAAAATAGAATAGCAGAAGATTCTCTAGTAAAATGTGCCAAATTAAATATCCGAATCCCCTTTGCAGTTGACCACTATTTTATCTAGTTCTTTCCTCGTGATCTTCTTAGCTGCCAATGCATAGAGTGCTACTTTATAAGTTACAAAGTCATCAGTATCGCTCAGCAGCCATTTCACCCTTTCCACCCTATTCAGGTGAGTTCCATTTGGAAACAGGGGTTTTATGAATCGGTCTCTTGGGTCTATATATAACGGGCACTGCAATAAATAGTGGCACAGGTCCTCCACACAGGGTTGCCCACACAGACAAAGTCTCTCTTCATTATGTACTTTGCTGTAGCATCCATCCAACACTGCAAAGGGCATCGATTGGAATTGCAAGTGGGAACTTTGACAGGTAACTGGCCCTGGTATGCTCCGTTTTAATAAGTGGGAACCATGGCAAACTCTTGGTAGAAGCCATCATAGTTAGATCCCTTTCTCTTGACCTAAAGAGACAATCTCTTAAGTGCCTCTTGTCCATCTTCATAGGATTTGGAAAACAATTATGGCTGCAATCCTAAACTTATTTACATGAGAGTAAGCATCACTGAGTGCAATGGGACTCCTTCTGAGCACACATTTGTTTAGGATTACGTTCTAAGGTTCTGTTTGTAGAATACAAAGCAGACTGTGATGTCTCTATTTCTCAGGGCTACCTTTAGGTGCTACTGCCATAAAGGCAACACTATTTATGACAAATAAATAATGCAATAATAAGCACTAGGAACCTTTTTCCTGGAGAGCAACAGTGGGCTCTAAGTTGCTAACACAAAAGTATGCATAAAAATGCTTGGGATACACCAATCATTTATTTCCCAGCTGGTGATCTGATGCCTTTAACTCATTAGTTCAGGATATGCCTTGCAGTCTGAAATAATTGATATTCTTAGATGGTTTAAACCAGCAGTGGCGAATCTTTTTGGAAAGTGTGTTCTAAGTCAAATCTAAATTATAAGGCAGTTCCATTTCTAGTTTGTACTGTTATGGTACACACCTAGCGTTCCCATTGCGCTGCTCCATGCGTTGGTGTATTTTTGCCCCTTGTGTACCGAATCATGGAGGGCAATTGCACAGATTTGGAAGGACAGGCTTGGAGCCCAGGTTTTGCTCTGTGCCATACTAGACTCAATGCCTTTATTTACCTCCTCAGGTGTGCCACAAACTCTTGGTTCCTGTGGCACCTGTGGCACATATGCTGCAGTGTGGCTACCCGTAACTTCAGTCATGTAATCAGCCCTGCCTCTTTTAACCATTAATCAATACAATATTCCAGCAAATAACAAATATTTGTTCTGCTATTTTAAAAAAATAATTTATCAGATATCTGGAATGAAATACTACTTTCCTACATGTCCCTAAATGTAGCTACATGAGCAAATAAGCATTTAGGGTGAAGTCTGTTGTAAAGGGCATATAATTAACGGTGTTATATTAGTTCTCGGTACAATTATGTCAACATAAAATGTCAGATTAAAATCTTGATTTGGTAATACTTTTTTTATAAAAAAAAATGTACAGCTAGTACCATAATAATAACTGGAGATAAACAAAAGAGCAATGAATCACCAAAGCATTCTAACAGCATGTACTTTGTGTTAGTGAATAGTGGTTTTTTTTAATGTGGTTTGAGGATCAAGATCCAAGATTTCCCATGCCACCTATCACATGTGTATCTAAAAAAAGCGCCACTCTTACAAGTGCCTTATTATGTGAAAACAAATTCCAATTAACGGTTCTGCTGAATTCATTTAACAGCATGAAGGAAGAAAGCTTTTGTCAGTATATTTCTCAACAGCTATACAAGACCACCATTTCATTCATAAATATGTATAATGTATAGGTCTATATTAAAAATAATAAAAGTTTTACACAATATATTTCTGAGTTCCTCTTTTTTACTCTTCCCACTCCCAAGCAATGAAACATGAAACATAGCAGGGAATTGGAAAAATTATAGAATGAAAAAATACACTTATCGATGTTCCATTTATAAATAAATAAATATAAATGTTTCAACATGATATAAAATCAATTTTATAAAATATGGATGGTTTAGCATTAATAAGAATAATTCTATGCAAACAAAGATAACCAAACATCATAAATTCCATGGATAAACACACAATCAGATATTGGGTATATGGGTAATGCAAAATTTATAAACATTATCAGAATATAATCATAATGAATGAATGACTTAAAATTATATAAGATCTCAGTTGATGAAACAAACTGAAAATATTATGGATGGGAAGGATGTCAGTGTTAAAAATTAGAATACTCCCCAAAATCCTATTTTTGTTTTTAAAAATACCATTACAGGTCCTACCAAACAATGAGCAAAAAATGTTTAAAATTTTTGTCTGGGACAAAAAAAGCCAAGGGTTACTAAGAAAATGTTGATTAAACCTATGTATAAAATTCCATTCATAAAAGATTTTTATGAAGTAGCCATGATATTACAATTACAGCATTTCAACAGGAGCAATGTATTTCCACAAACTTGAAAAACATCCTTTAGCATTCTAGCAGATTTGATAAAGATATAATTAAGGCAAAGTCCAATATTATCTCCACTCACTTCAATTTTTTATAATGAGGAACTAGAAGATGAAGCCTGATTAAGGAATCTCTCTGTGAAAACTGTGGGCTAACTGAACTGGGCAAACTTATTACAGATAAGAATCTCAAAAAGGTTGATGAGGTAAGAAATGTAATACAACAGCTCAATCCTTGAGATATTTGAAGATGGCTATCCTATCTCCTCTCAGTCTCCTCTTTTCCAGGCTAAACATACCCAACTCCTTCAACTGTTCCTCATAAGGCTTGGTTTCCAGCCCCTTGATCATCTTGGTTACCCTCATCTGCACACATTCCAGATTGTCAACATCCTTCTTAAGTTGCGTTGCCCAGAATTGGACACAGTCTTCCAAACATCAAAATACAGAACACATCAGTAAATTCCAAAAAGGACAAAAACCAACAATTTGGCAAACACGGAATAAATTCAATATTGCAAAAACAAACCACAATCTAGGCTTAAGTACATAAATATTTAGGAAAACAAGAGTTGGCTGACAAAGAAGTATCTGGTACTGCTCTTACTGCACTCCAAGCAGTCTGGTTCAGTTCAGAGAAGATGTGCAGATGGACATACAGCTGGTGCCCATATCCTTACACCAAAAGAGGCTGACAGCAGCAAAATCAAATGTCAGAGAAGGCAATGGTGGCAAGTCTCTTCCCCAGCCTCCTGGATGTACCAACTGCCGATGCAGCTCTGATTGCATTTATTAGAAAAATATCGATGGACCTCAGGCACCAGGCAGGCTCACGAACATCCCTGCCTGTTATTTCCCCTCTGCTTCATAAAGCGATACTGGAAGCCCAGATGCCGAGAGAGGAATGTTTCCACAGTGTTATAGAAAAAAGGGGGGGTTGGCTTTTGCTGCCCAACTTCCCAAGAGACTGTCTCCCCTAAGTCCATGATCGGTCAGAGATGAATGGATGGAGGCAAGATCCACCGAAAGCAAGGGAGATCTTTATTTTTCTGTTGCAACAGAGTTCCCTCCCCCTCCTTGCAAGGAGGTTGGAGATACCCAGAACAAGGGTGCAAGCCCCTATAAAGACTTTTGAAATTGCCCACCCTTTAACCAAGCAGAAATTTCAAGGGATGTTGGGATTGTCTCCCTTTTAGAAATGGGGCTGAATGAAGAATGATCTGATATAAAAACATGAACTCCTAAAGAGAAGATCAGCAAAGTTCTGAAGAAACATCGGGGGGGGGGGCAAGTTTGGCCCAGGGTCCAGGTGGGGGGTTGCCATGGGAACAATGACCTGCCCTCCTTTGTGACATGTCTTGCTTCCCCTTTAAAAGCCACCAACTACAGGTGTCCATTGTGGGTTTGTGAGGAGAGATAGAGAGAGAGGTGGGAGTGCAGAAGGAGATTTTGGAGAGGCTTTGGTTTTTGGTTTTTGAGGGAGGCAGGAACTGTTTTAATAGAAGGCGGAGGCAGCAGCAACATTGCGGTCAATTCTAGAGACTCAGGAGGAAGGCAGGATCAGCGGACTTGTCCTTCGCGGGACAGAATGGTAAGTTCGTGGGGCCCCATCCTATTCCTTGCCCCTTCTTCCCAGAACGATTCCCGTAGGTTCATTATCACGTGGTGCTGATAATGCCAAGGTTGCAGGCTCGGTCCCTGCATGGGACAGCTGCTCTGCCCGCAGAATCCTTGAGTCTATCTTCCCTAAATGGGGGGGGGGGCTGAAGTGGTGACACCCCCGTGGTGGCGATTCCAGGGTCCCCTCTTAAAGGGGTTTGTATATGGGAGTTACTGGCCATACACTGAAAGGTTGTCAGTGAAGCTTTTTACAAGGTAAAACAATGTATGTTGACGAGGCCTTGCTCCTGTCGGCAGTCACGCTGCAGCTTCCAAGCACAAGGGAAACCCCACATACAGTGCATGGCAGTAATCCAGTCTTGAAGCAATCAGGGCCTGAACTAGGGTAGCCAGGCTCTCTAGGTCCTGGAATGGCAGGAGCTGGTACCTCCTTTCTCTCCAAGCCCTGAATGCTCTTGGCTGCCTCTTTGCAGCTGTTATGAAGTCCTACAGTTCATTCAACTGCAGAAGGAGGGAAGGAATTGGGAGGGATGTGCTGGCAATTCTCTATTAGGCTAAACGTATTTCTGTTCTGCATCATCTCTTCTAGGCTCAGGCGAATGAGAAGCTTCATGAAGCTCAAAAAGAGCAATAAAGTGGCCCCGCTGCAGAACAAGGAGCCTCCTGTGACACCAGGTGAGGAAGTACACCCCCCCCACAGACACCATTTTGGGAAGGGCAAGGCAGGAATAGGCTAGGGGGCAGCTCAGGGTATAGGATAGGATTTGGGGGGTAGGAGAAGCTGGTAAGAAAAAAACCAAAAGAGCCAGACTGCTGGCTCTGACCCACGGCTAGAGGGCCACATTCTCTTATGAGCCTCATTCGAGGGGCTGCAGGCCAAGACTGTCCCCCAAGGCCTGGGGTTTGCCACCCCTGTAGGAGGAGTGTAGAAGCAGGGGAATCGAGGAGAAGATTATTGCAACAATCTTGGAAGCTGCAAAGGGACGAACTAACCTGTCCCCATGTCCTTCTCTTGTTGCAGTTGTGACAAAGTTATCCCAGATCTTCCTGGAACTTGAGGTTAGTACTGGGGGAAACAAAAAAGGAGGGACTGGATCCCCCAGACCCTCTGCCCGCTGACTGTGGTCTTTGCCCCCAATTCTGCAGTGGCATGGGTTCTTGGGGTGTCAGGATGATGCCAGAGGCATGACCTGCCCTCTTCCCTGGTGCTGTCCTTCCACCTCTGCCCAGGAGGCTGCAGGGCCCATGGATTGTCCTCTGGGGCAAGGGATTGGGCCCAAGCCTGAGGGAGGCCACTCTTTCCTGGCTTGGGCCTCCTTGTGGGCTCCCTTGCACCCGTCAATGGTGGGTTTTGTAGTGTCACAAAACGCATGTGATCCAGCTTTTTCTTTCCTCTGCAGAAGGCAATAGCCCAACGACACCGGTCCCGTATTCAGCCAGCTCCTGAAGAAGGTAAACAAATCTCCACACCCTGGTTCATGCCCGAGAAAGACCTCCCAGGCCTATTTGCTGTGCCTTGCTGGCCTTTTTCACTTCGCCCCAGTAGGCAGGGCCCTGACTGACTCCAGCTACAAAAGCTGTGGTGGCTGAACCCTTGGATTTGGGCAATGTTTAGAGGGCTTTCTTGAGAGAGGCTGTTAATTCAGCCTCTCATTTCCGTTCTCTTCCAGAGGACATCATTATTGAAGATCTGTAGGGCTTCCGGTTCTGGTCTCTGCCATGGCGACGTCTCTCCCTTCTGGGACCAGACTCAGACGGAGGGTTTTACCTGAGGTTACCTGAGGAGGGGGTTACCTGAGGTTGTAAAACCCTCTAAAAACCCTTGGAGGCAGTCGGGGGACAAGGCACCTGTGGACGTCTTTGTGCCTGCTCCTGCTGGTCTCAAGCCCTGCGCCGCTGAGGCAGGCTCCACGGCTGCCATTGCAAGAGGCAAAGCTCCTTCACCTCTTGAGATATTGGATCAAAATTAAAGGCGCCTCCAGAGGAAATGTGGACAGTCAGCTGCAATCTGAATGAGACTATCGAGATGGAGGGATGAAATTTGAATGTCCTGCCGTGATTAAAAATGGAGAGAAGAGGGGAGGGGAACTTCTTATTATTAATAATTTTATTTTTATTATTTAAAGTCTGCAAGGACTTAACACATACCCCATCTGGTTTAAAGAAATAAAAGGATCACAAATGGACGTGTGTGGCGGCTATCAGCTTTCCTGTGCGCCAGCTACACCGCGATTGAGGCGATCAGAAGCGCGCCCCCTTCGTCGCCTTGACCGGGCTGTGGGCAGGGAGCAATGGCTGACGCCCATTTTACGCCCCCCCTCGCCTGTGCCCCTGGCAGGGGCCCACCTCACCACCCCTTAGCTACAGCCTTGGTTGTTGCTATTTTCTTTTTCTTTTTATTTCATTAATTTTTTTATTAGAAATTTAAATAAAAAATATTATCCAAAAGCATGTCATCCTTAGTTTTGACAGATGCATCCCTTGCACCCGTCAATGGTGGGTTTTGTAGTTTTACCAAAGGCGTCTCATCCAGCTTTCTCTTTCCTCTGCAGAAGGCAATGGCCCGACACCGGTCCCGTGTTCGTCCAGCACCTGAGGAAGGTAAACGAATCTCCACACCTTGGGGACTTTTCACTTAGTAGCTCTATGGTTCATTCCTGAGAAAAATCTCCCAGGCCTTCTTGCTGTATTTTCTGTGCCTTGCTGGCCCTTTTTACTTCGCCTCAGTAGGCAGAGCCCTGACTGACTCCAGCTACAAAAGCTGAGATGGTTGAACCCTTTGGGTTTGGGTATTGTTTGGCAGGATTAGTTGAGAGAGGCTGTTAATTCAATCTCTCTTTTTCATTCTCTTCCGGAGGACATAATTATAGAAGACCTTGAATGAGGGTGGAAAAAAATCTGTTGAAGAAAGACAGCACCCAGATTTTGGGAGGCATATAAGTGGAGCAAGCAGGAGAACTCTCTCAGTATTTTGAGGGGGAAATCCCCAAAGCAGAAGAGATCCTTGGACAGCTTCAGAACCAGCCTCAGTGCCACCAGCTTACCTGCCTAGAAAGACTTAAGGACTGGAACTCCAGCATATTTGGGACTTAACTTTCAAACCATTTGGATTACAAAAACTAAGAAGCCGAAATAGGGACTTTGGAACTATTCTCAATTACCACTGTATGGAGAAGACAAGTATAATTTTGTTTTACAGAAATAAAGTTTGCCTTGCATTTTTATTTCTCTCTGTGTGTTTTCCCCCTTTCTCTTCTTTTTGCTGTGGTTGTAACAAAATTTAATTCTGTATTTTACTTGAGTTATTTTTGAAGTTTCTTATTTGTTTTCTTTAGCCTTTTAATTTTTTGTTACTGTACTTTGATTTGCTGTATGGGGGAAGGGGAAGGTTGACGAAAGGGAAAGGGAAATTGGATGCTCAATCTGGGAGAAAGGAAATAGTCCTTACTCTTGGGCTGAGCTGAGAATTGCAGGTGTGACCTTGAACAATTTAAAAATAGTTCTGGGAAGCCGCTAAAGTAGAGATGGTCGAGTAAACAGGAAGGAGCAATTACCAGGAAAGCAGGTAATTACCAGGTTGGAGGTTGGATGGCCGCCTCTCATGAATGATCTAGTTGAGATTCCTGCATTGGAGAAGGCTGCACTAGGTGACCTTCGGGGTCCCCTTACAACTCTTTAAACCTCAGAATGTATCCTAAGTTGGTATCATAGTGGCTTTGTGATGTGAGGAGGGTCTTAGTATCTCACTGCCTAATTTCACCCACCATATAAACAAGCAGGGAAGAAATCTGCAGTCCAGGGATAGCACGACACCTCTTCTTCTTTGGTGATCACTTGTAGCCGAGTAAGATTGACTTTCTGTAAACACGGTTTTAACAATGAGTCCGTAAGTGACGGTGGGGGCCAATTCTGGACCCACATGTCTTTCCACAGTGGGGACATTGGTTCCCAGGCGGGAGCTGATCACGGTGTGGATTTGCCAAGCGTGCCTTCCTCTTAGCACGTTTCTCCCTTGTGTCCTGAGTTTGAGTGTCTTCAAAGCCCATGACACCTTCGGTAAAGGCTGTTCTCCAATTGGAGCGCTTGCAGGCCAGTGTTTCCAAATTGTTGGTGTTTATACTACAGAGCCTAGGACTTGCCGATCAGAAGGTTGGCGGTTCGAATCCCTGCCACGGGGTGAGCTCCCGTTGCTCGGTCCCTGCTGCTGCCAACCTAGCAGTTCGAGAGCACGCCAGTGCAAGTAGATAAATAGGTACCATTCCAGCAGGAAGGTAAACGGCGTTTCTGTGCACTGCTCTGGTTTGCCAGAAGCGGCTTAGTCATGCTGGCCACATGACCCGGAAGCTGTATGCCGGCTCCCTTGGCCAATAAAGCAAGATGAGCACCGCAACCCCAGAGTCAGCCACGACTGGACCTAATGGTCAGGGGTCCCTTTACCTTTATACTACATTTTTTAAGATTTGCCTTGAGACAGTCTTTAAACCTCTTTTGTTGACCACCAGGCTTTCCCTTTCAAAGTTTGGATAGAGTAGTTGCTTTGGAAGACGATCATCAGACATCCGCTCAGCATGGCCAGTCCAACGAAGTTGATGTTGAAGAATCATTGCTTCAACACTGGTGATCTTTAGGCGTGACCCATAACGGCTATAACTGAAATCAGGCCGGCATGAGCCCTCAAGCTCCGCGCGCCTGAGGGTGGCATCGCTCTATTCTTTAGCACCTCTATGTTGACAATCCCATACAGTTCGCATTGGAGACTGAAGCGTTCGATTACGGGCCGGAGAAGCCCGATGCAGAGACTCCCCCGCTGCTCCCGGCGCCTCTTTGCTCTTCCCACTCGCCCACCTGCGGCGGAAGGGGGAAAGAGGCCGTGTGAGAGATGCGCGGAGAAGAAAGGCTTTGTTCCGACTCTACCCTTTCCTATCTCTAGGGTTGCCCCGTGAGGGCGGCGGAAGGACAGGGCGGCCGTCGCGGCTTGAGTGCGTCACGGCGGAGACGCTCACCCACCTGTGCCAGCATGGAAGGGAAGAGAGGCGCCGCTGAGGCGACGGCGGCTGAAGCCCCGGACCCGGAGGCCGGGGAGTTGCTAGGAGACGGTGAGGGGGCAAGTTGGGCGAGAGGAGGGAGGAGGGAGGAGGGAGACCCCCGTTGGCCTCGCCTGGGGTTCGGTGGGGAGAACTTCCTGCTGCGCGTTGCCCTTTAGGATGGCGACCAGCGCGCGTTGCGCGGCTCTGCGCCCAGTCCCTGGCGCTGCTCTCTCCGAGCTTTGCCTCCTTTCCTGCCCTGAAGGGATGCCGCCGAGAAAAGCAGCCCTTGACTCTGGACAAATAAGGGCTCAGGGTCTTCAGGGTGTTTTTCTGAGGGCTCCTTTTTAGGTGGGGACCTGAGTTCCTGGCAACTTTGCAAAAAGTTAACAGGGCGCAGCTGATGGACTGGGCAGAAAGGACACCCCCCCCCCGGAACTACTTGATTATTATTGTTGGTCTGCCATAGTCAAAACAAAATAAAAAAATTCCTTCCAGTAGCACCTTAAAGACCAACTAAGTTAGTTCTTGGTATGAGCTTTCGTGTGCATGCACACTTCTTCAGATACACTGAAACAGAAGTCACCAGACCCTTCTACATAGTGAGAAGGTGGGGAGGGGTATTACTCAGAAGGGTGGTGGGAATGGGTGATTGACAGATAGCTGTGATGAGCCTGTTGACGACTCTTAACGACTGCAATAGGTCTTACAGGAAAAGTTTCAAGAAGCTGCTGAATTGCAACTTATTACCAAACTTAAAACCATGGAGAGACCTGGTCTGAACAAAGACATTGGATTCTTATCCCATTATACATGACAAAGCCATTTTTCACCTTCTCACCCCTTGCTTTTTCCTGTAAGACCTATTGCAGTCGTTAAGAGTCGTCAACAGGCTCATCACAGCTATCTGCCAATCACCCATTCCCACCACCCTTCTGAGTAATACCCCTCCCCACCTTCTCACTATATAGAAGGGTCTGGTGACTTCTGTTTCTGTGTATCTGAAGAAGTGTGCATGCACACGAAAGCTCATACCAAGAACTAACTTAGTTGGTCTTTAAGGTGCTACTGGAAGGAATTTTTTTATTTTGTTTTGATTATTATTGTGTTTTTCTTTTTCGGTGGAGGTTTCTGCCTGCTCAAGAGCGAAATGATAATAAAAAAGAGCGTGGACAATTTGTGAGGAAAAGAAGATGCCAAGCCTCCCCCCTCTCTCTCCTCTTGCATCTCTTTCAGAATGCTATGCGGACTTCTTGAAGGAAGATTTTGACGTGAAGGCGTACACCTCGCAATCGATTCATCAAGCTGTGATAGCCGAACAGTTAGCGAAACTTGCTCAAGGGATTAGTCAGCTGGATAAAGAGCTGCACTTGCAGGTAAGTGCCACGCGTATCACCCGAATCTATACATAAAGGCAGCTGAGATTCTGAAACGGCATTGAATTGTTTGTTCGACTCTACAGCTTTTAGACCTGCCCAACAAGGAATGTCATACTTAACTAATTGAAGAGGCTTTCTGTCAATGAATGTATATATGGGAAAGTGATGGTTATATTTTGCCTCCTACAGAATGTATTCAAATAAACATGCACAGGCAACATTAATATGGTTGTCTCATAGCCAGTGTTATTATGATAATTGTCAGTGTGTAAGCTCTCCAAAATGGCTGCAACTATTGTAAGTGTATAGTAATGTATATCTATACATGTTTGTGTGTTGGTAATGGAGAAATAAATGCAAAGTTAAGAAGCCCAACCACACAATGTGAATAGTAATAATTGGTTTGCCTTATATACATTGGGATGATCCAAGTGATTCATTCAGCCTTAAAGAGAGGCTTCAGAGCTCACTTAACTTTATTGGGCACACAAAACATTTCCAAGATATGCAGTTATATTTGTACTTGCTACATAAACTCCTGAGCCTTTCTGGGATCTTCCTTGAGCACAGAGTGGGGAGCCTGTGCCAGTGCTGGAAAACAGAATTTCTTCTTATGACCCAGCATGCAACCCACAACACCAACTGTATTTGCTTATTAGTATTCTTTTTATAAGAATGTGGTTTGTCCTCTTACATGTAAATGAATTCTTGGAACGTTGTTAACAAAATCCCCAAGTCCTGATGTAAGAGCTGTGCAATGCAATTTGGAATAGGAGAAATATGCTTTGTGATGGTAGAACATGTGATTTAATTGTGGCTATTGTTTGAACTGAGAAGAGAGGAGAGTTCAGGATTAGTTAGAATTACCTTTATAGGCAAAATATGGTTATCCTTGTTAAAATATTTGCCAGCATTTTAACAAGTAAACATGAGTAGATTCTGTTGAGGAAATTCTGTATTGAATGGGAGAATTGAACTTCACTTTGGTATTCACACTTAATTAATCAACCAGTCAATCAATAGATTTTTATTGTTTATAGCCAATAGCCATCACAATACAATATAAGCACAAATCACAAAACTAACAGAAATTGAATCGCATAGGTTAAATTTTTGGGTTAACAGTTTATTGCTGGTGACTAGAAACTTATAGTAGGCAATAATCACTCTTTGATTTTGATATAAAATCTGTTTATAACAACTGCCAGAGGTTATCCTTTAACCAATGTGCAGGTACATTTCTCATAACTGAATATATTTATTCTGAGTCTAGCCAAGGCTGAGTGCTTCTGGTGTAGAATGGAAGCTGTCAGTAAGCAGTGCGGTGCAATATTGATTTCCTGCCAGCTCTAACATGTGTCCTTTAAATAGTTATTACGGAAAAGGCAGGCAGTGATCCTTTGTGTGCCGCAAACCAAGTTTGTTTGCCTTTCTGTGGAGTTTGTAAGGTGGGGCTTCATTGGAAGCACTTACTCTTATGACGCTTTTCACATGCAATATCAAACCGTACACTAGTAGTACATGCACTAGTAGCAGCCAGCCATGAATTTGGGCGCTTTCCTCCTCCTGCCCCTCGGTCATGGCAAGGAGATTGGGTGCATTTGCTTCTGTTTTACATTTTTAATCAGAATTTCTTGCTATATCTAAATTGGTGTGAGGGAACTCTGCTTATATTATTTATTCATTCCACAAAACTAAAAGGCAAACCTCAAAGCATTTTACAGAAAAGAATAAAACATGACAACCAGTTACATTATTAGTTTAAAAACCAGTTACAAACTATCTTCAGAAATAATTGAAATCAACAATAAGCTAAAAGCCAGATTAAAACATATGTTTAAACAGGCTTGCCTAAACAGAAATGTTTTTAGCAGGCACCCAAAGGCACAGTGAAGGCCTGATGTTCATAGGCAGAAAGTTTCAGAGTGTGGGTGCGGCCACCCTAAAAGCTCAATTTCTTACAAATTTGGAACAAATGATATGTGACACCTGTAATAGATGAGAGCTGCCGAGTGGCCTTATATGGGGTAAGGCAATTTTGCAGGTAAACTCTGTATTATATGATGATTTGTTCAAACAAGCCAGGGTCAAACCATGGTTTATAAGCCTCACTTGTTTAAAAAGAAATCTCTTGGTTTGTATGTAACAATAAACTCTGGTTAGTATAAAACTGGAAATGGAAGTTTCAGATTTTCTTTGCGATTGTGTTCAAGTCTGAGGCTCACTGCTGCTTGTATGTTTAATGCTAGTGGTTTAGTGCTCTGTTGTTATATAATGAGTGAAATATTACCAGGGCTGCCCAGAAATTTTATGTCATGCTACTTGCATTAGAAATGCAAATTAGAAAGGCCAAGATCCAGGCAACCATGCAACAAATACAGCAAACTGAAGGGCAGTTTGAACTTGCATTTCTGAGACAGCATGCTCAATGCCGCATAGCAAACCAGTGTTTTTTTGTATTATTCTTCTGCTAATAGTTGATAGTCTTATTTTATAGGTAGTTGCAAGGCATGAGGACTTGCTGGCACAAGCAACTGGCATTGAATCTCTGGAAGGTAAGCATGGTTTATTAACTTTATAATATTTACAAATAATCTCTTATCCTAGGAGTGGGTTTCTTTTCCATTTGCGTAGGGGTGGGGCCTTGCAAGAGGAACCAAAATTATGTGGTTTGCTTCTGTTCTAATGAATCTCAAAGCTATGCCAATTTTCCAGAAACGATGGTCAGGTTTCATAACTTCTCAAAGTCCCTTATAATATATGAGCTTATTTATTAGCATGCTATACCAAAACTTCCTTTGCCACTCTTCCAGTGAGTTTATGTTGTTTCCAGTACTTTCTGATTACTATCTGAGTGTTTATTTAATATTTTTCTAGTTAGCTCTTGCTAGTTTTTCCTAATTGTGTTCTTAATATAGCTTAGAAGTACAAATAAATCAGCCTACGATATCGTTTAAATTAATAATAATTTATATAGTTTACATATCTGTCAAATGCACTTAAAACTCAATTTAAGTTGATTATATCATTAATCATTGGAATTAACAGCTCTACATTTTTAGGATCTTAATGTGGATATAATACCAAAGATAAAACATTTTTGAAAAGGTATTTGATTAATAAAAATAATACTAAAAGGCTGGGAATGTTTAAACACTGAACTCTGAAACTGGAAAACCTTGAAAGGCCTGAAATCATAGTATAGTGGACTTATGGAAAAAGTTTATCAAACTGTTGGAGTTTTAATTGCGTTGTTTTGTTACTAGTTGTTAACATACTGTCGGTTTCCTTTTGTCAGGTTAAAGTATACGTCCTTAATTCGTCAGCAGGTGGAGCTGTTCATACAATGCTTTCTACTAGTCACTTCTGGCTAAATAGAAGTGTTGTTTACATCAAAAACCATTGAGAACCTGAATGAACTGCAGATTTGGGTAATTAAGCAGCTTTTCAATCGAAAGAATTAATGGAGTAAAGAAATAGAATAAATGGAATAAATAATAACATACACTACAAGCACACGCGCACACACAGATTTTTAAAAAAATTCTATTAAAAAACTTACTTTAAAAAATCTTTTTTTAATAAAAAAATTCAAATTTCTTAAAAATCCCTTAAATAACTCTGAAGTATCTGAAATATTTGCATGCACACAAAAGCATATACCTAGAACAAACTTAGCTGGTCTCTAAGGTGCTACTGGACAACTTTTTAATTTTTTTAGAAGGATCTTTTTAAGGGTTTTTAAAAAGAAATTTGATTTTTATAAATATTTTTTTAAAAAGAATATTTTTTTAAAAAAATTGTATTTATTTCGACTACATTAGACTAACACGGCTACCCACCTGAATCTACACACACACACACAGGTTGATATTTTACCTTTTGGAAAAAAATATTGTACTACATCTCCTTTTATTTCAGTTACTCACATTTGCAGTTCATTTGAGTCACGGAATTCAAGGAAGCTGCAAACCTAGATTCACCTTTCTGGGAGTGAGGCCCATTGAACTCAGTGAGACTTATTTGGAGTAGGATTTCACTGTGCCATCACTTGCATGTAAACAGCACTTCCATTTCCTGGGCCTTATTATGTGAATGCTTTAATGTTGATTTCCCTATGCAAGTTTTTAAAAGTGCGCTTTAGCAGGCGCTGATATTTATGGTAGTACATCGGATTGCAGATCTGTGAAAAAAGATTTGCTTCTTTATGAAGAAACAGAAACGGACAGGGATAGCTTAGAAAAAGCGACTGATTAAATGTCATGTAGCATTCACTGAGTTTTGTTCTCCCTCCTCTCTTTTTTTTTCTCAGCTATTTATGGAAACGAGTGCTTTATGTTTGCTTGACGCTGTGGAGGAATAAATGATAATATGTTTTACTATAATGTTGATTGCTTCTGTTTTTATTCTTTTTTGCCTGCTTCCCTCCCATTAACTGGAAAAACCCAAGAGATGCCAGGTTATTTATAGTTGAGCAGCTTATAGCACCATTTATAACAAAAACTAAATTTTCAGTTTGCTGTTATAGTCTGAATAAAGGTAAAGGGACCCCTGACCGTTAGGTCCAGTCGTGGCCAACTCTGGGGTTTTGGTCTCATCTCGCTTTATTGGCCGAGGGAGCCGGTGTACAGCTTCCGGGTCATGTGGCCAGCATGACTAAGCCGCTTCTGGCGAACCAGAGCAGCGCACAGAAACGCCGTTTACCTTCCCACTGGAGCGGTACCTATTTATCTACTTGCACTTTGATGTGCTTTCGAACTGCTAGGTTGGCAGGAGCAGGGACCGAGCGACGGGAGCTCACCCCGTCGCTGGGATTCGAACCGCGACCTTCTGATCGGCAAGCCCTAAGCTCTGTGGTTTAACCCACAGCGCCACCCGCGTCCCTATAGTCTGAATAAGCTACTTTTAATATACCAGACGTGATAATTTTGTGGCAAACCCAAGTTTTACAGGGAACCGGCTCACCTATGAAGAGGGTGAAGTACCTGCCTCAGGCGGTGGAATACAAGAGGTGGCTCTGCAGCTGCCTCGCTGCTTCTGCTGCCAATACAACACCCACTTCTCCCTGGGCAGAAAAGCCAAGCGGTGTTGCTTTGCAGAACTCCCTGACTCCTCCTGAGTTTGCCGAAAGCCAGGGCATTTGGATGGCGAAAGGGGAGGGCAGCATTGGGGAGTTGGAGGTGGCCGCCTCTGGTTATGCATGATGCCTTTTATGTTCCTAAGATACAGTGGTGCCTCGCAAGACGAAATTAATTCGTTCCGCGAGTTTTTTTGTCTTGCGATTTTTTCGTCTTGCGAAGCACGGACTTTAGAAAAGCTTCAAAGACCTCAAAAAAGGCTACCACACCGCGTGCTATGAGTTGCTCCTCGAAGTGAATGCACGGTTTTAAGAAAAAGGAAACAAACTTGCAAGACAAAGGAAACAAACTTGCAAGACGTTTCCGTCTTGCGAAGCAAGCCCATAGGGAAATCCGTCTTGCGAAGCAACTTGAAAAACGAAAAACTCTTTCGTTTTGCGAGTTTTTCGTCTTTCGAGGCATTCGTCTTGCGAGGTACCACTGTAAGAAAGTGATTTTCAGTCTGTAAAAAGTGAAAAGAACATTACAGTATTGCATCCCTCCCCTTTTTTAAAAAATAACCCCTTTCCTTGAAAAAAACCACAGCTTCAATATTTCTGGAAATGATTCCTCAGCCACGCAAGAAAATATAGGCAAATTGTGTGGTTTTGGGCATAGAGGAGGGAGATCTGTGGTCAAATGCCAATTTGCTGAGGGACCTTGTACCAGGTCCTTGCTTCCATCACCAGAAGAGGTTTTCTTGGAGGGAACTTGGGATAGGACCGCCTTTGTGGCAGTGTCCTGCTTATTGAGTTCTCTCCTGAAAGAAACTAGCTCCATCCCTGATGGTTTTTAAATGGAATTTCATTTCAGGTTGCAAAATGAAAATGAAAAAGACAAGCCAAAAAAAAAAAAAGAAACCAGCTGTTTCAATGCCTCCAATCTGCTTTTTAATCTTTTGGATTATACAGTGGTACCTCGGGTTACATACGCTTCAGGTTACAGACTCCGCTAACCCAGAAATAGTACCTCAGGTTAAGAACTGTGCTTCAGGATGAGAACAGGCAGCAGCAGGAGACCCCATTAGCTAAAGTGGTGCTTCAGGTTAAGAACAGTTTCAGGTTAAGAACGGACCTCCAGAACGAATTAAGTACTTAACCCAAGGTACCACTGTATCTAGTTCCTTGTTTTCAGTGCTTTTCAATGAGTATGGCTCATGCTGGATGTAAGATGTTTATTACAGCATTTTAAATGGTTCAGTGGGGCCCTAGGCAGTCTCAAAGTGTTAAATGAAGAATCTGCCATACAGTGTAGATACTGTCCGGTGTTTGACCACAAGAAAGATTGATGTGTGGATAGAAGGATGTTGGGTCATGTGTTGTTCCTCATGCTCCTTGGGGGAGAAGGTCGCTTAAAAAAAATTAAATTAAAACTTTCATACTTTTTATGGACACAGCTCTTGAAGCCTGAAGACTCCTTGAAGATTCTGAGATTCTGAGCAGAGAGCAACCTTAATTTGATTATGCCCCCTGTCTAATGAAATAATGCATAATATTTTATCTGAATCCTAACTCCTTGATGTATAGATGACTAAGCCTTGACAAATGTGTGGGATGACAAATTCTTCTTGAGACACCCTGCCATGCTGAGCCTACAGAGATACATATATAGAACTGGACTCCTACATGAGATTGAACAGATAATATAACGTTCTGAGTTGCAGCATGTACTTTTACAACAAAAGATCAGCATTGCTTCAGATATGCCAAAATTTGGCTGTTCTGTTTGGGAGAAAATTGTGATGTCCCCTTTGATAACATAACTCCATAGGTACATAAGTGCCCTAAATATGAAAAGGATTGGTCTGCTAGGCTGTAATCAGTAGAACTTCCCAAATTAAAAAAAAAAGGGGGGGGGAGAATCAGCTGGTAAGGTTAAAAAAACAGTTGATTTTCTGGCATATTAGCAATGTCATCTCAAAAATTCTGGGATTTCTGGAGTGAGAAAATATTCTTAGTGATATTGAATACAAATATATTGAGTCGTGGTGGTAGGGAGTTCAGTATACTCTGTACGTCTTTAATCAGTGTTCTCAGATTTTCTCTTAGTACTTATTGTGTAATAGCCTTGATTGATTTTCTAGGAAGTAATGAATTCTAGGCAATAATGGATTCTAAACAGATTCTAAATGTAGCACAATACTACTAGTAGCTATAGAGATGTCAAGAGAACTTGGCACTTTCGAGTAACCGGCCTCAGATTTCAGCCTGCCAAGTTTCAGCTTGGATTACTAGAGTAATTGCTAGGCTTGTTTTATAGATGATATATGAGAGTCCTGGGTTCAAATTCAGTCTTGGCCATAAAGCTCACTGGGTAGTGTTTGGTGTCTTGTCATTTGTTTACTTGACCTTCTTCACAATAGTAGTTTGAGTGATTAAGGGTGAGAGACCTTCTGTCGGTCATCAGGCAATGGCTTTTTCCACCTGCCTTGCTCCACCCTCCAGCACTGGCAGCCTTTCCCAGACCATGACTTTAGAAACAGCAGAAGCAGCTGGAGTTCAGGGATATATATATTTTTTAAAAATTGTAAGTTGTGTGTCCTTATTTCTCAATTTGATCCTTTTTCATGGTTTTGTGGTGTTTTGTGCATTGTGATTTGCTGTTATTTTTATTGATCATAGATTAGTAATTCTTTATTTTAACTGACAGGTGTAAACTGTTTATTTTTTGCTGTTTACTATTTTACTGTTTACTATTTTTTTACTGTTTACTATTTTTGCTGTTTACTATTTTACTGTTTACTATTGGATTCTAATGGATTATTGAATATTGCTTCATTTGATATGTTTATTTTAAAATGATTGTGACTTTTATATTGGATCAGATAGTTGCTATTAATATTTGATGTTTTATTATTATTATTATATGTGTTGGAAGCCACCCAGAGTGGCTGGGGCAACCCAGCCAGACGGGTGGGGTATAAATAAGAAATATTGTTGTTGCTGCCATTGCTGTTATTAAGGCTACAATCCTTAATGTACTTGGCAGAAAGTCCATCCCATTGAGTGGTACTTTCACTTGTGTATAAATGGTTAGGATGAGGCTGTAAATGTGTTAAGAACAATACCTTTTATTTTATTTATTGTCTTCATTCGTTGCTCCCCCCCCCCCCCCCGAAGATGAACCTCAGAGAGACTTACAAAAATGAACATTAAAAGCAAGGGTAAAAAGAAGGATAAAACAACTTAAAAATATACAAGTAATAGAAACAGAAAACAGATCCAGCTCTACCTCACCCCACTAAATTATAAATAGAAAATTGAAATCCAAAGATCTGGGTGATTAGTATTGTTTTTACCTGGTGCCCAAGAACAGGTAGTGCACCTCCCTCAGAGATGAATAACACAGGGTCTGGGTTGGTTCATATGGAGAGAGGTGGTCCTTGAAGTATTAGGGTCAAAGTCAACTCTTTGAATTATACGCAGAAACTAATTGGTAACCAGTTTAGTTGGGCCAGAATTGGTGCTGTGTACTCAGACTACGTTGCCTCAGTGAGCTGAATTCTGAATGTCTGCTGAATTCTGCCCTTAGTAACGCCGTTTCTAAGCCATCTTCAAAAGCGCTCCTACTCATTGCAATAATAAAGCACTTTGTACGCTGAAAAACGGTATAGGAAGAATTAAAGATCAAAGTTGCCGCTACCATTTTGAGTTCCTCGCTTGGTTTTAAAATGTGGCGTTTTACTGGGGAAAGGTGCATTCTCTCTGTCAGCTGTGTGCTTTTGAAATACTGCTTTTGCTCTCTTATTTAGGTGTTCTTCAAATGATGCAGACCAGAATCAGTGCGTTGCAAAGTACTGTTGACAGGTATGCCATCCCTATAACAATGATTTAGTAGTTTTAAGTCCTTCTGCACTCCCATGGTTTCTAAAACATATTTCGTTTTTCATCAGAATCAGAGCCAAAATAATCGATCCTTACAACAAAATCGTGTCCCGTACAGCACAGTTAGCAAGGCTTCAGGTAAGTTTACAATCATCTTTAATCCCTTACTCTCCAGGAATAACATTTCTTTTGATTGGAGAGGGGGAAAGCAGTTCAAAGAACTATCTACTGATTCTGTCAAAAGGACGGTTTTCTTCTTGTAGACAGGAATGCAACACTGCTGAGAATAGTAGATGTGTTGGTCAGAAGCATTTGAGGCAGTGTTTCTTTGCAACTTTGCAACAATTGAGCCGATATATGAACAAGATTTAATGGTGGCCAGAGAGAACTCTGTCGTTTTTCTTCTGACTGAGTGTTGCTATGGTTACTGGTTTGGGACTCCAAAGGCAACACTCCCAGAATAAATAATTGAAACCACTGAATACGTGCACTTTATAAATCCTTGTGGAAAGGAAAAATAAGTTCTCTCAAAGCAGATTTGCGCTTGGCACCAACTTTCTTCCATATCTGTAATTGCTCATTTCAGCTGAGGTAATTTATATGGGGTTATCTCCTCTTGTGTCTCCCTGGTAGCATCCTTTGTCTAGGGTTATGTAGCTGCCTTCTCATGCCGGGAGCAGTCCTTATTTTTTTCTTTACTTGGCAAAATGTTTTAAAAATTGATTGGCAAATCAGCAATGAACTTGGACGGATTCCTCAGTTGCTGCTGTTTTTCAAGTCTTGGATAGCTCAAAACAAATTTTCAAGCTTTCCCCAGCTTCATATGCTTTTCACCAAATTCTTTTTCTTTACCGCAACTTGTGGACACAGTTCTGACTATTTCAACCAAAGCTCTAGTTGGTGCTTTTCTGTCCCTAGTTACCTTAGTTAAGAAAACAAAACCATAGTTACCTTCATAGAGCAGAATGTTTCCTGTTCGCTTTTTTTAAAAAAATATATATTACAGGCCTCTTGAGCATTGAACCCAATAGATCTTGTGCTGAGTTGACATTGATAGATGCCCATTGGTGGTGCAGAGGTAGCAAAGCTTGACTATATGCTTATTTGGATTTAACAGAATAATTTGCGGCTTGTATAACAAGCATAACACACACTCTGTTTTAATTTATAATAATAATAATAATAATAATTTATTATTTGTACCCCGCCCATCTGGCTGGGTTTCCCCAGCCACTCTGGGCGGCTTCCATAAAAACCAGAAATACACTAAAATATCACAGATTAAAAACTTCCCTGAACAGGGCTGCCTTAAGATGTCTTCTGAATGTCAGGTAGTTATTTATCGCTTTGACATCTGATGGGAGGGCGTTCCACAAGGCGGGTGCCACTACCGAGAAGGCCCTCTGCCTGGTTCCCTGTAGCTTTGCTTCTCGTAATGAGGGAACCGCCAGAAGGCCCTCGGCGCTGGACCTCAGCGTCCGGGCAGAACGATGGGGGTGGAGACGCTCCTTCAGGTATACTGGGCCGAGGCCGTTTAGGGCTTTAAAGGTCAACACCAGCACTTTGAATTGTGCTCGGAAACGTACTGGGAGCCAATGTAGGTCTTTCAAGACCGGTGTTATGTGGTCTCGGCGGCTGCCCCCAGTCACCAGTCTAGCTGCCGCATTCTGGATTAGTTGTAGTTTCCGAGTCACCTTCAAAGGTAGCCCCACGTAGAGCGCATTGCAGTAGTCCAAGCGGGAGATAACTAGAGCATGCACCACTCTGGCGAGACAGTCCGCGGGCAGGTAGGGTCTCAGCCTGCGTACCAGGTGGAGTTGGTAGACAGCTGCCCTGGATACAGAATTGACCTGCGCCTCCATGGACAGCTGTGAGTCCAAAATGACTCCCAGGCTGCGCACCTGGTCCTTCAGGGGCACAGTTACCCCATTCAGGACCAGGGAGTCCTCCACACCAGCCCGCCCCCTGTCCCCCAAAAACAGTACTTCTGTCTTGTCAGGATTCAACCTCAATCCATTAGCCGCCATCCATCCTCCAACCGCCTCCAGGCACTCACACAGGACCTTCACCGCCTTCACTGGTTCTGATTTGAAAGAGAGGTAGAGCTGGGTATCATCTGCATATTGATGGGCACCCAGTCCAAACCCCCTGATGATCTCTCCCAGCGGCTTCATATAGATGTTAAAAAGCATGGGGGAGAGGACGGAACCCTGAGGCACCCCACAAGTGAGGGCCCAGGGGTCTGAACACTCATCCCCCTCCACCACTTTCTGAACACGGCCCAGGAGGAAGGAGCGAAACCACTGTATAACAGTGCCCCCAGCTCCCAGCCCCTCTAGACGGTCCAGAAGGATGTTATGGTCGATTGTATCAAAGGCCGCTGAGAGATCCAGCAGAACTAGGAAACAGCTCTCACCTTTGTCCCTAGCTCGCCGGAGATAATCAACCAGCGCGACCAAGGCAGTTTCAGTCCCATGATGAGGCCTGAATCCCGATTGGAAGGGATCCAAATGGTCCGCATACTCCAGGCGTGCCTGGAGTTGTTCAGCAACCACGCGCTCAATCACCTTGCCCAAGAATGGAAGATTTGAGACTGGGCGATAGTTGGCCATACTGGCCGGGTCTAAAGATGGTTTTTTAAGAAGCGGTTTGATGACCGCCTCTTTCAGCGGATCTGGGAATGCTCCCTCACAGAGGGAAGCATTCACCACCCCGCAGAGCCCATCGCCCAGCCCTTCCCGGCTTGCTTTTATTAGCCAGGATGGGCAAGGATCCAGGAGACAGGTGGTTGGTTTCACGCGTCCAAGCAGCCTGTCCACATCCTCGGGGGTAATGGATTGAAATCGATTCCATGCAACTTGACCAGACAGAGCTCTAGCACTCTCCCGCCCCAGCCCTGCTCCCACGGTGGTGTCTAGCTCCTTCCGAATATGAGTGATTTTATCTGCAAAAAACTTTGCAAAATCGTTGCAGGAGATCTTGGGGTCTTTACAAAGCCCCGGTGGTAAAGGTGGTTCCGTTAAATTACGAACCACCTGAAAAAGTCTCCTGCTACTATTTTCTGCAGATGCAATAGAGGCGGTGAAGAAAGTCTTCTTCGCCGTCGCTATCGCCACTTGGTAGGCTCGACGTTGAGCTCTAATTTAGCCACTCAGCTGCAGCAGCCCCCAAATCTCTTCTCTAGACAATTGCCCTAACATTTAGGTTTTGCTTGATCTACTCTTTGACATGTTTTGGCACTTCTAGAACTCCTGAAAATTGTAATACGTATTTTCCCCTGAAATTGCAGGCGTTTTACTGTGCTCGAACTGTGTAGTGATTAAGAGCTTATGTCAGTTAACCATATTCCAGGCTGTGTCTGTAATGAGTTAAAATAACATTTTGAGTTGTGTGAAAATATATTTAAAAATCTGCACATGCCTATTTTTTTTCCATCTTCCAGCAGCATAGATAGTGCTCTCAACAGATTACATTAACAGTCAAAATGTCGGAAGTGCATGTTATATAATATAGAACTGTTATGAAATTGAAGGGAATATTTGTCACTAGGCAACTTTAGATGAAGCACAGAGCTCAGATGTAATTTCAGGTTTTTTTAAAAAACATATGAGACTTGTCCTTTACCAAAAGTTGCCTCGTCTAGACCACAAATCCTACCAAGGCATCAGATTTCTAATCACTTGTTCTAATAGGTTGTTCACCTTTGAATGTTTTAGGACCATGATTGTACAGTGGTACCTCAGGTTATGAACTTAATTTGTTCCAAAGGTCCATTCTTAACCTGAAACCGTTCTTAACCTGAGGTACCACTTTAGCTAATGGGGTCTCCTGCTGCCGCTGCGCCACTGGTGCGCGATTTCTGTTCTCATCCTGAGGTAAAGTTCTTAACCCGAGGTACTACTTCCGGGTTAGTGGAATCTGTAACCCGAGGTATTTGTAACCCGAGGTACCACTATAGTTCGTTAAAGACTGCTGGTGTTCTTTAATTCAATGCACAAAAATACTGCATATTGTGGAATATCTAATGTAGAATTTGAAACCAGCAGAGTTTTGCTGTCACCAGCACTCTGTAGGTCCAGTTGCAGATGTATCTTTCAGTATACAATCATACCTTGGGTTACAGCCGATTCAGGTTGCGTTTTTTTGGGTTAAGGGCCGCGAAACCAGGAAGCACCAGAACGGGTTACTTCCGGGTTTCGGCGGTTGCGCATGCGCAGAAGCGATAAATCGCTCTTTGCGCATGCGCAGAACCGCCGAATCGCAATCTGCGCATGTGCAGACGTGGGTTGCGAATGCTAAGGGTTGCGAACGTGGAACCCAAGCGTCCACTGTATCAGATAGCTGAAAATACACATTAAACATCGGTAGAACATTTAAGCACTTGTGCACACTCCCACACCAAGCTCTCTGGGTGTGTCTTCTCCATAGTTCTGTCTCAAACAACTGAAGGGTGTGTGCATCCTTCTGCCATGAGGGTGGGGCAATTGCGCCAGAAGTAAGCATAGTGATTTTATAGGAAACACTCACGTAATCAGCCCGGCCCACATGATTGCAGTATTCCTGCATCTTCTGTGGCAATTTGGGACAGTGTTACAGAGATGTAGTTTGTTTGTTTATTATTTATTAAATTTGCATACCACCTTTCACCCGCAGATCTCAGGGCAGTTCCCAGATGGCTCAGTGTGCTTATAAAGGAGGGTATTATTGCGTTGTTGTTTTTATTTTGATTATATATTTTGTGGTTTTATATTTTGATTTTGTTCTGTGAACCACCCTGAGACCTCTGGGATAGGGCGGTATATAAGTTCAGTAAATAATAAATAATATAAAGGGGCCTTGGAGGAGAGAAGGGCTCTTTCCTTTTTCTTTTTTTTTGTAAATAATATTTATTAAAATTTTAAAGGTTACAAAAAAAGAGAGAGGACACCAAGTTAAGCAAAAACTAAACAACACATCACACTATGGAAAAATAAAAAATAAAACACAGAAAACAGAAAAATAGAAACAATTAAAAAAACACAGCGAACCTTCCCATAACTTATCTTTCATTTGCTTGTTTCCTTGACCTCCTCACACCTCCCTTTTTTGTATTCTAATTTGGTTAGCTATTTCAGCAAATCCTTTCCATCTTTCCCAATTTTTATCCTATAATTTATCTTAATATAATGTAACTTTACCTTCCCTCCTTTCATCCATTAACAGTCTATTTTTACTTAGTCCTTTATAACATTTCTGCTAAAGCCACATAACTTCATTCCAGCCTCCTTCTAACATTCCTTAATTTTACAATATTTCTGTAAATAAACTTTAAATTTCTTCCAATCTTCTTCCACCAACTCTTCTCCGTGGTCTCGGATTCTGCCAGTCATTTCCGCCAGTTCGAGAAGGGCTCTTTCCTTGTGGCTTCACACTTTTTCTCCATGTATCTCTGCTGCATAGAGCCCATACATATTTGTAGTGTGCAGAAACTCAGCTTCTGAATTAAATGTTCCCCAATTTGCATATTTTTATGTGACGCAGAGTGGATTGATATAAATAATTGGTTTAAATCGTGACTTACCGTATTTTTCGTCCCATAGGACTCACTTAATTTTTTTGGGGGGGGGAGTTCCTGCGGGGCTCCCCACGCTGCGGATGTCTGCCCGGCGCACGGGACGCTCTGCTTCAGGGCACCCTGCGTGCCGGGCGGCAGGCTGCTATCCGCAGCGTGGGGAGCCCCGCGGGAACTTCCTGAAGCCTGGATGCACACAGATTTCCCCTTCATTTTTGGAGGGGAGAAAGTGCGTCCTATAGGGCGAAAAATACGGTAAGTCGCCCACAAAAAGGGTTACTTTAAATAGCTTTCCGCCAATTAGTTCATTTACCAAACAAGCATGCATAGTACTAATTGGATGCAGTAACCATTGGAATAGATGCTCTTTGAAACTAGATCTAGTCTTTATGATACTCCATTAACCAGTGGTCATGTCACTCACATATCATAGAATAGATATTGGTAGAATAGCAGTTGTGGATTTATGTTTGGTTCTCTTTCTACACATTTTAGGTCAACAAGCAACTTTCATTAATTCAGGTTTGGGGAACCTAAACAAAAAAAAAATGTTGTTGCTCTCATCAGCCGCAGCCAGCTGGCTAAGGGATGATGGCTATTGTATTCTAATGGCATCTGGAGAGTCATGGGTTCCCCATCCCTGAATTAGTTCTAATTTCATTTGAACTGTGAGAAACATGTGGCCTTCTAGATATTGTTGGACTCCATTTCCCATCAGACCCAACCAGCATTAGGAACGATGGGAGTTATAATCTAATAACGTCTGGAAGCTGCCATGTTGGCTGTCCCTGGAATAAACCTAGCTGAAACTTAACATGGTTTCTGGTTTGGGGTGCAGTTGGATGTGCTGGGGAGGAGATGGGAAGCAAAAGTAAAACTAAACTATGGTTTAGCATTCCATCCAAACCAGATATAAATGTCCATGCCATTGAGTTCCCAGTTTAGGTAAAATTTATGATCTATTTTGTCATATTTATGAACTTGGATGTCAAAAGCCACATATTTATACCCCTGGTTTATTCTTATAAACCCGCGGAAAGTTGGCTATAACTCAGTATGTTTGATGGAGAAATAAGTAAATTTTGTTTTGAGAGATTTTGAGTAGGGACTTTATTAGAATTAGCATTCAGATATGATTTTAAACCAGGCACTTACAATAATTGGTTTCAGGAAATAAACCAAGATTGAATTTAAATTTGATTACTGTCATTTTAAAGTTTGTATATATGTATACTTCAGGCTCCTGCATAAAAGGATGGATAATGTGTTTGTTGTGCTGATTTGTGAAAATTTGCATGCAGAATTAGATCCCACTCCCCATAATTGGTTTGGGTTGGGTTTTTTTGAAGAGACACTTCCACATTTTAAGCCTTCGCCTGCTTCTTTTTGAAGTCTGTAGCAAGACTCTCCATGGTTTTAACACAACAGAATTGCAGTCTTTATCTGTAGAATTCCCTCACTGTGCATTTGTGACTAAATGCCCTTCCATCCCTGCAGAGCAGCTTGTAGTTACAGCCCTCTGTGGCGTGTTTTTATGATAGTGTATTCCAGATGATATCAAGCCATGAACGGAACCATAATGTGATCATACACACCTATTGTCAGGCCAGAAATGTGCGCTGTGTTTCCACAGCTGGTACTTAACAACTGTATAATAATGTAACATATTGAATATATTCCTAAACTGCGTTTCCTATCAAGGCTTCCTGTGACTTGCTGCGGAGAATAATGCGCATCTTGTATGTCAGCAAGAGACTTCAAGGCCAGCTACAAGGAGGAAGCAGAGAGATAACAAAAGCTGCTCAGAGCCTCAATGAGCTTGGTGAGTTGACTTGGTCATTTTTAGTGGTGTTCTATTTGCTAATGTGAAATGCTTTTTCCTTTAAAAAAAATGGTATGGGAAATGTACCGTATTTTTCCGTCTATAAGATGCCTCCATGTATAAGACGTCCCCTATTTTGGACTCAGATTTAAGAAAATGGGGGGAGATGTATCCGTGTATAAGACGTCCCCTAATTTTTGACATTATTTTTAAGGTAAAAAATCCTAGTCTTATACACGAAGAAATACGGTAGTTTCCTTATTTCTTACAGGGGTAATGGACTATGTGGAAAATACAATTCTTAAGTTGGGTTTATTCAGCAATAATGAAAACACCTATGGTGGTGACATTCTCAGTTTTCTAGAGGTGGGAATTTGATTGATGCAGACCGGTTTCAGATATTTTGGAGCTGCCTTTATATGTTTTAAGCTCTGTTTTTATATGTTACATTCAGAGACCGTTGTCCGTAGTCATGATGAGTTTTTCAATGACTGTTGCCTCAGCACTGACTAGATCATGGCTGAGGTCTGGAAAACTTCGTGTGCATGTACCTAAAGCACTTCTGTGTGCACACACAGGACTTTGCTTCCCCCCCTCCCTGGCTGCAGACCAGGGGCGGAGGAAGGTGGGTGCGGTGAGGGTGGGCTGCCCCGGGTGTCACCATTGAGGGGAGTGACAAAATGGCGGGCGGCACTCACCACGGGGCCTGCAGTGTGCCCGAGCCTGGGAGTGACGTGGGGACTTGGGCGCCTGCAGGCTCCGCGCTGCCCCAAATGGTCCGCCCGCCACCTCCCCCTCAGTTGTAGGGCAGCTGAGTAGGAGGGTACAGGCAGACTCCTCGGGGGCCCCATGGAGTGTCCTGCCCCAGCTCGCCCCGTCCTGCAGGTGGCTGGCTCCACCCCGGGGGGCAGGGAATGTGTGTCCCCCCAGGCGCCTGATCTGCTTGCTGCAGACTCCGCTGCTGCAGACTCCTGTTTTGTGTTGGGTGCTGCCCAGTATGGGTGCTTGGGATATGGGGTGGGGGACCTACCGTGAGGAGCAGGCGCACACGGCTTTCTCAGTAACTGCTCCAAAACCATCCTTTCACTAAGATACCGTATTTTTTGCTCCATAAGACGCACCTGACCATAAGACGTACCTAGTTTTTAGAGGAGGAATGCAAGGGAAAGAAATTCTTTAAAGGGAGTGCTGAGCAGAGCCTGTATGCATCGCTCCCTTTCAGGAGCCGCATGGAGCATATGTGCGGTGCTTCCCCCACCTCCCGCAAAAGCCCCCAAGAGCCGCACACACGTTCTGCGAGGCTCTTTAAAGAGAGCGTGGCTCTTGGGGGCTTTTGCGGGAGGTGGGGGAAGGGACTGAGGGGCTAAGCCAGAAGCTAGAAGAGCTAGAGGGAGTGCTGCGCAGTGATCCCTCTTGCTCCTTCTGGCTTCTGGGATAGCTGCGCAGCCTGCATTCTCCCCATAAGACGCACACACATTTCCCCTTACTTCTTAGGAGGGAAAAAGTGCGTCTTATAGAGCAAAAAATACGGTACATCTTGCCTCAGCGCTATACTTTTTTGAGAGGCAGTTGAAGACATACCTCCTCAGTCAGGCCTTCAGAGGTTAGGAAATGGAATGGGTTGAGGTTAGTGTACGGTACCCGTTTATCTTACAAAATTAAATTCAGCATAAACTTAAATAACAGAAGATAGTGTATCCGTGCTTTAGTTGGTTTTATATATATGTACTGCTGTCTTTTTAATGAGTTGCACATTGCCGTTAGGGTATGACTGCTGAACTAATCTTGGAGTTCTTTAAACCTTACCCTCTGTTTTGGATGTTTTAATTCAACAAAGTTGATCAGCAGGGGGGAAAATGGAAGATGCTGACTTGCTTGCTTGCCTAACATAGCATCCCTCTCTGGTGTTGTATCTGCTCAAATTGTGGTTTGTGCCACCTTGGTAAAGTAGTTTAGATTGCAGTGAACTGATCAACATGAAGAAGCATCTGTGGGCAATTTGTTTTTTGTCTTTAATCACCTTTATCTATTATACTTACAATGCAATAATGTGTGCTGTGTGAGTTGGATCTAAGTGAGCCTTCTGTAAAACAGAAAAATACTTCTGCATGTGTAAGGTAGCCCTCTCCCCGAGTTTTGCCAGTTCTCCCAGTCCTGCTGCACCGCTTTATCACATCCCAGGTGGTACTGGAGGGTCTCAGTTCCAAAGAGTCGATTTTGAGGAACCACAGGGGGTTGAAATGAAGAGGAAGGCATGGTAAAGTACTTGAGTAGAACGCACTTTAATATATTTCTAGCACCAAACAACCCTTTATCTCTCCAGAGCGATCATATAACTTGCCTGTATCA